>NC_140389.1:0-1250000 GCF_056956725.1 Heliconius melpomene rosina | reverse complement strand
CCACGACGACATCAAAAAAGAAGGAAAATTAAAAATAAAGTGCAATTTATTTAAGAATTTTAACATTTTAAAATATTTTGTTTTATCATATAATGCAAAAATAATGAACACGCTACATAGCTAAGAGCGGAAATTAAAAACGTATCTCCTTATCTCGCGCCGCTGTTGAGCATTTGTGTTAAAGCAAACAACATAATATTTTCAAGGAATATTCAACTTAATGATTAAAGATAATATAATTATGTATTCTTATAGAGAGGATACTAATGTACACGTATATTTCTATACTAATGTTATAAGGTTGAAAAGTTTTGGTTGAAAGCGCTAATCTCAGGAAGTACTGGTTCGAATTGTTGAAAAATATTATGTGCTGGATAGTCCATGTATCGAGGATAGCTGAAGACTTATAACATCACATCATTCGTTCCAATGTAACCCACTGTACCTAGTGTCAGAGGTACCTAGGAAATTTATTGGTTATTTTGATTGAAAGCCTATAAAAAACTTACCGGCATAATTATTAAGTTTTTTTGTGGTTACCCTTAAATTTATATTATTAAATTATGTCCCAAATTATCTTACTATAAATATAAAGAGATTACACATAATATATATTTCACATAATATCCATAATAAAGTATATATATGAAACAAAAGTTTATTGTTTTTTCTTCGCAATCTAAACAGAGTAATAACTGGATTCCTTTAAGGCCTTTAACAGTAACATTGTCTTTGCCTTTTTGCTTCGACCAGTACTCAAAGCTCATGCGTCACACTTAGTCATCATCATTCTTGGAAACCGACTCAATCTTGAGAACTTTTCGTAAATATACTCAGAAATAGGCATTGCAGCTTAAGTATAGAATTATATGGTTCTTTTAAAATTACGTGTGTGGAAAGGGGAAAGTAAGTGACAATATATTTTTAAAATCTTGCATATTATATAAACTTACTGGGAACACAGCTAATAAATATATTTACTTTGACATCGATAATTTTAATTTATAATGTTATATAACAAGACTAGATAAAGAACAATGCTTTGAATGTGTAAACAAACTTCTGAATTGACATTTACGCCAATACCAACTTCATCACCTTCATTTAAAAAAAGTCCTTTCCGGTACCCCTATTAAATGAATGCTTTGTAAACTAAGGTGGAATTACTACATTCCATAAAATACTTATGATATGACTGACTAAACTTTATAATAATACTCACATAAACTAACATTCCTATAAAACCAATGCTATCCATCTCTTAGTCTTAACTCGTTCAAATCATTTAGTTTATTTATCCTCCAATAACTCAAAACCGTCTTTTCTATGAAAATAATAGAGTTCAGAATCGAACCTACATTCTAGTACAAATCTGACTTCCTCATCGACACAGAGTGACATGAGTCACGATTGACGAGCTGGTGTTGAAGTGTGGCGGATATGGCGAATCAGGCAGGTAACAAAGAAATAGTTTAAGTATATTACTCATTAAGTCATTTAATAATGTCATTTCCTCATCTCGTGGATAAAATTCCAGCATCTTGTTGTGTTTATAAAAATTTTCTTTAGTTTTTTTTTTACTTTGAAATGTAACATTACACAAAAATAAATAATGAACAACTTATCTCTACATGTAACTCTTAAGTCAAAATAGATTGAGATGATTCAAAAAAAGATTTTTTTTAATTTTTTAGGACAACAATATTAATTTTTACTCTAAAAGAATATTTAAATAATCACATGTACACTTCAGGAGCCAGGGAAATATGATAATTAGTTAACAAATCGATCTCACATCTACAGCGCACATCGAGCCACATGTGTAAACTATGCAACTATAATAAAATAAAGTAAAATTTCAAATATTAAAATACAAATCTTTCAATTCTGTACCCATTCAAAACTTTTTTTATTTATTTTCTAAGCACTATAGAAATGTGGTACATGCCTTTTTACAACATTTTCATTGAATTTTTAGCTATCAATGTATTTTATTTTTTATCTGCCATTTAAACAAGTCTTAGAACATATTATAATTAGACATAGACTTACTAATTATCTCTAGACATTTAATTAATAAGAGGAATATAATAAAAATTCCTTTTTCGACTTATTCCCAATTAGGTATACTATTATTCATCACATGTTTCGATCATAATAAAAAAATACAAAAAACAATATTAATTTCCTAGTAACTTTATAGTAATTACAAGATGGCATATAATATCGAGCCCCGCCTAAAGACCCACCCCGGCACTGCAATGCAATCAGGTCGCGGCCTATTTCACTTTATTATATTGGGAGTGCGCTTTTGCAACGAGTTAACGTATCTATATTATATATTTTGTGGAATTAATTAAAGGTATTAATTATATTCTATGTAGATAGTAAGTAGGTAAAATGCATGTCAATCATGGTGCAGGAGCACAAGAGTGCGATTGTTAACGCGACAGATAGTGGGTTCGATTCTCATTCCAAGAAATGGTTCGCTCTGGTATGCTTCCAAAATTCGGTTACAGTGTGAGGCTAAAACAAGTTAGCTAAAAATGACGTTTCACTAGAGTTACGAATGAGATGAGTTATAAACTATATGCGCCTAACTCAAGTAGTTTATTAGTAACCTCTGAAGTTTCTGTGTGATGATGGGGCCTGAAATGATGATGATGCAAATATTTTAAGTGGGTCAAATTCAGTTTCTCTACAAAACTTTATTATAACATAGTTACAAATGGACCTGAAGAAAGCGTGTTAAAACAAACAAAAGAACTATCTGTATGTTATTTATAAATAGGTAAATGTATGCCTATACATTTAAATAAATAGAAATTTCTAGAATTTTCCAATATCATGAAACACAAAAATATCTTTATAATAAAATGTATATTACCTTCCTATAGAATTTAACACTTTTATCATCACTTGGGTATTTATTTGTCAAAGCCGATTTCAAGTGAGCGTCCCACACAAATTTGTTTATAAAAGCTCGTAGAACAAAATTTATTCATTGAACGTCGCTTTTCTGTGGAAAATATTCTTTTTGAATACAAGACACGTTTATCCTAGAATATTACAAATTTTAACGAGTTATTTATTGGTACAGTTGTCTTAAATAAGTTTTTTTTACAGAGGAGGACAGAGACTAAGAATATGCGGAAAACAACAATCTTTTAAATATAAGCAAATCGAACTCACAGCCAATGCGTGTATATAGAAATACTTTCCAATAAAACTCGGAAGGTACGTACTCTATATAATAGGATGTATATCTGATCGATGTAACAGTAGTTCGAGTGTTACTTAAACAACAAATCACTATACATTATCAGTGGATTACATGCACCAATATTAATGGTTTTACGCCAGTCAAATGATAATAAAATTATATTTGCCATTTTTTTTGTTTATATATAAAAAAACATTACTTCTATCTGACATATCGCGTGTGTATGTGGCGGATCTTAACACTGCACTTTTTTCAAAAAGATCAGGAGCACGATAACTACTAGTTGCAATTGAAAAAATATTTTTGTGATCCTCCATTTATCGAGAAAAGCTATGATTACGTTAATCATTTCAATGTTACCTCTGGCACTTAGAAATTAGAATACACAACTCTTAGTTATTTCTATTTAACCACGCGGGCGAAGCCGCTGGTAAAACCTAATATTCTATAATTAAACCTTTGACCTTCATACCTCGATATAGCAATAGTATCTAGAATCTACATATATTAAGTTCTGCGGTTAAGATCAATGCTATGGTATTACAGCAATGTTAGATACTAAAATTAACTGGATATATATTAATGCGATAATTATAAATTTCAACGATGTGTGTTAGTTAGGTAGCCCAGAAATCCAAAACTTGCAGAACGGATTTAGATAAAGTTTAGTATAAAAAATTACCGCACATGGGCAAAGACATTTCGGTGCCTCGTTCTGCAATATGTTATGATTCACAGTGTATCTCGCAAAAATCAGGATAGGCAAAGGGAACCTAATATTAAGACATTCTGTTGCCCACCCACGACTCTATTTTCGAGACATCGTGTGATAAACGTCGAGCTTTGTCTGGTACCAGAACGATAAAATAAATAATTCAATTCAATCGACTTTGTGACGACCTCAAAATTAATATACATAAATATTTTTTTCTCTTATTTATTATGTTAAATATGCGTATGTACAGTAGGTATATATAAGTTAAACATAGTTAAAAACTTCTTGATTCATGTATAAATCAATTAACACATACAACGTTACCGATAAAAACTAGTAGTAAGATATTGTATCATACATATTAAAATACAGATGAAGTGGAAAATGAAATCACCTTACGATTTATAACGTAATTGATATTACGATTATAGCATGAATTTATTAGAGTCTCTTCTTATGTTGTGTTTTTCAATTAAATCGATGAAGTGGTAAATTGTTACTTCAAACATATGTGGTTATTAATATTACATAGAAATAAAACGCCCTGGTAGAAAAGAAAGCGCAGCGTTGAGTTCCACCACTCATTAATACGCCATATTTAGAATTCTAGCGAAACGCGTAACAGAGAGTCTTGACAATATTTTCTCCACGATTACCCGTCTATATGCGGGATAAACATGCAGATTCGTATTTTAAATTTTGTGTTATATCTTTTTTTAACCCACCTATAACACTTTTGGACGAAAAACACCAAAATCTTTATTTTTAAACACTATTTGAACCCATAACTATCCTGTACCGTCAAAAAATTAAGCCATAAAGGCCACTAATCTTTTTTACATAATAAACGGTAAATATTGCCTAAGCCACATAACTATGCCAAGGCGACAATTCCATTCATATGAGGTGACGAAGCCTCAGGCATCTTATGCCTTTTAAATATCACATAATTAGAAACCGGACAAATAAAAAAGCAGATTCTGAGTTACAAAAAAAGTTAATTCAACATCTACAAAGCTTAGGGTAATGAGATCAATTGTAAAACAACCAATTATAGAGAAAAATGTTTCTTTTTTTTGCATCTCGTACATATCTTATATCTTTAAATAGGTAGTGGTGTATTATAACTTTACTGTAGAAATAAATAATACATTCAGCTGAGTGGGTATCTTAACCTAGAGTTAAGACACTCTGTTCTCCAGTTTACAAGACGCGCAATGCGTGTTGAACTGTAATGAAAATAATTTACATAATAATCATTCCCCGAGTCTGTAGGATCGACAGACCAAAACGGCTATGACAAGAAGAGCTGTATCATTACAGGCCTGACTGGTGCATAAAAAAGGCAAGAGGGGAAGAAGTGGCAAGATGCCTTTGCCCAACAATTGGCCATTCCAGTCAAGAATCATCGCGAATCGAATCCACAACCACCGCGTTTACATTCAGACAATGTCCCACTACGTCACAGTAGCCTCCTATATAAATTAACTATACGAATACATTCTCATATAAAATTCTAAGCTTACTTTTAAACTTATTTATAATAAATAAATAAAAAAGTAAATTTATTAGGTTCTAAACATTCCACTCACATTCCATCTTTGATCTTTCAGGTCACCTAGACCTGACCTTTAAGCTTTGATAAAAAGTGTAGTTGGATTAGAATTCGATTAAAATAACAAACATTTTATTTGCCTATAAAATACAAATTTAATGAATTATTTTTGAGATAAATACTTTAGTTAAAATTATCTATAAAGAAATTATATTTTTTTATATAATAAGGCGTCGCCAGCAACTTTGTTTGTGCACTTTAACATATAACTGGAAATTCCTTTTTTTCTTAAGAAGAGAGGAGAGGAGGTACTTCGAGAAATCCTTGAATAGGTTGTACCTCGAATAGGTTGTACCTTTCTCACCTACCTACGTGACAAATTTCAATTTTCAAAATTTTTATAGCTTCACTCTGTATCATCTCGCACATAGCAGAGTAACTGGGAACCTAGTGTTAAGATAATCCGTTCCCATTAAGACACTTCCGTTCCCCACTTACCGTCAAATTCATTGCATTGCGTGTTGAATGGCGGGACTCAGTAGCGTTCTTAAATACAATGAAATATTGAATAAGATAAACACTGTAATCCTTGAGATCCTAACGTTCAAGAGAGAGCTCTTTCTACTTTCTACTAAAAATAAAATCTAGAGAATACACAAAAAACAATAAATAACGAGTGAATGCCCCTAAAATCGTGAGGAAGCCTCGATAAGGTTTAGAATACGCTTAAAGGCGATCAGATTACAAAAGGTAACCTACCCGACATAAACGACAACGAAATATAGGAAAAGCTCTTCTATCATAGTACTTATTCGTACAATACTGGCAGATTCAAGGCTTTTCCCGTAAAGCAAGATAGTGAAAGGAACCTTGTGTTCAATTTTACTAGCGAAACTGAGTGGTGGAGCTCCACACCGCGCTTTGTCCTATCAGACCGGAGTAATTAAAGTAATTTACACCCCCAACTGGGAATCTAACCCATGAACGTTTACATTCAGACAATCCCACTACGGAGCGATGGCCTGAAATAAAAACTTCAAAAGTTGTAAGCGCCCGTATTTCCACACTGCTTGATAAAAACATAACGTATGGCTTAGTTGTTAGTGTGTTTGGAAAGCTTTCAAAAAACGCGGGTTCGAATTTCACTACATTCGTTTTCTGTCAAGAGAGAGAGTTCAAGAGTTGAAAAACATTTTACAAAACTTTAAAAAATTCAAATATTTTTTAGTAAACAAAGTAAAAAGTCAATTATTTAGAGGATATTGAGTTAACCTTTCGACTATTTAGCTTGTACCGTCAAAACTAATTTATATGTGCGGGTGGACTGTGGAGGCAATTAACAACAATTACTATTAAAGTTTTCATTAATTACGCAACGACCTTTCTCATAACCGTTTTATTATATTTTTACTTCAACCACCATTTCGTTGTAGGAAAGAGACAAAATAATTCTTATTGGGTAAACTATTAAAACTGACAAAACTTAATAAATAAGTATATTACTTCAACCTTTCTCCCGAATTTCACCGTAAGCAGAGAGAACCCAGTGTAAAACGCTTCGTCCCTAACATACTAGCCAATTTTTAAAATATAATGTGAAACGTGTTGATTGGCGGAACTCAGCGCTGCATTCGTCTACCAGAGCGTAGAAATGAAAATCTAATCTTTATGAAAAATTCTCCTAGTCATCCATCATTTCTATAGAGTCAGACGCCACTGCGCCATGAAGGCCACATAGGTTTAAAATAAAATTGTAACGGATCGCTGTCTGTACATTTTTATATGTTTGTTGGTTTGTCAGTTTGTCTATGCGCTTGTCCATGATAATTTTAGAATCGGCTTAACCCATTTAAATGCAGTTGTCACTATTGTATTTCGGCAATCCTCCCTTAACATTTTGGAGTATGGTACACTATCCATACCTATATTATAAATTCGAAAGTAACTCTGTCTGTCTGTCTGTCTTTTACGCAATCAGGGCAAAACCGCTAATTTAATTGTGATAAAATACTCACATAGAGATACTTGAGGATCTCGGGATGAACATAGGATACTTTTTTTTCTCATTATTGTAATATTTTCGATATATGATATGATGAGATATACGCCATGTTAATAACAACTGTCGTTGCTAGGAACCGATTTGCAAAGTTTGTTGTTAGAAAACGTCACCCAAAATGAGCTTGCTTAACGCATATCTCTATTGAAAACTGAAAATAATTTCATAAATATATTTAATAAATATTCGTATAGTTCAAGCGGGCGTAGCCGCGTTGGGCTCCACTATACTCTCCTCTGTACTCCACTATACTTATAAATACATAGATCAGTTGAGATACATAAAAGAATACATAGATTATATCTGCCATGGATGGGAACCGTCTACAACCTACGATAAAACAGCCAAAATAATCAACCAGCACTATACTAATAGGCCAATAATCTGTATAATTTAAACGCTTTTTATATTTAAGCATGCAATACAGTTATTAAGTACAGATTAGGTGTAAATATGACCTTTACGTTTTGAAGAGCACTTACAATTAGACTATAGTGAAAATAGCTAAGCCGACGGCATAGCGTCTAACTTTGAGCGAGACGGTTGTGAGATCGATTCCCACTCGGGGAATGACGTCGCGTTTTACCCCATATAGTAGGATAGGCTGAGGAAACCCAGTGATGTAAGGACACTGACGAACTTTTAGGTTGCCTATAAGTTATAGCCATTCAACGTCCTAAGGTTGAATGGCGAAATTCAACACTGCGTATCATCTGCCAGAGCGGGGATCAAAGGAATAGAAAATATTAAGAACAAAGAAATTAAATAAAGATTCTTATTGTCCATAAATACCTATAAGATCGGATATGTACCTATTCAATAGAAATACAAGATCTTTCTTATAAAAGAAGAGACGAGACGAGAGACGAGAGACGAGAGATTGAGAAGACTGAGCGTGCGAAGTAAGTAAACGCGACGGATGAGGGTTCGAATCCCACTCGGAAAAATTAATATTTTTATTTCTTAGCTCTGATAACGAAGCAAAACGCGGCGTTGAGTTTCGCCCCCCAACATGTTGTACCTCAAAATTAATTGGGAAACGAAGGTGTACTTAACTTAACTGAGAACTCCCAGGAGTTCCCAGGTACCTTCTGCCTCTGACCTGCTATGTGCAAGGTACAATATGAATTTAAAAAAGATATATATGTAAAATTGCTTATATTAAAGATATTTAATAAATATATGTATTATGTTTAAACTATCAAATTGACTATGATAAAATATGAATAATCCATACAAAAAATTATAATACTATAAAACTAGATGTATAACGGCACATGGAAATATAGACAGCATAATTAATTTATAGATTGTGATAATTTTTTAAATGTTTTATGATACTAACATGATATAAAGTCATAACAGGTGGTAATCTAACAGAATAATTACTACTAAAAGCATGTATAAAACCATTTTCAATAGAAATTGTACTTCCATTAAAATATTATAGGAGTTAATTTAATATAGTAGTTTAATTCATTAACTATATATTAAGAAATTGCTCTGTCAGTTCATACAAATAGTAATTATACATATTGCACATTTATACATGTGTATAAAACTATTGTGTTAGTCAGTGACTGGCAGACAATAGACTATGGATGGAAATATATGGAATAGATTATGGATTGTAGCACTAAGGGAGTAAGTATTTTTGGAAATTTCTTCAGGAAGCGGGAGAGGAAAAAAATAGATTTTCCATTTTTATATCTTAACATCTACGCAAAAAATATTTGAGGATGAATTTAATTATTGCATTTAATTTTAAAATAATTATACCTTTTATGGTCAAATTATAACATAATTAAAGATAACAAAATTAGAACTCAATTTACTTTTAATCAAATGGTATAACTAAAACCTGATGTAAATGCTGATAATTGTAAAAGAAAGAGAATTATTGTAAAATATTACAAATAAGGAGACCACAAAAAGACCATAGGAGACTAATGATTAAATTCCCTCTGCCTATTATACAATGTGGTTGAATAAACTAAAGAGTAAAAACCATTTTATTTATTTTTTTAAAAACCAGTTAATTAAATATGACCAAAATTTTATAAACATCTCACAAAAACATGAATCATCAAAGTTACACCTAAGTTACCAATATTTGCCAATTTATAAATTTTCCAAATTCTTATGCACACAAAATGTATCATATTTAAATAAAATAAAATTAAAATTTTAAAATAATAATATTATAAGTTATGTTACAATCAATGCATTATCTTTTATTATCTTATAAGTTATCTATATCATTATATTGAAATAGAATCAATTTCTGATATCAGTTTTTATAAATTAAAAAGTTGTTCTTTCAATTAATATCTTAAAAACTAAAAGTAGCTAAAATAACAGCTTAATCTTTAATTTTGTCAATCGATCTCATAAAGGAGACAATTTATTTATATTTATTAAGGACGTAAAAATGTGCAATTATTAATAATTATTATTGTGCGTAAAAATTGTTAAATTAAATTTAACATTCGATCTCTTAAAAATGGTAAATTTATATTTAATTTTATATTTATATAAACGTAATTAAGTACGAAGTTATTTGCGTCATAATGCATTTCTGAGATCACGTTTTCATTACACATGGGCGGGGTATTACTCATATGCTCGAATCATCCCTTCGGGGGGGTGAAATCACCCTATTCTTAGAGATGCCTCTATATTAATATATAAATTGTTAATTCAAGGTCAAACAAAACAAACGAAAATAATACCGTACCAACGTGTGGGGCAACTCGGAGTTTAAAAAATCAATAACAGTCGCATTTAGATGATTTTCTGAATGAACTTAGTTTTCATACTTTATTATAAGCTATACTTTTCCTGCTTTTCATTCATAAAAATTGAAATTAGTTTATATATAATGTTGTTTAGTGATGTTTACATTAAACATAGCGTATAGCTGTATATCTTAACGTATACAAGATACAGCATAAATATTCCCGTTTATATTTAGATCGACGCGTGTTAGAAATATTATTTATTTGTTTTCCATAAGCCTCGCTAAAGTTTGATGAACTATGCTATAGTATACGTACCTCATTTTGTATCTCGTATCCTTTGTCGTGATTAATCCTTATGCACTTTTGCTGGCACGCAACAATTGTTCACATATAAACTGCATATTTTCACAGACACAATCCGACATTTCTGCATTATCGACTCGTGAACATGATAACCGGGATAGGGGTAGCCATTTTTGGTCGAAAAGCAATTTTAGTTTTACGTTTAGGTCTTCGATTTCGGTAAACGGTAAGGCAGGGACGCGAGCACTGCGCGAAGACGACGAGTGAATTAAAATATATCCGTATCGTATCAGGTCACACACCTCTCATAAATTGTATTGACGTCCAACTTAAAAAAATATTCGCGAGTTTATAACAGCTGAAGCTTTGAATACATTACAATGGTAAACGTATAGTGGGCGCCGAAGCTTTTTTACAACACAACGTGTACGATTCAGTCCATATCCGGAAATATAATTAACATTTTCGCCCTTATTCAGCGAACGTCCATACTCGGCCGTGTTATACACTACGCTCGTCAGACCAATCACCTTTCGGGATGTTATTTGTCCATATTAAATTGAAACTAGTAGTGGCATCTAGCGCCATAATGGAACTTTTATGATATTAACTTTAATTGTTTTTTTAACTGGCAATAATGTCTTGACTTATAATATTGAATTTTCTTTATTTGATATAACATACCTCTCATTGCTATTCATGAACTTATTACGTGTATGTGTACATTATATATAAATATTATAACTATATTTCATTCTCTACAGCCATGACTAACATTATCCACAAATTTATTATAAGAATAGAGGTGTACAATACATTACAATATTTTAATAATTACATATTATATTAGTTGTATTTTATTATTTATTTTGTTTTTGTCTTTCTTAATTTCCCTGCACTATCTTGTCTTTCCCGCTACTTTGCACTTATCCACTTCCACGGGTTGGCTGGATGAGATCTCTTCTAGAGATAAGTCCACCGTTGTGTATGTCTTTTCGTAATGTATATTTTATTATGTGTTAATTTAATGCAATAAAGAATCTTATATAAACAATGTGGTGTATAATACCTACACAGTCTTTAATTTCATTTATAAGATATAAAGAAACTTAAAGTATAGAAACGTAAGTAAGGTGCTAGTCAATATTTTAACAGTGTTTAACTATATTCACAGTAATAATACTGAAAGAAATAATTACTTTGTATATTTTGTGTAAATGCTTGTTGTAATAAAAAAAATAAGTAAACAAACAGTTACAATATAATTACAAATGTAAAACAAAAAAATGAAGCAACATGGCAACATTACAATTTGACATATTGACTCATGATTTGACAGACGCGTATTCCCGAAACGACCAAACTGTTTTTCTTTTCATAAACAATTCCTAATTCGAAAACGTAAAGAGAATGGTGGGCGCGATGCCTGTTAATATAATACCAAAATTTTGTAACGGCGCCATGGACAGCCACAACGGGGGCGAAGATTGTGATAGCCAAGTGTTTATAGGGAGTCGGGTCAAAATCAATGAAGAGTACGGCACAGTAAAGTATATAGGGGAAGTGCAGGGCTATAAAGGTGTTTGGTATGGAGTAGAGTGGGACAATGCTGAGAGGGGCAAGCATGATGGTAGCGTGGACGAAATCCAATATTTTAAGACCACCAAACCTAATGCAGGTTCCTTTATTCGTCCCAATAAGATTGCGCCATTCAAAACTTGTGCTGAAGCTATCAGAAGATATTATGGTGAAAGAGAGGTAAGTAATCAATATATTTTATTTGTTATTGGGGGAGGGGGGAGAGGTATTTATTAATGAAATAAAAACCAGTGACAGTCTAGTTTTTTTTTTACATTTAACTGTCTCTAGTTTACAAATATATTCCCCTCCCTCTCCCTATTCCTTATATCTTTTCTTTCATTGAATCACACACCCACTCATATTGTATTGCTTGAGTGGGCCTAAGGCCATACTTGAAGTAATAAACAAGGTCTTTTATTAGTAAACAAATCAATCAGAATTAATTAATGACAGTTAAGTTAAGTTTTATATCATAATATAAGAAAAGTTTTAATATCTTTGAATTTCAATAAAATAAGAAGTTATTTAAGTTTGATAATATTTTTACCTTTTTATTTATATGTTTAATGAAGAATCAATATAGTATAAAGGTTAAAAGCTCATTGTCCTCCATTGATAGTATGTTTATTTATAATAAAGAATGTCATAAATTATTGCTGACTACATATTTTTATTTCAGTTGCTTTGTCTCGGGTTACTTATATTGTATTTTATATTTTTTAAAAATAAACTGGAACTCAAACCATGAATTTATTATGATTGTGAGTTCAATCCCCACTCAGTGAGATGAAATATTTATTTAAATTTATATTCCCATTTCTTCACTGTTGTGACGGGGCAAAGTGTAGTGTGGAGTTTCGCCACTCAACACCTCCAGAATTTGGCAGAAAGTGGTGCACAGAGTGTCTTAACACTAGGTTCCCTCTCCCTACCCTGCTCTGTGTGGGATACAGCGTGAAGCTGATTGATTGAAATATCTAGTGTTGTGTATTTATAGGATGAAACTGTAGCTGCTCATCGGAGGACGGTCATCAATGAATGGAAAAGAGAAATGGGTGCTCCTTTCATAGAGATGGTTGGTTTTGAGAAGATACATCAGAAACAGTATGTTTTTCATTGTTTTGGCATTATATATTGAAGTTATTCATTGTTTATACTTTCTTATGCCTGATGCGGTACAACATATATAGCATGGTAGGCAGAGGTAACATTGTGTTACAGCGTACAGCAGGTTATAGCGTGAAGCTAAATAAAAATATATTAATTATTAACATTCTAGAAAGTTCGACCGTCTTCTAGAAGTGTGCGTTCACGACCAGAATGTGTCTAAAGCTGGCAACGTAGCATCTTTATGTCCGAATGTAAGGAGTATTGACGTTTCACAAAACTTATTCTCCAATTGGAGGGAAATTATTCAGTTGTCTTCGCAGCTGCCTGATCTGAATGAACTGGATGTCAGGTATGTATTAATATTTACTATTACTAGCGACCCACACGCGTCTTCGCCTGCTTAATCTCGTTGGCAACGCACCTGTAGCTCCTCCGGTATTACACGGGGTCGTGGACGGCGGTGATCACTTATCATCAGGTGACCCGCACTCTCGTTTGCCTTGTCTTATTTCTCTATATACATTATAACTAAACTAAATGGTATTGCGATGAGTGAATATGAAACACACAACCATCCATTCACATTTATAATTTTATTATTATTTGTTTGTGCCGAAATCCATAATTAACTATTAGTTTATTTTTATCTTTATATCCTTAAAAATTATATAACATCGACATATACAGTGATAATCCAATAATAAATTCTTATTTCACTCAAGAAGAAATAGCTAAAAATTATTTTAAAACACTAGTTTTAAACTAAAAAAATACTGATAATAAATAAAATGTTGTATTCTTCATATGTTTAAAGTGAAGTGACTACATTTAATGTAGTAAAATATGAAACACTGAGAAATAAGACCAATCAGAGCGCTAGGTTCGATTCACACCTGAGTGAATGAAATATTGGATTTTTTCATTTCCTTGCTCTGCTAACAAGGCAAAGCGAAGCGTCTTTCCGCCAACATTCAATAGCGCGCAGTACTGCGTGAAGCTAAAACAATAATAAAAAAATAATTGCGTTACCCAGTATATTTGTATTTTTTATAATGTTTTACTAAAATATTTATTAATTTTTAGCAAAAACCGCATGGCAATAGACATGCCAGAAGAAACCCTAACCCAACTTTCAATCAATTTCACTAATTTGGAAAAATTAAATATATCTGTATGTGACTATGAGTGGTCCGATCTCCTTGCTCTATCTCATCTTTGGCCAAATATTAACGAACTTATAGCAGCTTACAATAGAATTAAAAAAATAACTCTGCCAAAGGTCACTTTACATACCCTGACTGTTATTAGATTAGATGGAAATCCTATAGATTCTTGGCAGGAAATTAAAAATCTTGGCATGTTGAAGAACCTTAAAGTACTGAGTTTGAATGATTGTATCATTGAGGAGATTAGGTTTAATGATGACCCGAATAATGATAAAGTGGACGTGTTTGAAAATTTGGAAATTTTATTCTTGAATAGAAATAGAATTAATGATGTAAGTTTATTTTTCCGTTTTTCTTTATCTATTCGCAGTATCTCGCCCGAATGTTGCAGAGTGGACAGAGAAAACTTAGTATTAAGACACTCCGCTCCCCACGTAGCGCCCAAAAGTCTAGACATTGTGTGTAGTGTCACCGCTGAAAATCGCCGCCCAGATCTTAACGCCGCGAATTGTCCAATTATTATCATTTATATTTACTTTCAAATTCTAGTGGCGATCAGTAAGCGAACTAAACAAGCTGAAATCCCTTAAGCGTCTCTACTTCCTAAAGAACCCAGTGCAGAACAACGAGGACTATGACACCGTATCACAGATTATTATAGCAAAAATTGGAAATTTACAGGTAAATTGATATATTTGTACGTTTTTGCCTGTATTTTAGTTTTTTCTATATGTTTGTATATTATACATTCTAAACGCGACGGTTGTGGATTCGATTCCTACTCGGGGGAAATGAATTATTTTCAATTACCTCACACTTGTAACAAAACAAAGCGCGATTTTCCGTGCCTACCCTGCTACATGTGTGATACAGCGTGAAGCTGCATATTTATTAGTATATAATTATTCCAGGAACTAAACGGATCATTCATTACAAGAGAACTACGTAGAGGCGCAGAATATGATTATATGAAGCGATATGGCGCCGAATGGAAATTGGTACAAAGTGATATGCAAAAGAAATTAGCGTTTGATATAGAACATTGCAGATTTCAAGAGCTTGTTGATAGTGAGTTTATAATTTATTTATGTTGTTAGCATCTCTGTAAAGACATTTTTAACACATTCCTGGTAAACTAAAATGATTGGTAAGGATGATCCTTTTTGAGCGCGGGTTTGCATTACAGTACAGGTACAGTGTTACTTACGTCGAAAGATTAACGTGTAATACACATGTGAAACATTTCTTTTACAGAATATGGCATCCCTGACGACAGCCTACTAGTCAAACAGCCAAAAACAATGACGCTCACATCACAACTACTAGAAATAACACTACGCGATGAAAATAACAAAATATTAAAAAAGAAATTCCCCTCCACAATGGCGCTACAAAAACTGGTAACACTTGCCCAAAGACTGTTTAAAGGGAACACTGGACACCCGTTTCTTTATTTATTAGACGATCAAATGCAAGGCGCTGAAATCGCTTTGGATAACACTATGAAAGATTTGGCGTATTATTCTATACAAAATGGTGATACCGTATTAATAAGGTTCAGATAATGTTTTTTATTGGCACATTGGCAACAGTGAATATGTATTGGCTGTATATGTTTGTTCTACACATTTGTATTGATTTTGACTAGAAAAAATTTTTTTATTCATTTATATAAAAAAAAGTATTATTATATATTTATTTAAAAATAATTATTGTTTTTAATTTTGTTCATTTTTTATTAAGAAAATTATTTTATTGAGACCGTCGTTTGGCTATTGTGGGTTCGATTTCCACTTGGGGAATGAATTGCCCACTCATTTCCTCGCTCTGGTAACAACAGTGGCGTTGTATTCCGCTACTCAACACACTTGAAAATTGGACTGTGCGAGAGGAACGGAGTGTCGTAACGCTAACCCTTCGCCTATCCTGCTATATGCGGGGCATAACGTGAAGCTTATTATACATTTATTTCAAATGAACAAATATTTTTAATTTCGATCTTTTTATAAAGAAAATTATACGCAATAATGTGTAGAACTGGTAATTATATTTGGCGTTAATATTATATTTATAGATTCTCAAATATTGTATTTGTACTATTGAAAGAGTTTAGCTTTGTAAATAAATAACATTCACAAATTGTACCTGTATTTATTGCGAGTTTTATTTTGACAAATAAAATATGTCCACTATGTATTTTTAAAAGTGAGTTTTATTTAACCTAATCCTAACATTGATTAGAATATATTTATATACTAAAAATATATAATTACGTTATAGTAATAAAAAAACCTTTCTAAAACTGTATGGTGTGTAGCTTTTCTTAGGAGATATTGGTTCGAAGTGATAAAATATTTGTGTATTTTATAATTGGTAGTCAATTTATCAACAAAGGCTATAGGCGATATAATATTAATAGTTCCTATTAAGCCCACTGTACCTGCAATCGAGAAATCGAGATATACCGGGCACTTAGAATGTGTCAAACCTTAATTATTTTCAATTGACCTAGGCTAAGCCAAATATGAAAGCTAGAGCTGTATAAAATGTAAAAAATACAAATTTAATTATTGTAAACAATATTTTACATGAATTGAACTTGAGATAACACAGCTTTGTAAATAAATTAATAAATATCTTAATTGTCATAAGTGGTTACATTATTTCTTATACAATAAGTAATAAATAAAAGGAAACATTGAAAATACCATCTGTGACCTTCCGATGAACCTTCAATAATACAGCTAACCTTTGAAATTTAATGTCTGAAAAGATTTCAGTCTTAAGCTTAGTTAACCTGACTCAGTAAATATAATTTAAATAATTATATTAAAATTTAAAACTATTAACAATAATGAAATTTTCAATCACTGCGCCTTATAAAAGAGTAATCTCATTTTTTAAAATTAAAAACAACTTAACGTCACAATTTATGATGCATAATTTTTATTTTATTTTAAAGAAGTACTTACAAATATTGTTTAAAAAAAAATTGTTTATCAAAATGAAAATATATATACCTAAACATGGTAATATTATATATTTATTACAGTAGTAATCGCTAGCGGTAATATTATAAGAAAATATTAAACGCACTGGCCACATCGTACTCGATCGCCATTGGTAACCGTTGTGTCAACAAAAAAGTAGTGTTTACGAAAAACCAGTGAATGGCGGCTGCCGACAAATTTGAAGTTAAGTACTTCAATTGTCATGTAAAAAGTCTTATTTAGTGTTTAATTACGTATTTTAGTTCGCAATAATGGGTAATTGTGTTCGTTTCTGTCGTCGCCGTCGAATTCGCCGTCATATTGTATTAATTCTCATCGGCCTAGACAACGCGGGTAAAACGAAAACTGTGAACAATTTAGCTGGAGAAAATGATGATAAAGTTTTGCCCACAGTTGGTTTTAAAGCTGTTAATTTAATACATAAAGATACGCCAGTCACTATTTACGATTTGGGCGGCGGGCCGCAATTTAGACAAATATGGTCTCAGTATTATAGCGAAGTGCACGGTGTTATATTTGTTATCGACTCAAGTGATTTTTCACGGTTGGAAGAATGTAAAACTGTTTTAGAGGAGGTTTTATCACATGACAAAATATCTGGTGAGTTGGCTACCTAGCAACTTTATCATTTTGTTTTTTAATTAAATGTTTTTATCGCCGTAACGGTATGGCAATAAACTAATAAATAATTAATCTGTACGAACAGTGTAAACAATAGATTACTACAAATTATTATATTCCCCATAAATTGCGATTTCATGTAGGTACATTATTAAACTATTTTTTCACATTTTTTATCTTTATAACATGTCTTTAATACAATATGATTGCTTTGAAATTAAGCTTTTCTTAAAAAGGTAAACGTATTTTTAAGCAACATAATTTAATACGTTTTTTAGTATTAATATTTAACTTACTTAGACATAACACTTTAAAAATGTAAAAATAGGCAAATGTATTTTTTAATTTGTACTAAAATGATAAAACTTAAAATTAGGTAAACCAGTTCTAGTGCTAGCCAATAAGCAGGATAAAAACGGCGCCCTCGACGATATCGACGTTGTGGAAAAACTAAATATTGAACCCTTAGTTAACAGGTATGTGTTTATTTCTTTAGGTTCACGCTGTATCCCGCATATAGCAGGATAAGAGGAGGAATAGCTAGTGTTAAGACACATAGTTCCTCACCAACCAACCGCCCAATTTTCAAGACATTGTGAATGGCAAAACTCAACCCCGCGCTTCCTCTTGTTACCAAAGCAGGCAAATGAAACTCGGTCCGGCACAACCGCCGTGCTTACAGTCAAACGATTTTTTTTGACGAAATATAGCACCACAATTTGTCACTGAAATGAAAATATTTAAATAAAAATCAATCAGAATTTGAATCGCGGCCATTGTGTGTACTAGCACCAGCCGACTTATTTTCATTTCCTACCATCATCATAATCATCATATCTTATTCGAAAAAACTAATGAGTATGTAATATAAACATGGGTATGTAGGAAATGATGATGAAGGAAATGAAATAATACCTACCGCAAAAAACACATATTTCGATACTATAAAAGGAATCAAAATTAATAGGGTACTTCCGATTGACCTAGAATTGTGAAAATTATACATTTGTGTTTAGATCCTAAAAAATAATATCCTTAAAAGGAAGGCAAAATTTAGTATTAAGGTCAAGTGAGTTATCACATAAAACTTAAAAGTGCTCTGGTAGTGCTAAGCTTGAATTTCAGTAAAAGCTCGGGACTTCCAATTTTTATACGTAACCCTCGGTGGGCTAGCTCGATTCGCGCTTGTTCGCGAGTCCGCGTTTTTAGTATAAGTGATATTTATTACAATTTTAGATACAGATGTCCAACACTAGTAGAATCATACAGCGCCAGCCCATACGACCCCAAATCCAAGAAGGCCAAAATAGACGCAGGTCTCAAAAAAGGTTATCACTGGCTCCTAGACTATATAGTCAAACGTTACGGCGACATAAACTTGCGTGTACAGACAGACATACACTCGGAACTAGAAAGACGTCGACGAATGTTAAGCAAATCCTCCAACAGGGCATCGCAGACTTTTATAGCTGAAAGTGATGAAATAGCAACGCAAACTGGCTTCGAAAATCCCAACTTTGGTAAACAGAAATCGGAAATACAAAATAATTTAGATCCCGGAGTGATTATAGTGAAGCCTATCAAGAGTAGTAGTATAGATTCAACGATTACTGTAGAGAGTGTAGAAAACGACACGACTATAGAAACTGATACGAGTAACGTTAAGCCCAAATTATCTCCGCTTTTTGGGAGGGCCAGTAATTCTACCGTGGAGAGTGTAAAGATTGAATTAGAACCGAGGAATGAATTTAGGAAATTATCGCCGATTGTGAGGAAGAAAGGTGTAAATCATATCGACTTTAAGAATCGGCCGCAATCCAGCCCTACTTATAGGAATAAGGTAATTATGAGCGATCTCTCTGTTTTCTATTTATTTTTATCATTTATCTAGACACTTAGCAAGACAGAGAACAAGCGGACTGCCCAACTAAACTTTAGAGGTATTGCGTGTTGAAAGACGAAACTCAATGTCTCGCTTTGTCTTATTACAACTTACAAGTGGTAATCGAACCCACGACCGTCGCGTTTTCAGTCAGACTGCCACGACAGCCTTTCACTATTTACCATTTACCAACTCATACTCATCCTTTAAACAGCAAGTGTCTCTATGGTCGACGAGTCGTGGCCTCCCTGAAGTAAGTTTTTTTGAATGATTTTTTTTTATTCTTACTTATTTTTTAATCATAACTTATTTTTATTAATTCAGGAAGGAAATAATGAAAAGTAAGAAAAATCGAGTAACGAGGCAATGCGCGGCTTTTTGCTTTCATGCTGTACCGCGTATACCAGGGTCGGCAGAGGAATCTTGAAAAAGTGTTAAGAATAGGGAAACAGAGTGTCCCATTAAAACACTTCTGTTCCCCATTTTTCGCCGAAATTCCGAGGCATTGCGTGTTTAGTAGCGGAACTCAACGTTGCGCTTTGCCTGGAATAAAATGAAAATATAAAATATTTCATTCCCCCGATTGGGCAACGGAGCCATAACCGTCGTGGATACAAGCGCATATTTTATTTTTATGCAAGTAATGTGAACCTGGCTTCTCATTCCCTCTTCCAGACGTCACAATCAAGCCAAAACACGTCCATACCAGAGACGAAGGAATCTACACTGGACGAGAATCGAATCTATATACCTGATCTCAAACATCGCGTTTTAATAACCGACGTGGAATTGGCACAAAACCATAGGGAGATTGTTTTGACTGGACGAGGTAATTTTTTTTATTATTTACCAGTTTTTTTTAATTACTTATCCATACGCGATTTCGCTATATTTATTGTACAACAGCCTTTTTAATTAAATATGAGTTTTTTTCACGTATGAAGTTACTGTAAAGTTTCATCTATATCCTTCCAGTTTTTACATAAGAATAAAACAAATGTCCCAAACTTTTATATTTATAATATTATTAGGATTACTAGGTTAGGATATATTTTTTTTATAGTTGTAGCCCAGTTCATTCAACACAACGACATTCAAGTTAAATTAAAACATAATCAGCTTCACGCTGTATCCCGCACACGGCAGAATACGACTGGCCTGTAAATTTATATTTATAAACGGATATTATATTTATATATATATATATATATATATATATATATATATATATATTTAAGTACATTATCCATACAGAACATACAAACAAGTCGCTGTCAGACATAGTATCTGCGACCCTCCCGGCGATGAGGCCTGCCTCCGCCTCGCAGATTGTGCGACGACAGTTGGAGCTGTGCGGACAGCATAAACGAAGATTGAGCTTACGTTGTAAGTATTATTTCATTTATGTTAATGTTATAATTATGATAATTCGAACCCACGATCGTTGAATTGTATAGTCACACAAGAAGGCCCCAGTGTCCTGTAATGTAATTAAAATATATTTATTTTGTCTTATATGTAGTTACACGTTATTTTTCTCATTTTAGATATGCAACGTAACAAAACTAGTCCCGAACGTACATCGATGCTCATTTACGAACCGAAAGCTCAACGACACCTTGATAAGGGCGATTTCGAAATAACCGCCGTTAATATTAATTAATATATTAATATATAGAATATTATATTTTTTTGCAAATTGTAAAGTTTTTTTGTAGCTACCCACTGGATTTATAGCGTTATGTCAAAGTGTTTTGTTTTTTTTAATGTTAGGAAACTTAAAAAAAAATATGGGCATAAAACGTAATACATAATTTTTCTCCTTTTTTGAAATCAGTTAACAAATGGATTGATATTTAAATATTTTTTTGTTGTTGCTTTTCCAATATTTATATAATAGAGCAAAAAAGTACGTCAAAATAGTGATCTCATTACTATATACCATTACATACTGCATTTTTTTTGTATGGGGCTCTATGAAATTTCATTTTAGGCATTCATTAACCTATTTTCTGTCTTATTAGAACGCAATATAAAAGCATATATATATATGTATTTAACTATTTCTTATATAGCACTCCATAGCGTTATACATTCAGTGGAAAGTAAGTAAATAGTTTATTCACATTTGTTATCTTATATTAAAATATGTCATTAGTTGATAATAAAATTGCAAGTAAACAGAAATAAATAAAAATCCTAAAAAAAAATAACGATACAAATTATTTGTAAACCAACTTTATGAGTATACGAGTGTTTCTATTATTACATATACATATGATACTTTATCGAGGTATAACCTAATACCTATTATAAGGTATTACCTTATATTCTTGTTTTTATTCTTTTTTCGTTGATTATTCTAAATACTAAATATATATCATTAACCAGTTTAGTTCAGTAAAAATAAAATAGCAGTTATTATATACAGTTCTATGTAATATTTTATTGAAATGCTGTTTTATTTGCTAAATAAATTATTCTGACTTACTATTTTCTATAATTATTCAGAAATTAATCAAAATTACCGTAAAATTATTTTGTTTTTATTTCTTTATTGATTCAGTGGTTTGGAATTTTGGATAGTAATTAATTATAAATATCTTTTTTCTTGTTCAATAACTATACCTGTGCTATGTATATTTATATGTAGGTATAGCATTTATATTGAAGTTAAAACGCAGGGTAATTATTGTGATTTAAAAAATATTTATAAAGTACATTTAGATAAATATAATATTCTATCGAGAAGTTAAATTTTATTTTTCGTTTACTTACAATCAATATAATAATAATAAATGTAACAAATACACTTTTTTTTAAATAAATCTACATTTAGAATTATTGCTTTAATTTTAGTGTTTAATTACATAATACAAGTATGTATTATAACTATATGAATAAGCCTCACATTATAATACATGTGTATATGGATATAAGTCTTTACTATATATTACTTAATATTTTATTTTCTATTTAGTTTATTATAAACTTACTTAGGAAGATAAATAAAAATACAGTCAGTACTAATTTTATAAAATTTTTAAGACTTCAAAATAGACATATTTTGTATTAAATTCATTGTGAATTTACTTATTATTTTCTCTAAATAATAACAGTAAAAGAAGAATTTATTATTAAAATACTTAGTAAATAGTCATTGAAGGACCAAAAAATTGTTTTCTATTAAGATTTCTAATGTATTAGAGAATTAGTTAAGTTTTGTATTTTGTCTACTAATAAATGATTATATTTAGAAATTATACTTGTTTTACTTTATCTTTTTTTTACTTACTGGGTCCAATCTTATATTCTTATTATGTGTGATTGGACTGAACATCTTAAACAGATTGAAAACGAATCGCAACTAGCACTATAGTGTGAATCCTCCCTTAATTACTCTTAACATCTGTTGCAAATTGTCCATCAACTTACCCTATGTATTTTAGGGAAATCCTTATAACCTATTGAATCCTATTGAACATCCAAGTAAGGGTAAGAAAAGGAAACAAAATCATACTAGTACATATATTTACTTTTATTTTATACAAATATTTTGACAATTACAGTCGGCAGTGGCGCGTCACTATTTACACACTTTATGACAGTTCAAGGAAATAAAATAATAAATAACTTAATTAACAAATATGGGAGATGTTTGTATGCAAAACTGTTATGGTGTCTGTACTTAAAACAATATATTAAAAATATAAAAGGAATAGAAATAAAACACCGATATTATAGACATGTCAATACTGTTGATTAAATAAAAATGCTGAAAAAGGCAGAATTAAAAAAAGTACCACCATGAATAAACAAAAATTTCAGATATTTTTTAATTTATTTTCTTTTAATTGCTTTTTAAATATGTAAAAAAAACATATAAATCTTAGCTGCTCTTATAAAAATCACTGCCCATGAAGTATGTAATGCTAATGTTATATTGTCCTATATAATTAAAATTGACAAAAAAGAATAAAAATTGATAGGGGACTTGTTACCGTACTCAAAGATGTCATTTGTTTAATTTTATTTCCAAAACAAATTCACGTCTTTAAGTACAGCTGTTGAATGTCATTATTATATAAGTATATAGGCCAATATATAAAACCCAATAAGAATTTACATTCTATATATAATATATGGCACGTTCAATAATAAAAAGAAAAATCTCAATCTGTTAATGTTTCTAAAAAAGTCTTTTAAAATAAATATTCAGATTGTATTTTATTTAGACTTTAAATTACTTTTTAGATACATCAAACTTAAATACACTGATTAATCCGAAAATGGAGTTATTAAAAATTCTTTTTATTATTAAGACACGCATATTTCATATAAATAATATAAATAAACAAAAGATTAAAAAAATGTACTATTACTCTAAACACTCATATACATATTACATTCAAATCGTACATAAATGCAACTTTTAGTTACGAAACGACATTTTCTATACAAATCTTAGAATTTATAGTTTTTTTTTCTATACAATACAATAATTTTTACACAACAGTTGCAAAAGTGTACGTTTGAATTAACAACATAGCATCTTTAGAACGAAAATTACTTAATCAATACTTTATTTCCGTATTGCGTGTTGAGTGGCGGAGCTCAACGCCGCGCTTCGTCTCGACAGAGTAGGAAAATTAAAATAACCTAAATTGGAATGGAATCCACAAGCCATGCAATGACAGTCAGATAGTTTTCCACGATAGCCTGTCTAAGCCTATTTAGAACAGATTTTATGGTATTTCTTCCAAAAAAATTGAGTTAGATAACTGTCATTCTCAGGATGCCATATCTAATCATTTAGACGCAAAAAAATGTACAATCTATTTACTGTGATCTAAAATAAGCATAATTTCTTACAGTGGTCATGTTTATTTAATAAATTTTCATATAAATATAGCAATAATAATGTTTTTGTATGTATGAAGTAGTTTGTGTTAAATTGGCGCAACGTTGAAGATTACTCTTAAAAAAAAAATAAAAAAAAAAAAAAATATTTCAGTTCCACATATTATATAGCTACATAGAAAGTAATGAGACCAACCTAGTAAGTAACTAGTATAATACTAGTACTTGTAACAGGAGGCCCCACTCTTCCATAACACTTCATACATTCGTTATGGAAACAAAAACAAAAATAAATGGGATATAATTATAGCTACTTTACAATACAAAATATATAGAAATTAGAAAACTCTTCTACAATACTTAATCATATAATCTTAACACAAAAAAAATGTATCAATTTAATTTTATTTAACATAGTATACATTTTATTCAACTCGTTTAGTTTATAATCTTACAAGCAAGTCAATTTATAAACAATCTGAAAATTGTGAACTCTTTAAACGCTGGCCCTGATTGGCCGCCTTCACAGCAAAATCGATCAGGTTAGTAGTTTTTGACTTCTATGGTGAATTTTTGCGTTTGACGACGTCGGTTCACAATTTTCGGATAGCTTATAAATTGACGGGTAAGATTATAAACTAACTAACATAATGTTACAGTGACATATATAAGCCGCATTGAGTCAAACATAATATTTCAATATATTTTTTTATATTAAACTATACTTAGGCCACTTTACTACAAACTAATTCACACGTAAAATTCACAATAAATGTTTTAAGTTTTAACTGTAAAAGTAAAAAAAACCTGTTAATAAAGTAAGATTATTTGTCCTAAAAATATAATTTACTACTTTTTATTAACTTAAACAGCTGTAGCTCTAGAAATCTCACTAAGAGTTATGTATTGGTTTATAAATACTTTGATTGAAACAAATTATTTTATATTTCACTAGAAAAAAGCTATACATATAATATAAGTTATATATACATAAAAAAAAACGAATCACTTCCGTCACTTTAGTTATCAATTATCTTCGAATTATTTTAATTTTCATACTTTTTAAAAGAGAATATAAAATGAATAAAAGAAAAAATAACATTTAACATCGTATATGTTAAGTGTCGGTTAGTATGTTCAGAACGGCCGGTGAGTTGTGGCCACGCTGAAGTTAGCTATAGATGGGTGCGCAGATTTAATATATTTTTCATACTTTTGAATATTATTTCCTTCCCAAATTGACAATAAGCCAACGTTCAGAAAATGTCAGGTCTAGGCGGTCACGACTCTTCGATTGTTTTGATTCGATGTATTATACAACTATCATGTATTAGGCAATAATATTCAACAATGATTCCATTCCGACAAGATTAAAAAAAAAACATAGTTTTAATATATTTATTATTTAAAGCAAAATAATATTTTAAATATTAATTATTAAGAAGTAAAACAATTTTTCTAGGTCTGGGGACATTCTACATTTTTCTAATTGAGCTAATCTATTTTTATCTAGATCGTATAAAAATCTATTGACTATTTTTTTTATTTACCTGTTTCACACTTAGTTACTTTAAATCTAAAATAAGAAAAAAACATATATACTTTGTATACACATATGTAAGCGATACAATATGTATACGTATTTTTAAAGAATTTAATTTTATTTTTATGCTGTATCCCACACATTTATGTATGTGTGAGATACAGCTAGTGTTTTAAAATTAGCTGTATTAGGACAAACACAGGATACGTCCATTCCTTTATTTTCTGCCGAAATATAATAATATCTTAATACTCTTAATGTACTGATGGAAAACCAAAGAGCACCATTTATCTAATAAGAACGGAAAATATTTATATTTCTTATAAATAAAAATTTTCTTTTACTTTAAAAAGAAATGTAAGGATATTTTTAAATATTTAAGTGTGATACAAATATAATATTACAATTAAAATCTATTTATATTTAACTATTGTGTAATTTTCTACTTAAATTTAAAAAAACTGAACGTTTTTCATAATAAATACTAAAGTGTATCATTTTGTAAAAAAGAGCTGCTACAGATAATATTTGAAAAAAAAAAAGAATTCAATAAATAATTTCGATGGAAAAAATGTACATCGTATATTTACATACTTTTTAATTTATTTATATAAAGTTATATTAATTTTTAATCTATAGGGCACAGTATTTATGACACGTCACTAAAGAAATGGCTTATTTATACTCTATAGATGCCTTTAGATTCTAAGATATAATTTAAAAAACAACATGTTTTGACAGATAATTAATAAACCGTTATGTAAATAATGTTGTAAATCGATTATCAAAATAATAGTAGTTTTTTTTCTAGATAATCGATTTTATATTATTTTATTCATATAATGAGATCTGTCAGTTTTTAAATAAAAGATTATACATGCGTAAATGAATATCTTAATACTAAAAATGCCTCCTGACTTGTTTCGTATTTAGGAACATTAGGAGTATTTTGGTTGAATAAATTTCTTATTAAAAAAAAGTAAACATTTTTTTATCGTTCCGTTCTACGTATTTACTTCACGTTTCTTTAATTTAAATATACTGAGATCTTTAAACTAATATCTATATCTAAAAGTGACTAATAAATGCTATATATACTATATATGTACATTATTAGTTTTTTTTATTAAGTCAGAGAGCGAAATTAGGGGTTTTCAATAGAAAACTAAAAAAAAAACATTAATACTTTTTAGGAATCCGAGTTATGGCTTATTTAATAACTGGCAACATTTTACTAAAAACTGGTACAAATAAAATTAGGAATGTAAAATAGACAAAAGGATGGACACGTTATATATACAAAAGATGACTTTTCATACTTACATAGCCATATATACAGAAAAAAACGGCCAAAGATCCAAAAAAGTAAGGAATGTTATGAACCAAAAAAAGGAAAAAAAAACCACTTTGAAACCTTCAATTTAAGCTAAAACCTACAATTTTACCTAGAACTATGCTGTATAGACGAATCGTCATCAGCAAAGCTGGCTCTATTACGTCTCTCACATCGTTTTTGATGTTGCCTGATAAACGCACTGAGTCTGTTTAACAGAAATTGCTTATCGTGACCTTCCAAAACCAATTGATTCTTTAAAACCTCCACCATATGCCGATTAGCCGCCGCTACCGCCCAATAATAATACAAAAAGAACAATAAAATAGCAAATGCTGGTACAGCAAACGTCGAAGTACCCAAAAGGAATATAAATTCTCGAATTACAAACGGAAACGCGTCAAAAGTGTCTACAACGAAACGCCATACTGTATCATAGCCCCTGAAGGGACCACAATTCCAAGATGGCGTTATTTCCGCTATAGAATACGCGACCGGAAGTATTGATATCACGAAACCTAATAGCAAAACCGACATAAATAAAGATTTCGATTTAGACGCTTTGTAAACTATTGGGGAAGGCGTACAATTAGTTAGGCATGAAAATTTCTTTATATAGAAGATTAAGAAACAAAAGATAGTGCCTATTATCGGTAAGAAAGGACAGAAGAAGGCGCCCATCCAAATTATAGTTTGCGTGTAAACTATGTCCAAAACGTGTTTCGGGAGATAAAAGTCTTGCGTTCCTATCATTTTGAGGCATCTACTGTGGCTGTGTTTCGCTATAAAGGAGCGCGGTAGATTTATAAAGAATGTCATAAAGAATTGTAGTGCAAAATCTGTTAAGATCAACTTATACAACTGTTGCCCTACATACGTTTCCCAACACTCTAATCTAAATTCTTCCTCAAAAACTGAACACCTCTGCCTATCAGGATCGGATATTTGCATATAAATTTGACTCAAAAGCACCGCTAGCGACGAAAGTCTTAGCAAAACCGTTCTCAAAAGCGTTATTATTATATCATTCGCCGGCGTGTATGACTCAAATTGTATTAAATAACCGAAAATACCTGGTATTATTATATTTAAGACGACAATCGTAATAAATGGTAGAAATTCTAATAGCATGTTGCGAAACTGCCATATCGTATATGACCCAGCAGTGTTAACTTCAGTGCGATTAACTAATTCAATTTCATTTAATTCGTTCAATTTATCCATTGATTCGTTGAAAATAAAATAAATAAGAATTCCAGAACCGATTAATATGATGAAAACCAGAACATTAATCAAAATACGCTTTAAATATATCAAAATTTGACTTTCTCTTGTGCGCAACTGTTTTTCTTCCTTATACCGTTCTTCTTCGAGGCAACCTTTGATCTCATTGAATAACGCTTTGTGTTTAATTTTAGCTGATTTATCATTCTGTATACAAAAATCCCACCCCCCAAACACTAAATTACAATACATATAAAACTGGCCTTCGTTTTCGACCAAACGCTCCTTAAAACCTCTGGCAGCGGCCTTAACTATTGCGATTAAGGAAAAAAGCGTCCAAATTATAGGAATCAAAATGAATGCTAGAGGCATGTTATAATACATATTAGTTTCCCACAATTTGGGCAGCAGATACGAATAAATCTGATCACTGTAGACGCCATAAAACAATATAGTTCTTTCCATCCATCCCGTCCCTTGGATAAAGTCCAAAATGACATTATTTTGCGTCAAATTCCTTTGAAAATACGCTTGAGAGCAACACGTAGTGGAATTTTCTAGAAACGTGTCACATTTAAAGATGGCCTCATCTAGTAAAAGTGTAGGTAAAATAAGAAATAAAATGACAAATATAGATATCGCCGTGTTTAAGAAGAGCAGCCATCTTAGAAATAGGAAATATGAAACGACACCTGTTCCGAATTTTCCTTCGATTTCACGCAAAGATGTCTGCCATAATTCCAATTTCCCTATTATTTCGGTGAAACGTATGCTGAAACGATGCCACACTTTTCTTTGACGCCATTGTAACTGTTCTAAGCCTTGTAGTCTTAATTTTGTTGCGTTCTGTAAAATACCATTTCGTTATAAGGTTAAGAAATCAAATATGATAATAATGTTACTACTTAATCACTTTAATCTTTCTTTCATTTTCTTGATAATCTTTTTTACAATAAAATCAGTTTATTTCAATAATTTGCAAGATAACGTATTGATTAGACATTTTTAGACAGTATAATAAAACAAAAGAGGTGTAGACGATGTTTTAAATATTTTATTTATATATAACGGGACTCGGGACGCCCCACAAAAGTGATAACTTAAATTAAAGTATCATATTTGAATCCCACAAAAGTAACATTTGGCATTTAGATTATACACTCACTGTCAACAGTCGTAGTATCGCAAAGAAATATTACAGATCGCATTACAAAATAGAGAATAACCCAAATAACGAAAGCAGAAAAATATGCGAATAGTGGGGAACGTGTACGTGAATAGCGTGTACGTGAAAGTGTACGTGAATAGCGTTTTAGCACCAGGTTCCAGAGGGAACTTAGTCGTAGTAGTAATGGCAGGCAGAGGCCTACCACGCTAATGTGGTACAGTGTGAAGTAAAAAGCAATTAACATTATTTTTTACCTGCAATCTCGCTTTGATTTCGAGCTTTTGGTGCATAGGAACAGGCATGGCTTTGATTTGCATGATTTCTTCCCAAGTACGCTCTTCATTTGATAAGTTTTCTGTAACAACATAAAAGTTGTGATTTATAATGAAACAAGGCAAAAGTTTTATCAAAACAGCGAAATAATCGTCTAAATATAAACATTTTTTTGAGCATGAGGAGTAAATGGACAATCCTCGTGTATATGTTTAAATTCAAACACTCCCAAGGCGCCACGATGGCGTCTATTGGCAGAAATTTCATGTATAAAATGAACAAAACACATTCATGATTTCAGTTTCTTTTATCTTAGATTCACTTATTATTCTCACGGTCGGCTAAAATTGATGTAGGCAAGTACAAAAGCATGAGTCATTAACAAACGTTAAAAAATTATTATTCATATATTATAATAAAAAATATATTTAAAAGTAAAACTAAAACATATTTTGAAGTACAACTTAAGAAAGGACGCTTATGATTAAAGACTACTACTAATTTATTTAACAAAAGAACAGCTGATTTTTAGAGTTTACAAATTAAATATATTTACGAAGTTTAACAAAAAGTTTAAACATTAACATAACATAAAATACATACCATTATTATGAAAATGAGGTGTTTGTATTGACTCCATATTTTTAAATAATAAATAAATGTATATAACATATTAAATAACCTTATTTAAATAAGACAGTCTGTATTATAGCATTTTGGTACTGAAATAATCTTTTTCAAGCCCGTATTGTTTCAATATAGGTAATAAAAAACCTCATCTTGCACAGATAACACGAAAAATTCAAATTATACAGACAAAAACTATTGACATAAAATATAAATAAAAGACAAACATAGCAAGAATAAGCAAGATAACAAATGTAACGGTATTCTTACTACATTAAACTTTAATTTTACGAAGAACACACGTTAATGGATGACTAATAAAATTGATAGTAACGCGTGAACAAAAGAAATTAGTACGAAGGTCTTATTGAACGTAGGGAATTTAAAATTTTGAGGTCAATTTACTAGGAAAAGCATGTTAAATAAATAAATAAGAGTTTCCCGCATAAAGCTTTTCAGGGTATGCTGAGTAAAGATAGTGTAAGGACACTCCATTCTCACAATTTTCGAGATATCGCAGAGATTTGGGCGGCGGAACATAGCGCTGTTGAAGCGAGAAAATGAAAATAACAAGTTTCCCCGAATGGGAATCGAACCGCATCGCATCCTTCGCATTTACAGCTGTGTCAACAACACGGCCTCTTACGTAAGAGATCGAACAAAACACTTTATAAATTAAACAAATATAAAAGATCAAAAAATGAAAATGTGAAAACTATACTAATAACTCTTCTTCCATGGGCGTAGGAATTGGGGACAGTTAGTCCGTGCCCGCCTCAAAATAGTTAATAGTATAAATTTCCTGAAAATAAAAAATCTGATTATTTAAATATTACCTGATAAGTCCGGTAGCATAGACAAGTGTATATCCCGACTTTGCGTCGTCCTCGCGTAAGTGGATTGCCGCCGTTCATTCTGCGATCGGGCACGTTTCGCTGTGGTGGCTGGGAATTGAAGAAGGAATTTTAAATTAAGACCGTTGTGTCGGGAAAATATAAGCTTTTAACCTAAATTAATGTACCAATAGATTATCGATACCGTTGCACGATGGTTGTCAATAAATAATGCAACTTTAACGAATATATATTTTATAGATACAATCCGTACAATGTCCATAGAATAATAGTTTTCAAGAAAACAACACTAGATTGCCCTCGACGAGGATTGGGGAAATGCAGTGTTTTAACACAAACTAGCTTACGTACATACTCATAGCTTAACAATGTGGAAAGTTTTGCAGAATCGGGTCATTGCAGGTTATATAAAAACTCTTGAAGCCGTTTTTTTTTCTACACTTAGCTTTCCTTTTTGGAGCATTATCACCATCATGAAAAAACCACAAATACTTACTATTCCTAGCCTGTTTCGAAGGCAGCAATGTGGCAAGTTTGGCTGCATCAGCTCTCTGCAGGTTCTCGAAGAGGTCCTGCTCTCCCCCCGGGTAGAGCTCCTGGTAGAACTCCCCGCCCGCCTCCTCCCAGCCCTCGTGGCGTTTTGAACGCTTGTTCTTACCACCGGACATGGTTTATGGCATTTTTTCTGAGGAAGATGGAAAAATATGTTCTATTTACCAATTTTTTCGTAATGTGAAATGAAATTTTAATATTATACATTTTTGGTACATTCCTGACGTTTCGAGCACCTTGCAGTAGTCCGTGCTTGTAGATAGTGATGGTTTTCGTCAGAGATCTTATTATTATCAAAATACTTTAATTTAGTTAGTAGTAGAAATTTAATTTAGTAGTAGAGAAAATTAAAAATATATATATATATTTCATTTCCTTCTATGGCAATCGAATCCACAAACTATCGCATTTGTACACAAACACACGCTTGTGCCCCTGCTACGACTGGCGTCTTGGTTTTGTACTTGTATTGTACATAGTTCTACTAAACAAGATAAAGTCCATAACTTAAAGTTAATTATAATAATAATCGATAAATCAACAATTGATAAATATATTGACCGACAGATTTACTTTCCTCTTCAAATAAGCATATTCGACTTTATATTATAGATATATGTATATCTAAGTATTATATATTATATATCTATGAAAAGCAATAACGAAAAAAAATTAACACTAAACGGAAAAACGAAGAAATCTACTGAAATCTGTACTTCTATACTAATATTATACAGATGAAGAGTTTGTTTCGTTGAATGCGCTAATCTAAGGAAACACTGGTTCGATTTGAATTTTTTTATGTCGGGATAACTATTCATCGAGGAAGGTTATATATACACAGATTATATCAACTTAATCGTTTAATATAACCACAATACAACATTACCTGCTGTCAGAGTTACCTCGGGCACTTATAATGTATCATGTTTCAAAATCGCAATTAAAAACTAGTATAATTATAAAAAAAAGAATGTAGAGTAAAGAGTTATATTAACAAAACCAACTAATTATGGCGTTTTCTTTTCTAAATGGAACGACGTGACTTTCAATTTACTGATATCCACGAGAAAAAGTAACTTCCCGCTATTTCCCGCAGGGGGCTCTTAACACGAGGTTCCTTCGGTAGGCCGAAGGAACCTCGTGTTAAGAGAGAACCCCTTTCCACGCGCATCGTCCAATAAAAACTTAACACCAAGCCACCAAATGAATACCAACATACATATAAACTCACCCATTTTCACAAAATAAATGTATACACAATGAAAAAATATTAGCAAAGTGAATTACTATAGAACGCAATTTTTTGTTTATATAAATAAATATGTTACACAGTAATAACAATAAATATTAATTAATAATGAAATATACGCAAATAAATGAAATGTTTACTTCGCGAGAGTGGTGTATTAAAAGTGACGTGATCAATTTCCTACAAATGATTCGTATCCGTTATCTTTGAAAGATATTGCCGCTATCTCGAACTTTAGGGCTGTGTAAATAAAGAGAATAAGGAAAAACTATTTAATTTAATGTGTTCTATATGTAAATATAAAATTTTAAGGAATTATCTAAATTATAATTTTTTGATAACTATGTATAAATTATTAACAAACTATTTCGTATAGTTTAATTTAAATTTTATGTAAGCGACTGAGGTTTGACGGTAAACGCCATGGTTGGGGGTTCGATCTCAACGCGTGGGAAAGACTTTGAGTTTCGCCGCTTGAAGATGCAATCTTTTAAAAATTAGGCGAAATGTGGGAAACGAGAAAATTTAAATATTAAAAAAACAAAAAGAAAATAAAAAACAAAAATTACTCTATTAAAAACATATTTGGGTTAAATAAATCTATTTTAAGCACTTACACAGATAATTATAAATTTCAACAAAATATAAAAAAATCAACAGACAATAATCGAATTGTAACTAGCAATAGTATAAATATATATCTTTTTTAATTAGAGCACTGTACATAATAGATAGCAACGATATGCAAAGTTGATGGATATATTGACCTATATCTTTCACCCGGTTACCTATTTAATATGTTTTCTATGTAAAATGACGACAGAATGAGGTCAATAAAGGGTTTTACAATTAACGTATGGTATATATAATATATAATAATTTATTGAAACAAAGTGTATGCATTGATAGCGGGTTTGAATCTCGTCAATTATAAAGGGAATTGATGAAGCTCGAAAAGAATTAAGGTACTTTAAGGTTGTTTTTTCCATTATTTGAGTTGTTGATATAGTACATTAATTTCTGTAGTTACGTTTCAAAAATCACATACTTCTCAAACAAATGATTTCAAAATCATCATCATACTAAAAAAACCTTTTTTTGTTTCATTAATCGAGATCATACAGCTATAAAGAATTTCTGATAGCTGAAATTGTTTGTAATTAAATATTAACTAAAATGTTTCAGATGTAAGAACATTGCCTTATATTAAGTTTTTCACTGTGTAAAAATAATTTGTTTGATTCATAATTCAAAATTACCAATAAAGTTGATTATGATTAAAATGGACCTATATTCAGACAGATTTTAATTTACATTTTTAATTGTATGTAAACTCAAAGTACTATTTTAAAAATAAAAAATACTATATAATTATAGATATGTATGACAACCCTAAAGCTATGTAGACTTAATAGCAATTAGCCGATTGTCTGATACAGATAATAAACACAAACAAATATTTGTAATTTCTATGAATTTATAAGCTTATTATATCTTTAGTCACATCTCACTCTGTTTTGTGCATTCTATTCTTCACAGTTTATTCAAATATATTTCAAAGATAACAATTTACTCTTTGGTGCAATAATGACTTAATTACACATAGAGTGATCACTTACAAACTTTGATTGCCTTAAGCAATTTTTCAAAAATTGCATTTTATATATTGTTGTGTGTGATGAAAAAAACACTGAATAAGCAAAATATTAGCATACGCTAATATTTAGTTCATTAAAAATATTATAAATTAAAGTATATTTTTTATAAGACTAATAAAAAATGTATTATATGTAGGTACTTGAAGTTGTAGATGTTCTAATGATAATCTTTTGTAGGTAAAGAAATAGTAATTATGTACTTTCACACAATAAATATACATATAAATGGGGAATTTTGACTTATCTAGGAATGTATTGTCATGATAACATGCATTATAATGAATGTACATTATTAGATTAGTTAGTAATCATTATAACAATACTATTATTACTATGCTGCTTTTAAGATTTCATTTTTCAATTCAATTTCAATTTCAGTGTTCAAGAATAACATTTTTTTTTGTTTTTTTATGCATATATTGTGTAATGAGAATTTACCTCAAACCATCTAATTTTTGAGCCATTGCCTGTTGAGTAAAATGAAAATAATTTATGCCCCAGAATCGGAATCAAATCCACAATCTTCAATTTTTGGTATGGTACATTCTTTTATTATGGAGTTCCAAGCTTGCCAGTTTTTTAGATTTAGATTTTATTTGTATTTTAAATTTTTTATTACAGATATGTAATATTTGAACATTTATATTTCAAACCTAAAATACAAATGAAATAAAATTTAAAAATTGTTTGTTCAAAGTTTGCCATTGTTATCAGGTGGCAATATTTGATTTTGAAATATAAGTAAAATCATTAAAATAGGAACTCATTCCCTTAAGTGGGGAACAAACCTACAAATTTGCATTTTTAAAATCAGAAGGTGTGCCTTCACTGAACTTACTATTTATAACGAATTAATGTTATCCTTCTTGAAAGTACAGTATGAATACAACTCATCCTGCCATTAGTCATACTAATTGAGGTTTTAACTTTTTACTTATTTGTCATTAAAGGTATGTAATGTACAGGAAATAATTATAACCACATTCTGGAAATTTTATTATACCGTTTAACTGAATATTATACGCTTCTTTTGTTAGAAAACCTATCTTATTAGACTTACTGCTATTTTTAGATCTTTACAATTTTTTGTTAGATTCGGCATTGAATCTAGTATAACGGAAGCGGAAAATAAAAATTGAACACTTAATTTCACGAATATTTACCATTTCTCACAGTGATTCAGTTATGTTTACAATATTGTCTGTACTTAGAAAATGATGATGGAAAACATTGCTTGTTCAATATTTATTTACAAAGGAGCATTATTTTACTTACTTCAGTTGTGGATGGCGAATGCGTGGAATAAAGTTACGTCACATTACAGTGGATTTAATAATGCAGAACATTATTTTCACTTGTTTTTACAGAATTTTTACACCATGATTTTTTAATGAGCATGTATTCAGACCAAAATAATCCTCTTCTCAAGGAGTGGTGCTACACGTTCTGAAATGTGTGTTATGAAATTTAATGACACGAACACAAAAAATGCTTCAATCATTAGATATTTACACATATATCAAAATAATGCTTAATTATATATTATTAAAAGTATAATAATATTACATATTATAGAACTTTTTGAACTCTTTAATAATGAATCTCCTTAAATTTTTTTATAAACTTACATATGAGTTGCGTTTCAGAACGCATCTTCGTAATTACGAATGGCGGTGAGCTGTCATTTGAGTTTATTATTGTTTTTTTTTACTTAACACCTGTAATGAGGACAACAGTAAATTTTAAAAATGGCGTTACTGTTATACGTGAAAATTTTATTGAAATCATAATTTTCTTCATAATAAATATTGTTAAACTTGTGAAGATTTTTTTTTAACATTTTTCATTTAGAATTACCAATCAAAAATAATTCAATAACGGTTTATTTGCCCTTAAATGTCAACGAATCGAGGTAACGTATTTTTCTCGTGGAAATTAGATGAAATCGAGCAGCAGCCCGTCAATTGAATTTCCCTAGATATCCGTCAAAAAACGACGACTGTCTGTCGCTCGCGTAAACAAATCTCTGAGGAAATTTCCTCCATGCAATATCCGGTTGTATTACCATAGGCTAGTTTTCGCGGCAATTTAGATGGAAACGAATAGAAGGCACGCAAATAACCGATCTGGCCAATCGGGCCAGTCTGACGTGAGCATAGATCTGGAGAGGGCCAATCTCACATCCGGTGTCTGACGCAGTGGCATCCTGCGCGAAAAGCCCGGGAATAGGCCAAACGCGGGCTGACACCTGCGCAGCATCCCCTCGTCGCTCTAAGATCACATCTCGCGAAAAGTAATGATTATTTCGGTCGTTTAGTTCCGCGTATTCCCGTCGCGGCGCTGCGCGTCCACCGGGAGTGGGACGGTGTATGTACCTCAATATAGTCCAGTTAAAACGTAATTTTAGCACTGGAAAATGAAAAATTGCGGATGTCTCGATACAAGTGTACCAAAACGCATCATCTGAACGTTATTTAATTTGTTAAATTCGATTGACTCGCGCGTGCTAATTCTAAATCAGTTGTAACGTAGTCCGTCGTCCATTAGACCGAGTGATAATCGTGATTCTCGAAGACAAAATCCATTATATCTGTTCATGTAGTGCTGTATAAAATGTGCTTATTATTATTGAGGATATGCCAGCGTAGAAATTGGCGGTACTCCAAATTACGATGCATACGAGGTCGCGGCACTCCTTAGGATAGTACTATCGACGTATGTTGTTCAGAGACTCGGTGAAACTATGAACACATCGCATATTGACAATAAGCTATTGGAAAAATGTTAAATAGCCCATACAGGCGGAAGTTGACCGCTGCGAGCGGCATCCACCGGAGCAACATCTGAAATCTAAACGTACTCCCTAATGGCGCTGGCTAAGGTCCTTTCCCTCATTGCCATAATCGCGGTGGTCAGCGCCGATTACAATGAGATCCAGGCGAAGAATAAAACGAAAGAAGCCGTGGCGGCGAAAAAGGAGCAAAAGACAAGAATCGCCGTCCCCGATCCAGTGCGTGGGTCGTTCCACAAATTGAGCTCGCTAATGAACAGGACAGAAGACAGGAACTCCAGGCGCAGGAAGCAGAATGTAAATAAAATACTAAAGATCAGAAATCATGACATGCTGAATGATAACGAGGGTGCGATAGCCATCAGCCAAAAGACTATGTCCGACAATGACACGAACACATTGAAGGATAAGATAATCGCACTTAAGCCTAAGGATATCAGCCCCTTTGATGCCAACCATTACAAGAACAACTATATACCGCAAGTTACGGGAGTATCTTGTGATTTCGAGAACCACACAGGTTCAGTGGACATGTGTATGTGGGAGTGGAATAAGACGGTCTCCAGTTATAATCTAGGATTCCAGGTGATGACTGCTGCTGAGTTGGTGATGATGAATGAAACTGCTAAAAGTGTGAAGTTCACCGGTCCTCCTTATGATGCTGATAAAAAGAAGGATGGTAAGAATTTTAATATTTTCTGTTATTTTTATTTCTCTGGTCTAGTTGGAAAATTGCGATGTTTGGTTCCACCGTTTGAAGCGCTTTTACAGGGAAGAAAAGGAAAACAGAGTGACCTTACACTAGATTCTCTCTGTCTTCTCCACACGATGTAGAAAATGCTTATGTGTTGTTTATTGATACTGATATACAGGCTTTTAAAAAAAATATACAAAAAAAACATTATTTACATGATGCAACACGAGAGGACAATAAAAACGTTGTTTATTTTGAACGCGCTCTCAATTAAGGCTATAAGTAAGTGTATAAAGTATTTTTTATTTTCATTTTTCCTATTAAAATACTAAAGCTTTAAGCGGTAAATATTGAAATACGAATAACTTTAACGTGGCGTTGGGTTCTGTCATATAATGTGCAATTTGTCTGAATAACTAAAAGGTGCTGTGCCTTAACACTAATTCGATTTTTGTTGTTTACCTATTAATAAAAAATAGATTATGTTTGGGGAATAGAGATAAAGAAGGCAAATTTAATCTTTAAGGTGTACTACTTCAGGAAAAAATCTGAAAACTATAAATTTATGATTCAATCCTAAAAAATAATAGCCTTAAACGGGTGCAAAATTTGATATTATTTTTGGTTCAATTGTGGTATCAGATGAAAGGGCTGTGGCTAAGCTAGACTTGACTTTCATAAACCAGCTCGAGACCGCAAATTTTTGTTCGGAACCCTCGGTGGGCGAGCGGCTCGCACTTGTCCGATTTTTTTCTCAAAATTTTTACTTTTCTCGTATTTGTATTGTAAGTTCTCAGTTCATGCCAAGCATTCATCGTGCTTCAAGTAAACAAGTACATCGAACTCTATACTTTTATTCGTGATAATCATTTCGATTTTATTATTTAGGGCCACACGCTTGGGCAGTGTAGGGGAACGGTGTAGTACACATTTAAAGGGACTTCTTAAAGCCACGCTCTGAGCTCCTCGCGTTACAACGCTTCTTTTCTTAGAACCCTTATGGACTGAAAGTACTAAATATTTGGGACACAAATAACGAAAAAGTCGATTAAAATAACTTTTACTTATTCTAAAAGTTATACAACGCAATACCTCCAGAATTTGGCAGAAAGTGGGAAACGGAGTGTCTTAGCAATAGTTTCCATCTGCCTAACCTGCTGTGTGCGGGATAGAGCGTGAAGCTGATTTTTTTTTTTAAAGTTACGTTAAGCGATGGAGTGACTTAGCACTAATTTCCCCTTGCTTACAATGTCATGTAACCGGAATACAGCGTAAAGCTAAAATAAATAAAGTAACTTTAAAAGCCTAATTTAAGTATATAGTTTAGAGAGATATCTAATAAACAAACTGTCTTTTAAATATCTTAAATCTTAATGCATTTTACAAGGGTACTCTCATACAGTTAACAGAAATAAAAGTTCAAAGTTCATATCATATCTTAGTAGTTTAGTGGGAGCGAGATGATGAAGATGCGAGATCGGAATAGGATAGATATTTGTGCTTAAATTGCTGTTTATTTTATAAGGAGAGGTTCTTAATGCCTATAATGTAGTGTTAAGATATTTCGTTCCCATTAAGACACTTCCGTTCCTCTCTTTTTTTGAACTTTCAGCTGGTGAGGTTGAGGTCTTTTCGACCTCATATTTAAACATACGTCGTATAGAAATAATGCGCACCCCCGTTAAGTGCGTATGAGCCGATTTCGACCTCAAGCCACAGTGTTAAAAGCTAACCTTACAATTGTGATAATGGTCAAATTATATTAAACAAGTGTGAAGGAAGTCGTGGGGGATCAATTTAGCTCAATTGTCTTTGTTATACTTACTTGGGGACCCAGTTGGTAGCTATTTTGTTTTTTTTCTTTATGCTCCTTATTTTTTTTGAGTTCACATTTTATTTATTATTTATTTATTTTAACACTTTATTACACAATAATTAAACATTATGCCACCACCACCACCACCACCATTTTGTAGGGAGTAGTGACCTATCTTTACGTTCTCCGCTTTCTACCCTAACCTTTACTTTTAACCATTTTTTTAGCTTCACGCTGTATCCTGCACATAGAATGCAGAGGCTACGCAGTGTCAAGAAACCATTTTCCTACCATCGCCCAATTCTCGAGTGTTGGGTGGCGGAACTCAACGCCGCGTGTTGTATTTTGACCAGAGCGAGGAAATAAAAATACACATTCTCCCAAGCGGGAATCGAATATACAACTGTCGTATTTACAATCAGAAGTACGAGGCTGTCGTGGTGGCTTCAAAAAGACCTTAATTTAATATAAATTGTCTTATAGCTTCTAAATTTTTACGTAGGTAAAGGAGTTTAACTAATCAAAAGAATACGATAATATAAAAAAACAAGGTACATTCGCACTTCTTTGTTATACAGGAGAGAATGAAAGAATTAATAGATTCATATGAATGGGCGTTACTTCCACAGACTGTAAGTTCAATGTATTTACTTGATGCAGTTTTATTGGACGTCGCACGCGTCCGAAATAGAACCCACACTCAATGAATGCTTGGTATTTAATCTATTTTAGTTCTAACAATGTGGAGCTTACTGCTAGTGTAAGCTTAAAACTTTAAACTGTTAACATTTAACGAGATGAAATTAAATATTTAATATTTTCATTTCCTTGCCTAGTAGCGAGACAAAGCGCGGCGTTTAGTTCCGCCACTCAACACACAGTTCCTCCAGAATTCATCACTAATATTCCTATTCATATAACCTGAAAAAAAATAGGAAAGAAAAAAAATATCGCTATTACGAAAAATCCCATGACCATAACAAAATCCAAAAAGCTTAAACAATACTAAAATATAGGTACATACAACAGTTTAATTCTAAATGTTATGTTATATAGACAATGCGTGGGTAATAGAATCCATAAACACCTACGTTGATAGGTAAGTCGCCGCTACACCTACGGGGTCATAACCTACAATTTCAAACTTAAGTCCCTTAGCAAATTAACTAAAGATTTTACTTGTTGAGAGCATGTTGCGGAGGATGCTATAAGGATTAACTTTTTAATATTTAATTTCATAATAGATTGAAGTAAAATGTTAATGAGACAGAGAGATTATATAATATGCTAGTTGTCGCAATTTTGTTTTGATGGAGTGTAGAGAACTAAAATGGAAAATCTAGTTAGGGTTTCGTACTTTTTAAGAAAAAAAGGTACCCTTATAAGACTTTGTTGTCCGTCCGTCTGTCGGTCTGTCAAGAGGCTTTACCTCCGGAACGCTTGGCGATATTGAGTTGAAATTAAAACCATTTACTCAGATAAATAGAAAAAAATACTGTCTGTGGTATTTTTTTATTACGAAAATCAATTTCACAGGAAACATGGCAGCATTTGCCCGGAAAATATTTTAGCATAAATGTTGTAAGTTAATATTAAATATATACGCATATTGCGTGATTTGTTGGAACTCTACGCCGCGTTAAATTATTTTTTCCACTGACCGAGAATCGAATCCACAACCTCCTTCTTTATAATCAGACGTTGTGCCGCTACGACGCAACGGCACCTATAATTGATATTTTATTTGTGTTTTTACTTTCAGGTCACTTCCTGTACCTTCCCGTGTATCCTACTATGGAAAACATGGTAATAAAATCTCCCAGATTTCGTGGATTGTGGGAGTTCTGTAAGGTTAGTATAATATTTTTTTAAATAATAATACTTCTTTAAATAATGGTAGACATCATTTATTATTTTTAATCAGTGGCGTTGTTAAGATTTTTTATATAAAAATTTACGTAGCGGGAGTTGAACCTGTGCCTCTTGGCCGGTTTCCTAGTGCCCAAAAAAAGTTTGTTCAGTTAAACGCCATGGGCGTGTAGAGATATTTTCGGAATTTTTTTTGTTAGTAGTTAGTAAAATTTCTGGGATGGACCAGACTATTCTGGGAAAGCCACGGACTCAACATCGCGTTTAGGTACCGAGGGAGAAAATGAAAATATGAAATATTTCATATATTTTTAATTTATTGACTAGAGCCCATATTTTTTATTTTTTTTAGTTCGAAGCTCGTCTCCATCAAAGTAAGATGCAGAACGCCAGCATCCGCCTCGTCTCCGAGTCGGCTATATCCGAAGTGCAGTGGATATTGCAGGAAGTTGCTGGGAATAATAATGAAGCGTTAGTATACTTTGTCGTTTTTAATTATTTTATATGGAGCATATTACTTTCTCTTTGCTTTCTCCTTAGATATGTTTAATCAGATAAAAAAGATAAAATTAAGATTAAGATAAAATTTGTCTGAATAAAACTTTTTGTCGTATTAACTTCTATGTAACTAAAATTTAACAAAACTTTATTACAATAGAATAGTAAGTAGTTTGAGTCCCTTTACGAATTTAAAAATATTTAATTTGTTATTTATTTTTTTAAGCATATCGCTTAAAATTAGGTTCTGAAGAAATCATCATAGAATTTTAAAATAACATTTTGTTAGGATAATTTTTAATATCACATTTTTTTTAGTTAAACTATTTTCATTTAAAGTGTGATATATTTTTATACTTTAATTTGCTTTTTAAAAACAAAACCTTGTCCCCAGCTGGGAACCAATGAGTTTCATAATCGGCAAAGTCCAACAAGAAGTGCGTATAATAATAGAGATAACCCGACCAAGTTACGTGGGCGTGTCCCACACACTGCCCCACATAGCGGTGGACAACATACGCATGGTGGAGTGTTTGCCTGAACCACCCGTGTTCAATGGCGAGTGCCAGAATGGCCAGCTTAAGTGTAAGATTATGAATGTGAGTATTATGCTTTTTGTTTGAAGCTTCACGTCATTTCCATCCCTCATATAGCAGGATAGGAGGAGGGAACTTGGTGTTAGGATTTCGTTACCTACGCACCGTTCAAAGTTCGAGATATTGTGTGTTGAAAGATTTTGTTACCAGAAAAAGGAATAAGGAATATTCTAAAAAAGTGGGGATCGAACTCACAACCATCGCATTTAGAGTAAAACGTTGTCCTACTACGCTATGGCGCAGAAAATTATCAGAAGGTAGAAATAGTTAAAAAAATATTTTTTTATTAAAAGGGATGTTTTTTTATAGAATTTTTAAGTTTGCAATACTAAATATTTATATTTAGTAAATATGTACAAAAAAATTATAATTATAATATTAAAATTCAGTCGGTATTACTCCTCCCGCCACATTTCTTCCAAATTGGTGGAAATTGGTGAATTTCAGAAGCCCGGGCAAACGTAAATGCTGAAAATAAAACAATTACATCTAAAAGGAATCGAACCCACAAGCAAATATCTAAATTCTGACACCGTAGCGTCATATAAGAATATTATATTAAGTATATATACTATGTAGGTATATAAGAATATTAAAGTAAGAAAAATAAAATCATTTAAAATGTTCAGTTGAAACTGACCCACTTTCTTTATATAGTTACGTATTTATTTCTGATCGTCCTAAATTTTGGATGAATTTAAAAAGAACGAAATGGTTGCTTCAAAGTGATGCTATTTTCAGATTTTTTCCTTATTGAATATACAACTACAAATAAATATATTAGTATAAAGTAATAAAAACAATAATGACAACTCTATATTGTAAGTGGTGTTAGGTATATTTTTCTGTTTGTTTAATGTTTTATCCCGCATATAGGTATGAGAGTGAAATAAAGTGTTAAGTAAGTCTATTCGTAGTGGAACTTAACGCCGCATTTTGCAAATATTGCCGGAGTTGGGAAATGAATGAATGAAATGTTTTCCCCGAGTGGATATAGAGCCCACAACCTTTATATTTTCAAACAGATCCCTTGCTAATGTGAGACACTAGCGGGAAGAAAAACCAAAAACATTTATGTTATGTTTGTAAAATGGCCAGAAAACGAAGAACTCGAGGGATTTTACTAGATTTATTCCTAATTTCGTCACTATTTACTTTCTTATATTTTAATATCAAAATATATTTGCAGAAAGAATCATGTATTAAGCTGCAGCAAGTGTGCGACCTGGTGAAGGACTGTGATGATGGCAGTGATGAAAATCAAAATTGTGGTACGTAAAGAATACACAATCCTTTCATTGTATTGTGTTGTGTGGTATGTAAAAGATTGAAATTATAGATTAAAGATTGATATTTATACCTACTGCTCTCTGCATTCATCGTCATTCATCATTCATTATTTATTTTGTCATCCGTCGTCCGTCCTCCGTCATTCATATCGCGCAGACAACTTAACCTAGGCCTGCCAAACCTTTTGTTGATTGAATGGTTAATATCCATATTTTATATATTCTCCTTTTATACAACCTATATTAATTGTTACAGACAAAATGCCGTACGGCTCGTATTGCAATTTTGAACAAGACGCGTGTGGATTTGAAAATGTACCACAGTAAGTACACTCTACTCGTATTACTAAAATAAAAATTTACATTTTATAATTCAACATTCAAAATTATTTAATATTCATAATTTTAGCAATACTTAAAAATGTCATTTTTTAAATTAAATACCACACTAAATCGAATATTAACTTAAAATTATTCAATATCAACATTTTCGATTACAATCGATTTAAAAAAACATATTTAATTAATTAAAATGATGGTAATCTTCATTGGTTACTTCTTTATTTTATTAATTACATCACATATCACAAAAAACATCTTTCCAGGCCCATCCTAAAATGGTCGCGTCATAGCGGTCCAACGCCAACAGACAAAACGGGTCCAAACTACGACCACACATGTGGACCATTACTCCACACGACCCCGAACCCCATACCCCTATCACCTTCGCGTATGAACTACTCAACCTGCATAGGCTATTACTTCTTCGTAAACATGAATGTGACTGGACCGAACAAGGAAAGGGCCGATTTTGCGTCCACTGCTGTTATGAAAACGATGGTGTTTAACCCACCACCGAAGGTCCATGGGGATATAAATTCTACTTATTATAATTGTTGTATGGTAAGTTTTTTTTAATTATATTTTTAGGTTTAGGAGTTTTTGTAATTTAGATATTGTCGTGATGGTTATACCTAAATTTGATCCTCGCTCGAGTGAATGATTAGGTATATTAAAATTATTTCTTTTAAAGCGCGGCGTACTATTATCTATTTACCTAGTTTCAAGACAATCTGTTTATTATTCTTAATTTCTATACAAGAAAATAATTTTCTCTACAGATAAGGTTCTATTACCAGCAAAATGGACGGAATTACGGGTCACTAAGTGTGGACGTTGTGGAGTTGACACCGAGAGGGAATGTCACTACGTCACTCTGGTTCTCTACGAAGGATAAGGGAGAGAATTGGTTGAGAGCTGGTATATTCTTACCGAATATTACTCGAAGGTATGTAGTTTTTGGTAATAATTGTTTTTTTTTTCAGATCCACTGACAAATTGCGTACAGTGACTGAATCGGATATTTGTATATAAAAAAAGTAAATTATTAGTTCAAATATTTTTTTATTGTTTTTAATAGTTTTAATACTTATGAAAAAATATACAATAAGTTAATGGTGTAAAAAAGCAGGAAAAAAAACAACAACTTGATGATTTTTTCTGCATAACAGAATAGACTAAGGATATTTAACATTAAGATACTTCCGCCCAAATATGAGACACTGCGTTTTGGATGCTTAATCGCGAAACTCAACGCCGCGCCTTATCTTACCACAACAACAATGAAAATAATTCATACCACCCTGTGGAAATCGAACCCGGAACTATCGTCATTGCAGTCAATCGCTATCCTACTGTACAACAGTCTCAACAATGTTTCAAACACACCTATTTATAAATCTGATGGCACTTACAATGTAAATTCCAACAATATATCGACGCCGCTAGATTGACTTCACCCTGGAAACATCATGTAATTTCTCATTTTCTCATACTACATTGTATGCTAGTGTAGGGCTCTAGGGGGATTTCAGCTCAGAATAATCATAACTTAGGTTTTGAAACATATCCTGAAATATAATTTTTTTTCATATTTATTTGTATAGCATAGTATGTTTTTTCAGGGTCTCTTTGTTGTTGAAATGAAAACAACAAACTTATAATTTGTAAAAAATTTATTGTATAACGTAAAAATATACGTACCTATGTACATAATATACGAAGTATCTTTTATGTGTTAGTGCAAGGCAATACGGGAATTTGAATTCTAATACGTGTTGAAAACAAAGACTTTGTAATTTTATAACAGTTTTACATTTTAATACTAGCTCACACTTTTTTAACTGTTTTTTAGATATTATTTTATATCTTCGTCTCATGTAAAAGAAAATCAGTTTCAGTTTTAGAGTGTTTATGTATATTAGTAAATAATTGGTACTGACCAAACGTGTGCAATGTACGATTATTTTGTAAATAAACAAAAGAATGTTAAAAAAAGAATTTAAGAAAGGCTTTACTATTAATAAATCATCATTGATATTATAAACAGGATGTATACAATTCCTTAATGAATTAGTCCTTCCCTCTCCGCTACGGCAACGGAGATGCGGTGCCTATATAAAAAAAATCGAATCTTCGTCTCGTAGCTCCTATTTACCGCTGCGGATATCGAATTTGCATCTTTCCTTATTCTACCAAGCTTTATCGGCTAGTAAGACCTTTGATTTTCACGATTATTAAATAAATAAAATCAGCTTTGGGGATGCTGCATTTTCTTAATTAATTATAACTCTTGGCTTTTATCTACAAATATATCGGGGTTATTGTGTTAATATTTTTAAATTTACTTTGGCAATGACTTCATTGCACGGTTGCGATGCGCCAAGTTAATATAATTATGTTTCAAGAAAATAAATTACATTGAGCTTAAAATTAAATAATATATCTTTTATGAATCTTAAGAAATAAGGAAGAATATTCCCACTAGATTTAGAATATTCCCATATCCCCAAGTGATTTAAAAATATATATAAGTCTATCAATGCGCTACTCGAGCTAAATCGAAAAAATTGAGCTTTAGATCGCGTTCATTTAGGCTATTGTTTTTAATTTTAGGTACTATTTCCTTTTCAAAACTCGCATGGGAATGCGGATTTACTCTGACTCGGCTATCGATGACTTTTCCATGGCACCCGAATGTTTTGGTCTTAATATTAATTCTACTGAACTTGGCGATTATAATTACTATGATCCCATATTTGAAGAGAAAACTACGCCTCATGAAGATTTTGTGGAGGAGACATGTGAGTAACAAAATATATTTTTTTTAAATATATGTTAATGCCGTCTATATTATCATTTATTAACATATTTAAGTATATTTTTTATACCTAAATATGTTAATAAATGATAATTTTAGTTTTAGTTTTAATAATATAATAATTTTAATAATATAACATAAACATAATATTATTTTGTTTGAAAATAGAATTTCTATAAAAATAATTCGATGATATAAAAAAAGTATAAATTTTAAATATTTCGTCAAAATCGTGCTTTTTTAGATTATTTTGCTTCAATAATGTTGTTAAAATGGTATAAATTTAAAAGTCATTGTAGAGTTTTGTACCCTAATAATTAACTAAATAAAATTAATTATCATTTTTTTCAGTCTACCGTTTCTCAACATGTAGTTCAACAGGACGTTTCGGTCCAAATCAAACAATGTGTGACATCGCATATAATAATACCCCTGTGTCAGTCACAGTGTTACATAAACCCCCATATCAGGGCATACAAGTGTGGGAAGTGCCCTCCGAAACTTTATATACGTGAGTACATATTAATTGTTATTATGCTACTTCGACAGTAGTCGTCGCAGCTTTACGCTTTTCACCTACTATTAGATTTATTATAAAATATATTATAATAGACTATTTGAGTTGATAAATATGTGTGATTTAAGTTAAACAATACAATTTTACTACAGTATAATAGCGACGGGGGCTTCTGGGGGCCTCGGGTCCATGTGGGCGGGGGTCTCTCACGGGGCTCAAGCGCGAGGCCTCTTTGAACTACATAAAGGGGAAAAATTGTATATGATGATTGGACAGCAGGGTATGAATGCTTGTAAAAAGGTGTGTATAGATTATAATTATACATTTTTTAATTAAAATATTTTCATACATTTTCATATTTTAATTCAATGGTAAGGTACCATTCACTAAACTTATAATTAGCATTATTAAATAAAACATTTTTTTTGCAAACTATTTATCTAACCTTATTAAAATATCTATAGTAAGTAATAAGAATTCATTCCTTTATTTATATCCAGTTAACGATTTATTGTTTATTTTTTATTATATATTTATAATTTATGATTAATACATGTTTTCACAGACATTGTCAGCTCAAGAAAGTCAAGAATGTTCTAGAAGAGATATAAATGAAACGCTACAAGTGTTCACAAGCAAAACTCATGAAGTGAGGAATACTCATGTGAATGATGGCGGCGGTGGAGGAGGCGGCGCTACTTATGTGTTTTTGGTAATGTATATATAAGTATATAGCATATAAGTATATGGCTCAGGATGTGGGTTCGACTACCATTTGGGGCAATGAATTATTTAATATCAGCATAATGGCATCGTATCTACCAAACGGGTGAACTGATTTTCATAATTTTTTGGTTTGAAAGTCAACTTAATATACAGTTTTCTTAGCCGCTATTCAAGAATATAAAGTTGAAGTTCAGCCAGTTGAAGATCATAAGCTTTTTCTGGTTAATTGTTTTTTTCAATTTATATGTTCTATTAACAGTTAGACAAAGACGGTCAAGCAATACCCCTCTTAGTGGGCGGAGGTGGCGGAGGCCTCTCCGTTGGAGTGTTCAGAGACGACGGCTCCCAACACGCGAGGGGAAGAACCAATACGACACCAGAATCTGGATACATGTATGGATATCCGGGGAAAACTTCTGGTAAGTATTGAGTTTAGAAGTTGTGCTTAAATTGTATAGTATTTATTGTCTAGTTTTCTTACGAATAAACGGATTCTTTAAGAAAATTCTTTACAGTTTGGGTCTGGGGTTGTTTTTTTCTGTTAATATAGCTCAATGATAGGCCGCACATAGACGTGCATTAGTACAGAGTAAGCGAGAACTAGTACCTACTGAAGAAAAGATCATTTTGTCACATTTTTAAATAGCTTAGTTAAAATATCAATTATTATTTCTAGGTGCAGGTGGTGGTTGGATATCCCGCTCCGGTCCAATAACCCCTGGTTTCGAAGTGGTTAAGGGTACAGCGTTGCGTGAAGGTGGATTTGGCGGGTTAGCGTGTTCGGGAGGAGCTGATGGAGGGTTTGGAGGTGGAGGTGGGGGGTGTTTGAGAGGCGGTGGAGGGGGTGGATGGGTTGGTGAGTATTAGTAGTTTTCTACCGTACCTACTGATATTTGATTAATATGACACTTTGTTGGTTATTAATGATATAATTGACTTAAGGATTTTCTGCTTAGCCAGATAGGTAGATGGAATCTATTGGTAAGATCGGGCTCCATTTCCTACTATCTGTGAAACGGAATGTTTACACTAGGTTTCCTCTGCCTACCCTGCTATATGCGGGATATAACGTGATGGTGAAAAGAATATTATGCAATAGTTTTGTTTCCATCCAGGTGGTAATACAAACGAAGGTGAAGGCCAGCACGGCGGTGGCGGGTGGTCGTACGTAGACAATGTACGCGGTATCAGAGACTATACTGAAGTCAGTATGGCGCTGAGGACTGGTCCTGGCGAAGTGTTGATCATACCTGCTATACATGTAAGTGTGTTGTGTGTTTAGTGTTAAATGCTACTAATATTATAAATGTGAAAGTTTTTGTGGATGAGTGTTTGTTCCCCTTTCACGTAAAAACTATTGAATTGATTAAAATGAAATTTTACAGTATATATAGTTTATACATGGGAATAACATGTAGATTAGAATTTATGTAATTATAAATTAAAATATTTTTCTTATATTATTTATATTATAGAAATGCGGCTGCAACTACCGCTGTGTGGCAATGAACGAGTATCGAAGTGAAGTTAAATGTTACTGTCCCGCGTCGTGGACGACCGACGCCAACGATCCCACTAAATGTATATGTAAGTATCTAAATATGCAGTCGATTTATTTTTCACCTATGATTTTTTTTTCACCTTCACGCTGTATCCCGCACACAGCAGGGTAGACAGACGGAAGACACTCCGTTGCCCACTTTCCGTCGAATTTTTGTGGTGTTGCGTGTTTAGTGGCGGGACTTTATCAAATTTCACCACATCAAAATATAATAATATTTTTGTTTCCCAGTGGACGAGGGCTGGCCTCAAATGTGGTTGGTATCGCTGATAGTCCTGTCCTTCATAGTGGTGCTATGTGTTGGAGTCATACTCGTCGTCTCTTTGCATGTTTGTAAGTATTTACATGCGAGTATACTAGTATTATAGACTTAATAACCAGATACCAAAATATATAATTCACATCCCTCAATGGTCTCACTTACAAAATTACCCAAAACAAAACTATTGTTTTTTTAACCAATAGATAACAAATATCAACGAAAAAAAGAAGCGGATGCCATACAAAAACAAATTCGCCAACAAGAACTTCAGCTCCACCGTCTTCGAACAGCTCCTGGAGGACCAGACTCCCTCAACATGGCTTTTAATCCGCACTACGGGAGCGAAGCCTTTTTACCACAAGGAGTTGATGTGAGAGGACTCCCCAAAGTTGCTAGAGAAAGCTTGAAGCTGGTCAAGTTAGTATTTTACATACTTTTTTAGCTCCAGACAGGCAGAGGTATTCAATTGAAATAATTTCAATAAATCTATATATTTTTTTAAATTGAGGGACGTTACATAGATATAACATAATTATGTAGATTACACATTACTCAATTATAACAATATTGCCCTCAGGGCACTAGGCCAGGGTGCCTTCGGGGAAGTGTATCAGGGTTTGTACCGGCACCGCGCGGGAGACACCGTGGAGATGCCGGTGGCCGTCAAGACCCTGCCGGAGTTATCCACGGGACAGGCGGAGAGCGACTTCCTCATGGAGGCCGCCATCATGGCCAAGTTCAACCATCCTAATATTGTGCATCTCATTGGAGTTTGTTTTGATAGGCATCCGAGGTAAGTGGAATCTCTAGAAACTTCTAATGCATCTTCTAATGGTTAATGAAGGCTGGAATAATGTTATAGGTTTAATGCCTATTGAAAGGATTAGCTGCCTGCCAGGATGCCTGTTGATCTCGATTAAATTAATACTTTATTATATGTAGTTTAAAATTGTACTTATTATCTGTTTTCTAGATTCATAGTGCTAGAACTACTAGCGGGTGGTGATCTAAAGAATTTCTTACGGGAAAGTCGCCCTCGACCGGAGAGGGCGAGTGCTCTTACTATGAAAGACTTACTGCTATGCTCTCTCGATATATGTAAGGGATGCAAATATTTGGAAGCGAAGAGATTTGTTCATAGGTGAGCTTGAAATGAATAAAATTTTTAAGAATAAGCTTCTATTATTTGTTAATAAAATGAACTAAAAAGTCAAAAAAAAATTACCAATAAGAAATATAACACTTAATAAATAATAAAAGCGTGTTATATTTTGATAGCGAGAGGAAAGGGTGTGTTGCGTGTAGTGTGTTCTTAATTATACCACCAAAATTATAAACTTATCCAATCCTATTCAACAGGGATATAGCAGCTCGAAATTGTCTCCTAACATCGCGAGGTCCGGGACGAGTGGTGAAAATAGCTGATTTCGGTATGGCAAGAGATATATACCGGTCTGATTATTACAAGAAAGGCGGTAAAGCAATGCTGCCCATAAAATGGATGCCCCCTGAAGCGTACATTGATGGGATATTTACTGTGAAGACGGACGTTTGGTGAGTTTGTTTTTTACACTCCTGCGAGTGGGTTTGGGCTTTGGGTTAAGTCTATGAGCATAGGAATTGGGATATAGAATAGTTCTGTATCCCTGTTTATTGAGTGATTTAACTCAACGCCGCGCTTTGCCTCGACGCCAGAACGAAGAAATGAAATGAAATAGATGCCACTTTCTATTCCCGAATGGGGATCAAACCCACAACCAGTCGCGTTTACAGTCACACACTTGTGCACTTGCGCCACGAGTCACTGAAAATCACTATACCGGATAGCCGGATAGAATATCATACCGGATAGTAACACGGGTTATGTTGTACCAGGTCGTACGGAGTTTTGCTGTGGGAGGTCTTCTCGTTGGGCATCATGCCGTACACGGGCTGCGCCAACAGAGAGGTCATGGAGATGGTCTCTGGAGGAGGACGGTTGGAGAGGCCTCCGGGTGGGTATAATTCCATACATGTATAAGTTTTATATGTGTTTATTGAACAGATTATATGCAATCAATTGTGACTTCGTCTCTTCACTTGCCATTTTATTAGATAATTTTCTAATGGGAAAATTACTATTTTTAACTCGACAATGTTTACTCAAATCGACCACTTACCTAACAAAACAATAATCCTACACTCTGCTAACAATATCATCAGTAACATGTCATCCGTCATCCAACATTATAATATGTATAATGTTGGATGACGGATGAACTATTGTGCATTACTCGGGAAGAAAATAATCTAAAAAAAAAAATCTTTAACTAACTTCAGAGCGGCCACAACTCGTTGACCACACTGTAATTGGATAATATGTGGATACATATTTTCTTACTTGTCATTACTGTAGGTTGTCCCCCCGACGTGTACCGCCTCATGTGCGAGTGCTGGAACCCGGCGCCCTCGGAGCGACCTTCTTTCGCGCAGATGTTTGACAGATTACAAAGATTGGTGCAGGTGAGTTTATACTTAGGTATTACTATATTTTTATTTTCTTTATTTTTTGAGTTTTATCAGATTTTTTTAAAAGGGTATTGTTAAAACAAATCAATTAAATCATTAAACAATACAATCGCTAATCAGAAACAAAATCAAATGACGTCCTCTTAATTACAGTGTCATCTAGGAACGATATTTAAAAATAATTCTATATATAAGTTAATTATGCTAGCAATAATCTTTACTTCATTAATAATTTTTAATACTTTTTCACTCATCAACTTTTCTCTTTAATAATTTTCAAACAGGACCCAGAAATAACTAACGCGCCTCTACCCCTACTCTGTTCCTACCTCGCACCTCCTGACGTCATAGAACCTAACGGACCGCAGGTATGATATCATATATACGTATATTATATATATTTATATTAAATATATTTTTATATATAATATATATTTATTTATTGGACCACCTGTCCGTTGATGTGGGACGTTCAGCTTTGGAATCTTTGAATATGAATAATGTTGTTTTAAGTGAAACTTTTAAACCGGATTAATTGTGAATATTTAATATTAAATATTTTTGGTGGAAAATGTTTAATAATAAATATGTATACGCGACTAATCGTTGAGTTTCATTTAAAATCTTCTAAAAGATCTTATTAAGATAATATTATTTTAAGAAAAGGTTTAATTTTAATCCTTTGACAGATTTGATTTATAAAACGTCTCACATCTTTTTAAATTTATTAATACAAATATTTATTCAATAAATTTTCATATAATAAAGTGACATATCTATATATATAAAAGGACTTGTCCTCACTGACTGAGGTAAGACGCACGCACAGCCGTAACCGCTGATGGTAGAAACGTTAAATTTGGACAAAAGTTTACTTTCGTAATCTGGATATCCACTAAGAAGGGATTTTGAAAAATTTTAACCCTAAAGGGGTGAAATAGGGTTTCAAAGTTTGTATAGAAAAAATTTTAAATCGGCACCGATTTTTATAAAATTTGAAATTTCGATTTTTAAAAGTATTTAATTGAACACGTGTTTCGTCGTTTTCTAGAATTCTCCCCCTAAGGGTGCAAATAAGGGGTTGAAAGTTTGTATAGAATTTTTTTTAAATCGGCACCAATTTTTATAAAATTTGAAATTCAGACTCTTAAAAGTATTTAATTAAGCACATGTTTCATGGTTTTCTAGAATTCTTCCTCTAAGGGTGCAAATAAGGGGTTGAAATTTTGTATGGAAAAATCTTTAAAACGCCACCGATTATTATAAAATTTTTAATTTAGACTCTTAAAAATATTTAATTGAAGATGTGTTTCATGGTTTTCTAGAATTCACCCACTAAGGGTGCAGATAAGGGGTTGAAAGTTTGTATGGAAAAATCTTTAAATCGCCACCGATAAAATTGAAATTTAGACTCTTAAAAATATTTCATTGAACACATGTTTTGTGGTTTATTAGAATTCACCCCTAATTACGCAAGCGAAGCTGCGCGCGTCCGCTAGTCTAAATACATAATATAATTTTATGACAGTGTTAAAATGATACATTTTTATCACTTTTTTTATCAATACAATTTGTATTTCACAAAAATAGTTTTAAAATGTTAAGAATTTAATAGACAATTGATACCTTTTGTTTACAATTGAAATGTTTAAATTGACATAATATAAAATATTGTTTAAATGTACTTACTAATATTTGTAACTGACATTTTTTGTTCTTTTTTTCAAATGTTTTCGCTCTGGCTACTAGAAGCAAGTAATTGGATTTTTTACTAAATTAAAAAAGAAATCTTTTTTACTAAAAATTCGGTGTTAGTTCCGTGATTAAAGACCGTGCTTGCGAGTGGCGCATGAATAAACCATTTTTTATTATTTTTTCTTTATATATTTTTTTTCTAACCGCCCCCCCCCCCTTTCTCCTAGAATGATAAATCGCGTAGAAATTTAGAAATCCCTGTAGAATTAAAGAGATTCATTGAAATGTTGGTTTTCTTTATTTCATCATTATAAATAATAATTTTTAATTTACATACCATATTGCATGTATCATTTTTAATCTATTAGTTTTACATTATTATTAAGAGTGAATCATTATTAAAAATCATTACAAAACCATTTCAAAGAATCTCTTTTTCTAAATTATCCAAAATTTTGAGTGTTACTTGCCTAGTAGCTATAGCGAGAACCATGACCTGTATTCTTTTTTACCTTTTATCCTTTGACTGGGTTTTATAAAATAATACACAATATGTGCATAAAAAGTAATTGAAATGACGAAAGCAAAGAAATGCAGTAAATAAGAAATATTTTACGAAACCCAGCACTGTCTAATGCACGCTTAGACCTGAATTTGAGACTCAGGGAGATTAAAACATAAATACACATCCACGACATGCATTACAATTACAAAATATTATACGTTTCCATTAAAAATAAATACAACGGGAAGACTAGATATAAATAATAAATAGTTTTATATTATAGTTTTAAAATAAAAATAGTAAATGACAATAATTTCTGAAAACCTATTTGAAATTACCTATATACTTACTTATATCTTATTTAAGCATAATTGCAACAACACAACAACAATCTATCTTTAAGTGAAATAAGTAAATTATCAAACGAAAAACGAAAAAACGAAATAGCAAACTATAAACATATGCATAAACTAAAACAAATAAAGAGACGAATAATACTAAAACAAATATAAACACACAATCATGTAAATATGAACAAGCGCTAACATTTAAATTGTTTAGTTTTTACATATTTTTTAAGAAAGTGCTATTAATCTTATATGTCTATATCTCATAGTCTTACTCTTATGGTGTTGCATCGATCAATAATTAATAAAATAAAAATCCAGGCCAATAGAAGCACTTTTTATTTGTCAATAAACTTAAAAGTTGTTCTTTTTATTTAAAATATAATTTTACAAAATATAAATCTAAACATAAACTGTCACACCAATATAACTGCAACATTTAAAAATACTATTTATGTTGAAATTTACGCAAAAAATTATTTTTTGCGTAAATTAAGTAAGTTTAAAAAATATTTAACAAAAATTATAGCTAAATACATAAAAACACATTTCTTTATTAAATTTACACACAAAAAACACGCAAATGCCATACTCGTATGTGTTGTGGTGTGTAATGTGATCTCCCTGGCGCTCGTTGTTGGCAGCGCTCCGGCGACTACCTGGTGCCGCTGCCGCCGCGGGACCTGGACGCTAGGTAAGGGAGATTGGCGCTATTCCGATATTTTTTGCATATAAAATTATTTATAATAATTTAGTGAAAGTTTCATTTTCATTTAAAGTACAACAATTATACACTAGTAATTCAGATTTAGTATTCTTAATCCTACCTATGGGTAACAAGTCAAATTCCACTTGTTTCCTATATAGGTATCAAGTGGAAAACTGATTTTCGAGGATGGACCATTAATTAATTATTAATTGTTCAAAACTCTTCTTCTTTTTTGGACTCATCCAAATAAGTACTTATTTTTTAATAACAATAATTTCATTTAATTAAACTTTTAGCCGGTCCTTAAAACCTGGTCGGTCCGGTTAATCTATCAAAGTGATTTTTAAAAACATACAGTTGATATTTCACTACATACTACACTACATTTGTAATGAAAATATTATTAGAATAATGCCAAACTCCTCCTCTATTCAACATTCATTTTTTTTTTCTCAAAATTTTGGTAAAGTTAATGTGGCCCTTTACAATAAATTCGATGTTGTTAACTGATTACTATGCAACAATAGTTATCTTTAAAAAAAATCACATATTTTTTATACAATTTCACAATATTATAATTAAATATTTTTGAGTAACTCGGATAAATGAATATTTTTTAAAGATAATGCTGCGAATCAATTTTAAAATTTTCCCAAAATACTATTTAAAACTTATAAGTTATAAAAACTTATAACTTAAATTAGTATTTTGTTCACGTTGTCTTGTGTTTTCTTATTATAGATTTTTTTAAATATAATTTTGGGAAAACTTTGAATCTACATTACCCGAAGAATAACAAGTACCAATGCTCTATAGACGAGCGCAGGCATGCTTAGTGAGACCCTTCTAAATAACAATCGGCTAATTAATTTAAAAAAATAAATTACAATTAAATTTCTAAAATTACGTCCCCTTATAAAATATTCTCTTATATAAATATTTGTTGGATAACTCAAAATTGGCTCTAGGTGGAGAACTTAGGCCCGTATTTCTAAATCGCTTGCAAATCTGAAATCGATTTTGAGATGCCGCTTTCATTCACTTATTATAAAAAAAAATAGCATATCAAGGTCGATCTCAAGGTTAAGAACGTTTTATACATACGAGCTTTAGTTACTTAGTTCCTGCCTTGGCAGAAACGATATCGTAAATAACGATAACGTATCCCGAATTTAGCAGGGTAGGAGATAACTCTGTTCTCCGGTACACTGCGTCACAGAACTCTTTACTGTACTTGATCTTGCTAAAATGGAAAATTATGATAAGTCACTTTCTGTGTCTATCTTATTAGATCACTTTCAAAGCTATTTGAACTTTTAACGTTTTTTTACAAATTATAGTGAAGTTTGTTAATATTATAGTGATATTTGTAAAAAAGATTCAAAGACAGAAAAATCAAAAAACGTAAAAATTGTTATTTGCACGCTCAGGAATATATATTATAATTATGTATAGAAAAAAATATATTAAAACCTGCGCTTGAACTACGAGTATGTTAGTCTTCTAACAAAAAAACAGTAAATCGCAAATTTAGACAAAAATTTAATGAAGTTTTAAGCATTTTTGAGTTATCCATGTATACTTGTATGTCCCAAGGAAACACTATTTAATTTGATATTTGAAGCAACACTCATCGCGTTCATTATATTATATGCGTATTTTAGCTCAACGGATCAGTCGGCACCTCATAGCAAATCGCTAACGGCGGCACAGGAGAAAGCAGAAATGGAGGATTCACAATATCAACCTCTTCTGAAAGGTATTTTTAGTGTTTTTTAAATTTATTTTATAGAGTACATAAAACTTGGTGACTTGAACTGAACTTGAACGATACACACACTTTCAGAATAATGGTGTAACTCAGTGACTGGCGTAGCAAAATATTCTGAAATGTAAACATAACATAACGTAGGCAGGGTGGTTTTTCTATGTACACCACCTTAACAGAGCCGCTGCAGCATACTGGCCTCAATAATATTTTACCTTCAATTAACATTTTATTTTCCGTCAGATTATTTATATTTTTTCTAAATGTTGACGTCGAGGTCGACAATTACAAGTACAATTGATGTTAGACAATCAAAGGCTATATATTGTACACCTAATTTAACATTAACTTCGGTATAAACCCCAGCATCACAAGAATATGGCAACATTCCAATGGCCGCCCGCACGTGCGGTGTGAGCGCAAGCCGCGAGGCCTCGCCTGCTGCCGCCGACACCAGGAACAACACGTTTCTGCAGTCTAACTCCACTGATAGGTCAGTTAATGTAGCAACGTCATCACTATGAACATCATTATTGTCATTATCAATACCTTTACCATCACAATCATCACCATCACTCTCATTAAATTGAGCATTTTTATCATCGCCCACATTACACTAGACATAATCCGCACCAAAAACATCCACGACGATCGATGCTACTGCGCTACCCAGATAATGCTACTGCCTATACAGTGTGTACAACGTATCGTATATTTTTTTAATTTCAGAAGTGAATAGAATTCAGAATGTTTTTTTGTATTACATATTTACCTGTTTATTAATTATTACTACGACATAGTTGCTTATTCACAAAAATAACTAAATAACATAAGTATTTATGCATCACAAAAGGTTACTAAGCTCTGTCGAAGGGGCTTCAATGGACGAAGACACGGCATCAGAACCAGATGAGAGTGCGGTCATCTGGGAGACGTCCTTCAGCAAGCCCAAGCCGAACTCTGAACCCCAACCGAGCACTGAACCTGGACCTACTGTAAGCCATTATATTTTAGTTATTCTGTTTCAGTTTTTTTTTCACTTCCCATCCCATATAGCAAAGAATCAGAACATTCCACCAGAATTCAATACGATGCGTGTTGTATAGAGGTATTCAACGCCGCACTCTGTCTTAGCCGGCAGCAGCAGTAGGGAATATGAAAATAATTTATAGCAGAATTAGGGTCAAATCCACGATCAACGCGGCTAAGCGCGGTCCCTTTTGTAGATATTTATTAATAATGACTCTGATGTGTCGTTGTCCTCTAAGAAATTTTTCGTACAATTTTAAAGTATTGTGAAATATTCAAATTCAATCAATAATGTGTTTTATTAATAGGTCGAAAAATTAATAAGCATCACACCAACATCACCGAAACCACCCGACAATGTGTTATCCCAAGCGATAGAATCCAATGTTATTGATAAAACTAATAATAAAAACACACTAAATGTTGATAAGAAGGCAGCACCGATAGCCTCCCCAGATCCCCCGAGAATAAACGCGTGGAGCAAAGATCCCCCAAAACTTTTACCTAAAGCTAAGCCATTCTGTTTAGATGCAGCTCAATTAGAGCAAAATCTAAATGCCCTAAAGAAAAATAGTGGCTCAGTTAATCTAACTACAATGAATACTATGAAAGTACTACCCCCATATATCAATGTTGTCACACCAAATAAATTATCAGAATCAAAAACAATACAAATCGATCCGAAAAAAGCAGTTATACATGATCTACAATCGCCGCAAGAACCCGATATTACCATAAAAGATGAGAAAAATAAATTAAAACAGTCTAATTCGGCTGCCAGTTTGTTAAACGGTCCAATGACAGATGTTCCATACGCAGATAGCGATAACACATCCTCCAGTTCAGGAAGTAATACACAAAATCTATTAAACAACAAGAAAAATAAAAATTATCCGGAAATTATCGTTGGAAATGGCAAAAAAGTTATAAAACAGGGTAGCAATGAGTTCGGCGACTCAGAAATTAGTTGTTAAGACGGCTGACTACAAGATGGCCGCCAAAACAAAATGGCCTCCCAAGATGGCCGCTGTGTGCCGTGGACGTTTTTGAACGTTGTAAATAATTTTAACGAACAATCGGTGTGAATTTGTGTCGTTATTTTTAATCTGTCGATTATTTTTGAAGGCTTCTATCGCTTTTTTATATTATACATAGTTTTTTATAATTGCTCAATTTGCTCAATCGTTTGCAAATTTAGGAAAGAATAAAATTAGATTTTTCTACGTAAACCCGTCGTTGATTAGATTTTTATTATTATATTTTTTATAAAACATGTGCATTATTTGATATTAACACACATACACGCACACAACAGCTTATAACATAACGATTTCTAGAAAATTCTCATTAAATAATACAAATTGTTTAAATATATGTATATTGTATATGAAAAAAAAAATATTTTGCGTGTTGTTGTTTTTTTAAAAATAACCAATATAAAGTCATTAAATAGTAGTTGGCTTTTATGTAAATAATATACGAGTAGAATGTGTAAATCCGCCCCGGCATAGCGATATTTTATGTTAAAAATATAGAGGTAGTGTTTAAATTTTTATCAAAAATATAAATTATAATTTAATTCCGAGTGTTGCCAAAGCAAAAAAACCACTTATAAATAGAAAGGTACTAAATATCCACATTGTGTAGTGTGATTTAAAATTGTTTTTCGGATTTTTTTGACTGGCAACACTTATGGCGTTCGATGTTTAAAAAATATAGTGACATACAGACAACGGTCTTATATATTTATATGTATATGTTTATATGAAATGTGTGGAAATACACATATGTGGATGCTTTAATTAAATTTTAAGATAGAATAAGACGCGCTTTCTCTGTTTTAGATTATTATTATTTTCCACAGAGTATTGCCAAAGTGTTGCCTCTGAAATGCATTTATTTGTTTTCTTTTTTATTTTTGTGTTTATTGAGGCATGAAAAGCAGGGTATTGTTTTGTTTTTGTGTAATTTAGTTTCTTTTGTCTTTCAAGCTTGAGGAATACGTATATGTACTGTAGTATATACAGGGTGTCCCAGGAGTCAACGATAAAACGAAACCAGGTGATAGACCAAGTCGTGACAGTTATGAGAAAAATATTTAAAAAAATCTTTGTCATGTATTTTTCATATTATTTTGATTTTAAAAAATGTCGGAAAAACCGACACCCTGTGATGGTTTTTCAAGTCCCAGGACTACAAATATTACTCTTTCTTCATTTTTTTTTCTGTAATGTAATCATGAGTAACCCTTCTGTGAATAACAATGCATATTGGCAATGTGTCAAAGACCAAGTATATGGCCTGCGAGAGCCCGGACTCGAGCACTGTCCTTATAAGTCCTGGGCCAGCCCCTAAGTCGGATAAGCGTTGCCTGGGCTAAGTGGCGGGAGGTCACTGGTGTGGTCTGAGATCGTGATCGATGCCTCCAGACTCGTGCATGACGGATCCAAGGTACCTGAACTTTTCCAACTTAGGGGATGGCCCAGGACTTATAAGGTTAGTGCGAGTCCGTGCTCTCGCAGGCCATATACTCGGTCTTTGACACATTGCCAATATGCATTTCATTCATGGAGAATGGTTATGTAATGCAAATGCTGCAGCTAGAATGTATCGGAAAAGATACCAAAAAGCTGAACGTCATCCCGATTATCGTGTATTTCGATTTTTCTCTCTTCAACAAAGAAGTAATCCAGCAAGTGTCGTACCATTTCGGAATCCAGATTAAATGCGCCAACTTTTAAAGTTACTTGCAAAAAGAGTGTAGTACAATTTTTTTATAGTACAGTCGGTTAAAGTTGGGTGTAGTAAATATTTTGAATTTAATGTTTGGCAAAAACACCACATTTTATTGAAAACTGATGCAGGTATGTTTAAATCTTAAACTGTTATTCACAGAAGGGTTACTCATGATTACATTACAGAAAAAAAAATGAAGAAAGAGTAATATTTGTAGTCCTGGGACTTGAAAAACCATCACAGGGTGTCGGTTTTTCCGACATTTTTTAAAATCAAAATAATATGAAAAATACATGACAAAGATTTTTTTAAATATTTTTCTCATAACTGTCACGACTTGGTCTATCACCTGGTTTCGTTTTATCGTTGACTCCTGGGACACCCTGTATATAAGAGTACATGATATATAAAAATGTATGTAAGCCACAGCCAAGATTATAAAATGAAGTATTATTTTAACACAAGGTTTTTGTAAATGTTTTATATTGTTATTTTAATATTTTAAATATTTAGTAAAGTCATGTACTCTGCATGTCTGTCTGTGTACTCCTGTACAGAGAATACAATGCTATAAATAATATTGTTTTGTTATACAAAACTAAAATAATATTCTATTTTAGATAATAAGAACGTTTTGATTGTTGATTGTCATATGTTTATTATAAGATAATTATTTTTTTAATTTGAATGTTGGTAACATTTCTATAGTTGTAATATTTATTAATTGGTAACATTGTGCCATTATTTTTTAATGGGAATTAGTGAGACGTATAACCATCGAAGATGAAGAGAAACCTAAAACCATCTACACTACAGCTAACTTCAGGGCGGCCACAATTCGTCAACTGTATTGTAACTGGCTTAAAACCATTTCTTCCAACCATTTGTTCAGGTTTAAAATGGCTTAGTTTTCTTGATAGCACCGAGTTCCTTCTTTTATTCTATAATTCTTCTTTTGTACTGAGATTGGAGTGTTTTTGTCTTTTACAGTCAGAGACACGAAAGGGCTCAACGTGTCTCCCGGATGTAACAGAACAAATTTAAATTCAACTCATATTTAAATTAATGTGTTGGGATCCAACCCACAAAAAGTCGCGTTCACAGTCACACTCTCCTCCTGTGCTCTAGCGCCACGACTAGCCTCAAGAGTTCTAGTTACTATGATTCAGGATTTTTGGACAGTGGCGAAGTGGCTTCCGTTATGGTCAACTGACACGTTTAGAACGCTATAATCAGAGAACAGAACAATACATCTATAAATAAATTTATTTATTTTTAGATACAGTTATTATAATAATATATATATTCAGTGTTCTGATTTTTTTATTGATTATATAAACATTTATTTTTGCATTATAAGTTAAATTTAATGATAAATTTTTATTTAATTATTTTAACGCGCACAAAGTAAGCAATGATTTTTATTGGGTATTTTGCGTTGCAAAAATATTACCAACATTCAAATGGAAATTTAAATAGAATATTTTAAATGTTACAATGATTAGTTTTATATCATATTATTTGAATAAAGCTCGAGAAAATTTAAATAATTGTTTCGAACATACTTTTTAATGAGTAAGTACGTCATTTTAAATAATGGACTTTAATGTCACACGCGATGATATAGATAATTAAATTCGTCCACCTTTTGCTCTTGTTACGTGCTTAAGACTTTGCATAGCCCAACTATGAAAAATATTTTAAATACTTTTCATATCAACACTGAGCTCGAGCTTTATTTAAATCATATATGAATTGTTATTGTGCCACAGAAAATACAATTATTACTTAAGAAACATAAACAAATTATTTATAAACAAGAGGGATGTATTTAAGAATTCAAGATGGCAATTTGTTCCCTGTTCTTTGTCATTTTTAACTTTAAAAGTAAAAAAAAACTTTTTATATTATCTTTTTAGAAATTATTTAAGAATCAATGCCAAAGTTGTTTTTTAAAATGAATGTGTAATTATATTTTTATTATAATAATATCCACGTGCGCTCCTAAATTATATAATTATTTAATTTTTAGGCAAATTCCATTAAATTTCTTTATCATAAAGTTTGTTTCACACGATGCCTATATTTTTCCAGATGCCTAAAAGGTACAGATTCAGGTACAGATTTCTATATGACAACACTATAATTTGTGGGGTAGGTAAAGGTATCAGGTGTCGAATACTACAGTCAAGGCAGACCATTATCTCGTCTTAGTTATCTATTTTAACATACGTTATCTGTGTCCAATTAATTTATCAACTAATCAATCCAAGAAAATCTTTCAGCGTTATTTTGATCTAATTCTTACCGTCCAAATGGCTTGAAAACACACGTCTTTAGATCCAATAATAATATAGGATTATGAACCTATTATATCATGACCCAAGGAAAAATAGAATAATGTAATTTGGTGATTTTTTTAGTAAAATTACTGCGGTTGGCAAGGCTTACCCGGTCTCCTTTTTTCCTTTGATTATGCACAAATTCCATATATATAATGATTGTAAGGATAGGTGCTACTATAATTACTTTCTTACAACCATTTCAAGAATCAAGAACCATTTTTAAATCTACAATTTTTTTTATTAATAAACGTGATACTACTAAATCCCTTTCCAAATATCCTTATATTTTTTTCTTGAATGTGTAAATCGTGTGTAACAATCTTTATCCCGAATAACGTTTTATCGTCACTTCGCGTTGCTCAAGTTAGTATATATTGGTTTTTTATATTCCTTTCAATGAGAATCGAGGGTTGTGACTTAATATAGAGGCAGAGTTGAAGTTCCTTTTTTATAAAGTGACTTTAAAATGTTATTCCACTTACCGCGTCTTGTATACGTCCGTTGACGGTCGCAAACACAATGGGGCCTAAAAAACAATAAAAATCTCATAAGAAAAACAATAAATGTACAGATTTATAAACTAAAATGAAGACTCTCGTTTCTGTTCGAAAGGTAAAGGACAAAGGGCTCAGGTTCGTGTCGAGTAGTGTTTTTTTAATACATTTTTCAACAGATCGGGGTGCCTTTTTACTTCAGGAATTCGGTCAATAATCAAACCTGTGTACCTACCTATCTTGGCGATATCTACACCATTTATAAGTAGTGTCGACTCTTTTTGGGCCTCATTGACAACTATAATTTTAAAAAATACAAGTCGCGGTAGAATCCATTCAATGTTTTTGAACAACGAAAATTATGTATTTTGATTTCCATCAAACCCCTGTTGTAATATATTAGATATAAAATTTTAAACTCAATATTTATACAATGCGAATAGATATAGTGATGATGTAAACTAAACAAATAACAATGTATGGCTAACTTAACAATAAAATCTTAATATTAAATGTATGTTGTGTAGTTTCATTTTGTTCTTTTTATAAATTTTCTGCATCTTGTTGACATTTAGTAAGGATTAAGTCAAGTGCCAATTTTTTTCCAGTTTGACGTTATATTTCACATGTACCTGGATAGGTAGAGGGAATTTAGCTTGAATTTAGTATTAAAACATTTCTTTCCCCACGAACCGCGGAATTTTAATTAGACATTAATGAAACATCGAAACTTTGACAAAAAACATTTTAAAATAATCATAAATTCTCGTCACTATTTTAAGAGAAGAGGGACAAATAAATAAAATATCAAAAATGTTTATACCTCGTTTTATTTTCCTGATAAAACAATACTTTTATGAAATGCTAAACATCAACTATAATATAAACTCTACTTTGAAATCGCTTCGCTTTTTACACAAATTCCAAAATCGAAGCCAGGCTTATTCTAATATAGCTTGATATCGAAGTCTTAACAGATATGAGACATTCTACGTTTTGGAGGAGGGTGAAGCGGATACATATACAAACAGACAGCTTTCCAGTTTCACGCTGTTTCCCATTAGCAGGATAGGCAAATAACCTAGTGTTAAGACACTCCATTCCCCACTTTCCACCATTTTAGGAAAGTTGCAAGTTGAATTGCGGAACTCAACGCCACAATCTAGGACAGACAATTTAATATAACAATATATAAATATAAAGTACATAGATATTATATCAATACTATCAACACTGAGATCATTTTGGGACGAATTTCAAGACTTACATATTATTTTTATATATATTTCATTTTTTTTATATACGAGTATTAAAGTAACCACTTCACTCTGCTCGAGTAAGCTCAAGGCAACAAACAAATTATTAATTAAGTAATTTGTACAAAAAATACTGGACTTAATCTCTGGAATTAAAAATAACTACCACTTTCTCTGATCTTATATAATTTGCATTTTGATAAGAAATGAGTATTCATTAACAATGATGTTTCAATACTTTGAATAATACAAAAATAGAAATTCGTAAAATAAAAATCCTTTTAAAAGACAAGAATAGATGTAAAATTGTATATAATAACTTAACAAAAAATTATAATATTAATTGATATATATTTTATTAGGATTTAGAATTGCTGAAGTTCATCTACTCTAAATTCAGAGAACATTCTATCACAAAAGTGGACAGTATTAGCAGAATCAGGCATTTATGTACAACAAATGCAGTTACAGTATGGTCAACGAGTTGTGACCGTTAGTTAGGCTTCCTTAATTTTTGCGCAGTTTACTTTTGAGAAAAATAATCACAAAAATCAAATCTGCGCAGCAAATAGCTAACTTCAGGGCGGCTACGACTTGTCGTATGTAGTGTATAAAATAAGGGGCCCATCCATAAATGATGTCACACGTTCAGATGATGGAGGGAGTTGTCAAAGAATGACATTATATGACAAGGGGTAGGGAAAGTTCCGAAACATCGCATTTCAGAAAATTTATTAAAACATAATATTGGAACTGCTGTTTTATATTTCATTAATTCTAATAGTAATATTGCAAAATACTTCATGTTACATAACGGTTTTGCAAATGTGACCAGATGTGGGAAAGTCCGGTATCGGACCGGAATTTATAGATGGGCCCATATACTTATTATTTTAAGATTTAGAGCAGAATTTATTTGTGATTTAATATAATAATAAAAAAATGTTACTCATGTACAGTTAGTTAGTTTTAAAATTCATAAAACTTGTTATATTGGCGAGGCATTGAATTGTATCTAATATTTTAACCAAAAAGGCTTTATTAATCTACCATAACTGTACACGAGTACCTATTACATAAAAAAATACCAATTGCATTAATAAATCATAATTTCTATTACATAAAGTGACATTTCATGTGATGTTTATTATAATTGCACTAAAAACTAACTAAAGCTTACAGTTTAAATAAATCGATGTATGAATGACATGAGCAACTAATAAATTTATAATACTATATATAAAAAAAGAGTGTCAGTCCGTTTAGACTACCCCTAATTCTCATATTGAGACCCTCAATTTATAAGTGCATTATATAAAATAACAATTCCTATAAATACGGCTAAATAATTACAATGTACTTACGTAATATAATAAAGGATCATCAGTTTTCGAATTGTGCGATGTGTAAAGAAATTAAATTGCATTTCCAAAGAAAAGTAAACTTTCTTAATTTAAAATTATATTTTGTTCGAAGCGAAATATAAAAAAAAATCGTGGAGATTCATAATCTGATAATTTAAATATTTTATAATCGTAACAAATCTTATAACAATAATAACGCAAACAGTAATTATGCATATTGATTGATTGATTTCTCGAAATATGGCGTTTCGAGCGTGCCAGTTGAGCACAATTCATTTCGCCAATGTCACGTTGTATGGAAAACACACGAAGGAAATTGACCGGTAATAAAAAAGATAAATATACACAATTATAGAATACATGTAGATTATGCATATTGACATACATTTGGCGGGAAAATTTTGACTTTTGACATCTGTCACTACAAAGCGGGTACCACGCGACGTGTTATCAGCAAAACATATTCGATTTTAATGCAAATTGTAAATTCATCTTTTTTTTGTTTAGAATTTTAAGTTAACGCATTAATTCACTCTCATTCATCCTTTACTTAAATAAATCTACAATTTCCGTTAAATCGAAAAATAACTTGTATTTACAAAATGTTTATTTTATAACGCAATAAAGTTATTATTATTATGATTTTGGTAAGCGCTACGCTATATTTATATATTTAAATCGTCTAAAAGTCGTTGTCGCTTGATGCGTCGCATGCCTCGTTGATGAGCGCGGGCGGGTTGTAGCGGGGCGGAGACAAAACTGGCCCGTGAAAAGACTGCGATCTTAAGACGTTACTGTAATGAATAATTATGTATATACATATTAAAAATAATTATTATAAATGTAACTAATTATGTCAATAAAAATAAAAATGAACTAACTTAAAAACTTCTGTGACTTCTGATTTTGCCAAAAAACAATACATCATTTAAGTATAAAAAATTGAACGTAACAGCATTGGAGCCTGTAACGCATAAGTTTAAGTACCGTAGTTTACGGTTTCCAACTAAAAATATGAGCAATTAAAAATATGTTTTTTAAAATATTCTGATATTCTTATTGTGAAAATATACAAAAGTTTATTTAAGGATTCCATGATGATTTTTAAGTCAGGTCACTTTTATTTTAAAGGTGTGATGTACATCAAAGAATTTAAAAGATTTTATTTTTTAAAAATAAGTTGTTAAAGTATTTTTGTATTAAAATTTAAAAAAAAGTGTAAAAAATAAATTTTAAAAGTTAGAATTAAAAATACAAAACGAAATGGAATAAATATAAATAAATTTTTAAATATTAAAAAGCATCATACATAATAACTGATGGATGTTTATATAACAATAGTACTTATAATAAAAAGCTATAAGCGTTTCATGTTATATATAAAGCCAGATGATTATAATATATCGATGTTGTATTTTTTTTATTATATATTTTAAAAAAGCAAGGGTTAAAAGGCCAAATCTCCAAATCTTGATTTTTCATAAAATGATACAGAAAATTGTCTAGTCTTATTAGCATTAGCATTTTATACAAAAAAAATCATCTGTCTCTCAATCTGTCATTTGTAACTATTGTTGTAAATATTACATACATATATATTTTACAAAAAATATATACGTACTTCATTGAAAAACCAAGATAAAAACAAAGCTTGAAATATTTGCAAGCATATATTATATTTGTTAAAAATAAAGAACATTTTATATTGTGACAACATTATTTAGTGGCTGTTCGTATTACGACCTTCAACCTATGACATAATATAGGAATTTGCAATTCTAAAAATACATTAAAACTGTAAAATATTTTGTTTTAAGTTAACGTTCTGAATTTTTAACTCTTTTAATGTAAATATTTTTTTATTTTATCAATTTAAATTGTTGTTGAAAAACATGTATTGTTTGTATATTATGCTACATTGCAATTTTAATGGACTCTAATTGACTCTGATTAGATAATAAAGATAAAATAAAATGTATTTTTAATTAACTATAAACACATCAAGTAGTCCGTTTATAATTATAATATTCAAAATAATTCATATATACATATTTAGACATTCCATTCTATACATTTCCAAAGAATTCCCATCGAACACCATTATATTGCCACTTTTCCAAACTAACCTTTACAAGATGGCCGCCCTTGACAGTTTATCCAGAATTGCATGCATTTTGACATCTGTCACGCTCTAAAATATATTAGAATACAATTTAATAATTCCTAGGACACCTATGTTAAAACATAAATATTAAATAAATAAAATAAATTAGCCAACATAAATAACTTTATAAGAATCGCAAAATAATAAATTGTCTATTTAAATCTACTCAGCTTAAAACTTATACAGATTATATAATATAATATACACTAAAGACATTAGGAAATAAAAGTATATAGCGATACTCAATTATTTATTATCTGTTGTCTATTAGAAATCTAAATATCTATGTGTAGTAAAAATAATAATTGTATCGATACATATTAATATATGTGTCGTGATTACCTTCTATATTCCAGTACCTAGACAATGCACGTGTTTATTAATTTTTATTAAAATTAGAATAACATAACGATTTTTCTTTTGTTTTATTTTGTAAGTATGTATTCATTACTTTATAATTTTAATAGGCTTTCAAATTAAATCTTTTACATAAGATAGAGTTACAAATTACTTTGTTTAAGAGGAATATTATTTAAAAAAACAACTATTAATATAACATTATGATTAAAACATAATATTATAATTTTTAATTGAAATTAGGTATTAACTATCAAAATTCCCTACATATTAAATGGGAATGTTGGGATGATGGGAATTTTGACAGGTCATATTTTCAATAAACAAAATCAATCCGGCATAAAACATATACGTAATAAAAAAGTGTAGTTTCTCTGTAAAGTAAACTAAAATAAACATATAAATATATATAATTTACCTGGCACTTTTAACCGCCGGTTTGTTCTTCCCGAGCGCCGCCGCCTTGCGCGGGTCGTACGATGCTCGTCTCTTCCACTTCTCTAGTTCTTGCTTCTTTTGTTCTAAAAAAGTGTTATAATAACTCATAGCTTAAAAGATTTTGTATCAATCAAGTGTTCAGAAATAAAACACTACGCAATTAATTTACAAAGGGGATATAAAATGTTGCTTATATTTAGAATAACAGGAACTTCTGGTTCAAATTGATATATTCTTATAAGTACTTATAACTAAAAAAAAACCAGCTTTACGCTGTATCCCACACACAGCAGCAGAAGGAACATAGTGTTGAGACACTCCGATTACTACACTTAAGATTTGTACGTAAAACAACCTCTCAATATATTGATAAATCTTTCTAGAACATTCCTTACCCATTTCATAGTGCTGAGCACTACCTCTGCTAACTTCTTTCTTCTCACTCGTATTCAAAACTCCCACGTAAGTCTTACTCGGGTCTCTTCTTAGGAAGTTTTTAGGTGAATTTTCAGATTTATATTTAGATATGTCTAAATATCTAGGTTGTATGTGCTCTTTTTGTTTCTTGTGACTGATCGAGGTGGTCGACGATGACATTGAATAGTCACCGCTGTATCTGTAAATTGCAAAAAGCTTCGCTAAATGGGTAGAATATATAGAATGATAAGAATGAAGACCATATTATAATTTTTTATATATTATATATAAACAAAAAAAATATATTATTTTTTTATACTTAAAATGTAAATGTAGATAGATCATTTATTAAAAAATTATAAATGCATTATATAAAAAACTGAACACTTAAAAACAGATATCCAAATAATAGTTTTATTGTACAATAATAATAACATAAATATTTACTACCTCTGTTTAGGCTGTATAGGTGTTTTCTTTGGCCTCATCACAACAGGTGCACTTTCAGGCCCACTCTCCCCCTCAGTGTCGCTAGTATTCAACGAATTCTTCTCATGACTGAAAATAGATGAATTTCTTGGACTACTTCCGTTTGTCGTGGAATTAGTATCACTGTCCAAGATGAAAGTTTTGCGTTTATCTATTGCTTCTTTATAATCTGTGTCTTTGGTTTCATCTGTGTGTTGGTGTTTGCGTCTGTCATTTTGACGTTTGTATTTTTCATGATGTTGGTTCACCTGGAAATATATTTAATTTTGTTTTTTATTGTTAACATTAATAATTCTTTTCGAAACTTGTACTACTTAAGTAGATAAACTTTTATCATAATAGTAAATTCATCTGTCAAGAATAAAAAAAATTGTTTGAATCAGGATAAGACATAATCGAAGCCTTCCTGGTGCAATAAGGATGTCCTTGTAACCTGATAAAACAAGGTGGCTAAGATATCAATTCTCATTCTGTACATTCTATAAAATACTTTATAATAAACTTACTAATATAAATTATACATAAGCGTAAACCGCTATCTATTAGCTATTTGCTTCACTCTCTCTCTCTCTTTAAATCCTGAACACTCTTAAGTAGAACAATAAAAACTAAGTTAAACAACAATAAAACAATAAAAATAACAATAAAAATTAAGTAAAACTAAGCTTTTAAAAAACTAAGTCTCAATCCACAATAATACTAAAAAAACATAAAAATAAAAGCTAATACTACAAACCTGATATCCAGCCATATAATCCCTCTCCAACATAACACTATCATTGACATGTCTCCGCATGTCCTTCCTAAGATCCAAGATGTCAGAATGTGTGGAAGTTATCATTGGGTCGATTGGAAGAGTGATGTGGTCATCTTCTGTCTCTTCGGAAGAGTAGTCTAGAGTCAAGTCTGCTATGTTGGTAGTATGGAAGGATTGTGAACGGTGTACTGGGGATGAATGGCTGTAAAAAAATATTTTTATTTATTTATTTGTTTCAAACAATTGTCTTTACAAATATGAATGTAATGTAGAAATATGTACTTGAATACATGTAACCAACTTATACAATAATATGTTCTTAATTTATTGTCAATTCTAAAATTATGTTTTGAGAGTCTTTGTAAAGTACACAAGACTCAACCACTCAAACACATTTTAAAAATGGGAAAAAAAAATCTATTCAATATCCATATTATATACTAGGGATAGTAAGGAAAAAACATCACAACAAGAACATTTTTATTAAATAAAAAATTACTTAAAATTCACATAAATTACAATATTTATAAAATATTCCATATATACCTGGGAGAACTAAGGTCATCCTTGTTACACTCCTGACGCCTTGCTATCTGCTGTCTCTTTTTGCCTTCTTGAGCAGCCTTCATTGGATCATAGGACGATCTTTTCTTCCAATTGGAGAATTCCATTTCTTTTGTTGCCAGTGCTGATGACGACCGATGTTGGCTTGGTTTCTTCTGGCCTTTAAATGCAAAACAAAAAACATTTAAATATTTTAAATGAAGCTATTTAAACGTGTATATTTAGTATTATACATTTTTGGAAACCCAACGTTTCGACAATAGTTGTTTTTACAGTAGGCTGTGGTCACAATTAAAATCGCCTAGTTAGCTTCATATCTATAGGTATAATATAATGGTAATGGTATCACAAATAATATTATTCAGTGAAGAGACAACTTAGAGGTAGCTCAATTTAGGTCTTCACTTTTGATTAATTCTAGTTAGGTGGGACATAGAAACCAAAATATTTCCTTAGCCATTACTACAGCTCAACGTTTTCTAAACATTTTTATTATTTTAATCTTACCAGTAAGTGATATAATATAATTAACAATCATAAATAATATGAACCATATCAAAGTTTTATCATAAGTTTTTTATCAAACAATTCCAAATAAATACAGATAACATTATTTTATGACTAATATTTTTTAGCATTCACTACTCGATTAAAATCATAATAATTGCACTTATGTTATATTGAAACAATCATAATTTATTTCAAATCGATTAATTCAAGGACAGTCATTGTTCTCATTGGCTGAGTGGCAAAATCTTTGTCTCAATCGTATTGTTAAATTAAAAGGTTAGTTCCGTTGTTTATCTGTGCACGTGTCAAGGAGAAATGGCGGCAAACAATAAGATCTTTGTATTTAAAATCAAATAGATTTTTTTAATAAAGAGTTTCTAATCAATTAGAATTGTGTAAAATAAATATTATTCTGTTTTTTGACTTGGTGTTAATTTTCAATATGAAGTGAGGTGAGTGAGTGATAGATATAGGCCTGGAGGCCATCGTGTTGCAGTGGCACAACGTGCGACTGTAAACGCCACCGTTGTGGGTTTGTTTTGCCACTTGGAGGAAAGAATTACTTAATATTTTCATTTCTTCGCCCTGGTGTAATTAAATTAAGGCGGCATAGAGTTTCGCCATTCAACACGCAATGTCTGTTACGTAATGTAATTTTGCGCAAATTGGTGAAATAAAATACAAATAGGTAATACCTTTTTCTTGATTCTTCGGATGGACTTCTCTAGTCGAAGATCTAGATTTAGTGAGCCTATTAAGCACCGCCTGTCTCGTTGGTTCAGATATTTTTCGACTCTGATGATTAGCAGGTTTTGATCTTTCTCTTTCTTCTCTGGACACCGGAGGTTCAGACATTCTTGTATTTAATCCTCTTTCCTTACTTGTCACACGTACTGAATTCCTAACTAAACCTGGTCCAAATTTTCTTTGCATTTCTGGAGTATTTGGACATCTTGGTGAATTAGATGGGACCTTGGATTTTAAGTCTGGATACTCTATCCTGCCTCTATGAATCGGCCTCTTAAAGCGCATATCTTGAGATTTATCATAACATCCATTATCGGATTCATCTGAATAATCTTTATATTCCTCGGACTGTCCACTAGATCTTCTTGAAACTAAACGAGGTTCGATGTTATTATTTTTGTTGACGGTACTAAATGAGCTTGAGCGTTTAATCGATGTACCGAAAGCGGTATTGGTATAAGGTTTTTTCGGTTTCCCATCGCTGTATACTCTTTGGTGATTTTTCTTCAGATCTCCTTGGCAACGCGTTGGATCGATTCTATAGTTCTTGGACTCCAAAACGTTGTTTATCAAGACAGTCTTTAAGCAAACTGTTTGGTTAGCGTTACTAACGTCGTTCGTGAAAAATTCTGCAGGATTGCGACCTTCGAACGATCTGTGTCTTGTATGAGTTTTCCTATGTGGTGAAAGAATTGCTTCAACATCATAAGGCGGTCGGTTTGAAAGTGTTTTATCATCAGAACTGTTACTCAGCAAACCTTTCTCAGAATTGGGGCTGTTCATGTTGGAATCGTGTCTTGTGTCCTGGTCTAAGGACCTAGATGCCGTGTTGAGTAATACTTTATTAGTTTCCGGGACTTTGGACGACCCAGTGATTACATAATGGCCAGGACTTCTTAAAGGACTGCTATCGCCAGACGTATCTTTCCTTCTTAGACGATAGTTGAGTGAGTTTGATCGACTTAGTTGTGATAGTGGAAGTCTGGATACAAGTGTCTTTTCGCTAATAAGGCTCGTTGTGAGTGGATTCGGAATGTACGAAGAATTATTTGCCCTAGAGGAGTGCAGCTTAGCTTGCAGGTTAGTAATAGCGTTTTGTGTTTTAAGCAAGTAGGACTCCGTATCTTGTGGCGGTATAAGATCCTGTAACAAATAAAAAATATTACTTAACATTATTATTGTAATAAAAATTTAAACGTGTTACATACACGTTAGTACGCCGCCATGGCGCATGGACTAAGCATTTGACTGAACGCGTGACGGTAGTGGGTTCGATTCACGCTCGGGGCATTGCATTATTTTCATTTTCTCGCTCTGATAATAAGATTAATCTCGGCTTTCCACCACTCAACGTGCAAAATCTCGAAAATTGTAACTTAGAAGTTACATTTCAATATAAAATTCAAACAAAAACGACTACACTTAAATAAAAATTACACGTAATTTTTTATTTTATTTGTTTATGTCAGATTTATATAATTTTCTTTTCGCAACTACAATTTTAAGCCTCATTTAGTTGTGACGGTTAGTAAGCGTGCACTAATTGTGCGTGTTGAAAAATAAATCTTTTTATCTGTAAAATAAGTAAAATTTAAATGACTTAGCAAACAGCTTTTAGAGGCAAGTCGCGGTGCAGAGGCACATGTGTGCGACTGTAAATGCAACAATGAATTCGATTCCCACTCGAAGAAATGAAATATTTCCATTTCCTCGCTCTAATAATGAGCCAAAGTGCGGCGTTGAATTCCTCCACTTGACACGCAATGCCCCCGGAATTAGGAAAGTGGGAAACGGAACTGTCTTAATAGGAACGGAGTGTCTTAACACTAAGTTCCCAGATGTGAAGCTAAAAAAATTTTTTTACATAGAACAACTATATCGCAGTGAGGTAGAGGCGTTTGACTATAAGCTCGATAGTAGTAAGTTCTATTTCCACTCGAAGAAATACAACCTCAACCCCCACCTCAAGAGAGAGTGCGGCGTTGAGTTCCACCACTCAATTCATAATTTCTCGAATTTGGATGGAAACGGAGAACAGAGTGTTTGTTTATGTGCATTTAACATATTATACATAAGTATTAAATACATATATGTAGATCTTAACTTACTCTAGATCGGAATTCAATACGGTATAACCTCGATAATTGAACCAAATTACAGTCCAACGACCGTGGATTCGATACGGTAACTTTGAACTCACGCTTACTGTGTGTATTATCGGTTAAAGTCTTTAAAAGGTAAAAAACTTTGCAGGGTTTAATAAAATATCAGTTTTAGGTTTTAATTGAGAAAGGTGTATTTATTTATTAAAAATTATGTATCAAAGATGTTCTTAGATAAACATTTACGCCGTGAAGAGCTCTTTTCTCTCGATAACTTTAAAATGACGTCATTTGGCCAACTATTAAAGTTTACGATCATTTAACACGATGACATAACTTACTACTATTATACCTAAATGATCTCATTTAAAAAGTATAAAAATATAGAAACTTTCATAAAATATCCTCTTTTATGCGATATCTTAGCTACTGCGTTATAGGTTATCTTAAAATGGCAAGAAGTTACAAATATTATATGAACTAGTTTAAATTAACATAGAAAATTATGCTCCTAGTTTATTTGATTAAAATAAGTAAAGCTTTAGCTTTACGTATTTTCCTACATATATGCAGAAAGGCGGAGGAAAGCTAGTGTTCAGACACTCCAATTTACATTTTCCATTCAATTTTCAAAACAAAAAAATAAGTTATAGTTATATATATATATCTATCTCCCCGCTCTAATAGACCAGATAGCGTAACCGCGGTTACAGCGTCTGAATGAGCACTACTTACACTTACGATAAATATACACCATAAGTAATAAATAATACATACAGCAGAGTACAGGCAGGGCATAGTGTTAGGACATTGCGTGTTGAGTGAACTCAACGCCGAGATTTTGCCTTGCTGCCAGAGGGAAGAAATGAAAATATTAACGCATTTCCTCGAGTGGGAATCGAACCCACAACTTGTCACATTTACAGTCACATTTTGTGCCCCTGCGCCACGACTCGACTCTACCATAAGTAATAAATGTATATATATTTTTTATAGTTTTTAAATAACCAAGCAAAGAGATAATAAGAACCATAAAATAAATATTCTTTCCGCGTTAAATATCCGCGTAACGCGTTAGATAATTCCTCTGTGCGTGATCTGTGCGTATAAATGTTTAGGAAAACCATTTTGTACCAAACTGGGCCAAAAGTGCGGAAACTGCATTTACATTTAAAATATTGTAATATGTTGATTGATATACTTTCAATTTTATAGTTGGAAGAGTGATATATCTTTTATATCTAGTATTAGTATAAAGAAACATATATTTTTCTCTATGTTTACGTTGTATGCTGCATATAGCATGGTAAAGGGAAGACAGAGGGAACCTAGGGTTAAGTTACAATTCCCCTCGCACCGGGTTATTTTAGAGACATTGCGTGTTGAGTTGTTTCGCACGATATAATTCAAATATAGCTATTGCACGTAATAAAATATAACACACAAATATAATAAAATCGCTCACACATTCGTCAGAGATATTAGGCGTCACTTATTTGAAAATCTATGTATGTACTAATATTATGAAGCTGAAGAGTTTGTGTTTTAAATTAAATGATTTAATTTCAGGAACCTTGGAAGACCATAGGCTATATTACATACACTCAAAATATGTAGTTTAGACACAAAACTCTTATTTAAGTTAATAAAGTTATACAATAAATAAATAATACAATTTTCACAGCTGTATAACAACTAAAATAGGTCTAAACAATTTTCACTATGGTCATCTAGGCTAAGTCTATGCCTAAATAGGTTAACTAGAGCTACAAAGAACGTGGCCGACCGCCGATATAGTCAACTTATACTTTCACCGACCTTCCGCTTGACAATCGCATTCCTTATAACTGTATAAACTATACTGTAGAATAGAATAAATCTAATATAGTTTATAATATATTTTCGCCATTTTGACACCGTGGCATACATTAAATTTGTTTTGACACATTTTAATTCGTGCGTTCGAAGCTGTAAGTAACTGTCTAATAAAAATTAAGAATCTGATTTGCAGGTATCTAATTGATGTTAGACTAATTAAATTAAACCTTGGAAATTATATGAAGATTAGACAACAATACACGAGGTACAATCGAGCTGCTCTGATGATGGAATTGGAAGATGGCTGATGGAACGTTAGACTGCCTATAGTAAACATACCTAGTTTGTACTGATTACCACAGCAGCTCACATAGTGACACAGCTGAGATATGACGTGTTACCAAAGCAAGGATATAATTAATTCCCTCGAGTAAGATTGAAGCGACCACCATCGCGTTTTCTGTAAGACGCTTTGCCACTGCTCCACGATGTCCTCAGGTGGAAAATAAAATATGTAATATACAATTATCATCAGATTACTTGCCCCCAGGTATATCATAATAATGTGATCTTAAAATACACCACCATGACTCAATTATTACTCATGCACAAGTCAGTTGAACTTGAAGCGACCTTTGACCAAAAATGAACACAGTACAGCACAGCCTCTACAAGGCCTCGGGTCTCGTGTGGGTGTGCTGATTGCGTGTGATCGATTGAATGCAGACTTAATTTCCTATAGGTAGGTATGTAAACAGATAGAAACAATTATAAATTTTTACTTAAATAATTAATAATCACTACAAATACGCTATCAAAAAGTAGGTACTTACTATATTATCAAATTTTTGAAAGTTAATAAAAATATTGAATAAGAATTGAAATTTATTTATTCAAATGTTACTAGTGTTGCGGCCAGTCGTATCATACAGCACAAGCGTGGGACTGTAAACGCAAACGCAACAGCGATTCCCTCTCGAGAAAATGAATTTAATACTTCCTCAGTCTGATAACGAAGCAAAACGCAGCGTTGAGTTCTGCCACTCATCACGCGATGCCTCCAGAGTTCTGAGGAAAGTGGGAAACAGAAATGACTCAATGGCAACGGACTGTCTTGACACTAGGTTCCCAGATTCCCTCTGCTTACCCTGCTATGTGGGGGCATTCTGCGTGAAGCTAAATAAATTAAATTTCCAATAGTCTGGTTTCCATCACAATTTTAATATTGTGTTTTAAAAAAGATCTAGACCAAAACTTGTAATAAGTTTAAAATAACCAATAGATGACATAAAGATGAGTAATAGTAAAAAATAAAGATGACACATCTAATGATCACATCTATACTAACTATATAGGTACTATACATATGTATGTATGTTGGTACACAATTATATCATAAACAACTCAAAAGGTATTTATGAAGATTCACATATGTTTATGGTTCGCTTATATCTACTAGCAAGAGCTAGACTCTTATACAAACCCGAAATAAAAAAATAAATATATTTAAAATTTTTGTTGCATAACACATCCGTTGCTCTACTTTTCGTCCATTTAAGACATAATGCGTGTTATATGGCGGATATCAACGCCGCGAAACTTCGTGCAATGTTTTTTTTTTAAATTAAACATTTCCTCAAGAAGAAATCAATAATTACGTAGACTGTAGAGTCATATAAAATGTACAACTGCGCTTGTTTATAATAAATTTTCTCACTCATATTTTTTCACTTAAACAACACTCAACTCACCACTTTCCTCCATAATATATGGAGTCTACGATCGCTTGGAACACAAAAAATATCAATTTATTATGTCAATGCAATGCAAAGATACGACCTTTTATCTTCTGTTTTTGCCAACAATCATTAAATCGGTAAAGAACCCTCGGTGCGCAAGTCCGACTCACACTTGACGGGTTTTTTATTACTAATTTAAATAACGTGGTCATTGCTTAAGACACTGTTACGGTATTTTAATAAGAGAAATGTATAATTTCCGTTTACAAAACGTTTAACAACTTACTAAATTGTTTTAATTGCTTCAGTTTCCGCTCTTATTTAAGTAACTCTACATAACCAGAGTTATTTGTCAGTGTAAATACTTTTTAGAATAAATTTCAGCAAAATTAATAAATTTAATTTAATTTAAAATTAATGAATAAAATTAAATAAAAAAAAATCATTTTGCAGTCGTGGCGCAGGGGTACAAAGTGTGACTGTAAACGCGACTGGTTGTGGGTTCGATCCCCACTCGATGAAATTAAATATTTATTTAAATGTATATTTTCATTTCTTCGCTCTGGTGTCAAAGCAAAGCACAGTATTGAGTTCCGCCACTCAACACGCAATGCCTGAAGAATTCGGCGGAAAGTGGGACACGGAATGTCTTAATACGAGGTTCCCTCTGTCTACCCTGCTGTATGCGGGATACAGCGTGAAGCTGATTTGATTTAATAACATTTTTATTAATACTTTATCACTTAACGATCATAAAATAAAAGTAGGCATTTTAAAAATACTATGGCAACATTAGCATAAAATAAAAAACGAAACCTACTAAACTACTTATTTAAATTAATCTGTCCATAAAAACAAGTTCGCCCACTTGCTCTAACAGTGAACTGTGATGCGAAACACTTATTATTTTATTATATTATTTATACACATTTTCACACTTTATTAATTTAGTACTTATAAAAATGAAAATACATAATATAATTCTTTATATTCAATCATCTTAATTACCTACATATTCTAAAAATTTAATTGGACTACACCCTTATTTCAAATGATATGTAATACCAACTTGTCAAGCAGTATTATGAACAAAGGGGAAAGAAACAAAAGGCTGTGGATGAGAGGAAGTGAGTCATCAACAGGTGCGTATACCCTATAGGGTATACCTAATGGTACAAGTTTCAAAACTAATTATTATTTACATTTCTTACGCCACGGTCACGGTTGATTTTTGTTTTAGTTTCACGCTATAACCCGCATATAGCAGGATAGATAGAGGGAACATGGGAACCTAGTGTTAGGCAGACAGAAACTAAAGTTACGACACTCCTTATTCCACCCATTTTCTATTCAATTTAGACACCACGGCGGCCTTATCATATAGCACAGTTATGTTAGGCTAGTCAGTCAGTCAGGCGTATACACTTGTACCCACCTGACTGGTGCGACGCGTTTGGATTCGGGTCGTCTCCTAAAATGGAGAATTTTAAAATATTTTTCGGTTCTATGGTTTGGTAACAAAAGATCAGGTTTTCAGTTTACGATGAAGCTTCAGCGTAATTTTATTTAAATAGAAATTAAACAATGAATGAAATTCGGAGAAGAAAAATTTCTTTACACATCTTTAGTTTATTTTCTAATATGCTTTTCTATTTAAAAGCTTTCTTTTTCACGATAAGAAGGCTTATCTTATTTTTAATAAATAATTCCCCGCTTCATGCTATAGCTTACACCGCACACAAGAACCTACTGTCGTGACCGTCAGACCGTGCATCCGCTCCCTCTACCTTAGTTTAAAAGTTTATGTTTGTTTACAAACCTTTCTTAATGATCTGTTTTACATTTGAGATTTTTAAATATATCTTTAATCTATCTCAGGTAAATGAACACATAGTTTTCAATGAGCTGAAATAACACAGTTTATATTGAGGTTAATTTTGTTTGTATATATATAACGCATCGTTGAGTTCTGTTACTCAACACGCAATGTCTCGAAAATTAGAGGGAAATTGTGGCACGGATAACTAAACACTAGTTTGCCTGTAGCTATCCTGGTATGCGGGAGAAAAATTAACGCCACTCCGTTCCCTACACACCGCCTAATTTTAAAGACATTGCGAGTTGAGCAGCGAAACTTAATGCCGAGCTTTGCTTCGTTACAGAACTGAACAAATGAAAATAATTCATTACCTCGAATGAAAATCAAACCCACAACCACTCAATCATTACGACAGCTCCTTCTTTAGTGTATTTACTAAAATATCGCTATAATGTTACAACTTGGGACAGTAAAACAGGATACACTTGCGGCGTACGCGTCGAGGCGTGCGTCCACACCTCGCTGTGCGGCTATAGCCATATAGTCTCTACACCGTCACTTGTACGTTAAATGGACACGATTTTATGATTATTTTGGTTATAAACTAAAAATATTTTAAACCTTGTTAATAATATGAATATACCTATATCTATTTCGTTTTATATTTAGTTTTTTTTCTTAATTACCAGCTTCACGCTGTATGCCTCATACAGCAGGGTAGGCAGAGGGAACGTAGTGTTAGGCATTGCGTGTTGTGCAGGGGAATTCAACCCCGCTCTTTGCCTCGTTATCAGAGCGAACAAATTAAAATATTCATAATATAATAATGTCGAGTGGGAATCGAACCCTCCTGGAACCGTTGCGTTTACAGTCAAAGGCTTGTGCCGCTGAGATATTACTATAATTATAACTTAGTATATAATATGGAAAGTCTAGCCGTCACGGTGCTAACTTTTCCGGTAACTCTCGATGGTTCAAAACTATATCTAGGTATATCTACATAGATATATCTTATCTTTTTAAGAGAAAGGTATTACGAAACTTGTACCATTTTATTATCTTCAATATTAAGCGAAGTAGACTTACGATATATATTTAATTTAGTACTTGTCTAAACTAAAATATTTTGTATCAATATACAATCTGTATCTCACTGTAAAATAAAGATAAAAAAACAATATCTTTAAAACTTTCAATAAATGATCCGAGTCTAGTTAAAAAAAAAACAAACAAAGATAATAGAAACTTTATCATCTGTGAGTTTCTCAATTTCATTTAAAATGTCAAATAGCGAATTCCATTTTAGAATTGCCAAACACTCCTATTTATAATTGTTTATTTGAAAATTGACTTTATTGCTCAGAAAGTAGGATTCTATTTAAAATAAAGTAAATATATGACGGCATATAATGGCCGCTCCTTTCCACCTGTACGGGTTAATTAAATGAATTTATAACTAAACAACAATTTCGTTTATTATACATATTTAAAAGGATAGAAAGTAAATGTATTATTTATAATAATGTTTTACAACTTTTATTTTTAAATTGTAAAAAGAATCGTTATGTCCTTGGGTTATGTTAAAATAGTTTAGGTAAATAATACTTAGAGCAATAATCGGCCTCGAAACTTATTAATAATGCAATGACATATGTATATTCTTATTTATATCTTTATAAGTTAATTAAATGACAAAGCCTATAAAGTGTAAAACGGCAAATCTTTGCGTATCATCTTTAGTGGTTTTCACTCTAGTTAAGTTAATTTATAAGTAGGTAGGTAACTGACAGTTACTTTTTAATTAATTATAAAAACTATTCCGCCACGCAGCATTACCTCTATAATACAAAGGGAAAAAAGAGGACTATATGTATATGTTTTTATAATATATATTACACAATTACACAATATATTTCTCATTCATATTAGACCTATCTTAAAAATAGAAGACGTTCTAAACTAAAACTACAGTCTAATATTGTTAATCGGGTACACGCTCACGATATTTCACGTTTTCAACATTTGAAATGGGGTCGCCTCTTTACGCGTCCTTGACAGATCGAGAAAAACTAACATAGATGTACCATAATATAAATAAATGTTGCACAATGATTTTAAAGAAGCATTTTTTATATTTCCCCATTTAGCCTCTGAGTTGCGTTGACTTTGCAATAACTATTATTCTTTTTTTTAGCTTCACGCTGTATCCCGCACATAGCTAGGTAAGCAGATGAAATATAGGAACTCCGTATTAAGACACTCCGTTCCCTTTACGACACTTTCGTTGCTCACTTTCCGCCGAAATCTTGAGCCAATGTGTGTTGAGTGGCAGAACTCAAAACTGCCCTTTGCCTCGGTAATAAGAAGAAATGAAAATATTACATATTTCATTCCCCAAGTGGGAATCGAACCCACAATCGTTGGGGCGCCTATGCCCCTGCGCAACGACGATCGATGATTTATTACTAAGTTATTATTATTAACAGATTTTCTCCTGTGTAGTGACTAACTAAAACGAGAAAAATAAAAAGACATGCAATTCATATAATTACACATATAGCTGGCGCATATCCAAATTGTTTATTATTTTGGCATCAGTACCACATTTAACGTCGGCTTTTTATAGAGATTTATATTTTTACATCTGCGACAATGATATAAATATATCATCATAATTATTGATTAAATGACAATTATTATAAACTATTAACTGATAATGGAAGCTAAAATTGCAAAACTAATATAAAATACGCTACGCTTACATTTTACAAAGCGAGCCTTTTAAGAAAAATAGATTTACTTAAGTTAGACCATAGAAAGATTTTTACATGAGATAGGTAAGATTTTCTTACTTCCAATCTATTGGTATTAGTTACTCTTATAAATTACATAACTGACAGAATAAATTAAAAAAAACTAGGATAAGATAAACTTACAAAACGTTAAAACGTTACTGGTTTTCATCAACCTCACTCCATTAGAAAAATCTATTAGTGAATGCCATCTATACATATATTTATTTTATAATAACCTAAAAAATTTCAACGTCTTCATAAAAAATATATAAAACATTTAAAAGTTTTCTATAAAATAAAAAATAAAACTGAGATTTACAAATAATAAAATTTCATTAGTTCGTAGAAAATTAAATGTAAATAGATTTAGTTTTATTAGAGCTATACCCACGGTATAACACGCATGACCCGGGGTTGTCGCAGAGGACTAGTGTCAAAAGATTGCATTTTCCGCTTTCCACGCGCGTTTTCGAAACAAAAATAAAAGTTTATTAATAATAGCTTTATTTGTTTTTAACCAGTCGCAATTTGTGTCTTTGCACCCCGGCCCTTGTCTCAAAAAAAGAACTGACTGATTGATAATAGTTTACAAAAGCTAAAAAATATCGTTATTTTATCAATAAAGTTTATGTAAATTCTAACATAAACCACCATAATTGCCCATATGGAAAATATCTTAGCCATTAACTAATATAAACAAACATTAGACTAAACACTACAGATACAGAAACATTATGTACGTGCTTAACGAGCTTAAAGCCCAAGGTATTGATTGCCTTCTACACATTATATTGTAATACTTGATGCCATCTTGAGGCAAATATAAAGTAAATAATTCTATTCTATATTTTCTATTCTCCACTAAGTACACAGGATGAAAAGAAAAAGTACGGAAATGAGCGTGAAGATTTAACCAAATAAAAGCCCAGCTTGTCAAAAAACATAATAACCTGTCAAAATTGGACACAGACTATTAAATATTCTACATACTGCATCTAGATAATATGGCGGCCGTTTTGAATGGCGCCATACAACTTACAACATAATTTTAACACAATCGTGGTCACGTCACAAATTTACATGCGTACCGTAGCTGAATTTACAATAGTCTTGCCTTTAATACATTTTATATTTTATTTCTTTACTGATAAAGATGATTTCACGTAAACACGCGTTGTATGAAGACATAAATATTCAGTACTCTACAAAACTCATACATTTCGTTCCCAGGTGTATTTCTTAGTACAGATTATAATCAAATTTTGAATTTTACATTAAAATTATGTATTTCACAGACAAGAGATTTAGACATTATGAAGCCACTTCATTTGTCTTATTTTCACAATTTTTAATAGAATTAAATTAATATAATTTTTAAGCTTTATGCTGTATTCTGCATTTAGGAGTATAAGTGAGGCTAAGAATAACATCGCGCTTTGTTTATCAGGCTTTAAAACGCTTAAGTTGGAAATCTAACAATTAGTCGCTTTATACTAAAACACCTACATCTTTTGAAGTCGGTATTTAAACCTACAATAAATATTATTTATATTGTAAACTAATATACTACCGTGCCAATATTATTTCGTATTATTTATCTAAAGCTCCGATAGATTTAATCATCAAAGCTTATCTAGCCGAATATCTAATACGTAATTGATAGCAATATCAGTATATTTTTTTAAAATATACAAAATATTAGCAATAATATCATATTTATGTATAAGGTTCATTTATTAGTTTAATTGGATAGCAAGGTGGCTGTAGTAATGGTTGTAGATTCGGTTCCCACTCGGTATAATGAATTATTTTCACATCTCTGCTTTGGTAAGACAAAGCACTATTCAACACTAAATGTCTTGAATTCAGGAAATATTCTACAACTTATACAAAATATAAATAAATAAACATACTTTCTTCAACATATAAAAGTAATATTATAATCTTTATTAATAAAATAAATTAATACGTTACTGCCGCGATTGGAATATAAAGTAGATATTTCACTTGTATCAATATATTTAAGAAATGATAGAGTTATATAAATTAGAAATATTTATAAGTAAAATTATATACATAACAATTAATGTTTTTAATAATTAATTTTCCTTAACACAGGACAAATATTATAAACATAATGAAAACTCATTGAGTTCTTTAAACGACTACTCTTGCAAAAGTTCTTTATTCGACAACTGTATTTTTTTTAATATAAGATTTATCAGCAACTATCGGCATAAACCACTAAGGAAGCTGTTTACGGGTAGACTTTACAAATATTTATTTCATTTAATTAAAACATAATGTTACAATTTTTTTTAAATTAGAGTACTTATTTATATAAAATTAACATGTGTATATATAAAAAAAACACGTGTACATCTGTCATTATAAACAGGTGCAGCGTTCAAACGTCATTGCGGAAATAAAGGTACGGAAGTCTTGTTTTTTATGTTCATTTATATGAGCTTTCTCAGTTATTATTTGTCTCTACCTGTTGTAAGCAAATGCAAATTTTACACAACCAAATACCGTAAAGAACGGAGTGTCTTAACACTAGATTATCTCTGCTTACTCTGCTATAGATATTTTTTTGTTTCACGTTGTATTCCCGGATATAGCAGGGTACACAGAGTGAACTTACTGTTTAAACACCTTTGTATTCCTAATTTTTCGCCCAATTTTTAAAATATTGCAGAATTGAAGGAATAAAAATAATTTCCTCCCCAAATGGGAACCGAACCCATAACTATGGCGTTTACAATTAGACGTTATGCCCCTACGCCACGACGGCTTCAATGTTAACAATTGTAGTAGACTGGTGTAATTGGTGTTAATTGATCTCATCATCATCATCATCAGTTACTTTTTGTCTTTTACACATCTCTCGTATTAGGTTCCACTCTTAACTCTCTATAACTTTCTACTAGCTAAATTTAAGCCGTATGTATTTTTACAGTATGTATTTTTTTGTTAAAAAAAACCTTGTAGTACCGTGAATAGTTTTTGAAATAAAACAACATTCACTAATAAAAAGCTATAAAATGAACTATCACTGTCCTATTACAAAAATCGAAATATAGAAAAAAATATATAACTTAAACATTTTTACTTGGAACACAATATTCAATTCAAAAATTAAAATTTAAAACAATAACGCTTAGTCAGAGATCGTTGCTCCCGACTCCCGCGCACAATATGGCGGGTAGGGTTACCAATTATGTGAATTACTTTATTAAAAAAAATGTCCCTTAAGGCATATGCTTTCTTTTTTTTATTTATGCATCTGTTTTTAGCATATGCATAGAAAACCGGTTAATAAGTCACTTCCTTTTGTATATTTTAGAGAATGTATATTAAATTACATAGAGAATTATGGTACTTTATATCCCTTAAAAACATATCGTTAGTTTGGGGCAACAATAACGAATTTGCAGTTTTTAAATATTGCCTGAGACACAAAGTTTATAAATAGTCTCTACGTATATATATTGACATATTAAATCATTTTTTTGTTATATATTTAAACTGCAGTTAAGTCATCGTTGAAGAAAATGAACTTTAATTAAGTAAAAATCCATATGTCCAACGAATCGTTACATAAATAAATATGAACCTAAACCAATTGTTGCCAAACTAAACAAAAAATATACAGAACTTTTACACATAAAAACATTAAGATCTGCTATATTTATCAAATAATAAAGAATAATAGAAACAGAAGCATCTTCCAACATAAAGTAAACAACTTTTTATAAAAACACATGGCTTCCCTACGTAGACGAGACAGCTTCCGCCATATTTTAATATTATTGTTTATCTTTCATACATCACATTTATTATAATTTACGGTATGTTATTACAGCTATAGAAGATTATACTAATACTGTAAATACTTAGTTGATGAGTTATTAGTGGAACACTTATGGAGGGAGGAGGCTTAAAAACAAACGAATTCGTTCGAAAAATCAATACCACCGGAATCGCATATGCTAAGGAAATTCTTAATTACAATATATTGTTAAATAATAATAAAGCTAATAATATAATGTATGTCCAATACAGGGCAACCTTTGATGATATGATGATGATGATGAGGCCGTCGTGACACAGTGGTACACGTTGTGGGTTCGATTCCCAATCAGGGAAATGAAATATTTAATATTTTTATTTACATTCGTCGTTTTGGTAGCGGTACAGAGTTTCTCCATTCAACATGCAGTAGGTACCTCCAGAATTAAGTAAAAACCGGGGTACGATATTGTCTTAATGGGAACAGAGTTTCCTAAATCCTAATACCTAATACTTATAACACAAACAAAATAAATGTCCTCATAGCTAAGCTCTACATAAAGGAAGAACGGATCGCCACTTATAAGGTGCATTATGATTAACAGCGGAAGTGTCATCAAGTGTACGTACGCCTACACTGTCAGTATGAGTACGTGTACGTGTACGTATCCAATAATGGTTACTTACCGCGTATATAATTTTAAATAAACTACAAACATTTTATAATATATTATAAAATATCATTGTTTTTCTGTCTTCCTGAATTTTAATTTAATTTGTTTTTATGCAAGGCTGTAATATAAAAAAAGCTTCTTGTTACTAAAATATAATATGTTATAAAACATTACATATTTTTAAATAGCATATACACTTCTTCGTTCTCCTCCCTTTTTTTATTAGCCTTCTTTAAAGACATTGCGAGTTGGGCGTAACTCAACGCCGCGCACCACACGGTAGATCCGACACACAAATGTTTGAACTATTAATATTTCTCCGATTTCCCAAATGTGATCACTGTGGTATTCAGATAATAATAATAAAAAAGCTATTTGAATACATTTGTTTTAATGCCCATACACTCGAATTAAATTACCAAAAGTGCTGGCCCAAAATGGCCAAAGATAAAATTTAAAGTCGATATTATATTTTACGATAATGCAAACAGTTTAACTTTTCGCCATCCGTCTGTGGTGGTCCAGAGGAACAGCAGTTGGGTTCTAAGTTTTAAAAGATTATATTTCAATTATCGTAAGAGAAAACAACCGTTAGTTTGTTCCTGTAGACAGAGCGCAGCGTTAAGTCCCGCCACTTAACTCACTCGAAAATTCTGGCGGAAAGTGGGAAGTGTATTTTAATCTTAGTTTCTCACTATAAACGGGAAAAGGCATGAAGTTATTTTTTTTATAAAGCACGATGCTTGCGTATTTTGCATAGCAGTGTAGGCAGGAGGACCCTAGGGTGCTAAGAAACTCCGTTCCTATTAAAGCACTTCCGTTCCCCACTTTCCGCCAAATTCTAAAGGCTTTGCGTGTTGAGTGGCGGGAATCACGGCCGCTCTTTACCTCGTTATCAGAGAGAAAATGCCACAACTGGCCTCAAAAATAAATCTAAAAATAACCACCAACATCAAGAATTTTGAGAACAAAAAAAAGCACGTAATAAACCAGAAAACAATATTCCATCGTAACAGTTAGCATGTACTCGTACATTATTGTTTACGATTACAGCGCGGCGTGAGTCAGACTAAATCTAGACTGTGGTCGTGTGAACACTCGCCACGTGTAGAGGCGTCGTAATTTATATATAAATAGAATTTGCAGAGATTTTATCATCTTCTTCACGCTGTATCCCGCAAATAGCAGGGTAGGCAATAGCCTAGTGTAGTGTAGTGTAGAGACACTCCGTTTCTCACTTTCCACCGCTAGAGACATTAGGCAGAGCGAAGATATGAAAATATTATTAGTTAGCAATTTATTCCCTTGAGTAGGAATCGAACCTTCATTAGTCGCTTTTACAGTCATACGTTCTTATTTTTGTTTTTCATTTTACATTATTTTAATTACTTCCCGCTATATCCTGGCATATAGAAGACACTTCTAGAAACATGGCGTGTGAGTGACTAAGCCAGGCTCTTTTCGTATATCCTATCTAATTAATTTATAGGGTATAAATAAAAAATACGTCTGTGGAAAAATATAGTAAGTCGATATTTAATTCGAATTCATATAAAACATTATTTGCAATAAAATTGCAATAAAACATTATTTTGTATCAAGAACAATTTAATGAATATATCTTCGCAGTAATGGTTTCTAAGTATCTTTTTCTCAACAATAATAATACAGTAATACCACAACAATCAACTAATAATTGAAAGTGTAACAGATTAGAACACGACATGTTACGTTTAGAAAGTCTGTATTTCACTTTAAATTATCAATTTCATGATAAATTCAGCTATTAGTTTTAAATAAAACACAGTTACTCTCTGAAATAAAAACATGAAATAAAAAAAAAACTGCATTAACAGTAAAACAGAATAAAAAATAAAAATTGCAATCGTGACTCGACATCGCAACTGTCATAAGTCATTGTTGCGCGCCATTTTTTACCGCGAAAGTTTTGACAGGTGATTCATATTCGGCATTCGTACTTGATCTGAATACTTTAGACTACCAAAAAGGTATCGTTTTAATTCGTGTAATTTTTATATATAATTGCTTATCGCGCCTTATTGTGACGGAAAATATTGTATAAAAAAACTGGTGTTAAATTACTTTAATTACCTCTATTAATATGTGAGAAAATATTTAATTTATAAATGTGAAAGCTTTGGTTTAATTTATGTAAAGGCTATTTAAAATATTATTTTAAAAAAAATAAAATAATGTGTGGAATTTTTAAATATTTGGTGGTTAACGTTTCTTTATATTGGAGATCCCTTTTAACCCCAATAGGCCCGGATAAATTTCCAAGGCACGGAGTTACAATATCTATCTTATACATACTGTCAAATATTTGAAAATTTGAATGTGCAATTTTTAATATTATAAGATGTAATATAAGGTTTTTACGTTAAATATGATCAATAAAATGAATCCTTTTAGTATGTAAAATACTTATTTTACAAATGCGAAAAATAAATAATAATGAAATAATATAATATTTGAATAAAATGCGTCGTCAAACAATATTTAGATAAGTAATAGATAAATTAACAAATTACAATAGCAATTAACATTAGCGAGCGAAATAATACAAAATCTCACGCTGCAGCTTAGTGCTGTTTAGTAATTTGATTAGATAAGCAGTCATATTTGTAAAGTTTTTTTAGCTTTACGCTATGTGCCGTATAAAGCAGGGTAGCTAAAAGGAACCTGGGAACCAATAAGACACTTCTTTCTCCTTAACATACTTCTGTTACACATTTTCCATCAACTTTCGGAGGCATTGCTTGTTAATTGGTGGAACTCAGCACCGCGCTTTTGCCTTATTACCAGAGCGAGGAATTGAGAATATTACATATATCATTTCCCCGAGTGGGAATTAAACCTATGGCCTGTTGCTTTTACAATCGCAAGCGTGTGTCTGTAATCATTATTAAATATTAATCGGCCACTTTGAGAAGAACTTAACCACTCTTAAACAACAATTAATCTTCATCTCTTTTCTCAGCTATCTTCATCACATTCAATTTAAAACAAAACAAAATGACTAGGATCGGTCATTTGAAAGGATATAAATCGTCAGTACACAGCTATAAATCAATCCAAAGGACTTCCTGGTTAGACACAATTAAACACGACCACTAACATCACGAGATTCACGAGTGTTGTTCTTACATGTTAGCTGAGGCTATAAATATAAATATTATTTTATTGATGCAAGTTAATTTTATTAGCTATAACAATTGAAGTTATTATTTTATAGATGCAAGGTGCAGATATGGACCCAATTTTCCCTGAGAGAATTCCTACTATTTTTGAAACTAAAAAAATTATAAATGTAGAGGTAAAATATTAATATATTTTTTAATAACCATCATACAATACAAACATATCGACATTTCGTGAAATCGAATGTTATAATCGATTTATGATAAGAAATATGATAAGATAAACAATATATTGTTTTCAACGTTTAGAATCAAGACTTCGTTAATTGCTTGAGTATGTTTTATTTATTTATTTTAGTTTTATGCTGTATCCCGCATATAGCAAGGTAGGCAACGGGAACCCAGTGATAAGAACCCAGCCTTCGCGTTTACATTCAGACGGTGTTTCGCTGCGCTACGAGAGCATTTAAGTTTGTACCTAATATCGATTACATACTTCCAATCCTACAATAATTCTAAAAATAATATTTAAATATTAACTCAGAAATTCCTCGTTTTTTCGTACAAAAAGTATTAAAGGTTATAAAGAAACAGGAAAAATAAAAAAAAACACATTAATAGTAATAAAGGAAATATTATACCTATTGCTACTTATGCAACAGATAACAACAAAAAGATAATTAAATGATCATTATCTACGTTTAAAAGGCTTGAAAGATGCGAAATGCGCAATCGTTTAACGTATTATAATGATTTAATTTAAAAAGTACTTAACTTATAATTTATATAAACAGTGTGTTTTTTGTTATTTATTTTAGCTTTATGTAGGTAGATTAATGTTCCGCACTTTCCGCCGAATTTTAGAGATATTTCGCGTTGAGTGCCAGAACCCGACGCCCGAAGAACCGTCGCGTTTACAGGAGTGTCTTAACACTACATTCCCCCCGCCTACCCTGCTGTATTAAAAAAAAGTAGAAAGTCTATTATGGGTGTTACAGTTATTAATTTGTTATACTTGAGTCGTTATTTTCAACTTTAGTAACGTATAGCTATCAACTAACAAAAAACTAAAGATATATAAACCTACAATCAGGAATAAGGCATATATTATGTAGATATATAAACGGCACCTAACGCCTTGATGATGTCCAAAATAACCAATATAACAAATATCTTTAAAAAGAAGTTCTTTCCTTATGCTCCATGCTACCTAAAAATCTCATTTAAAACACCAATTACACTTTCATTACTCATAGCGAATAGTAAATTTCAAATTTAATTGTTGACAGTACAAAAAAAACAATAAGAACTTATTTTTAATATTTTATTTTTCTTAATTTTAAATTTATAATAGCCACTACGAATAATAGGTTTTCTTTTAGATCTCCATCGATACGAAACTTCAATCACTTCATGTTGTTATTTTTTTTCTGTATTTCTAATGCACAGCCTGAGTTTTATACGTAACCAGGTTTGTTTACGATTTCGACTGTTTCGTCGAATAGAAACAAGTAAGGGAGGATCCAGTCTATGGTGTCAGCCACGGTTCGTTCTCCGTCCGATCTCTTATTTTTGTATGAAAATATTCTTATATATGCGATTGGACCGGCCAGCTCCGCGCAAACAAAGCTGCAGGCGACGATTTTTTTTATTATAAAAAATATATACAAATAGTAATTCAGGTAAAAGTCAATTACCAGTAGATATATATTCGCTTTAACAAAATACAAATATCAATTAATTCACAGATAAAATAAAAAAGTAATTTAATTCAGACTACGACTTCCTCAATCATATATAATGATATAATTTCCCTCCACATATAATAAGAGTCACGTTATTCATCTTAATCGTGCTACAAGATCATCCCACAGATTATTTAGACGTACAGACATAGGTAATTACATTTTTCCGTTATTGAAACTGATAAATTTTAAGAATAAATATTTTATTGTATAGTTTTTTTTAAAATAGCACTCGGTCGTTTAAAGCTGTTTTTTTTATTTTAATATATCCTACAGCCTTCCTCCATATATTTTATATAACTTCGCGTTATATACCGCACAAAGTAGGCAAATGGAACTCAACGCCGCGTTTTGCCTCTTTACCCGAGCGAGAGACATTAAATATGAAATATTTCATTTCCCCGAGTGGGAATAGAACTCATAACTGTCGCGTTTAGTCATACCCTTGTGGCACGGGGCTACGACGGTCTCATAAATGGAGTATCGAATAGTATAAAAACTTTTGAATTTAAACCAAACATTTTTTTTAGTCGTTTTGAGCTGACTATATAATAAATTAAACTTTATAATACATTTGTTTTCTTGACATATTTAATTCCGTAATGGACTGAACATTAGAAAGCAGCGGTAAATTTTTGTACTGTATTTGAATATTATTTATACATATAAAGTGGGTAAATACAATTCTATATTGTTTGATTATTGAATAGATGTAATTTATTAAACGCTGAGGTAGTCGTGGCGCAGTGAGAAAACGTCTGAGTGCAAGCGCGACGGTTGTGGATTCGATACCTACTCGGGGAACGAATTATTTTCAAATTCACGCTCTGTGAAGGTTCAGCGAGACGTTCAGTTCTGTCACTCACTACCAATGTTTCGAGAATTGGGCGATGCTTGGGAAACGGAATGTTTTAGCACTATATTTAATCTGCCTGTCTTGATGTATGCGAGATTCAACGTGAAGTTTCTTTTAATTTCTCTTCTTCTTCTCGACTACTCCACTTTCAGATTATTATAACAGAAAAATCCTACAATATGTAAGGCACTTACAAATTACAATTGTTCCGATACAATACAATAGTTATTTCTTTTCTTTTGTGAGATCTTCAAACTTGACAACCAACGAGCTCTATTTGCTGGGTATCGTATGTAGATAGACCATCTACTCCAAATTCGAACTTACAAACACATACAAATAAAGTAATTATATGCGTAAGGTCAGTTTCTGAGTAGACGGTCTATACAAGTAAATATATCCGGGAATAGTTGCTAAATTATTTTTATTAGCCGATATTACATATGAAAGTAAAACAATTACATAATAAATATACGTATATAATGTACACACAATGGCTACGAGCGTGTCAGTGAAAACGTAAGGTCACATACCGTTGTGCTTAGTCAAATGAACATCTAAAACAAGTTTTGACTTTGAAATCGCTGGTAAGAGGATATGGATTACAGTTAGTTACATTTTTTACTGACATTACTTTGAAAATTTAGAAACTTCCTGCTATATACCTATTTTTAATTGAATTTTTAAGATAATTTAACTTTAAATCATTTTACTTAAGTTATTTAATTTGTAAAAGTCTTCAAAACAAAACAAAAATAAAAATTATTAGTTTCGGAAAAATGTCTCCAAGAAATATGAAATAGATGATAAAAATATAATAATAATAAAATGCATTACACAAAATGGCCACCACAGAATACCTCCTTTCGACACGCCGAGCTTCGTGTCACAATCGATCATTAGATACAAGACTAAAGGTTGGTACACATATATCGAGATACAATAAAACGTTAAAACAATACTGGTGGTAATAAAGTGGTGAGGCCAGTCGTGGCGCAGGGATACTAAATGTGACTGGAAACGCAACTGGTTGTGGGTTCGATCCCCACTCGAAGAAATGAAATATTCATTTAAATGTATATTTTCATTTCTTCGTTCTGGGGTCGAGGCAATGCGTGGCATTGAGTTCCGCCACTCAACAGGCAATGCCTACAGAATTCGACGGGAAGTGGGGAATGGAGTGTATTAATACTAGGTTCTCTCCACCTACCTTGCTGTGTGCGGGTTACAGCGTGAAGCTGATTTAGTTTTTTAATTCAATTTTAATTTCTAAAATCGCTTCAATTTCTTCCATTTTGCAAGTATATTGTTTAAACTCAACTAATATAATCCACTGTAGCTGTATGTGGGCCGTCTCGCGAGCCCGTTGCGGTTTTAATACCAGCCTCTTAGCCTATTTACAAGGAAATCGTATTTAAGTTTGCGCTAGCGTACTTTTTAGAAGTAATTGTTGTATCAAATTGTGATATTTTGATGAAAACATTAGGAAATATAGATAGTATGTTTTTCTACCATAAATAATAATATTCAAATAGTGGGTCACTCACATTTTTGTTTGCGTCAGCTTTAAGAATTGTAATGAAAATCCCTTTTTTCATGTTTTCTGAGGAATTTTGAGAGGTTTTCCTTTCTTAGCGCTCCCCTACACTCCCTATCCACCTACATGCAAAATTTAATCTTTCTAATACTAGTAGTTTCGTCTGTGTGTTAATTGTCAGTAAGTAAGTAAACGAAGACAAAGAGCTTTATATATTTCCCCCCGTCCAAAATGAAGGAGAAGGTCGCTGCACACCTAGAAATAGTTCCGGGATATGCGTAAACAATATAAAATCGACTTCACGCTGTATCCCGCACAAAGTAGGGTAAGCAGAGAGGCAAAGTACTGAGTGACTGAACTCAACGCGCCCAAAGATACTAGCAGTATGCGAATTAAGACATTAACATAGAAAATAAACAAAAAACCATGTATACTCTACATTACTATAAAATTTCTACCAAAACCTAATGGCAATCTTTTAACATTAACATTCTCGAAGCATCTGTCGCGCCACACGAAGACCACAATAGCCGAGCGGAAATTCCTGATTCATTCATCATTTTATAGTTAAATTGTAAATACGTGTAAATTATTATCCAAATTCACAATGTGAAAGTTAGTTTCTTCTAGGGGCTAGAATCTAGACGGAGTCACTGAGATAAAAAAAGGATTTTTTTTTTAACATTACGCATTTTAAAAGTCTAAAAAAATTCTTGTAACATAATTGTATTTTCTTCTTCTTTGTTAACTTAAATTTGTATATAAGAATGCAAAAACAAACACACACACTAACTTAATTTTAGCTAGTTCACAATCTAAGCACAGATGTAAAAGTTGCCTTATATTATATTGCACATCATAGTTCTACAATCACTCATGTTTATGCATCTCGGTATATATTACGCAAACTAAAATAAAAAAAAACAAATATAATATTAATTATAAGAAACCACAACAGATTGAATCAGCCAGCGAGGTAATTAATTAAAGTGACTGACACGTTTGACAGAAAAAGTTCACTGAATTGAAACATATAGAAAAAAATAAAAAAAAAGCTTAAAATGAATGTGTTATTTAAATTTCATAAGCTAACCTCGTTAGGATATTTTTAAATTAATGAATCCATTAATATACATAAATTTTTGCTTATAAATTACTTCATCTGCTTATAAATAAAACTACTTTTACTACTATAAATATTTACCATCTTACAAGAAGTAAAATTTCGTTTTTTTTAAGTTCTTGAAGGATTTCGGGAGGATCCGCTTGATGCTCCTTGACACACCCCATGGAATGTTCTAAATTTTAGAGTTTTACGGCATAGTTTCAGCTATTCCGCACAGCCTGTCAGTCTCTCAGGGAACATTTGTATATTATAAAATATAATACTATAAAAAATTCAATCAACAAAAAACTAACTTTTTAAGATTGTTGTACAGATTGGGTAAATGTTGTTTTATTTTTATTGCTGTTAGATTTGAACTTATAACTATCTACCTATCAAGTAAATACCAGATTTCATACAAAATTACACTACGACGGTGTATCATTATTAAAATTTTCATTATTTATACGTACACAGTTTATGAAGTAATAACCTTAACTCAGAAATCCAACTTTATTAAGGATTTATATAATATTTATAAAATTGTCTAGATTTTATTAATTTTGTTTTAAAAAAATGTTATGCCAAATCTTTGAATATTAAATTTAGCTTTTTCAAGCACAGTTGCTAAATTAATACCCAAGACTTTTTATACCTGTGTGAGCGTCTACGCTCAAATTTTGTTTCAATATAATAAATTTCGTAGACTCAATATTATGGAAATAAAACCTTGCTTTAATTCACATCTTCGTGCATGACATTCTGTGTACATTCTGTATACATCTCTCTCTCTCTCTCTCCCCCCCTCCCCCCCTCTCTCCCTCTCACCCCCTCCCCCCTCTCTCTCTCTCTTTCTCTCCATTCAGTACCCATGACAACTCGGACCGTGAGCAACACCGCAAACCTACAGTGGGTTTCATATGGATAAAGGTAATCAAACCAAAGACTTCCATTATAAATAGAATAGTCCGCACAAAGATAATCGATTAATTCGAACCAGTACTTTCCGAGATTAGTGCGTTCAATCAAATAAACTCGTCAGCTTCATAATATTAGCATAGAATATAAATCGCTGTCAAAACAAATGAATTTAGTGTATTATAGTATTAGAGTCTCTACAATACCTAATGTCCATTGTTTAAATGCAAAATAAAGTAGGAAAGATAAGTCACTATTTTCTTATACTATTCAAATAGACGGAATTGCTTGAATATATCCAAATAGAACAAAAAATGCGCAAATTAAATCATATAACGACTCATATAATATATAAAGTAAAAGTTGGTATTTGTTTTCTTTTTAATTAGTCTACTTTTAGCATTCCGTAGTGGAATACAAATTGATGCAATTACGTATGGAAGATGTAATTACCTTTTTTTTTGAATTCATCTAAGATATCAAGATAAAAGGATACCTATCTAAAAGATAGGATCGCGTGTTTGTTACGGCTATTTCGTTATTTCCTGTTTTGGCGCATAAACATACAAAATTCATCATAATACATTACAAATCCTCGATCTAGAATAGTATTCAAGCATAAAATAATTAATTAATATTTAATATTTTTCATTTCGCTCTCGCTCTGGTAACCAGGTAAAACACTTCGGAATTCGGCGGAAAGTGTCTTAATGAGTAAAAGTGACTTACCACTGTACCACGTTCCCTGATTCTCTCTGCCTACCCTGCTATGTGCGGCATAGAACATGAAGCTAAAAATACTCTTCTCTCGACTCACACGTTGACAAGCGACTTTGTTTTTCAGCATAATACTGAATACTGATAAAAGATTTAGAACCAAAACAATGAATTCCTACCAAATCATTCAGTCAGTCATATTTAAAACCCCACCAGGCTATGATCACAGGAAACAGAGCGCAAAACTAAAATTAGGTAATAAAAATATCTAAAACGTATAATTATAAATCAACGATTGCACTCGCTCGTCGAGCAGGCTAGCCGTACTATGGTAAGAGTGAGATGCTCCAGTTCGCTTGCATAATTATTTACTTTACTTCGCTTTTTTAAACAATTTTTACTTTCCATATTTTGTTACAAAACACACGATTTTTACATGAGATTCGTTTTTTAGTCTGAAAGTGAATTCGAGTATAGAAAGAATATTTTTTTCTTAACTTCATTCTTTATCCCCAGCGGGGTAGTCAGAAGGTAGGTATGTCATCCCTTCAACTTAAGAATTTCTTCAATTCTTCTAAAGTAATTCTTCTTCTTCGAAATTTATAAAATAAATAAATGTAAACGCCATGGCTGTGGGTTCGATACCCACTCGGGGATTTAATTATTTTTAATTGCGTGTTGATTGACGGAACTCAACACCGCCCTCAGAGAATACGTAACAAATATATAAGTATGACTATTTCTATCATTTGACTATTTAGAAACAAACATTAGTAGAAATTCGTTATATTTAACTAAGCTAAGAAAACAATAATAAATACGACATTTAATCAGCTATATTTAACTCTATATCTCAACTATCATAAAAGGACACACTATTACTCCCCTACGACGGCGTTTTCCTTTGATTGCACTTAACGTGATCTGGATTTTTTTTCCGCATGCATCGATCGTCATGGAGCTTGAAGGGCTTAGCGTTGTGTTTAGAAAATAAGAATAGACTTGAATAGAATACGCTACAAAAATGGAAATGGAAAGAGTTCAATGGTCTATGAAATATGTCATAAACTATAATCTTTGAATGAAAATGTCATCTCAAGATCGATTTCAGAGTTGAGAGCGATATATAAATACGAGCCTTAGCGAGACTATTTCAAGTAATTAACAGATTTTTTACAATTTATGTTAGTAGCAAAGGTAGTTAAACTAAAGAAGATTGTTAATGAGTTTTTTTTTTATTTACATTATCCCATATGTAGACAAATGATCTAATAATTATATGAGAATAGTCGTAAACACCTATAATAAAAAGAAGCAACTTTATAGGCTTGTTAACTTCTTGTATGCTATAAAATCTCAATTCACATTGATTTATGATCAATACGGCTATGGTGGTACCGTTAAAATCTATTTTAATTTTAAAATTTAGATACCATATTAGATTTTTTTAATACTTTTATGGCACAATGTATCGGTATCGTATCTGTTACTATCTACATGTAAGTCATCGTTGTGGGTCTATGCTCCAACAAGAAAATATAAAAAATATTATTATGTGCAGATAAATAGTAATGATTCTTCAATTCTTCAAAATTAAAAATAATATAAAAAAAACACATAATAAAAGAAAAAGAAAGAATTTCTTTCTTCCTTAAAGAATTTATTTTATTTTATTTTTATTTATTTTAAGAAGAATTTCTTTCTTCCTTAAAGAATTTCTTTAAGACAAATAAAACTAAATAAACATTCACTTCACAAAGTCCTTTCAAATAAATGTTTTCCAGTCCTTTAAAGAACTATAGAGCCAGTCCATACTTAAAATGCAGCTTGCATTTTAAGGTATATCCTTAAGGGGAACAGCAGAATGATTCACTTCGATGGCATTCAGGTGGTATAAACAGACATCCGTGGTTGTTTTGCACCAGTAAATCTATATAATTATCCTTGAGTATATAAATTAAGGCATTATCTCACTTTAATTTGACGTATAATATTAATTAAAAAACAAAATTGAAAAATGTAATATCTATAAAAATGGATATTTACTTTTAAGAAGCAGCTTCTCCCCATTTATCGCACAGCAAAGTGGAAGAGAACATAGTGTTACAACACTCCTACTCACCACCACCACCAGGGCGGATAAATGAAAAAAAAAACAAATATATAATACCCCTAGATGGGAATTTTAACCCAACCACCCAGTTATAGCTTGCAATTCAGTAATTTCGAACAAAAAAAAACTGAAAAAGCACGAAATGAAAATTTGATCCACAATCATTAATTCAAGCTCAGTGGCCACGTCCGAGCTGGATGAGATTACGTACATACATACATACTATATGCAAAACTTCGTTAATTTGATACGCGGCATCTGCTAGCTACATAAGCGTGAGTTTAATAAAATTTTATAAAATTAGTTGAGAGGAACTTTAAATTCTATCAAAAGTTATAACTAGCCATTACGTAGGGACTATTAGAATTTAAATTCTCTGATGTGGTCTTATTTTCGTGTCAAAACTTAATATTTCGCTTTTTTCTAAGCTTCAGAAAAAAATAAAACAGACACAGACAGCTTCAGAAGAAAATTTTAACACAGGGCACAGGCCGTTGTGGCACAGCATCCGTAATGGTTCTGTGCTCCATCTCCACTCGGGGGAACAATAGTAACAACTCCAACACTAGGTTCCATTCGTCTACCGCCGAAAAGTTTTTATATAAAAGACTCCCAAACGTTATATTAATTCGAAATGAGTTTTCTAGTACAACCAATGTTTTATATTAAAAAACATTCAAGTAACACATATTGTGTCCCAAATGTCACCCAGTTTCAATGTTGTTTAATATAAATGATGCCCACACAAACACGCCACTCTCTACATCCATTCTAATATAAAATTTATTTCGTTCCATATATTTCTGTGGATGAAATTTTGAACAGCAAGAACAGAAACACTAAAAATAAATATAGCAGGGTAAGTAGACGGACTCTTGAGTGGCGTAACTCAACACCACAGATTAACATGTAGACTTTAAAATAATTATAACAACGACTGATTATGGGTTCAATCGCCCACTTAGTGGAATAAATTATTTGTGTTTCCAGGCTCTTGTAAAGCAGAAGTGTGGCATCTGTTTATCCTGCTATATGCGGGATAAAGCGTGAAGCACATACAAATAAACAACAGTCACATACCAAAACGCAATAGACATTTTGGCAACACGGCGCAAGGTCGCTTCTAGTAACGTTTAATCTTTAAATATCCCATTTGTTTGGACACCACTATGTGGGTCGGACGTAGATCAACGTTTGATGTTCAAAGGAATCGTTCGTAGGTTAAAATTTACGGTTTTAAACTTGACACAGATTTTTGAGTATTTCTTTAAGCGATTTCCACTAAAATGGATACTGTAGGTACCTATTCTAATACGTATAAAACTATAAATTGATATTTGATATGTATTAAAAATAAAACAAAGTCAAAAAGTTTATTTAAAAAAAATAAGTTTAATAGAGAAATATTACTTTATAAAATAAGAAAACAAACGAAAATAAATTAACAAGAAATCTAATTGTTATCGATTGGTATAAACATGGAGAAAATCCGATTCCTCTCCGTTGATTCCTAGGAAATTTTAATAAATAATATTAGTTTCTACTTCATATTTTATAGATAGATACCAGTGGGGAATAAAAAATACATAAAACATGTCTCGAATGAACATGGCGGTTATAGGTTCCATTCAAATATATATATTGTTTTAAAATTTGGTATTTTTATACAGGTACATTGTTCTAGAACAAACAGGCAGTGTAAGATATTCTATTTTTTACTTCTTTTAGCTTCACGCTGTATACCGCATATGGCAGATAATAATTGTATGGTAGAGCAAGCCTAGTAGTGGCGCCAAGACTCCATTTTTCTATAACTATAACTATTCTTTGTGGTTACTTAAAAAAATTGCTATCTATCATACTAAGATAAGGAAAAATAAATATTTACAAAAATACATTACTTTTGTTTACATTAACTAATTAAACATAACAATTAAAACACGCATAAATGTGCTTCAATTATCAAAGTGGGTCATTGGTCGGGATGTATCATGTAGTGCAGTTCACGTTGATACGCATCACATTTATTATGAAACGTGACGAAAAAACAACAACGAGAAATAAATAGTAGTATTTTTTCTTAACGCTAGTAAATGGTTTTCATAAGAACTATAATATGTATAATATCTATATTTATATAAAACTTTTCCGTTACAGAGTGTGTAAGAAACCTGAAATTAGATACATGGATCCATCCCATAGCAGAGTACACAGAGGGAATCAGAACACCTAGTGTTAAGACACTCCGTTTCAATTAAGACACTTCCGTTCCCCACTTCGTGCCGATGCTTTTTCGAAATTCTGACAGGAACGGAAATAATAGAATTATACGTTTCTTTACTAACGACTTTGTAGACGACAACTATAAACAAATTATACATTCCCACGAATAAACTTGAAATCTTAACAGTTTTTTTCTGTTTGCTTTGCGCGTCATATAATTATATAAATCCGCTGTTAACCAACACAAAAAACGATCTAAGATTAGAGAAGACTAAGACTTTTAAAAAACCTTTGAAAAGCTATTTACTATTACAGTATTTACAAACTGATCAACATAAATTACATAATATATTATTATGTATTCAAACTGGTGACCTATTAAGCCTGCAGTGGCGACTGCGCCAAAACCGTCCATCCTCCAGGTCAAGGCTGACAAAAATTTAATTAATGTGTATAATTTAATTAGCAGAATATAAGTGGGCTCGGTACTTTACGTGGAAAATTTGGCCATTTACTAATTATTACAAACTGTATGTTGTTTATAACATGAGACTGGTCTGATGATGAAGACAGAAGGCAGCCAGGGGGTATTTAGTATAAACTAATAATAAACATTCTCAGGGATTTCTCTTGGATAATAAAAGTATACATTGTAAATTGTGCAATATTTCTATTTGTTTAATTTTCTTGGCAACCTTGATTCTTAAATCTTAAGTGATGTTCAGATTTCTGTTGCATAGAAATACATATATGTAGGTGAAACCAATAGAATCTTGATATAGGTCACTGTAGATTTTATTAATTTTTTTCCACATTAATAATGGATCTCGTTGACTTTCCTACTTACCAACTTTACCAATCAAATTATTTATTATCACTAACAATACTGTAGACTCTACGTATAAACCTCAATAATCAACATAGCTTTAATTATTTTATCTAATATGCTAAACATAGTTTAATATAAGTTTTACGACACTCACCGGTGTCCTGCGGTGTAACAGCGTGCCGACCGGGCTCGGTATCTTGGTGGGCGTGCCGTGCGGGCTGCGGGCTGGAAAACAGATATCTACTGTTATTTTTGTATATAACTGTAATATGATTTTTAAAATTAAATATTAAAATTAGAGAAAAGTTAGTGATTAGCTACTATGTTCTTATTTTTTGTTTATTTAGAGGATTTAGTGTCAGAAATAGGAAATTCAATGACGCTGTTCTCTTACTAATAAGAACACTAATTCATACGTATAAATATAAAAAATAATAGTTTTAGTTATGTCAAAATCATCTACAATATATAGGTTTAAGTATATCTTAATACATCGGAGAGGGTAAACGTACAGAATCTAATGTTATACACATTGATAGATTACATTTGGGAGGCTAATTTACTAAGTGACTGACTGAACATAAACAACCAGAATTACGCAGGATAGAACACTAAAATACGTAGATTCCTGAAGAAATATAAAACTAACAGAAATTTTCCAAATTTAACAACGAGACAAGAAAATACGAGATTTTACATCATACAATTCATACAAAAAAATAATATTACATCACTTCTATTGAAACATGGCTCTACAAGTCCGGGTCAATATATAAATAAATTAAAAAAATCACTGAGCATATTTTTTCCTTTATACATATTAAACAACTTACAACAAGTTTTAGACACGTCTAACGTGTATGTCACATATATGTATGTACATGTCAATGCAATCGTTTCGTGGGCGTACTGACGTAGGTATATCAAAAATTAAAAATAGAATAAAAAATCGATTTAACGAATCGATTTTTATTATTAATAACATATTAATATAGGTTTAAATTATTATATAACAGTGTTAACGCACTCTTAATCTAAATATTATATATTATACAGGTAAAGATTTTGTTTGGTTTTGAACAGGCTAATCTCAGAAACTACTGTTTTCAATTGATAAATCTATATGTTGGATAGTCCATTAATCGACAAAGGCTGTATATAAATATTCTTTATTGCACTAAAAAAATTACATAATAAACAATATATAAAGACATTTCGTGTACAAAGGTGGACTTATCTCTATAAGAGATCTCTTCCAGTCAACCAGTGGAAGTGGATGAGTGAGTAGCGAGCACCACAACGTACAATTAAGAATATATATATATACATATATACATACATATATAAGTGTATACTGTTATAATACATATATAATAAATACATACATACATAATATATATATATATAAATATATATACAATATACATACACTATATAATATATATATTAGAGATGAAAATGCGATAATAAAGTTTAAAAATATATAGGCGAGGTGTTGATAGAGCTGAACAGAATGTCTTAACACTATGTTTCCTCTGCCTAACAAGTGCGATATAGCGAGAAGCTTTCAAAAATATTAATTGATTTCTGATATTATACCTACATCTCTAGACTCTAATATAACAAGCGTGACAAAATGACAATTATTAACGAAATTACTTATTTTTTCCAAAATTAGTTAAACTGTCGAAATTTTGTATGGGTTGGGCGAAATAAATCCGATTAGATATTGGTGCGGCCTTGGCCCGAATATAGATTCTAGTGGCATAATTTTATTTCATAGCATATTGATAAAATAATATTTGCTAGTTCGTGTTATGACTATTCTGTTAGGGTGAATCAGTGATTTTAGGTTAAGTAGGTCGCAGGTTCGACGTGATCTGGAAATAAGCTATTCTATAATATTCATAAATCTTCTTTCTTTAACCTCATCATATATGAAACTTTCTTTAACCTCATCATATATGACAGACAAGTAGACACAAACAACTAATATCAAAACACCCTGTTCTTAGCGGAATTTAACGCCGCAATTTGTTGTCAGAGAAAGAAAATGAAAATGATTCATTTCCCTGAACGGGGATCGAACTTAAAACGCGTTAACAGTCAACCCTTTGTCTCATTGCAAAGCGACTGTTTTACTTTAATAAAATGCAAAATATATCGAGTGAAATTTTATGGGAAATTGAAAAAAGTGACGAAACACTGTGCTATCCTGGAAAATCGAATCATACGTAAAGCCAACAAATATCAATTATTTACTCAATTCTTCTTTCTACAAGAAAGAATTCGAAGAGATTCTACTAGAAAGGATAGCTCTACTCTGCAACGCTATCGATTTTCCGATAGTTCACTGCCAAGTGAACTATGTTATTGCATCTTAGAAGCTTGCGGAGTTAACTTCTGCCGCAGCGAAAGATCAAATAAAAGTATTTTATAGCACGTTGTAACTTTTAAAGTAGCCTCTGCACAAATGTATGAGGTTAGAACAATTTTATAAAGTATTTCGGTTTAGATATTTATAAATAAGTAGGTAATAAAATAAAATTAAAAAAAAATTATAATGGTTACTTGTTAATGACATTTTTGTCTCTAAAGAAAGTTAAAGTATGCACTAGTGATTTAATATAATTTAAAAAAATATATATTTCCAAGAGAAATTTTAAGATACTCAAGTACCTAGTATACTGAAAGTAAGTCTTAAGTAACGTTATTACAACGAAAGTAGGCGGTTCGACATCCGCTCCGAGTAAAAACTTTTATTGATAGTTAGCTTGTTATTAAACGTACTTATTTAAGTTAAAATAAATACAAGTAGGAAATTTAAAAAATATATTAATTTAAAATATTAAAAAAAAAATGTTTTAATTCTTTTTTAAAAATATCCACTTATTGCGCCTTAAATCTATTTCGCCCTATTTAAAAATGTAGCTTTAATAGGTTGCTTGTTTTTTTATTACTTTTTATCAATACAAGAAAGCATTGTAGACTCTTGAAAGCTAATTAAAGGGGGCCATAAGAACTGTTCACCGTACAAGTATTCACAACTTTTGGTAAAATTCAATTTAAGGCATTGACCTTTGCTATAGTAGGTGCTGTCAGTGACTTTATCTTCCATTTTGAGGACTTAGGTATACCGAGACTAGTCTAACTTATTCTTATTAGAAGTCTAGACTACACGAAGGAGTTGATTGTATTTTGTTACATTTAATGGAAGGAAACAGTGTCGTTAGGTACAAATTAATGAATATAGTATAAGTGTGAGTTCAAATTTCGTTGATGGTATTTATATTATATGGATACCGTCACTTAAAGTCTAGTTAGGGGAAGAAGGACAGAGTGACTTGTCACAAAGTTGGCAGAATGAATGGTTTTCTCTCGTTCACAAGGTTCTCAATGTTTCTGAAGTATCGAGTCGAGAATAAGTATTCCTAACGTGGGGGTAGTGATGAAACTCACTCCAATATACATCAATTATGTGTCATTATTTATATTATAATGACACAAGCCTTTTGACTTTTCAACAGTTAACAGATACACGTCAAGTATTTTTACTCGGCAAAGTGTTAATTCTTTTGTGATAATATCTAAATAGAATATTAATCATGCTTTAAATGCTCGTTTCTCATTTTAAGAGTTTTTTATATTTCAAATGTGTGGTACAGAAGTACATCGTCTGACTGTAAGTGCGACGGTTGTGGGATCGATTCCGTTCCATCGCTGTCGTTAAACTCCACTACAACGCCGTCGTTAGTGGGCAATGGAGTGCTTCAACACTAGGTTTTCTCTGCCTACTCTGCTACATGCGGGATTCAATGTGGAGTTAAAAAAGATATAAAATCACTTGTGTAAGTGGGTTGTGGAGAATGGAGATGACATTAAGTCTCTCGTAAAAAACCATATTGTTTAATCCTAGCAATCCTATTAACTATATTAACTTATAAAGTAACCTCTAAACTTTCTTCGCATGAACTTTAAGACGTAAAATGTAAACCCGAGAAATCCTCTCTTAATGGGAATTAACCAAAAAAAAATATTATCATACATTTCCCCGAAACCTATCTACATGCCAAATTTGAATTTTCTAAGTCCAGCAATATAGTTTGAGCGTTGCTTATCACTTCTATCATGCACTCAGTAATAGAAGAGTTTTATATACAAAAGTATAGAAAAATAATTTAATGTATTAGAACTATAACGTAGACTAACGAGGTAAGAAATGTAACACCAATTAAAACTTTAGTCACTAACGTAACAGTAAACAGACTGCTCTCGTAATACAGTATTACCTAGATTATATGAAATTCATTAACTATTACAAAATGCATAAGAGAAACGGCCATGGGCGTATCTAGATATATTTTCTTGCTGGACTTATGGATATTTTCGTATAACTGTTAGTTTTTTTTTAACTTTTCGGGGCTAACTTTTGATAATAAAATTTTCTGGGGTGGTCATCAGATTATTCTGGACTAGGCACGGCCCACACGGTTCCCCCTCTGCTTACAACCATAGAATCGGCTTTGATTTTTTGCGTCGAACTTGAATAATGGTTATCCGTCTTATGAAATATAAAACGTTAAATTCCGTTTTTTCCCGTTACCGTCATTCAATTATGAATTAGTTTTATAAATATGAATAAAGATCACTCTTTTTAAAATGTAAGAGACATGTGAGATAAAAAAAAATCTATACAATAAGTAGAAAAACAGGTAAAAATATACTAAAACAAAATATTACTGTGGTATAAGCTATACATACATACATACAATATCTAAACTGTCAACCATTAAAATGTATTTACGTATAATATCCGAGAACACGAGATGCTGTGATCATTCTACAATTTATCTTAAACATGCCATCACTAACCGTATATAAAGTGATGGTAAGAGACTATATAAACAATAGGTTTGTTTTTTTTTGAGTTAAGATATTTCCGTTCCCCACTTTCCAACAACTTTCGGAGACATTAGATGTTGATTCGCGGGACTCAACGCCGCGCTTTGTCTCGACACCAGAGAGAAGAAATGAAATTATTATCTATTTCTTCTATGAGTGGGAATTGAAACTTCAACGTCACACGCTTGTGATCCTGCGCCAGAATTAGTCTGATTATATTTAATATACCTACATTTATAATTTTATTTAAAACAAAACTAAAGCGTTAAGTTTCGCCACTTTACAAAAATAAGATGAGGAAAAAACATTAAAAAAACAAAAACGTAACACTAATAGATTATGAGATGTACAGTGTAACAAATCCCAGTAATTTAGTATGACACAGTCTCAAATCATACATGTTTAATACAAAAGATACAACCTTGTAACAATTACTAAAGTGCTAAATGCCAAGTCATATTGTAGAAAATTTTCCTGTGCATTTTGGAAAATTTTCAATAACCACAATAAGCATATATATTATTTTTTCTTTTTGTATAATTATTTAATTTGTTTTTTTCAGTATGCAGCAGGTTAGGCAGAGGGCACCTAGTGTTAAGTCACTCTATTCATTTCTTACCACCAAATTTTCTATATTAACATTGTGTTGCATTGAGTTGCACCAATATGCTATGTAAATCGCATGGGGGAGGGAGGGTATTAAATCACTTCTTTTTAAGAGATGAGTTATCCTTTGTGTACAATTTTCTATCAATATTGTATGTTCTATTTATATGTTTTTTTATGTTTTGCTTCATAACTAAAATTATATTTTTATTTTTAAATTATATGTATAAGGTAATTTTGTTGATTTATGTGCCACTTGAGTAAATTAAAATTTTTAACATATTTTTTATTTCTAGTCTGACTCAGTAAGACTATCATTGGGTTCCATCAAAAAACTCTTAAAAAAATTAAAGAAAAAAAAAGCAGAGTGTATATCACTACTATCTCTCAATGTAAAATGAACAATAAAATTATATATTAATTATATAATAATTTATGTAAGTGTAATACTTACGTTTTCCCGGTATCAATCTGGGACTGATAGGTGGACGATCTTCAATAGAAAATGTTGAATTCAAATCCGCTTCCATAGCTTGTTTGTTATTATATTTTTTGACACTGTCTGCCCAGTCCTGTATCCATGATTTGTCCCCTTTGCATCTATTTAGACTCATATATGACAGACCTACAACCTCATCTGTCATGAGGTTTGTACTATTATCTGATAGTATCTTTTGAGCATTTTTCAATGCTGTACTTTCAAATTTAGTTTCTTCTAAAACTCCTTTGCTGCTCGGCAAAGAAACTGGTACAGAGGACTCTCGAGACAATCTATGGACATAATCTGTTTGATCAATATCTGATTTGGTTAAGCTACAACGTCTACGACTTGGTTTCTCAATTTTTATAGGAAATTTAGAGCTTAAGACTCCAGAAGTTGTTACAGAAGTGAATGTACCCAGGTCTAAGTCATCTTCATACTTAGGAGGAGACTTAGCGAATGTTTTCTCTGTTATAGTCCTTACTCGGTTTTTTATTTTCTCTAAATAACTTCTGGTTGATTTAATTTGTTTAGTTGTTTGAAGAGCTAAATCATTTTCATTTGGAGATTCGTAGCAACATGATATTTCTAGAACATTTTTATCTTTTGATACTTTTTGTGGATCACATTTACTTATAGTAATTGGAGTCCTTAAGCAAACATCTCTTCTTGGCTCCTTAGTAATGACCCTTTGATTGGGATAATCAAATATTATTTCTGGGTCCTTTTCAACACTGTGTCTTTTTAATGTATCTTCCAAATCATTATGTGAGTCAGTACCAAAGTTTCTATCTATACTCATTCTAGCTTTTTGTTCTTCTGTGTAATTATCACCTTCTATAGTATAAGTACCTGTAGATGAATGAGTTGATTCAGCATCAACATCATCATCTATGTATAATGGTTCAGACTTTTGTGGACATTTTTTAAATAATAGATCTGGAGTGGCAGAGGATGCCCTACTTTTTCGCAAAGGACTCTTAGAATGTTCTGGAGTAGATAAACCATTGTCGGGTGTCAAAATATCTAATTCAGGACTAGAAATATCATTTAACATAACTCCTTCAGGACTTTGGTCAATAATATCCATTGGATGCTTATGGTTAAGATTGCTATAACTGGGTGATCTATGGACGTCTCGTACATAGGAACTGTTTGAGTTCTTCAAAGGTAAATTTAGGGCATGGCGACTAAAATTATCACTTCTAGACATTATACTGTCTACTATAGGACTTTTGGACGTACGTTTGGGTTGAAGATCGGTGACTGGCGATTTTACTTGCCTGCCTGTAATAGGGCTAGTCATATGCGGGCGATCAGCATTTTGTGTGAGAGGACTGCTTCTAAGTTTAACGGATCCCGATAGCCCGCTATCTTCTTGGTCTGAAGAGAAATATCCTTCAGAATTGTATCCTTGCGCTTTACGAGGTAACTTAGCGCTCAGAGGCGGTCTTTGAGACGTTGGACTTGGCTTGGACTGTCCTGCGGACATCGATTGGACTCTTTGATGCCGTGCTTGCGACTTCTTCGCTAGCTCTTCCAATCTCCTATTATCAAATTGTTTTGCACTGCCAAAGTCGACAGTAAACGCCATCGGATGAGGTTTAGGTGTCGACGGCTCGGATTTATCCTGACCTTCCTCAACGCTCTCATTTTTAACAACATCGCTATCCGATTTATCCTCTATAATGCTATTCTGCCCCTCAGATAAAGGACTAGAAACGTCTTCGACACTAACACTCATATTTTTCAAGGATTTAACAGTGACATCATATACATATTCACAAAATCATCGCTTTTCACCCACAGCCTTTGTTTCACTTTATTAGAAAAAATAAAATAAGCACAGCACAGAAAGCACAGAACTGGGAAATATAATAGAACTAACGAAAAGTGGAACGAGAGCACTTATAAAAATATATTAGATATATAAATCTAAAATTCTCTCGAGACGGAGTTCGGCAGTCGGTCGCGAATAGACACGACGAAACGACAACAGACACGATTAAATGAAAAAAGAATGTTATGATTTCATGGACCAACCGTATGATTTTTATTTTTAGATAGTCTTTATATGGCAATACTTGATGTACCAATAAGAAAATGTTAAGGCGATCAATGTGATATATTTTATAGAAATTAATATACCGTTATATAATCGATAGTGCTTTAAAACGGTGGATTCAGAAAATTATAATTCCGTGAAACCTAAAATTATTTAGGATATATTATCCTTTAAAAGTTAAAAGTAAATTTGTAAAATGAAAATAAAAAATAAGTTGTGTGCCTTATATAAAATTCTTTTGTAAATACCAATAATATGATTTTAATTTAGAAACTTTTAGTTAGTTCGTTTTTAATACAATATACAAAAACTTTAAAAAACTATAAAGTTTTTTCTCAATGTTCTTGAAATAATAAAATTTCAGAAATGTTTAAGATTTACAGTTTATTTTTAAAATAATATAAGAAAAGTTAATAATTATGTGTAATTTTGCATAATTATCTACAGTTATAACGATTGCAGAAAAAACACATTCAGCCTTGGACCACAGAGTATATAATAATTACATTAATCTACAATTAAACTGTCAGGATAATGACGTCAGTCGTCGATTGTACACACACCGCACATGTCAAAAACGTCTAAAAGATGGCAGAGGCCGCCTTTTCTGAAGACGGGAAATATTATTCAGCAATAACCCAAGACGGTAGATTGAGAATATGGGACACAGAAACAAATGTCCTTAAACAGGAGTATACGGCAGACTTGCATTTAACGTCACCACCCACCTGTTTACAATGGATCCGCGTTACCTTAAATTCAGTAAGTTCACACGTGGTTTGTGATCGTTTATCATTTAAATAATCTTAACTTATATGTAATATTATTACCATAGTGTTATTTTCCGTGAAGCTATTTATTACTTCTTTTTTTTAACTACTTTATATTAACGTAACTTAATAATCATAACATAACCTTTATCTTACAGGGTCCAAAAAACGGTGTACGAAGAAAATCTATAAGTGAAATAGAGACACATTGTATAGCATTAGGTACATCGAACGGAAAAGTACTTTTATACTCTGTAAGCCAAGCTAAAATAGAAACAGTTTTGACAAATACTAACACCAACAAAGTACAAAGTTTAGATTGGCATAAAAAATATGGCTTATTTAGTTGTACCGCAAATAATATTGTTCATGAATGGGATTTACAAGACTCTAAAGTTAAATGCAATTATAACGTAAATGTTTCGGACACTATTAAACAAGGGAACAAAATTAGTGCAATACGAATAGTTCCACACAACCAGGTAACTATATTTTAAAACTTGTATGAGTAATTTTTATTTTGAATTCAGGTATAAGAGATGTAATTTTTTTTTTAATATCTTATTGGATTTGTTGCATATTTTGGCATCTTTTATTATTTAATAATGACAATCTATAATGACTTATCAGTTAAAATTTTATATGATTCTTTACTTCAAAATATACTCATTATAATAGGAAGTTTGACTGTAACCGCAACAGTTGATGAGTTTGGTTCCCATGCATTGAAATAAAATATTTAATATTTTATGACTTTGGCAAAGAAGCAAAATACAGTGTTGAGTTCAAAAAATGGGAAACAGAAATGTCTTAAAGAGAGCAGAAATGTCTTAGCACTAGGTGTTTTCTGCAAAATACTGCTGTATTGCATATGAAGCAATTCTTTTATTTTTATAGAACACTACAGCCAAATTCTTAATAACAGCATCATATCAAATAGCACTATGGAAATTGCATGATTCAAATGCAACAGTTGTCAAGTTACTCGGTCACAGTGCTGCACCAAGAGCTCTTTTGACCATTACTTCTTTGGACAATTCATGTTGGTTGATCGAAGGAGCTCAGTAAGTAATCTTATATATATTTTGTTACTATAAAGTTTAGGAATTTAGTTGTTTACTAGATTTACCTGTGATTTTCTCTGCCCAGGAAGCTAAATGGATGTTACAATTTTATTTGTGAACTGATTAAAATGGAACAAAACTAAAAGTTCAGAATTTTTTTTATGTAATACAATTGAAAAATGCAATTAAAGAGTTTTTGAGGTAGCATGCACAAACAAATGCCAGGCAAACAAACAAAAAATTCAAATCATTTGGCCCTATTATTTGAGAAATGATCAATTCTCTTATCTATCTTTCATGTACAGAAAGTAATCACCTGCAAATCAAACCTATCGTGTTTACAGTCATATGTATGGGCTCCTGCACCTGCGATTGGCCTTTATGAATTATTTAATATTTAAACTCTGGTAATAAGATAAAGCCGCTGGATTCAAAGAGTGCAGGACCGGACGGAGTGGCGAGCATTGGGGGAGGGTTATGTCCAGCAGTGGACTTTAAAAGGCTGATGGATGGAACAAGATAAAACATGATGTTGAATTCAGTCACATGTAACGCTATATCACCAATTATTCAGTGAAACATGGCACCATCCCCATTTTGTCTTATTAGTAGGTTCCCTCTGCCTACCCTTTTAAATGGGGGATATAAGGTGCAGCTAAAAAAAGAAAAGTAAGATTATTTTTCGATGTATATTTTTGTTTTACAGAACAGAACGATTATTATCATTTTGGAACATAACAATATCTCATGATGACATACCACAACAAAATGGGGACGGAATAACACCGAGTAAACGACAAAGGAAAAAATCTATTAGCGCACCAACAATACCTACGCCTGAATATAATTTTGTGTTAGAAGATGCTCCCAAAATAATAGATGTTGATATTAAAGATGACGGAGAAACAAGATTGAGTTTGGTTGCGTCTACTAGAAGCGGTGTTGTACATTATTATACACATTCATTGAATGGGTAAGAAATGGCTAATTACTTAATGGGTTTTATTTTTATATTTATATGATGTTTATATATGTTTGATATGATTGTAGGTTTGATTCTCATTATCTTATATTTATTTATTTTAATACTTTATTACACCATAATTGATATTATTAACTAAAACACAAAACAAAAAACAAACATAGATTAACTTTAACAAAAAAAAGAAACAAGAAAAAAAATCAAATGAAAAATGGTGTAAAGGCAGCCTTATCACCCACAGGTGATCTCTACCAGGCAAACTTATAAAAGAACTACTACTATTGGTGTCTTAGTCAGTTAACTTGTGAATTTTTGAAAACTTTTAAAAGATCGAAACAAAAAAGGAATAAATTATGTAATTTTATCATTATAGGTCATCTTTTGTGATAATAAACTATTTTAATTTTATATTTTGAAATGCTATAAGTTGAGTAGCGTAACTCCACGCCGCACTTTGTCTTTAACAAACTTTTGGTTATAACAAACTCCTTTCCTTTTTATTGGAGAATTTGGGGGTGTCTGGGACACTACAGTGTCTTAACACAAGTTTTCCACTGCCTACCCTGATATGCCTGCTGGGTTCAGCGTGAAGTTGAGAGAAATGAATTATTCTTTTTTCAGCCAATCAACGAAACCTATAAAACCGTCAATAACAATACAAGTAACAACACAAGATGCACAGCCGTTACCATTACAGTGTTGTAGATTAAACGATGACAGTGTGTTACTAGGTTATACAAATGGACCCGCATTATTATTTGAGAAGATTGTAAGTATAACTTTATATACATTGTAAGCATAACTCAGAAAAACACTTGTAGTTCATCAATTATTTATTTTTCACCAATACTTCAATACTTTAAACATGCCAAGTGTTTATTATAATACAGATTCTAATCTGTCCATCCATTGGTATACCAATGAATATAACGATGATTATAATATAAATCATCATCACTAATCACTATCACTTCTTAGTGATGAATATTATAAATGTGAAAGCTTATGAAGATATATATTTGTTAAATATTCACTTAAAAACTACTGAATGGATTTATTTAATTAAAATCATCAAATGTAATACCAACACAAAATACTTGATTAATCAAGTACTTTCTATATAAATACTATAAAAAAGAATTTAAATTCCAGCAACCAGACACAAAAACAAAAACGCAAGTGCTCATACGAGGCAGTGGTAAAGAAAAAGCAAAGAAAGAGCAACATGATTTGAATAAAATAAAAGAAACAATAGGAAATGGCGTCACATATGTAGAACCTATTGGAGAAATTAGTAGGAAACGATCGACGCCTGGTGGAAAGGTTAGTGTTAGTTTATATTTAGTTACATATAAAATACTTCTTCAGAAAACATATACAAAGGCTAGTAGTGACGTAGGGGTCAAGCGTGCGTAAACACGACACGTTGTGGGTTCGATTCCAACTTGGGGAAATGAAATATATAATATTTTTATTTTCTGACTCTGGTAAAGAGGCAATATGTGGTGTTGAGTTACGTTATAATTTAGCGGAAAGTGGGGAACCGATGTATCTTAATGGGAAGAATGAATTTACGGAAAATTTTTTAATGTTTCAACATTTTAAATTAATTGATATTTTTAATATCAACATTCAATTTTAATAAATACTTTTACAGGTAGAAGTATCAATGGAGGCCCGCCTTGAAAACCTGACAGTGGATATAAAAAGTCGGAGTAAAGCACCGGTCAATCAAAATCTTACAAAACTATTGATGCAAGGATTACATTCTAAAGATAAAGAGTATGTTATCTTTTTATAATATAATTATTATTACTAGCTACCAGCTTGCGGCTTCCCCTGCTTAAACTCATTTTTATATTATAAACATTCATATGTAATTATTAAATCAACTGTGATCTGTGTTATTTTGATGCAATATTACTGTAAAGTTTCATATGAATCTGTCCAGTAATTTTTGCTTAAAATGAACGAAACAGCCATTCATTCTACTTACAAACTATTAAATTTATAATATTAGTAATTAGTAAGATTTATTACACCAAGATGAAAATGTATTGGTTGTTTAAGTGGAATTACTATTTAGTTCTATTAACCACACAAATAAAAAATAGGTTTTGATGATGAACTAAACTTAATTACATAAATAAGAATTATTAAGATATTCTTTGACTTTCGCGATTTTCATACATTTTAAATTAAACTCTTAAATTGAATTAATCACTTATATTAAGTTTTATATCATTTTTACAATTCCCATATTAATTAAAAATCTTTGGATATGATAATAATTATTAATAATAAATTTGATTCTTTCAGGTTAATCTTAACAGTCCTCCAACAAGACAACGCCCAAGTGGCTCTACGCTCAGTGGCGTCACTGCCAGCGGACTATTTACCATTATTATTGGAACAATTAGCTGAAATGGCCAGGAGAAAAACCAGTCAGTTAGTATACTTTGTTTTTTATTTATTTTTTGGCTTCACTCTTTATCTTTAATCGGTTAAGCCATTTCTGAGATCAATGTGTACAAACGCACAGACACAAAGTTTTCAAGAATAATTATGTTGGGTCCTATTATTATTTATTATTACATCAATACATTTTGGAGGCGGGTTTAGTGGCGAAATTAAACGCCTTTTAAAATTTCATCTATTTGTCTTTCATTGTCCACATTTTAATAAGACAATACTGGGCGCTAAGTTCCGCCACTTATTAAAACCTACGTTTCTTTATTTATTTTGTTTTATTTACAGATGTGCAGCAGTCTGTACGTGGCTGTCAGCTGTACTGAGGTGTCACTCCGCACTTCTATTGGCGACGCTCCACTCCAAAACATCTGAACATTTGGGACAGTTGTTTGCTATTTTTACAAATAGGTATGACTGTTATTATTATTTATTAATATTACTAGCTTTTACGCGAAGTAAATTATTAATTATAAAGAAAAAATAACATTTATAGAATTATTATATAGGCCTGTGCCAGCAGTAGCATAAGCAACGACGTAAACGCGACAAATTGTGGATTCGATGCCCACTCAAAGAAATGAAATATTTAATATTTTCATATCTTCGCTCGCGTGTCGATTGCAAAGCACGACGTTGAGTTCCGCCACTCATCACGCAATGCGTCTAGAGTTCTACGAAAAGTGGGGAGCGGAGTGTCTTGAGACACACTAGGTACTCTCTGCCTGTCCTGCTCCGTGCGGGATAGAGCGTGAAGCTAACTAGCCATTATTAATTTCAGACGTTCACATCTCTGTCAGTTATTGAATTTGAAGGGGCGACTAGAACTGACAGTGTCTCAACGCACTACCTCCGATGTGTTAGAACAGAAACCAGTGTTACACTATTGTGGTATGTAGTTAAGTTTATAACTTAATATAGTACTAATATTTGCTTTTTGTATTATTTTTTTAATATAATTGAGGTCTGGAAGCGTAAACGCGACGGTTGTGGTTTCGATTCCGATGAGATGCAATGAATTATTCTTACTTCTTCTCTGGGGGATAAAGATCACTCAGCAGGCATTTTAAAAAAAACTGTTCTCTCCGCGAGTGTTCTTAGGCCATTATTTAAGAAAATATGTTGGGCCTTTTGAGAATACCAACTTTTTTATATTTGTTTCTTTAATTTTAGAACTTTTTGTGGCCGGGTTTTTTAATTACCAATTATTCTCACAGATTCATCATCAGACGAAGAAATGGAAGTTGAAAAATATCAATCAGGCAGTGAACAGTCCTGGGAGGATGAGAGTCCGAACCAATCTGACAGTGACTGACAGACTATTTTAATATAGACTGGCAGACTATATAGATGTTTAAGATAAATAAATTTGTTTTATTTTAATTACTTTAGTTTTATATTTTAAGTGAATAATTAAAAGAAGTGTGTTAAGGTTTTGTTATAAGTGACCTTGACTAAAAGTTTAAGTAAATAATAATTTTTGTATATATGGAAGTGTTTTAATGAATTCAAATTATTCTTTCTTTATTCAAATAGGCAATTATTATAAGCACTTTTGAATCGTCGAATGAACATGAACAAAAAGGTAAAACCGGTTCAGAAGGCAGTTCTGCTTTGTTTGTTATAATTATTTAATATATATATATTATATACTGGGTGGAGGTAGCAAGCGCCTGTATCCCTTTTAGGAGTTTAGGCCCCTTGTTAGGGTTTTTTATATTTCAAGCTGTACCTAAAAAAAAACAGCTTAGAATTGATATCAATAACGTAAACACCTAATACTACTAAACTGCTGATCTACCACTTTTCTATAAGAAACCTTCGACTTCACCGCCAATACCTACGACTCGATTTCGTGAATGAGGCGCGAGTGATATTGTAACTGATAGGTTTGACTGTGTGCGTCTGTCTTAACAAATGCGTTTTATACTACAATAATTTCAGTATGTATTTTGTTTGAAAAATCACCTTTGTAATAGGCGACTAGAGAATAGTTAAAACTGACTTCATTTAAATTAAGGTGGTCGAGATAAATCTGTCTATATTATTTATATTGGCTAATACTTATTAGATGGATGGAAATGCTTGGGATGTACTAAACAATGTTGGAAAAGATAACAAGTGGGTACAAAAAGAAAAGGTATATTAAAGTCATTCGCACCATTTATTATTCTTACAAATAACATACATCATCTTGTATGTCCACAACTTAACCTAATTAAAACTAAGTATCGAGGCAAATGCAAGTTTACAAAATATGAAATTAGACTTAAAAAACAAACAAATAAGTTTAAAGTACCCAGTTCTATTTTGTCTAGAAATATATAAAATGAGCTAAACGTGGCTACGTACAGGTACTACGTGGCTTTTAATTACAAAAATAGATATTTTAATAAAAAATATATATATTCTACTTTAAAATCAAACAAGCTACGGAGTCACAGATTACCAAAAAAAATACATGGAAGTTGATCTTAAAATAAATTTTCAATAATGCACTTTGTATAAAATTAACTAAATATCTTATTATCTATGCATTCTTAGGTGGAGGCCTGAATATGCCCACAACTACAGCATGATCTCTTTCATAGGGCTCCAACGTCAACTGTTCTTGAGGTTTTAACTTGTCTGCTTGTAATTTTTTCACTTCCGCTGCAAATACTGCTTCGGGTTGTGCCGTAGAATCTATACAAGAGGCCTGAAAATTAAAATAAATTAGTAAATCTTGTATTATTGAGTGCTTTAGGTATTTGAATGTGTAAGCTCAGTGAGAGAGTTCAATTTTCAACATGAAATATTTAGCTTGTTGATGTCATCATAGGATTTACTTTGATTTATGTTATAATTTGTTTTTACCATCTTATATTTTTTAGCTTCACGCAGTATCCCGCATATAGGTAGGCATCGAAAATCATGTTTAGACACTGCGTTCCCCGCACATCACCTAATTTTCGAGATATCATAAGCTGAGTGGAGAGGATGGATGGAAATGAAGGTAATTAATTCCCCCGAGTGGGTATCTAACCTAAACCATAATCGAAAATAAATATTTACCTTAATAGAAATAACAAAATGTCCACCATTCTTGAGAAAATGTTGTGCATTCAAACTGACGATCCTAGCTTGGTCTGGCTGAGCCACATCAGCAAATATTGTATCAACCATACCTACCAACATTCTGTAAACGAAAAGTCAATTATTAATAATATATTATTAAAGGAATTAATTTAACAATTATTATGATTAATCAGAGAGAGAGTTCAAATAAATTCAACATGAAATATTTAGTTAATATGAAAATTTCATCATAAAAATCAATTTAAAATGATGATTGTTGGTCCCCAATAGTAAGTTTGGCACTGAGTTTCGCCACTTAGCGCAACTAACATACTATATAATTTAAATTTTAAAAGAGATGTTTATCTCTTATATGATTAAATCACACGGTGATTACAGATTTTAAAACATGTACCTGTACTTCAATGGATGTCTCGCATCTTCAATAATTGGTATAATATTAGTTCTTTTCTTAGCTACATTTATTAAATCTCTGCCTGATCTGTGTGAGAATTCAACTGCATACACTAAACCTTCCTGTAAATGGAAATATATATATATATAAAATTATGTAAATAGGTATAAATTTGTTGTATGTTTGTTAATTTAGTTTAGTGGGTATTAAAAAGTCTACACAGATAGGTCCATCGTGCTCTTGATCATTAAATAAATGTAAAAAAATATATTATAAAAACTTGGAAACAAAAAAAAATATGGGATAAGAACCTGCAACTTTGGAAACCAACCAAATTCTTACCCAATCTAATTATTAAAATTTGAGCCTAAGCCTTCTAATATAATATTCAATTCATAATAATAACATATTATTCAAAATCTAAAGATGGTAATAATTAAAAACAAAAAAATTGAACTGCATCTATTACACGTTGAGCCATGTCAGCCATCGGTGGCTGTCACTAGACATTCCGTTTAGGCCACGTCAGCCATCGGTGGCTGACAACGTGTAACATGAGAACTATAAAATTTTACACTATTTTACAGAATTACAGAAAATTTATTTAAAATTTACTTAATTTGGTATCATTACAGGAGTAATGGGATTCATTGTAACATTTCAAACATAAAAATGGTTTTCCTTCACAAGTATCACGAAATGTTACAACACGCTTGGTCTTTCTTCTTGCCATCACTCTACCATCTTTTCTTACATTTTTGTCATAACATAATTTACAGTACTTTCGAACTTCAGAGACTTTTCCCGATTTTCTTTCAAGTTTGTGTTTTTTTCCGGATCTTCTTGCAATTCTGCTCCTGCAGTACCAGCGCTTCGAAGCGGCGCGCGTGGCCTGAACGGGATTGCTGTAGAAATACGCGTGGCGCTCAACGTGTTAAAAACCATCCAAACACTATATCCCTACAAATATAAGCATACAAAAACAAGACACAACTTACAGGTCCAACAATATCAGAAACATGACTGACAGTGGTCCCACTTGCAGCTCCAAGATACAAGACCCTGGAACCCGGAGGCATATGAATAGCATCTACACCACCCATGATAGCTGCGGCTAACTTAGATCTGAATGGATTCCACACTCTATACTCAATTTTATCTCCTTCTGTCTGAAATGACAAAGAAAACACAGATTTTAACAGAGATTTTAATAGGTTTTACAGGATTTTAGTAGTTCTTAAACAGTATCAGAAGTGGGTGTGTGGTTGTATAGTCTTCACGAATAGGTCAAGATTAGAGGGACCAAAATCATCATTTTGTATTTTTGTTGTTCATAATTTCTTGTAATATGTATTGTACATGTAGTATTAATTTTAATAAATGTTTAATTAACAAAAACGAAAATATACATATATTTAGGAATCAAAATTATTTCATTTCATTAATTTTTATAGAAATGTAACATCAAATTTAATACAAGTAATTATTTTCGAAAATCCTAACAATAAGGTAAATTTAAAAAAATCTATTATGTACAATTTTTTTGTTTTACAATCAAAATTACAAGCACATATTAAAAAATAACTTAAAAAGCAAGAAAAAATCTATATATACAAACCTCAACAGATATTCTCTTTTCACCATACACTTCTGAACCTGGCACTAAATTCTTTGTTACTAACGCATCTTCTTTTCCTCTAGCAATGAAAACTCCTGCATGCCTAAAAAATGAAACTTTTGTCATTTATAAATTTAAAAAACAGAATAAAAGATGTTTGTATAAGATTTTTTATCAGTAACATAATTGGCTTCAAGCTTTCGCATTCAGAAGAACGAAAGTTATGTTTTATAACATCATATAAAAATCTAGTGATGACCATCACCAAATCCAATACTAATAGTCTCAGATATTAAAATTATATATTTTTATTTTAATAGGTATATCAAGGGAAAACATGTCAAGTTTATTGAATTTAATTCAAATTGCAATTGATTAGACAAGAATTTATATTTTTTAATTATTATATTTGGAATTCTTTAAAAAAACCAAAACTGTACACAATTAGCCATTAATCTATTTCTTGTGAGTTAGAGGTTGGGAAGTAGAGGTATGTTAAGAACTAATTAATTTTGTTTTTCTAAAAAAATATTATAAGTAGCAATCATTTTATTTTATTTGAATTAAAGTTATTTAATTTATATAGCAGTTTTTAGTAGAGATTGATTTTAAATAGCTATTAAGAAAAAAATACATACCTATGTGGCTCGATAATAACTTGTTTGCCTCCTTTGAACCCTCCACCTCCTCCTCCTCTTGGACCTCCCCTACCTCTGCCTACATTATAATATAAAATACTAAATTAAAAATAAATATGATTAAATTAATCACTTTCAATGTAAATTATTTATCAGTAGTGGGTATGTGGTATCATAGTCTTCATGAATAGGTCTAGATTAGAGGGACCGATTATTCATCATTTAAATTATTTTTTAACTGTTTATACTAACTCAACTTATTTGTTATCTGTGAAGCATACTTTATGAGAGAGTAAATTTGGAATTAAAAGTTCAATAATAACTTTAATTGTTGTTTCTTTAAGTTAAATTAATTAATAATTACAGAATAGTATATTTTAAATTGAACTTTGTTTTGTCCAGAGTAATGTTTAATTTCTCGCAGTGTAACATGTAACCTGCACATGTTACATGTTACGCTGCGAGAAATTGAAATTAAACGGTGGTGGTCATTCCCTGATCAGAGCAATGATCAGTATTAATTCATTTTTATTAACCACTCTGCTATAGCACGGTAGCAACAAGTGAATAATATGATCTTAAATGCAAGACATTTAACTTAAAAAACATCACATGGCTGAATATATATTAGTATAAACAGTTTTATCTATTTAAGTGAACATACAACACATACTTTTAGTGCACTACATCATAAAGGACATTCAGTAATAAATGTATGCATGGACAAAGAAGCTTAATTAAAAACAGAATATTTATAAGCAAAAGCATGGTTTAACTTTATAGTGACTAAATCTTGTGCACTAGAGGTTATGTGATGTAATGTCCACTTCTCCTAATAATATCATATTAAGAAATATCTATTTGCTTACCTCCACCACCACGTCCTCCAAATCCTCTGCCGCCTCCGCCTCCACGTTTTTCAAACTTTCCTGCGCCACCGCCGCCTCGGCCTCCAAAGCCACCCCTACCTCCACCGCCTCCTCGGCCACCTCTGAATCCTCCTCTGCCTCCTCCCCCACGAGGGCTATTGAAATCTGTGAGAATAATATTTATTAAATTGTATGTACTTTTAACTATAGTTGCCAATTTAACTGTTATTCTGTAAAAACTTAAAATAACGCAGTAATTATTAATAATAACTTGAATTAAAGAAATGAAATCAGTAAGATAATATAAAATGCAAAAGAGAGGCTCGAGGTTGTCTGTAAAGATAGCTTTCAATAATAATAATAAATTAATAACTTAGAACAAACAAGACGCATTGTAAATGTTACTCACCATGATACCACGTGTATATTAAATTCAAAAATTAATCAAGATACCAATAAAAATCATAGCATCTATAAATGTATTATTATTTCAAATAAACTAATAACGATAATATTGATTTTGTTTAAGTAAATTAAAAGAATAACCTAAGGTATAAAATAAATAAGAATAATATATAATAACCACGTGCGTTCTTGAATAACAAATTGCGTGAGGATAATCGTGAAATATATACATAGTTTTGAAAATTCTGTACTAATTACATATATAGGCACGTTTAAAGTTTAAGTATTACAAGGAGCATTTTTTAGTTCCCGTTTAAATACATTACGCCGCAGCAATGCGAACATAACCTCAAATTACAGTTTACTAAATGACTGAAAATACTTTATAAAACCTACATGAAAGGTAATTATAATTAGTGTTTAATATAGATTTCATAAATAGAGTGAATTTAAAACGTTCCTTTAAAATTGAAAACAGTGTTAAAACCACCATGCGGCGACCACGCTTACATAGAACAAAAGTTATAAAATATTTCACTCACCTGGTCTTCCCATTATCTGCCTAAACTATTTCCAAATATATTTAACAGTATAAAAATCACTATTAACTATCTAAATATAAAAATTAACTGTTTAGCTAAATGCGGGCGGAGCTCATACCGCCCGCGTCGTGTTGCCGCTGCCGGAAATGATGCCATTTTGCTAATGCTCTGTTAAGATCTGTGTGGCCAGTATTAAAGGATTTAAAAAAGAATTAAATATTGCCATATTTAATAACTGCAATTTGAAGAAGAAAAAAATTACAATCAACTGATGATTTTTAATTTGTATAGTATTCAAATATGTTAAATCATTTAAATTAAAATTACGAAATTATAAAAATAAAGTTAAATTATTTTATTAGGTACTCTACTAATTCTCTACGAATATATCCAAAAAAAAAAAAATTAAAATATTCTATAAAAATAATTATTTATGCAAACTAATTACTACACAACACATTTAATTTATTTGATACAAAAGACTAAATAAAGAAACTCTGTTTACATTTAAGTGTCCATTGAACCAATTGACTTAATATAGATAAGTATTTAATATCTCAGAGCGAAACAAAAGTACCTATATCATTATGTATTTAAAATTATACTGTTTCTCTGTAATACTTAGTAAGTGCTATTGAAAATTGTTATACTGTACTTAATCGTGAATCGTGATAGCTAAATTATTAACCACATCAAGCTAAGCCTCGGGTATTTCCAAAAATATGGCATAAATTTATATTTTCACGCATATACATATAATTTATATCACTTAAAAATAAACAATAGGTACATTTATGATATAGGATATGAACCTACAACCGTCATATTTAATCTTGCACTATGTCATAACGACGTCATTGAATAAAGAAAATCTGTGTATTTACGTTTTATTTTCCTGTTTCAGTAATATGGCGTCTAGTGTGGATTTATTATCTAACTTCACATGGTTAAATGAGCCTAAACACTGGAATTTTGAAGATAACGTGCTTACTTTCTCAACTGATAACAAAACTGACTTCTGGCAAGGGACGTGGTATAATTTTTTTGTTAACTCTGGACATGTATATGGCATTGAAATTAAAGAAGATTTTACACTGGAGGTAATTTTATGATTGTAATTTACGTTTATTTTACATACAATATACCTACTCGTACCCACTATTTTAAGTAGAGTAAAGATAGTGACTAATCATCAGGATCCGATGCCGATTTTTCGCTCAATTTAAGATATTGCGTGTTGCGCGGCGTAACTGAATGCTGTGTCTTTAAACAAGATCAGAGAAAAAAAATTATTTAAGATCGTATCTGCCAGATGGAATCGAACCTACAACGTATACAGACACCGTACCATTGCGCCATTGTCTAGAATGGTGTCTTTCTAATGTAAATAGAAAGTGGAGAACGGAGTGCCTTTATGCTAAGTTCATTTTGCTCACTGGAATGGAAAACGTAAACAAAATAAAAAAAATAATAATACAGAAATAAATATTCCTCGAGTAAAACTTCAATTCACTTTCACACGTTAAATTACTTGTAATTGACAATACTCACTACTCCGTTTATTCGAGCGCTAAATTACAATAATTATGATTAAAAATACCCGTGTTAAAATGGTGATAACATTTAAAAAAAATATTAATTTCTAAATATAAATACAATAACTGTATCAAATTTTGACTCCCACTTTAAACAATCTTAAGGTCTGCGTTGAAGCTGAATTTAAACATCTTTACGACCAAGCTGGGTTAATGATATACGTAGACGAAAAGCATTGGTTAAAAGCAGGCATAGAGTACAATGATGGACAACCGATGATTGGAAGTGTTCTCACCAGCGGAGGTTCCGATTGGGCTACTGGTAACATTTGTATAATTACCTAATTATGTAATAATTATACAATTTTTGTATAACATGAGTAGAAATTTTTGTATAAAATTATAGAAATTATTATTAAATTAGAGAACGCACTTTGTTGAATATTTCGCATTATCACTAATAATCAACAATTACTGAAGGTCGACATTTGTTTTTAACTACCGAATAAATTAATGAAATGAAATTACGTAATTGAGGACGATGCCATGTCCATATTTTTTTTATTGATCTCTAACAACAACTTTTAGAGAAGTTCAGCTTTAGCACCGCATTAATCTAAGAGTATACCAGTATTTTAACCTAGGCTACTAGGTGTGGGCAGAAGCGAGTATTTGAAATAAGTAAACTACTACTACAAGTACACTAGTACTATATATCACTTTATTCTCTGCTAAAACAGCAGGTAGTAGGACGTAGGCATGAGGACTTCTTGGGAACTTACTGTTAAGAACACTCTGTTCCCATTAAGACACTTGCGTTCTCCTCTTTCCGCTTGCGAATTGAATGGCGGAACTTAACGCCGCGCTTTACCTCTCACCAGTGCGAGAAAATAAAATATTAAATACTTAATTTCCTGGAGTGGGACTCGAACACACACCATGTCGCGTTTTCAGTCGCACGCTTGTGCCCCTGTTCCACGACTGGCCTCATATAATTTTTATTTAGTATAAGTATTTCTTCTCAACAAACTACATACTATAACCATTATTTATTGTTTTAGGAATATTCCAAGGAGACCCCAAGGAGTTTTGGCTGAGATTAACAAAATTGGGCAACGTTTTATGCGTTAAATATTCAATTGATAATAAAATATGGAATTTGTTGCGTTTATCACCATTTATGATTGCAGACAAATATTTTGTGGGTCCCATGAGTTGTTCTCCGCAAAGAGAGGGTTTATCCGTTAAGTTTAGTAATATGATATTTAGTAAGCCAGATAAAGATATTTTACATAATAATTAGAGAAATTTGTATTCATACACCTAATTCAACCTAATCTTGTTGATTTTATTAAATTTTATTTTGTTGGTATTGGTAATGGTTATACTACAATCAACAATTAATTGTTAATTGTAATTTCCTCATAAATAAATGGTCCATTTCAATTAAAATTTGTGCAACTCTGTTTTCTTTACTAATTAATTTAAAAAACTTAAAAGATTCCAATAAAATACAAGTATGAGAAAAATATCTTTAATTATATGTTTTATTAATTTGATCACACATTGTCTTACAATCTGGAATGTAATTGTACAATAAACAGACAAATTTATATACAAATCCAACATAAATCATTATTCATTTTTAATTTGTAGAAATATCTTAGAATATATATATATTACTAAGAAAAATGTATTTCAAAAAACATTTTTCATATACATTTCATGATAAATATTAATTTTATATAATGGCAAAGGAGCCCTTGTTCGCTTCACTCGATAACCCCCTTTCGTTTCGCTCCCTGTTATATCTTATAATTGTTTTTTTAAAGGAAACAATGCAATTAATTATTATTATATCACTTACAACATTGCTTCTACATACACAATATTCTTAATTTCAAACTTATATAAAAAATCGTTGAAGCAATACTTTTGTCAATATAATAGAAAAAAAATATTCAAGAAAGAAGTTATGATTTAATTTAATTCAAATATCAATATTGTATGAATATGTTATAAGATATTACAAAATAAATATTTACCATGAACTACTAAACTAAACACTATTTTCAATTTTTTTCTATATATAATTTTTCACAATTTAAGCTCAGTTTCAGCTTAAAATTTAAAGATGGTGACTTATTTTAAAGTCACATTGTATATGTATAGGCCACAATATATATTTACATTTATTATAATATAACAATTCTACAAACATTTATGTAAATGTACAGTCCATTGTACTAAACAACCAAAAGCTAATAAATGAAGAAATGGTAACAATATAATTTTAGTTTGACGTATCCGAGTGTGTGTATATCGTCTGTACTTCTGTAGCATCATAGCTCCCAAAAGAATAAGAGAGAAGAGAAATATGTTCAACAGTTTGAAAATTATCAGGTCTTTTTTAATGTTGTATTCACCTTTTAAAGTTTTTTGAGTCAGGGGTTTTTATTATCAATTATTAAAAACAATTGTTTGAACATAACGAAATTTGAACCCACTCTAATTAAGACATAAATACATAGTTATATCAAAATCTTTAGAAACTTCCCCACTGTGGGCAATGGAGTGTCTTATCATTAGGTTCCCTCTGCCTACCCGCTGAGTGGGGGATACTGCGTGACGATGATTTATTTAATTTATTTATTCTTTATATACTTGCTATAATTTTTGTTCTCTGGAAGTCTAGAGGGAGCTGACGAACTTATGATTATTAGTTCAAATCCTAAAAATGTATTATATATATATATAATACATATATATAGTTAAATATAAAAGATTTGTAACTAAGTACGTAAGTATACAAGATTTTACAATTTTAATTAGCTTTTAGTTGAATAGTATTAAAAAACGGTAAAATCTTTATTTATAAAGTAAGAGCCTTAGAGGCATATTTCTATTAACTAATACAATAGAAATCTAAAAACTACAAATGCTGTAAACTTTGTTATTTTAGATTAGTGTAAATCTGAAATTGAAAAGAAAAAACATAATTAAAGAATAATCAATCAACCAATTACTGGATTGATTGATTAACTAATTAATAATTGAAGCAAAGGGAACTAATATTTTTATATTATAGCTTAATAGCTAAACTAAATTATATCACAATTCATTCCTAAAACCAAACAATACCTAATAAAATTAATATATATATATATATATATTTAAAAAAACAGAGATCGTGCTTATTTTAATGGTAAAAAAAATGTATTTGTTCTTAAGATGAAGCTCCACTAAATAAAAAATCGAATTATTTATAATAAGATCTGCACGTTCTCTTATAACTTTTTTTGTAATTTTCATTGTTTAATTATAATTAATAACAATTTTCATTCTAATAAAAAATAGTTATCATTCCTTGAAATTATCATTCCATATCATTCATAATGTTTTTTTTTTTCTATCAATAATTTCACTGAATTCACAACACTAAACCGAAAAAAAAGGAGCCAAATAAAAATATTAAACTATTTTGGTCAATTTGGATAAAATTTCCAAAAACTTTGTATGATATGAGAATAGTTTAATTAATTTTTACTTATACATACATTACATACAAAATAAACTCACTTTATTTCTTAAAAACAGAAGAATCGATGTATTTTATGTAATTTACTTATCAATTTATTAATATTTAAATTTGGTTTTATATCTATGTTTACAGAAAAAATATATAATCTGCATTACGTATACCTTTTTAAATGTAATTTGGAAATTCCAATTCTTTTATATAATATGAATATATTTAATGTTATATATTATTTATCATGTATTCACAATTTATTAAATATTATTACTATATAATTAATTTTTCATACAAATTCTTATAAACTGTTTTACGTTTACATTAAATTTGATATAACGTCAACATGCAATTTAAAAAAAATATATATTGTGTTTTTTTTAAATTGTCAATACAGATAATTAATAATAATATGTTTTTAATTTTAAACACAAATTTCTTTGAAAAGTAAATAAATATATTCATGTAGGACTTAATTCTTGTGTACAATTGTCCAATGGTTCCGTCTTTATTGACATTTGTAATGGCTGGAGAGGTACTGGAGCTACTTTCGAACGCTCCAGGTTATACATCTGTAATATTAATGTATATCATTATTTAAATATAAATTACTAGTTTTTACCAATGGTGAACAAATTTTAATAACTGAGAGTTGTGGACGACACATTCTAAGAAACTCTCTTCCTACCATGGGTTACATAGAAACGATTAACGTGGTGTAAGCCTATGTCAAGACACTTTGTCCACTTTCCACCTGAATTGAGACTGCATAACGAGTGGTGTAACTCAACATCGCGTTTTGTCTAAACAAGGCGGGGAGATGAATATAATTAATTCCTCCTTACGCTTTGAATATTTTAAATTATTTTTCGAATTAATATATAAGATTCTTTATTCAACCAAATTAACACAGACATACTCTAGAAGAGATCTCTTCCAGCCAACCCCGTCGAAGTGGATAGGTGCAAAGTAGCGGAAAAGACAGTGCAGTGAAATTGAGAAAGACAAAAAAAAAAACTAATAGTAATATAATTAATCTCCTAGAGGTTTACACGGTTTATTGACAATGTGGTACGAAATTACTTTCTAAATGCGAAATAAGAAAATTCAGTAAAAAAAACATTAAACATTATTTAATTTAACTTTTAATGTGAATTTAGTGTAGAAAGTATTTTAAAATATTTTTAAGCTAATATTGTTTAGTACGATTTTTGCAGTGGGCAAAAGACTATTCTGGAGAGGGCACAGTAACCATTCCTACTACCATGAAAAGAATATAATATTTTACTATCATTTACTTTGTTAAGTTTAGCCCCAATGGTTCGATAGAAATGACAGAGTATTGGGTATGAGTGACACATGTCACTCTACTGTTCGTATTGTAATAGAGCATAACATTTCTCAATAAATGGACCTATATTTTTTATTTCAATACAAATCAGTAGTTCTTGAGATAGGCGCGTTGAACCAAACAGCTATATGTATAATACATAAGTATAAATAGTATTGAATAAAATACCTTCATAAACAACGGTGTGGATAGCTGAGCGACGCTTGTTGCCTTATTAAAGGAATCTTCATCATTGAAAGAAACATCTATTGGTGGTACTTTGAGTTTTGGAAACCTTTTCTTGGATAACTGTTCTTCATCAGAATCTGATGGCGGTGGACGTACCTGGAATTAAAATTTTTACGTGAGGTTATATATATTAGTTTCACAGTGTATCCAGCCTATATCTAGATAAGTAGGAGGTGGGCAGTTGAGACTACGTTTAAGTAAGTTGTTTGTCTAACCAGAACGGGGAAATGGACGTAATCCTCCTCATGGGAGCTGAACCTACTATATACTACCAATCTTTTAATAATTAAACTAAAGAATACCTTTCTCGGTCTTCCAGGGCCTCGTCTCTTAGGCGGCATCGGTAATGGAGATGGGGAACGGGCCTGTTATAAACAAAGTATTACATTTTACAAAATTAAAAATTTACATTATTACAAAAAAAAAGATCTAAAATACTTTCAAATTGCAAACTTTTCAAAAAGTAGATGACGTTTTCAAAAAAATGATAATTTTATAATAGGTGGAATAGAATTTAAAACCAAAAATAATTTTGAAAAATATATGTGTGTTTAAGTTAGAACCACTATTAATAAAATCTGTGCGATAGAGTAAAACGTAGAGAAAATAAAAAAAAGAAAACTCACTCTACGTTTCCTCACAGGCCTACTTCCATCAGCCGATCTGGTAGTCATAGACAATTTGGACTCGCTGGACTTAGTAATCGAGTTCTCCACAATTTCCTCCTTCGCTAGAATTCCGCTCATACGATTCTTAAAAAAGCTGTCCTCCGCCATTTTTAAAGCTTCAAAACACTTGTGGCCTTGTAGTGCATATCTAATAATCTTTAATACTTCTATACGACACAGTAATCGAGTGTCGTCATCCATTTTCTTGAATAACGGTAGTAACGAGTTCATAAATAGTTTGTCATCATCGAAATGATCGTCGGGCAATATAGTATTGGCGTCTATTTTAATTTCTAATTTTTTCTCTGTATCTATGGTGGCTTGGTTACATTTGTCGAGGGTTTCTGGTTTCTCGTGGAAGTCGGGTTTGGTTTTTAAATCGAGAGGTCTGTCGGGTAGTTCGTGTTTTATACGCGGTATGTCTTCTGGGGGAGGATGTTGGGGTGAGTTGGACACTTCTGAGAACGATTCGTATTTGTCTTGGGAGTATCGGGGTTTTCTGTGAATAAAGAGAATAAAAAGAAGATTAGTATTTAATTTAGATACTTAAATATTATAGGCTATTAAAAATTAATATCGATAAAAAATTCAAAACAATCCTTCACAGAAACGAAGCTGCGTCATCAGAAAATATCATTTTAATTGTAACATACAATCAAACATTATTTTTGAACAGTGTTTCACTGAAAAAGAACCTCTAACAGAACATATGAACAGAGTGTCTCGACAGAGAGGACCACGAGGGGTCATAAATACATTTCATACGCCATATTTAAAAAACTGAACTGAACTGTACATTTCAGTCTTACAAATGCGGACCCCACACGGACCCATGGAACCCACAATCATCGTATCTTTGGTCAGCTACATCACTACGCCATGATAGCCTCAAATTATAGTTCTTAACACATCATAAGAGAAAGAAAAACATCGATTATATCAGATCACTACTTATCAATAACATTATAAACAACTGGACCACGTTATTGTTATTGAGACGGACATGCCATCTTGCCCGGTTATTACCAACATAACGGGCAAAGCGGAACTACTTAATGCCAATTATTCAATAGTTCTGTCAACTTTGTGTTGGAGTGTACTCCAGCATCTGTTATGCAACTATCTAGTGCATACTGTATCATAAACTAATTTTGGTTTATTTGTATTGGAGCTATAGTAACTTGAAATAATATTTGGAGAAAAATTGTTTCTTTTTTTATTATTTTTGTCTTCACGCATATATGGGGCATGTAAGGTAGGCAGAGAGAATGTGTGCTAAGACATTTTTTTCTCATTTTCGCTCAATTATAGAGGTATAAATATAAAAAATATTTTTTTCCAAATTCTTTACTGAATAAAAAAGCTTCCAACGTTAAATTACAAAATCAGGTATAAATAAAACAAAGAGATATGCAATCAGCAAAAATACATTCATGGTACGTCCATTTCGTCCGCACATTAAATGGCCCGATTCTGTTATTTAGTCTAAAAATTCGCTTTTTTATCATTTAAAATTCGATCGTGATCTTTCGGACAGAACATCGAACTCTTTAGTAGACTTTTATAAGTAGTTCTAAAGCTCGATAATATATACAGAAAAACGTATCTAGAAAATCTACTCACTTATTCTGCAAAGCACGCAGCAAGAAGGACATCTGCCTGTGATACTGGTATCTCCTGCTGCCCGGTGGACACTGCTCCGGCGGCGGGCATTTGCCCTGTCGAAACGCTTTGGTGTACGAATCTCGTATGGACCGCCATCTTTTCTGTACTTCTTTACCTGTTGACAAGAAAAATAATATATAAGCATTTCAGTCCAACTTTAATGGCAATTAACCTTTAACTGCTTTTCACGATTTAAGTAAAAGGTACAGCAGGATCGATAAGTCTTGGCGTCCCTGAAGTTAGTCTTTCTGAACTTTTGAGACTTGTTCACTCCGGAAGGAAGAAACTAATCAAAAGTAGGAAAATCCTAAAATCAAATCAGCTAACGTGACGGCGACTAATATAGTGTATTTACTAGCGGAACTTAATATATTATATGGGAAAGTACCGATAATATGTACAGAAACATATTTCTGTTAACATTGAAGTTACTGAATATCTCCACACAGGGAAACCCAGTGAGATACAAATCTCAATTGATGACATTCCAGTGATTTTCTTGTTCAATTATAAAACTTATTTTGTGCCATGATTAGATTACTTTTATAATATTGTATTATTTATGTAAATAAAATAATGAATAAATAAAACAATATTAACAATTTTGGCGTATACAGAAAAACACACAGATTTAAAAGAAACATTACTGCATCTTAAATTTTAACTAATTTGCATATTATATTAGAAAAGAAACAAAAGATGATTCAAAATAAAACATTTCGGACCTCTGAGAACATTATCGGCATTTAATGAGTCATTGTAAAAGGAAGCACTATCGCATCGGGCGCATTCTTTGTATGCCGAACGAGGTGTTAGTTTTTGCTGATCTTTTTATTATAATAATAACAATTATGTCATGAAATAGATAAGACATAACGGCATTTTTAGGACACATATGGGTTCGTGGCTGGCAAACGTGACTATTGGGGGTTCAGTTCCCAATCGTAGGATTGAATTATATTTATTTCTTCAGCGTTTGCGTTGAGTTCTACCAATCAACACGTGATGTCTCCAAAATTGGGCGTTGGATGAACGTAATTTTAGGTTCCCTTTGCCTACCCTGTTAAATGCAAGGTAAAAGATGAAACTAATTAAAAAAAATTATGATTGTGGATATCATATAACCTTATAGTTATTTTGTATTATCTTTTAATTTTAAAAGTTAAACAATTCTTTTTAATCTGTATTATAATTAGCGCTAAACATATTATTGTAGCATCATACTTTCAAAGAGTTAAGAGTAATCAGCGTATTTTTATCACTTCCTGTATTAGAGAGCGATAGGTACGTAGAGCAGGAGTACGTAGTGACTCAATCACTCTGATATTTAATGCAAGCACATTTCTTATTTATTAACTGGATTCAATATTTTACCGAATTTTACATTATAGCATAGAGGCCGTCATGGCGCAGCGGCGCAAGGGTGTGACTGTAACGCGACGGTTGTGGGTTCGATCTCCACTCGAGGAAGTGAAATATTTATTTACTTTCCATTTCTTCGTTCTGGTGTCGACGCAAAGCGTGGCGTTAAGTTCTACCATTCAACATGCAATGCTAGAATTCGGCAGAAAGACATACCGTTTCCATTAATTCCATTCCCCATTAGTCGCCGAATTTTAGAGACATTACATGCTGAGTGACGGAACTCGACGCTTGGAGCGAGGAAAATGAAAATATTTATTATAGTGTTTTCTTTATCAGTTTTTCCCCCCATTAAACAAATATTAAAAAAGTAGATAATCCACTATATAAATGTGTATAAAATTTTTTTTTTTTAAATACAACTTATCACTTATTTAAATATATCATAAAGTATTATAAATTATATGAATTGAAACTATATAATAGTTTATATATTGGTATAAAAGTAAAACGCGTCGGTATGAAATGTCGGGGTGAGATTAACACAGCGCCCTTGGGAGTTAACTGGTTTCCTCACCACGTTTAATAGAATTGAACGTTCGCTTTGTAAAAAAAACTGTAGAAGTGTGTTATAATTATTTATAATATTATAAAGTTTTGTTTCTAATAATGCACTAATGAATGACAAATTACATTTGCAAGATTTTCCCCCTAGAATAATTAGCAAGAAGAAAATAGGCTATAGTGTAAATTTTTAGCAAATTTTGCAAATTATGACTGGCAATTTTTAAAACAAAAAAAAATAAAAAAAATAATGATTTTTATTACAAAAAAAAAGGAAAATTCTAAATATTTCGTTTACTTTAAGACAAATTTGAATTTAGATCCTGTATTATATACACATGTGGGAATAAATTAAATAAGGAAAATTAAAAACAATGACTAAATTTTATATTCAATTTCTATTTGTTCAAGTTAATACTTTAATAAAAAGAAGCCAAGCACTCTAACAAAAGTAACCATAATCAAGATAACGTATTCGACGAAAAGTGTACGTAATGTTTTCTAGTCTACACCTAAACTTAGTGAACACTATAGGTGGTTTTTAGCCAGCAAAATTGTATACGTATATAATATGTTTTTTAATTTTATTTTAGCGGGGTAGGCAGAGGGAACCTGGGGACCTAGTGTTAAGATACTCCGTTTCCCATTAAGATATTTCAGTTCTCTACTTTCTTGCGTGTTGAGTGGCGGAGCGCAGGTATATGGTATATTTCTGGCGTAAAATTACATCTGAATTCAGAAGAGAATTTAACAGAATTAAGTCACTTCGTTCTTCAAATGAGAAAAAGATTATATCTATTAAGATAAGACTAAATAACTGAGAAGCTAGTTTTCTAAAACCGAAATTAAAGCTAAATATCAAATAGGTTTAAACAACTTAGCTTCTGTGAAGGCATCCAGTATATATTACATAAAAATCAATAAATTCAACTCATGTCAATCAAGGTTGTGTTATATAATATCTAAGGCATTTCAAATATCCCTTTGGCATAGCAGTGTAGACTTCTAAAGTCTTCTAAAGATGCCTTTTTTGTTCGATATAAAAAAATCTAGAATAATTATATTCTAGAGAAGTTTCTAGAGCTTTACAAACCAATTCAAGAAATTATAAAAAAAAAATACAAGAAAACATTCTACGTCAAGACGACGGCTCTTGTTTTATACGCACACGCAGGTATAAAGGTGACGTAACTAAATGAGTTACAAATATGTACGTTTCTATTATAACAATATCAAATGGAGATAAGTGTTATCACTAATTACTTAACTACTGACAGTTTTACATAAATATTCAATTTAATATGTATTCATTCTTATTTATCTATATAATAATAATAAAAGCTTTACGCTGTATCCGGTATTCCCGGGTGGGAAGAAGGAACCTACATTTATAACATAACAAGAAGATAAATATTTCAACAATTTTATTAAAATCTCCACCATTTTCAATACAGTGATAAATAAAGAATCGTACAAAAATAAGACGAAAAACAAAATCAAAGTAAAAGTAAGCGCATCGAAAATGAGGATGGACAGATCTTGCTCTCGCGTGAAGGAGATGATTCATTTAGTTCATATTAAAAATAAGTATTAAAATGAACATTTAATTTTTTCTATATAGCTTTTATACTTTTTCCCCTGTACACTTATATTTATATTCTTTATTGCACAAAAAAAAAATGTACAATAGGCGGGCTTAACGCTAAGAAGCATTTTCTACCAGGTGTAGGTGTGCAAAAATAAAAAATAAAATATCAATTTTCAAAATACATACAGATATATGTATATAATAAATACAATATATTATCTATATACAACCTAATAAAATATATATATTATATATATACAAACATAAATACATATATATATTATACTTTATACTATATAGGAGGGAAAGCTAGTGTTAACACACTCTGTTTTTTCCAGTATTGACGATAAATTAATGTTATTTGTGTAAAAAAATATTTAGATAGTAGTTTTTTAGCTTTATTTAGTATCTCGTATATAGCAGGGTTCTCTCCTCACTCCTCACATTTCGCCATTATTCCTCACTTTCCATCTACTTTCAGGATATTGCGTGCTGAATCGCGAAACTCAACTGAAGAAAAGAAAAAAAGAGTACATTTAATAAATAAATTTATTAAATGAAATAAATAAATTTAATAAATGTATTCAATATTTTGTGGAAAACTTTTAAATATAAAAAGTATTTTAATAAGGTCGCCTTAAAAGACTTGCCATATAAATAAAGTGCATACATATTTTTAATTAACACAATGGCCACTTACTTCATGCAGTTAAAATAGTTGTGAGTGCTACAATTGAAAATTCCTTGGAGACCGATTTTAAGTGTTTATAAATTACAATAATTCTTCAACAAATGGTGGCATTTAGTTTCTAAATTCAATAGGTAGGAGCTGACGTGACTCATAGCTTATACGCGAAGATTGTGAGTTAAAAATATAGGAATAATGTTTATATTAATTAGGTACCTACTACTATTATTTATTTCATATTCTTCCTAACAATTATTTTGCAGCAATTCTCTCAAACAAAACGCCTCACTAAAACAAATACTGTCTTAAGTAGAAAATAGAAAACATAGAGTCCACACTCTCTACCTATCCCGTACGACAATAAAATTAAAATGCGTGAACATAAACACAATAATAATATATAGCACATACATTTATCAACTCAACACGGTTGCCATTTTATTTGCAATACCGAGGTCGAGGCTCGCGCGGACAAGTCAAGTTGAAGGACGGCATATTTACGGAAAAACGATCTATTCGATATTTTAATAAGCGTATATAATATAATGTTCAAATACTCACGTTTATGTTTTGTATAGTGTTAATACACTTTTAGTATAGTGTTAGACTTAGGACATTAAGAAGACTGGGTTAAAAATATCTATTAATTTAGTTTATTTTAAATTTTCACACTATGAAAATTAAAAAACAAATGTTAAAATTATAAATATGAATTGGAACCAAAAGTAAGAATATCAAAAACAATAAAATAAAATTTTATTTTAATACAATACTATTGAAAATGTACCTGTTATAATAAAACTGTTATTAGGTATAAGAAAATATCTAAAGTCTCAACTTGGTTGAAAGAAGCGAGATGTATAACTAAATAATTCTTTTTATTTTAATAACTTTTTCAATATCATAAGCTATTTTTTTTATTTAAAAACCTTGCAATTGCACTTTATTTCATCATATTATAAGGATAAGCTTTCAAGTTTTTGGATTTCCCTTTGTAAGGTCTACATCTCGACTAACGATGACGCATAATTATCACTCACGTTTTAACCTGCGTTATTTTATTTTAATCTATTGTTTTTCCCATTTTAAATGTAACAAAATTAATATTTATACATTTAATGCAAAAATAATGTTAATAAGTCCACGTTTATATGAAAAGGAAATTACCACCACTCTTCTATTTTTGACTAAATTCAAAACATTGCTTGCCGACAGTTGCTCGCTTGTCAACGCTGGGTTGAGCGGTTAACAGTCAGAGAACAGTAGAGCGAGTAAATAGAAAAAAATAAGTTTTGTCCGATCGGAATCGAACCCACAGCCATCGCGCTCTCAGTGAGATCATAAATAAAAAAAAATCTTAAATTAATTATAACTTAAAATAATAATCTTTTTTAGTTATAATAGTAAAGTAAATATTAATTGATATAAATTCGATCAAAATCATAAGAGGCTATTGTTTAACTGCCGAGTCACGAACCCGATGCAATAATTTCTTAAAACAACGTGCATAGCAGTTTCTCTATTTGGAATACTACTAGTTTCGCTATTTCCTTCTTCCGATATTTAACATTTATTGCTGATAATTTTTATACTTTCAAAATAAATATATTTTTTAGCTGATGATATCAAATCATATTTTTTTATTTTCACGCTATATCCCGCACATAGCAGGATAAGGAGAAACCTGGGAACCTAAAGTTATGTTAAGAAACTTCCGTTTCCCATTTTCCGCCGAATTCTGGAGGCATTGGTGTTGACTGTCGGATCTCAACACCGCGCTTTACCTCGACAACAGAGCGAAGAAATGAACATATTATTTACGCGTATAATACGCGTTTACAGGCACGCGCTTGTGAATCTGCACCACGACTGGCTTATTATGTGACAAAAATAATAATTATATATCAAATTAAATATATATTTTTATTTTTCGATACAGAAAAAACACAGTATTGGGTAGACATGCGGACGATGCTTGAAAAAACTTCTTTTGTTAATGATAATTATATTGCAGATAACAGATAAGCTTAAAATTTAAATAAAAAGTATCGGACTAATTTAGTACGTAATCTGGAGCATAGTTCCTTATCACTTGACGTTTAAGCGCTGGCTGTGATCCAGCTATATACTAACCGAGACGAATAAAAAAAACTTAGTCAGCAGATTTGCTTTAAAACAAAAGTAATATTTAAAATAAAAACTTTATTTTATCAATAATAAAAAAACTAGGATTAAAATGAACACTAGGAACAAAATGATAAAAAAATATAATGTATATTAACTTAATAAAGTACAAAGGCTTAATAATTAAACACCTTAATCCGAATCACCAAAAAAAAACAAAAATTATGTAAATATTTGTGCAAATTGCAAATTTTGTCATTTACAAAATATAATAGTGATGTGCTTCGAATGAATAATTCAATACGAACGACGTCGTGTGTAACACATCATGTATAGTATAGTATAATATTGAAGTAATGAAGTTCATTTGTCGTGGAACGTCCGAGAGTACAGTACCATCGACAAGTCATGGTCGCTATGAAATACGGTTTTCTGATCATTTGCTCATTATTCTCTAGAGAATAATCGAACGTAAGAAAATTTCTAAAATCAAGACTGTGGAGGTATCTTACAGCTAAATTCAAAGTGGCCACAACTGGTCGACCGTACTGTACAGCATAACTTTAAATAATAAAACAATCATATAATAATGGTGAGGCGGGAACGATATCTGTTTTCAATGACAATTTAGTTATTTGCGCATTGCATGGGTGTGCTTCTGTATAATATTTATATTTTAAAACAGAATCAGTCGTTTTTTTTAAATATTTATTTGTTCCTCAAAATCATAATAAAAAATATTTAAACATATTTTTAATAATTAAATAATTTTCTTGGTTTAGTGAGAACGAGGAATTGAATTAATAAATATTAAATTATAAATCAATTTTAAATAATAATTTATAAAAATAAAATAACTATGAATTAAATAGAAATGATAATTATTAATTATTACAAATTTCAAGGTAACTGCCATGTAAAACTAAAACTCTGCTTTTCTTTAAATTTTAAAAAATTATAAATCAAACTTAAATAATTTAATAAGCATAAAAATTAAATAAACTGTAAATGAAATAGAAATAATAACCATTATTATTTCTATTATAAATTTCAAAGTCAAGATAAGTTGTCTTGAAAAAATATTAGTTTCAAACTGAATCTCGCATATCTGCGTGCCACGACTACTACTAATTTTAAGACGTTGCGTGTTAAGTGATGTGACCCAACGCCACGCTATGTCTTTTTACCAGAGCGGAGACATGAAAATACATTATTATCCCGAGTGGGAATCGAACCCAAACGCCACAACCGTCGCGTTTACCGCTGCGCCACGACGGCCTCATGAAAAACAATGACCACATATAAATTACATACCATAAATAGAATGATTTAAACTAACAATCAATTATAATAAGATCATTATTATAAATTACAATACCCGCACTATTTAAGAATGCCTGGGATTGTATGGTCGTATGTAGGTACTTGCATATTTTTGTTACGATTTTCCTTATATTTTTAGTTTCACGTTTGTCCTACATTTAGCAAAAAAAGTAAAGACAAGCTAGTGTTAAGGCACTCCATTTTCCACTGTCTTTAATTTTAGAAAAATTACTGGTGTACCAAATATTTATGTTTAAATTATAGAAAGCATATAATTTTTAAATTATCAATAAAACCTGTTTAAGTGTTCAAAATTAATTAAGAATAATTTAAATATTTCCTCAAGTGGGTTTTGAACATACAACCCACCAATCAACCACTCGGAAATATACACATTATAATATAAAAACTAAAAAGGTAATATAAATGTACATTTGTACATGTTCCTTTTTAAGTTATAAAGAATAATATTTACATTTTACATATAACCCTATAAACGGTTACATATTACGTACACTCTACCGCCAGGTGTGATAAGAAATTAGTGTATTAAAAAGAGCACGTTTAAAAATAAAACTAAATAGCATAAAAAAATATATTATGAAATTGTAAATTTTAATTTCTGCAATGTATAAATGATACGAGAATTGGAACATGAGATTATCGCTCCTCTATTTCACACGAATTAAAATGTAACTGTTGAAGAATACAATAAATTCCCAAGTTTTTAAAATATATAAATAATAATGGATTTTATATTGTTAGTTAATTAATAATAATAATTAATGTTAATTAAAAATGTTAATAAAAATAATATGTGTTTGTTATAATTTTAAAAAAAACATACTGAAATAACGCAAATGTAAATATATCAACATCATTCTTCAATACAATATGTATGTATACAGATGGAACTGATATAAGTTATAAAACGTACAGCTAATATACAATTTAGGAATAATCGTTAGAGTTTATTATATTAATACGTTATCTATTAACGAACGCGATAAAAAAAAATCTACTGGACAAGATAAAGGCGCGTGGGGTTTGAAATACCAAAGCAGATTACGATACGGGTTAAAATTATCAATTTACTATAGCAATAACAATGTGTAAACCATGAGAAGGTAAACAATTATTTGATAACATAAATTAAATATATATTTTGTTATCAGTCGTGTTTTTAAAGCATCTAGAGTCCAAAATAACTGTTTTAGATACAATGGATTTTGCCTGAGAAGGCCTAATGGCCTACCTTTTTACTATTGTAGATATTTCCTCAAGCGGGAATGGAAACTACAACCATCCTGTGTACTATAATCTATTTGCCTACTATACTAGGATAGCGTGGGATAATTTACTTTTAACTTTTGTTTTATTATATACAAAATATAATTTTAGAAGCTTTCATGCGGTTTTTTAAACTTAAGTAATTAAGTGTATTCAGTGGGAAAATTTATCTTTTTACAATTGGCAAAATTATTATGAAAATTATAAGTTTTGTTTGTAAATAAAAAATAAATATTTGAATTAAATTGAATTGTTTAAATATTCAATTGAATTTGTACTTGGTTGTGTTAATTCGTTGTTAAATAAACAATAAATACATAAAGATGGGTCATAGAATTATTTATAATCGATAAAACAATCCTAGAAATACGTACTTAAGTAATAAGTAAGTATCATCAGTTGTGTACACAAGTGATACTATTTATGTTATGTAAATATTCAATTATATGTAATAAAAATATATGTTATAAATACGTATTATTTATCTTATGCACGCTTTCACTCTCATTATTGAAATAAATAATAAAAATATACTTAGTCGTGGGGCAAGGGCACGAGTGTGCGACTGAAACGTAGATTGTGGGTTCGATTTCGACTTGAGGAAATGAAATATTTTTCTTCTTTATTATGTCTATTGGTTCGCTCTGATAATGAGCGAACGAACAAACAATGCCTCTAGAATTCGGCGGAAAGTGGTCAACGGAAGTGTCTTAATGGGAACGGAGTTTCGAATTTGGAAAGTGGGGAACGGAGTGTCTTAACACTAGGTTCCCTCAACTTACCCTGCTGTGTGCGGGATACAGCGTGAAGCTGTTTTTTTTTAATGTGATAGTTGTAGATTTTATGCGTTTTTACGCGGGCGGGGTCAAAAATGTATAGCCGTTACTCGTTATCACATGTAAATAGATTTATATATAACTCAAGATACGAATTCAATTGAATATTTATTAGCGTTTTAGTTTTATACAGATAACGAATTAAAGTCGCTTCTTCAACTCGCCTATTCATTTTAAAGTTTTGATTTAACTAAATGAATATTAAACTTTGTTAAATCTTAATAGATATAGAAAATACAGGAAAATAAATCAAAATCAGCGTCACGCTGTATCACGCACGCAGCACGGTAGACAGAGGGAACCTAGTGTCAAGACAACACTCCGTTCCCCACTTTCTGCCGAATTCTGCGTACCTACCTCAGCACCAGAGTGAAGAAATGGAAATATAAACTGTTGCATTATAATTATATCGATATAACTAGCTACTAGGATAAATAGTAAAAAAAAAAACTGACCACCGCAACGGCTCGCAGTCCATGAATACGACAGTTAGGAGTTGCGTGCGACGACAGCACTAATCAAGTTGGAGCTAGAAGTCATGAATACTGTATCGATTTATTGCTCGTTTGTGCGCGCCTTATTTTGTTATAAATTCGATTCATAGCGATTTTCAAGATAATGCCTTTTTTTATTAAGTTACACAAATATAATAAGGCTGAGTTTGTTAAATTGAACGCCATAATCTCAGGAACTACTGTACCTGGGTTCAGAATTACCTAGAGAACTTAGAATGTGTAATACATATATCTTTGTCATTTTCACATCTCCACTCTCGTGTTGCATTTTCAACTCCATTTAAAGATGACTAACAATGTATTGAAAGATTTACTTCTTGGAAATCCTTTTATATAAGAATACAATGCTCAGGTGTTCAGATTTCTTCTTTATCATATACCTACACGTATATGTATAAGTACTTTAAATATATTTTGTAGCTGATAAAGAAATTTACACAAGAAAAGTTTTGAGGTAACAGACATAAAAAAAATACAGTCGAATTGATAACCTCTTTTTCTTACAGAAGTCCGACAAAAATACTTTTTAATCTAGTAATTGAGACTGTCGTGCTGTAGCGGCACTCCGTTACCAGAGCGTGGAAATGAAAATAATTAATTCCTCCGAAAGGGAATCGAACCCACAATCTTCGCGATTACATTGAGACGCTGTACAACTGCGCTACGACCCCCTCATTGGATAAATAATATATGGGTGTTATAACGAGACATCAAAGCAAGTAGCGACTCATAGCGTTCTTTATTTACAAGTTTCATTCGGTCAATATTTCTATGAATAATGGCGACATGTTTTTCTTAATAACACTATATTATTCTGTAATTGGAAAACATATATACCTACTTAATTAAGATTATTAAATAAACGATTGTAATGTTAAAAAAAACAGTGTAAAATTCGAATCGTATAAAAATATTAAAAATTGTATAAAACGAGGCGGGACTTCAACGCACGCCTCTCGGAAACCGTCAATGACAGTTAAGCCTTACGTTAAGTTTTTAAACCGAAGACCGTCCAAGGACGATTTCCAGGTTTGTTCAAATTTTTATACCTTTTCTAAATAAGTATTTTTCTTCCCTTCCCTTCCCTAGTACTTACATTACAACTTTTTTTATTTCCAAAAGGCACAGGTTAGAGTCCATCTTGCTTCAACATTTTTCTCGTATAAATTTTAAAAAGTTTTATAAAGCTTTTAATTTTATTACATTGTTAAGTCAAAATATCGAGTGAGCTTCGAATGAAACATTTGACCTTCTCCCTTACACGTGTAAAATAAGCTGCACACGTGCCTGCTGCACGGTGCTTTCACGAGAAGGGCGTTGAAATGGATAGGAATATTATCAATTTTATTAAAAAATATTTTAATTAGGCATTGCCTCCTAAATTCGGCGAAAAGTGGGCAACGTATATTATGTATTTTTTTTTTTCTAAAATACGGCGTTATAAAATTGACTTTTGACGTTTAATATTTAGTTGACCTATTAACATTTAAACAAAGTGTCATAAAAAAACCGTGGGTTCAATACCCGCTCAAGACAAGTATTTATTATACTTATATTTAATTTATTGTATTTATTATACTAAATAAGCAATTAATTTTTATGATTAAGAATTAAAATTGTATTAAAATATAGATAGGCGCAGTGGCGACTGGAAACGCCTCGCGTTTCCAGTCGCTTGTTGAAGACTTAATTCTCACATGGCAATGATTATTCTTTAATTACTTCCTTTAAGGATTTCCGCCATTCGATAGGTGGACAATGTCTCAAAAATTATATGAAAAAATGCCGAACAACGAAAGCGTATTTAACAATAAACATTCACTACCAATAATATCCAATATCAATTATCATTAATTAATGACAAAAAATATTAATTAAAAATATATAATACCGTATACCACCCTCATTTGAAGGCATATGCAAACAAACCATAGACGCTAAAATGTAAAATGATATTATACCTATGGCAGCCCTCTAATGACTCCTATAGACTAAATTATCCGCGGATTTAATACTTAACAATATGTACCTACTACCTGCAAAGCCATCAAAAGGGTATTACGTTGAGGGATAGTTAATATTCCTTTGTAAAGATATACTATAATAAAAAATTCTTTGCGGCATGGTGGATTTTTGTATTACTATTGAAATTAATGGTGGACAAAGAACGGCGTTGACATCCGCTAATAAACACCCAATGTCTCAAATTCCGGCAAGTGGAGAACGGAATCTCTTGACACTAGGTTTTCTATCTGCATTGCTATATGCGGGAAGAAGCGTGATGCTCTGATGATAATAGCATATCGTTTTTGCAAATATACATTCTCAAGGAACGAAACGCGAGCAGTATTATATTCTAATTTATATGACCTCACGATTACTTATACAACTTTCTTCGGTCTGTTCAATTGTTCATTAAATATAAGGATAGATATCTCGTGACCATGAATAACTTTGAGTAATTAATATTTATTCAAAAATATCGCTATTTATACATCGTATTTTGATCGAGAAAAAAACGTAGAAATAATAATAATAAAAAAAAACTTCCGCCTTTTCATGCAGTTATATATGAGACAATAAGAAATACCACCCACATAGCCCACGTATTCAGTTCAGTCACACGTGTAGGTACAGCTTCTATGCAGCATGGCCAAGGAGAGTACTAACAAGCCCTTTCATTAAAGCCTTTGAGAAGATCGACTAAGGGTCAGACGACATTTGTATATTATGTTGGCCGTCACCAGGTTATGAATCCATGACAGCTTCGAAGACACTATACTTTTTATTAGCATCACGCACACATCAGTGTAGGCAGAAGGAACTTTGTGTTAAAACACTCCGTTCGCCATTTCCACCGAATTCTCAAGGCATTGCGTGTTGAGTGGAGGAACTCAACGCCATGCTTTGTTGCCTCTAAGAGCGGAAAAATCAAAATATTAAATATTTCATTTTCTCGATTGGGAATCGAACTCACATCCTGACGTATTTACAACCACACGCTTGTGCCCCTGCGCAACGACTGGCCTCAATTCTTAATTATTTCGATTCCACCACGAATGCAAAGATGTAGGTAAAAGCTAGTTAGCTATAATAATAAAATGGATACGTTGTAAGGATGGAGAATAATACAAATTCCCTAGACGCGCAAAACGCAAGGGGCCGACGATGCATTCATGTAATACGAGTGGAACCACAAACTAATTACTAATATCTGCTGTTACGCAATAACACAAATTTGACTGTTCGTCAGAATAATGAATTAGATTTATTAGTAAATCTAATTATTATTATTCTTAGTTCCACTTTATTTCGCATTATCAGTATAGGTAGAGGGATTCCACGCACCGTCCAATTTTCGAGACAGAAGTGAGAGTGTAGGAACTAAACGCCGCGCTTTGTCTTTGTAGTTGTTACCAGAAGCGAAGCGAAGCGAAGAAACGAAAATGAAATAATTGAATCCCTAAAAAGGAGGTATCGAATCCATAGTAGTTGCTTCTACAGTTAGATATTTATCTAATAAAGTAAATAATAATTTTATTCACAAGAACGCACATAACATAGAAACATAAATTTATAATTTAACTTATATTACTAACTTATAAGGTAATGTCACTGTAACGCGACGGTTATGGATTCCCACTCGGGAGGATAAAATATTAAAAAAAAATTAAGCTCTATCCAAATAAACTTACAGGCGATTAATATGAGATATAAAATATAAATCATTGCTAAATGAATCATTATGACTACTGATGACGTGGCCTTATATTATAGGGTGAAGCAAAAAACTTGAAAAGACAATTGCTAGTTCGAGTTTAAATCGATTTACCATAACAAATTCATATGATATTGTTGAGTTTTTTTTACTTTTTAAAATATCTTTTACTATAATTTTTGGAAGTAATCTGTATTTATTTATTATTGTTTTATTAATGTTTAATTATTGATTGTGAAAAAGAGAATATTGTGGGTTCTGTTTCTAACTGTTACAATGGCATATAAAGACAATAACGACTGATCTTTATTAAAGGAAAAAAAATCGATCAAGTATTCCCTCAGCATGCTGCAAGAAATGAGTATTCTACATGACTTGATTAATATGACCTACTTCTTATCTTTCGAAGTTAGTGCGGACATCACGGTTTCTCATTTTAAGTAAAAAATCTAAAATTAGCTAAGCATTTTATTATTATTATTTTAGTTTTACGCTCCATGGTAGACAGTGTTGAGTGGCAGAACTCAACGCCGTATGTTACGACGATTTAATATATTACATACATTCTCATCAGCCAAGGTAAACAAAAATATAAAATTTCATTTTATGGTAAGTTAATCACTATTAAACAATGGTTAAACACTTTTTGCTTCAAAAACAACATAAATAATTAAATTATTACACATAAAAATAATATGACCTTCGCAGCTAGATTTGAAAATGTGATAGCTCGATTTACGTTTTAAAATTCATTTTAGTATATTAATTATATAAATTATGTATAAAATAACAAGAAAAAGGAGTTAATATTCTGAGTGATTAACGCGTGGAATTTTCGAGATGTTTTCTGTAAAAAGGAATATTCTAGAAAAAAAACATTAACTTTATTATAACGTGCTTATTTATTGGATTTATTATATACTACATATTTGTAAACAGTTGCGAGTATCACCTTTCGATGGAAGCAATGTGACCTGTTTTTCCTTATTTAAAACTTTATAACGACTATTTTTATAAAAACACAAAAAGCAGATTTCTTGATAAAAATTTGAAATCTCTCGTTTTTTATGCTAATTAAATGTAATAGTCATGAGATATTATAAATACATACCCATTTTATAAAAAAACAACGTATCCTTAGTTCAACAACTTCGAGACTAGTTTCGAATTAATGTATACAGCGTATTCACGTACTAAAATTAAAAAAAAAAAAAGATAAAAGTATCAACGAAAACTAGAATTTAATATAAAATATAAATTATTACTTTAAATTAAATGAACGTAAAATAGCTTTATCGGCGTTAGTTAACGACACTGTCTAATTAAATACTGTTAGAAACGCGGACCATCTGATCAAGCACAAAACATAACGTTGGAACAAAGGAGGTTAATAATTAAAGTGAAAAGACATCACAATATTTTTTACTTTAACTTAAATAATAAGACTATAAATATATATTACTTCAAAATCTTTTTGTCATAAAAATAATTAATATTTAACACAAATTTAACACATTTCCCGCCAAAAAAACACAACAGTCACAGATCATATAAAATTTCAACACGTTCGGATATTCATAGTGAATATTTTCAGTTAAAAAATATAAATCTGTTAAACACGGTACTGGCGGACGAAGTGAGCTCGTCGAATGAGGTTTCGCCGCATTCGCGATGATCGAAGTAACTTCGTGAGATATAAATAGATTAAAAAACCGTGTCGTTTCAAAATAAGGTTTTATATAAATTACTACTTCATATTTCTTCATTATTTTAAAGTAAATGACGACAATATATTAAAAGATAATTAATTCAATTTATTCTACATGCTAATATTTTGGTTTTAAATAATACTCTGGTTGAATTTTATTTATAAATGTGGCTTTATTGGGATTAATAATTAAGTTGCCGAAAATATTGTGATGTGAAATGTATATTGTAATCAATTCTGCCTATTACATTTCATTTATTTTCATTTACTTTTTTATAATATGTTTATTAAAAATTTAAAAACATTATCAGAAAATGTTTTAATAAGTTAAGCACTTAATTAGCCAAGACAAGTCAAGAGTTTTTATTTCCGGTCTGCAATTACAACGTCACTCCCGGTTTCTTGTTCCACTTTATAAAATAACTAAGAAAAATTTGCTATAAATAAAATATATCTTTATATAATACCTTTTTGATAGGCATTGGCGTGTTTTTTTCTCACATAGAAAGGCAATGACATTCCGACTTCCACTTTCCATCTATTTTTCAAGACATGTGCGTGTTAAATGGCGATATGTATAACACCGCGTTTGGTCTACCAGAGTACGGAATTAATTTTCAGCTTCACACTGTATCGCTAATATAGCAGGGTAGGTACAGGGAATCTAAGACACTCCGTTCCCCACTTTCCGCCGAAATTTCCAGGCATTGCCTGTTGAGTGACAGAACTCAACGCCGCGCTTTGCCTTGTTACCAGAGCGAAGAAATGAAAATATTAATAACTAATAATGTAGAATATATAAATGAAAATAATCATATCTCCAACGGAATATCAAACTTCAATTGAGCCATTACGCCACAACGACCCCAATTTATTATAAATGCAGGTAAACATTGTTTTACTTAATATTTTTTTTATATTAAATCAGTTTACGTAACTGAAATGTTACAAGCCATTCGGCGTTTTTAAAATTAAAAACAAAAACCCAAAACCTCAATTGAATAATGTATAATGGAAATGTCTAAAACGATATCTTAAGTTATAAGAATCTTAAAAAGTAAGGTATTTTTTAAGACTGGTTTTAATAATACACTTTTCTTTCCAGATTAACAGCTATACACAAATATTCATTGAATAAAATATCAATATAATGTGAGTGAAATACTATTGATATATTGCTGCCAAATGCTGTAATTTTAACCTTTTAAGATTATTTTATTAATATTCTTACTGTAGAATAGGTTGTTAGGTAAATTTAAAGCTTAGCTAAGTAGGCTATAATATTTTTATGACTAGTAATTTTAAGCCTTAAACCTTCGCATGGTTAGTTATTATTATTTTTCTACAAGCATTATTGTATTTTTTTTGATGAATAATAAATAAAAAAAAAAGATTAATTATATAAATTGTATATTTAAGTTACAAACACAATAAATCTCAATTTTAATGACATTAATATTTGTCTTACTTTATAAAGAAACACAAAGGGCACCTATGTGTCACATATCCCGTACAGTTTACGAGTAACGACACTTAAGTAAACATTCCTAACAATCTAAAGAAACATTATGTCGTGTATAATAGAAAAAATATTTGCCGTTTTCAATTACCTTTCATTCATTTGAAAAGGCAGGAAAAGGTGGTTGATATTCATAATATGAAATTAAATAATTATATTTCACTTAGGTGCTGCAAATTAACAAAATACTATAAAAACCTGTCATTAAATAATATTTATTTATAATAATCATAATTAAAACACAAATCTAGAGTTAGAGTAATGGAATAAAATTTTATTTTTATTTAAATCAATTAATTATTGACAATTAAATTTCTTGGCAGTATACAATATGATCATGGCTTTACAGTCCCTTAGTATCATTACAGAGCTATGTACGTACATACGTTATACAAAAAGCTAAATAACGACATAACAAGTATATATTTCTTTCGATTCTTTTTTTAAAAAATGCCGCACATATTTATTGCAGTTCAGTCAGAAATGTGTAATAAGTAAAAAGATAACATTCTAGTTTGATACTCATGCTTGGTACTTGTATGTATAGAGAAGCGAGTGGCAACCGGCGAGCGGCTACGCGCAACGCCGCACGTTCATTCCATTGATATGTGACTCAGCGGTTGAGTGAACAAATATTTTTAAATAAAAAATATTTCTGTAATAAGTATAACTACATAAAAATATAATTTAAATAAATGAAATTTCATGTGAAATAAATAAATAATAATGACGATGTCTATTATTGAATGAAATAATTTAAAAATCATTTGAGAGTTTTCAAGGTTTAAATTTTATGAGATAATAATACTTTGTAGGTATGTAAACGTCTAGCAAGTTTATGTCTTAATTAATTTTATGTTACTGTAATATTTTTAAATAAAAGAAGTTTTAGATAATTTATAATATTTACGTATTAAATATTTTTAATTATAATGTTTTCTTTAATAAATGTCTACGTATAATTAATTCTGGCAGTTTATTTTATACCATTCGAATATTTAAAGTAAAAAAAATAACTCGCTATAATGCGCGAGGCATTAACAAAGTGACGACTTGCGGCCATTTTGTTTAACGTAATAACTAATAATATAACATGTAAGACGCAGTGCGTGCTACGTTTAATTAAATCAATACATTAAATATTGTAAACGGACATTACAGACTAAAGATATTTTAAGAAACTAATATTTGAAAGTGATTGCAAAAGAACAAGGAACGCATGGCAAGTGAATCTAAAATTTAACCTAAACTATTTAATTTAAATATACCTTAAATAGATAAGTAATTATATACCTACAATACAAAAACTAAATGATTATTATCAATTTCAACGTCGCTCTTGCAGCTTCGTAACAAACAAGACGAACAAGTCCGCGAATATTAATTTTAGTACCGCAATGGACGTTTTACATACATCGGTGGATTTACATAAATATGATACATTGTATTTAGTTTTGAGGCATCAGTGTATAGACTTCGGCAAGCAAGTGTAGGAAAGTGTACGGACGGTATGGGCCGGCCCCTCGCGTCGATTGAGTCACGAACGCCGCACTGTTTCCTACACTGCATTCTTCTACGATAATTCAAATGGCGGCATTTTCATTATTAATAACGTCCATTGCTGTATTACACTAGCCGTCTCCGCGAGTTGAGCATAATGACAAGTAATGTATGGTATAATGAACACTCGTGTGATATTTTAGTTTGTGTGGCGGTTGACGCGACACGTAGCTTGGTCGAGTTTTTGTCAGCACAGATTATTGATATGAAAAGTATTTGCGGTGATGAAGCAATGTTTTCCCCGGGAATCACAATAAATTATTTAAATTATATTTAACGCTTAATTTTTTAATTTAAACGCATGGTGAACAATAAGTTGGGAAAAGACGCTAGAATTTTTCCTTATTCGATAATTATCTGTGATACAGAGTTTGTTTTATAGTAGATACCTGTATTTAGTAATATTCACATGGTACAACCTCTTTCGTGAGTTCTCCATTCAACGTGACACTGGCGAAGTGATTTTGTGCTCAACTGGCACGCTCGGAACGCCATATTAGAAAGAACAGAACAGAACAGAATATTCACATGAAAAAACATGAATTATTTAAGATATATTTTTTAAAACTTACGTAAATCAAAGTACCTACAAATGACGATGATGTTGCGCAATGTGCGATAGCAAAATACAAAAACAGAATTATATTAAACATACACGTCTTGTGAGTTAAATTAATTATTGTAATGTTGCAATAGGTTAAATATAAATTATAAAGTAGCCAATGTAATTACTCTCAACGCGGTCTTCGCCCGCAAATAGATTTAATTTTTTCTGTCCTTGAACAAAGATCTCTATTCTTTAAGCTGTTCCGTTAATTACTCGAAAACGACTGTATTATTTCGTTTACAGGAAAATATTAAATATACATATAACGAATAATTATAAAAAACAATCTAAAAAATGTTACGCAGAGAAATCATTTCATAAATAGCAAATTAACAGATAATATTTTAGCACCGAAGGCCGTAAGCAGTTTTGCCGTGGACATTCATAATTAAAAAAAAAACAAAAGAAAAGAAAAAACGAATAAATAAAATTAGAATTAAACTGTTATATAAAATTAGATAGCCGCTCAAATATCATCTGCATACATAGATGACGTCACTGCAGATAGTGTACTTGAAAATAAATAAGTGGAATAACTTGAATAGTTGATAGTAAAAGCATAAAATATAGAGTCAAATTACATTAGCGGTGCAAGATGACGCCCAGTTGCGAGGCAAGGATAAAATACACACAATGCGACGTGCTCTAGTGATGTAGTGTAGTCGTCAGATTAATGGCGACCAACGCCGTTCACATAATATAATAAACAACCTAATTAGATATCCATAAATATCAATTACTAAAATAAACAAAAATGTTAATTACAAAAATAAAGTGAGACAAAAATTAAAATATTCGCCTCCAGCCGAAATAACCGTCGATGATAAATTTCCGCACGAGCGCGCCGTCTTCCGCGTAAAGTGGCAAAAGTGTATTTAATACAAAATGGCGGTGATAAATATTAGATAAACATGTAATATTGGCGCTAATATTTTAATGATAATTCGAACCGGGTACATTAGGGGAACAAAGAGCATAATAGTGCCAGGACCGCAAGTCGACCAGTCGGCGGCGGACGGTGTGTACAGTATGACCGACGAGTCGCGGCCACCTTGAACTTAAATTTTCTAAATTTCAGACCATTGTTCGTTCAGAAAGAAAATAATTAAAAGTAATATAAATCTTAAAATCCAATATACGCAGCCATATAGCTAACTTCAAAGCGGCCACAACTCGCCGACCGCACTTTAGAGTAACCTACCGGCGGCCAGTCTCTCCGCCAGGCCGAGCGCGAGCCAGCCAGGCACCACGCTCTCGCAGACCTCCTCCCAACTCCTCGTCTTCTCCGCTCGGTCACCGTAGTTCATGTGATTAGTGTCATACAGGCAGGGCCGCTTCTGTACTTCGGACACGATCAACCCGCTTTTAATCCCGTCCGAGTCTTTATTGCGAACCATTGTTTATTTTATAAAAGTTTGCGTGTATATTTAGTCGGAGGATTCGTATTCGCGGTCACTGCGGTGCGCGGTGCACGTCCGGACGCCCGCGGCGAACTGGCGGGTCGAGCGGTGCGCAACATGGCCGCCGCCGGAACGTATAGGTGTTAGCTCGTTGCGATATCTTCCTCGCGCTAATAAATAAATAAGATGCATGTGTTATTTATATTTGAATTTACAGGTTAACTCTCTTTATAATATAAATGTAAAGGCACATTGCTTAGATAGTTAATTGGACCTTAAATATATATAAATTTAGTATATAATTTAAATTAAAGCAAGAACAAAGTCTGCCTTAGTTATTATGTGACGTCTGTCTGGGAACTTATTGCATTCGCGACGTAAACGTTAGACAGAAACCGCAGTCGACTACAAATTAATTTTTCCAATTTTCTCAATATTTTACAAATAATTTTAGGTGCGTTTTTATTTTGCCCTTACGCAACAACACAATCAAAATGAGCGTAATCTAAACTGATAGCGAGTCGGCAGTCGGCGTGCGGACGGTCATTTTAACAGAATAAGTATAATGTATAAAGTATAAACACATCGGGTGGCGTTACAAGTCAACTTTCATTTAATTTTAGCGCTCTAGAAAACCTAGGTGCCATTCGAGTTTTGCGCTCGAATAATGGTTAATTCTGCGTGTATTTAAATTTCTTGAAATTTAAATATTTACATATTTACAAAATGGCGTTTAATTTTGCAGGAAAATTAGACGATGTGGGGAAAACAGTGTCTCAGCACCTTCCCAGTATCTCCTTTGCTATATGATACAGTAGACAGGATAGGATACAGCATGGGAAAAAAAACGAAACGCCTTGAACAGTTCATTGTGCCGCACGTAACTGTACTCTTATAATAAAAGAGACAATTATCAAACAAAGTAATAAAACAAATTTCCAAATGAAACCTTATTAATAATCGGAATATTTCAAAATCCACAAGTTTCGGCGTTGTTTGGGAAGTTAAGTATATTATTGATCTCAAGTAATTAGCCTAATGATCATTAATGTAATGAGACATACGCGTAAATTATATAGAAAAGCTACCTCTTATAGTAACATTATAATAACAAAATAAATAGTTAAACTACTACAATATTAAAAAAGCCTCTTATTTAAACGAATGAGGAACTAAACATTTACCACGGGCGGGGCTCGAACTCGTGACCCCTGAGTTGTGACGCAAAACCAGTTGTGACTGCGCCAAATGATCATTAAATCTCCTTTAGATTGCTTTCTTTGCAATAACCTTTGAATGAGATGTTGGAATGAAGAATTTCTTATAGGACAATATTGAAATCTATACTCATAATGTAGTGCCTAAGTACATTGTTTGATGTAATCGTGGTGCAATCGATAATATCTGATTATACTTAAAATGTATTTATCTTCCTGAAATAGCCATATGATGTGCGGCGTTGAGTTTCGCCATACAACACTCAAGATCACTATAACAGAGAATAATGACTAAATTAAGATATGTGAAGATTAAAAGAAACTTTCATGTATTCGTTTTACGGGATCAAGATAAAAATTGTAGGGTTTCCGCTAAGTTCCATTAGAAAGGGTTGCTTGGGTTACAAGGTGGAGCACCTGATGTTAAGAACCTGTTTTAATTGTTTAGTTATTTCTATATTCGCTGCGTCGATTTTTGGTTCAACATTTTACAATATAATAAATAGCTTTAATAACAACTTTATATAACAAAGACATATTTAAGCAAAATATTTTACTTTTCTGGGTTTTTTTTGCAAAACAAAATATTAAAACAATACACAACTGTAAAATATTTACTCACACTTATGTGCGACTGTAACTACATTAATTGTATTATAAGTTAATTAACATTTACCACTTTAACAGACAGTAAATAAACTTATTAAAACATGATAATTCTAATTTCCATATCTCCTTAGCGACAATGCAATGCGGTAGAAAGGGATAGCTTAGCTTGCTGACAAACTTCTATCCATTTTTTAATACGATATTAAGTATTAATATATTTTTCTACTTATTTTTTTTTCCCTAGCCTACACCATACCATTGTTGGGCAAAGGCTTCTCTCCACTTCTTCCATTCCGGTCTATTTAGGGCTATTGAGCACCAGTCAGGCCAGTCAGTTAGTAAGTCACCAGTTAGTTTTACTTAATTTTTGATTATGTAAAATACATCTTTATTGCTATTGTAGGTACTTACTTAGGCCTTTTAATTTAGTTCATAAGTAATGATACTTATTTAAATTTGTGAATCTTTATAGATGTACATAGGTGTATGTAATATACATATAAAATCTAGTAGAGACCTACGTATTATATTTATATCTAAGTCGCTAAGTATTTATCGTGATATTTCTTTATATTACTAAATAGGTAATATTTTTAAGTAAAAAAATCGATATTATTAAATAGTTACTTAAAAAATATTTATAAGTTTTTTTATACTATAGCAACATTTCCTTTCACTAGTAACATATCACTAATAATGAAATAAATGATTACTATGGCACAAAATTTTAAAACCGCAATAATAAGTATAAAAACAAACAAAATGTACTCGTCAGTGTTACGTGAATCACAGTCGTCGCAATATACTCGTAACTTCGTCATTGGTTATTAGTATTAGACTGGTTCAGCGCTAATAATAAAAACAACTGTATGTAATATTATAATTTATGTTTCAATTTCACAGCTTTTGAAGCTCATCATTTATATAAAAAAACATAATTTAAAAATTAATTATATTTTTTAGTATTTTTTTATTATTATTACTTCTCTTTATTGTTGGAGGCTCATTTTTCACTTTATTTTCGTTTAGTATTAGGCTAAAAGAAAATGCAACCGTTATCTATAAATACCTTATTAAAATGAAAGAAAAAAAGAATAATGTGCCACTGTGTTGCCTCTTCTTATCTCACAGTGGAGGTTAAACGCATCTTTAAATCATTCATATGAACTTGTACAGTACGTACACATGAAGTTGAGGGAACCAAAATGAAGCTCAATAAAGTTTGTGATATTTTAGTTAGTTTGCGTACAAAGTACGAAGTTATATTCAACAAAGGAGAACATTCCTCGGTGTTGAAATTGAACCCACGACCAACGTGTCTATGTCCCAGTTCTACGATGATATCAAATAAAAATGTCAATTGTAATTTAAATTAAAGTTTTCTCTCGCGGACGTTAAAGCGAGATGCCGGTCTCTAGAATTATTTTCAGTTCATTATTATAGGTTGATTTTTCTCAACGCATTTCCCCATGTAAAGGAAATTGAGTGGTACGGTCATCCGATACAAGGCTAATCCTTTCTTGGGAATATATAGAAATATATAGAAAAAGGCGAGTTTAAGTAGGTACATAAAAAGATTGTACATATACGAACCGAGTTTATGAACATTGAGTTCCCAGGTTCCTTCTGCCTAACCTGCTGTGTAGTATACAGCGTGACGCTAAAATAATAATACATATTATTTACCTGATAAAGTGGTAGTGGACGCGTGCAGTGCAGTGGTTGTTGATCGTGAAGACAGAAAAATATTTTTTTTTGTAAATATTTGAATTTAGACCATGAGATTACCCACGTGGTAGATCAATCATTGTGCCGATAGAAATAAAACAAACACTAAATATTAAATGACGCTTGCCAGAATTCAAAATTGAAAATTGCATTTAAATCGCTTAAGCCGTTTCTGAGATTAACGTGGACAAACGTACAAACAGATAAAAACTTTAAAAATCATTGCTTTCGGTTCTATTACATTAATACAGGTCTCCAAAAAGATTGTTTCTTATAATATACTAGCGACCCTCTTGCGGCTTCGCCCGCTTTAACAACTGGATTATTCATATAATGTATGTTTGCAAAGCACTTAAGATAATGTGAAAATTAATTAAACCCTAATGCAACCCGCATTTTCGTAGTTTCAATAAGGATTTTCCAATTGTTTTACACAGCAAGGATTTTTTAGTAGGTACCGTAATTTTAAATCTGTGCTACTAATCTTTTCAAGTACTTATTAAAATATATTTAAATGACTATTTTTAGATAGTTAAATGACTATTTTTAAACGGAAGAAATTATAAACAAAAACCTACCTACTAATAACTACTACAAAGAATATGAAACCAAATATATCGCGCTGAAATAATACATTTAACTCGAATTATCCAATACGTGCAAACGCATCTAAATCTTCGTTGCTATAAAGGCAGGCTTTATTTTCGAGCTTGTGGTTAATGCTGAAGAGAGTATTCTGTCCCTGATAAAAAGAAAGCACTACGTGGCTGCCTTTGAGGAAAATTAAATAGAATGCTTCGGCCGGGAATCGAACCCGGGCCGCCCGCGTGGCAGGCGAGTATTCTACCACTGAACCACCGATGCGTGTAAGGCAGGCGGGCGCGGCGGACGCATGGCGAGTGGCGAGCCGTTTCGCAGCAAGGATTTTTTGATATTGTAACAACTTCTAAAGTACTTATTAAAATGAAAAACAGTAAAAGACAGTTTTGGTCTACATTAAATGGCCAACGTAACTAATATACTTATTTATATGCTGAGAGTAAGGGATAAGTGAAACTTGAGTAACATATAGCTGATGTGTCAACGGCGGGATGTGTCAACAATTAAACGCGTTTTTCTGTAAAACTATTCGCAATTTCGAAATAGTGTATAAAGCAAATTTTATCTTCGTTAAACGTAGAAAATTAATAAAATATTTTAAAGGATAAGGATTAATACCATTATGGAAAAATATGACACACAATAAAAAATATATTGAAATTATTATTTTTAGACAGAAAAATGGTCACTACACGTTATTCTTAAAATATACGAATATGCCGTCGCGGACTTTTTTGTAGATCTTATTAAGAGGAACAATACTCCAGTACATTTTTTTCATGTAATACTTACCATTAAAGCAGCGCATGCGCGAAAGTGTCTCAACGGGTAGGACTTTATACACATTTATCGTATTTATGTTAATTTACATAAGAATGTACAAATAATAAACTATATATAAACCTTCTACAAAAAATACTCGACCTAATGGTGAAAACCGCATCAAAATCCGTTGGGTGGTTTAGAAGAAGAAGAGTTAGAAACAACAGACAGACACGAAAAGCGACTTTGTTTTATAAGATATAGGATGTCCCATGTACAGACACTGATCCATCACGATTTTATTATTAGTATAGATTATGTACATACATTCATTATTTAGTATAGCTTAAGGCTCTTAATTTTAAACTAGTACAGAAATTCAAAATATAAACTAATTAAATTGAAAATATTTTATTTCCTCGAGTGGGAATCGAACCCACAACTTGTCTCGTTTATATTCGCATGCTTGTTCCGTGCCACGACTGGTCTCAACATAAAATGTATGAAAATTATTTTTCAAAAAATAAATAAATTTCGTAAGAATCTAGTTTCAGTCCGCGGTCAAGGTCCATATCTATTTATTGACCTAGATTGCACAGAGTTGGAAATTTCCTCACTTTTAGTATCATAGGCCGTAATGTCAAAAAAATATTTTTATATTTTTTCTTGTATAGTACCTACTTACTTTATTTTATACTTGCTTTGTATCGGTCTATAAATAACTACTTATGATATAAATGATTTATTTCTACTTCACCAATTATTATCTTATATTAAGACACTCATAAGATATACAGACAAATATAGGCACTGCAGTAGCACGCCTCTGTAAACACAACAGATTGTGGGTTCGATTCCCACTCGAGGAAAAAAAATATTTAAAATATAATAGGCAATAATAATAATAGCTCTGGTATCGAAGCAAAGCGGGAACGCAAGTGTCTTAATTTTAGATTCCCAGATTAACTCTCCCTACAATGCTATGGGCGGAATACAGCGTGATATTTTAAAAAAATATAAAATGATAATGTAAAAAAGTAACTACAATGCAACTTTCTATAAAAAGGTAACAAACAGATCCACTATCCATATCTCATAAACTATGAATATTATTGCATCGAACGCGCAAACCAAGAAAATTATAATAATTGAATTAAAACATAATATCGCGTGCCGGTGTAAAATCGATATGTTGAAATATCGCATCCTTCACTGCGCTCAACTCAAATACGTTTTATAGAAAGTCTGTTATAACGCGTAAGAAAAATTACAAAATTGAAGAAAAAAACAGAATTTTGGATTTTTTGTTTATATTTCAAGAATAATGGTGAGAACTGTAATGTGATATTAGGGAAAGAAAACTTATAAACTCTCTTATCCGCAATAAGAATATACCTACTTGACAATGAGAGAAAAATAACACAGAATACCACAAACGGACCAACGGGTTATATTAAACTTATTTTTTCAGCTTTACGCTATATTCCGCTTTAAGCAGTAAAGGCAAAGATAACCTAGTGTTAAGACATCTCATTCTCACTTTCCTATTAAATATTTCATACAGTCAAACGCTTGGGCCACTAAGTTACGACGGCCTCAAAGAAAAATTTAACGTAATCAAAGTAATTAAATAATAATTGGCTTCCTATTAAATAAAATAAAAATAAAAAATAAAATAATGTTGCAATTTCGCTAAATCCATATACCTCAATATAACACCCGTTGAATATTTTCGCCATTTTGCATTTCTTCTTAAATTTTAAATTTAATAAGATGATAACATATTTTTTTCTAAAACATAATATCTTCATCTCAAATTCGATTCTTATAATCATTTATTTTACAAAATATTAAGATTTTTTTAATATTACCTAACGAAAAATAACAATTTGCATATAAAAATCAAATCAGAATATTTGAAGGTTAAATTGATTAAAACATGTTTTAATTGTCGAAAATAAAAACAAATAAATAGTGTTTGATAATCCACGAAATATCGATAAACTGACATATTATTTTTAATAATACATCAAAAATTTATCAGCATTATAAGCAAAAAAAAAAAAGTTTTGTTAGAGTACAGTGCGGTTGACGAGTTGTGGCTTTGTGAACTCTTGTGCATTGTTCACTCGGGAACAAAATAAACGAAAGTAAGAAAAGTCCAATTGTGTAATTCGCAGCCATCGACATTTAACTTTGGGACCACGATTCGACAATCGTACTGTATACGACTTTATTCAACTCCTCTGTGGCATAGACCTAGATGTGTTTTTTTATAAATGTCTCAACAATCATTATTTAAAGTAATATATAATTAAAAATTAAGGCCGTAATGCGACAGTGTCTAACTTCATATTCGATGATTGTAGGTTCGATCTTCACTTGTGGAAAGGACTATGTTTAAATTAAATATTTTTCAAGTCACCTTTATTCATTCTGTAACGTGGAGACCTTGCATATAAATAAAATAGAAAAACACTTATTTAAAAAAATCACGCGTTGTTGAAATTTTAATATAACACTTTAATAACACTATAATAGATATTAAATAAGAGGAAACTTACCTTTAATGTTGTGTTATTCCAGAACATGTTTGCACGTGACGGGTGAGCTGGTATCGCTTTGGAAACCTGGTATCGGAAAATACTTTTTTTTTAGCTTCACATTGTATCAACAGGGTAGGCAGAAGGAACATAGTGTTAAGACATTTCGTTCCCATTTAAACACTTCCGTTCCCCAATTTCTGCCGAATTCTGGACGTGGAAGTTAGTGGCGGAATTCAACCAAGCCTAAGTTCTAAGCCAGAAAGCCTACTAGAGCGGGAAAATGAAAATATTTAGTAATTCATTTAACCGAGTGGTGATCGAATCGAACCCACAATTTGTCTCGGTTACAAACAATCGCACGCTTGTGCCCCTGCGCCACGATTAACCTCAAATATTCTTATTTATTCAATGTTTAGTTTCATTCTTTTTCGCGCATCTCGTAGGTTAGGCGCAAAAAATTCAGCGTCAAGACATTGGCAAGCGTGTGGAGTGACGGCACTCAATGCTGCGCTTTGTCTTGCCAGTGCGGGGAAATAGAAATAATTGCCCCAACTGAAATTAAATCCACAATCACCATATTTTCTGTCACATGGTATCACACTTTGCCAACGATTTTTTAACATTATAGAATAAAGGTAAATTCTTTAAAAAAATATATATAATAAATAACTTTGAACTTTGAGCTTCCAGCAAAGCAACAGCTAAAAAAATTCTTTCTATTATTCAATCCCTTCAAGTAGAACAATAAAAGTTTATTATGTTAATATACATATTTTTTAAACCAATAGTAGTTCTTTTTTAAGTTAAAGGTTGCCTGGTAGAGATTATCTGTGAGTGTAAAGGCCAACTTTCTTGTTTCTGTTTTTTATTTAAGTTAATTTATGTTTGTTTTTTCGTTTTGTGTTTTAGTTAATTAATATCAATTATGGTGTAATAAAGTATTAAAATGAAATAAAAAAAGAAAGTAATTAAAAAAATCTATCTTACCGTTTGCCGCATTTGTTACATATTATTTCTTTATTATGTACAAATTTTATGTGTAAATTTAAGCATCGTTTTCTTACAAATGTTTTTCCACAAACTTCGCACTTATGTGGTCTTGAATCAGTGTGAGTTCGTAAATGTACTGACATACTGTGAACAACAGATAAAAAAAGTTTAATATATTAAGCTTCGCGCTGTACCCGCATATAGAGGCCGGACTTATGGAAATGTGTCGAGCTTTTGCCGTGGTACAAGAGCGAAGAAATAAAAATATTCATAATCGTGGAATTAAATAGTGGGAATCGAACCCAATCGCGTTATAGACACACGCTTGTGCTCCTGCGCCACTACACTTTCTGTATTTTAACATAGTGTAAGACACTCCGCTCCGACACGCATCCGCCAACTAAGCGTGATAATGCGCGTTGTTGTTGCGTGCGGAACTCAACACCGCCCTGCCAGAGTGGTAAAATAGAAATAATTTTAAAAAAGGAAATAATTTAAATTTAATTTAAATAATTTAAGAAAAGGCATTAAACTGCTAGAAAACAAATCTTTAACATAATTATTTAATCCATAACTCACTTTGTCCTTCCACTCAATGTTTTGCCGCACACAGCACACTCAACAGTTCTCTTATCATGTACCATTTTGTGCCGCACCAATAAATAGTCAGCAGAAAATTTTCTTCCACAAATTTCACACATATATTTATATTCAACACAATGTACTTTACGAATGTGGGATTTTAAGATATATAGAGATGAGAATTCTTTCTTGCAATTTGCCTAAAACATATTAAATTGATTATTATATAGTATCCATCCATCAGCCTTTTAAGGTCCACTGCTGGACATAGGCCTCCCCCAATGCTCGCCACTCCGTCCGGTCCTGCGCCCTTTGAATCCAGCGGGTTCCCACTGTCTTCTTAAGGTCGTCGGTCCACCTGGTTGGAGGGCAGCCTGTACTCCTTTTGCCGAGACGTGGTCGCCATTCGAGGGCCTTTCTATAGTATTACCTTTCTATTTTTTTTATATAGTATAAAATGAAATATTGCAGAATTTAATTAATCCTGCACTATTTACAACCTGTGAGTGTTTGATTATTCGAATGTTTGTATAACAAGATTGTAGAATAAGTAAATCATTTCATGAAAAGAAAATAATGTTACTTTTTTTTTAAATATAAAAAACATGTAGTGGAACTTGAACCTGCACTTCATGGAAACTGAACAAATGTTCTAACCACTAAGCCTAATGTAGCAACATTGAAGTTTTTATACTCTTGTTACAATCTATTTATGTTGTTAGTGTCTGTGTAGAGAGATTATACATTTTTAAAAATATTTTTCTTTCCTAAGTATAGAATAAATTTACCTAAAAACATAATTAAATAATGTGTTGTTGTTAATGGTGAAAGGAAAAACTTACATTTGGACAAATTGCTTTCAATGGATCTTCTATGGGAATGTGATATTTCTTTCTATTTTCTGAAATTGTTTCAACTGTTACATTTTCGTAGAATTTGAATTCACTACTTGGATTGCTAATATCTGTAATAAATCTCAATGATTTAATATTTACAACTATGATTGTGACTTTATAATTATATATTTATTTACTTACTATCATTTAAATGTCCTAGAGGTTCAGTGAACACATTAGAGTTTAAATTATAAAAATGTTCTTTGTTGTATAAGTCCAAACCACATAAAGGCTAAAATTAAAAACAAATTGTTTTACCATTGTTATTATGAAAGCACAAAATTCCTTTTTGTTGTGATGGATATTTAACGTATCTCATTCTTATTTATCATAGAATAAATTTAGAAATAGAAACTTATTAAAATTAATAATATAAATTAATAACATACATCTTCATTTTCTATATCATCTCCAAATTTATCAGATACAGATGCCATGTTTATTATTTCATTTATTCTTATTGCTTAGAACTTTGAAAATCGTTTTTGGTTTCTCAGATAATATTTACTCTACAATATATTTAACAGTTCAACTACAAGAAAACACGACTCAAATTTTCGCAGCCGGCCGACTTTCAAATCTACATTCTACTTTATTTTACTGGAATATTGACATTTGATACAGACTAAAGAGGGGAAAAAAAATAATCGAACTTAAATAAGCCAATTGATTGTTTTTAAATATCGATTCTTATATTATTGATAAGGATAATATAAATGCATAAATAACAGCTTTTTTGTTTTGTACACGAATTTGTACGATGGACGTTTCTCGAAGATAAATTCTGGGCTCCTTTCTACTTCTGCTTTATATTAACGATGTAGTTTTAGAATTGTTCGCAGATGATACTTCCTTAATATTTAAGATTGATAGAAACAATGTAAATAACGACGAAGTGAATAGTGCACTGTCGCATATTCTTCATTAGTTTGACTATTAACGTCAATATAAAGTTAAATGCAAATAAAAAATTGAAACCTCAATTTTTAAAAGCCTTCTTGCCGGCTCTTCTCAGCAGAACTGTCTTCCGAACCGGCGTTAGTTCATTGGATTCAAAAGTGCTTGTAAAAGTCTATTTGAATGAAAAATAAAATGAAAAAAATAAATTCTCCTTCTTCATGTAATATTTCTTACATAATTTTATTTAGTCTTTATTACGAAAGTTCGAAAAGGAGAAAAATATTGATAACACAACTTTAATATTCAAGATATTATTTGTAAAAATTTACAAAGCTTTAAATATATTTATCAAATTTATTTTATTAAATAAAAAATACATAATGAACATGGTATTTTTTATTAAAAAAAAATGCTTTTTATGATAACTCGAAGTTAAGTCGAGTAAAATGTCATATTTTATAATCTGTGCTGTCACTTTTCTGATTTCTTTCGCAGCTCTCAACTACTCGTGTTTTTGTCGTGTTATTTTGTTTATTCCGCCGCAATTAGCTTATTATAACAACGTTTAATTAGCCGATTCCATTTAAAATAGCTTTTAAACGCAAGTAAACTTGGCTTTATCTTCCGCAATGGTTGTTGTTTCTTCATCCTTTGCGGTACCGGCGGAAGGTGTCTTATTCCAAACACCCTCGACTAAATTACTTATAAATGACCAAGAGTTGGGTACTGCCACGCTTTATATAACTGAAAAGTAAGTATTTAGTTTTAATGAACTATCACAAAATCTAATGAATAGTATGTATATATATTTAAATTTTATTATAATTTATTTGCAGTAATGTGGTTTGGGGCGGCGGTGTGACTGCTGCTGGAGGTTCAGCACCATCAATTTCATTATTATATCCAAATATTTCCCTCCACGCTATTCAAAGAGAGCCGTCCCCAGCGTTATATATGGTTTTGAATTATGAACTGAGGTAAGATAAAGAAAATTACTAATATTCTTAGCAAATGCTTCTTACAATTCAATTGCAACGTGGTTTACAAGAAATATTATTAAATTAGTAGTTTTTTTTGTTAGAATTTACTGTCCTTGTTAGATTATTTTTCCTTTAACTGTCAACTCTATGGACTCTTCTGGGTTAGAATTTTATTTGAATTTTGTCTTTGGTTTACAAGGCTTTTATATTGTTAGACAAAGTATTGCATTAATTATAATCATTGTGAAATAAAAATTGAAGAGAAATAGATAAAAATAAAAAATTATATACTTTAAAATTACATATAAAAGCTGAAGCACAACAAAATAATAATTTGACATTCTACTGTTCCATTTATTTAACTAAATAGTAATTTAATGAAATTTTACATAGATAAAGTCTTATTTGGTAATTATTAATTTATCTTTTTCTTAACATTATGTAGATCATACAAGATTTTTAGTCAATTAAGTAAAGGGCATTTTATTTAAAAATATGATTCATTAATGCATTGAAGCCGTTGTGGCGCGGCAGAGTGCAGATAGTGGGGAAATAGAGTGTAGCTGAGAAAGAAATTTCATAAAAAGAATGTAATTTTAGGTCTTTATCCATTGTATAAATACATTATTATTTTATTTATTAGGTTACCGGAATTAAACCAACCTCAGGCCCAAAATGAAGATGACGATGATGAGGACTTTGATGCTGATGATCATCCTATCACACAACTGAGGTATCTATTCTAGCTGATACATTTATATTGACACCATTATGATGTGAATGTGGCTCTTCTTTTAGTGTTTTTTTTGTTATTTTTTTGTCTAATTTAATAATTATTAATTTAGCCACTAATCATATAATGTTTTAACCAACATCTGTAAAGGAGTTTTTCAATTCAACTGTATTTTTTATTTTTTGTTTGTTGTTGTTTGTCTTCAGAACTTTTGACTGGGTAAACCAATTTGGATTATTCTTTTTTTATTTGAAAGCTAGTGCTTCCTGTGTGGTCCTATTTTAATTTAGTTCATTTCTAATAATGGTATCCATGAGAAGTCAGTTAAGTTTTAAATTTGGATTAAGTATGTGCGTGACAAATAACTCAATATCCCACCAACCAATTTTGATGATTCTATTTTTATTAGAAAAAGGACACACTTCAAGGATAGTTTGGTTAGATTCTGATTATGGGATCCGGTTGAAATTAAAGAATCAGCTATTTTCTGTTAAAAAATTTCATTTAAATTTACATTTTAAAATATTTTTGTACTAAATTAATGTATAATTTTTATTAATTATTTGTTTTCTCAAATATATAAATAGAGGCCTTTTTGTGATACAAATGTGACGGAGCATCTGTCTACCCAATGATAACTTGGGTTCACTTCTTACCATAGAAATGAATTATTATCACATAATTTCCTTTGCCTCCCCTAATTATTTAGGTTCTGTTTTAGAAAAATGTTTTTTTTTAGAAAATGTATAAAAAACAAACACCTTAAAAATTATAAAAACAATTGCAGGTTCATTCCCCAAAACGAAACATACCTAAGTCCAATGTATTCCGCAATGAGTCAAGGTCAAGCATTGCACCCCGACCCCGCTGACGAGGTGGACGATGAAAACTATATGGATGGAGAGGACTTTGATGAGTGTATATATTATTTTTTATATAAATAGTTTATTGTCTTTTTGGATTGGTTGTTTCGGGTATTTGGTGAAATTTTGTTTCTATGATATGTATATTGCTAGTGACCTGCCCGTGCCTCCGCCGCCCACTTCAACTATACAATTATTTGCTTACTGATCTAAATTGCTTGTCGTGTTCTAATATCATTATCATTTTAAACACAATATCTATATATTGCAAACGTACACTAAAGCATCAGGCAATGAGTTCTGCCACTTAACACGCAATGCCTCCAAAATTCGGCAGATAGTGGGGAACGGAGTGTCTTAACACTAGGTTCCCTCTGTCTACCCTGCTGTGTGCGGGATAAAGCGTGAAGCTTATATTTGAATATGCTATATAAACCAGGTGATGAAGAATTTGAAGATGCTGAAGAAGCCAATGCCACTCCGGATGAAGCTGCTGCTCGCTTGAGACAGATGCGCCTCGAGAACAGCAATGGACAGTATGATGGTATGTATTTTTAACCACCAAAAACGGAGGAGCGATGTCTATCATAAATATGTTACAAACTACGACTACGATAAGCATCATACCTTACAAACGGATGCACTGATTTTGATTTGAGTTTTTTTGAAAGGTGATTAAATTGAGTGTCCTCAGCCGTGATACAAAAGGGTACGATCCAGAGGGATCCCGCAAACAGCAGGGTAGGCAGAGGCCTACCGTACTGTAGGCCGTATACAGCGTGAAGCTGTAATCTGCACTTTTGTCTTAAAATGTCTAAAAGCTAGGTTAGGCAGAGAGAACCTGATGTTATGACACTTAATAAATTTTTGACACGCGGGAGTACTTGGAGAAAGGAGTGTCTTAACACTAAGTTCCCTCTGCCTACCCCGCTTCAGCGTAATAAGAAACAAAAAAAAAGTATATTTAATTTATTATTAATTTAAACAATATTTTAATTTACAGATTACGAAGACGCTGAGGCAGCTGAGGAGTAATTTAAGATTAGTTTATTTAGTTTTATACATTTTTTAAGCGTTTGAACGTTTGGGACGTCCAAATAATATAGTTACAGTAGAAAGTCGATTATCCGGCACAAATTATATTGGAAAATGTTTCTCTTAATAAACATAGATTTTCGTTTATATGTAATAGTTATTTTTAATAAACACATCACATTATGCCACATACACAAACAAACTCGCCTTTTTCATACATTCGATTATCCGGATTTTCGATAATACGAATACCTAACGGTAACAATTATCGATCCAGATAATCGAATTTCTACTGAATTATGATATTTGGCTACACAATTGTAAGTTTCAACCTCGAATTACTTTATTTATGCATTTTTTTTCAATTTTCTATTATAACAATAATATGTTTAAGTTCATAATAAATATATATTTGTCTTGTTGCGTATAATATGTTATATGAGTAATATGTGTAAGATTAGATTGTATTTAATTGTTAATTGAGTTTAAATGGTATAACTGAAAAATTGGTGTAACAACTTTTTACCAGGATTTTTTTTTATTGATTTAGTTAAGCCTTGGTTTAAATGTCAAAGTCGTAGTAAATTTACTACCATTTGACTTAATGTACTGCTTCAGATGAGAATCTGATAAGAACCGGCGCAAGAAAATTACTTAATACTACTTACTTACAATTGTAAAGTTTCATGATAATATAATAGATAATTAAAACCCCCAACACATGAAGCTCTATAAAGTAAATGAACAAGAAAACAACTGATGATCTCGACGCCGGCCTTTAATAATGGCTAAGAATACTCGATTAAGTGACCTTTCAATTAAAAAGAAACTTAATGAAAATCGGTTCATCCGTTTGGGAGCTACGATATCACAAACGAACATAAGGATACTAACTACAAACTTATCCCCTGTTTTTGTAGGTGAAAACAGTAAAAAACGTAGTTTTAAAATCAAAATTAAGTTACTTAAAGTTCTAATTTGTCAGTCAGACCATTTTTGCTTTTTATCTTAAATATACATATAAACTTTCTATATAGAAATTAAATTCCCTACAAAACAAACTTTGAGTCAAATTATAAATAATCAAAATTATCATAAAATTTTGATACATAATAAAGGAATTGTAACGCACATTTTTATATACATTTTTTATATAAATGTGGAAAGTACTATAAAGTATTGCAGTTTTTTAATGTTTTTTTTATTGTAAAAATAAATAAATAAAAACTGAAGAATAACTATTATATTTCTCTCTGTAGTATATAAAGATTTCTTATATTAATTTGACAAAAAGCAATCCATTAACTACCACGTTGTCTTCATACAAAAAAACTGTTAAAATAATATTAACTGATTCTCATGTAAGATGTGCTGAAAGCGAAAATGAAATCAAAAAATGCCAAGAATTTCAAAAAATTCGAATTCTTATTCAGGCCATTTTCCTTTATTAAACCTACGACCGTAAAAAACAATATTTTCAATATAACAAATAGCCATAATAATGTAAAAAAGTATTGTAAATGCTGTTTGTTTCCCAATTTAAATAAATAAATAAAATAAAATAAAAATAAAAATAATTAGCTTATCAGATAATAAAAAAAAATAGTGCCAAGCTTTGTTCTTTCCACAAAAATTACATAATATAATTCTTTTTATATATAATTAATGTTAAAGTCAATGAACGTGATGATGTAATATTTTTTATTGTATGTATTTTGAATACCATGATATATTTTTTTTATAAAGTTGTCTATTTAATTTCTAACACCATGAAAGTTAAAATTTATTTATACATGAATGTATATTTATTAAATTTATCAGCATTACAAGTTGTAATAAATATGAAAATCAAATACTAGCCAGTATACATATTAATTTAGATCAATTTCAACAGTTCATTATGTTTACTATCTGCGCTCAGACAAAATTCAAAATCATTGTCATTAATAACAACATTCATAAAATATACTTCATTTATTTAAAACAAAATCTTTGATGGTGTTAGAAGTTACGTAAGCAGAGTTTGCCAAATTGTAGGGCGGTGAGGCGGTCGTGAGATAAGTTGAGACACGCTTTAACTGTGATTATTTCCTTGAGTGTATTCAATAAATACGTTAAACACAATTCTGTTTTGTATTATTTTATTTTATAAGCAACTTCACGCTGTATCCCGCATATAGCAGTGTATGCAGAGAGAACCTAGTGATGAGACACCCCGTTCCCCACGCAACCCCGCTTTTTTGAGACATTGCGTGCTTTCCTTCTTTACCAGAGCGAGGAAATGAAAATAGTTTTTTATTTCACATTATTTACTATGGTAATGAAGATTGGTAATGTTAAATTAATGCTTTAATCATATAATAATGCTTTTAAAAATATTTCTCTTAAAAGTATTGTTATATGTTTAAAATATTATCATTATCAGTTTCACGCTCTAACCCGCATGCAGCAAGTTGAGTAGACATGGTGCCCACCGCCGACCACCGCACCATATCTTGTAACCAGAACGAGGAATCAGAAATAACTAATTCCCACTTACAACTTCAATAATCATATACACAAATATAAATAACATCCATATAAATTCGAGACTCGAGATCCTGCAGTCAAACTCACAAAGAGTTTTGCAGGACACAGTTAAACTTTTTGTATATATTGTTAAATGGTACTAATAAAATAAAATAAATAAATACACAAATGTTAAAAATAAAACTCAAATCTACACTACAGTTTTATTAGGAAAACACGTTTTTTTTTATTACATTATAGTTCATTTATTTTAACAATTATTTAATGTAAATAACGCCGTGTATGTTTGTACTTACACTTACCTCATACCACGATACGACGACGTCAATACTTATTTACTAAAATTCACTAGTTGTCTTTGCCACTGAATAATATTTAATATACATGTATAATAAATATAAAAAAGTAGTATAACTATACTAATAAAATATAATAAAAAACGTGCAGGAATAATTATTCCTTCGAGCAGAAATCGAACCTTAAAACGTAGCATATACAGACAAATACTGTACTACAATAATATATACGTGAAATAACAATTTTTCAATATAGCCTCCGTAATAATAATAATAACAACAATTAGAAAAAAATGTCATGGCATTATCAAAGCGATATAAAAAAAGCCAAAAAGCTTCACCGATTTTGATAAAACATTTACTAACGGAAAAAAACTTTTTTATATATTTCTTTTCAATATATATTAATAAATAAACAATGGCAAAAACAACCAATAATACTTAGCAACCTCAAACTTAAATATAATTTTATTTTAGTTACAATTGTAACCATCTACATATATATATTATATATATTTTACAAAGACGTAGTTGCGTTTAATCAATTGCGATTTGTGTTTATTATCATAATTAATCATATAAAAAAAAATATAGCAATACTCGTGTATATATTTTTTAACTTCACGCTATATCCCGCATATAGCATGCATGAGCATGAGGAGTCCTCATGCAGCACCCAATTTTGGAGACATTATGTGTTGAATAGCGGAGGTCAACGCCGCGTATTTATTTACTAAAGCGAGAAAATGAAACTACTTAATTCTCTCGAGTGGGAATTGAACTCAAACTGTTGCGTTGTCATTTTTTTTTATTTATCTAAAAGCTTGCTTTATTTTCTTTTACATGATTAAAACAAAAAAAGAATGTGCGTTTCGTTTTTAAAGATACATATTATCTTTTACAGGCATTTTTATTATTTATTAATAAAATTGATATATAATGGGAATTTCTTTGCAGTATATTAATTTAAAGCTTCGCTTTAAACAGAGAAGTTAGACTTCAAAATGATATTTTCAAAAAAACTCCTGTATTAGACAATACATATGTATAAATATATTATGTATAATAATGATAATATATATCGTATTTTAAAATCAATTTAAAAAACATTTTAAAGAAATATAAATTATTATAATTTAGACGTATATTTTGTAAAAATATAATTGTCTAACTCGATTTTAAAATACGATGTTAATAGATTTTTTGTAAACTACAGTTATACACGCAATTACAGTAACAGTCTTAATTTCACGTCCGCCGTTAAATTTTTTTAAATAACCTTAAATAATGTTACTAACAAAAATTAAGAAATAAAAGAACAAGACTAATACAACAAAAAAAAATTGTGCATATTTTTTTTATTTTAATAATTTTCGGGTCAATATAAAACTCCTCTCGACGTAATAATATATAAAACTAATAATTAAGTCTAAACATATATTACTTTTTTATTTAGATTTTAGACAAAATGACGTTTGTTCTGTCTAATTTCGCTTATTGACTTATACATTATGCATTTTTATACATCAAATTGAATGCCCATCTCTTTAATGTTATCTATTAAAAAGTGCGTTCCACATTTAAATAAAATCTATTATTGAAAATTTGTAATTATATTGTTTCTATTCTATAAAACACTTACATTTATTTCGTAACGGAATCTGGAATATACGACTATTATCTGTGATGTCAAATTTGACAGATCAAACGTCAGCTGTCATCAAAATGTCAATGTCAAATCGCAGTTGACGTGAGCACGCGACTACGCCGGAGCGGCTTTGCGTTATAATCAAAATTATTTATATATAAACAACCTTGAAAAAAAAAATTAAACATACAAAATTTCGATTGTAACGATTGAACGGAATCAGAATTTTGATTTTAAAACTGATAGGTATAAACATTGACACACAATATTTTTTGTATACCTTACAATACAACAAGTGACAAAATTACAAAAAAAAAAAAAACAAAACAGTCAAAAAATCAAAAGTCCAAAAACCCAAAACGCCGCTCATTTTTAATAATAGATAATATAAAATATTAAACAAATAATAAGTTTAATTTACCATCACGCCGTCGTCAATACCACAGACTTGGTCTCGACGGTTCCATTGACCTCTGCCTCTTGGGCTTGAGCCTGGGTCTGGGCCTGGGGGCTCTGGACTTCAGTGGTCTCGTTTGGGGCGTTGTCCGCGAGGTCTGGGTCTGTCTTGACCTCGTCGGTGCCTTCTTGACTGGATGTGTCTTGTGATTTTTCCGAGTCAGTATGCTCCATTGGCTCGTCTGTTTGTTTGTCATCTTTGTTTTCTTGTGCTTTGTCTGGAAATTATAAAAATATATATTTTCTATACCTTCGTCAGCATGGTCAGAAACAAATAGCTAAGAGTTATGCATGAAATATCTGGAGGGGAGTAAAAGGGCACAAACGTGGGACTGTATACGCGACAGGCTGTGGGTTTGATTCTTACTCGAGGAAATGAAGTATTTAATATTTTCATTTCCTCAATCTGGTAACTCTAAGGCAAAGCGCGGTGTTGAGTTTCGCAATTTAACATGTTCTCCGCTTTTCACCGAATTCGGCGGAAAGTGGTCCACAGTAGTATTTTAATGGAAATGGTTCCCAGGTTCCTCCAGAATTCGACGGAAAGTGGTCAACAGTAATATTTTAATTGGACCAGTTCCCAGGTTCCTTTTGTCTATTGTGCAGGATACAGTGTGAAGCTAAACAAAATGACATGGCACATTATAAGTGTGGGAGTGGCTCTGACCGCAGGTATAGTGGGTTACATTGCCATTATTTTATTGTATTATAGCCTTTAGCCCTCCTCGATAAATGGACTCGCCAACACAAAAATAGTTTTTACTTAAACCAGATCTTGACCATTGTATTCACCAAAACAAACTATTCAGCTTTATAATATTACATTAGGAAAAACTTTGAAAAGCTTGACCCTCTGGCTTTGCGTAGAGACGTATCCTTGTTGTGCGTTCTCTACCGCATTTATCATGGGGAATGTTCTGAAGAATTGTTTGACCTGTTACCTGCCGCCAAATTTTCTAACCGCACATTACGTCACAAGCTAAAATATCATCCACACCACCTGGATACGTGGCACACCACAATCCTTACACGTGTCACGGAACTGTGGAATAGCCTATCCGCGGCAGTGTTTCCAGGTCGATACGAACTGGGTACCATCAAAAAGCCCGTCTATCTCTATCTCCACCTTAAAGGCCGGCAACGCACCTATAGTCCCTATGGTGTCGCGGCGGTGATCACTTACCATCAGGTGACCCGAACGCTCGTTTGCCTTGTCTTTTCCATAAAAAAAGTATAGATATGATAAATACTACTAAAATATAATTTCGACTCACCAGTGTCATCAACTTCCATTGGCGTTTCCGTTTCCTGTTCCGTTTCGGGTTCTTTTTTCTCATTTCCGTTTACCTTCTGCAAATAAATATAACAAATTAAATAAAAATATTAATAAATAAATTCATTCTACAGACAGCACTGGACAACACAACTATAGAAAAAATAATTATTATATATATTTATTTAAATGTATTACTCGACACTCTTACATTCTAAACTACGTTACCTTCACCTCTATTAAAACAAAAATACTTTAACAAACAATATTCAGTTCGCGAGGCTATAGCCGAGCTTTGCATTTGGGTGAGTGATTACTATAAGCAGACATAAAACAAAAAATAAAAAAAAAAATTATTATTAAGAATCAATAAAAATATATCAATCATCATAATTTTCCCTGCTAGGTTTTTTTTTTGGTTGTGTGTAAAGCATTCCATATTATCAACAACAGTGTTGTCATTGAATATTTTTTCTTTTTTTTACTGCTTGGTCATATAAACTTCAGCACTCTTGTATGGTGATTTTGACAAATTATATTGCATTTTAAACTGAACCAGAAGTAAAATATTAAAATGTAAATATGTGACTCTACAATAGACCGGTTTAAACCAAGCAAGTATCATACCTACACTATACACGAACACTCACACAACCGCAAAGCTGAGCTTAGACCCAACCAGTATTCAATCAACTATTTGAACATACATAAATACTCCTTTAATTGTTTTTACATAAATATATATAACAGTAAACCTAGTTCCGAAGCGCCTTTTTGCCTTTGCTGGATACGCTGGACTTCGTCGACTTTGCCATTGTCCGTTTTTTCTATTAATATTTATTTATTTATTACATAATGAAAAAAAAAGTATATAAAACATGACATTGTAATTAACAATGAAAATACAAAAAAAACTTATAGACACTTCAAAAAAATTATAATAAGCTTTAATAGAAATAGGAAAAGGGATTTGGACGTTTATATATTATTTAACAATTTCATTTTTAGCATTTCTTAGGAAACATGTCTTTCAAACCATTAGTAGTAAACTACTACAGTATGATCGACAAGTCGTAGCCGCTCTTGAGTTGAGCATTTTGAACTTTTGCACATGTTCACTCCAGAAGTAAACAGTTGAACGTGAAAAAAAAAATCCTAATATCAAATCTTCACAGCAAGTTCAGGGCGGCCACGACTGCGAGATCATATTATATATTGCCATATCTTCACGCATCTTTCATATATATATAGCATTGTATGTCGAAAGAACACATTCGTTTTATTTCAGTACAAAGATGTATCCAACCTTTATTTGGTACCACATAATACATTCAAAAATTATTTTTTCCATGGTTTTATTAGGTCGAGCTACACGAGTATAACAAACTACAGATCATTAAATGTAAAATTCAACTTACAAACACATAAATGGGTAATATGTCGGGTTCCCCTTTAAAACGTAAATTTTTGTTATTCCTTTTACTAAATAAGTAATAACAATGACATAAAATAGTGTCAGCAAAAAAAACTGAATAATAAATATAGAATAGGATTATTTTTTCGATAAAAGTAAATACCGTATATCTATATGCATAGAATTTTTGGTTAGAGACCATCCACTTTAAAAATTTAATAAAATTTATCAGAAAATTTTTATACAGACATCAAAATAAATCTATTTCGGACAAAGATTTAACATATTTTTGAGTGTTGGCATTCCATTGAATTTTGAGTGACATGACAACAGTTCTGTTGATTTGAAGTAAACTCGTTTCAAAGTGATTTAAAATTGTATTATTTATTTTATCATCTGAAATATTTTCATGGTCAATAACATTATCAAATAATTATGTTGTTATGAATAACACATTTATTTTAAATACTGTCGTATACATTCTTTATATTGAATAACTTTTTAAATTTATGAACTGATTATAATAACATAATAAATATTAGGAGAGTTTACCAAAATACAGTAAAACATCCATTACACATTTTTTGTGATGAGCTGGCACCTGTATATTGGAACTCCTCAAAGGTCACTAATAAACCATTCAGGTTTAGGCTCTTACAATTTATAGCTCCAAGCCCTTCTATGACACAAGTGCTTATAGAATGTGCTTGTTGTAGAAAATACAGTTTTTTTGAAACTATACAGGTGGAAGAGGCAGCGCTTCTTTTATTGAAACTGCATATAGGGTAATATATTTCAAACCCACACCTAAGAAATTAATCAAGGTACCTCAACAGTTTGGACGTAGGATTTTTTTTTCATTTCACGATTTTTATCCATACCTGTATTTCGTGTGACGCACACATACGTGTGCGACGTTTCCGATTTGACAGGTAAGTGTGTGCGTGCCTATGTTATACTTTACAAATGGCGTTTTATTTTAAAACGATAATTTTATTATTTATTTTGTTTGAAAAAATAACTTTTTCATTTTTGGGAATTATTTTTTTCCGAATTATATTGGACTTTTATAGAGTAGTTAAAACTGTGGTTTCATTTAAAGTAGTGCTGACAATTCCACCCTGTATATTATTTTATAGACTATTATTGACATTACTCAGACTTTGACATATGTATTATGGACATAGTATCTTTATATAATATGTTCTTTGAAACAGTTCAGTATTTTACAACTGAACTTAATGTATGTACAATCATTTCTCCACTTTCCACCAAATTTCAAGACTAGAAAACAAGTGGAATCCAACCCCGCAATAAAACAAAGATTTTACTATAATCATTGCCTCAAAATTAAAATTGCTGCTATGATAAAAATTAAAGTGCAACTAAATCCAAATGTACCTGGGTGTTTTTACATCATATAGCTCTCAAGGGTTAACACTTTTAAATTTATCATTTTAAATAACTGTATTTAATATTATTGTATTATTCCTCACGCTTTCCTATTATTATTCCTTATTATATATTGCAAAAGCGCGGCGTTGAGTTCCACCACTCAACACGTAATGCCTTCAAAATTCGGCAGAAAGTGGGGAACAGAGTGTCATAACACTAGGTGTGCGGGATACAGCGTGATGGTGATTTATTTTATTATTCCTCATTATTATTGGTAATAATTTTAATTTCAAGAAGACAGCATAGCACAATATCTCAAAATCAGACAAGCTGAGTAAAAAATATATGAGACAATGGAGTGTTTTAAAACTAGGTTCCCTCAACCTACCCTGCTATGTACGAAAATGCGGGATAAAGCATGAAGTTACTAGAAAATTGAACATATTTCTCTACCTCAGGTTTCTCAGCATCAGCAACAGGCTGAACACTTGACGTGGATGATATCTCCTCATCCTGTTCTTGTTTCTTCTGCCTCTTGTTCGGTCTTTTCTGTTCTTTGTCCACAACTGTCCCCACTTTGTCCTCTACTGTCTCCTTTTCTGGTGCTGGGGATGCCTCCTTTTGGGCTGTGGGATCCTCCTGTAGTGGTGAATTAAATTTTTTAGGTTATCTTTTTTATAATATTAAAGTATTTTTTAGCTTCGCATTAACTTAGTCTAACATATATCAGACTACCCATACCATACGTAGAGGGAACTATTCACTTTCCACCACATTTATAAGATATATCGTGCTGAATGGTCAGATTCAACAATGCACTTGTTTTGGTACCAGAGGAAAAAAGTGAAAATATTTCATTTCTTTGAGAGGAAAATTAAACCACATCTGCAGTTTTTATAGCCGTACTGGCTATGCCACGACAGTCTCAATTTGAGGTACTTAACCATTAATGATAAAAATAATAAATTAAATGTTAATAATAATAATGCTATGAGCAAGCTAGCTTTTCGAGTTATGTACAGTGCGGTACCTTTGATTATTATCTTTTCTAGTGAACAATGCGCAGATCAAAGCGACCAAGACCCGTCGACTGCATTATACGAGTGTCCCTTACCTGCAGCAGTACGGAGTGCTGTCCCCCGGCGGAAACCTGCAGCGCCACGGTCAGGGCAGAGGATGCGGGCGCGGTGGGGGACACGTGCGCGGGCTCGCTGCAGTCCGCGCTCGCGCCTGTACCCAGCTGACCCTCGCTGCCCATACCCCATGCGTATACTTCGCCTGGGAAATAAGAAAAAAATATTTTAATTCATATCATTAACATTATTAACCAAACTACAAAGAAATAAAGACCGTCCAATATCAAGTATTTTAATGGGGAATAGAATGTCTTCACACTATGTTCCCCCTATTAACTCTGCTATATGTGAGATACAACGTGAAGATAAAAAAAAACTATAATATAAACTAATGTCTACCTTCATCTGTAACTGAAAAGGAATTGCTTGTGCCTGCTGCAATACTGATACATTTCTTGTTCTGCAACTTGGGAATGGGTTCTAACACTTCTGCGTCACTGGATTTCTCGCCTAGGCCTAATCTGTAATATTATAAATAAGTTTATTTATATTACAATTTATATATTTTAAACATTTTGTTATGTGTTATTTCGCACTATATAGTGTTTTTCTCATTACCACTTTAAATTAATAATTAAAATCAGAGATGAAAGTGATTTTTTCAAACAAAATATTTCATTAAAAAATTATCATAGTAAAATAAAACGCCATTTGTTAACAAATGCATGCATTTGCATGCGTTGTTCTTAAGAACAAATTATATATGGGTTTGAAATATATTTCCCTATATGCTGCTCCCGTAAAAGGAGCTATATACGCCTCTACGCTAAAGGAGACGATTCCACCTATATACGCCTCTTCAAAGCTGGTATTTGTCATATGAACATACGCTCGTAAAAGGTGTTTCACACGCACCTGCCGTACTCGCGCCGGCCGAGCGCGTGTGCGATGCCGGCCGCGTCCACTGCCAGCGTGTGGTGCTGCCCGGCCGCGACCGCTCTCCAGCCGCGCGTCGAGAATGCGTCGCACCACGTGGGGGAGTATATGGCAGTTTTGCGTTTTTCCCCTGTAATACCTGTAAACCATATTGAAAGATATATGTCTAATTACGTATTTCATTTGTATTTATTTTAAGTTTTTTTAAAATAATATAACTATTCATACAGTTCTCTTTCGCTTATTACATATTATTGTTAAAAATGTATTTTAATACATAGTATTTTTTTTTATTTATAGGTTTTATCAAACCTTCTAAATAATATTATACAAAATCTCCAATCAAAAACCACAGAATTAAATTGAAAAAATATAATTTCTAGTTATACATATAAGTAAATATAAAGTGAATTTTAAATGACATAGGCATATGTACAAATATATATATTATAAATCCCAAAAACAAACAATACTAACCCAACTGTCCATAATTGTTGAGACCCCAAGCAAACATCTTATCACTGGCGCCGTCCAATGCAAACGTTGCATGATAACCAGCCCATATGCGGGACGCTCCCGACTTGAGCACCACCTTTGATGGTACTAAAAGAGCACCTGAGAAATAAAAATGTATATTAATATTGGAACCTGGGAACATAAGAATACAAATAGGCTTAAAACACACCATACCCCATTAGGAAATTTTCGTTCCACGTGTTTTAACGATTTTTTGGGACATTCCATTATAAGGGCAAGGAAATGAAAATATTAAATATTTCAATTCCCCCGAAGGGAAATAGAAATCCACAACCATCGCGTTTACAGTCAGGCAAATACATATCTTATTTAAATTACATTTCTTTTTATTATTTCGTCATATAGGTATAAAGAAGAAAATTTAACTTACTGAAACCCTGTCTGGTGTCCCGCGAAGCTGACCTCTGAGACAGTCTACCGAGCTGTCCTTGTTCACCGCAACCCATTGTGTACACTGAGCCGGATGTCTATATAATTATTAAAAGTTAATATAAAATTTCCAATATTATATTAAATTAAATAATTTAAAATTATTTCGGTTCTGTTACAAGTATAAGTAATTATATATGTGATTATCATATATAAATGAACTTACTGTACTGGAACAGCATTTGACTGCAGACACTATAGTTTTGGGTTCAATCCCCATTAGGGGTACTTGTATTATTGAAATTATCCCACTCTGGTTGCATTAAGTTAACACACAACTCGTCTTCATATTAACTTCTTCTTGCCCAACCTAATAAATAAGATTTACAACATTAAAATAATAAAATACATACAGTCAAAATAACAAGATGGTCGCCACCAGAAGCTATATCGACGACCGTCTCACCGACGTCCACTTTGATAGGTTCCTTGGAAGCTTTGCCCTCACGGCCGCGCATTATGAGACCCATGCTGCCGTGCGAGTCCTGTGAACGTAAGAAAAAATATATATTAAAATAAGATATAGATAATATAGAGATAGTTTTGTAACAACTTATTTTGTGTAACACTGTATGTTTCATATAGTAGTAGGAAGTCGTGGCAACTGTGAAGTTATATTTTATTTCAACTGTTGCGCATTGTTCTCTTGGAAGGTAAATAATCAAAGTAAGAAAAAATCTTTAAATCAGATCTGCGCAGCAATTTTCAGCTAACTCCTAGCTGCAGCTTGCCTGTCAGCAGCAGAATTAATTAGTCATTTACGGTAGGTATTTATCAGTCACTGTATGTAGATTCACTCTTTACCTGACGGGGTGTCAGGTAAGTCAGTCCAAAAGTTTGACAGTCTAGATAGTAGTAAGTATGTATTGCAACACAAAATTCTCATGGGGATTCCCCTCGTTCGTTTTAGTGAGTCAAGTAGGTCAATCGAAATGCCTTGTCAGGCAAGCAGGCAAAGTCTCTTGTCAGTCAGTCCGACAAGTTACACTGACCCGGAAAGCTCCCCACGCATACACATCTCCGCTGTCGAGCAACGCGGCAGAGTGGGAGTCCCCCGCCGCTATGGCCACGGCGGCGCTGGGCAGTGACACCGCGCGGGGAGTTCCCTCGTCCTTTTCGTTGGCGGTGGGGCGGCCTAGGGCTCCTTCGTCGTTGCAGCCGAATGTCCATACCTATGTGGAAAATAGAAATATTATAATTATTATGCCTGTCAAGAAGCCAAAAAAGTAGTATTATTGTAAAAATTAGAAGAATGAGTTATTCTCATTTCCTCACTCGAGTGACAAGATAATTGTGGCGCCACATTTTAAAACGCAATGTTCCAAAAATTGCAGAAAGTTTGGGGATTGTGTCTTAACCTTACGTTTCATTCTGTATACTCTACTATATGCGGAATATAGCATAAAGAATTCACTTTTCCCAATTTCAAAATGTTGCACATCAACTGCTATAATCAAAATAATTATTCAACCAAACTCAGTTGGGGACTTACTAACACACTACCCAAACAAAATCAAATATCATGTATCAGAACACCATAAAAGGCCCAGACAATACAAGATACTCTCACTTGACTACCAAAATATTTTTTTTTATAGCTTCACGCTGTATCCCGTATATAGCATGGTGGGGAGAGGTACTCTGATCACCAATTTCCGCCGAATTCTTTGACATTGCGTGTTAAGTGACCAAAATATCTTCATCAGGAATATTTCTATTTCTGTACTTCTTAATAAATATTATGAAGTTTAAGAGTTTCTCTATTTAATTTCTCTATTAACTCAATAACTGGTTAGAATTTAAAAATAAACGACATTAGAAAGTCCATTAATTGGCTGTAGCTATAGGCTATATTTTACATCACAATCATCTGTTGCATTTAGAATGTATCATACATTTTATTAGTTATATCTATTTAACAATAGGGGCGAAACCGGAAGTAAACACTATAAATAGTATTATTTAATATAAAAAACTCACTTTGCCATCACAGTCCAAGGCTATAGTGTGCATGCCGCCAGCACGAGCATCCACAATCTTGTTGCCGAGGGCAGAGACATGTTTAAATCTGAAAACAATAAAAATAGTCATGGTGCAGGGTAACATCACTAACATTAGATAACAACAAAAAAAAGTATAAATATATCTGTAGACAAAGTCAACAAAGTTCTTACATCAAAGATGTATTTTTTACTCTTAGTGGGAGATCACATGTTTATAGAAACAACACTGACACATGTTTTGTATCAAAATAGTATTTTTTTGTTTTATTTAGTATTAAAAAAAACACTGTAGTGCAGTGGAAGAGTTCTCAGGCTAAGTCCAAATTCCACACAGGGGAATTAATAATTTTCATTATCCCACTCTGGTGTAGTGCAGAACACAACTCATGCTCATTCATCATGATTAATATATGGACTTATTAAATTGCAGGCTTTCTTTAGCGGCAATGCTGTAGCCAGTGGTAGCTACCTGTAGGACTGACATGTCTCTGTAACTTGATCTTTGTAAACTGCCTGTAATGGCCTAATTGAATAAAGAATATTTTGATAAACCCTACAATTATTCTATGTACCATCAGCATTTAAATAAGTAAAAATATATATTATTGTAATACTTACTTAGTAGTCTCAATGACATCTTCACCTAAGCCCAGTTGTCCAACATCACCCTGTCCACATGTAAACACACAACCTCGTTTTTTGGGTGCGGATGGTATTTCTAACTGGATTGCTGTTAAAAATACAATATTTTTAACTTAAACACCACAAGTATAGAATTTTATAAGTTTTAAGTATAAATATCACATGTTTTTAACTTCACACTTCTTATAATTTTGCACAATGTAAAATTATGGCTTTATGAAATATCAATATAAATATAGAGATGGTAACATATTTTTTTTGCTTTATTATATTGTAATTTAATAAAACTAAATTACATATTATTACACAATATGAACAATAATTTCAACAGAAATTTAATAATAATTTTCCTATTGATACATTGGGACATTTTAAGTGGTAATTTTTCTTGTTTTATATTGAATCTTTTTTTATTTTGGTTGCATATCTCAAAAATAGCTCCAAACTCCTTACTATGGAAAGCAATGGGTGCTCATGTGGTGATTTATGGCAGCAGCTTCTTAATCCGATAGGTCATAATGCATCCAAATTAGACAGAAAGTTGAGAATGAAGTGTCTTAGCAACAGGTTTACAATTTGTACCTATACTTTTATATTTACATAAGAAGTGTAAAGCTAAAACAATAACCATATAATGTAACATCCAATTACAACATAAAGCAATTAATTCTTGTATCATAATACTAAAATCCATTTAAATTTGACCCATAGGAACCTCATAGTTATATAGTAAACTGAGTTCAAATTATATTTGTTGCAATGTTCTATGGCATTGAGCAAGTATTGACACTGTAGATAGGAAACAATTATATGTCAATATGTCATCAGGTTTTCTTATCACAATACAGTGTTTTTGTGACTAAGCAAATATTTATAATATAAAAAAATATATAATTCTAATTATAATTGCTATGTTATCTTTTTAAAAATTGAATAGTACGAAAACATTTGATATTTGACGAAGTTATTACGAGTCAATATTTTTTTATCATTATTTCTAAGTTATTATAGTTGATAAGGTACAAAAACATTAAAGTAAAAGTACTTATTGATGTCGCTAAACGAAAATTAGCTATAATTACATACAATCTGAATTGAATGGTTATCTATGACATTGTCATGTTATTACCATATTGCTACCAGTTATTTTCCATGTTTTATCTAAAGTCCTATTTGCGATTTAAGTGCCTAATAATTTATAAAATCCATGTTATGTTTCAAATACTAAATTAATAATATAAAATAGGTATGCGGCGTATAAATTTCTTGAAATCAAGGTCAACCCTATAAACAGCGCTAATAATATTAGAAAATAGAATGGCAAACACTCGACGCGCTTAGTGCCGATAATTCATCTAACCTCAAAATTATTCCATTTCAAACACGCTTACGTAACCCTAGCTATATATATTATAATAGAAACAAAAATCTACTTTGTTGCGAACCTAAAATGGAAACAGAAACATAATTAACGCATCGCATTTGAGAATTAAAAACAAAAAGGCGCCAATTATACTCCAGTATTATGGTCTGCATTTCCCGCCATCATGATTTGACAGGTCATTGACGTCGAATAGAATTGTAAAGAAAACAACTGCTATAACATTGTTACAAGTACTGACCTCCGCGTTTTTTCTTATTTTTCGGCCCTGTAGATGCCGTGGCTGCGGAAGATTTCGACGCTGAACGTTTAACGCCTCGCGCCGCCGGCATTATGTCTGCAATATTGCAAAGGACGCGTCAGTAAACACACAGAGCGCGGCAAATATTTGTTGGCCGATGCGTTCGCACTGATGACGTTTTCACTACCTTTTTAATTGCATTAGCTTATTGTTTCCATAATGCAAGCCTCTACACCAATAACGAGGCTAAGGCCTCATAGATTTATGCGAAGCGCAGATAGGTTATATTATGCGTTTGTATAGCACTACACTGGGAACAAACAACGCACGAATGTCGTAAGGAATAATTTTATAACATAGCGGAATTATTTACTTACTGTTTAATAGTTAAGGGTAATAGTAATCCAAATTACTAACAATTAAATGATATCACTAAAGAATATGAGGTGACGTATTATTTCAACAGAGTACAAATCCCGTGCATCTCCTCTGTTCGCTTCGCTTGGCCTACGTACCACAGATAACGTAAAACATAGAGGTAATCGACAAGTGATGTCATCGAGGCCACAGATTATATATATTTTGTTTTTGGTAATATTTTATTGATTAAGAGTATGATGATAAAGATTTAAAAATATTCAATATAATATTTTAAAAATATGAAATAAAGGTAACTTCTTTTTTTATTTAAAAAATATAAGCAACAGGTAAACAATGTAGGCTAATATAATGGCAGCTTTGATAATAGTGAATTATTTAAGGCTCACACTCAGTAATATATTTACAGTTCTATTATAGAAAATGAATAGTCAATTAAAACATTTCTAAATACATATTTAATTCTTAAATATGTAAATAGGTAATTTGGTTAAGGAATATATAAATATCTTTTTATTTATAGATATTTCTATATTATTTATGCTAATGTATATGGTTAAAAAACAAAACTTTAATGTAAATAGTTTGTTTTTTGCAAAACTCCCAGCAGCGAACATAAATAATGAATAAAGAGTGAAAGAATTATAAACGTTCTACTCGGAAGCAGCACCATGATGACTTAATTTTTTTACCTTTCATGTTTGTTCCTGCATATTTTTAGCAGGCAGGTTAAGGAGGAGGAGTACCTAGAGAGGCATTATTTTCCGAACATTGTGAATTGATTAGCAGAATACAACATATTGTCCGCTCGGGATCGTACCCGTAACCATTACGTTGAAATTCCGACAATGTGCCACAATTCTTTTTACTTTACGGTATTAAGTTCTACGAGACCACTATTTCTTATTTTTAATTTTCGTTTTATAATTAACATTTTTATATAGAAAATCAATTTTTTTTGAAAGTCGGTTAATAAATACATTTTCTGAAAATGTATTTATTAACCGACTTTCAAAAAAAAGGAGGTTCTCCATTCGTCGAAATCTTTTTTATCTGACTTCTGTAAGAGCCTATTATATATATCTGTACCTCCTAAGGTTATCAATTCGACTGTATTTTTTATGTACGTTCAGCCATTATTCGAAGACGCCTGAACCGATTTGGATATTTTTTTTGTTTGAAAGAGTATACCTCACAGATAGTGCCATGATGACTATGTCAAGATCTGATGATGGGATCCTGGAGAAATCGAGGAAACTTTTTAAATTTTATAGGCACAATTATAGACTCATTTCTTTTTAACCAACTTCAAAAAAGAGGATGTTATCATTTTCAATCGACTTTAGAAGAAGGGAAAGGTTGTCAATTCTCCCGAATATTTTTTATGTATGTTCTTTTCTATGTACTATGTAATAGTACAACTACTACGTTCTTGCTCGAGAAGCATTCTTTTCAGGTCTACCCATCACTTATAATGGCAAAATAAATTAATTTTTAACAAAAAACAAACCGACTTCAAACAATAAACTAAAAAGCTAATGCTACAACCTTAGTACAGTATCAAATTACTAGGCCTGTTTGTTTTACTTGGCAGCGACTTTAAAATTATAAAATCTTTCTTTAATTATTATTTTTTAACAAAATCAAAGTAGGTAGGTACTATTGCTTTGTGTTAAGTAAATTTATTATATAGTTTATTGTTTGAAGTTGGTTTGTTTTTTGTTAAAATTTAATTTATTTGATATTAATTACAATCTGATCAGGCAATGCTATATTCATTTTGTTATTAAAGTATCGATTTTGTTGCAAACAATGTTGCTATTTATATGGTAATCCAGACAAATGATTGCTGACTATATTTTTGTACCAACCTGTGCCAAGTGCTTAAAGGGGAAACCTAAAATTGGATTTGGTTTGTGTTTATGCATATATATTAATTTAGGCAATTTTAGGTCTACTTGCATATGATAATTTTGCGATCGATACCTTATGATTTAAATTACTATGTCTCTATCCTGTATATCGAAATTTAAATTCAAGTTGATTTTAAATGTAGCTGTTCTCTATGTTTTTCACGTTACAACAACGGTGGCTTTTATTAACTTTAATTTTCTTGTATATAACAAGGTAGACAAAGGGAACCTATATTCCTTACTTAATTTTTTGTGTTTTTGACCTTCGAAACCTTGTGTTATGAATGGCGCAACTTGACACCGTTTTTGGTTTACCACAGCGAGAAAATGAAAAAAATTAATTCCACTCACCGAGAACTAACCCGCATCCATCACTGCGCCACGGTGGCCAACTCTCGAAGGAACTAAACTGAACTGTAGGTAACGCGACGCCAGTGGGCATAGAACCCACAACCTAGTATATATGTTCCTTGCCCGCAACAGTCGCGTTTATAATCGGATACTCTCTCTCGCTGCGCTACGACTGCCTATATATTTATAACAAATATATAATTATGTTAGACAAGCGGCCTGCTCGCGGCTTCGCCCGAGGATTTATGTTGTACTAAAGTATTAGAATGTTTAAAAGTCCTCCTGACGAAATTAATGCTTAAATCAACAGTATGTTTTATGCGTTATCAAGATACTTTAGTACCTACCATTTGTTGACAATAGATAGCGTTACATATGTCTATTTCTACTATCTCAAATATGAACTTCTTAAAAACTTAAATACTTATATCTTTGATAGAGTGAAGCGATTACAATGAAATAAAAACTAAAACCTTCTCTGAGTTACTTATAATTTTTATGTATGAAAGTTGCTGAAATTTGTTGTGTTTTTTACGTGATACGTGTTTACGAATCACGTAAAAAACACAACAAATTTCGTTAGTTATATTATGTGTTCACATAATTAATATCTATGTGTAATAATATAGATATGTGAACACATAATTATGTGTTCACATATCTATATCTATATATAAACAGACAAACAAACAAAAATTCCAAAAATTCTGGAAATGGATTCTGTTAGTTATCCTTTAAGACCCTGGCAAATTTTTTAAAAAATATTTTCAATGTACAGAAACGACTTTTCTACAGATTTATAGATTTATAAGTATAGATATAGATTTGAACCTACCCTTCAGCACCTTAACAATAGTAGATAATTAAATATACTAGGTACTAATAAGGACCCATTATCAGAATAAAAAATATATCTTAAAATATATTATTAAATACAATAAAACAAATTAATGAACTCATTAACGTATTTTCGGTGTGGGTGTCACTGGGCGGGGCGATGAACTCCGCCCACCTCGAAAGCCTTTATAGTTGTCTTCTTCTCTCGTTAGTAAAAAATTGTTTCAGAAAATCTGTAATGTTTTGTAACTTTTTTTCCTCGGACGTAGCAGGGTTGGTAGAGGGAACCTGGGAACCTAGCGGTGTAATAAATAATCGAGGTGCATTGGTTTTGTTGTAAATAGGTGTAGTAAATAATGTATTAATATTTATAATTGAATGAGGCTGTTGTATTGTGTCACAGTGTCTAGTATAAACTGATGGTTGTCCTTGAGACATCCATTTGGGGGAATCGATTACCTTTATTATCATTGAGGTCAGTCGTGGCGCTGCAGTTGCAACTGTGAATATGACAGGTTGTGGATTCAATTACCACTCGATAAAATAAAATATTTAGGTATTCATGTATTCATTTACTCGCTCGGGTGATCTGGTCTTTGGTGGAAAGAGGGAAACGGAAGTGTCTTAATGGGAGTGTCTTAACACTAGGTTCCCAGGTGCTCTCTGCCTACCCTGCTATATACGGGATACAGCGTGAAGCTAACAAAATACCATCATATCTCTGCTCTGGCAAAGCGTGATATTGAGCCACTCAACGGGCACTATCTTGAGAATTAAGTACCTACGCGGAAAGTGGGTCATTAAATATCTCATAATTATTTAAGCTTCACATTTTTCCCTATACAGAAATACAGGATACGAAGAACGTGGTGTTAAGACACTCCGTTCTCCTTTTATAATTCCCAGTTTCCCACATTATTCATAGATTTGAATATAAACTAATATTTGAAATAAAAAGGTTATATTTAAAGGTAACAGAACAACCTATCTAAGGTACAGTCGCGGGTGGTATCCAAGTGATATAAGAGTGTCGTGTTACGCCGCGGCGGGGCTTGGGTGTTTGGTAAAGAAAGTTTTGCGTATTCGATTATAATAGAAAATATTATATACATATTAATATTATTATTTATTTTAATTTAAAACATGGCGTTAAATTCCTCTAATCAATGCTCAGTGTGTCGAATTAGGAAAAGAAAGGAGTGTCTCTAGATTAGATTCTGCCCGAGTTTATCTAATCTTGAAGAATCTCTTGGCTCCCGTAGCCCCGATTTGTGGCGGGGCGGAGCACCGTGAGGTTATAGTGGGTAGTGTGGACCTCCTATTTCTGCTGGTCTATGAGTCCCGTATGAATCTCCACTTGGGCGATGTACCTATCCGTAAAAGAGCTTTCCACGATAAAAAAAAGGTTTTGTATTTATAATGTAGACCTAAATATAATGATTGACTAAAGAACAGATAAATAATTTTAAAATATTATTTTATAGTTCTGTTTTACAAATAATCTTGTGGACAATCTGATATCTAGGTAATGTAAAATATTCGACACGGTCGTATCAGAACATTACCTACGAGGGTAATATCAAATTAAATTTATAAATAATACTTAGATATAAAATTAGATACAATAAAGTGCACAAAATATATTTAGTTTACTGATATTATGTTGAGATTACTTTTCTTAGTTGAATAACTGGTGTAATAAAATTGTAGAATTAATTAAAATGTTATAAAATTTTAAAGTATGACATTTACATTTTTAGATTTCTAAATGGAACTAATTTTGTAGTGAAAATATTGCTATTTTAATATAAGTTTTGTCAATATAATAAATGTTACGCTATTTTTACACCTAATTTAATTTTGAAATATATTTTTATAGCCCAGTTAGAAATCCTATATGTGTATTTTAATTTATAATATTATTATGTAAATGTTTTAACGCCTGGCTTAGATGGAGTCTGTCATTAGTTTTTGTGTGTCGCCAATCGTGGCGTAGGGGCATGAGCATGCAGCTGTAAACACGACAGGCCGTGGGTTCTATCCCCTTTCGAGGAAATCAAGTATTAAATATTTTTAATTTACGAGATAAAGCGCAGAGTTGAGTTCTGCCACTAAACACGCTTTGCCTCCGTAATTCGGTGGTAAGTGAGGATTGGAACTGTCTTAATGGGTACATAGTGTCTACAAATTTAGGTTCCCAAGTTTCCTTTGCCTATCCTGCTGCCTGAGTGGAATACTGCCAAAAAAAACCCAGTATTTGCCTTCCACCGCGATGCAAAAGTATATTATGAAAAGCAAAAAAAAAAAACGCTTTCAGATAAACATTTCAAAATAATATAGAAACCAAAACATAATTTTGTTGTCTCCTAAGCTACATATAACTGTCAAGTTTCATGAGGATACAATAATTACAAATAGTTCAATTCTTATATATTATTACAAAGTTTATTACAGTTAAAAAAACAGCAGGCAAAACTTATTCGCAACATCACATTGTGAGGGTAAATCAATAAATATGCTGCAGAAAGCGTCTACGATGCTGCCACAATACGGCTGATACAGCACTCACAGCGCACCTTATATCTTTATATTTTGATATACATATTTATTTTTAAAATAATATCGACGCTAGTTTGGCGCCTAACAGCGATGGTTGCGAGTTCAATTTTTTGTTTGAAGAATGTTAGCTATTGTTTTCAGTCTTATGAAGCCGTCATGACGCAGGGGCACTAACGTGCAATTGTTAATGTGACGGATATAGGTTCGATTCTAACTCTGGGGAATGAAATACCTATTTAATATTTTCATTTCTGTACTATGGCGACTAGCAGACCTGAACAAGAGATGCAGAGTCAATTCCGGCTAATACGTTTTGCTAAAAACGTATCTTTCCTCACTGTGGAAAACACTTTCAAAATATATCATAAAATAAGTACTTAATAAAACAATATTTTGCTAATCATTTATTAATACTACTCACATTAATTTAATTTAATATTAAAACGTGGCAAATCCCTTAGGTGGTCTTTATACAGAGGACATTAAACAAGATGGTGGAATTCCGAGAATCCGCTCCAACTGTCACGCCGACGCGGGAAAACGATCAACAGTGTATTTTATTGACAGATTATATACGACCTTTTTTATTTTTTTTATTTTTTATTTGTTGTAAGTATCTATATTGTGTTACGTTTTTGGATTTTTTCAGATTTTTATCTAGAGATAAATAATTAAATTAATATAATTAGTATAATTTATTGGTTTTTGGTATTTGTTGTATTATTATTATCGTTTATGTGGTAATCCATGGCTTGCCCTGGTCCTTGGGATATGAGCTTAATATAGTACCTTCCTATCTATATATTCATGAAGACGGGGTGAAGGTCGTCACTGTGATGGCGTTCTGTTAAGGGGGTCCATAAAATTGAACATAAATATTTAACTAAAGAAGATAGAATAGTCAGCTCACGTTTACTTATTTCATGGTCATTTTAATTATATTATTCTTAAATACAATATTTTGTCCAATTAGACCAAGGAATCTTCGTTCTTATAAGCATAAACCTTATTCAAAAAGGAATTTTAGTGTACTTATTTAGGCGTATCTTCACGCCTTTACCCGTATGGCAGGCAGAGGGAACCAGACTCTCAACTCAGACTTACCTGAGACTTCGTTCCAGATTTTCCGTATTACTTCCAAAATATTGCGTATTGAATGGCGAAATTTTACGCCGCACTTTGTCTACTAGAGTGAAAAAAAAGAAAATTCATTTCGAGTGGAATCGAATCCCAAATCACCGCGCTTACAATCACTCTGTCCCACTGCACCATGACGGCATCTTACCGCCTATCCGTGAAGCTATAGAAAAATTTTAAAAAGCACAACAATAGATCATAATTATATCGTTATATCACCTACTTCCTTTAAGTACGCCCTTCAAACGTCAAGAGTGGGGTGTGGTTATGCCCTCATACTACAGGGACCACTTACATTTAATGGTTTGTGATGAGATTTATACATTTTTTTTATAAAATAGGTTAGAACAAATTGGATCTAACTTAATATTTGCCATTTGTGGGAAAAGATCATAGATTTTTGAAATAGGCATTTTATTACAAGTTTAAGGAAAATTATTCATAAATTACAAAAATGTAGAGGCAAGTCGCACTACGATAGTGCGGCTGTGAACACGACAGGTTGTGGGTTCGATTACCACTCGAAGAAATTAAATATTTACTTTCGTTTCCTCGCTGTGATAACGCGGCAAAACGCGACCAGGCGTTCTCCTTCAGAATTCGGTGGCAAGTGGGAAACGGAAGTGTCTTAATGTGTACGGAGTATCTTAACACTAGGTTCCCAGATCCCTCTTCATACACTGCTATGTACGGGAATCAAAAATGTTAATTTAGGTTTTCGTAAAACATGTGGAATATACGGTACATGTACATGTACAGACGAGCATAACCCATACCAAATCAGACGATTCGAAAACATTAAGTTAAAAACACTTAATTCCTATTTATTAGCTTCACGTAGTATAATCTATCTATATATATAAAAGGACTTGTCCTCACTGACTGAGGTAAGACGCACGTACAGCCATAACCGCTGTGCGTAGGAACGTGGAATTTGGACAGGTGTTTACTTTCGTAATCTGGACATCCACTAAGAAGGGATTTTGAAAAATTTTTACCCTAAAGGGGTGAAATAGGGGTTCAAAGTTTGTATGGAAAAAAAATTAAATTGGCACCGATTTTTATAAAATTTAAAATTTAGATTTTTAAAAGTATTTAATTGAACACGTGTTTCATCGTTTTTTAGAATTCTCCCCCTAAGGGTGCAAATAAGGGGTTGAAAGTTTGTATGGGAAAATTCTTAATTCGCCACCGATTTTTATAAAATTTGAAATTTAGACTCTTAAAAATATTTCATTGAACACATGTTTCATGGGTTATTAGAATTCACCCCTAAATACGCAAGCAAAGCTGCGCGCGTCCGCTAGTCTATATATATAAAAGGACTTGTCCTCACTGACTGAGGTAAGACGCACGCACAGCCTTAACCGCTGATGGTAGAAACGTGAAATTTGGACAAAAGTTTACTTTCGTAATCTGGACATCCACTAAGAAGGAATTTTGAAAAATTTTAACCCTAAAGGGGTGAAACAGGGGTTCAAAGTTTGTATGGAAAAAAATTTTAATCGGCACCGATCTTTATAAAATTTAAAATTTAGATTTTTAAAAGTATTTAATTGAACACGTGTTTCTTCGTTTTCTAGAATTCTCCCCCTAAGGGTGCAAATAAGGGGTTGAAAGTTTGTATGGAAAAATTCTTAAATCGCCACTGATCTTTATAAAATTTGAAATTTAGACTCTTAAAATATTTAATTGAACATGTGTTTCATGGTTTTCTAGAATTCACCCCCTAAGGGTGCAAATAAGGGGTTGAGATTTTTTTTGGAAAAATCTTTAAAACGCCGCCGATTTTTATAAAATTTGAAATTTAAACTCTTAAAAATATTTCATTGAACACATGTTTCATGGTTTATTAGAATTCACTCCTAAATACGTAAGCGAAGCTGCGCGCGTCCGCTAGTATAATAATAAAGATATTATCAATTAAATTCAATTCAAATGGTACTGTCATCGTTTATGTCGTTACGCAGCACATTGTGGACGCGCGACCGCTCTGCGCGATGAATGATGTACAGCACTCCCCTAGCTTACCAGCTTATGGTGATTTTAAGTTATTTGTTAATATTTATGGGTGTGTATCGCTTTTTTTGTCTAAAATTTCTATTATTTTGTCGATTATTTTGTATTTAGATTTGCGGTTGTTAAAGTTTAGATATTTTTTTTTGGTGTCATACTGTTTCCTGTATATAGCAGGGCAGGCAGCTAATGTTAAGACATTCCCATCTGAATGCGATATATTGCTTGTTGAGTGGCGGAACTCAACGCTGCCTATCTTCCACAGAATTGTAGTGCGGAAATGAAAATTTAGTTGCCCCGAGCGTTTCCACAGAACCCACAAGCGTCGCGCTTACAGCCAGTCCAGTAAACGCTATTGCAATAAGCCATGTTTGCCGTTTAGTTTAATTAGTTAGTTAATGGTGACAAGAATTTTCTTATACTGTCACCACTCAGTTTAACTAGTATAAATTACCTATTATTTCGTGTATTTTCAGCGATGAAAGCTATATTGCTCGTGATAAAAACAGAATTGGGAAAAGAATAATATTTTTTTTCATATAAAAGCGTCTCTAAACGGTATCGAATTGAAATCTCGGGTCTGCAATCCGACTTCTGAAAACTGTGCCATTGCTTCTAAGTTCGCTTACATAGCTTTTAATATTTACTTAGTAGATGAATTAATGTAAGAATACTTATTTTTACGTAGGCTTAACTGTATTTTTTCACGTTTTAGAAAATTTAAAATAGAGAACCGAATTTGATGAAACATTAACTTTCCCTTAACTTACTGCATTTGAATTAATAGGATTGTCTCGATCTGATTTTTAGTTACCAATAATTTTGTGTATAACGTAACATACATATATTTATGAAATATAGCACTAGTGCTTGGAAGCCTAAAATATAATATTATGCAATTCTAACAACACACGTTCATAAAAATCTAACCGAGAACCTTCTTTCAATTAAAGTTGGTTAAAAAAATATAAGTAGGTAGTAGCAACCAACCAATTTTATCTCCCAAACTATTAAGCCAAAAAAAACAATGCAATTAACAAACTCAAATAATTTCATACAATAGTATACATTTCATCCAAGAAAAGGTGCATTATGATTATACTCGTAGGTCGGTAGGTAGCATCTGTCAATATAATCCGCATTTGAACAACAAAAGACGTGTGTTTTATCTAGTTTACAAATCTCTATTGTAATTGTAGTGGTACTTGACTGTATTGAACAGTGCAGTGGCTTTGGATGGGGTTCCGTATGTTTGTGTGTACTAGCAATTTGCTATGGCTTCGCACGTATGGATGTTATTATGTTATGATTGCTTTGCTTAATGCGGGTGATGACTCAAGTTAAAATTATAATGTAAATAAATAAAATAAATAAATCACCTCCACGCTGTTTCTACACAGAGGGGTACCTAGAGGGAACCTACTGTTAAGACAATCCGTTCCTCATTTTCCGGCGAATTCAGGGGGAATTGCGTACGGAGTGGCGTAATTCAACGTCGCTCTTGGCATTAAAATTTAATTTAAATAGTAATGTAATTATAATTGATTCAGAATAAATTGAAAGCAACATCTATATGTAACAATAATTCGGCAGATATTCTGGTAGCTTGGATATGAAAGAGTGCAGTAAGACAGACAAGCAGACAGTGTAAAAAATTAAAATGTGTATGAATCTAATTTACTGTTTCACACAACAACACAACGAATAATTAATTTCAATAAAATTTTATTAAATAAATGCTTATATAATGAATAAGTCGTATCTTTACTAAACAAAAAAAAAATGGCACTTAACAATTAGAAACCACAAAATACATTAACTGTATTTCACAATTAATCCTCCTATTAAACTGACACATCAATAGCTAGTTAAAAACAACTTCATATTAAACAAAAATGAACCCGCTACCCCTAAACCAACACCCGTATACCATAGAGAACAAGACGTCTTCACCAACAAAGGAACCCCTCAAAAAGCACAAAAGCGACAAATAAGCGTATAACGATCTTATTCATCGCATTATTACTGTACTGAATTAAATCTGCAATATAGAAAACCTTTATTTCTATATAAATAGAGGTATTTTTATAATTTTTCGGGTATATATTTATTTTTGTCAGGTTTTCGGTATAAGAATAGGACAAAATGAGCAAACTAAGAGCGGCCGCGTCTTTGAAAATGTATTATTGAACATGTTTTTACTTCCTCAGTTTGTTTAAACATATGGCATCGGCCTAACAATGTCTTAATCGCAGTTAAGTGTGGCTGTATCGATGATGGTCAATGCTTGGAACATTTTATATAAATAAAAAAAGCATTATTTTAGATACGGTTTGTGGCCGTCGCGGCGCATGAGGGGTTGTGGGTTCAATTCCCATTGTGCCATTAAACATGCAACGTCTCAAGAATTCGACGGTGAGGAGTGGGGAACGGAAGTGTCTTAATGGCAATGTCTTAATTCTAGGTTCCTATGTTCCCTCTGTCTACTCTGTGACTCGAACGTGACTTGACGTGACGAATGTTTCGATAATTGACTGGAAAAAGTGTAATACAGTCTTTGAACGCTATATTCCATCACAATTACAGTCAGAGAGAGAGATTGAGAGATGAGATTTATGTTTATAAAATAGTAATTCCGCAAAAACTAACTAGGTTCAGTTAATGGTGTCATTTTTGAATTCAAAATTATATTTAGTCATTAAAATTGTAAGAGCCGTCGCGGCGCACAGAGATAGTCAGAGCTAGACTGTAAATTGTGAGCTGTAAGTTGATATCCTTTGCCGGAATTAGGTATAATATTTATTTTCATCTCCTCTTTAGTAGATAAAGCGTTGCGTTAGGTACCGCCATTCAATATAACATGTTTTGAAGTTGGCAACCTTATGGGGCACAAGGGTGTGACTGTAACACGACGTTGTGGGTTCGATGCCCACTCGAGGCAATTAATTATTATTTCTTAATATTTTCATTTCTTTCCTCTGGCCACCAAAGTAAAAGCGCGGTGTTCAGTTTCGCCACTCAATACTCAATGCCTCGAAAATTCCATAAAAAGTGGGGAACGGAGTGTCTTAACACTAGGTTCCCTCTGCCTACCCTTATGTGTGTGGGATACAGCGTGAAGCTAATTTTATATCAATAAGGTAAATATATTTTTTGTTTTCTTTGTACGTGGGATTTTGTTTATGAAAAATATCAATTAGAGAGAAACGTGTCATAAAGGACAGAAAGAAAAAAGCTATTTGCAATGATTTACAATATTTTAGCTTATTTTGCAATTGATAGAGCAACTCTACTTTTTATATAGTCACCGGGGTGAAAGTGTTATAAAATTACAAAGAAGATTTGCCTGTTTTTTATTTTATTTTCCTCTGATAAATTGTTGCTTATTAAAGTGGATACTTACTACTTCAGTTGTTTGCCAATTTTTATCTAATTCTCTAGGTTTCTTTGACATGCGCTTATATCACTTATAGCTATGCTATATTTACCCCACAGGGTGGACAGAGATAACTCGATCAGTTTAAGAAACATTGCAAGTTGCCAGTTGGATGACAAAGCCTAGCATAGCATTTGGTCTGACCAAGCTACTTAAACGAAAATATTTCAAATATAAACATTACTCCGTTGAAGAATCGAATATAGATACAATTATGCTAGATTTAGTCAGATCCGCCTTTACTGAATAACGATAGTTTTTCAATTTGAATGAAAGTCTAAAGATTTTCTATAACATCTAAATAACCTTTAATTGTCAATCCTTAAAAGTAAGACTCTACCTTCTATCAATATAGACAACTTATTTAGATTAGTGACAATAGTGACAACTTATTTAGATTAATTAAAACGTCCATTTTAAATTTACAAAATTGTTAGACATTACATCACGATCCTCGCGATGATTTAACAGCTGTTGACTGTTTTGGAGGCGACGGAAATATCTTTTCCAACTCGGGATTACGCCTACTTTAACCCCAATTGTTCCACAACGTTGAAAATGGCGTTATAACACGACCAATGGGAGGCGTGACCGTTTGAATGGATTGAGCGATTTGATTGGTCGATTGTTATACCGGACTCTGAATCGGCCAATCAGAAGCGAGAATGAAGGTTTGATTCAAACTAGTTCCATTTATGCTGTCAACTTGTGAAGACGCGTTTAAAATTCGAAAAGTTTTGAATTGAAAATAAAAAATAAAAGCAGTTTAACAAAAATTTTCGGCCAGTGCTCTGTGGATTGTAATATATTTTTAATCTGTGCTAATTATTTATCTGTTTGAAAGGGAAAAATTAAAGTTTTGATAGATTTGTGCGTCGCGCGGCATTTTATTTTTAGTTGTAGCTTGTTAAATAGTGAGCCGGGATCTTAATTTAGCGTTGCACATGAGTGTGAGTATGGTTTACTTTACTTGTATTTTGTTTTACATGCACAGACGTAATATTTCTGGATGTTTACTCCTCTTTTTACTTGTCAATTATCAGGTCTTTTACCCGTGCGAGATTTATATTTAATGGTCTCGTTGAAACATGAAAATGTCGACGGTTTAAAGGACATTTGTATAATCGTAGCTTTTGAATGCATTTCAATATTTCTTCTGTACATTTTTTTAGTTTTGTAAAGAAATATAAACAAAAATATATAATGGTCACTTTGACTCTACAATTCATGATGTAAAAGAATTAAATTTTATTCAAGCAACAAATAACACCCTATTTCCTGTATTTAAACTATAATGCAATTTAAATAAACAAATACCAACGCCATGACTTCATACTATATATAAAATGTGTAAAATATTGCTTTAGACATTGCAAATGCAAAAGGTGTTTACAAGATGCTATTTTAGTTCCTATACTTTTAGTATTATTGAATGCATAAACTTTGTTAAGCTTCCGACGATGCAGCTTGCGCGATAAAATTGTTTGTTTTAATAATGAGTTTATACGCAACTGTCGGCGGATAGGTAGAAACATTTATTTTTAATAAATATAATCCGTTTTGTGAACGCGACAGTTGTAGGTTCAATTCCTACTCAAAGGAATGAATTAAGGAATTATTTCTATTTGTTCGCTCTGTTGCTCTGCTGTTCGCTCAAGATAAAAAAATACAGTCGAATTGATAACCTTCTTTTCCTACAGAAGTCGGTTAATGATAGAACTGCGTTGAATTCCGTCACTTGATACCACAATGTAGGTGGGGAAAGTAGTGTTTGTCGTATCTCTGCATTTTAGCTATTGGAGAAAAGAGAAGTTCAGGGGCAATCGTAGGGCAGGGGCACAAGCGACTGTAGACGCGACAGGTTGCGGGTCCGACTCCCACCCAAGGGAATGAATATTTTTTTTTTTTATTTCCTTGCTCTAGTAACAGGACAGAGCGCGGCGTTAAGTTCCGCCTCACCTCGTAGTGCGCGTGTTTAGAGGCGGAATTCAACTCGAGAATTCGTAGGAAAGTGGGGAATGGAAGTGTTTTAATGGAAACGAAGTATCTTTACACTGCCTGCCTACATGCCTCCCTATGTGTAGGGTACAGCGTCAATCTAAGCTTTATGTATGACACATGACACATTCCAAGAGTCCGAGGTAACTGACTGCAGGTGCAATAAGTTACATTGAAACGATTATCGTAGTACCCGATAATCTTAATGGACAAATAGACTATCACACAAATTGTTCACAGCAGCTTGAGATTAGGGCGTTAAACTCTGAGATTGATCTTGAGATGTCGTTTTTATTCATAGATTATTAAAATGGTATTTCAATATCCATCTCAGAGTTGAGAGTTGTTTAAAAACAAAAAAAATGTCTTATTAGTAGAAATTTTATAAAGTTAAAATAAATTTAGGAGGTGTGACTGTAATACGTCGGTTGTGGTTTCAATCCTCACTAGAAGAAGTGAAATATTTATTTATATTTATATTTTCATCTTCGCTCTTGTGTCGAGGCAAAGAGCGTCGTTAAGTTCCGCCACTCAACACCCTATGCCACCAGAATTCGGCGGAAAGGGGGGAACGGAGTGTCTTAACACTAGGTTCCCTCTGCCTACCTTGCTGTGTGCAGGATACAGCGTGAAGCTGGTTTAGGTATGATTTTAAAATAAAACTTTAAAAGTTAAAGCTTCATACATGTGCTTATTTAACGTCTCATCGGATTAAGATATTGATCGATTTCGGGCGGAATTTAAAGTATAATCAAAGTTAATACCGAGTAATTTTAAACCTAGAAAAGTCTTTTTACTTGTTTTAATTGAGGTTTAGTAGTGTTTTTGTATAAAAAAAAGTAAAAACATTTAAAAAATATATTTCGTCTATTAACATTTGTTACATAAATCAGACAATGACTGTAAAATAATTTTTTTTTTCGTTGAATTCCTTCCTTCCATTCTACAGCCTTTTGTCATGATTATTAGTTAAAAGCTTTAGCATGACGTTAGAGATCCGCCACTCAATATGCAATGTATCCCGTAAAGCTAAAGAAACTATAACGTACTTCATTTAATAAATCGAGGCCGTCGTGGCGCAGCGGCACAAGGGTGTGACTGTAACGCGACGGTTGTGGGTTCGATCCCAATTCGAAGAAGTGAAATATTTATTTACGTTATTATTTCCATTTCTTCACTCTGGTGTTGAGGCAAAGCTCGGCGTTGAGTTCTGCCACATCAGACGCAATGCGGCATAAAGTGGGGACCGGAGGGTTTTAACACTAGGTTCGACATCTAAATTTAATATCAAAATAATAGTAGCCAATAACTCAATATCTATCAAAAAGTCAGTTAATCCATTCAAACACATGTTCCAAAGTTTATAATCTCACGATTCCGTAACTCTCGTGTAATATGACCATACATGGTCATTAATTAGCCCCCCACGGGCTGCGGCCGTAAAGAACATTTTACGATGGAGAGATAACATCGGCTCCTATCTGTGGACTTGGAGTATAGAATATAGGCCTATTCGATAGCATGTAATTCTTTTATTTTATTAACCAAATGACTGTTATATTACATGTAAAATATATTTTAGATATTTGGTTTTTCTAAAAATATGTTCATATATTTAGTTTATTTACTAGTTAAGTAACGCGACTCCGTTTGTTATATTTTTTGTAAGGGCTTGTCGGTTTTATTTATAGTAAGTATGAAACTAAAGGGAACTGAAAAGGGTTTCCAGGTTTGCCTATATTTTCATGTAAAATAAATTTCCAAAAAGTTCTGCCTTATATTTCTATTATTTTTTTCTAGGGGCTTCGCCACCGAGGTTAAATGGTAATACTAAGTATAGACACATTACATGACATATGACATCAATTCAAACCAGTAGTTCTTGATATTAGAGCATCCAAACAAACATCTTTTCCAATTTTGCCTTTCTAATATTAAGTAGTGCTGCAAATTGAAATGTTTAGTTACCTTTTTTACCAAAACCTAATTTTAATGTTTTTTATATTTTTTTTAATAACAACTAAAGATGTTTACAAATAAATTATAATATTTTAAGGTAATATTTATGTATGGCACAAATAATAAATCGAAATTTCGTGGAATCCTAAACGGGTGTGACTGTATGATATAGTCTTTAATATATATATTATTACATATAAAAAAAACTGTAACTGATCGCTGTCTGTACGTTTAAGATATAATTCTAAGAAAAACTATTATTTGTGGCATTTATATTATATACAGTATTGGTCCCAAAATAATTATTTTTTAAATTTACGTCTGTGCTGTGTCTTTGTGCAAGCTAATTTCAGGACCGTTTTAAACAATATAAATACAGTTTTCGCTATCAGCTCTTTCTTATTAACATTCCTTATGAGATACACGCTGTATCCCGCACCCAGCACGGTAGGCAGGGAGGGAACCTAGTGTTAAGACATTGCATTCCCCATTTTTCATGGAATTTTATTAGACATTGCGTGTTGTGGCGGAACTCAACGCCTCGCTTTAAAATAAAAATTAAAAAAAAATGGAAATAAATAAATATTTCATTTTCTCGAGTGGGGATCGAACCCACAACCAGTCGCCTTTACAGCCACACACTTGTGCCTCTACGCATTTTGTGTTGTTTTATTTCTAAAGGTTCGTTAAAAATATCTCAATTTATTTTCCCAAGCAGACGAAGTGGCAGGCATACTATTTAAAAAACTCCTGTCAGTCAAGGAGTTCAAATTCATAACGATTTAAAAAAAAATGTGTACAGAATTTTAATGCAGGTTAATTATTTGAAATCTTTAGAAAAGTAATCTGTAATAAATTTTATTGGATAAGTTAAGATTTTATCACTATTTTGTGAAGTAATCTAAAATCCTCCATCTAAGTTATTGGGTATCCGTTAAATTATAGAATAATATTTAAATGTTTAACTGTTAATTTACTGATACTGTTGCATTAGATATTGTTTTGGTATTTCTTCAGATCGAAGAAAAATTGCCCTTCGAATCGAAGATAGATAATTTTTTTTATGTTGTGAACTCTCCACCTCGGAGAAGTCAATTATTTTCATTTCGTTTTCATTTCCACTATACACGCTGTGTTGCTACACGCCATAGTCATTATTGGAGGACGGAGTGTCTTAACAAAAAGTTGCCCCAATCTACCCTGCAATTTGCGGGATACAGCGTGAAGCTAAAAGACAATATTCCCAACAGACCGGTCCGCCATCAACGCATCGTAAGCAGGTCGCGACTATTTATACCGAGCTTATAATAAACAAAATACGTTCACTTGTTTTGTTTTCCCTACAAAATATTTGAGACACGCTGAAAACAACTATAACGTCGTCTTTAAGTGTGGTGATAACTATTTTGTAACATTTAAATTAGATAGTTAGAGTTATAGAGTTCTTTTTCTCTCCCGCATATAGTAGGATAGGCAGAGGGAACTTTGTATCAACAGTCTGCTTTCTACTTTCCGCCGAGTGTTCGAGATATTGCGGAACTCAACTCCGCGCTTAGTCTTATTACCTAAGCGAGGAAATGAAAATATTAAATAATTTATTCCCCCGAGTGGGAATAGACCTTACTTCATTTGTAAGGCAAATGAGTGCGTCTGATAACTATCGCTTAATGACACTTAATTATTTTATGGTACTGCTATGCAACAGACAATAAATGATGAATATTTGTAACCTTTGGGGATTTTTCCATTGAGGCATTGGGTGTTGAGTGGAAAAGCAACTCAGAATCGGCGGAAAGTGGGTAATGGAGTGTCTTAACACTAGGTTCCCTCTGCCTGTCCTGCTGAGTGCGGGATGCAGAGTGAATTTCGTCTGTCAAACTTCATCACAAAAATTGTGCATCACTTTATTTATTAGTTTTGATGGATGAGTGATTGATAGACAACGCATAGACGAAACTACTAGACTTAATCGAAACTTGGCATCTAGGTAGATTTTGGGGAGTGTCTTACAGTACAGCAGTAAGAGACGATATCTGGAAATTTCTACAGAATCGGGAAAAAACTATATTTTCAGTCTTAAAGTCCACACATAAACAGAACCTGAATTTAGTCAGTAGTTTCTTATTCATTTCCATCTTATTAGACAAATGCTGCCTTAAATCCCACCATTTAAACAATGAAATAGGAATTAATTATCTTTATTTTCTCTTTGCCTATCCCTAAAGATGCGTGACACACGCTGACAAAACAACACTTATGAAAGTGTCTGGCACACAGTCTGCAAGGAGGTCGGAGCTAATGACAATCTATATATAAAGCGAGTGGCTCGGCCTTACCTGCACAGTGTAACTACTCTTGCGGGACATGTCTATTTGTCATTATTTCTTTTTTATCTTCACGCTCTATCTCGCACATAGTGTGGTAGGCACCCTCTGCCTATCTGGGAACCTAGTGATAGGTCACTCAGTTCCTCTTTAAGACACTTACGTTGCCCATTACTTTCGTTTATTCGCATTGTCTTTTTGTTTTGTTCTTTTTCGTGACTTGTGAATAGGATTTTATATTTTGATTATGACTTATAACTGGTTTCTTATTACTCAGTCAGAGTCTTAATGAGAATGATGTCTCAACCCTAGGTTCCCAGGTTCCTTCTCCCTACCCTGCTATGTACGTGATACGACGTGAAGCTAAAAAATGTTTCCCAATGCAAAATTATATAATATATTCCAACACAGTTAAAAGTCACAAATTTAAAACTCCATTATTGTAAGTAAAAACAAAGCTCGCATCCAACTAACATTGAAAATCACATAGTGAGGCGATTTGTACCATATCGCGGGGTAATCTGTCGATAAATCTTGTGTTTTACAGCTGGCCGCGATAACATCGACGCCACGTGGGGTGCTAGTGATGGGATTTATCGATGATATTTGTTTACATTGTGGAGTATCCGCTTTTTTTTTAATGAGCATATGTATGTAATAGTTTTTATATCATTAGATACTTTACAACACGGCGGAGTATATTTATGAATTTGATCTTATTTCAAGTTCGATTTTAATCATTTACCATTGCCAAAATATTTTCTTACTGTTAAAATAATTGTGTTGGCGTAACAACTATTATAAATTACATTTTCTAGGTAAAGTGATCGTGGACATTATATTAAGATATGAAATAGGCTAAGGCAATAATTTTTTCGTTATTTTCAGTATAGGTCAATTACAGGACGTGGGTGAAAAATATTCGAATTATAAAAAAAAACATGTCTCCTAAATGTTGACAAACGAAACCTCTTTGGATATCCGCCAATAGCTATGACAGAGTAATAACCGCTGAGAAAACTATATTGTATGTTAAGAAAGTTTATATTTTTTTACGTTATTTTTGTTTTAACACATTCTTTTTCGTAATTTCGTATAAGAATTTCAACGTGGCCAGTTGTGATTGTCATGGGCATATCTCCAGGGAGGGCCTGGCTTTCAATGGAATAAGGGTTTAATGACAATGTGGCAGGAAATTTTATTATAGTTATGTATTTTATTACAGTTACTTATTTTTAAAACTGAAAATACGAAAATTCATTTTAGTAAAAGACTGGCACAATCTTCTTGATATTAATTTTGCACTGATTTTTTATGTGAGCGTTTCATTAAAATTTTGGTTTAGTTTTTTGCTAGGCTTACATAAGTTCCTCGCTTATATATCTTTCTTGTTCTTAATAAAAAAATATAAGTCTTTGTATTAAAAAAATATTAGGCATATGTAAGGAAATAAAAAATACAATGATTCGAACATTATTGATTCTATTATAGTTATTTAAGTGACTGACCTCATCTTATTAATTAAATCAATTGGTTAACACTACTAATCTACATATTTTATTAGAAAATTATGTAAATAAATTTAAATTGATTTCATGCTTAAGATGTTTTTTTTTGTTAATTCCGTTTTGTACAGCTTAAACGGCAAAATAAGTACGAATTCAAATGAAATAAAACTTCATATATTTATTTATAATTCAGATATTATTACTTTTGATGGACTTGAAAGGATTTCTCGCTCTAACAATAAGACAATATGCTACGTTGAGTTCCGCCAATCAAGTCACAATCTTTCAAAAACTGAACGGACACTAGGAACCAGAGTGTCTCAACACTGGGCTCCCTGTGGCTACTCTGTTATATCCGGCATATAGTGTGAAGGTACAAAAAATAATAACATAAAAAGAGATCTTGGTCCCACTTAAAACACGTCTCATTGTGCGATTCTCATATGGAATATACACTTGATGCTGCGTGATCTATGTTATTTTTATTATAATTTAATTTGTAACCGTTTGTAATAAATGTACAAGTAAATGAAAACTGTGTCTAAATATCAAATCGCTTATCTCAGTGCCGCTGTTGAGGTTTTGTGAGAGAAAATACACCGTCCTACGACAAGAAATCACGAAAATATTTATCAACAGTGCTAAAAATAATAAGATTCGTGTGGCATATTTTACATACCAAGGTTATCTGTCATTCATTTAAAAAGACAAAAATATCGGTCATAGACAAATAGACAACAAAGGCGTCATTGCTACCAACATAAGAAAAATTAAGGCTGCGTTCAGAAGTTAAACTGTGAAATCAAATAACGTTATCAAAGTGCACAATGACTTCAGAATTGTCACCAGAAATGTCACTTCTTTTAGCGAAAATGACTGAACAGCTAAATATCCAAACAAAAACCATAACGGAAACAATTACCGCAAAAGTGATGGAAAAAGTTGAAGAAAAAATTAAGCCTATTATTCAAGAAAATAACAAATTAAAAATGGAAGTGGAAACATTGAATAGAAAAATTGAGGTTCTCCAGATAAATGAAAAAAGGAAAAACGTAATACTTCATGGTATTCCCGAAGCAGCCGAAGAAAAACAGGACGACTTGAATACCCTGGTCATATCTACGCTAACGGATATCGACGTACAAATCTGCCAAGGAGAAATCGACAGAGTTCGTAGATTGGGTAAAAAGAATACGGAAGATAGCAAGATAAGGCCAATTCTCCTCACAATGACAACCCAAGGGAAAAAAAATCAGATACTGAGAAATAAAAGGATGATGAAAGGTGGTTCATATATCACTCAGGACCTGCCAAAAGATGTATATATAAAAAACAAACAAAAACAACTCAACAACAAAAAAGAAATTGAGAAAAGAAAAAGGTCGGAAACTCCTAGTCCGCAAAGTGTGACAAGTGAATTAAATAAGGAACCAAAGTTAAAAAAACTGAATGCCATTCAATACTTTCGCGGAAGATCATCATCTCTGTCAGACAAGCCTACAACGAAAAACCAGTAATAGTTTACCCCCAACCGGAAAAAAACAACAATATCAAGTAAATTATAGAAGTCTCCCAACACGGTTGGTCCCCGCGGGAGAACTAGACCACTACCCTCTAACCAAAAGATGTGAAGTATTTAACATAGCAACACTTAACATAAGAACTCTTAGGACTCCAGAAAGTTTAATAGAGCTAAGAAAGGCCCTTGAAGAAATTAAATTTGATATCTTGGGCATTAGTGAAATGAGAAGACAAGGCGAAAAAATAGAAGAACATGATGATTTCATCTTATACCATAAAGGAGGCCCAACTGACCAAAGAGGTGTTGGTTTTTTGATCAAAAAGTACCTTAAAAGCAATATTCAAGAATTTGTTGGAATCTCAGATAGAATAGCGGTACTGGTAATTGCTCTTCCTGAATACAAGAAGCCATGGTCTTTAATACAAGTTTACGCTCCGACTGAACAAGCAGAATTAACTGAACTCGAACACTTTTATGAAGATTTATCACATACAATAAAAAAGGAAAGAAGTAACAATATCCTCCTAATGGGGGACTTTAATGCACAAGTAGGCACCAAAATGAATACTGCAGAACATGTCCTTGGAGAATTTGGTCATGGCAAGAGAAGTCGCAACGGTCAGAAACTGGTTGAATTTCTTATGGAACATAACTTAACAGTAATGAACTCAGTTTTCCTGAAAAATTACAAAAATAAATGGACATGGATTTCTCCTGGTGGCAAATACAAAAACGAGATAGATTATATTATAAGCAACTCACCAACCAGTTTCACGGATACTACAGTTATATCCAGACTAAGTTTCTTTACCGATCACCGTATGGTTCGCAGCTCTCTAAAGAAATTCCCACCCAGAACCTGCCAAAACTTCAGAAGCAACACTAATCGTCCTGTAGCAAGAAACCTGTGCAACGTAAGTTGCATAAAATTCATAAAAGATTCAAAAAGCATTATGATAGATAAAAACACAGAGGCAACACAAAAATATACAAAATTGGAAAGCCTATTACAGAACCAAGTAGCTTTAAAAAAGGAAAGAAAAAGCAATAAACTTGAACTAAGTGAGCAAACTATGCAACTAGTCAACGAAAGGAAGGAACTATTAGGGAAGAAAAGAAACAAAGATAACTTGAAAGCTATTGCTGAAACGAGCAAGAACATAAGAACTAGTATAAGGAAGGATCGCAAAACTAAAAGACTGCAAACTCTGCAATACTATATACAGAGAACTGGAGGTGTGAAACAAGCACTAATAGAGCTTCGAGAGTCAGGCAAAGAATGGGTACCGAAACTGAATAGAAAGTCTAAAACTATCACATAAAAGAAATCACAACAGAATTTTTTAGCCAGTTGTACCAAAAACAAAATCTTACTGCCGAACCCAAACAAATCCAAGAAATAATCGAACCTAATCTAAATGCTGTCCCTACTATTTTGTCAAGTGAAGTAGAAAAAGCAATAACAATCCAAAAGCTAGGAAAATCCCCTGGGCCAGACTTTATTACAAACGAACTCCTACAAGGAAGTAAAGAGGTGTTGGTGCCTATTCTTACCCAGATCTTCAATGAGTTGCTAAAGACCAATTCCGTACCAGAGCGATGGAAACAATCGCATATCATCTTGATTCACAAAAAGGGCGATAAAGAAGATATAGAAAACTACCGACCCATTAGTCTTATCTCTCACATTTATAAAATATTTGCAAAGATACTACTGGATAGAATCAGCCCTACATTAGACGAACAGCAACCTGTTGAACAAGCAGGGTTTAGAAAGGGGTTTTCAACCATTGACCACATCCATACACTCAAACAGATTATTGAAAAGTACAAAGAGTTCAATAAAACTATATATATAGCGTTTATCGATTACGCAAAGGCATTCGATAGTGTAAGCCACGACTGCATAGACGAGGCCCTCTTACATCAAGGTATACCAGTAGAATACATAAAAATCATTAAAACCATATATACCAATAGTAAAGGTAGGATAAAATTAGAAGAATTAGGGGACGAATTTGAAATAAGCAGAGGAGTGAGGCAGGGAGATCCACTGTCTCCTAAACTGTTTTCAGCAGTCCTGGAAAACACTTTCCGAAAATTAAATTGGGAAAATTTTGGTTTAAATATAAATGGGAAAAGGTTGAACCATCTACGTTTCGCCGACGACATAGTGTTGTTTGAAGAAAACCCAGCTAATTTGCAAATTATGTTGCAGAGCTTAAACGAAGAGAGTGTAAAAATAGGTCTTAAAATTAACACCAACAAAACAAAAGTAATGACCAATTCATTTAGGCACGAGATGAAAATAGAAAACAACACCTTGTCATACACGGACAGCTACACATACTTAGGCCAAATCATTTCAACCAAAGACCAAATTTCAGCCGAAATAAATACAAGGATTGCATTAGGATGGAAAAAATACTGGTCCCTTAAAGAGATAATGAAATCTAAACTTATAAGTATGGCATTAAAAAAAAAAACCTTTGAGGTCTGCATTCTTCCATGCCTAACATATGGGTGCGAAACATGGGCATTGACAAAATCTCTAAGAGAAAAACTTGCTAAATGTCAAAGGGCTATGGAGAGGAGCATATTAGGTTGGAAAAGAAATGACAGAATAAGGAATACCGAACTCCGAGCCAATACTAAATTGGTGGACATACTGACCAAAATAGATCAACAGAAATGGAGATGGACAGGGCATATGATGCGAGACACGAAAGGTAAATGGAGTCAGGTGGTAACGGAATGGTACCCAAGAGATGGCAAGCGAAGCCGCGGGAGGCAACACACAAGATGGGAGGATGAAATTAAGCTAACGGTAGGATCAAATTGGAGAAGAGTCACACGGGACAGGATGCAATGGAAGATGTTAGAGGAGGCCTATGCCAAGAGGCACACCGAATATAGAGACATTCTGTAACTTTAGTTGTAATATTTTGTACTAAATATGAATGTATAAGTGTAACTTAATTTCGGAATAAACGGGCTTATTATTATTATTATAAATGATAATGATATTTTTCACTATTGCAACAAAATATCGATATCCTTTTTAGCTGACATCACTATCAACCCGTCAGCTCCATACATCACCGAGGCCTCCCTCGATCGTGTCGATGATAAAAATTACTTAAAACACCAAACATTTAACATTTGCCCCCTTACGACCCTACGCTGTCTCTATCATTTCTCTCTCTTAAGACAGAGACAAAAACTATTCATAACTTCAATAGTAGTTGTAATTTAAAGCGTATTGCAATAGTCATAGAAGTTAATTCAGCTTGTCTCATTTGTACGTAGTAAATCGCTCGTTGTCTTGTCAGGTGGATCTCAACAATACTTCAAAGTACGTGAGTGAATTTTAGGTGCTATAAAAATATGGAAAATTAATTGTATGAGATTTTCAAACTCGATTTGAATGAATAATTGATATTATAAACATTTTTTGTTATACGGAATTATTCGATTTGTCACATTATGTTTTCCATTGTTTCTATTTTTTTAATGATATAGAAAGATATAGCTGCTACTATTCAAATTTTATTATAGCAGATAGACAGTATCTGCTCGATCGAGAGATATTCTACTAATCTATTTATTTTACATAGGTATAAGAAAGATAGAAAGTAGATAATAGAAATAGAAAGTATATTGCACATGTATGTGTCGCCATTCCACCTGTGCTTTTTCTAACACTAAAGGACGATTACAGATAACATTATTTAAAAAATATTTTTGCTTTCAGGTAAAAAATGGACTAAACAAGTCGAAGATTAAAATGAGAAAGAAGAGAAAAACAAAAACGTAGAAGGGAGCGCTAAAAGAAAAAATTAAAAACAGTAAAAGCCATTAATTTTAACCAAATTGAAAATAAATATTTCATACAAACATCGACCAGACAGAGACTGGATCATTTAAATAGTGATCATTTAAAGTGAACAAATATTTAAAACGGAGCGTATCTCAGAACATTTTGAAAAACAAACCTGTTAAACAAATAAGTAATCGTTTAAGTTTTTGTTCAAACATATTTGGGACTGCCGCCTTCGTATTTAGATTTAAACTACACAGTAAAAGGACAATACCAAACCGTTCAGGCATAACTCCTTTTATCTGTGACGTTTATTTTTTTTAATATATATATTATATTCTCTGTGGTAATTGTAAATGTTATCTAAGCCTATTATAGATAATCTGTAAATTAATATATTTATATTTCATAATTTAAAATTGAACTTTTTTAAATTTAATATTTCTATATGACACAAAAAGTGATTTCGTTTTTCCGTACATTACGTAATAGTTAGTGAAAATTATTGGTTATTTTTGCGTATTACGTGAACCAAACAGTGACTTAAAATTGGCGTATCTAGTGGAATTATTAGTTTTTCCCGAGTGTCAACAATATTTGTGTCAAAGTGGCCGGCGACGAGCACTTGGACATGCTGGGGGGCCCGGAGTGGGGCCAGCGGGAGGCGACCCCCCCTAGAGACGCCCCCCTGCCGAGTTTCGGTTTCACACAGGAGCAGGTCGCGTGCGTATGCGAGGTGAGTTTAGTAATGTTTTGTTGTAATTGTTAATTATTGTGTTTTAATGTTGGTTTTACCGCTGACTTGGTTTTTTGGGTATTGGAGCTCGTTATTAGTATGTAGGCCGTAGGGTTGAGAATCCTGTCATAGCAAAGTCCTTTAATATTTTAGGCATTATTTTTTGTCACAAAAAACTCTGGAGAGAATAATCACATCATCATAAGTAACTCCTGATTATTCTGGTACAGGTATGGAGGTGGACCATTGGGCCCCAGTCTACTCAACGTAGTATATTCAACTTTTTTACGTTATATTTAATTTTATGATGTCTAATAAATATATAGAGGCCAGTCGTGGCGCAGGGGCAAAATGATGTGACTGAACGCGACATGTCGAGGGTTCGATTGCCACCTGAGGAAATTAAATATTTACTATCATTTCCTTGCTCTGGTACCGAGCCACAGGTCGGCGTTGAGTACCGCCACCCAACACGTCATGCCTTCAGAAATCGATGGAAAGTAGGAAACGGAGTTTCTTAACACTAGGTTCCCTCTAGATACCCTATCTGCGGGATACAGCGTGAAGCTATTATCTGTTATCTCAATATCTAATAATTTATGGTAATTTTCTTGTTTTAATATTGAAAATGTATTTTAAAAAGGTTTAAACGTCAATTAAAAATGATGAACGCACGTGTTGCTATGGTTTTATGACTAATCGAAATTCACGAACATCAGATGTATTTAAATGATTATTTTCTTTTTTTGTAGAGATTAAATGAGGTCAGTATCTCTACCGATATATTTATTCTTCATTATATAAATATTTAATATATTGGGGGAATGAAATATTTAATACTTTCATTTATTTGCTCTGGTATCGAGGCAAAGCTCGCCATTGAATTCCGCCTCTCAACACGCAACTCCTTAAGATTCCGGTGGAAAGTGGGGAACAGAGTGTTTCAAAACTATGTCCCCAGGTTCCCCGTGCCTACCCTGCCATGAGCGGGATACATTGTGAAGCTAAAAAACAAAGTGGAGTCGTCATGCCGCAATAACAGCGTCTAACTGTAAAAACGGCGTTGGTGATTTCGATTCCTACTCACGAGAATGATAATATTCAAATTACGTTTATTTCCTCATTCTAGTAGACGAGCTGCAGCAGTCAAAAGTGGTAGACGGAGTGTCTTAACACTAATATATTACATACTAGCGGCCCGCTCGCGGTTTCACCCGCGTGAACTATGTTATTATTAATTTCTGTCTCCATGACATGCAAAATTTGAGACTCCTAGCATTTGTAGTAACGAAGTTTCATACAAACTTTCGACCCCAAAAACAACCCCTTAGAAGTCGAATATTGCAAATTCCCGTCTTAGCGAGCACCTACGTCCTATAAGTAACTCCTATGCAAAATTTGAGATTCCTAGCACATGTAGTTTCTGAGATTTCGCGATGAGTGAGTGACCTTTCGATTTTATATATATAGAATATAGATTATACATTGTGAAGCGTTACAAAAAGTCAATTAATTAATGAACACAAATAATACTGAATTATACATAAAGATTCTGTGTGGTCCACATGATCGCTGACTGACGACTCCTTATCTAACGTACGATGTCGTTATGTCAGCATCTTTTGGTACCGTTTATATATACATTGTAACTACTTACTAGTTTTCTTGTTATTGCTGAGGTTCTATTTAATTTTATGGGTTGTTAATCTTTACGGAGAAACGAGATTTGGTATTTAGAATATTAAATTTGTTTTTTTTTATTTAGGTATATCACGCTGTATCTCGCATGTAGTAGAATTGGCACAAGGAACGTAATGTTAAGAAATTCCCTTTACCGCACTCTGGTCAATTTTCGGGATGTTATATGCGGAATTAAGCGTCGCGCTTTGTCTTCACAGTAGGGAAATATAAAAAGCACATATAAAGAAGTAAAAAATTAAACGTAATGTAAGTAGTTTTCTGCAATTTGAATTCTTAGTCTTGTATACAAAAATATCATAGAAGCAAAAGCTTAAAACATATAATGAGGAAAACAGCTAAAATTTTATCAAAATCCATCATTTTAAAATAACATTTTAACGTATAATTTAATTTTTAAATAACTAGTTTTAGTAGTCAGTACCCTGCAGAGTTAAATAGCTATAAACAAAATCTACATATTAATGTGATGAATCATATTATGTTATCTTTAAAAGTTGACTATGTTTGACATAGATAGGTGTAAACGTTTTTATTTTTTTATGAGTGTATATGAAAAAAGAAATAGATGCGACGGTTGTGGGTTCGATTAGCACTCGGAGGAATGAAGTATTTAATATTTTCATTTACAAAATTAAGCGGAAACTGAGGAGTTAGGGCAGGCAAACAAAATTTTAAGACATATCCGTTCTCCACTTTACACAGATTTTACTTTAGACAGCGAAACTATGTTGATTTATCATTTCAGCTTCACGCTGTATCCTGCACACAGCAGGCAGAGGGATCCTAGTGTTAAAACACTCCGTTCCCCACTTTCCGCTAAATTCTGGAAGCACTACGTCTTGAGTGGCGGAACTCAACGTCGCGCTTTGCCTCGACACCAGAGCGAGGAAATGGAAATAGATAAATATTTTCATTTCCTCGACTGGGGAATGAACTCACAATCAGTCGCGTTTACCGTAACACTTTGTGCCCATGCGCCACGACTGGCCTCAAATTTATTATTTCATATTTCTATAAAATTGAGTGAAATATATTTTCAGTAACGAAATTATTAGGTGAGCTGTGCTGCATAAATCACGTGTTTTTAGTGTGGCACTTAAAACACTTTGTACTGGCTGAGCTATTTATGTGCGAGTAAATCATGAGTAGACATAACAATATTAGTTTATGCGTGATACAGCATCACGCTTTGCCCCGGAGGGATTACTAGTGATTTAGTGATAAGACACTACAACACCTCTCTTATAACCCCTTAGTGTCAACAGTCTGGTGATCTGTGATTACATTATTTTGAAATAAGAAAAAGATGGATGTTCTATTTGCGTAAAGACTTTTGAATGTGAACCCACTATAGTAGAGGTGTAGCGTATCCAACATAAGATAATAAGAGATGTATATTGTATATCTCTATTTCAACTCCATAGAGCCAGTCGTTGCGCAGGGGCACAAGCGAGCGACTGTAAACATTTGTGATGGAGGTTGTGAGTTCTATTCACACTCGTGGACATGCAATATTAAATAATTTCATTTTATACTTTTTTTTTTTTGAAAACGTGGACTGTTTCCAACAGGCGCCGGTTCAAATACTACGGTATTATCGTTAAATTTTTCATATGTTTTATGTAAAGTATTTTCTTTCCTATGTGTAGAATGACTATTTAAAAATATCAAAAATATTTTCAGCTCTTTATTCTCGCATCGCTGAGGCAAAGCGCGGTGTTGAGTTTCGCAACTGAACATGCAATGCCTCCAGATTTCGGCGGAAAGCAGAGAGCGGAGTGTTTTAACGTTAGCCTCTCATTGTCTACCCTGTTACACGCGGGATACAGCCGAGAAAAAAGGCAAATAAATAAAAATAAAATTATTTACTCAAAATACAAAGCCTACCTAACTAAAGTGCTAACGAGGTATCTCGGTCCTTCCACAGTCTACACCGTAGTCCGTAACCCCCGGCCACGCCCCCGTAACGCGATACGCGGTATCCAAGGCTACAGACACTCACTGTTTGTTTAGGAATTGTACATTTGTATATACTTGTATAGATTCTGTTTTAGCTACACGCTGTAGGTACACGGGGGTACATAGTGTTTAGACACTCTGTTCCCAATTTACTGCAGAGATATTCGAGATATTTTTACACATTTTAACCGATTTCTTTGTTCAAAAAGGATCCTATATTTGACAAATATCTTTTTTATGTGTATCCGTTACAAAATAGCCAATAAATGCACGAAATTGCATGTGATTGTAAACGTGGTTCGATTCCCACTCAGAGGAATGAATTATTTTCTATCCTCGCTCTGGTAGTACGGTAAAGCGTGTTGTTTTCCACCACTCAACACGCAATCACGTAAATTGGAGGAACGGAGAATCTTAACATTACATTTTCTTTGTTTACTCTGCTGTTTGCGGGAAACAGCGTGAAGCGTGTTGTTGCGATATGACGCACCTGTGGTTAGAGCGGCCTCGAACACTTGAAATGTTTCATTTGTCGTACACATTTCTTAGTTATAATTACAATAATATTACTTTATCGTATATAAAATATTGTAAGATTTAGATTTAGTAAAAGAAAATATATAGGTTATAGGTTATTAAATTAAGATAGAAAAGTACACGAGAGAAAACTATTTCAATCGTACACTTCTTAGGGTTCCTTATCTAATGAGTAAAACCGGACCCCATTACTAAGAACTCGCTGCCCCTCTGTACATTCTTCTGTCTTTATGTCGTCAGGTTGTATCTCATAAATCTTGATAGTAAGACAATTCAAATTTGGCACGAAGTGAGAACTTACAACACAAGTAAAAGAAAAAGTAGGAAGTGTGAAAATTTAAAGCTTTTTCACAGAAAAAAAATATTACAAACTTAAATTTATAAACTTTTATAAGTAATACTTTGACCTGAAGTTCGTACGGAGTCCGACTCCCAATTATAAATAGTGTATACCTATTAATAAAGATATTTTTCAATTTATAATGATACAATATAGGCAATGGAGATTAGGTGCACCTAATGAATAACAAAAAAAATGAAATGTATTTTCAACGCACTAATAGCAACATATATATACTAAAATAATTCTCTGTGGGTGGTTTCTCAAATAATACCTATGACTTGGCGGCCTCCACAAGCGAACTTGAACTATTTCATTCAAATGCTCTACCTAACATATTGCTATACTCGTATGTTGATTACAATCATACAGTATTAGAAAATATTTAGCGACAACTTATTTAATATGTATTTCCTTTATTCTTACCATAATTTTCGTATTTTTAAGATAAGGGTAAGAGTCTCACTTGGGGGAATGAAATATTTAATATTTTAATGTCCCAGAACTGGTAACGACGGAAAGCGCGGCGTTGAGTTCTGCCATAACATGCAATTCCTCAAGAATATTTTAATAATTGTGAATGCAAGATCTTTGGAAATGATGATATTTTAACTCTATTTTTCCTATATTTTCGAACATTATTATATTAAATTGTTGATATAAATAAAAATAATGAAATGTCTTCTTACCTAAAATATGTAAATACATTTCGACATCCCTCTAATAGCAGGATATATCAGTTACGTCTAATTAGTCGAAGTATAAGCATCAACGCCCGTGGAAATTGTGTTTGTTCTGTCGTAAAGAGGTATTTTTAATTGTTTTTTAAAGTAAAATTTCTCTTAATGTGGCTTGAAATGTTGTGAGAAATTAAGATTATTTTTATCTTCCCTTATATTGTATAGTTTGCTCTGATAACTTTGCTATGGTTCTCTACATTCATATAGCTTTTAACTCCATTATGCTAGTAATCTGTTTCATTTATTAAAATAGAGACAAAGAAAACACATACACTTTTTTCGAAATCCTTAAATTTATAACCTTTTGAATTTTAAGAGTTCAAGGCAAGCAGAGAGAACCTGAAAGACCGTCGTGGTGCAGTGGGACAGCTTTTGACTATAAACATGGTTATGGGTTTGAATACCACTTGGATGAATTATTTTAATTATTTTAATTTCCCAGCAATAACATACAATACTTCAAAAATTAGGCTGTGCTCGGAGCTTCTCTCTGCACAGCGTGAAAATATAATGAAATAATATATTATATTTTATATAAAAGTATCTCCATCTAAATAATACACTCTCGTATCTAATAAACCTTAAATAAACCTATTTCGCTCCACCAACCCTCGACTCTCCATTGCAGATCGTAGGGCATATCGATTACTAATTGAAGGGGTACAGCAGTAGGTGGTAGGCACCGAATATAATGGGATTTTGGGGATGCAATCATCACTTGTTTGTTTGATTATATTTGGTGTGGGTATGTTGTTCCTCTTTTCGGAGTAGTATAGTTTTAAGATATTATTTCTATAATAATTTAGATATATCTATATATAGATATAATAACATTGGAGCTGCCAATTTGTCAGTTTGTCTGTGGGCTTGTTCACGCTAATCTTAGAATCAGCTTAACTACTTTAAATGCAGTTCATTATTCATCATCATGATCATCATCATCATCATCAGCCTGTCCTCGTTCACTGCTGGAGATAGGACTCTCCAATGGCACGCCACGCCAGTTCATTATTGTTTCTTGGCAAATATTTAGTGTTGTTTTATTTAAAACGATTCATAAATTAGAAAAGGTGTCCCAATATAAACTAGTTTCGACAAAATTGCTACAAATTTATTTTTTGTATTGGCTGAAACTTAAGTTTTCAATGTATTGATATTGTGTGATTAAATTAAAATTTTCCGTCCATTATTCACATGGTGTTTTTTAACCCACCTTCCCCCCTCTCTCTAACTCACCTAAGTAATATGTGGCGAGGTTTAAGACATGTCCCCGCCACCCAGTCAAAACGACGTGTAAATTTAGTATCTATAGAGAATCTTAAATATTTTTGAATTTTATCTTTAATTAAAGTATTATCTAATTTTATTTTTTATCTTTAATTAAAGTGTTATCTAATTTTATTCTAGAAAATTAAGGATCATTATTAAAATGTCTAGACAGAAAGGCTGCAGGCTGTTTTTGATTGCCATCAAAGTAATGAAAGGAATAATAATGTAATCAATCATGTTAAAAATATTTCTAATAATATGCGAGGGGTCCAAAAGTAATGATAAACTAAGTTAAATAGTGTTTAGAATTTTTTTGAATTTTTGAAAATATTTTAAATATTGTCGTCGGATCACGGATTACTAACTAAACGATAAAAGATTCTGGTAATAATTATAATCAAAAATATAGAATTTCAATCCACTACCGTCTCTCAACACCAAAATGAACATCGTCCACTTCCCTAACATCCCTATCATTAAAATAATAATCAACCAATATTATGCAAAGCCCAAAAATTATAATGTATTATGTATAATTTGCGAGGGGACCACACAATGGGAATCCCCGTTAATACTACAGCAACAATGGGGTTCCCCGCTGGCTGGGAAGCTGTCGTTAAGATCACTTGTTAACATGTTAAATGGATTAATGTTTTTAACGAGAGGGTGGGGGGGGCGGGGGGGGGGATAAGTATAGTTAATTGATTGCACGCTCCCGTTCTGTCTAATTGAATGTTATGAAGTGCTAGATTAGTGATGATGGACGGTGGATCTTTGTTTTCTTTTTTTTTATAATATATATTGTTTTATGCTATACAGGTATAAACTATATTTTAAATGAGTGCGTAGATCGCACTTTAGCTTGCGTGGACTGTAACTCATCTCGTCATAATCATCTCATCGCAATTCTGGAGGCATTGCGTGTTGAGTGGCGGAACTTAACGCCAATCAAAACGCTTAAATCAAAATATAAATTTAAATAAATATTTTATTTCATCGAGTGGGGATCGAAGCCACAACCAGTCGCGTTTACAGTCACACTTTGCGCCCTTGCGCCACGACTGACAAGTATGATTACATGTGTTAAATCTGCTTATAAAGGCTTACAATAATATTGTAGGTACCTATATTGTAAACTTGCAAAAATGGTCGCTCCCACAGCCCCGGGGTGGTCACAAACATTGCTAGCAAAACAATTCGGTTGAACTGCACATGCACTTCTGTTTCCGGTTCATTTTTTTTTACCTTTGAACCTAAATAAATAGTTTTTGGGCATTTCTTGTATTTGTTTTTAAAATATGGACTATTTTTTTTTAATAAATGCTAGGTACTTAGTTATTTTCTTTGTGCTGTTAACAAGATAGAGCGCGGCATAGAGTTATTTCTGTCACATAATAATGGAATGTTTTGAACAGTGGTCGGTGAGTGGGGGAACGGAGTGTCTTAACACTTTACGCAAAATTATTTAAAAATATTAATTTGAAGCCGTATTATCGGATATATTTTTGAACCGTTAAAAACTTATGTTATTGTGTTTCTTGCATTTGTTTTAAAATATACATAGCTGATATAAACCGTATTACTATTGTTTTTTATTTAGCGAATATAGAAAGAAAATCTGTATAATGGCAATTTCTAATACAGAACGTTTGGCGACGTTACTTGTGATTTATGAACATTTAACATTCTAAATTTTTATTAAACTACTTGCTTAACTCTTTAATCTCAAGCATTTTAAGATATGCAAAATTTGCCATATGAATGAAAATAAAAAATACAACAATAATTTAATCAATTATTCCCCAGGTGCTCCAGCAGGCTGGCAACATAGAACGGCTAGGTCGTTTCCTCTGGTCCCTGCCCGCGTGCGAGCGTCTCCACGCCCACGAATCTGTACTGAAAGCCAAAGCGATGGTCGCCTTCCACCGCGGCAACTTCAAGGAACTGTACAGATTGCTCGAATCACACAACTTTAGTGCTCACAATCATGAGAAATTGCAGAATTTGTGGTTGAAAGGTAAGTTTGTAGTGGTACCTAGTGGTAGAGTAGTTGGTTACGTACTGAAGGTGATAGTTGTGGATTTTTGGCGAGTGAATATATATATATATATATACCTATTATTGATGGTTCTGGTTCTGGTTCATAAACCGTATCTACATAGAAAGTGCAAGGCGGAGTGACTGACAGCCACTAGTAGATACCGCTTACCTACATAACTGGGTTTAGTTTAGTGAAGATGAATAATAATATATGATATGGTGATATGGAATAAAGAAAACTTTTTGTATTTTTCGTATTGTTATGAAATTTATATATTACATTTTTTAAATATACTTACTGCGCTAAGGACTTAATTTTCGTTCTACATAAGCATCTAAATAAATCAATATACTCATCAAAAGAAATATTTCAGCGCACTACATGGAAGCAGAAAGACTGCGGGGTCGACCACTAGGAGCCGTAGGTAAATACAGGGTGCGCCGCAAGTTCCCCCTACCGAGGACTATATGGGACGGAGAGGAAACTAGCTATTGTTTTAAGGTAGGCACATTTTTTCTGAGAATGTGACGATAGAAAGGTAAAAAAGTATGAAGGTATGAAGTAAGAGTGAGTGATATGAAAGGCAGAGGGAGACTTCGATTAATCTTTGTTACACAGTCAGAACACGGTGTAGAGTAGGAAATTAGTGTCAAAACTCTCCCTTACGCACACATTTGGCCGCGCATGTGTCGTAGTGTGAGTCATTACGACACTCTACAAAGCGAAAGAATCAATTCTGTAATTTGTACCGCCTGAACGAGGACAATAAAATATTCCCTTATCGCGAGGACGGATCGAACCCCCAATCGAAAATAAATAAAAATCGAATTCACAATTATTAATTATATTTTTTATATACATAGGAAAAATCAAGATCAGTACTGCGAGATTGGTACCTACACAACCCCTACCCGTCGCCGCGGGAGAAAAGAGAGCTCGCTGAAACCACTGGGCTTACAACTGTACAGGTAATTTTAATGAAGTAATTTTTTTTAATCGTGTACAATCGTATGTAATATAATGTAATCATTAAAAAAACTGGTCAAGTGGAAGTCACTCTCGGCTATCGAGTGTACCGTATTAATTTGTACCGGGAAATACAATAAGTATATAAACGACAAATTTAATTTTGCAGGTACTTATTTTGTATGAAATTAATTATAGTTATAAATTTGTAATATTTGTTATCCCTAATTATAATAAAATCGTAACGGATCGACTGTACATGGAAGATACAAAAAAAATGGTAAAATGTTATTGGTGGCATTTAATAATAGACCCCCAAATTTAAGCTTTTTTTTGGCAAACTTCCCTTGACATATTGTCTTATTACAATCGGCTTATAAATAAAAAAGTTATATTATTTTAAAAAAATTTGTTTGATAAAGTTATGAGCCTGAAACGTTACTTTTCACTATAGGTATAGATGTTGTTTTTCAAATGATAATATTATTAGTAAAAACTAATAAAGATTAGTTATCTACCTGCACTGTACTGTGGGTTACGTCGATAGAAGACGCGGGATAAAACTAGCGCGTAAAACTTTAAATAATTAACAATTTAATTCACAATTTCAACTCGTCATACTACTTACGTGGTATTGAAAACAATTTTTACCCGCGTTGCGGTGTAACTCAACACCTACCGCTTCCTCAAAGTCCAATAGATTATGTTACAGCAACTGCCCGTTCAGTTCAGATTTGAAATCGAGAATATTTGTGTTGAAAACTCACTCTAGTATAGATTATATTACTTTATTAGGACCAGTGAAGGTGCTAAGGTAGCTCTAACCAAAATATTTAAACAATTTTTCCTTTAAATGCTTAATTGTTCTAATATTTACACGTCTTTCAGGTATATTGCTTGTCGTGAGTTTAAAATAACTTGTAAAAATGTTAAATTTCATAATATATTCTATATTTCAATCTATTTTAACAAAACAAATAATAATAATTCCTACTGCTTTCTAAAAGTCCAATAGATTATGTTACAGCAACTGCTCGTTCAGTTTAGATTTGAAATCGAGACTATTTGTATTGAAAAAAAAATTCTGGTATATTATTTTAGTAAGACCAGTGAAGGTGATAAGGTAGCTCTTATGAAAATATTTAAATTATATATATACTGCCCTCGACCTTATTGCCTCATATTTAAACCAAAGAATCCAGAAGGTTAGTATAAATAATGTAAAATCATCTGGATATCCTCTAAAGATGGGCGTTCCACAAGGATCCATTCTGGTCCCCTTTTATTTCTTCTTTACATTAACGATCTACCTTTTTATGTGAAGGTCCTATGTGATATTGTACTTTTCGCGGATGATACCTCTTTAATATTTAAGGTTGACAGAAATAAAATAAACTATGACGATGTGAATAGCGCATTATCGCATATTCTTCGTTGGTTTGATGTTAATAATCTAATGTTAAATGCTAAAAAAACTAAATGTATTGAGTTTGCTTTACAAAATGTTAAAAAAAATAATTTCAGTCTACTAATTAAAGGAGAAACTCTCAATTTGTCGGAATCAGCTATTTTCTTAGGTGTAACTATAGATTCCAAACTCCAGTGGAACGCTCATCTGGAAGCACTTGCGGATAAACTCAGCTCTGCCGCGTTTGCAATTAAAAAAGTAAGACAAAACGACGGACGTTGACACTGCCCGACTAGTCTACTATAGCTATTTCCATAGTATTTTATCTTATGGAATGCTGCTATGGGGCAGTGCTTCAGACATAAATTCAATATTTATCCTCCAAAAAAGAGCCGTGAGATATATTTATAAACTAAGAGCGCGAGATTCTCTGCGAGATGTTTTCAAAGATGCAGGTATTCTTACAGTTGCTTCCCAATTTATATACTATAATATTCTCTTTGTCCGACAAAATATACATTGTCATAGTAAACATAGTGACAATCATACGATAGAAACGAGAAATAAACATAAGATTGTTACTCCAAGTTTTCGCCTCCAAAAAGTTAATAAATCTTTTATGGGTCTGAGCATACGTGTATATAATAAAATGCCACAGTGTATTCTAGATTTGCCACTTCCAAAATTTAAAATATCAGTAAAAAAAATTCTAACAAGTAAAGCTTATTACACTGTTCAAGAATACTTAGAGGACAAACATGTATGGAATTAATGTCTATTGAATGTAATGCAGGATAGCTGCCAACTAATGTAATAGATTGTACCATTGATTTTGAAAAGAGCAACTGTTGAGTTTCTTGCCGGCTCTTCTCAGCAGAACTGCCTTCCGAACCGGTGGTAGCTTTTTGTTCATATGTTCATTCGACGATTCAAAAGTGCTTATTATAAGTTTATTTGAATAAAGAATATTTTGAATTTGAATTTGAATTAAAGATTTTTAGTTTAAATGCTTAGTTTTCCAAATATTTATACGATTTTTAATTGAAATCGTATAAATATTATATCTATATATTGTGAGTTCAAATTTCATATAAAAATATTTAAGTTTTCATTGAAAAAATGTCTTGTTTCTACAGTCTAGTTAAAGGAATAATAATTTCTTACTTCGTTTTGCCTCAAGTAGGTGCAGATTATATTACCCAGGTTCCCTCTACCTACCCTGGTACAAATTTACAAATTTGATCAGCTGTTCCGGAGATTAGCTTAGACAACAGAAAGACGGACAGACAGATATTGTTTTTAAAATTGTTCGTGCTTAGGCATGGTGTTAATAATTTTTTGAAAATTGATTTATAAACTTGGAAAAATACAATTAAAACCAATAGATAGATAATAAAAAGGTAGAAAAAAGGTAGATCATCATCATTATCAAAGTATTTAAAAAAGCCTCTAAATTATGCATTCGTTTATGAATCGTCGATCGTGCCCGCCGTAGCGCAGTGACACAGAGTCTGACTGAAATTAGGACGGTCGTGGGTTCGACTCCCGCTCGAACGAATCAATTATTTTCATTGCTCTGGTAAAAAGACAAAGCGCGATGTTGAATTCCACCATTTAACTCAACAGGTAATGTCTCAAAATTGAGATGCAGTGCGTGGGGCCGTTCCCCACGTATCTTGTCACAAGATTTCCTCTGCCTATCCTACAAATGCGGGGTAAGGCGTGAAAAGACAATGTGTGATAACACTAACACGATCCCCACTCGAGCAAACGAAATATTAACTTAAATTTATATCTCCGTTTCTTCGCTTTGGTATAGAGGCAAAAAAGCGCGGCGTTGAGTTCCGCCATACATCACGCAATGGGAACGGAAAGTGGGGAACGGAACGGAACACTATGTTCCCTCTGCCTACCCTGCTGCGTGCGAAGCTGATTTTATTTATTTTAACAAATAAATAAAACACCTGAATGAAAAAAATTAATCAATCATCAATTGTAGATAGTAACATTGCTATATATGTTATTGCAGGTGTCAAACTGGTTTAAAAACAGACGACAGAGAGACAGACAAGCTGAACATAAAGACAGGTAAGTTGTATATTAATATGTAATATTTATAGAAAAGTGTCATTTATTCCCTATAGACCTATACTGGTAGGTCAGTCAGGTAAGTTGGGTCAGTTTACTTGATATAAACTTATTATATCTACTGCTTATTACAGTCGGTCATAAACAATATAATAGCAACAAGCTTAAGTTTTAAAATTACTTTTTTTCGCTATATCCTGTATAATATAACAGACAGAGGGAACCTAGTGTTAGGAAACTCCGTTCCTCATTTTTTTTTCTCTACTTTCGAGACTTCATGTCACTATGAACATACCTACCATGGAAAATACGTGTAGGTAGAAAATATAAAAAATAATTTATAAGATTTACACGTAAAGTACATTAACAAATAAAAAAGTTTTTTTTTAAATATTTAAGCCGATGTGGCGCAGTGGCACAAGCCTATGAAATGTAAACGCGATGGTTGTGGGTTCGATTCCCAATCGAGGGGCACAGAAATAATTAATATTTTTATTTCTACGCTCTGGTAACCCGGCATACCTCGGCTTAACACGCACACGAAAAGGCTCAACAATTCGTAGGAAAGTCGGGAACGGAAAAGTCTTAATTAGAACGGAGTGTCCTAACACCAGATTCCCTTTGCCTAATCTTATTTTTTTTAATGAATTGTATATACTTTACTGTTAACTTATTAATAGTATAGATATTTTATCGGGGAACCTTTACTATATTTGATTTTACGAAGAGTAATGTTGAAAGGAGCCATTTCGGATCATTTATTAGGCTTCGTAATACGATATTTTACAAAATGTATAGTAAATTACTTTATACTTTGTTTTTTAGATACTAAGGTTGCTTATTGAATGTTAAAAGATACCAATATATGGTCCAAATTTTGTGATACACAGTTAAAGTCAATTATTTATTTATTAATAAATAATAATAGGCAATCGGGTGGAGCAGGGATCTTAAGAAGGACATCATGTAACTGTAAACGTGACGGTAGTCAGTTTGATTTCCAGGCAGACAAAATGAGACACTAAGCTCCGCAACTGAACACGAATTCGGGTGGAAAGTTTCATTAGTGTTGATTTGCACGCCCTGATAAATGCGTGATTAATGCATGATTAGCGTGTTACTTTATATCAGTTTGATAATCAAATCAGAATTTATGTTTATTTTGAAGTTGCTTTTATTTCTAAGGGCATATAAAATCTTATTATTGTACGTTAAATGACGAAGGTCTGGCGGCTCTGGAATCTTGGGTTATTGTGTTATGATATGATGTTCTCTAACGTGAAGACTTTGTTAACTTGTAAATACTAAATGGAATCAATAAAATATAGTATTTACAAGTTAACAAACAACACACAATGTTTCCAAAAGTGGGCGGGATGTGGCGAATGGAGTATCTTAACACTTACCTATCTGTCTATCACGCTATATGCGAGATACAGCGTGAGGAATATTAAAACAAAACCATATAAATTATAAACTTGGCTACAAAATTCATACAATTTCCCGTCCGTATATAAACACTGTAGTTTGAAAGTGTTTGCAATGAGCGGGACGGCGCTATGCGTGCAAGCGAGACGGAAATACGTAACTTGACACCGCCACATCTGCGCTCTAAAAGCTAACAGGGACGTATTCGGTGGTTAATATCTTTTATTTTGTTTTTTTAATATAATTTTTCGGGTTAGTAAATTTTGGTTCTTTCTTTTATAATTTTTATAAAAATTGTTTACTTTCTATTTTTTTTTGGGAGAAATTTGCTGTAATTTTTGAATTAGAATTAATAACGGTAACAACAATGCATATTACATTTTTGAGCAATATTAATAATACAAAAAAGTAGGTAAAATAAAGTCAAAAAGTAGGTAAAAAAAGTAGGCTAAAATATTCTTCTTACACTTTGTAAGTAGAATATTTTTATTAATATAATAAACTTATTATATCTCTACGTATTTACTACGTATTTCTTACATTTTCGAAATAAGAAATACGTAGACCTTAGGAAAGAAAAAACACATTACCTACACATTTTTAAAATCAAGTAAAAGTATAGTAACGACGACGACATTAAATTCTTGAATATAATTTTAACCATATATCCATAAAGTGAGTACTACAATACAATTGAAAGGTAAATCTAATACCCATTAAGATAAACTTTTTTAAATCAAAATCTTCATTTTATATTTTTTTTATTTATAAAAAACCGAATCTATTATCCTCTTAAATTCATTGTACCAGAACGGAACAGGTAGTTATTGAATACCTAAGAACGGCGCCATTATTGTCTAAAACACAATTTCTAAATCTTTTCGCTCGATCGACTGGAAATTTGTGCTTCGGTGCTCCCATTGCCGACTTTGGAATTAAGAAAAGAATTAAAAAAATTAGACCTCCTTGGGTTAATGTGGCCATTGCCTTTATTAGTAAAATTATGAAAAGAACAACAAATACCTTAAAATTGATAATTTTGATGTTATCTGAACATATTTGGGATGCTAATGACAGTCCAATGATTGTAGATGCATATATAAACATAAATATAATATTCTTTATTGTACTAAAATGTGGAGAATAAAATTGCATCAATAGGTTTTTATGAGATAGGTGAAATTAAAGAAATTAAGAAGCAAATTAATGTTTTGAAACTATTCAAATTAACATATTTTAAACTGTAACTGTACAGATCAGAAAAAAAAATAAAGAATTAATCTTTCTACAAATGTAAATGTACTTTGTTGCTCAGTGACTGATAGACAACGGACAGACAACGTTATAGGATTTAGAAGATTTAATTTTAGCATGTATGTATGAAGATTTAAGTTTGGCATAGCAAGATGGGAAGAGTAAGGAAACTAAGTGAGGATTTCTCAAAATTTCTAATGGAAGGGCACAAAGCAGGATTTTCCATTTAACGTTTTAAAGTTCGGAGAAACAAAATAAAATACTTAAAAAATATTTCTTAATTCCTAACTGGTTAATAATACTTTCTTTATATGGAATTATAATTTGATCTACAGTCGCAGAGATAAAAATCCGAAGGCGACGTGGTGTAGCAGTACAGCTTCTGTCTGTACAAGTGACGATTGTAGGTTCAATCCTACTCAGAGAAATTAATTACTTTCATTTCCTTCTTCCTCGCTCTGGTAACAAGACAAAGCGTAGCGTTGAGTTCTGCCACTGAACACGCAATGTCTCGAATATTGAACGGCAAGTGGGGAACGGAGTGTTCTATCACTAGGTTCGTTCTGACTCCCCTGCTATATGCGGGATACAATGTGAAGCTAAAAAATGGGAAAGAATCCATCTCTGCTCATTGGCATAGTTATTCTTTATGATCTCTGTAGACAGACAAAATAAATTCTATTATTAGTGTCACCGTTCATTTTGTCACTACGATTATTCAATTATTTTTTATAATTTTTTGTTGTGTTTTTAATCTTCATTTTGCGGAATGCGGCCAGAGAAATTCTAATGTTACGTCACTACGGTCTCCGCTTTCCGTCAAAATAGACATTTTGAGTATTTTGAATATTATCAATTTCACGCTCTTTCCGAAACATGAGGAGTTAAACAGAGAGAGTTTAGTGTTAAGATATTCTGTTTCCCACGCACCTTCCAATTTTCGAAACGTGTCGACCTGTTGAGTGGCAGAACTGAATACCTGGCTTTGTTTATAAAAGCGAGAAAACGAAAATAATTTAAATGTAATGCTTCCCCCGAGCGGGAATCGAACCCACAATCTTAAATTAATATTATATAGGTTCATGAGCAGGATATGAAACTGCGATCAGGTGTACGTTTAATTATTTATATATTTTTTTAGTATTACGAGTATGAGAAGAAAAAATAACACGATGGGCATTTTTTAAATTGCACACCGGGCATATTTAAATTATTTTTAGATGACTTTTTCCTTTTGCTGTGGCTTGGTTCGTTGTAACAGTTAAAAATGCTAATTGAGCATATAACATTTTTGAGAGTCCAAGTCATTACGTAAGTAGACTTGATGTCTGTGGATGAGTCATACATCTCAACTCTTAATTAGTCAAACATTGTATTATAATGATCGGTCATCGGACAATCGGGTCACTAACCTAGTGTTAAGGCACTCCGTCCCCTACTTTCCGCTATTTTTTTTTTGAGGCATTACGTGTCATAGTCATTCATACAGTCGTTATTAAGTACTAGTTTTTGTCTGTCGCTTCGCTCTTATGGAGTCTTGGTCAAATCATATTAAGTAATAATTGTGAGCATTGACATATTCTCCATCAGATCGCAGGTGGGTCTGCCGTTAAAGATGGACTACCTAGAGGTTCTATGCATGGACGTAGAGATAGTAGTTACTGAGATTAGCACATAAAAAGCCAACAAATTCTTCAATGTTATAATAGAATAATAGATTACAATTAATATTTTGTGTAGTAATGCTCATACTTATTACTATGGTATTTGCTCTTTATGAGAATCGAACTCATGATCTATATTTTTTTTTTATAAAATCGACCCTAACGTGTTTTTTTAATACAGTAATGTTAGTAGAAAATTCCATTTATTTTAGATAAAGTCAATAGCCATAGCCACTTTAAATGTATTAATATTATTAAACGCACATTATAAAGCGATTTGTACCTAAATTTAAGGTAAATCCAACAATTGCATCACGATTGTAATGAAACAATTAAAAAAGTTTTATCTTCTAAACAATATTTATCTACGTCTAGCGCGAAAGAAAAGATAAAAAAAATAAAACAAAAATGGCCGTTCCACCCGTATCACGTTACCTAGGGGCGGGCTGTCAGTGTGCGTACGTCAGATCGCTTCGGCCTCATTGCTTCGAAGCGAACTACTCACTTTGTGAGCGATGTATTGACCGAAATACGATACTAGGGCTTCTTCTACTTCTCTGATAGTTTTGAAAATGCATTTTTTTATTAAATGCAGTTTATTTAAATTTTAGTTATATTTGGGAGTTGTTGGTTGTTTGTTTTTTTTTCTTGCTTTACGCTGTATCCCGCTCATGGCAGGGTAAGCAGAGGGCACCTAGTGTTAAGACATTCCGTTCAAATCGAACCCACAACCGGTCGCGCTTACAGTCGCACGTTTGTGCCCCTGCGCCACGACTGGCCTCATGATTGCAATTATAATTATTGTTTATGCAATTAGACGTCGGAGTCGTAATCCAAGTCTGATTGTTTATTGACGACGACGCCCATTTCGCGTAGGTTACCGAACTGATAAACATGATCTACTATTTATGGTTTCGGTCCGTGGCTACATAGGATATCGATTCGATTCCGCAATAAATGGAAATATAAAAAAAATTCAAACCAGTATTTCCTAAGATTAGCGCAGTCGACCAAAATAATACCTAGCTTCATAATATTAAGATTAAGATAGATTTTATTTAACCTTTTGAACAAAATTATTAAAAATATATGAATACACTTAATAACATCGTAATGTTTCTTAATAATGGTTTACAAAATAACATTTATTTAACAAACAATCATTATTGTAATTCTTTACTACTTAGCTTGTAATCAATTCAACTGTCGTTAATACTAAAAAATGGTCTTTTGGTATGTAAATTTTGAATTATTAATTTAAGTAAGCGCGGTGTTGTATTAATAAACATGGTCTAAACTACCTATATTATACATAAATAACTATAATCCATATTTTATTATTATCTTAATTTGTTTCATTCCAGCGGCGGCACGGGCGATAAGCAACTAGACTCGTCCACCGACGACGACAGCGACGCGCCCCACGCGGGCGCGCACGCGGCCCCGCTCTACCCCCTATACGAACACCCCTTAGCTCACCTGCAGTATCATCATACGTGACGGTATTTGTAAATTTAAAAGATTTTTGGTAATTTTGAGTATTTTTTTTTTTGGTAATTTTGACAATTTTTCCTATGTGTAATTATACCTCTTTTGTAATTTTTGTTTGGTACAGACAAAAATAATAATTATTTTTTCTAGTTCTTTTCCAATTGTAGAGAAAATCTATTTATCGCATCACATTTTTTATATTAAATAGAGTCAACTTTCTACCTTAAATTGTATGCAAAGCCTGTATTATAATGTCTTAACATAAATTAATATACCTTAAAAATTACCTAAGCATGTGAATATACAAAAATACACCTAGTTTTTCATAATAGTAGGAACAACTAGTATTTTTTACATTTTAAACTTTTACATTTACTAGTTCGTGTAGTAATTTTTCATTTAAACTTTTTACATTTACCAGTTAATGTAAAACAGTTTATATATTTTAGTCACTTGTATAGTATTTAATAAATAAAATGAGAGTTAGTTTTATTTGTTAAGTCAATGAAAGTATCATTTTGATTGATTCTTGATACCTAATAGGTAATTAATAGATATTTTGTATATTCCTTTGCAATAAATATAAACATAGTTTATAAGATCAGCTTTTATTTATATTTTTATTGTATTTTAATATCAATGTTGGCATAAATATTGATTAAATACAATCATAACAATAACATAAAAGAATATTATTCATCATCTATAAATATATATAAATACTCAGCTTAGGAATTGAGCCATAAACTGTTAAAATTATTATTAAAAAATATTTTTAGCATAATTTTGCCAACATTGATTTAAAGTTCTTTTGCTTTGGTTTCTTAAAACTATAAAGAGTCTTGAAATATCCTAATAGACTTTTAATAGTAATTCAATCAGAAATAATAATGTGGTATACATTATATACATTATTTTTCATTTTATTTAGTATTTATTATTTGTTTTTATTACTTACTAGATAATGTTCGATTTTTATACATTTCCTATTAATATCCAGACGTTTACCTTATTATAAAAAGTAATGATTAATTACAGTGTAAATAATAATATAAGTATTTAATTTTAGTGTATATTTAATGTTTGAATGATTTAATACCTTGAATCGCTACTAGTTCAATGAATCATGAATCACTGTAAAATTAATTTATATGAATCATTGTAAAATTAGTGTAAAAATTAAATAAATTTCGTATAAAATTAGAGTTTTGTTTTATTGTAATTTGAAAAATTTGAATCTAAATTCACAGGATAATGATATCATTCACAATGTATGCAAGTTGCATACAAGCAACAGATTGAAAGTAGGTACCTAGTTGTATACGCAATGGTCCTTGGTTCAATTTCTACGTCCCTCGCGAATGATTATATCTAAAACTAACGTCTCGCTGGTTGCTGTTGGAACTATTCAATTATTTAGACAGATTGCAAACGATAGTTTATTTGCAAATATTTGTACCTATAAGAAACTATTTTAAATTCTTTACTTAACACAACGTATCTACCGCGTATCATTGAGGACGCCTCATTTTCAAAAGAAAAAGCCAGATGCTTATCTGGTTTTTTGCGAGGTGTCGAGGAGGCGCTAAAAATTGAGGGTCTCGAGCTTTTTCTAAATTCGAGCCTAGGTCTCTTTCTGAGATAAGTGTGCCCAACCGAAAAATTAGCTTTATAAAACTATATAGACTTAATTCAAATGATTAACATAGTCTATCATACATTTAATAGCGTACGTGTTCTAAGTCCATTAAATAGGCTGATGTAGACCGCGTGCAGTTTCTAGGTCACTTTTAAGTTATTGACGCAAATTATGGATTTGCTGTTTGGCAGAAAAGTAGAGATTTAAGTACAGTCGATCTAATATATTGTTTATTTTTGTTTTAATATTTACTTGTGCTATAAACGTATATATATAAGTATATATTTAATTGATTTTTAATTTAAGAAATAAGTACATGGGTACTTTATTATATTTTCTTTTTTATAGCTTCACGATGTATTTTGCACATAGCAGGATATGCTTAAGAACCTAGTGTTAAGAAATTATTTTTATGTGTTTTTTTTTTGTTTATTTATCGAAGAAAATTTACATTACGAAAACATATATCATCTCACATTCATCGTATTTGTCAAGCGAGCCACTGGATAAAGAAACAAATATTGTTATTGTAAAACAAAAAAAAAAGTCCTTAAATAGTAATAGAATGTGAATTTATCTTTAGTTATAAAATTTATTCATGGTTTTATTTTATCAATATACGTTTTCATAATAAATTTGCACCCGACTGTACTTTTGGAAAAAAGTAGTATATAAAGTGAAATTGAATCAAAGAAAGAGATATATTATCAACACAGATTGTTATACCTTCACTTATTTGGTAAGTATTTATTTTTAATTATATTTTTTTTATATTTGGTTTTTATTATACATTGAGGGTATTGCGTCGCAGCGTCTGACTGTAAACGCGACGGTTGTCGATTCGAATTCCACTTGGGAAATAAGTTATGTCCTGTCCATCGACTTTTTAAAAATATACATACCCAAATCCCTTATATTACATCGTATAGGATAATTATTTTGTTAACACTTTTAAATTCTTTATCCATATCTAATAATAATTTATAACTATTCATTTTTTTCTTCTAGGTAACCTCAAAAGGCAATTGAAAATGGTTGCCAAATTACTTGCAATATTTTTAATAATACCCACAATATACGCTAAAATAAATGTCGATATATCAACAACTAACGATAACAAACGTGACGTCCACATTTCTGGTAGTGTCACCAATTTAATAACTGAAGAAGAAAGAAAAACCTTCGGTCTGACCGATGAAAAGGTGAAGCAAACTATTGCGAAATACTTTGGTTCGATTCCCGACAACGTGTATCTACAAAGCCCGACGCCATGGGGTGATTTATTCAAGACTATGAATTGGCAACAAATAAGACGCATTGTTTTACCCCAAAAAGCTGCAATTTTGTCCGCAAAATCTGAACCAGTTTTAGTAAAAACTAAAGAATTCTTAAATGAGGGTAGTACAGAAAAATCTTTTAACACTGAGATGTTTGAATACGTCACAAACGCGGTTTCTTCCAAATGGGATAGTGACGGAAAATTAAACGTCGAAGATGTTTTATATGAATTCGATATGAAGACCGAGCCTACCTTCCTTACTTTTCTATCAAAATGGGGCGAAGATACCGACAAATACATGCCAATGACCATTGGTTCACAAGTCCAATTGACTTTAGCCCCAAAACAAAAAGTTTTGACCGAATTATACGTAACTAAGGAAGAAATGGTTATCAGAGTGGACTACGAAACCAGTTTAGACGGCTACATTGCTATGAATTTCAATAAATTATACAAGGGGCACAAATTCTGGTCGGTCAATATAAATAATGTTTTAGCTTCAGGCGGTCTGAAGACTGTGGTCCATACATCTGAGGTGATAGATTTCGTTCAGTTCACTGACCCCAGGGTGGTAGTCAAAGATGCTGTTACCGGTGAAGTCATTAAGACTGTGCTTTTGAAAGTTTTGTAATATTTATGGTGTTTTGGCTGATATTTAGTAATATATTGATTTTAGCTTACAAATTTGATGTGTTATTTCCTTGTTACTTCTTTAAATTTTCATTTACGTCAGTTTATCTTGCATAATTTATATATTTAACTTTTTAATTTTGAAATTTAAGCCAAAATCTCTCTTAAAAAAGGCCAGAGAATTTTTCAAGGCTTTTTTTTACCACGATGTATACAAAAAATAAAATAACATATAATTGCTTTACAAATTTATTAAGCAATTCGAGCCTAACGTACGGCGTAGGTATTGTTCATTATTGAAAAAATAAATAAAACTATACTAAATTACACTAAGGTCTTTCCAAATCATAAGTTACCGATAACTTATCCAACAGATATCAAGAAATTCTCAAGATACCATACCAGTAAGTTATCTAATAGTTATCAGATGGAACCGAACCTGTATATTCCTACAAAGGAAGCATAGACGAGTCAGTATTTATTTTATATATGAAATATTAGTGTAAAATTGGAAAATGTATGTAGATTTTTTTTATTCAAGTTATCTATCTTATTTATCACATTTAGGGAGAGCATTATACACAAGAAATTATGAAATTTAAACAAAATAAAAAAATTGTAAAATAATGATTAAGAGTTCTAAATAACTTTTCTACGATCAACAATTAATTAAATAGAAAAGAAGTTGTTCACTTTCATATTTCAAAATTATGTGTCACATTATATTATTTGTATAAAACGGCATAAGTACAAATATGCAATAATTTTGGCCATATTTGTGATTTTTTTTATTATTTTTTTTGTCGATTTTTTCCTTATCACGAAGCTATAATGGCTTTTAAACGTAATCAACTTTACATTACATAGAAGAAAACATGTCTACATTGTATTGATAATATTGAAATTACTTTTAAACATATTTATATAGAACGGTCAGCAGAGGATACCTAGTGTTAAGACACTTCGTGGTATATTTTCTTTTCATAGACATTGCGTGTTGAGTAGAGATTAGAGCGCACCGAAGCGGCGGTTGAGTCGCTTGTAATATCGTATTTTTAATTCAATCTAGTATTTGAACTCTCTATACTATCACGTTGAAATTTACGTATGTTTAATTATTAATATATACTTAATATATTAAAAAAACAGTGTAGACATGTTATTTCTAATTAAATATTTAATTATTACTTCAAATTTAATTATAAACTTAACTAGCACAAAACAAATTAATTAATATTTAAATAATTAGAATAAAAAAAAAATGAAAGTTTATATAAATTTTCAATACTTCAATAATTTTAACATAGTGATTTTTCATGAAATAACATAAAAAGGCGGAATATACAATAATAGTGTAACATACATATTATATCTACAACATGTTAGCTAACGCGTTCTTTATAGGAAAATGGCCTAAGTCGTATTTTAATTTGATTTATAAATTATGTACTAGAAACTGATGTAACTTTGACATTAAGAATTATACGGCGGAATTTAACGTCACACTTTCTCCAGTTACACTACAAAATTCCTCTTATCGGTTAAAACAAATCACGGCGTTAAGATCCGGAGAACGAAGTGTTTTTGAATACAATGTTTAAGATTAAAAAAAATAATTTAAAAAATGCGTTAGACCATTTCACATTAAAACCGTTGCAAAAAAGAACATTCCTTCAATTTCTAATTATTTACAAAAATAATAAAAATAACATAAATATATGAAAAAAGAATAATTTTTAACATTATGCAACTTGAATTTGTCTATTATATTGTTGATATTATAAATATAACTATATGCATATGTCATATAAAGAATTCTTAATGCAGAATCGAACCTACATACCTACCTTTATAATATTTAAGCTAAATAATAAATTAAAAATTAATTTGCAATAACATACATATTTAGTAAAAAAAAACGAAAGTAACTAAAGTTTGAAATATTGAAAGTGAATAATAAAAATAAAGGTTTTATCGAAAGAGAAAGATATATTTTACTTATAACAATTTAAAATAAATAAGACCAGTCGTGGCGCAGGGGAACAAGCGCGCGATTGCTATTGTCTCAGTCAGTCAGTCAGTCAGAGCTTGTCGATTCGATTTCCACTCGAGGAAATGAAATATTTAATATTTTAATTTATTAGCTCTGACAACATGAGCTGAGCACGGCGCTGGGTTTCGTTTAGAAATTCGAGAAGTGCCCTAATAGCAACAGTGTGTTAACACTAGGTTCCTAGGTACCCTCTGCTTATCTTGATATTTGCGGATTACAGCGTGAAGCTCGGCTCACTCAGGAACTTCACGTCACGGAAATGAAGTTGCTGAGGTGGATGTGCGGCGTAAAGCGGTCTGACCGCATACGCAACACATTCATTCGAGATAGTCTTGGGGTCCGTGACGTAGCGGATAAGCTCCAAGAGCGTCGCCTGAGATGGTTTGGCCACGTTACGCGCTGGCCTAAGAACTATGTCGGATGCAAGTGCCTTGCTTTATTAGTTTCTGGAGTGAGACCTCCCGGACGCTCAAGGAAGGGCTGGTTGGATGTCGTGATGCAGGACATGAGAGCCAATGGTCTATCCACCCAGGACTCAAAAGACCGTGCAAAATGGAGTAGGTTGAGTAAGAAAGCAGACCCTGGCAATAGTCGGGATTAATGCCAGGAGGAAGAAGCGTGAAGCTAAAAAAACAGTAGTAGTAGTAGTAATACGTATACGTAGTAATAAGTTGTGACGACATATTGGTATAATATAAACATCAAATATAATTTAAATAGCTAATTCATAATATCTCAGAAATTAACTTTAATCGAGAAATCGAATCTACATTTCTTAACAAGAATTCTTTACATGTTCTTTATATGTACAACATAGAAAAAAATACATTAAAGTAAATACATAATAAATTATCACTATGTATTATTGCTATTATTTTTAGTTATTACCACATTTTTTTTATTTAACAATGAAAGTTAATAAAAAAAAGAAAAAAAATGCAAAAATTTCTATACATAAGACTTATATATATGTAGTTTGTAATAATCGAATATTTACTTGGAATCGATTCTGTTATATTTTTGTTCATATTTAAAACAATATAAAACATAGTTTGTCAATATTAAATTAATAAAACAATATTAAAAGTATAATAATATTTAATCTATATATCTATAAATCTATATAGATTTTTGAGTAATGTGTATGTAACATTTTATTGCATTAAAATAAAATTTTTAAATGATAAATTAATTATTCCGAAAATTTATGAATTTTTTTACGATTTTCTTTTACAAAAGCAATAAAATTATCAAGATTAAAAAAAACGTTAAAAATTACACTTTGTAATAGATTTGTATGTAGAAAAAAAAACCGAAAGACAATATGATCTACATATAATTTTGTATGAAACAATTATTTTTAAACAAATTATGTATGGAATATAAAGTAAAATGATTTTTTTATTTATCTTTATAGACCAAAGACAACATACTACCGTACAATAATAATAATATAATTACTAATAATTATTATTACTTTATTATAATAATAATATATAAATAATAACTGTAAATTGTAATTATTTATATAATTAAATAAGTCCATGCCTTTTCTTATATTCGTCGAGATTTAGAGCTCTTTTGGGGCCAGATTCTTTAACTCTTGTAGTTATTTGTTTTGGTTGAGACGTTACTGTTTCTGTAAAAAAACAAATATTCATTAAAAAAATTAGCATTATTTGAATCAGCTTCACTTTGTAACCTAGTGTTAAGACACTCCGTTCCCCACTTCGAATGAGGCATTGAGTGGCAGAACTCAACGCCGCGTGCAAAGCGCAGATAAAAGACAAAGCCACAAATATTTTGATTCATAAAAAAAAATAATAATAATAATAGTAGTATGGTCACCCTGAAGTTCGCTATACATGGCTGCACAGATTTGATTATGATTTTTATAATTTTTGAGTGTCTTTCCGATTAAAAAAAATGAAGTTTAGAAAGCCTAACTTCAGGACGGCCACGACTTGTCCTCCGTCCTTATAACAATACTTACTGGGTATTGGTAAATCAATTTCAATATTAATATCGAAATCATGTAAAGAATAGAGACTGCTGCTGTCCGTAGTGGTAGTTTTCTCTTTTACACTACTTGTATCTTCTTCTGGTTGTTGCTAAAAAAATGAAATTATCTTATTATTTTTTCTTAAAGAACTAAGTGATAAATCAATCCCTTTTAGAAACTATGAGTGGAAAGTTGAGTGAGTATGAGTATGAAATAAACAAATAATAGTATAAATGTCAAATAGTGAGGCCAGTCGTGGCTCAGGAGCATAAGCGTGCAACTGTAAACGCGACATGTTGTGGTTTCGATTCCCACTCAAAGAAATGAAATATTTAATATTTCATTTCATTATCTCGTTCTGGTAACGACACAAAGCACTGCGTTGAGAGAACACAGAACAGAATGCCTCCAGAATTCGGAGAAAAGTGGGATAAAATCGAATTCACAACCACAAGTTACTATGACTCTAAAAAATATAACTCTTACCACTAATCTATCTCTTTCCTGTTTCTCTTTGTTTGCTTTCTCTTCTTCTTCCCTTAACTTTCTCTCTTCCGCTGCCGCTAATTCATTTTTCATTAGTTCCTACAAAATATATATATTTAAAAACAAGTTTTTTTAATAAGCAAAATGTCGTATCGGTAGCGTTGAATAATTTAAAAATTGTAAAATCTTAATTCAAAGAGACGGGCAATATACAATATAATAGTAGTTAGTTACAGTATAATAAACGAACCTGCGACCTGTTCCCTTGGTGGGACTTGAAGTTCATAACGGGCTTAGTGTGTCGTCTAGTGAAGGGATCGTCTTGCTTTTTGCCTTTATTTGCTCTTATCTAAAAAAAATACAATATAAAGATAAAAATGCATACATTTGAAATTATTATACCTTAAAAAGGCGGAACTAACGCCGCCTTTTTATTAGAGGGGAGAAATAAAAATAAACACAATTAGACATTGGCTCAATTTTATTGTACAAATGCATTACTTTTCAATGTCATAAAGCTCAAAAATTTAATCTACTTTTGTTTTAAATAGATGTTAATTTACTTAGAACGTATTATCATGAGTTTTGGTTTATATATCTCTATATATTTTCATTATTATCTGAGTATAATATAAAGAATTAAAGAAAAAACATTTTTGAAACTTATAGAACAATGTTCGCATTAACCTTAGTAGAAAATGAAAACTCAATCCCTGAATGGGAGTTGAACCCACGATCGTCACGTATACACTCAGATACGTTATATAATAACTATTATTTATTTAGAGGCTATCATGACGCAGTGGCAGTCCCGCCACTCAACACAAGAAACCAACAGAAATTGATGATTGGAAATGTCTTAATGGGTATGGTATGTATTATTAACACTAGCTCCCCAGATGCCCCTGACTTACTACTATATGAGTGATTAAACGTGAAGGTAAAATTAATTACCTCCTCCATTATAGCCTTCTCTGCAGTCTCCACATTCAATTTCCTATTCCTATTATTTATATATGAAATACTTTGTATGGAGGATGTCCTAGTTTTATCTAAAGCGCTGGCCCTTTCTTCTAACTCTTGTAGTTTGGCGTTTAAATCTGCTACTAGTTCTTCATCGCCGCTGTAATTGTTAAATTTTATTAGAAAAATTGAAATAAATAAATTGTTTTTCAGCAATCCAACAGCCTATTAATTAATCAATCAATTTATTTAAAGAGGCCAGCCGTGGCACTGAATATAAAAATGCGCAAGTTGAGGGTTCGATCCCCACTCAAGGGAATGAAATATTTAATATTCTCATTTCTTCTCTCTGGTAACGATAGTAAGAGCGGCGTTGGTAATGCATTCAGAATTCGGCCGAAATTGGGAACCGGAAGTCTTAATGGGTAACACAGTATCTACGGGATACAGCGTGAAGCTAAAAATTAGAAATACCGTAATTGTGCTACATCTCTTTCTTTCATCAATTGCGTTTTCTTCATGGCGTAGTTCGTTGGGTGCGATCTAAACCTTTCTTTTTCAGCTACTATCTTTTCTATATCTTCTTCCTGTTAAAAGAAATAAAATATACAAATAATATAAAAATTTTAAAAAATCTTAAAATTTTTACCTGAATTATGTTAAAATAGAAGAAATAAATTATAGTATTAGGTAGTTAAATCTATCTAAAAAGAATATCAATATAAAATATCGGAGAAGTCAAGTGTGTATCAAAACATTTTTTTTTGTAGGAAATACATGAATATAAATGTAAATATAATTTTAGCATATATAGCTATAGCGCGGCGTTGAGTTCTGTCACTCGGAACGCAATTTCTCGTGGATTTGGAGGGATGACGGAGACATAGTGTTTTAACATTAGGTTCCCTCTACCAATCTTGCAATATGTGGGACACAGCTTGAAGCTAAAAAAAAATTATTGTTATTACCTTAAACTCATACATTAATGCATCTTTAATTTCATTTATTTTGTTTCTAACAAAGTCCATAGTGGGTGGTTTTTTGTTCGCGTCTTTGATTGCTTTGTACCATTTTTGAAATTCATTATCTGTGAATTCCTAAAAAACACAAATAATTATTATAGCTTTATAATATAAAAATAAATTGATATCAATAGAGTCAAAGCATAAATAAAATTACAATATTTATTTTTTTATTTTATTCAAAATAACCTCATTTCAAAATAATTTATAAATTTCATATAAACATGTGTATGAAACACATGTTCTCTAACGTATATTTTTTTGAATTTTTATATTATTTCAGAAACTAAAGAAAAAATTTACTGAGTATATGATATGGGTTTAATTTATATATATATTGGTCCCTAGAGTTTCCTTAGTTATCGATTATTTTAATTGGATTATTAACAATTATTTTTAATTGGAAAAGCTCTACACACTTTTTGAGATTAGAGGGATCTCTCTCATCACAAAAAGTCGTTTAATCCTTGGCCTTAAATTTTGGAACAATACTTTTGAATTTTAAAGCTTTCTAAAAGAAAAGAAAAATATACAGACTGAATGTCTATCAAGTTTTATCACTTAAAGGTAAAAAAGAAATAAATACATTACTCTGCCCACCATGTTAAATATCTGTATAAGAAACTAAATAAGAATATAAGAAATAAGTTATATATTATCTAAACGTTGTTTTTCTTACCTGATTACTAACAAATTCCAATCTGAAAACTCTGTCTTGGGTGCCGTGACGTAATTTGAACCCCTTATTAGTTCTAGTGTTGCCCAAGTTGTATACTTTCGCCGTTTCGTATACATCTATTATTTCTGCTACCTGAAAAAGAAATAGTTATAAAATTAATAGTCGTTCAAACTACACAATGGATTTTAATGTGGTTTTCATTAGTAGACAGAGTTATTGAGAATTTTTAGACCACTTTTAATGAAAAATGTAAAAAAATATTTTTATGCGCATATACGTATGAGGAAAATATATTTTTTTACAAGGTTGGTGAGAAAAAGAAAAAAAAAACCTAAATACATCCCGCATACACAACTGTAAATAAAACAACAAATAGTTAAGTTAGAGCGTGATAGATATAGTAGTACTACTGTATACTACTTACTCCAGAGTTAAAAAGACAAGCATATATACAAGCAGTAAGAGTGAAAGAGACAGATACACGTATGCGTACTCACTCTATAGACGGGGTTCCCGTTGTTGTTCCCAATCCCAATGCGCACGTAGCAGCCCGTCACGGCGCGCGCGAAGAACGGGAGGTGCAACAGTCGCTCCAACTTGAATCTGGGAAGCAGATAACTATATAATAAATTGTTGTGGATTAGATCCCCACTCGAGGAAATGAAATACTTATTTAAATGTATATTCCATTTCTTCGTTCTGGTATTGAGGCAAAGCATGGCATTGAGTTCTACCACTCTACACGCAATGCCTCCAGAATTCGGCAGGAAGTGGGGAACGGAGTGTCTTAACATTAGGTTCCCTCTCTACTCTGCATGCTGTATTAAGAGATTTCACTCCTCTTTCAAATAAAAAAAATATATTAAAATAATACCTGCTCAATCTAAGTTTATTAATTTGGTCCCTTGTATCAGCGTATTTCACTTCTACTACTTCTCTTTCCCTCTTTTTCTCTTCCTCTTCTGCATCGGATGAAGAAGAACTCGTTGAACTTCTACGACCTATTAATATAAAAATAAAAAATTTAGCTTCACGCATATAGCAGGGTAGTCAGAAGGAACTCTATGTTAAGTATTCCATTACCCAACGACGTATTGCTTTTTTATATGTCCGATGTCCGATTATATGTCCGATGTCAAGAGATAGATTTACGACTTCGAAGGAATTTCATATAAAAAACTCCATGAGAACCAAAGCATCGTGGGAGACGAGCCAGAGGAGTGAGGACACTTTAATTTATATTAAAGCCGATCAACCTTGGAGAAAGGCAATTCCATTATCAGCACTCTTATAGTTACCAACTAGTTTTAATAAAAAATATATTTTATTTCAATAAAATATTTTTTAATATAAAACAGTTTAAGATATTTTTATTCACGTATAAATAGTGAGAGTCGTGTCCACCTTAAAGTAACTTAAAGTAGTTCATTTCAGGATATTTCTGTTGTTATTGGGATCAAAAGACTATACTAATAACATTTTTGATTTGTTTAGTTGAGCCATCTACAATCTGTGTCTTTGCATTATCTGTGACCAATTTATATACTAATTCTAATAGTAAGTTCAGTTTAGCGTTTATTACCTTTAAATCTCTAGCACATTCTACAAAATCTAAGTGCCAATTAATGGGAGGAAACTATAGGGTAAATAATATAGAGTGTCCCAAATATAGCGCGCTCTCCTAATATATGGTCTGGTTGTAAATATAATGATTTTGATTTCAGTGATGATGAGGCCATAAATTATTTTGTCCTCCCCACTTTGGTAAAGTAAAACGCAGCCTGCATTCAACAGTGTATCTAGAATTGAGACACTAGGGTCTCACTTCCTACCTTGATATATGTACTATAAAGGAAAGTAAATAAAAAGTAAAAAAAAACAAATAAACAAACTAACCTTGTGATTTATTATCTTCTGAATCTGAACCTGAATCGTCGGAATATATATCAGAGGCTTTTAACTTGACACTCTGTTTACTTGTACCACCTATAAGTTCCGCGTCCGCGTCCTAGAAAAATATTAAAATATGTATGTTACAACTAATTATTTTTTTAATATGAGGCTGTTGTGTGTCGTCATATTAAATTTTAATTTTCCTCAAACTGGTAAAGAGGTAAAGAACGGCGTTGAGCTCTGACACTCATTACGCAATTATGTTATATAATAGAAGAAATTACATTTACTTGGCATAAACTATAAATTAATAGTACAGCAAATGTTTAAGATCTTTAAGATATAAGAAACTGAATATTTTTGATTTTGATTTGATTTTTTAGATTTTGTTAAAATAAATATTTGAAATATCTATAACATATTAAAATAGAACAAATATATCAATAGAACAACTATAACAATAGGATAACCGTGTAAAGTAGGGTAAACTCGACAAATAGCATTTATATAACCATTTTGGATACTCGACCCAAAAAATCATTATCTCGTCTTGGCAAAGCGCTTGTAGTTCTTAAAATAATACTTCAATTTTCATAAAACATAGTTAAGAACAAAGTTTTCAATAAAATGAAAACAGCAATCAAATCGGCTCATTCGTTCACTCGCTATGGTGACACAGACACATCAACAAACACAACTCACGTCGTCATCCTTGGCCTGTTCCAGTCGTTTCCTCTGCTTCACCTCGACCCTGGTCGCCCTCGCGTCTCTTTGAGCTCGCAGTAACGCCATAGCATTCACTCTTGATTCGTCTACGTTTCGTTTTCTTTCAGTTTTGGCACCGAATAGGGGAGAGGCCGATCTCTCTGTGTCACATTCTGTAGAATATTATTTGTATTTTTAAAATTATTGATTAGTTTGATTCTTAGCTTCACGCTGTATACCTTACATAGGAGTTAGGGAAAATGAATGTAGTGTTAATACACCCTATTCCTCACACATTACACAATTTTCCAGATTTTCCTTTTTTTTCGTTTACACTGTAGTGTGACAGGCAGAGAAAACCTTATAGTTAAGAGGTTTCTCATGCACCACCCGCGTGCATTAAGTCGCGGAATTCAACACCGCGCTGTCTATCAGATTGGGGAAATAAAAATAATTCATTCTCCCACAATGGGAGGTCAAACCCACATTAATCCCATTATGGAACAATCGTCTCAAAATTAAAATTGAGAATCATAGAACATTTTTGTTTCTATTATTTTTTCCTTTCTAAAAATAACATTTCCAAAAATCTAATATCACCTGTATCTTTATTATCATTGTGTATTTCACCGGGACTTTGCGGTGGGTTCTCTTTCTCTTTCTCGGGTTCTTTTGCTTCTTCTTTTTCTGATTCTACTATAAAGAAAATAGTAACAAATAAACATAAGGCAACTTATAATTTTACAGTATGACTAGCCGACGAGAAATCTTAAACTCAAATCTTTACAGCCATCTATGGCTAGCTTCAGAGTAGCCACAAGTCGTCGATAGTAATGTACAATTAAAAAAAGTTATATACTTTTAAATAAAGATTAATTACGTTAATAATGGTTAAAACTGGCAACATTGATTTTAAATATATATATTTATTTATAATATTAATTGAAATTAGTACTTCACTTATCATTTTGTACATGAATCAAAAGAACAAAAAAATCCAACACAAAAATTTTTGGATGCTTATATAATGCAGTTGAGCAGCCCTTAACTTCATAAGGTATGGTTATGGATTAATTTTAATTCCAAATATCCCTTTACATAAAACACTTCATTCCTCAAGTACAATTAAATAAAGAAAAACAGCGAAACTGGTAGTTCAACCCCACTAACCCCTCTCCTCCCTGGCCCGTTCCCGCTCCTTTTCCCTCTCCCGTTCCCGCAGAGCCCGTTGCGCCCTCTGGTCTCTGCGTTTGCGCCGCGCGTCTCTACGCCGCGCCAGTTCTCCGGGGGATGCCCCTCGTTCCGCAGCTGAACGCCGCGCTAAACGGAGTTTACGTTCGATTTCCCATCTGAGTGAAAAAGTTTTTTTTAATTTCATGCTGTGTCCAGCACGTAGTAGGGTAGAAAGAGGGAACCTGAGAACATAGTATTAAGACATTTCCGTTCCCCACTTTTCAGACATTGTGTTTTCTATACTTACCTAGTTTTCATAAGATCTCTTCGCTCTATGCGTTTAAATATCTCTTGTTCTCTTTCCTTTTCGGACATAGCAGCCAGTCTTGCTCTGTCTTCTTCGTCGCCCATTAGATTTTCATCGTAACTGTTCAAAAATGTTAAACAGGTTACAATTAGAATATTATAGATGGTATTCAAATGTTCTAAAAAAAATTATTGGGATTCGTTGAAAGAGAAATAATTGTTTTAAATGTAAACAATAACCCCACCTATATATTATGATATAAAATGTGTCATGTTTTTCTTTTGTGTATGGGGACAATACCGTAGGAAAAAGCTAGTTTGATATAAAAAGAAAATGGTGACAAGTAAAAATTTCTTACCCATCGTCGAATTCTTCCTCTGAATCTACTGAATCATTGTCCGATGAGTGTGACGAAACTTCACCTAAGATAAAAAAAATACATTTTAAAGCTAAAAAAATCACTAGGACGGTTTTTAGACGCAGATCCTTACTTTATCCAAAAAAAAAATTATAAATATTAAAATAATTTCAATTAATTCTTAGATTTCACACAATATATTGTCGCAATATGTGACAAACAAGCTGTTGAACTACTGATTATACTGTTTGTAAGCGGAACTTTTGCCCATGCACATCTACAACCTGAGGGGACCCTTGACGTTGGAAAACCCTTAGATTATAGCGCTCAAGAAACATCTCAAAAGGAGTATTGATTTATTACAAAATTACTTATGTGGTGCTGTCAATTATTTTCTACCTTTGTTAATATTCATTTATATATATAAAAGGAGATGTTCCCACTGACTGAGGTAAGATGCACGCAAAGACGTAACCGCTGATGAAATGTGAAATTTGGACAGATGTTTATTTTCATAACGTGGACACCCACTAAGGGATTTTGAAAAATTTTAACCTTAAAGGTTTCATTGCGTTTTTTGAACTGTTACGCATTGTTTACTAGGGAAGATAATAATTAAATGTATCAAATGCCATATGCAAAATCCAAAAATCTAATCTTCTTCTTAACATAAGAGCGGCCACGACTCGTTCACCGTACTGGACGGTGAAAGAATGATCTTGATGCATGTATGTTAGATAGTATTTGTATTATTTAAAATTGTATTAGTATAGTTAATCATAAAACGGTAATAAATTTATTTAGAATTTTTTTTTGATTTTTTTTTATAAATAAATTCATGAGCCATCACCAGTTCATTTTAAATGTTCAATAAAATAATACATACCTTCTTCCGGTTCACTATAAGTATCTTTTTTCTTTGAACCTGCACTATCTGTGCTCTTTCTGACATCACTTTGTTTCGGTTCCACCTTCTTCTTCTCTTCTGAATGATCTGATGAACTTTTCCTACTTTTGGGTGGATCATCCTTTTTGGATATATCACTTTTATCACTGTATGGTGATTCTGAACCCGATGACGATGATGATTTGTCTAAAAAAGGTAAATTTTGTAATTGAATTTTTTTATAGTTTCCCCATCATCCATCAAAGTTCCCCTATTTTAGTTTTCAGACAATCCGTTTCCTACGATTTCATTATTTTGTTTGTGCTGTAATGTCTTCTTACTAGAGCAAGGAAATGAAAATAATTTATTCCCTGAGTGGGAATTGAACCAACAGCCAATACACTCTCTTAATATTTAGATCTGTCTATCATCAGTTGACATCCAAAACGTACTAACGACGATATTAGTAGATCATTTCTAATTTGTTTAGGTAAGCGAAAAAGATTATCTGAACAATCAAGAATAATTTCACTTTAAAGAGGTTCCTTTAAGCCTGAACTTGTGTTATCTATGTGTAATTTCATCTAAATATCTGATGAATATATCCTACTTTGGATATATTACTTTTATCATAGTTGGTGAAATTATGAAATTTTGTAAATTTAAGTAATTTGAGAAAAGGCGCGGTGTCGAGTCCGAGATTATTTTAACACTAGGTTCAATCTGTCATCTGCGAATTTTATATTTTTTATCCTACTCCTAACACCGAGATTTTTCAAATAATGTACCAATAGATTGTATATCATAAGAAAAGATCTCCATCTAGAACCCTTAATTTCTAGAATGTACTTCAAAGCCGGCATTAGAAGGATTATTTCAAATTGTATTGGTGCTTGATTTTTTCTGTGATTAAGAGACCTGAATATTAGATGTAAATTTCAGCTTGATAACTACTCGCGACGTTGAGATAAATGGTCTTGAGAGGTAGAAAAATGTTCTTATAAGGGTTCTGTTTTTACCTTTTGAGGTAAGGAATCTTAAAAAGAAACAATAAATATAATTTGCACAACTTTAAACTTCAGTAATAATTCTTAAAGAAACAAAATATAAAGTGAATTAATATAAATGACTTTATTGATCTAAGTATGAGTACATTAATATGTATAAAAATTAATTATTTATTCCTTTGATAAGTATTCTTGAATAGTTATTATTGTTAATTAAAAAAAAAGAACAATGCAACATATGAGGATTTCATTGCCAGCCAAGGGATGAATTATTCTGGTTTAAATTAATACTGAGACATTGAGTTACTCCTCCTGAATCAATCCTCGTTCTGGTAACAAATTTGTGCGGCAAGTCAAATGTCTCGCAAGTTGGTCTCTCTGCCTTCCCTGCTATAATTGGGATATGGGGTAAATTTGTGAAAAAAAGAGAAAAAACAAGCATGACCTCTATGAACATATAGTGTCCATAAATGGACAAATGCATAAGAATGATCACTTATCCCAAATTTTCTCTGTCTAGCCCAAAATGTACAATGTACATGAAGTTTTTTTTAGCTTCACATTTTATTTTGTATGTAGCATGGGCAGACAGATGCTATTGTCAAGTCAGCTTGAACTTCCCCCTAATGGGAACCAAACCTACAATATATACAAAATAACACTGTGCCTATACAATATAACACAATGGTAAATAATACAGTTTAACTTATAAACTAACCATTCTTTTTGTCATCATCATCCCAATCTGATTCGCTGCCTGAAGACTTTTTAGATTTTGGAGCTTGTGGTGGTGAGTCACCAGGTTTCTTTTTCTTTTTTGCTAAATTCAAGAATTGCTGAAATATAATATTAAGAACTTAATTAAATATATGATTTTTAAAGGAATTGTATATTGAGTGGTGGAACTTAATACAACTCTTTGTCATGTTACAAGAGAGTCTGAAATAGACATCAAATTGTAGAAAAGGCTGTACAAGGATTGGGTTAACAGACTGATGCTATACTGCAGCATCATGGTGACCTTAATTTTAGTGATTTTACGAAATATATTTATAATATGAATACAGAAAATAACATGACAATGACAATAATAATTTGCATATTATTGTGTATTTTCACAAAAGTTATGCATATTTAAAAATGTATTCATTAGCTGCATTAATAATGCAGTAAAATTTTAATGAGAGTACCAACTTTAATCAAAAATTATTTAATAATTGTAATTAAGAAAAATACTTATAAATATAATATTAAGAAAGGTATAATTATAGCATTATAGTGACTATATATGTATATACACATATTGATGTGTACTGTGTAAGTATATATTATGTACCTACCACAAAATAATTAGGAAATATTTTCAAAATTTTGCAAAAAGTTGGGAAATTAGAAATATAACTAGCACCTCTGCTTTCAAATTTGTTAAGCTATTATATAATATTATTCTCATAGTTTTGTTAAAATATTTTTCTCATAGTTATTTAAAATAAAATCTCTATACAATCCTACTATCTGCCCTTTTAAAGGTTATAATATAATTTTTGTCTGTTTTTCATGAGTCATGCCAAATGAAGCCATTGTAAACGAAACTTTTAAGCAAAACATCGTGTTTGGATGAAACATATTGATGGTTTTCGAAGTCCAAATAGTAATTTTTAACTGCAACATTTTCACTAATGCGCATTGGACGTAATTAGATCTTTCAAGCATTGATCTTGGCCTGAATAGAACAAAATAGTAAAGGAATGTGGAAAATGCTAACACCTAAGAAAGTATAACCTACGAACTAAATGTTTATATCCACTTACAGAATCTAAATCTGAACATTCACTGCTAGAATCCGAATCTATGAGCGGTTTATTTTTCCTTTTGGCCATTTTGGTGCACTTTTATCAACGAAATACGTTACGCGATTTTTTCTTTACGTTACGAAGTCGTCCGTCAACTAAAACCAACTATAATGAGTGTTGCTAGCTGTCTAGAATTATGTCCCGAGAAGCTAGCACAATTTTTCCTTACAAATAAAAAAAAACATTTAATTTTACTATTATTATCAATTTCATATTTCAGAAGCAGAAAAGTTTAATGATTATAAATTTATTCTCGTCGTATATAGTAATGACAAAGATTTATAATTTATTAATTTAATTTATTCATCATGATTAATCATTATACTACACAAAATATTTTTTAACCAATTACGATTACAAAAGTCTTTTTTTATTTGACAATATTTAAAGTTTATACCATAGTATATGAATGCTACTAAATTTATTGCAAATCTGTTAACACTAGCAACACTTCAAAAGCAGATCAAACTCAAGTCTCAAAGCATTATTATTTACCTTACGGATACATATAACTAAAAATTATATACAAAAACATTAATAATGTTGAAATTTTATTTTCAAGTATTTAAAATATTTTTATTAACTGTAACAACACTATAAAGAAATTTTGATTTAAAAGACAAGTCAAGAACAAGTCAAGTAAAATTAATAACAATTCTTATAGAAACGAGTATCCGAATTTTTACAGAGTAATATAGATAAAGTATATATAGATGCCCATTATAACCGCATACAATTTTAAGCTCTATATTAAAAGGGTAAAGTACTTTATAAAATGTAGTTGTTATTACTCATACCTCTTCCTCAATCAAACTTAAGATCCCCACTTCTCGTAATTTCGACGTATGTATTTACTATACGCTTTAATGAAATGTGTATATATTTTTCTTTTTAATAACATCAATCAAAATCAACTATAATTTTTTCTTTATTTATTTGAAATTTGTTTTCTACTGATTGTAGATTGTTTAGTAGTACCATTTGTACTGTGAGATCAAAAAACGGTTAAGAAAATATTGTAACGGGTCCCCGTTACATTTTCTCCAAAAACATTATTATGCCTCATGATTTGAAAGGACAGGGTGTAAGGAAAGTGATAATGGTAAGTAATTTTCAGTAAAATTTAATGATGCATGGCAATTTTGTCTATTCTACTGCTGTTTAATGTCTACAGAATTGTATTCTTACATTTTGGTGTTACAGCTTTTGTTTAATCATTGAATAAGCAATATTTGTATGTTTATTTAAACAATATTTTAATACTTCTGTTACTTTAATTACTATAGAAATAGTTTTGTATGTCATGTAAATTATAATTGAAATTGAATGACTCAATTGTTTATTTTATCATTATGTACATAGACAAAATATACATATCTTTTTAAATACATACATGTGAAAATTATTTATAATTAACATATTTCAGGCACCATTGTCTCCCACTCCTTGTGCAGAAATCAGTGATGATGAACTGGTTTCAATTTCTGTCAGAGACTTAAATCGACAGCTTAAAATGAGAGGTCTTACAAGAGATCAAATAGTTAGGTGGGTAATGTACTACTTTTTCTGTCACTTTATTTGTGCCTTTTCAATTATTTGTATTGTTGTTTATATGTATTGATCTTTAACTAATATTAATAATAACAATATGTTAATCATAGATTACAATTCTTATGGAGCTTGATAATATATTTTGCAAAATTTCTTCTGTAAAACATATTAATAATTATATTGTTTATTTTATTTTATAAAAGTGTTCTGAATTTAAATATTTATATACACATTGTGGTGCGCTTGACACAAGATTTATCTGTTCAATCCACACTTAAGAGAATGATTGTATTAAAATGGGAAAAAAAACAGTGTTAAGTTCTACCAATTTTATATATTTTTTTATAATAGTTGTTTTTCTATCTTTTAGGATGAAGCAGAGAAGAAGGACACTAAAAAACAGAGGCTATGCCGCATCATGTCGAATCAAACGAATAGAACAGAAAGATGAATTGGAAACTGAGAAAAGTCAGGTGAGAACTAATGTTACTTGATAATAAGCTATTGTGTTGCAGCAGGACAGCCTCTGACTGAATGACTGACTGAATTCAATTTTTGGAGATTTGAATGTCTACATTTTCTCATTCTGGTTAGATAAAAGGTAATAAAAAGTGCTGCTTTTATCTTTAAATTTGGTGTTTATTTAGCTTCACACTGTGTATCGCACATAGGAAAAATAGAAGAGGGAGCCTAGGAACCTAGTATTGAGACACTCCGCTTACATTAAGACACTTCTGTTCGCGGTTTCTTTACTTGGTTCAGAGTAAAGAAATTAAAATATTAAATATTTTATTTCCTGGGAAATGACAATCGAACCCACAACCAGTTACGTCTACGGTTGCACGCTTGTGCCTCTTGTGCCACAAGTTCTGTAACTTTTTAGCTTCATACTTTATTAATTCCGAATAAAGCATGGTCAGTAAATGGAATGTAATATATCTTTTTAGTATACATTGAATGTTTGTCTGTTCTTCTATCAAGATATTTATCTCAAGAATCCATTGAAGTATGAACATAAAATTAATAAACATTTAGGAAACAAATACTATTTTTAAGTACCAATATTTATTTCAAGGAATGGCAAGACATGGAAGCGATGCAAGATGAAAACACAAGAATACGAGATGAGATCGAAGCTCTGAGAAGTAAATATGACGCGTTAAAACGTTTCGCCCACATGAAAAGTATTCCTTTGCCAGCCGAATTGGAAATGTTGCCTTAATAAAGAACTTTCAATTATATACGTACATATGTATATATTGCTAGCGACTCCCTGATTCGCCTGTTTGAATTACAAAATTATTTATTTGCTCTAAATTACTTTCGAGTTCTAATAACATTATATTTTTAAAGAAAATTGGAAATCCATATATTGGAAACTAAAGTTTCAGCTAATTTAGTCAAACAGTTATTTTGTAGCAATTTGAACAAAATACTTAATATTGATATATTTTTATTTATGAACTGATTGAAACCTTTTGCACCATATGTTAATGGAACTTTACTGAAATGCAATAGCGAAAACTGTATTTAAATCGGTTAAGCCGTTTCTGAGATATGCGCACAAATGCCGGCACCGGCAAACAGGTTAAAAATCATTGTTTTGGATTTTAATATATATATATATATATATTTTTAATTTAAATACTTCATTCCAACGAGTCGCGATCGAACCCACAATCGTCGTGTTTGCAGTCGTACGTTATTGCTCCTGCGTTACGACAGTTTATTTTTTTTTTAATTTTCTTAATATAATAAAAGGTTTTGGTACTATCTTTTATTTTATGTTGTAACTACAGTAATAAGTATAAAGATAATAGCATATACTAGTAACATATTATACCGGTTTAAAGTAACTAAAATTGTGAAATAGTTGATTTAATATAATAAATTATATATAAAACTAATGATTTTTTTTATTTTATAATCTTTACCAATCTTGTAGTAACTTCACAGAAGATTTATATATTATAATGATATTTTCCTCTGTTATAAAGACAAAAAATAAATACTATAAACATAAAATAGAAATAATAACTTGGTAGAGGTAAGACACTCCGTTCTCCAACAAAAGCTTAATGTTAGACGCATTGTGTGTTGAGTTGCGAAACTCAACAACACACTATGTTTTAAAAAAAAAATACTTCACCATAATCGTAACTCAACTAAAAGTGTAGCAAAAATAAAAAATCTCATATAACTACAGCTTATATCGGATTGCCCTACAAATTGATCGGCAATAAATATTTCAGGGGTCCTCTAAGTGTTGGAAGGTACTAAGTACTCATCCCTCCGTGGCTCGGCCCTTGGCTGTAACGTCGTTAAATAAAAGTATTAGAGGCTTTTACGTGGAAACGAAATAAAATGGCCTTGTGGGTTATATCGATGAATTTTCTATCAGTTTTTATTCAATTGGTTATGGTGAAAGGCTCTGATTGATGGGGGAGCCGTTGTGGTGCAGGAACAGCGTTTGACTGTCAGTGCGATGGTTGTAGGTTTCATAAACATTTATACATACTCTTCTTTTTTTCACGTTGTATGGCGTACATATCGGGATATACGGAAGGAACCTGAGAACCTAGTGTAAAGACGTTACATTGTCAATAAGACGCTTCCGGTCTTCTCTTTCCATGCTTTGCTTCTTTACCAGAGTGAGGAAATGAAAATATTTAATAATTTATTTCCTCGAGTGGGAGTCGAAGCTACAACCTGTTTTCTTAAAATGTTTTTTTTTTTTACTTTTTTAAAGTGTTATCCCACCCTTACCAACACATGATTTTTCTATTAAGAAGTAAGTTGATGAGAATGTACGGCTTACTGGTCTGACTGCTTGGATGGTTGGCTATTTTGAAAAAAAAAATACCTGCGCTAATGAAATTATAAACTGCGCTACAATAGTGTTATTTCAAAGTTAATCCACCCAATATAATAATTAGATTACCAAAGCTTATTGGTTAGAGTTAATTTTAAAGTTCTAAATCTAGATATATCTAATTTGTGGTTACGATCTAATAACGTCATGTCACCTAATTATAGTGATTGATGGTATATCGCGGTGTATAAATAAGTTATAATATTTAAGATTTTTTTTATACGCAATAATCGAGCAGAGTCGTAGCAGGATGGGGTTCGATTCTAACTCAAGGAAATTAAATATTTAATATTTTCATATCCTCGCTCTGGTAACGATACGTAAAGTAAGTAAACGTGAAGTGACTTTAATGGGAACAGAGTGTCATAACACTAGGCTCCCAGGTTTACTCTGCCAACCCTGCTATGTGCTGGATACAGCGTGATGCTAAAAATTTAAAATATTTTCCACCAGCTTCTCTCTGCCCACCCCAGAATATGGAAGCTGCGTGAAAATAAAACGAAACTTAATAAACAAATTAACTTTAATCACAGACTATGAGTGTCATCAACATGTCATTAAGGGTTACTTTCGATATTCAATTAAAATGATATTCAAGCGATATCCGTAATGAGCTTACCAAATTTCAAACCACACGCTTCCAAAGATTGGGATTTTATTAAGTATATATCATTTAATAATTATTGGTTAGAATATACAGAGAATGTTCTTTCAAAGTTTGGCGCGCAAGAAAATTATAGTATAGCTAAGTATAGCTTGTAGTGGTAAGTACATTTATCTTGGACTCTTAAGGAAAAATTAGTTATAGTATCTAGTTGTAGTTAGTTAGTTTTGCAAGTTTAATTTTCCAAAATCTTTTTTTTAGCTTCACCAGTATCCTACACATAGCAGAGTACGCAGAGGAATTCCTAGTTTCCCTAGGAACCTAGTGTTTTTGGTTCAATTTTAAAGACATGTTGAGAGGAGGAAATCAAAGCCGCAGTCTTTTTACTAGAGCTGAGCGAGGAAATGAAAATAATAAATTTCTACAGATTGGGAATCGAACTCGCAACCGCCGCATTTGCACTCAGATGCTGATAATATAATTTGAAACTTTGAATATCCCTGGAAGCTAATAACTATGAACGTATCAACACACGATTGACATACGTTTGGCGTTGTTCAGTAATTAAGTCTATAGGTATGTGATTATAATTAGCATTGTAATATGCTATCGGTTATATTATAAATTTATAACTCAATAAGTATATTAGTATTTGTTTTTATGTTGATGGTTTTTTTTCAGCGTTACGCTGTATCCCGCATATAGCGGGTTAGGCAGAGGGATCCTAGTGTTAACTCGTTCGACATTTTCCGCCGAATAACATTGATGAAATGTGTACATTAAGGAAAAAAATCCAATCATGGACTCAACAGCTACGATTTTTTTTTTCATAACTTTTTAGTTTTTTTTTGGTAAGCTATTATTATAATAATAGTAATATTCTTCAAAAACTTAAAAAATATCTAGTTTAGGCAAAGATAAAAAAACATAATTCTCACCACAATAAAAGGACTTGTCCTCACTGACTGAGGTAAGACGCACGCACAGCCGTAACCGCTGATGGTAGAAACGTGAAATTTGGACAGATGTTTCTATTCGTAATCCGGACATCCACTAAGAAGGGATTTTGAAAAATTTTAACCCTAAAGGGGTGAAATAAGGGTTCAAAGTTTGTATGGAAAAAAAATTTAATCCTCATCAATTTTTATAAAATTTGAAATTTAGATTTTTAAAAGTATTTAATTGAACACATGTTTCATCGTTTTCTAGAATTCTCCCCCTAAGGGTGCAAATAAGGGGTTGAAAGTTTGTATGGAAAAATTCTTAAATCGCCACCGATTTTTATCAAATTTGATATTTAGACTCTTAAAAATATTTAATTGAACATGTGTTTCATGGTTTTCTAGAATTCACGCCCTAGGGGTGCAAATAAGGGCTTGAAAGTTTTTATGGAAAAATCTTTAATTCGCCACCGATTTTTATAAAATTTGAAATTTAGACTCTTAAAAATATTTCATTGAACACATGTTTCATGGGTTATTAGAATTCACTCCTAAATACGCAAGCGAAGCTGCGCGCGTTCGCTAGTTTAGATATAAATATAAAGATGATTGCATCGTTCTCCACAAACAGAAGTGTTTTAATGAAAACGGAGTGTCTTAACACTAGGTTCCCAGGTTCCCAATGCATATCCTGCTATGTGTAACTGAAAACATGACTGCGGATTCGATTGCATGAATGAAATGAATTATTTAGTATTTTCACTTCCTCGCTCTGGTAACAAGACAGAGCTCACCTAACCTAGTCACGTTTATACAAATTAATTCATTATATTTTTGGATTTAAGATTAAAGGTGAGCAATGAGTGGCGCAATAATAAGGAAATTCGATAAGTAATAGGAATTTAAATATGCTTTTTATTTTTTGGAAATTATACCAAAAATAAACTTGGAAACCATCTTGACCCAGTAACTATATACCTACAACTATTTATACTATATAGAATGAGATGTTTTTTAACAGAGTAGTCAGAGGGAGAACCTAGTGTTAAAACACTCCGTTTTCCACTTTCCTACTAATTTTCAACAAATTGCAAATTGAGTTGCGGAGCTCAGCACCGCTTTGCCTTATTACTTTGTTGATAAGTTAAACATATTTTTTCTCGAATTTATGTCCTTTTCACTGAACTTTTGGGAAATTGGATTCCTTTTATTTTAATTAAGGAATGAAGTGTATTAGCACGAGGTTCCATTTGCCTACCCTATCTGAGGGAGATGGCGCGAAACCGTTATAAAAGTTTGAAAAAATGAACCCCAACCCACCGTTTCAAATTACAACTCCATTTAATTAAACGACAATAATTGCCGTTTGCCTTTGAAACCGAACATTTTGACATATACAGTTGTTCATTTGTAAAATTGGTAAATTAGATTTAATAGTAATTTAGGTTTTGGCTTTAGATTTTAGGCTTTGTTACGGCGAAACCACAATGAAATGGCTATATAGCCTGTGGTCCTTATCACTTTTGTGGATACGTAGGTTTATAAGTTTATTATAATGATACACAAATTAATTATTATGTATTATTAATATTGAGGTCAGTCAGGCAAAGGCATAAGAGTGCGACTATAGATGCGAGAGGTTGCGGTTTCGATTCCCACTTGGGGGGATGAATTATTTTCCTACCGCAAAAAATTTTCCTGAAAATTCTATACATAATACAATCAGAATAATAGTGACCCAACTCAAGCGATGCTGTACGACTAGGCCAAGACGGCCTCTAAATATATTTTCAATATTTACAAAACAATATTAAATTAGAAAGCCTTATAAAATTCGATTTATTTAATAGTTATTTCGTTAATAATAAACATGCCACGTAATAAATCAGATATCTGCTATATCTGATCTGCTATATATTTATTTTACTCTAACAAGAAAATAAATTATAAGTTAATTAATAAGAAGACAAACAAAAATTAATTTTATCAATCAGTTTGTTTATAAATATTTATTCATCAGACAGCAATATCAAGTTGAAGCGAATATTATCCGTTGAAAACTTTTTATTGCTTATAATGTTTTCAAAATTGTAATTCTGTCTGTATATGTATTAAATTTATTTTACTTTCCAGCTTCACGCCTTCACGCATTTATCTTGCTGGATCTATGAAGTAGGGTAGGCAGAGGGAGCCTAGTGAAGCGATAGAGAGACACCATTGGCCTAAACGTTCCCATTGTTATTAGTTATAAAAAAATGTTTGAATTAACGAGTGCAAATAAATATTATATTTAACAAAAAATATATTCTATTAACTCCATTTTTGTAAATACTAAATATGTATAATGATAATTTAGTGATAATAAATCTGTGATAATAATGTTTTCTTAGATCGTCATCTTTTGTTAGATAATTCGTGATTATTATGTTTTTTTTTGCCGTTATCACTTATAATTATCGTCATAAATCGACTTTACAGACAGCTAGTTTTTTATTAATGTGTTTTAGCTTTACGCTTTATCCCGCAAAGAGCAAGGAGGGCAGAGGGAACCTAGAAACCTAGAGGACTCGAGGGCTTGCATGTCGAGTGGCGGAACGGAACACCGCGCTTTGCCTCGTTACCAGTGCAAGAAATTGAATTTCATAACAATATATAGTTTTTTCGTCAAATTTTATAATTATACATTAACAAGAACGTATCTTAAAACTTATAAGTTGACGGAAGAGTTTTATAGAGTAGAATCTATCTAGAGAAAGTCAGGGTAAAAACATAAAGTTAATACAAGATATAATACATAAGATATCCTGTAATTAAAACGAAGTTTTCGAGTTGATTTGCAAAACAAGTGAATTTGATAAGCGCCGGCTTCCTTCTAGCTGCTCATTTCTATTTTTGCGAGAGGAATTAATTAATATTTTCACAATGGGCCCCATCGAGTCATTTGTTACCGGTAAGTATTGTGGAAACACTGTGGCTGTCGACTTGGGTAGATTTGTGTAGCTTCACGCTTTTTTAATGCGCTTTTATTATGTCAACTTTTGTTCTGTGCAAAGCTTAGCTTAGCTTTGGCATTACGTTGTATCTTGCACATAGCAGGGTAGGCAGAGGGAACCTGGGAACCTAGTGTTAAGACTGTCCGTTTCCATTAAAACCATTCCGTTCTTAACGTCGCGCTTACTTTACCAGAGCGAGGAAATGAAAATATTAAATATTTCATGCCTCGAGTGGGAATCGAACTAACAATCTGTCCCATTTACAGTCGTACGCTTGTAACAGGCACCCAAACGAACCCTCAGCTTTGTAATATTTTATAAGTATAAGTTCAACCTTTAGTACTACCAGTGGCTCTCCACTCAACAGTGTACGAGGTTGAAGAAGTCGGCGAAGACAAATTACTTTATTTCTTCGTCTATTTATTTATTATGGCCCCTTCTGCTTTCATTATTTTTTTGTTTCCCACTGTCCCCTTGTTTTCCGAGTCACTTGGTTATCAGTTCAACAGTCTATTACTCATTTGTGGAAGTTTTATTAAGACCAATTTGGGCGTTTAACTAAGTTAAGGCGACTTTCAACGTTTATATGTGTGAAATCAGTGGCGTAACCCAACGCCGGGATTCACTACGTAATTATATCGTTACTTGAAACATTTTAAATTACTTTTAAATAAGGAAGTTAGTTATGGAGGTTTGATATAATATGTGATATTGTGAGATTTGAAAATAATTATTATTTAGCCTTCCTAATATATGTACTAAATTTGGAAAATGTATATTTGTCCACCAATTTCTCGGAAAGTAAAAGTCACATCCAGAGGATCTTTGATTTTTTTGATTGCAGGGTAGGCCGAGGGAACCTAGTAGCGTAGCGTTTACACATTCCTTTCTCTTTACGAGGACAAGCGTAAAGCTGTTTTTATTATCGTACATATTTTTTAATGCGGCTTCGCCTACATGTTCCGTCAAGACGCCTATAGTCTCTCTCAATAAATGGACTATTTTTTTTTATTTGGATAAAAATCTATATTGTTTTGTGTTTGTGTTATATGTCATTGTTTTGATGCAGGATCACTTTCCCATATTCGTCTTTTTTGTATTATATTGTTGGACATACTAACAATATTTCCTATCATTTTCCATCTGGTATATCTTACCAGATATTTTGTACTCAATACTAAAAAAAGTAGAAAATAGAGTGTCTTACCACTAGGTTGCCTCTGCCTACTGTACTGTATGAGGAAAAATCCATGAAGTTAAAGAAATATCATTGACTTACATAAAATATTCTAACCCGGACGCAGGTGTGGAATGTTTCAAACTCCGCTTAAAGATTCAGAAGCCCTCGTCCGAGTTCAGTCGAATTTTTCTCCCATTACACAATTCTTTACTTTCTTTTTGCTTGTTTATATAGAAAAAAATTGTGTCTGTTGGATTGTACTTAAAATACTATTGTTTTATATCAAAAAATCATTATATTGTATGTGGGGAAATTGCAAGGCTGCACACGTGATGATTGTGGGCTCGATTTCCATTCGAGAGTATGAATTATTTTCATTATAGCGCTCTGATAAACAAAGAACAGCTTCTAGTTCCGACTCTGGATGGAGGATTTAGCACGGAATAAAGTGTCTATGGAATAAGGCTCTATGAAAACTAATAGGCAAACGTTTGGTTCTAATTTCACTTACAATATCGACAAACTGCGACATTAAAATTCGTCATTCTTGCAAATAGGAAGAGTACTGTATAAAATGCAAAAAAATGTACAAAATTCTTCAAATTTCCTTTTTATCGGCATTTTTTACAAAATGGGAAGGTTTTATATATTTTTTAAAGAAATATTTTTCATAAATAGCAAGAAAGCAAGTCTGTATCACTTCGTAGCTAAGAAAAGTTAACTCCCCAAGGGCGATGGTTTTCCAAAACTTCATCTGACGTTACGCATGTATAATCTGTGCTCATTTTGAAACTTGACTTTTGTTTTTTTTTTTCACAATCAAGAGAAGAGGCAGAAGTTGAAAAGCCTTTTTGTGTTTTGTATTTTTTTTTCACAGTGGACAGTCTTAAAGGTTAGTGTAGACTAGTTAAAATGATAATTAAAATGTTTTATTTGTTATTTCTGGGATTTTGTTAGTATGTTCGGCTTTACGCTGTATCTTGCATATAGGAGGAGGTCCTCTTGGGAATAGAGGACTAGAGTTAAGTAAGAGACTCCGTTCCCCACACACACCACCACACTACAGCTAAGAAATTAAAATAACAAATTCCCGAAGTGGGAAATGAACCCACAATTGTTGCGTAACAACAACTAGCATCTTGAGAATATCAACATTGTAAGAAAAGAAATCGTAATGCTAGAACACTTGTTTAGGATTTCTGCGGATTTCGTAGTACCAGTGGCAAGACGGTTATGAAATAGATTTTCTCTCGGGGAAATGTATTATTTTCATTTTGTCGCTCTGGTAACGGTAAAGTAAACATCAAAGCGCGAAGTTGAACTCTGTCACTCATCACGCAATTATTCGAAAATTAGGTGTAAAATAGGGAATTGAGTATTTTAACACTAGGTTCCCTCTTCCTTACCTTCTACAGCATGTGAAAACTGTGTGAATATTTAAAAAGTTACAAAAACACTCGATTTTACAGCTCTAACGCTGCACCGTGTGTACCGACCTTAGTTCGTTAGAGGCAATCAAGCACTTGCTGATTGTTAAGTCTCGTCCCTTTGAAACAATCACAATTGTAGTCGCTACGGTTTTAAAGTATGACATTTTTAAATTGTTAACTTACAAATGCGGTGTTTCTTATTTACAGAGCTAGGTAGTTTAATTTTTTTGCTAAAAATGCCATAAAATAGTACACCATTATGGCAAATGATTCGTATAATATTTCAAAATTTCCATACAAAAAACGGAACAGGAAATAGGTATTAGCATAACCCTTTAGGTGTAAAAAACAGTCGTCTTCCAATTTTTTTACCCTAATTCACGTCATTTATCCAACCCTGCCTTTTAGGTATCGTCCTAACAAATGATCTTTATTTCCATAGCGATAGTGATGTGACAGCATATATACTCAATTTGTGTTTTTTTTTTGTTTTCATACATTTTAGAATATTGCAGGATAGAATGGTATTATCGATAATATGTCAGCTCACTCTTTATTATTTGCATGTTTAATTATTTTTGAATACAATGAAAAAACCACTTACTTAAAGAATTGTCATTTTTACTAAACTTTGTGTACAAGGATTATTTTTAATTTTTAGTTCCAATTCTTTATTACTAAAATATTATTAATATTAAAATAGGTAGTCCTCCCTCATTCCTAAGTATCATATTTCCAGTTAAATCCAATTATTGAATAAAATTGAATTTCTAAATAAAACAAAATATGTATTGCACATACATCTATTTAGGCGTTAAAGTGAGAAGCTGAATATAAATAAAAAATAAAAATCGAATAAAGACCGAATCAATTATTTTTTTGTCAACGCTCGCGCGTCCCTCGTCCTTATATTAGACAGGTGTAAACAACAATTTACTTGGGCCCGTAATAAATTCACGTCTGATTTAGTTCATTCGTTTTTTTGGAGTTCTGTAGTTCGATAATAAAAATGAAAAAAAAATATAGTAAGGCGATTGCAACTCGCACTTGATCATTTCTGTTGATTTATACACCTCTCGCATGTAGCGTGGTAGGTAGAGAGGACGCAGTGTGAACACTCTACGTTTTACTATTACTTAATTCAATACATATCAATACCTACATTGTTTTTCTCAGGTTGAGTAACATGTTTTATCACGCAGTGTCTCTAAAATTGGGTGCGTAGAGGACGGAGTGTCTTAACACTGAGCTCTCTCTCTGCTTAACCAGTTATGTGGAGGATATGGCGTGAAGTAACAGTAAACTCTACATATGTATACTTATTATTCCTTTCATTTATCTTGTAAAAGATCAACAAAAATGGTTTTCTCATTAAAAAAAACCATTTCAACTGTCTTTACACATAAATATTCCATACAAACTCATATTTTAAGAGTCACTTAAATAACGTATCTCATACATAAATATATAATTGCATTTGAGAAATCGTGTGAGAAAAATGATTTTCTTGATATCAAAAGATTACGATAATAAATTGTTCCTATCTGATCTGTCTTCTACTATGGGTAAAGATTACACGTTTTTATGGGGACTTCGAGTTCTAAATGGTACCATCAGGTTAAGATAGGTTTGGGAAGATTTATTGAGCACTTTTAGGTTGGGAATTCTATTTTGTGGGGTGTAAATTAATTTGTTTGTTTATACTAGGTATATATGTATATGGTTAAGGTCAAACATGGCGCAGAAGCACAAGTGACTGCAAATGTAACTGGTTTTGGCTTCGGTTCCCACTCGAGGAAATAAAAAAATTAATGTCTTCTGGTAACGAGTGCAATAATGTTATCTGTGCATTTAATGTTATCTGGTTCGCTCTGGTAACGAGGCAAATAATGGAGTCGAACAGATGTGCCTTAATAGGAACTAAGTTCTTGTATTAGTTTTGTTTTATCTCGTTAGTGGAGAACGGAGTGTCTTAATACTAGGTTCTCTCTGCTTACCCTGTTGTGTGCAGGATACACGTGAAGCTGATTCGATCAGGTTAATCGTTTCAATTTTATCCTTATATTTCATTACTTGAAAATGCGGGGAACAAGATATAAAAGCTAGTATGATATAGATATCTAAAAAAAATGGCTATATCATTATTCATAAAACTTTTTAATAATATTTTCCATAGTAAGGGTGAGCTACCAACAATACCTCGCAGTCAACTATAACTCAGCGCGAGGATAACTGTCTATACGACGTAGCTGAGTATTGATTATTGAATGATTTGAACTTAGATACCGAAATAAAATTTGGATTACATTCATATTTTATATATCATGAAAGATGATATTTCGCTTCGTTTAGCTCAATTGGTGGATTTTTTTTAATGAATGATAGTTAACTCTGCAGCGGAACAGGATCTAACCCACCTCCTCTCGCATTTACCGTCGCACGCTGGTACCCCTGCGCCGTGACTGGCCTCGATATGAATAGTTTCTATTTTAATACATAACTTATTATAAGTAGTCCTGATATTTTATATAAAATGTATTTATTTAATATAAAATATATGAATCGAATCCACCTATGTTGCTACTGACAGCTAATTTTTGTTTGCGGAAATAACTTTTATTAACCATCTTATATATGTACTAGCGGACGCGCGCAGCTTCGCTTGCGTATTTAAGGGTGAATTCTAATAACCCATGAAACATGAGTTCAATGAAATATTTTTAAGAGTCTAAATTTCAAATTTTATAAAAATCGGTGGCGATTTAAAGATTTTCCCATACAAACTTTCAACTCCTTATTTGCACCCTTAGGGGGCGAATTCTAGAAAACCATGAAACATGTGTTTAATTATATACGTTTAAGAGTCTGAATTTCAAATTTTATAAAAATTGGTGACGATTTAAAAAAAACCTATACAAACTTTCAACCCCTTGTTTGCACTCTTAGGGGGAGAATTCCAGAAAACGATGAAACACGTGTTCAATTAAATACTTTTAAAAATCTAAATTTCAAATTTTATAAGAATCGGTGGCGATTTAAAGATTTTCCCATACAAACTTTCAACCCCTTATTTGCACCCTTAGGGGGCGAATTCTAGAAAACCATGAAACATGTGTTTAATTAAATACGTTTAAGAGTCTGAATTTCAAATTTTATAAAAATTGGTGACGATTTAAAAAAAACCTATACAAACTTTCAACCCCTTATTTGCACTCTTAGGGGGCGAATTCCAGAAAACGATGAAATACGTGTTCAATTAAATACTTTTAAAAATCTAAATTTCAAATTTTATAAAAATCGGTGCCGATTTAAATTTCTTTCCATACAAACTTTGAACCCCTATTTCACCCCTTTAGGGTTAAAATTTTTCAAAATCCCTTCTTAGTGGATGTCCAGATTATGAAAGTAAACTTTTGTCCAAATTTAACGTTTCTACACACAGCGGTTACGGCTGTGCGTGCGTCTTACCTCAGTCAGTGAGGACAAGTCCTTTTATATATATAGATTAGTTACTAGGGATGGCAAGGCTTTTCATAGAAATCAGTTTCAAAGCCAATACAAATGAGATTTTAGTATCGATTTTTTGTGAATTCATATATTTTTTTATAGCTTCGTGCTATATTACGCACATAGCAGGGTAGGCAGAGAGAACCTGGAAACTTAGTGCTCAGATATACCTACACATACAAACTATTTATTTGTATTCATATCGCTCTTTATTACTTATGCACTACCGTTATATCCTGCTCTATCGTAAGTTTATGTTAGTTAAGGTTACCTGTAAGAGATCACTAATAGTGATAAGGTCGCCCTTGCATGCTACTCTATGTCTTCTGTCTTACTATTTAGTTATGTGTTTGTTTATGTATGCAATAAAGAGTTTTATCTATCTATCTATCTATCTAACACTATGCCCAAGTCCTAACTGCATAGACTCTACACCTTAGTCAAAATGTACGGCATGGCCGTTTCATTAATGCTATTGGATATTGGATGATTTATTAACTAAGCTAAAGCCATATTAAGTAAAGTTTAGATTTTGAAGTTAATAGGGCTTATAGACTTAGAACTGATATATTTTTTGAAATAAATCAGCGCCACGATGGTCTCAATCAGTCTTTTTGTGATTGGAAAAAGTGCAAATACGTCATTGTTCCGCCAGATGAGCGACAAAATGACATCTTTAAGACAACATACAGTAGTGTTATTAAATAGAAAGAACAATAAAAAAAGTGTTATTACAGTAAGCCAGTGTCGCTGCTGTGAATGGAAAAAAACGTGTCCTTTGAACCTGAATACGTCTACAGTGATATATGGTGTTACTAGATATGTATGTGCAATTACAAATATGTAAATAAAAATCAGCTTCACTCTGTATCCCGCATACAGCAGGGTAGTCAAAGGAAACCTCATGTTAAAACACTGAATACCCCCATTTTCCTCTGACTTCTGAAGGCATTGCGTGCTGCGTGGCAGAACTCAACGCCGCGCTTTGCCTCGACACGAAAGCGAAAAAATGGAAATATAAATTTAAATAAATATTTAATCTTCTCGATTGGGGATCGAACCCAAAACCAGTCGCGTTTACGGTCACACTTTATGCCTCTGCGCCACGACTGGTCTCTTAATTGATACGAGTATGTGCAATTAAGTAAAAAATACTATAAAGTCATTAATAAGATCGGATTACGAACGTAATAAGCGTATAACACTATATAATATGTATAAATCAACTTAAAAATATATCTTCCAGACGACCTACTTCCGTGGCCTTCACACAAAAAGGTGTCTGTCACTGGTACTGGTACTGGTACTGGAGGTACGGTGCGCAAAAACGTCTACGTTTGTAAGTATGTGTGTAGTGTTGTCAGAAAAAGTGTGTGTTTGATATAATGTAAGGAAATTAAAAATGATTGTGGACACTCGTGTCCGAGATAACTCTCGAGATAACTCTCGAGTTATGGTTTCGATTTTTGGAATAAATTAATTGAGGAATAACGTAATGCAAATAAAATCATTAATATTTTTTAATCGTTTGGTTAGAGTGTTTCACGGTATTTGTTTGTCGTTAAACTTCCACTCTTCAATAATTAGACAAAGCAAATAATGCAGATTTTTAGTTAACTAGTAAGAAAAGAATATTAGTCTGTTTAAATTTTTACATGGAAAAAATATTACAAGATAAATAAAATATTACGATGGGGCAGGCGTTTCTCGGACCTAGATTTGATCTGCAAGTCCCAGGCACTACTCCGAGCTCCTCACCTACACAATTACTACTATTATCCTGTATTTAGGAATTGTTACTTTAATTGAAATTAACTTTTAACTTATCTATATAAATAAAAATTCCGTTACTGAGTGACCGACAAATAATATGAAACAGTTGGACTTAGAAAGTCAATATTGGGCCTGCTTGTTGAGTTTCAACTGGGAAACTGAGTGTAAGGAAGCACTAACAAATAACTTCCCGAAATTCTTACGGAAACAGGAAAATAGTGGGATTTTCTATCTTAAAGTACTTCTAAGCAAAGTTACGGACGATGACTACCATTAAAAATTAGATACATTTATAAAACACACTGTAATTACAATTGTAACTTATACAATTTTTATTTTACGTTTCACATATTAGGGTTACCAAAAATGTGTCTTTAGAACATTTTTTTATACAACTATTTGGCATAAAGATGACTTTATTCGCCGACCCTACCACTAATAATTTGCGCCAAGCGAAGCGTCACTTTTAATCTCAATATTCAGATGAGCACAATATGAAACTACAGCATTCCATCTCTTTTTAACGCGTAAAATCGTATATAGCTGTCCCTTTTTAAATTGGTATAGCTAATAATAAAATTCGTACCGTTTGTGTGTACAGTGAAGTTTATGACTTAAGCTTAAAAGGATTTATGAGGTTAGTTGGGTCTTTGTGGAAACTCTTCTATCTTTATTTCCTAACTAATGCTGTATAAAAAAAGGTTTTTTTTGACATTTTTTCATTTAGTGCCTGAATCTTCTGGAAAATAATTAAATATGAGGAATTTAATTTCCTCGCTTAACAAAGTAAAGCGTGGCGTTAAATTCCGTCACTCAATACGATGGAAAATGCAAAACGGAGTTCTGTTAACACTAGGTGCCCTCTGCATACCCTGTTGAAGAAAGTGGTGTAGTATAGAAAATACAGAAATATTTAATGTTTAGCGCCAGAAGTCAAAGCCGCACAGTTCCTTCACTATAAAAATAAATTATACAACAATCTTTGTGGAATGTTCATTTTCTAATACAATGTATACAGTTAGATATTTACTTTCTATATTTCTATACTTGCATTAAATTATTAAATTAAACTAAACTTTGGTTACAAGACACAGCGCGGCGTTCGCCGTAATATCCCGAAAGTTAGAAAGTGGAGAAGAGAATTTAAACAAGGTTTCTTCTGCCTACCACGCTACCTTCCCCATATTGGTTTGGCGTTGGATTTCCCCACTTTAGCAAAGACTCGAAATTGGGAAACTCGAAAATGTGGAAAACTGAGTGTTTTGACACTATTTCTTCAATCCTTTTTGCACGTATTCTGTAAAGGTATATTCACCTTTACAGAATTTCTGAAGGTATATAAAATATATAGTTACATATAACATTTTGAGCTTTCATCCATTCCGCAGAAACGTAACAATATCCCAACACTAGCAATTTGTCAGTATTCGTATCTGTGGACCGCTAGTGACGGGTATTTGCTGATGTTATAGACAGCCATTAATCGAATGAAACTGCACTATGCAACGCAACGTGATAGATCGATTCTGTGTTTTAGGTAAAGATTGAAAAATGTATTGTGTGTCTTGGAAATCGATTTTACTGTGTGTTTTGTTTGTTCTCTTATAATTTTAGTATTTTGGAGGATAATTGGAAGGTATTGGTCATTATTTTCTTTCTGTTTTCTGGACGCATTGCATGTTGAGTGTTATAATTCTCCCTAAAATTCTTTCTAAAGCAAGGCGTATAAACATTTTCGCGTAATGTAATTTATATTTGAAGTAATAAAAATAAATCTTATAATTAAATTATTAGATGAGCAGCAAATTATTCGGAAATAATCTTCAGTAAAGAAATCTCTCAATAATTTTTACTACGAGGATGATTACTAAAAACATAATGTTGCTTAAAAAAAGTTTAAATATGCGCCTTTTTACACCAAGTACTATATGGAATCTGGTCGTCTGGTAATGGCTATAATTTATATGGGCTTAAGCAGACTTAAATGAGCGTATACAAAAAATGAGAGACGAAGTGTCCTAGCACTGTGAATCTACTTTTGTTCTTAAATATCAACATTATTCAAATGATTAATTAATAACAAAAATAATAATACAAAAACTTTCTCAATGCTCCTTACTTACTCACAAAATAATAATAGAACAAAACTCAGCCTATATTCAACCTGTCCACTAGAAAGGCATGGGAAATCGTAACAATAGAAGTTTTAATACTTTGGTAAAGAAATATGTGACCCACATATACTAGGTTACAGTATGGAATGATTATATATACATATGTATGTTTGTACGTATTTGTATAAAACACTTTGTACCAGTAATTATTACTTAGTTAGACGGTACCCGTCTCAATAGAACAAGGCACACAATGCCCACTCTTTGTATTCGATATGACTTGTAGTGATGTGTAATGTCGATATCAATAAATGTTTGGTGTTATTAAAAAGAAAGAAATAAGAAGAGATTTTTAAGAAAAATAATAAAATTATCTTTTTGTTTTTTACTTTTGATTTATTCGAACACATATTCGTATTGAGTGGCGTAATTTTAAACCCGATTGTATAAATTTTAAAAATATCCATTTTTCAGTTGTTCCACAACAAATTCAAACTTTGAAATCATATCTACTCTATATAGTCTGCTGCCATGATGCAGTGATAAAGTTTTAAACTATATGTTTGAATATATGACGTCCACTCGGCAAAATGTTTATTTTTAATTTTTCTCAGTATATTTTTTATAGGTGTTTATAATCTAATAAGTTAGGTGGCCAGCAATATTTGTCATAATATATAATATTTTTCAAATAAAAATCCCACTGTTAATCTTTCTGTGTACCCCACAAAAAGTATAAAATTTAAGTAATGTTTAGCGCTAGGCAATTATTAAAAGCTTTCAAGAATTAAATGCTCACAATAAGCTGAAAAGCTATTTAACATTAACCGACCGCCATTAAGCGTTGACCAAACAGCGGATAATAATCAAACAAAACAATATTTGGTGAACAAATACAGGTTCGAATTCACGCGCGAAAGGGTCCTTAATCTCTTCAACGATGGATTATTTTTGTACGTAAAACAAAAATATGCTTAGAAAATACACTTTTAATTTTAACAAATGTGCTTTTTTTTTGAGCTTTTATATGTTTATTCATTTTTTTATTTTATATGTATTTGAGAAACAAAAGCCTTTGCGTGTTGGGATAATGAAATGTAAAGTAAATATTTAATATACTGGTATTAAAAATACGAATACGTAATTATGAAAAAATCCCAAATTGATAAATTTAAAAAAGCAACTATAAATTAAATTAAAATTAGTTTCACGCAGACGGTAGGCAGAGGGAACCCAGTGTTAAAACACTGCGTTCCTCACTTTCCACTGAATACTGGAGTCAAATATTTTTTATATAATATTAGATACAAACATATTTGTAAATAATATTATGTATATTCCCAGATTTGTCTGGTAGGTGCCCACATTAGAAACATTGCGCAACAGGTGACTAATTAAACGTCACTTTAGCTAATCATACTATACATAGAAAAAAGGTTTTATTTGTATTAAAAACATTTAAATGTCACTTTCAAGTTTAATAATCGTTATTATATTTTTATTTAATTTTATTACATTTTAGAAATTCTATCGATACTATGACAATCCGTCTCTAATATGCAAGGCCGGGCCACGATAAAGAAGCATAAAAGAAAATCTTACAACAATAAACAGCGGTTGACGAGTTAGCTCCGGCGGTACCGTCGGTGCGGAACTTGTTTGAACTGTAAATATTTTAATTTAATTATTAGTTTTGTTTAATTTTAGTTACAGTGTTTTGTAGTTTAAGATTATTGTAAGTGGTAATTTTAATGAAACATTTTTATAAATTTTTTTTTGCTATTTATTATATTCCTTGATTTATACTTCTATGGATAGAATTTGATACATTTTAAAAAGTATATAAAGAAATAATTATAAATTATATATAATTTGAAATACTGAATTTTTAGTATTCACAAAATTATCAAAACACTCGTATCCACTTTTGGTTTTTTTTTCATTTTCACGCTTAAATAGTATGTACATTCACCAACCACATTTAATTACTTCGAATTATATAATATACGAGTATATTATATTTAATATTAGTTTCTCAACTTTTTCACGATTTAGTCGGTTTTAATAAATGCCCCGTCCCGAGACCCTCAGGAAAAAAGGCATTCACTATATTCTTGTTAATACTACCCCCTCCCCCTACCCCTTGTTAAGTAAGTAAATAAATAAATCAAATTAATACATATATTTAATATTATATAATATATTTTTTTATTAGATAGATTGTTTAATATAACACTATAGTTCATAATAAATGTAGATTATACTTTTTACGTATGATTTGATATTAAAATAATTAATAAAATTATCAATTATTAATTACTATTTACAAATAATTACAATATTAATTTATTTCGTCAAAGTCAAAGTCAAATACAATTGCGTTTTCGTAGGTTCTTGTGTAACATTATAAAACTAGTTTACTATTGAATTTTTATACGATTTTCTATCAAAATAATTATAAAAATATAAATAATAATGAAAATTTTAATAAAAAAATTAATAGTATGTTCGATAAGTATTTTAGTTAATGGCAACTATTACAATGTTTTTAATTATCTGTGTAAGAACAGAAGTTAACCGCGGAACGGCTAAGCTCTGTTGTATTTACATTATTTTGTTCGACTTTAGAAATTGAATAATTCTTAAGTGATTTAAATTATTTGGATGTTGTTTAATATTAATTTTATCAATAATCGGATTTCTAAAATCGTGATGAATGTTTCGTGATCGTGATAATGTGATTACCGAGTATTTTTCTCAAATGTGAAACTATTGTGTGTCAGTATTTGAGTGTACTATGAAAACATACATTCTTTTAAGACATTTCAAACAAATGCTGAGTTTTTAATATTAATTATGATGTAAATATTAGTGCTAGTAAAAGGAGAATGCGACAACGACGATGTAAAACTAATGTTAAATGTAAGTACCTATCTATCGTAGTCCAATCATTTCGTGTATTAAAAATTTGAATATAATTTTGTCTGTGGTTCAATAACCATGCAGTATTTCTAAATAATTTAATAAGGGTGATTTTAATAAGAGCTTTGAACGTTATTTAGATTTATTATAATAAATAGGTAATTGCGTGAAAAAGAATTGCGTTCTTTCTCGTTCGGTTTTGTTTTGACGAATGAAAAGTAGAAGTTTGGCAACGCTTAGTAGTATTTTTGTAGTAGTATGTGCGCGTCACACGAAATACAGGTATGGAGAAAAATCGTGAAATGAAAAAAAAATCCTACGTCCAAACCGTTGAGGCATCTTGATTAATTTCTTTTGCTCCGGGTTTGAAATATTTTCCCCTATATTCAGTTTCAGTAAAAGGAACGCTGCCTCTTCCACCCTGATATTTTTCAATTTAAAATAAAACTACTTAATTTTTTTTATGCGAACGCTACACACAGCCGTGACCGTATTTGCAACAAATTGTATTTTATCTGTGATTCCTCACAAAGCCTTCTTTGACAGTAATGATACTTACAGCGAGTGCGCGTCCTTACGAGTATACCCACTGAGTTCAAAAGAAAATTTATTTCAAACTCCACATGTGCAAGGAAAACGAATTAGACATTTACCATTCGTTGCTTGTAAATGTGTTTAGAGAGAAATGCAAAGTTTTTTAATTTTACGCAGCGGCAAAGCGTTTCACTGTACACATGGCGGGTGCGAGTTCGATTCTTGCTCTAGGGAATGGAAATTATTATTTATTAATGTTTTAATGTCTTCGCTATGGCACCAAGGCCCATCGTTGAGTTCCGCCACTCAACAAGCAATGCCTCGAAAGGGAGGAACGGAGAGTCTCAATAGTAGGTTCCCTTTGTCTATCCTGCTGCGGGAATCGAACCCAAATCCCAACACCCTTGTCACTGCGCCACCACGGCATCTTGAAAAAAATGAGAGGTGACTAATTATACTATTTGAGCGTCTGCACTTCCGCAGTATCATTCAACATTCAACCTCTCCGGGTGGAAAATAGAAAATTCGCAAGATAAGTATTATGAGAAAGATAAGAAAATGTTATCAATAGATTTAGTCGAAGACAGTTCAAGGGCAAGTCAGATTAATGGGGTAAGCTCCAATAGTCTGATAGAACGACAATATAACGTGTCTCTTGTGAGTTAGAAAAGAGCCTATAGCTTTTATTTTTAAATCTATACAAAGAAAATGTAATGTTATCTCGGGAACTAGATTAAATTAAAGAACTACTGGTATTTTGTATTAGAATATTATAACATCACGCTACCATCAATAGGATCGGAGTAAAGAGAGAATGCATTTGAGAGCTTCCGTTGCGTGTTATGTGCTCAGTGGAATGGATGTACCATTTGACCATGCAGATGTACATGCATTCTGGTAAAATACATCGTAGCGAAGCCCGAGGGATCCTGGAAAGCTACTGCTAAGACACTCTTTTCACCACTATCAGATGAATTTGTAAGCATTGTCTGATGGCACAGTTTAATGTCTTGCTTTGAATTTTTACCAGAACGAGAAGATGAAACCATTAAATATTTCATTTCCTCAAGTGAGAATCGAATCAACAGTTTTGTCGTGTTTACAGTCAATCATTTGTACCTTTAGACCACGACTGGCCTAGAACTAAGATCTTAACTATAGTAGCATCACGTTTTTTCCTGCATAGACAGAGGAAACCTAGTGTTGCGGCACTGCGTTCTCCGCACATCACTCTAATTTCGAAACATTTGATGCTGAGCGACGGAACTCAACACTGCGCTTTGTTACTAGAGCGAGGGAATAATTTACTTCTTCTCGGAGTTGAAATCGAACTCACAACCGTTCCCTTTACAGTTAGACGCGGTGCCATGATGACCTCTTATTATATTGTTATGTTACTTGTATAGAAAAGCAGGCTATTATAAATTTTATCTTGAAGGTCCCTCTATTATAATAAGTTTTATACAATGCCGGTATTTTCAAGGAAATGTATTCATCTACGTATATAAAGTAGCAGAAATCGATGATTTTAAACGCTCGGTGGAATGACAGATTTTTATTATTGTTTCCTATTTATTCCGCTGAAGTACGAGTTGATTTGGAAGTTTGAGTGGTGGAACTAAACGCTGTACTTTGAAAAGTGATTAAATGAGATTAGGCCTGTCGTAACACAATGTACAAGCATGTGACTGTAAACACGAATGTGGATTCAATTTCCACTCGAGGAAATTAAATATTTAATATGTTAATTTCCTTGCCTTGAAAGCGCGGATGCAAAGCGCGGCGTTGAATTCCGCCACTCAACATGAAATAACTTGAGATTTCGACAGAAAATGTAGCACGGTCTCAAATCAATATTTAAATGGGAACGGATTGTTTCAATACTAGCTTCCCAGGTTTCCCCGGATAAAAAAGTAAGAACAGTTTTTAGAATTGGATCTCTATTTAACATCTACTATTCTATTGTGTAACTTTACATATCTCTGTTTTACCACTCTCCATACGACGTGACATTAGAGACAAGACTAGTGCTCAACTGGCACGGAAAGAACGCCATAATCAACGAACAGAAGTGAATAAAACAGACATTTCCATTCGTCTACGCAGACGTCAAACAAAGTCACAGGTTCAGCTTATAGCTATACATATTGTATAGCACATACCAAAGGTAAATTAACCGAGGCCTATAATTCTAAGCGTTTATTAACAAGACACACGGCTACAATAAAGGAGTAGTTATGTGCAACATTCCGTGGTTAGAATGTTCCAGTAAAACACCAGTTTACTTAATTAATGGCGAATAACTTGGAATGAGGTGAGGAAAAAAGGCTGTTTTGAATTTAATTGTAGTTTCACGCTCTATCCCGCATAAAGAAGGGAAGGCAGAATGCAATTAGTATTAGAGGGCACTCCGTTTCCCACATTATTTCCACCGATTGGAAATCAAACCTACAACCTTAACTCTAGAGTTAAGTTCCCTCTGCCTATCCTGCTATTTAGGTAAGTAGCATGAAGATGAAATAATAATAAAGTTTTATATATGTATTGTTATTCTAATAAGCTAAAAATTTTTTTAACAAACAATATATTTGCCCTCAAGCTGAAATACAGGTTTTCTATTAGTTTTCTATTAGAAAACCTGTATGTTCGCAAAAGTATTAGTTCAGCAGAATATTAGAATACAATAATAACGAAACTGTATTGAAGAAATATATCTTAAGTTATATGATATAAACAATGTTTCAGATTTACTTTAATAGTGCGGTAGAAGGAGAACTTAGTGACAAATTAGGGAAATTCACAATTTAAATATATTTTTAGTAAATTCCTAATAAGTAGTAGCAAATTTTTAACGGAATATTTTCAAGTTTTTTTTCGAATGGACTCTTTCAAGCGTGGATTGAGCAAAACACTAGTCTTCACAAATCTCACAAGTCAATATGTAAAGAAATTCGTGTATACACTATTGATATATCTAATCTTAAATATGGCTTAAATTCACACAGCTTAAACGGCTTAAATATTTTTCTTGTTTGTTGTATCGTAGGGAACCTAGTGGTAAGGCAAATGGGAATCGAACTGAAAATTGTCGCATTAACATTCAGACGCTGTGCCGCTGCGCCATAATTACTGTAATATCTATATCTATATATATAAAAGGACTTGTCCTCACTGACTGAGGTAAGACGCACGTACAGCCGTAACCGCTGTGCGTAGAAACGTGAAATTTGGACAAAAGTTTACTTTCGTAATCTGGACATCCACTAAGAAGGGATTTTAAAAAATTTTAACCCTAAAGGGGTGAAATAGGGGTTCAAAGTTTGTATGGAAAAAAATTTAAATCGGCACCGATTTTTATAAAATTTGAAATTTAGATTTTTAAAAGTATTTAATTGAACACGTGTTTCATCGTTTTCTAGAATTCTCCCCCTAAGGGTGCAAATAAGGGGTTGAAAGTTTGTATGGAAAAATCTTTAAATCGCCACCGATTTTTATAAAATTTGAAATTTAGACTCTTAAAAATATTTCATTGAACACATATTTCATGGGTTATTAGAATTTACCCTTAAATACGCAAGCGAAGCTGCGCGCGTCCGCTAGTCTTCTATATATATAAAAGGACTTGTCCTCACTGACTGCGGTAAGACGCACGCACAACCGTAACCGCTGTGCGTAGAAACGACAGAAATTTGGACAGATGTTTACTTTCGTAATCTGGACATCCACTAAGAAGGGATTTTGAAAAATTTTAACCCTTAAGGGGGGAGATAGGGGTTCAAAGTTTGTATGGAAAAAAAATTAAATCGGCACCGATTTTTATAAAATTTGAAATTGGGATTTTTAAAAGTATTTAATTGAATACGTGTTTCGTCGTTTTCTAGAATTCTTCCCCTAAGGGTGCAAATAAGGGGTTGAAAGTTTGTATGGAAAAATCTTTAAATCGCCACCGTTTTTATAAAATTTGAAATTTAGACTCTTAAAAATATTTAATTGAACATGTGTTTCAGGGTTTTCTAGAATTCACCCCCTAAGGGTGCAAATAAGGGGTTGAAATGAAAGGGGTTGTATGGGAAAGTCTTTAAATCGCCACCGATTTTTATAAAATTTGAAATTTAGACTCTTAAAAATATTTTATTGAACCCATGTTTCGTTATTTATTAAAATTCACCCCTAAATACGCAAGCGAAGCTGCGCGCGTCCGCTAGTCTCTAATAGTTATCTATTTTTTAGATTGAAAAAAACAAACTACATTTTCTGCTTTGAACCCGCGACTACCGTCATAGAGGCCTATCCTCTAATATAACTCTACAAGGGTCAATATGTAAACAAAGTCCTACACACACAATGTAGTAGAGTCGCAGTCCACAGTTAATGTTCCCAGTGCGAAGGTGATGTATATTACCGACGATAACTTAGCGGCACGTTCCTTTGCACGAGTGTGGATTGGGGAGTGTGAGGAGTTTATGTGTGAAATATTTTTTTTGACGTGATAACGTCTTGATGGTGGCTGCATGACCAAAAACCTCGATGGTTATGTGTTCGAATCTCACTCGGGAAAGTTTATTATTTTTATTTTCACCCTCTGATAACAAGATGAATCTCGGCGTTGAGCTCTGCGCTCAACATGCAATGTCTCGTAAATTAATAATTGAATATAGAGTGAAACTAAGACAAATTATAAGATCGACCAGCCAAAAATATTTTAGTTTCAGTTTAAACAAAAGGGATGAATTAAGAAAGTTTAAAACTGTAATTGAAAGTTTCTATAGTTCGCAATGCTAATCTGTTAACTTTTGAAACGGATGCCTTTGATAAGTCCCTGACAATTAAATTTTCGTTAACCTTCAAATAATAGATTTTTATAGATTTTATAGAAGTTATAGTTGAGGGTGTTGTGGCACAGCGGCACAGCTTCTGACTATTAATGCAACGTTTGTGATTTCTTTCATCAACCATTACCTAAATAGTTGAATTGTTCAGAGGTTATTATTAGGCCACGCGAGGTGAGGCTCATATAATTTACAACTCCGAGAACATTCTGTAACTCTTGGTGTAGATTGTAAACAAGTATTTTTAGTTCTTTTTAATTATTTTATTAAGCTAAAGAAGCGAAAAGCACAAATTCCTATCACTATGATGTTTTTAAAAAAATTAAAAAAGAAAAAAAACATGAAAAGAAAAAAAATCATAATAAACACATTGTAAACGTATCTATTCCATATATTTTCCCGTTCCGTATCGAACCACGCGCTGGACACCAATGCTCCAATAAAATGGACGTTAGACACCGACGTACACTCCTCCACAACTTCCATTCTTATTTACTTATATTGTATGGAGAATATCTTATTTGTCAATACATTTAAGTCCATCTAGGTCCAGTGGTAGTGATAGTGGTGGTTTATGGGTTCGCATTTCACCCAGGGAAATAATTATATTTCAATCATTTTAATTTCCATGCTTTTTTTATTTTCAATTTTAGTGTGGATCTGAGAACCGCTTTACTTGTAGCCTCTCTCTAACTCTACAGCTTAAAAAAAAACTCTTGGAATTTACCCAATAGTCATGCGATCAAATCTTTTCTTTTTAACTTCAGGCTGTATCTTGCATGTAACATGTTAGGTGGAGGGAACCTAAATTTCGAGCTATTGCGTGTTGAATAGCGGAACTAAACGCCATGTTTTGTCTTGCTACTATAACGAAAAAAAAAAATTCCCTAGTGGGAATCGAACAACTACTATTGCGCCAGATGGTCGCTTAAAAGTTTTTTCTTATTTTTATTACAATACAACTCGTGTGCTCGTCTGTACGCCATTATATACAAAACGAATGACACTATTATTAATCATTGTTATAGCATAAATAAATATATGAGGATATGAATTATGTTTAACAAAAGATATAGTGACTTATTAGAAATGGTGTACCTTGTGTTTTATAAAAATAGTTTATTTGTCACTTGAAGCATTTTTGTTTAGCTTCACACATCTAGCATGTAACAGGGAAGGCAGAGGGAACCTAGGGTTAAGATACTCCGTTCCTAACTTTTGCATATTATTTACGAGACATTACGTGTTTAGTGGCGCAATTCAACGTCGCATTTTGTCTTATTACTGGTTATACTTATTTCTGAATATGGAAATAAGTGGGTTTTACTAGGCGGTTGTGGGTTCGAATCCATGTCGGGAGAACGATCTATTATATTTCATTTATTTTCATTTTGTCACTCAATATTAAATGTTTTGGAAATTGGGCAGTGCGTGGGGAACGTAGTGTATTAACACTAGTTTCCCTCTGTCTATCCTACTATGCGGGAAAGACATGAACGAAACATTGTATGATTTTTAAAGCTGTAATTAGAGTAAGAATGATTCATTTTATTTTTATATTATAAAAAATAATTGCGTTTGTTTTAAAGAAAAACCGGCTATAATTTTTTTTGAGTAATTCGATTTCATCTCGGCGGAAGAAAAAAGTATTTTCGTTTTCTCGCTCTGGCAACAAGACATAGCGCGGTGTCGAGTTCCGCTACTCATCATTAATGTCTCGAAAATGAAATGTCTTAATACTCTCCGCCTATCCTGCTACGCGGGATACAACGCGAAACCGTGTTAACTTGTAAAGTGTGCCATCGCACCACGATATCATTATTTTCATACTATTTTAGCAAACATAAAGTTGAAACCATGTCAAACCATTAGAGCTTTTTAGAGACAGCACTTAAACTTTTTCACATATCTCGAACGAGCATAAAGAGAATCACAGTAGTGGAACGTTTTAAATATTTTATGTGCATGTGTGTATGTACGTGTACGTATACCTCAAGAATTATGCCACATTTCTTTTTGATAGGATAAGTGTAAAAGCTTTAGTTATATATTTCAAATATACTAGTATGTATAATTTATGAATACGAATGAGTGATACAATAAATATATTATAATTTTTTTTTCAGCGTCACGTTCTATCCCGCTTTTTTCGCCGAATTAAAATGTCCATACTATACTACAAAGAATACTTTATAAAGTACAATACTCTAATAAGAATGTTCGAAAGCTTAAGCTTACCAACTTTTATTTTATTTAATTTCCTCTTGACTTACAATCCTGAAATTGATATGGCACCTTCGGTGGGTGAGTCCGACTCCCACTTGACTGATTTTTTTATTCATCTAATTAAAATCGTTTTAAAAAATCGAATAATATTCTGTTTTGGACATTGTCTTCTACATACATACGAGTATATTATGAAACAATTTTACAATATAATACTCAAGATCTTAGAGTAACGGTAAATGTTTATAGAACGTGCTTCATGCCGCATCTTCTAGTTTAAATAAACTAATAACTATAGTAAATACTTCCATACATGTAAATAATAATAATAAATAAATTGAAATAAAAAAAGCTTATTCTAATTAAATAAAAGAAATGTATTGGATAGTCCAGTTATCGAGGAAGGTTATGGACTAAAATATATCACGTTTACCATTTCGATGTAGGCCACTGTACCAGAGTTACCCCATAATTAGGAAATATCACCATGATATCTAGTTACTGAAATTTGCAAATCATGAGGGAGAAACTGCAGGAAAAGCTAGTAAAATATATAAAATAACAGTTATATCCCGCGACTTCGTTTGAGTATTTCATATGGTTTTCGTAGTTCGTTGAAATTTTGTGGAGTGATCTACACTCCAGACGGGGCCTAGATGCCAATTTCATTTTGGTAGCTGAATGTTTTCGTTTGCCTTGTCAGTCAGTCAGTGAGGTTTTATATATACGGTTAGGATCCAGATATTTTTGGTATTTTCCAGATATTTCTGGTTTTGTTTTTTTTTGGCCGATCGACGCTTAGAATAGAATTTAAATAGAGTTATCAGCTAGGAAAGGAAAGATACATATATAAGAAGGGACGAGGACGATCAGTCATGACGCAGGGGCACAAGTGTGGGATTATGAGCGCGACTGGTCGTGGATTTAATTCCCACCTGGGAAAATGAAACATTTAATATTTTAATTTTCTCTGGTAAGTACAAAAACTTTAATACATTTTCCAAAAAAATATCTTTTTCGTAGTGTCGAATAACATATAAAAACATAAATAACATTTTATAAATACATTTTCTAAAAAAGTACTCTTAATTACAAAATTAACAGGAAAACTATCTCAACAAATCCGACCTCTGGTAACGATTTTCTCGTACTTAGTTAACTGGAACTTTGAAATAAAAAAATCACACACAGATTAACCAATTCGAGGCGCTAAAATCTGCTTTTATACTGAAAAATCCGGTTTCATCCGGTCTGAGCCGGTCGATGGTAATATATTAGGGTACCTCACAGAACAGTCTGATGGAAATGGTATGAGTATTTGTTTTCAACGGTTTTGGGTTCGAATAAAATATATTTGGTAAAGTTTTATTGATTTTTTTGGCAAATTTACATTATGTATGTAAGCACACTGCGACAACTTGCAGATTCGATTTCCACTCAAGAAAATTAAATATTTGAATGTTAAATATTTTCTTAAACACGTAATGCCTCCATAATTCGATAAAAAATGGGAAACGAAAGTGTCTTAATGGGAACAGAGTATCTTAGCTAATTAAACTAAAAGAAATGTGTATCCTTCATAAGTCTTCTATGCAAAGTGATATTGTCAACGTGGCTAGTAATCAATTGACGAATTGAATTTAAAAAAACGGTACAATCCGCGACGGTTGTGGGTTCAATTCCCACGAACGGTAAGTAAACGAACAGTGTCTCAGCCCTGCCTATCCCGCTATACGGGATACAGCGTGAAACTAACCCGTATCATATAGCCGATGTACATTTTAGTCAATTCTTCTACACTAAAAGCAGACTTAGAATGACCAGATGAGTCGATCTGATTCAGTTTAGTAAGCGATAGGGTTAGTAAGTGATATTGTTACTTTAAGGTTTCTATTATTGAATTAACTATGGATTTGACCCTTGGTTAGTGTTGGCGACATTTTATACTTCAATTGAATTATCATTTGGGAAATTGAATGAATGGTTGTTATTAACCGACTTTTAAGAGAAGGTTCTTAATTAGACTTTATGTTTTCTTTCTTTGTTTGTGTTTTCTTTCTAGTTGTTCTGGTGTACTGTGGCGTTAAGTTTCGGTATTCAACACGCAATGCCTGCAAAATTAGGCGGGAAGTGGACAATGGAATGCCCTAACACTAGGTTCCTTCATCCTACCGCGCAGTGTGCGGGATAAATTTATTTATTTACGCGCTTTGCTAAGATAATTGGCGGCGTTGAGTTCCGGAACTTAGCACGCAAAGTCTTGAAATAGGGTGGAAAAAGAAAACCCAGTGCTGCAATGCTAGATACGCTCATTCATACCTCGCTGTATTCAAAAAATGCGTAGGGCTTATAAAACCGCGTATGTGTATTGTATACATACGCGTATGGCAGAATTCAAATCGTTGTTACCAGGACGAGGAAATGAAATTAATTCATTTCCCCGAGTGGGAATCGAATCTTGTATCTTTTCAGATATAGATAGATATATAGTGAAGGTTAGATCTCTAGCTAGTAATATAATCTTGAACAATTAGTCTGTAACGTGGATTTAGGCTTTGGCACGGTTACTGTAATTGAGCTACGGACTCTCAATGTTAACGAATTTATTACGGTGCGCACGAGAAATGTGTAGATGCGGCAATTGTACATTTTTTTTAAAGATTTTTTTTTATTTTATTTTAAATATCTATACTGAATATTATTAAAGGGGAGAATGACTTTTGTTGAACGCGCTTTTCTCAGGAACTAATGGTTCAAAATAAAAAAAAATTCACTATACCTGGAACCCGCAACGACCCCGGGCATTTAGAATGTTTCACGTGTTATACAAAACTTAACTATTCTTGCATTCCACCACGGGGGTAATTCAAAAATTCCTCTTCACGCTGTATCCCGCACACAGCACCGCAGGGGACAAGTTTTTTTAGACAAGCCTATCGCAATACCTAGCAATAATACAATGGTTACTTGGTTCGCATAAAATCCGAATAAATTTCGTTTTTAGTTTGATTAAAGGATGTTCATTAAAACATAGCGTTAGCGTTTAGTTCCGCCACCGAAAGTCGCAAATTCAGACGAAAAGAGAACGGAATTATTTAGGACTAGTCTTCCTAAGACTGTGGAGCTGTTTAAATAAATAATAAAAACACTTCACATCCATACAAAAATTGCAATTCCATTTCAAAAATTCGTTCCCGTAATAAGTATTCAAATGAGGTACAAAAAAATTGTCGACAAGAAAATGGATACTCCATTATTAAAACAAATTGATCGTTATGATATTTTGACGTTTATTATAATTATTATGAAAAGAGGCAATATTTGTTATTTAGGGTTTCAATTTTACAAAAGGGTTTGTTTGATTTGTAATATTTTTTTATTGGAAATCATTTAATTATGTGTTGAGGACGTCTGACGGGAAGCGTGATGGTTGTGAGTTCGCTTTCCACTCGGGGAAATGAATTATTTTCTAAGAAGACGAAGCGTAGCGTAGCGTTGAATTCCGCGACTAAAAAAGGCAGGCAAATATATTTTTTTCTCTGTTTGTTTAGAGTTCGGTTACTCAACATAATATGTAGAACAGGAAAAGCGGGGACAAACATTAATATAAATCCTTCCCTCGAAAATCGAGACGTCGGGCAACGGTGGTCGGTATAGAACCCGCAACCACCGCCACAATGGAACGGCATTTCAATGTTATTTCTACCGTCTAATCTGAATTTTTCCCGATATTCAAATACAGTCGTTACGTATAATATTTAACGGGCGAATAAATGAATGTAAACGAATGGAAACACTCGACAAGCTATTTTCTTGTTCTCACTAAGTCTAGATATTCTAACTTTGTTGGTCCTTTTTCAAATAGTTTATACAATTTCCTAGACCTAGACTCTATTTAAAATCTGATATTTTTGCAGTATTTATAAATCTTTTTTCAGTTTCCTACTATATTTCCAACCTAGGGCCACATAACAGAGAGGACCTGGAAATCTGAGGTCTTAAGAAAGTAGATACGTTCCCATTAAGACATTTCTGTCATTACTTTCCGCCTAATTCTTTAAGCATTGTGTGTTGAGTGGCGGAACTCAACGCTTGCTATTCTAACCAGATTAGTGAAACCGGTACATTATTAAATACTCATTCCCACGGGTGGACGTCGAATCTCCAACCACCGTGTATATTCTATGAATATAGCGTTAACTAAGTGGTAACCGATCAATCAAAGTTACTTGTTGAACTACCTAATTAGACAAAGACACTTCAAGGTACTTGGTTACATACACTTGTATCGAAACCTCTATAGCCCATACAAGATGGCCAATTACAGTCCTACTAATATGCTTACAGGTAATTCGTCTAATTGATGAATGCTAAGTTAGATATAACGAAGTGGTATTGCAACAGCTACTCTGGTGGTATACGAGAATATGGGGGTGATGTCTTTGTGGCGTTGAGTTACGTAACCTTACAATGTTTCGAGGATTGGACGAGTGTTCGTTTTATAGAAATAATTTTTAAAAGGAAGTTTTTTTAATTTAGGAATTAGGTCAAGTGCTAACGAGTTTCAAGAATTTTGCAGCCGACCCGATTTGTGTTTACATTCCATCTGTATGTTAGTCCATCTGTCCGTCACGACTATTTTTCTCAAGAACACATGGAAACGGCAACCTGAGTATATGGCAGAAAATAAACCATTACAAACTTATATTTGTAGTTCAGGCCATTTAAAATTAGGGCATATGCCTGCAATATTTAAATTTGTATGAAACTCTCAATGAGTGAGTCTGACTAGCACTTGACTGGTATTTTTTTTTCTTCCTGTATTCCGTCTGTATAAATTAAGATAGACAGAGAGAATAAGTGTTAAGATACTCCGTATTCCACTTATTGATACATTGGCTATATGTTGTACTAGCGACACTTAACAAAAGAAATGAAAATAATTCCTTTCTCCGACCGGGAATCAAACTCACAACTACGCACTTACAGCGACGGCTTCAACTCGTCATAAAGGAAGATTTACTCTTTATCACCCCCTTAAACTTACATTAAATATTAAAGACAAATTATACAAAATCTTTACATATATTGTAGCCTATGTGTTGTTTTGATATACAAGCTATATTACTGCAAAGTTTCATCTAAATCTGTTAAGTAGTTTTTGTGTGATAGTGGAACAAAGATCCATCCTCACAAACTTTCACATTATTGGCAGGATAGGACAGAGATAGTCAAAGTACCCTCTCTCTATATAGGAATACCCACTATATATGATATGCCCACTCAAGTCTAATGTAGGTATCAATGTATACAGTCAATTTGAACCGCAATGATTACTTGCTAATGGTCTGACGGCGTTGTTGGGTAATTGAAGTTATATAGGTAATGGTTACGTCTTTGATTTAAACGATGATGATAGTGGATTCAATTCCTTTGAGATGCTAAGTTAAATTGTTATATTTTTTAGAGTTTAATACCCAAAAGGGTGAAATGAGACTATTTCATTAAGATTCCGCTGTCCGTCCGTTAGTCGGTTTCTCCGTCTGTCACCAAGCTGTATATTGTTGTTGCTGTAAACAGTTGAAATTTTCACAATATCTACTGCTACTATAACAATAAATTTTCAATGCCTTGCTCTGGCCTAGCTCTTTCTTTGCCTAGTTACCAGTAACTAGGTAAAGCACGGCGTTGGGTTCCGTCACTCAACTCGCATTGTTTCGAAAAAAGTAGGGAACGTAGTGTCATTACACTAGGTTTCCTCTGTCTACCCTGCTTCATGCGGTATATAGCGAGAAGCTAAAACAAAATAAAATAAAGCCCTATACTTATAAAATTTCAAAACAAATAACAAAGTATATTACATAAGTCCATAATCCGAACCCCACTTAACCTACAATATACGCTATTCCTTCTAAAAGCTTTGATTTAAGTAATAGCGTTGTTCCATTATCCTGTTTCTAGAATGCCTGGAATATACCTAAATATTCGTTTTACATAAATAAAATTACTTTAGACTAATATTATTTTGTGTGTATATTTGATATCGTAAAATTTTATTCATCGATAGAGGATGGACCTCCATTTATATTTAAATTGTTTGTAATAATATGTTTATTGCTTTGAATTATATTATAGTCGATAATTATAATTGAAGCCATCATCGCTCACTGGTTCAGCGTTCTCGTAGTTATGAGTTCGACTCCCATTGTGATAAATGTGTAATTATAATTTGTTAAAATTTATAGTCGATGACGAGGGTTCTGTACTAATTTCAGGATTGTTAGGTCTTTGCTGCAACCTACGATACGTTTTCATGTATCGCTTAATTCGTATTACGATCAACATCCCATTTAATAAACGAATATATTAATCTCCATTTTGAATAGTGAAAGTGGGGAACGTAGTGTTTCAACACCAGTTTCTCGAGCAAGTAGTGGTTAAGAGCAAGAGAAGCTGTAGCTTGAAGCTGATTTATAATTTTAAAAAATTGTAGGTAATACAGTAAATTTAAGTATTAGAGTGAACATTTTTGGATTAAGATCAGATTTTTCTTAAAAAGTCGACACAGAATTAATGCTCTCTGGCGTTCGAATGCAATTGTGGAAGTGAATTCAGAATATAAATGACGCATATATCTTCAGTGACTTCAATGGAAAGATAAAGTAAGTTATTTTAAATGTAAGAAAAATTGGGAACCTTTACGGCGCAGTTGTTAAGTATTATTGGACGCGATGGTAGTGTGTTCGTATTTTGTTTATATAATTAATTATTAATACTTTTAGGTCTACTCTGTATTCCGTACATAGCAGGTCATTAAGACACTTCTGTTCTCCGTTTTCTCTGAATTCTGGAGGTATTGCGTGTTGAGTTGCGGGGCTCAACGCCACGCTTTACCTTGTTACCTCAATTGGGAAACAAACCCAAAACAGTACCTGTGCTACGACTGGCCAGTGGCCTCAGTTAATACTTTTGTTTCAAATAAGTAAAAGGAGTGTTAAAGGGAAAGTAGTGGGACGTAGCGCGGAGATAATAGAGTTCGTCATGGCGCAGGGGCACAAGCGTGCGACTGTAAACGCGATTGTTACTGATTCGATTCTCTCTTGGGGAAATAAATTACTTTTATCTGCGTTGAGTTCCGCTATAGAACACGTAACGTTTTGAAACGTATTGTTTGCATGAGATTTTTTTAACACGAGGTTCTCTCTGCCTACCCTGCTGTATGCGGGATACAGCGTGAAACTATAAAAACAATGATTTTTTTCATATACCAGACGAATTAATGTCATTTTTACTACAGGCAGGTAGGTAATTACTGTAGGGGGAGGTAGAAACATAAAAATAAACAAACAAAAACTATAACACTTACCTTTTAATATAGGTAGCTGCCATCAAGTTTTCACGAGCACAGTGCGTGCCGGGCCTTTATACCTGCCATATAAATGTAGGCGCATCAGCGAGGAATGAAACCGGTGAACGTAGGCAAGGAAGCAATTGCTAAAATTTGCTACTCTATGTATTCTCTTGTATTTAATTTTTTAAAATTATATCGTGGTTTTATGTAGGTTTTTAATTTGCTTAGTTTTTTTAATTAATTCGAACATATAGCAGGGTTTAGTTTTTTTAATTAATTCGTCCGCTCCCTACTATATGCGAAATTTCTGAGACATTGCGTGTGGAGCGGTGTAACTCAACACCCCGCTTTATCTTGTTACCACAGCGGAGAATCGATAGTAATTCTTCATCGCGCGATTTTTTTTTAAAACAGTATTTTTCTTTCATGTATGGCACACTATTTCTACAGCCACTCCCTAGCCTACAAACTTACTCGTCAAGGGTCGTCAATGCAGAGGTCCCACGAGAGTCCTGTGATTCTGATAAATATTTGATCCCTCTAACTTAGGGAAATTTGAGAAAAACTTTTTTGAAAGGACTATTGATCTTTTATAAACTGCTAGCATGTAGGTGCTTACTAGACTTAATATAATATACTCTTTTTATTATCTTAATATTATGTTTATTTATGAGGATATCGTAAACGCGTCTGTATGCGACTGTAAGACATTTAGTTCCGAACTCTCTGCCGAAGCACTTAAGGCAGAAGCTGCCTGGCTACCAGAGCGAGAAAAAAAATTGAATACTTTATTCCCGCGTGGGAATTGAACCCACTTCCGTCGTGTTTACAGTAACACGCTTGTGCCTTTGCGCTACGACGGCTTCAATAAGTAAATACGTCACATTATATCCTCTAATTGTTAGAATTTGTATGGAAAATGTCTTTTCGTGAATTAATCTTCTCGAATTTTGCCATTTGTATTCTAAAAGTGACAAGAATTATTTTATTACAAAACATTTCTCAACTTCTATATATTTGTGTTGAAAAGTTTGAGTGTTCAATGTACTCGTAGATATTGTGCTTTCGGACTAAAAGAGACAACTCAAAAATAATAATTAAAGTGCAAATAATTAAACTAATAAAAATAAGGAAAAAAGGTTGTTTAGACAAAACTACTTTTTTTAGTATAAAATATTTTTTTATTCATCCAAAGAGAACTTAGTGACTAGTTACACCATTCTCCACATTTGACAGAGACAATGATTTGGCTTTGAGTTCCTCCAATTAATCTCTCAATCTTGAAAATTCAGTGGAAATCCAGAAACGGAGTGTTTTAATACTAAGTTCCCTCTGTTTACTTTACTTATATACGTGATACAACATGATATTAAAAAATAGGTATATAGCAATTTCTTACAGGCATATTTGAAATATCAGGAATATGCTATAAATAAATTATTTAAACGTAAGTCAGTCAGCTTTATTAAGCTTTTTTTTTCAATATACTATAATTAAAAGATGAAAGGCCTTTTGTGTATATTTATCCAAAATTCACAGGTTAAAAGTTAATCAATGCTTTATGTGAAATTTCTTGTTTGTCTGTAGCTGGGGGTTGGTATTGCCATAATATGGTATAAAATAGGTAATATTTTTTTATTGGATGTTTTTATTTATAAAATATTATTAATCTATACTAATATAATAAAGCGGAAGAGTTTGTTTGTTTGTTTGTTTGTTTGTTTGTTTGTTTGTTTGTTTGTTTGTTTGTTTGAACGCTAAGATCTCTGGATCTACTGGATCGATTTACTTTGTTTTTGTTTTGTATGAAAGCTGCATTCTTCAGAAGTGCTATAGGCTATATAATATTACATTACACATATATACTAATAAATTAAAATACTTTCTAATTTGACATGCAATTTATTCTGCCATGTTAATAACAACCGTCGTCGCTACGCGACCGCGTTCGTTACCGCGTCATTTTGATATTCATCCTTATGAAAATAAAAAATATAATAGTCACTTTTAGCATTTCATATAGATTGAAATTAAATTTCTATAGAAATTATATTCTTATATTTCAAGCAGGCGTAGCCGCGTCCGGGTCCGCTAGTAAATTATATAATTTATAACGGTTATATTTAATATAGTTTATAATTTGTTAATTGAGGCCGTGGTGGCGCAACGGCACCGCGTATGACTGTAACGTGATAGCTGTGTGTTCGATTCCCACTAGAACGAGCGACGGGAGATTTTTTTAAATTCACGCTGAATCCCGCACAATGAGGGAACCACTGCGTGTCACTTTCCGCCAAATTCTTGAATCATGGGGAAATGAGTTGTTTTCATTTTCTTTTCAGGTAGGCAAAGGGAACCTAGTGTTAAGACACTCTGTTCGCTAGTGTCGCTAGTACTAGTAGCGTAGAAGCGCCGCGTATTGTTTAAAAAAATATTTAATTAATAAACCGCTTATTCTCGTAACTTACACAGCGATCGTGTTAAACGACGCAATACTTTTAATCTACGGTGTCGCTCCAGCTCTCGCGCATGGCTGACCAAAGGCCCGTTAATATCACAACTAATAGTTGGATAGTTTGTGGTATATTTCTCTTATATTTGTACCCTTTTGATGAAAAGTATTTTTAAAAAATAATGGTTTTCAACAAACACCCTTACTCCGTTCCGAGCTTACCGCCAATTTACGTTGCGTGTTGAGTAGCGTAACTTAGCGCCGTAATTTCCACCAGTGCAAGGAACCTAAAATAAATATTTTAAATTTAAATATTCTAATTGCATATTGAACTTACAATTATTATTTAAAAAAAATAAAAATCTAAATTAAATCAGCTTCAAGCCAGCCAACATAGTGAAAAGATACTCCGTTCACTATTTTCCGCCGATTTTTTCGAGACATTCCGTATTGAGTGGCGGAACTCAACGCCGAGCTTATGCCTAGATGCCAGAGCGAAGAAGAGGAAACCTTACTAAATAATAATTAATTCCCCCGAGTGAAGATCGGCCCAACATCCGTCGCGTTACAGCCACACCCTTGTGCCTTTGCACCACTACGCCCTCAAATATTATGATAACAATTATAGCATAAAAAATAATAATTAAACACTCCCTAAATACATTAAGGCATTAACCATACACTGTAAATTGTAACTCGGGGCTGAAATTTGATATAATTTCAGCGGCATATTAATTATTTATATCGAAACATCAGTTTGAGTGAATCAATTATAATTTATTATCGCACGGACAAATATTGAGTGAATAATAGCTTGGCTTGCGGCTATGTTTAATATATATTATACGAAAATGCATGTACTCATATGTACGTCACAGCGCAGTGGATGTGAAGGTCGTGGGTTCGATTCCTATTCGGGGTAATGCTAGCCGTAATGCTATTTAAGGGGGAAGTTTGATGAAATAATATGTGTTATGTTGTTATAGTGTTACTAATAATATGATTCTTACTAGTGGGTAGTGTAATTGGAAAATATACAATTGTTTTTAATTTATTTAGAAATGTTGAATAAGGAAAATGCGGAAAATGAGGAGCGGAGTGTCGGGGGGTTGCAGCGTAAAGCTAAAATGAAAAAAAAAACAATAACTTGAAGTCAGACAGAAAATGGAGAAACCGGGTCTTGCTGAAACCAATAGCTTACCACCAGGTTCCCAAGTTCCCTATACCTACCCAGCTATACTCGGGATACGGACATTTATATGGTAAAATATTTGAATCTACTACTATACAAACAAACTAACCAACGATTCAACAAAGTTTGTATACGATTTTAAACATTGAGTGCAAAGTGTTATAATTTTATCATTACATTAATTATTTGCTCTTGTCAGTTTGCACAGCGGCAGTAGTTCCATTTAAATCAATTACGATTTATTATTTAACAATTTTGCTTTCATTTTGCGATGAAGCTTCTTTGTTTAATGGACGGTTTTTTGTTAGTATGTTAATTTAATAATATAGTTTTTTTTATAATTTATATTCCGTTCTCTACATTCTGTCCAAATTTCAGTTATTATATGACGAGAGGAGGAAATAAACACGGTAATATCGATTGTCACGAGTGGGAATCGAACTCACAAGTTCGTATTTACAGTCACATACCTATCCCACTGCTTTCTTTCTGCCTCGATGGTAAAATTACACGCTTTATTTATTTTCAATTATAGTTTTTTCACGTTTTCATTTTATCGTTTTTTTGCAGGTTCGGTCCCGGTAATTATAGACGTAATAAAAAAAATATTCAAAAAAGCTTTCATTTTTTCAAAATGTTTGTTTCCGCCCGGGATCGAACCGGGGACCTTGTGCGTGTGAAGCACACGTGATAACCGCTACACTACGGAAACTATATACATGATTATTAATTAAGTGATTCCAACTCGAGATAATAAATTATTTTAGTTTTTTGCTATGTAACAAGACAAAGCACAGTGTTGAGTTACGCAACTCAGCTCGCAATGTCTCGAAAACTAATAGAAGCTGATTTGGATGTTTCTTTGTGCATTTTGGCTTTTTGGGCTTAACCGGATGAATTGCAGCTTTCACTAAATGAAAAAGTTAGATAAGTTAGTACATTTATTGAGGGAGTTGTATAAGCTCTAACCACAGTCAGTTGGTCGATAGACAGAGTTACCTCGGGCACCTTAAATGTGTCATGTGTCATACGCAACTCTTAGTTATTTCCATTTTTCCAAATAAGTGATGCCACAGGTATAAACAAGTTACATATAAATTAGAAGAAAAATGAACAATTATTAGTGTTTTAGTTATTTATATATTGAACGTAATTTCGCAGGTTGGCGGGCTGTTTCAAAATTGTCGGTCGTAAACACCTAAGTAATATTCTTGTACAGGTCAAATTCTAACCGGAGTTGTTTGTTTCCACTAACTTACGTCTTCTGTGTATTTTCCCTGGGTAACTATGTTATTTTAGGCCGTCGTGGTGCAGTGGCAGTGAACGCGACGGATGTGGGCTCGATTCTCACTCGGGGAAATGAAATATTTAATATTTTTACTTCCTTGCTTTGTCTGCGTGGTTTTGAGTTTCATAATTCATCACGGTAACATCGTGTTTGTAGTTATTTATCGGCCTGTGGCAGAGAGTTCAAACGCTTAATAATATTTATTACTTTATATAAAAAAAATACATTATCATTATGGTCGTTGGACATGCCCGAGTTCGATTTCCACTGGAAGAGGAACGAATTATTTTATTTTGTTTGCTCTGGAAAAACTCCGCCACTTAACACGAACACGAAAAAGAAATTAAATATAGTGATATAAATGTTTTTTTTTTAATACTGCTAACAAAATGCTCGAACCTGACGTAGTTAAAAGTGAATACGTTTCTAACCTCAAAAAGCACGTCGTGCAAATAAAAAGAGGCGAGCGCGTAGTTTTATCTTAGTTTTACTGTTTGTATCGGCTCTTGAATAATGCGCCTTTATATGGGAGGTGGAAAAGTGGTGACAGCGGTCGCGTTCCATGTTACAAAAAGAATAAAAACCTTACAAAAATGGGACAAAAACCTATAATATTACTATTTTATAACTACCCTTTCAAACGTATTGAATTCAAATTGTTGTTAATTCTGTCCCTATTTAGACTCTTTTTTAGCTTCACACTGTATCCCGCATATAGCAGGATAATCAGTGGGAACCTAGTGTTAAGTACCCGTTCCACACACACCGTCGAATTTTCGACACACTGCGTAAGGAGTGACAGAACTCATAGTCTTCTTACCAGAGAGAGATGAAAATATTTCAACCCCCAAATGGTAATCGATTCCAAACCGTCACGTTAACAGTCCCTCTCTTCCATATTTAAATAATATATTTTTTCTATACAAAATATTTTAATTAAATACAATTAAAAACTTAAATTTATATACCGTTTCAACAGTTATTCAGCAAAAATACTAAAATAGAAGCAGCAGTGTTGTTCATGTAAATACAAGTAAGTACAAGTGTCTGGTGGAAAAAGGGAATTTCAAATTTTGAATTAAACGTTATTTTTATAACAAGAACACTCACAACGTTCCACGATTTGTAATTCGAATCTGAGTCTTCGAATTTCAAACAGTTTTTATTTTTTTAAGCCCCATCCCGTGTAGGATGGCAAGGGTGTGAGATTATAAAGACGGATTTTAATAGTTGTGGGTTCAAATTTCGTTTTTTATATCTCTCTTTCATATAAAAAAGGTATATGTGTTAGATATTTGTTACTATTGTTTTTATGTTAAAGTGAAATCAAAATAGTACAGTAATAGTAATATACAGGTGTCCCAGGAGTCAACGATAAAACGAAAACAGGTGATAGACCAAGTCGTGACAGTTATGAGAAAAATATAAAAAAAAATCTGTGTCAAGTATTTTTGATATTATACTGATTTAAAAAAAATTCGGAAAAACCGACACCTGTGATGATTTTTCGAGTCCTAAGACCACAAATATTACTTTTTTTTAATTTTTTTTTCTGTAATGTAATCATGAGTAACCCTTCCGTGAATTATGATTTAAGATTGAAATATACCTGCATCAGTTTTCAATAAAATGTGGTGTTTTTGCCAAACATTAAATTCAAAATATTTACTACACCCAACTTTAACTGACTGTACTGTAAAAAAAATGTACTACACTGTTTTTGCAAGTAACTTCAAAAGTTGGCGCATTTAATCTGGATTCCGAAATGGTACGATACTTGCTGGATTACTTCTTCGTTGAAGAGAGAAAAATCTAAATACACGATAATCGGGATGGCGTTCAACGTTTTGGTATCTTTTCCGATACATTCTAGCTGCAGCATTAGCATTACATAACCACTCTCCATGAATGAAATGTATATTGGCAATGTATCAAAGACCTATTATAGGGCCTGCGAGATCGCGAATTCGAGCACTATCCTTATAGGTCCTGGGCAAGCCCCTAAGTCGGAAAAGTTCAGGTATCTTAGATCCGTCATGCACGAGTCTTTGAGGAGGCATTGATTACGATCTCCATGGTCGGATAAGCGTTGCCTGGGCTAAGTGGCGGAAGGTCACTGGTGTGGTCTGTGGTCGCAGGATACCGTCCAAACCTTTAGAAAAATATTTTTCTCATAACTGTCACGACTTGGTCTATCACCTGTTTTCGTTTTATCGTTGACTCCTGGGACACCCTGTATATGCATAATTGTGATATATTAATTTCAATCATCTCGTCACTCTAATCTATCAAACATTAAATAAAAAGGATCTAGTGGAAGGTCACGTAAAAAGCAGGAGGACCCCCCGGAGGGCATATATGAAGAGGTTGATGACAGCGAAAGAGGTATGAAGAGATCGTAGCGTTTAGCGCTCCAATCTCTCTGACTACCCCGCTAGGGATACAGCGTAAAGCTAAGTTACGTTGTATTTAATTAGTATATAAAGTAATTTTAATTTCATCCCCTCTTATCAAAAAGCTTGGCAGACCCTATCCCCGGACAGAGTTTTTATTATTATAATTTATTAAAAACTTTCAAGTTTCGCCTCCAATCTGTAAATAATTGTAAATTAATTTCAATGGAGGGTGTTAATACCGGCGGTTTTTAATAACTCTTTGATATTATAATTTCAGTCGGTTCCCACGTTTTCGTTGTAACTTTTCTAGTGCTTAAAGTTTTTGCTTGAACGAGCTTCTTATCTTATACTAGTGTTACGCATGTGACTTGGCCAGTGTTAGCTGCATGATTATTGAAAATTCTTATTTTTTTACGGAATTCGATTGTCACTCAATACGCAGTGTTTCAATACCAAATTAATCTTAATAAAAAAAACGGAGAAAGCAGTGTTATAACACTATGTTTGCTCCTCCTACCTGCTATATACGATATATCTTAAAAAAGTAATTCGTACTTAAATCTAGATCTTTAGAGGCTTAATCACTGGGGATATTAAAATGACCTATTTCCTTAATTGGATGGAGATGAATTACTTGTTTGTGATCTCTTTTGAACGTAGAAATCCAGAAATAAAATAAGTAATGTTTTTTTCGTAATAACTACGACTGTAATAGTAAAATAGAGGTAGCGAGTTCTAATTTTATTAAATATCAAGTTTTACCTGCGACTTTGCCCGCCTGGTCGAATGGAAATAATTGAGAGTTGTGTATGTCATATGAGCCATTCTGACTGTCTGTGGTAACTCTGAGCCCAGGTGCACTTGGCTATATCGAGATGATTAGCGTGATGTGATGAATATGGGCTATAGCCTTTCCGATTCCTTTACTCAATATAAAAATATTTTTCAATTCAAACCAGTAGTTCTGGAGATTATCGTGTTCAATCAAACAATCCCCAGCTTACTAATATTAGTATAAGTTGGTATTTTACGTCTTGACACTACCTCAATTTCTTATGTATTCGTCTATTCAGGATTTCTATTTCAACAAATTGAACAACAAGACATAAACGTTATAACCGAGTTGACCTTTATCTCTGGCAGGATAGCCAGACAGATGAGTGCCATTCGCTTTTTCTCTCCTTCGCCTTTTCCATTGTCATCAACTTCATTATACATGCCCTCCAACGGATTCACATGTTTTTTACGTGACCTTCCTCCAGTATCACCGACACTATGAAGTCCGATCTCAAAAGTTAACGGAGGTTTCTCCTTGCCTCTCCTTACGGCTTTTATTTACATCAATTTTACATATAGTTTATCTTAACTTAGGCAAGCCAAACAGAAAAGAAAAACCTTAACGTAGCAGGACTAGATCCGCGCCTCTTGTTCCCCGTCTGAGCGCTGTAATCAATTAGCCATCCGTTCTTATCGAGCTACGTCGAAATTATTATAAAATTGTTATAGCTTATTTTTTTGTTGTTAGATCTTTGTAGAGATATTTTAAATAAATTATAGATTATAAATCATTAAAAAGTAACTAGGCCGTTGTGTCTCAGCGGCACAGTGTGTGATTTCTTTTCTTCATTTTCTAATTTCAACAAAATAATTAAATACCCTACAAAAGGATATAGGTTCAAATCTAGCAGTATCTATATAAGTCTGTAAAACTACTAAGAAAATTCACAGAAGATTTTTGCATAAAATATAACTTAAAAAATGTTCAAAGACATCATCAAAGATTCATCACGGCACGTCCGCGTGATAGATTAGCGCTGCAATTAAGGGTAGATTAATACTGAGAAGTTTTCAGTATACTTCTTGCTGCTAATTTTTTTAAAGTCCAAACAAAAGTCATTAAATTAGATTGTCATTTTAGGATTGTTAAATATATTTTTATATTAGTGAAGTCGATGGTGGCGTAGTTATCATTTTGGCTGATAGTTGATTTAGTTGATTTCCGGCACGTAACATGCACTGCCTCGAGAATTCGGCCGAAAATGGGGGAACGCAGTGTCTTCACACTAGGTTCCCAGGTTTTTTATGCTCAAGTCATTGTTATGTACTTTTCAACACCTTATACTATGTTTTTTTGCAGAAAATGAAAATTACGAGTTAACGAAATTATTAAAAATAAGTAGTTTTTAATTAACCACTAATTTTTAACAATTTATTTTTATAATAATCCTTATATAATATAAAATTAATATTTGTTTTGTATATAAATAACACGCAAACACGCACGCATTAAGTCAGCGGAAACCACCGGCCTCGACCCCGCGGTCGAACGGAAATAACTGAAACTTGTGTACGACACATGAAACATTTTAAGTGCTTGAAATAACTCTCACCTCAGGTACAGTGGAGTAAATAGAAACAATTGACGTGGTTATACAGCCTATATATAACCATCCTCGATAAATGGACTTTCTAATACATAAAATTACAGTTCCTGATATTAGCGCGAACAACCAAACAAACTCTTCAGCTTTACAATATAAAAATAAAAATTATAAGTACATAAAAGAAAAATCGTTTAAATAATTAAACATTTGAAACAATCATTAATAAAAGTCTAAAAGTTATAAAATGTATGGAATCGATTTGCATTATTGTATTATATCGCATCGTAAAATTTCACTGACATTATAATAAATTGTAATTGATTTAAATCGTCGCTTTACACATTGATGTAATGTTGAATAATTAATTTGCGAACAAAATTTTTGTGTTTTTGTGTTTTTGAGGCAGTTGTGGGTTCGATTAGGACTCATGAAATCCCTGCTCTGTCAAGAAATGCGCGGCATTGAGTTCCGAGCTTAGCTCCACGCTGTATCCCGCACGTAGCAGGATAAGCAGAGGGCCTAGGGACCTGGTGTTAAGACACTCCGTTGCCTTTAACTTTAACATTTTTCTTTCCCACTTGTTTGAACTTGAATTCCAAAGCAATTTGCCTCGTTATCAGAGCAAGAAAAATTATCAAATAAAATAGTTCATTCCCCTGAGTGGGAACCGAACCTAAGCCAACCATCACGCTTAAAACACGAGCATGACCTCTTCGCCACGACGACCTTGCTAAATATGTAATATCCCAAATTAAGGCGGAATGTGAAAAATGGATGGTTTTAACCCTAGGTTCTCCTTCTTAACATATAATATGCAGAATTAAGCGAAAGCTTAAGTCTAAAATTGGTGACTGATAGGTGGTCACTTGATTGATATACGTAAGTATAGTTTCCGTAGTGTAGCGGTTATCACGTGTGCTTCACACGCACAAGGTCCCCGGTTCGATCCCGGGCGGAAACAATTGTTTTTGTTACAATATTATAAGATATGTTTGTTTTTTAAATATTTTCTATAATAGGTATATATTTATTTAAGTTGTTCAGTACGATGGGAAGATTAAATGGACAAAGAAAAAAACTGAAGCTATAATGGCGCAGTTGAATAGCGTTAGACTATGATTTCTATTTTTGTGTACAATCATTTTTAAATTGTTTATGTATGTAGGTAGACGGAACCTAGAGTTAAGTCTCCGTTTCCCATTTTCCTCTCAATTTACAAGATGTTGTGTGTTGAGTGGACTTAAAGCCTTTGTCCTGTAGCCAGAGGCAGGAAAAGAAAAAAAATCACCCGAATGGCAATCGAACCCGCATCCATCGCGGCCTCATCTTTAAATATTTTAAAAATATTCATACTCGTTGCTTATATCATTAATTTGAAAACTATAGTTTCAAATGCGCCATTTTTTCAATGATTTATATATATTACAAAAGATTTCATTCAATTTATTAAAAGCTTATCGGATTTACTTATTGGTTTCCAAAGCTCCTTGTTGTGAAAGAAATAGAAAATTGGGTTCATAAATTTGTTAGTGAAAAGTGAAAAACTATTGATGATAATATAAAACGGATTTTATAATGCGGAATGCATTATAAAATCGTGGTACAGCGGCAGAATATCTGACTACAAATAGTCTTATTTGTGTAGTTGTGGGTTCGATTTTGTCGCTCTGGTGACGGTGATGTGTTGCACCTCTCAACATGCAATGTCTCGGAAATTTGGCGGTACATAGGGAACTTAACCTTAACATCAGGTTCCCTCTGCCTACCCTGCTAAGCGAGATGCAGCGTGAAGCTAAAAAAATAAATGAAAACTAATAACAATAAATATATTCATCACGCTAAGTATGGCTCTGTCATTAGTATAGCCATTAATACAAACAAATAAAGGAGGATAGATGTCATATTAAGCACGTCCGTCACTCGGTAATCGAATCGACTATTATTATATTTAAGCTAAATCATGATTCAATAACAAGAGGACTAGTTAGCGGCGGTATTAGAAGAGACCGAAAATCGGCTTATGCAGCATAAAATAGTTTGTGTTGGTATTAGGGGATATAGGTGAAGCTAGCTTGTAAGGAGACGGACGGAAAAAATTATTGGAATGGAGATATCTGGACTCAAACCGGAGTTATCTAGTGTTGGGACCGCTCGTTTTCCCACCTGAGCTTTTATAACTTTGTAGTTCATTGCGAAATTCTGAATGATATTGTGGCAGTTTTTAATTGCCTGATGTACGGTTAGAGATTTATTATCCTCGAAACACCCTGCACATTACATTTTATGAAAATCGTTGGGTGGTTTTGAGTGATTCAGATTATATTATATATTTAATATATAAGAATACTTGTTTAGAGTTATTCGATATAGAATTTTTATTGAAACTATTACTTAAATTAATATTTGGTAATATTAATTTATATTATTGGCCTGTTCATTTTGTGTTTAGTGACTCTTTTTTGTAGACCACAAAGTATAGTTCATTATTATTATAAAAATATTTTTTATTTGGTACATAGTTAGCCTTATCTTCCTTTCTTATACATGCTTAAAAATAATACGGTTCGGTGTTCCGCCACATAAGAAGCTAAAAAAATAACAATAACGTTTCCAAGCACAACAACCTCCCGTATGTCCCCACCTCAATGACGTCCAACGTTGGCAGCCCCTAAATTTGGTCGTCCGCTTGAATGAATTGTAACCGGTAATTTACTACCGATACGTTCCATGCATAGTTTTTCCGCCTTCAAAATATTGAAGTCTTATTTACGGGCGGTGAGCTCTGAGCTCTGACAGTTGATTCTTTGTTTTCACACTTTGCGGGATGTGGGGAAAAATAATGTTATAAATCGTTTGGTTAAGCTGTTCGATGACGTACTTGGGCGTTTTGTTAGTAAGCGTGATGGTTGTGAGTTTGATGCTCGCTTGGAGAATTAAATGGAATTCTGTCAATCAACACGCAATGCCCTGATAATTGAAAACTAGAGAGCAGAGTGTCTTAGTTATAAGTTTTCTCGGTCTACCCTGCTATTATTATCCTGCAGGATTCACCGTGCAGGTAAAAAATGACAAAAGATGGACATGGCAATACTTTGAATTATAATGAGGTTAGGTTAGTTAGTAGTGCTTATTGTGGTGTTATATTTATTTCTAACGTGACCCATCCGTCTCTCTCCCCAATTCTTTCTTATACGACCGTTAATTAAGAGCCATAAGACGATAATTCCAACATTAAATACTTTTGTTTATCTCGAAACTAGAATTTCATCGTGTCACAGTGGCACAGAACCTGACTGTAAACCTAACAGTTATGGCCTCGATTTCCAATCGAAGGATTGAATTCTCTTTATTTCTTCGTTCTGGTAGAACACGAGTGTTTTAACATTAGGTTCTCTATGTTTATGCTACGCTTTTCTAAACTTACCACGCTACGCGGGAACAAGTTAAGTAAGTTAAGTTTTCCCCTTCTAATGAAGGAAGAAACAAAAACTTGCAAGGAACATTCACTGTGAAACAAGTGAAATTGATAATGGCCGGGCTCCTCAGACTTGAACAATAGTAAATTATGCCCCGCTTCAGATTAATAAGGCCTCAACGAAAGACATCTGATTTCATAATACGGGGATGTGGGAAGAAGGTAGTTTATTTGGATGTGTTCATCATCATTATATTTATATTTAAAAAATAAAACAAAGTAAATAAATATACCTCTATATAAAAGAATGAAAATATTTAAAAAAATATATAGATATATGTGCAAAGGTGCAAAGGAATAAATTAAAAGCATTTTTTTGTGTAAATAAATAATAATATTTCAAAAAATAGATAATAATATTTCAAAAGTCGTAAATTTTGAAATTAAATACTGCATTTTCCAAAAAAAATACGTACAAACGTACACACTTTTATAAATTGAAATTTTTCACTGTAAAGTAACTTTTGTTTGTTTCAGTTTCGGTTTCGCCTATGATTCAACTTTTGAACGCAAACAGAAACTTTTAGACAATGAAAAATCAAATCAAATATCTCATTGTCAAATGAAATGTACCGTTTTTAATATACTTTTTGTACAAACATGTATTTTCATCTACTACTTCGTTTTCGCAAAATACAAAACGTAAAAATAGTTTTTTTTCTAGTTCCTGTACAAAATTTTAGTAATCTACTTTTAGTGAACCGCTGCACTCCCCCCGGAACCTTCATAGGTTCTTGGAAATAGTCACGAGTACACATAGTATTCGCCTGTCAGTTGATACAATTAATCTATACGACTTCTGCTTCGGATACTGTCGTAGATTCCTGCAAAATAAGCTGACTATTTCTAACCATCTGGAGTGTTGGCCTTAAGCCTTACTAAGAAAGTAAGTAGTGGGTCCTAGGTGGTAGTAAGTTACCACCCGTCTACTATATTGGAATAAGGATGTTTTCCTATTTCAATAGCCTCGTGGATCATTCTAGAAATATATATGTTCTCGCGAGGATGTGGTGTTTATCAAACCTCGTACGCTCACACTTTTCCTCCTCCTCTTTGTTTGATCAATATATATATAAGCTACAGGCACAAATTATCTTGTATGCACCTGCAGTGCTGCACTCTCCACTGATCCTAACAATGGACCGTAGCCACGGACTGCTGTAAAGTCGATTAATCCGGCTTAGAAGTTTAATTATGTAAAATATATTAAACTTGTTACCCATTTCAAAATAAATACAAAAATTTACTATTTCTAATATATTTTCCTACCAATTTAGTTATTTATTTTACCACAAAATTACCTCATCCAATAACTTCTAACGCTGGAACAAATATCCATATTTCTACAGCCATTTCAAGACCGTCATCCGCAGCGAGTCCCTTACGTTTACGCAATAGCGGCTAATTTCGCGCAGCATCTCCTATTGTTTGCTGGCCATTATCAGCAGGTTGAACCAAATTCTTAAAGTAAGGTTCGGAGACAGTTTAAAGTGACAATTATGGACCTGCTCTGGTAACATGACTAAGCGCGGCGTTGAGTTCCGCCACTCAATATGTAACATTTCGAAATTTGAGCACAGAGTGGAAGGTATAATACTAGATTCCCTTTGCCTACCTTGCTTTTAAAATATATACATAAATATAAAACATTATATACATATGTTTTCTAAATCTCATATGTAAGGAGTTTATTGAAATAAAAAAACATCCTAATTTTAATGGAGAGGACACTTCGGAAACTTTTATCTGGGTTCCACTTCTAAAAACACCACAGGGCAAGACCGAGAGGATAGTCAGCTCATTCTGTAACACGGCAGTACGCGAGGCAATTAAGAAATCGTTATGAGTACTTTAATATAATAAAAATGAAGCAAGACCTAGTTTTAAGTTACCATATATAAATATTTTTGTCAACTGATAGAGAAATGCCACCTCAGTCTATCCGTGACCACAGACTGCTGCAAAGCTGTAATATACAAAACTAAAGTACACTCGATTAATCCGATTAAAAAGTTTCATTTAAAACGTAAAATGAACTCATCGTCTTAGAAAGGGGACCGCAACTTGAACGTCGCTGCCTTAAGTTATTTATGTACCTAGTTAATAGAAGTCCTTGTTTGAATTTTCTGCCATTGTCTTCCCCTGGTCCTGACGTGATGAATGAATTTTATCTCGCCTTTTACAGCCAATTTTTTTTGTACTCTCATTTGTTTTCTATCGATACTTTTTTTAGTTTTTAGTTTTAGGTAGGCAAAGAGAATCTAGTGTTTTTTTTGAGTTTTGTTCCTCAAAATGTAAAAATTTATCCATATTTGTTTATGAAAATAATTACAAACTTATAATTGCATTTCATTACATATAAAACGAAGGCAAACGCCCGCAAAATCAAGTCATGTTAAGAGTTTGTCAACTTTTATAAGTTGTCCCGTTTTATAAGGTGTCCCGTTGACGTACATTTGCACTATTTTATTATAAGTTTTTTATTACTATTTTAAATAAACCCTACAGACCGATTTTTTTTCTATATAAGCTGTACTTGGCTTAGAGCTACATAATTATCTCTAGGTATTTAGTTCCTCAAATAATAGAGAATTAATTATTGGATTGCTCTTTTCTACATTCACAATTTAAATAAAGATCTTATCTTAGAGACTTATCTATTGAAATTAAGATCTTAAAAATGATTTAGTAATTTAATTTGTACTTTATACAATTTAAAAAATCTAGATTTATATTAATTAATTAAAATATAAGTCTAATTTTTTTAAGAAGTAATGTCGCTAAGTGAATTAAGATAATTTTGTATTAAAATGTCGTATAATTTTATCATAGAATTAAATGTTACGTTACCTTTTTATTATTCGAATGTTATTAGAATTTTAATATATTTCAAGATATTATTCCGAGTAGAATTTATAATTGATGATAATTTTGTTTCTGAATTTTTAATGAATGCTGTTAAGGGCTGTGAGTAGAGTAATACTGGTCGCACTGGCTGGTTTAAATCCTACTTTGGGAAATATTGATATACATACCTTTTTTTAGAATCTCGCTATATTCCGCTGCAGCGGAATTGGCAGAGGGAACCTCGTATGATATATTCACACGAGGTTCTCTCTGCAAACTCTCTATTGTCCATGCACCGCTCAGTTTCTGAGATATTGAGTGGTGAGTGTTAGAACTCAACTTCGTCCTTTGTCTTTTGAAAGCGAAGAACAGAAAACTTTTATTACTTAGTAAAAACAATAATATAACGAAACACAATAATTTCATAAACATTAATATTTATCTATATATTGCATATGAATTGAAAGTCGATCGGTTTAGTTCACTGATATCCGGATATTTTCGTTCACCCGGACAACCTCTGAACGGCTTATCCGGTTAAGCTCGTCTCAAGACCGGTTGTAAAGCGACAGGCTTTGTGGTATTTTATACTACACGCCCGGATTTCGATGTTCATAACGGTTTATCTTTTGTTTTGATTTTCTCTATATAAATAGAATTTTAAACTACACGCTGTTTCCCGCATTTAGCGAGGTTGACAAAGGGAACACAGTGTTATGACACTACGTTCTTCAATTACCGTTTAATTTTCGATATTTTTCTTTATCTTGTTATCAAGGCAGAAAATGAGTATTATAAATTTTCGAGTACGCGTTTACAATCAGACACAGCTGCATATATAGCCTTTAAAATAAGTTTTTTTAGTTACAAATATTAAATGGAGAATGTAATAGAGTATTTTAATATCGGGGTCCTCTGCTTATCCTGATTTGAGACCTTTTTCCACAATTTCGCTGTATCCAGGGTATAGCAGCATAGGAAAAAATTGCTTAATCAACGCGTGCGTAATTATTATAGCGAAAGACACCGTAGGATAACACATAAACATTTTTACATAAACCAATCAAGTTTCCAATGAAAAATGAAGAAAGGAGTGTTTTAACACTATATTTTCCCCATTTCCCCAACACTAATGATAATAGAACTATAGTAGCACATTCAAAATCTATTCAGCAGCGAAATGTAAACTGTTTTCAGTAATGTGTTGTCATTCGTGTGCATTAGTCGAGTACTTTGCCAGCCGGTGCTCAGTGTCCCCTACTATGAAATGTAAGAACTGTAGCATTTTCTTTAAATTTATTATTAAAGTTTAAGAAATTTTAAATTAATTTAGTCGAATTCCGTCATTCAAGATCGAATGTACCAGAGAGGAGAAATTGAACAAATCAAAATGTTAATATTTCCCGTTGCTTGGACCAAGTCCACAATCAACGCATTTGGAGTCCTGCTGTCCAACTACGTCAGTCGGGACCTAGTGATAAGACATTTTGTTCCCATTAAGCCTTCACTTCGTTCGTTTTCATTTTCTGTTGACCTTTGAGGCATTTCGTTTTAAGGAAAAAAGGAAACCTTATAAGATCATTTTGTTATCCGTCTATCTGTTTGTCTGTCTGTTAGGAGCCTTCATCTCAGAAACGCTTGGAGATATCAAGCTTATATTCAAAAAGCAAAGCTCAAAGCGCTAAAATACGCGTATTTCAATGCTATGAAAGGAGTCAAAATGATTAGCGTACTTTCTGTTAGCCTAGAATTATGAAATTTGGCAGCTAGTATCTATCTACACGTAGTAGCTTAAGGAAAAATCTGAAAACTATACATTTGTGGTTAAATTCTTAAAAAATAATAGCTTTAAAAAGGGGGCAAAATTTGGTATTAAAGCGGCTAGTTTAAGTGAGGTATCAGAAAGGGCTAACCTAAGCCTGAATTTTAGAAAAAGTTCGAGACGTTCAACTTTTGTACAGAACCCTCAGTGGGCGAGCCCGACTCACGCGTGCCCGGTTTTTTTTTCTATATGAGGTTTCATAAAATATTACATCGCGCTCGATAGCGATAGTGAATGTTTTGACTATAGTAGTTTTGTATAACCTTGAATAGTTTTCACACATGCATTTTATTTATGAATACGACGTACATATGTGTAAATTTGTGATATGTTAAATCATCAAACAGCAAATTTTATACTTTTTAACCTAAATTTATAAAATTTTAAATTATGTTTCTGGATTTCATATAATAAAAATCACTGATCATATTTTATGTGTAAATTATTTATGTTCCCTGCGGTTCACAGTACGATTGGAGCAGCTTCAAACTTTTTATCCCCTAGGGGGGTAGTCTAGGGAAATCTGGTGTTAATCCACACATCTTTCCATTATCCACCAATTTTTTTAAATTATTAATTTCGCCGAGTGGTAATTGAACTCACAACTATTCCCACGATGGTCTTTATAGAGTAATAGACGTTTAAAGCAAAAGAAAAACAAATTTTAATGTACCCTCAAGGATGGAGGCATACGAGAGTCCCACGACAAAGGCACACTTAATAAAGGATGTAATGTAACGCATCCTCTGAATACTCGTTTTAGGCATTTTCGGTCTCTCAATTCGTATGAGAGTCGAGAGAGAATGAAAAAAAAACCATGTTTAAATTTATTTTTACGTTCTTGTATGGAATAGTAATTATGTAATTTAGTTTCATTCATTGTGTGCTGAAAAAAACTAGACCTTAGCTTTGAACAGATGTTGTGCAAACATGTTCGTGCAAATTTTTTTTTTAATTATTCGTGGCAAATTTTGTAGTAAGTAAAATTTCTGACCTTCCCGCACGTGGGAAACCCTCCCCAGTTACCCCCCACCTTCCTACGTCCATGGGCCTCGTATGTACATATTTTTATGTTAACGCTATAATTCTCACATAAAAAAAAAAAAAAAAGCAAAAGACTGGGTACGGCTAGGGCGTCGCCGCAAAACGACGCGCAGGCACATCGCCCTACACCTGCGACAAGTGGGCAAGGGCTACCGTGTCATGTACGGGCACGGCTAAAGACGCTAGTACCCAGCCGGAAACTCCGCTTTGCAACGTGGAATATTGACTCTCTGACCGGACGATGCAGGGAACTCGCAGATGTACTCATGAGACGTCGGGTCCAGTGTGCCTTCCTCCAGGAAACACGCTGGAAGGGCAATAAATCCCGTAACATCGGACAGGGTTACCGGCTTATATACACTGGGTCACCTTCGGGTAGAAACGGTGTAGCGGTAGTGCTTTCTGAAGAGTTTCAGAATGGGCTCCTTGAAGTTGACCGTCGCTCCGACCGCTTGATGCGAGTGAGGGTACTGATTGAGGGCGTTATCACAAACTTAATCAGTGCCTATGCTCCCCAGGCGGGATGTAGCGCGGCCGAAAAGGAGACATTCTGGGAGCAGTATGAAGGGGTGCTACTTGCTGTGCCGTGTACCGAAGTGGTCTTAGTTGGGGGGGACTTAAACGGGCACGTCGGTAAGGCTGCTGAGCCGTATGAACGTGTTCACGGGGGTTTTGGGCACGGTCTTCGCAATGCGGAGGGAGAAAACATTCTGAGAACCTGTATTGCGTCTGATCTGGCCGTCGTGAATACGTTCTTCCAAAAGAATTCTCAGCACCTTATCACGTATAAGTGCGGGTCCCACTCAACTCAAATAGACTACTTATTGACCAGACGGTGTCATATGGGCAGGGTAACTAACTGTAAGGTCATTCCAGGCGAAAGCCTAACGGCCCAACATCGTCTTCTTGTCATGGACTTTAACGTCACTCCGAAGAAGAAAGTAGCCGAGAAACGTAGGCCTCGCATCAACTGGTGGTTGCTGAATGGACCGATGCAGACCGACTTCCTGGCAAAGGTGAAAAGTCATAATCTTTCGACTAACACCGAGACTGCTCAGGAGGCTTGGGATCGGGCTCAGTCGGCAATCATTGCGGCAGGCAGGCGAGTTCTTGGCGTTTCTAGGGGAGGACGTGTCATCGACAAGGAGACATGGTGGTGGAATGACGAGGTCCAGGAGGTGACTCGTGAAAAGAAGGCTGCCTTTAAGAAGTGGCAGGAATCTAACTCTCCTGAAGACAGACTGGAGTACACAGTAGCTAAACGTGCCAGTAAAAGAGCTGTAGCCAGAGCCCGCAGTGAGAGTTTGTCACCATTGTATGATAAACTTGAAACTGTGGAGGGGCAGAAGCTCATTTACAAACTGGCACGTTCCCGGGATAAAGTGACGCAAGATATCGCAAAATGTCTTTGCGTCAGAGATTCCCAGGGCACGCTGCAATCATGACTCTGTGAAGGAGAGGTGGAGGAGCTACTTCCAGGAGTTGCTGAATACTTAGCACCCATGCAGTCTTCATCACGACCCACCGCCTAACCTCGGACTTATTGCCCCAATAACCCTAGACGAAACACGTAATTGCCTTCGACGCATGAAGAACGGAAAAGCGGTGGGACCTGACGACATTCCGATCGAAGCGTGGAAATCGTTGGGCTCTCTTGGTGTACTCATGCTTACTGACCTTTTTAACCATATCTTGAACACTGGTAAGATGCCGCATCAGTGGCGGCTTAGCTTTATTACCCCTATTTACAAGGGAAGGGGCAGTGTTCAAGATTGTGGTAGTTATAGGGGCATTAAGCTTATGAGTCATACCATGAAGCTCTTCGAGCGCATGATCGACCTCAGGCTCCGCCGAGAGTGTACTGTCTCTGTCTCAATATGGATTTCAGCCAAGATCGGGCACCATGGACGCCATTTTCGCCCTCAGAACTTTGATGGAGGCATACAGGGAAAAAAGGAGAGCTCTGCACGTGGCCTTTTTAGATCTGCAGAAGGCCTTTGACTGTGTGCCTCGTCAGTGTATCTGGTGGGCATTGCGATCCAAAGGGATCCCTGAGGCCTATATTGAGATTATCAGGGGCATGTACCACGATTCCGCTTCTATGGTTAGGACTGCTGTTGGCGACAGTAGACCCTTCCCGATTACAGTGGGGGTTCACCAGGGCTCGGCTCTAGTCCGTTCTTATTCAATGTAGTGCTCGATACTGTCTCGGCTCACATCCAGGACCATCCTCCATGGCTGATGATGTATGCCGACGACATAGCACTCATTGCCGAGAACCGACTGACGCTGGAGCGTAAAGTGAACCTCTGGAAGGGTACGCTTGAGAACGGCGGTCTTAAACTAAATGTGTCGAAGACAGAGTACATGACCGGCGGGAGCCGGGACTCGAGCACCATCCTTATAGGTCCTGAGCCAGCCGTTAAGTCGGAGAAGTTCAGGTACCTTGGATCCGTTATGCACGAGTCTGGAGGCATCGACCACGATGTCCATGGCCGGATAAGCGCTGCCTCCCGGGAGGTCACTGGTGTGGTCTGCGACCGCAGAATACCGCCCAAGCTCAAGGGGTTGATATACAAGAGCATCGTCCGACCGGTTCTTTTATACGGCAGCGAATGTTGGCCAGCACTATCTCGGCACACTCAGGAGCTTCACGTCACGGAAATGAAGATGCTGAGGTGGATGTGCGGCGTAACGCGGTCTGACCGCATACGCAACACATTCATTCGAGGCAGTCTTGGGGTCCGTGACGTAGCGGATAAGCTCCAAGAGCGTCACTTGAGATGGTTTGGCCACGTTACGCGCCGGCCTAAGAACTATGTCGGACGCAAGTGCCTTGCTATACAAGTTCCTGGGGCGCGACCTACCGGACGCCCAAGGAAGCGCTGGTTGGATGTCGTGATGCAGGACATGAGAGCCAATGGTCTAACCACCGAGGACGCAAAAGATCGTGCAAAGTGGAGTAGGTTAAGTAGGAAGGCAGACCCCGGTAATAGCCGGGATTAATGCCAGGAAGAAGAAGAAGAAGAAGCTATAATTCTCACATAGTTTTTATGTTAAGACTCTCTGTTCCTGTTAAGACATTTCGCTGAGCGGGAATGGAACCTATAGCCGCTGCACGCTGAGAACCCCGCTACGATGGAAACAGACAACAGTGGTGTGTAACAGACAACAGTGCTATATACGACTAATCAATCCACTTTAACAAGACGCCTCGTTTGTAATCAAGTTTTCTTTGAAACATCTTTCTTTTGTCTAGATCTAGATATATTATTAGGTCAAACATTGTTTTTTATCTTTTGTTCGGTCTACATTTTGAAGTAAGTACATTCAATTGGCAACAAACCAGTTCTTATAATAGTCATATATTGGTAATGTAATTTTGTTTTTTATTTGACTGTAAACGTGATAGGATACGACTGACTAAACGATGGTTACGGGTTCAATTCAAGGTAATGAATAAATAAGATATTTTTTTTAATTTTCTCGCTCTGGTAACGAGGCAAAGCGCGGCGTAGATTTCTGCCACACAATACGCAATATCGTGAAAGATGGGCGGGAAGTGGGGAAAAGAGTATCTTAACACTTACATTACATTAAATACACTTCATTTCTACCTACCTTGCTATTTGGGAAAGAACGTAAAGCTATATTGTCGTAAATATTTTCTTTAGTTTCTCGCTATATCCCGTACATAGCACGGTAGGCAGACGGAACCTGGTAATCTAGTATTAGGCTTCTACAGTTAAAAAAAATATATAACAAAAAATGAAACTAGAATCCACTATCATCATTATCTTGCTTCAATTTAGCACCGCCCTCCACCTGCAGTTGAATATTATAACAAATTATAATATTAAGCTCCTTGATTCATCTCGGAAGCTCTGGAACGGAAGTGAATCAGATAAAGCTACAGACGTTGAATGCTAAAGACAGCAAAGGTACCGTATATATATAATTATATAATTTATATCTCGCTCTTGATGATAATTTTGAAATATTCTAAATTAGAAGCTTGAATTGTGGCATAGAAGTATGAGTGGGTTCGATTCCTATTTGGGTTAATGATTACTTATATTATTTTTACTTTTTTTGGATTCCGCCAATGAAACTGAAATATCACGAAAGCGAAGTCACGGTCGATATAATATATTTCTTTATACCAATTCGTTCTACTCACATGTGCTCTATCTATTCGCTGCGATTTCGATTTTATGATTAGATTCATATGAAATTTATAAGCCTTATATATGTATGTATGTCTGTGTGTATGTCTGTGTATAGATAACATTTAAACGTAGTAGTGGCGTGTCATGAATAAATACATATGTAATTTTATTGTGTATGAAGATTGATGTCGTAGTTTAGTTGGCTAACTGTGAAAAAGAGTTTGGTATTCGAATCTCACTTTTTTAATTTTTAGTAAAACTTTAAGTAAGACCATTCGTGGCGCAGGGGAAAAGTGTGCGATAGGTTGTAGGTTTGATTGTCAATCGTGAAAATTAAATATTTATTATGTACATTTCCTCACTTTACCTATTTAATTTCAAATTCTAAAAGCGAGTGCTTTTAGAATTTGGCAGAAAGTGGGGAATGAAAGAGTGAAATGGGAAAGAAGTATTATCCTAGCAATGGGTTCCTAGGTTACCTCTGCCTGCTCTCTAAAAAAAATAATTATTAAGCTAATAGATAGTTTCTTATATCTTGTAAATTGTGCTCCTGCATCACGACTGGCCTCAAGCCTTAAGATAATTATATAAATAAATATAATCTTCTATATATATAAAAGGACTTGTCCTCACTGACTGAGGTAAGACGCACGCACAGCCGTAACTGCTCATGGTAGAAACGTGAAATTTGGACAGATGTTTACTTTCGTAGTCTGGACATCCACTAAGAAGGGATTTTGAAAAATTTTAACCTTAAAGGGGTGAAATAGGGGTTGAAAGTTAGTATGAAAAAATTTTTAAATCGGCACCGATTCTTATAAAATTTGAAATTCAGACTCTTAAAAGTATTTAATTGAACACGTGTTTCATGGTTTTCTAGAATTAGTTCCATAAGGGTGCAAATAAGGGGTTGAATGTTTGTATGGAAAAATTCTTAAATCGCCACCGATTTTTATAAAATTTGAAATTTAGACTCTTGAAAAAATTTAATTGAACATGTGTTTCATGGTTTTCTAAAATTCACCCCCAAGGATGCAAATAAGGGGTTGAAAGTTTGTTTGGAAAAATCTTTAAAATGCCACCGATTTTTATAAAATTTGAAATTTAGAATCTTAAAAATATTTGATTGAACACATGTTTCATGGTTTATTAGAATTCACCCCTAAATACGTAAGCGAAGCTGCGCGCGTCCGCTAGTCAAAAATAAAGCTACCAATCGCACAAACATAAACAGGTTACTATTCATAAGTCAAAGCCATACATTTGAATTTAAAGTAAACTCATTATAACGTAAACCATTAAAAAACGCCGAGCCTATAATCTAGTTAGCTTAAACAACAATGAAACCCGCAAATTCTGAATAAAGGGTCTAAAATACCCCACGGATGAATTCATTTCATTGTTCAAAACTCATTAGTTGAGCACAATGGAAGATAGTGTAAAGATTGGCGCAGTCGAGAGACTCACTTGTCGTCTTGGATAGTAACTGATAGTTATTTGAAATTATATAGTTGACTAGTGACCCGCCTGGCGTTGCCGGTTTGAACCACGCAGTTATTTACTAATCTGAATCGCTTTCGTGTTTTAGAATTTTTTCGACAACACAAATCTTTTATTGAATCGGCTGCAACTTTAAAATGATAATGCTATTAGTATTAGTATAATGCTATTAGTAGCATTATCATTTTAAAGTTGCAGCCGATTCAATAAAAGATTTGTGTTGTCGAAAAAATTACTTTATATTGATAGATTTTTTATTTAGAGACCGATTTAAATTAAATAAGAAATCCAAAAGATAATAATGAAAATTGCATTTTTTTCTTATATTGTTTCATCATTTATTAATTTATCACTAGTTAGTTATAAGAACTTTAATTTTATATTGAAGTCAATATTATTCATAAAAAAAAACCTGTCTTCGTTTTATATATTTCTTGAAAATAATTTAAATATAACATTGTGTAATCCAGTGAATGATAAAAATTCACAGCTTCGTGCTTTTTCCCGCTCGGCGTGTAGGTATAGAAACCGTTATTACCGTTGTAGTGTTAAAACACTCAATTCCCAGTTTTCCGTCCAATATTCGAGATTACAATTAAAACACATATTATTACAATGAGATGCGACAATTTCGTCGCACGTCTATTCTCCCTCTAAGACTTATTTGACGGTTGGCGAGTGGCCAATATAAAATCGGGCCGATTTTATTGGCACTGTTTTCAGCAAAATTATAGACCATGGATATTTGTCACTGCGGAGCTGAAACGATTATTATTTATATTGAAAAATTTTTATTTAATGACGTGTCAGTATGAATGTTTGTTACAAATTTTGTGTTAATGTGAATTATACAATTCTCTTCTCCTTGCTTGTTCTCAGTGTGGCATTGATATAAGCTTGATGTGGTAGTAACTTTAACTTTAGTGTATAATAGCTTCATTTCCGAAATATCCAATATACAGCTGTGCCAATATTTTGATTGTATTATGCACAAACGTGAAATATGAACGCGACGGCTGTAGGTTCGATTCCCCCTCGAGGGAAGTATTCAATATTTTTATAACCTCGTATTCTTGTTCTTTATTTTTCTCTACTTTAGTAACGGGGTAAAGCGGGGCTTTCTGCGCCGTTACTCAATATACAACGCTTTAAGAATTTGATGGAAAGTCGGAACGGAGTGTATCAATACCAGACTCCCAGATTTCCTCTTCCTACCCTACTATGTGCGGGAGCAATGCCACCAATAATATTCTTTTCTTATATATCTTAAATGTACAGACACCGATCCATTATGATTTTTTTATAAGTATAGATTAAATATATTTAGAATACCTGACATTTCGTAAACTTTACCGTGATTACGAGTAGAATAAATATATAATAGTTAAATGTTTCTCATTTAAAATGGGTTAAGTGTACATTTTATTTAATCAGATCTTGGGAACGGTGCGGGCTATTTAATATGAAATGCAATTTATGTTTTAGTTTGGTATAAAGCATATATATGCCGTAAAAAAACTCAACACATAACTATTTTAGATTTACAAAACACATATAATAATTTCATTCAAAAGCATCTATTTAATATGGATATTCCAGGGTTCCACAATCCTTGTTTGAACTGTACGTAATTAAAATTGGGTGGATATTACCTGGAATGGCTTTAAGATATTTGGTCTTAACCCTCGTTTCGATTCAAAATGAATTTAATACTTCACTTTTGTAATTATAGTAAACTATGCCTAAGTACCTATAGGTAGGGTATGTTTGAAGTGCTTTATAAGTGTGGAGTGATTTAAATCCTTTTGTGGTCAGATTTGGTTGTACAAGGTGGATTCTATAATAGGATAGCGTCTGTCTGTCATCGTGGCAGTCGTGAGTTCGATTCCCAATCGGAGGAATGGATTATTTTGATTTCCTCGCTCCGGTATTGAGACAAGTTAAATTTCGCCACTCAGTATACAATGTCTCTCTCTCTCTTCATTTACTCGAATGGAAATCGAACCCACAACCTGTCGCGTTTACAGTAACCCGTTTGGACTCCTGGGCCACGACTGGCCTCACCATAATAGATTTATAATACGCAAATATACATAATATTGTTAAAACATGTATTTAATTTTATTTGAGTACCAATTTTTCACGGTGAGACAAACGGCTTAATGTTGACTCATTAGCGCGTACAGGGATGAACTGCGGTGAAAAATATTATATAGACATTTTAATTATTTTTTACTCATTTGTATTGTGATCAATATGGTTTAATTATAACATACGAAAAGTACTCAACATGCACTGCTTCCAGAATTCGGCGGAAAACGGGAAACAAAATGTCTTACTAGGAACGGACTATTTTAATACTAGATTCCCAAGTTCCCTTTGTACGGGATACTTACAAGTGGAAATTACCATTTTGTGTCCATTTTATTTTTTTTCCTTTTACAATTCTTTACAGCAAGACTCTGAAATCACTGAAATTTAATTAACGACAGTTTAATATTTTCTATCCCGGAATAGAAATGTTATTTTTCGGACAAAAGATATTTGTGCAATAAAACATTAATAAAAAATGAATATCGACAAAATATTTTATATTTGACATTAAAATACTATTTGTCTACATTCACTGAATGATATTATTTTCATATATATTTGTTTCAATAGTACACAATAAAGATTTATTGTCCAGTCATGCATTCACCTAAAATTTTCATTTCAATAAATGGGTCTATTCATTATATTCGATACTATCAATTTACTCTACATAGTTTCGATATAATTTCCCAACAAAATTAAACTTAATAACTTTATTTAAATTAAACTCAATAGCTTCACGTAATGTACCGCACATAGGAGGCAAGGGGAACTTATGTTAAAAAATTAAGTCAAATAAACTCAAAGTAATTTTATTCAAAATAAGTAGGTACATGCTTCAGTTTTTAATTTTTCTAAAAGAAGACACTCGTATTGTATGGCAACACTTCTTATTTCCAGAGAGACCAAATAAACATAATTTATTCTTCCGAGGGAGAATCGAATCCACAACGTTTACAGTGAGACAATGTGACATTCCGTCACAACGTCCTAACAACAAACATGTTTATAATAACATTAAAAATAAAAAAAGAAATAATTTCCAAATATCAATTCCGTCCCTGCGGCGCCACGCTTCATTACCAATACGTTCGGTTCAATAGTGTACAAACGTTCCCGCCATAGTTTTTCGTGTTTCTGTTTTAAAATAACATTTTACGCTTTTTACGTTTTATCGCGTATTTGTACAATAATATTGATGTTACGTCGCGAGAATGTAAAAGATATGAAAGTTAAATTATATTTTTAAACAATATTGTTTTAAAATAAGTAATTTGGTTGTTTAAATAATAACTTTAGGCCGTCACTGCGTTCAGCCTCTATGCGACATTTATTTTCCTAGGTGTGTAATAAAAAATTAAAAAATTGAAATATTTCATCATCTCCTTAACAATTCTTGCCAAAACGAATACAAACGACAATCGGAAATCGAACTCCATACCATCTGAATGCACGTCACACCCACAGTGGCAGAGAGATATCGGCGGAACTCACTACGGTGCTTAATGGCCCTGGAATTAGTTTCCAGTAGTTTTCTGACAGGTTATAAATGACTTCTGTCTATAAAGTCCCCACTGAGGGGCCGAGGTAGCTTTCTCATTTATATATTTAAATGCGATAAGATGTTTATTTTCTGTGGAAGTTAGTTACCTATTTATTTGTGGTTAATAGGCCAGGGGCATATGCGTCCGACTGTAAGCGCGACTTGTTGTGGGTTTGATTCCTGTTACCGAAAGGAAATATTTAATATTTTCATTTCTTACCTCTGGTAACGAGGCAAAACGCGACGTTGAATTTTCCAACTCAACAAGTAATAGCTTCAGAATTTGGCGGTAATTGGGCAGCGGATGTGTCTTAATGGGAACGGAGTGTCTTGACACTAAGTTCCCTACCTACCACTCTGCCTATGTGCGGGTTGCAGCGTCAAGCTAAAAAAAATTAAGAAAAATTGTTGATGGCACTCTGTTCCCCTATTACCGCCTAATTTTCGAGACATTTCGGATTTCAGTACCCAAAATCAAAGTGGCACTTTGTGTTTACTCACAACATTTTTTAATATAATATATAAAACAATATAGTGGGAACATAGAAATAAATAATAATATAATTATTATACAAATAACTTAAAAGGCAATGGCATTAAATATAGCCGAGAGTGTTAATTTCCCGCGAATTTATTGTCCTCCGATCGTGAATATATTAGGGAGTAAAAGTGCTCTGATTTATAACTGAAACGCGTAATATAGTATAAGAGGTGGTGACCTTCATTTTATTTTATAGGCTTCGCCTGCTTAAATCTATCGTTATATTATAGCTAAATTTTACAAATTTTTTATATAAATTGTAGTCTATGCTTTATTTTGATGTATAAAATATTTCATTGTAAAGTTTCATCCAAGTCAACATGAAAATGGAACAAAACCTCCATATTCATAAACTTTCACGAACAAAGCGTCTACCGTCTACGTCTACCAAAGCGAAGAAGTAAAGATCTCTCTGAAGTGGACATCGAACCTACAACCGTCGCGTTTTACAGTCGATTGCTTTCAGTTATTCTAGAAACATTATAATGTAAAATAGATTAACTCGTAACATTCCTAGTCAGTGAACACGTTAGTAAATACTAATTGCATTTGAAATTAGGTATTAAATTGACAGATATTATACTCTAAACATTGTGGTTTTGTGACCTATTTTGCGTTCCTGTAATTTATTAACGCTGTTCTGGTGCAGTAGGCTCTTTGATTGCATATATGTCGGATGGATGTGAATTCAATTTTTGTTTCTAAAAATTTTTGTTGAGGTTTATTATTGCAACATTTGTGTGTTCGATTGTCATTAGGGAGAGTGAGCTATTTCTAATTTTTATTGCTCTGGTAACAAAACAAATCGCGTTGAGATCCGCCACTCAATACACAACTTCTGGAAAATTGAACGAAAAGTAGAGAATGGAGTGCCTTAATGTAAGAACACGTCTTTTCCCATTTTTTGATGCATTGCTTGGCCACAAGCTCTATGTTCATTGGTTATTTCTCCTATCAGGGGTATGGCTATATTTTAATTATTTTCATTTTCCCGCCCTGGTATATAATGCGCAGGGCTGTGTTTTGCTTCTCAATATTCAAAGTCGATAATAGGGTCGAAATTGGAAAGGGAAAGGAAATTCCTTTTATCTATCCTACTATGCGGGAAAAAGCGTTAAGTTATTATAATATCCAAGAACCACACTTTCATAATCTACTGTAATTTTTATTCCTATAAATAATTCTAAAGTCAATTTTAAACGTTACCTCCTAGCCTATAACCGGCGCTATCCGGTTGGAAGCAGTTTTATCCGGCAGACGTTCCACAACAAAATGGCGGCGTAATTTAGATTGTTGGTAGCGAGCCGCAACTCGATTTCGGTTGCCTTTTGCCTGGTTAATGGTGTTTGCTGTATAAAGGTGAGGTTTTAAGATATATTCCTAAAGCTTTTGCGTATTAACTGACGGTTAGGACTTATTTTGTTTCTTTTTTTTTATTATAGAAGTTCCGCATTGTATGACATAATGTTTGAATGCATACGTGACGGATGTGGGTTCGATTCCCACTCGGGGGAATAAATTATTTTCATTTCTTTGCTTTGCATACAAGGCAAGAAGAAGGCACCAAGTGCCACTTAACACGCTACATGTTGAAAATTAGGGGGTGAGTGGGTAACGGAGTGCCTTAACACTAGGTTCCTTCTGTCTACCTTGTTATACCCTGGAAACAGTGAAACCACAAAAAATGTTTCCTCTGCCTACTTTAATAAGTTCGGGATACTGCGTGATGCTAAAAAAATATAAATTGTAGCATTAATCTGTTGAAATTCAAGCATGTAACTTTTGAACTTTACCCTTTACGTGTTGTAGAGGTCGAAATGGTGGTCTGAAGTAGACTGTTCTTAAAATAAACGAGCATCACAAGTTAATAATATATTCGTAGAAATTTGTAGATAAAATTAATTTGTTTATTGTTAATAAGTAGAAATTGTTAATAAGTAAAATGATTTATTTTGAATTACAATTTAAATACGTAAATGAAGAATGGAGTCATTACACTCGTACCACGGTGATTCATTGTAGAACATGTCAATCAGCAATTCTCTATTGAAAATTGAAAAAGGTAAGTATAATTAAAAATATGTCACGTTACGAACATCGATCAAGAGTCGCAAATTGTCGGGTTATTTTGTGTTTTTTTTTACAATTCAATACATATTGCTTATTTTAATTATTTTTTGAGGCCGTCCTGTTTTAGTGGGGCAGCGTTACTGTAAGCGCGGTGGTTGTGAGTTCGATTTCGACCGAAGGAAGCACGGCGTTGAGTTGAGAACGGAGTGTAAGACACTAGGTTCCCTCTGATTACCTCCCATATACAGGTACAACGTAAAGCTGTTCAAAGGTTTTTGTGAGACCTTGTAAAAATATAAAATTACACGTATTGCATAGTGTATACTCTACCAGGTATTTTATTATGAACTAGCAAAGTTATGAGAAACATATATGAAAATTACATGAAAAACTTTTGAACTCCGCGAGCGGTGAGATTTTGTTACTGTTATTGGGCTTTAGTTCTGTAACTATAACACTCAAAGCTGATCGATGAATTATTAAGTTATATTATTATTTATTTATTTTTAGCTTCACGCTCTATCCCGCTTATAGCAGAGTGGGAAGAGATACCTCAGTGTTAAGTACACTCCGTTCAACACTTTTCGTCCAGGGAGGCTTAGGAGCAAAATACCGGCTACTTTTAATCCCGGTTTCTTGCAGGATCGAGATTTACAAAGAATTTAACTTGTCGTAATGGGAACGGAATGTCTCAAAACTAAATTTCCAGGTTCCCTCTGCGTACCCTGTTACATATGAAACAGATCGGGAACGGAAAAAATCTACACAAAAAAACTGCGGGCGGCGACTAGTTCAACATAAAATTTTTCCATTTAAAATACAAAATTCAGTATTAAAACGGTGAAACCTAAATGCCATTATAACAATAGGACGGCGGATCCGACCGCGAAAAGACAAGGGATTTACTTAAACAAAATTATTAATTCATAGCTCAAACTTTGTAGTTCCCTACTGCTACAGTTTTATAGTTCACCATTTTAGGTCGATTCTACATTTTGTTCGAATTAATAAATTTATGTGGGGTACGGAGTGTCTAACTCTAGGTTCTCTCTGCCTATCCTCGTGTATGCGTGATACAGCGTGAAGCGTGATTTTGTTTATATTTTTTAAATAAATTTATGGTAATATAAAATTTGAGAACCTAGTGTTAAGATATTCCGCTCTCAATGAGCCACATAATTCACCGCCAACCAGAGGAAGGAAATAACAATTTTAAATATTTTATTTGCTCGAGTGGATATGGAACCCACAACCTAAGCTAATTATAATTGCCAAGTTTTATGATGACTGATGATGCAATTATTATAACGGGGTCAAGTTCAGTTATTTAGATAGCCTATATGGCTATAGTCTAGTATAAAATTCAAGCCGAAAAAACTTCTCAAAACGCGGTGGTTATGGGTTCAAATTGCTTCGGTGGGGATATCTATAAATTAAATGTATATGTAAATGTTCTTGTATTATAGCTGAATGGAAAAAATAAGAAAAAACAGAAAGAATTAAGATGATGTCGTGTGACAGTGCTAGCAAACACGATGATTAAGTGGTAATCGAACCCGCTATCGCATGTCCCATTTACAATTACCCCTAAACAGTCAAAACCCACTAGATAAATGCGAAATCACAAGCGCTTTTATAAAACATTTGTCCCACAAAAGAAAGCTCTCTACAAAATGCAAACCGCCCCTTAAAATATAGTTCAAACCAAATTTTAGCATATCTTGTACAATTTAAATTTTAAAATTTCATACTTATTCATTGCGGGTACTTTAGTGCAGACGTTTGTGTTAAATGTTACTTGTATTTGATTTTGTAAATCAGTTTTCAACTTTGTATTTTATAATAGAAAAGATATAAAAATATAATATTAAAATACGCAAATAATGCTCTGGCACTCTGTTGAGTGTCTCCGGAATTCGGAGGAACATGGAGAACAGAAGTGTCTTAATGGGAACGGTGTGTCTTAGCACTAGTTTCCCAGGTTCCCTCTACTCTGCTATGGGAAGGAATTATAACAAAAGTACACCATCCTATCATACAAAAAACCCTGTCCTTGCAATATTTCTGATCGCCAAGACCAAATAAAGTCATTATAATAACGACTCTCGCACCATTAAATTCATATAAAATTTAATTGCTCTATATAAAAAGGTTTAAACGCCATATTTACTATACAATAAACCGCAAAGCTATTGAAAAATCTTTTGGTCTTATTACCGATTTTATATAAATATAGTATGTAGTATGTATATATGTATTGTATGTTGGTAACAAGTCAAGCACGGCGTTGAGTTCCGCCACTCAGGCCGCAATTTCTTAAATACTGCGGTGCGTGGAGAACGGAGTGCTTTAACAGGAGGTTCCTTCAATGTCTACTTTATGTCTATTATGTTTATAATAGACATTGAACCTACAACCATCTCGACATTACCCTCAATGCTGCGCTTTGATTCGCTACCAAATACCAATGCTAGTAAATGAGAATAATTCATTCCCCCGACCGGGAATCGAACTTACAACCTTCGCGTTTATATTCAAGCACTGTACCTACTTGTATCATTTATATTATAAGAATCTATAAATATTTATTCGGGGAACAAGCAACGTAACTTATAACGTAATAAAGCAAATATGTTGTAATCAAATATTTATTATTATTTTCAATCTATAAACCCGGATTGTATCGACTATCGAGTATGGGCGTGCAATTTCATATTTCAACGTTTGTAGCGTCAGCAGAATCATATTTTTTCATTTTTACTTTTGACTTTTTGGCTTTTTTGCAGAATAAATAGTGATAAGGCACATTTTTAAAATTTAACTGACAGTGAAATATATTTGATTATTGAGTGTCGCCACACTTCACGAAATGTCTCGAAAATTGGCCGAAAGTGGGAAAGGACCTAACCCTAACTATGCCTATCTGTTAGGGTAAAAAGAAACACAGTTGGTTTCTTAAAAACCACAATTACGCTGTGGACCGCAAATAGTAGAGTAAGCAGGGAACCTGGGAACCTAGTGTTAAAACAATCTGGTCCCATTTCCTCTCTATCGTTTGCCACTTACTGCCGATTTCGATCAACTAAACGACTCATTTCGTGAGTGGGATTCGAACCCACAAACCCCCTTGTGCCCCTACGGCACAATTGGCCTAGTATTTTTTTTCTATCGCTCCTAATTTATTTTAGTTTCCAACAAGTTCTTTATAAGGGACAGTACTAGTATGAGGGGTATGACGGAGCTCAGTCAAGCGTTTCGATACTTGCCGATAAACGAAAACCTTTTAAGATCCTAAGATTTTGAAGGTACGTAGGGCGAGTGAGGGTCGCGACTGTTTGTTGAAATTACGAAGAGAGTTATTGCCGTGTATAGATATCCCTAAGGGATGTACTCGTACATTCGATTTTTATGTAGTGTTCTTGTTTCAATTTTACGTCTCAAGCATCTTATACTAGTATTATGAAATTAAAGTTTGCTTTAAATGACCGATCTCAAGAATTACTGATCTGAAATGAAAAGTTCTTTCAGTTTTGGTTAGTTTTTTACCGAGGAGGGTCATTTTACCATCTAGGTATTTAGAATGTGCTATGTATAATATAATTCTAAATTATTTCAGCGAAGCTGCATTTGCTGTTTTTAGTTTCATGCTGCATCCCTTGCATCTGCTATTTGCAGGTAGGCAGAGGGAACCTGGGAACTTGGTGTTAAGACTTCTTGGTTTCTAACTGCGTATGTTCATATATAAAAGTATATGAATATTTTTGTTTATTTGTGAAGCTTTACATTGTAAGCCACATATGAGATTGGGCAAATGGAACCTTCAGTCATACTTGCTATAAATCTAAGAATATAATGCGATTTTTCCTTCAAATTGTATACCAAATTATATCACAATAAATACCTATAGCAATTTCAACATTGTCAAGTATTTCAGCGACGCATTTCAGTCGTCTGCTCACCAGCTATGGCAACTGCACTGTATTGTGTACTATTAACATATAATTACGTATAATTAACTGCATAACGCTATTGTAATTAAAGCATTTCTCCTGGGACGTACGCTCCAGTTGAATATATTTGTATAGAAGCATCTGATTTAAAGCGAGACGGTTGTGGCTTCGATTCTCGCTCGTGGAAAATGAATGATTTATATTTCCTCGTTCTGTTAACAAGATAAAGTAGGCGTTGAGTTTCACCATCGAACGAGCCATGTCTTGAATATTGGTACTACATATAGAAAACTCCGTGACTGTGTTTTCCACTTCCATCTATAAAAGAGTAGAAAAGAGTGTATTATAAGAACATTAACTCTCCCCTGCACTATTGATTCCAGAAAATGTATGCTTATATTTCATTTTGAGTAATTCAATCACGCCCGAGTTAAATTGACCTAATTTTGCTCTCGTTCGTTCATCTGCACTTTTTATTTATGTGTTTTTCTTTTTTTCGCCTCCTTTCAACACATTACGTAAAATTTAGTTTTTAATGGATCGTTTCAATAAAAATAAAATTTCTTTTATATACATATAAATGTATATAAAACTTTTTTTTTTAAATTTATACATATATGTAGGTACATATATTCAAAATTATATAAATTTAGAGTAAGTTGCACCTCGTTAAGTTCGCTTTACACATAGTATCTTGGGGTTTCGTACCAATTTCAGGATTGTGACTCAACAGGAAGTAAAAATTATAAAATTTGACAAAATTATGCATTCATTTTGTATGAAATGAATGACAATATTAGTTTGTAATATTTTTTATCTGTCATATAAATAGTATACATAGCAGAGTAAGCAGAGGCTGTAAACGCAATGGGTGGTTGGTTCGAATCCCACTCGAGGAAATGAAATATTTAATATTGTCATTTTCTCGCTCTGGTAATGAGGCATAGCACGGCGTCGAGTTCCGCTATTTAATTAATACGTAATGCCTCCAGAATTCCGAGTAAAGTGAAGAACGGAAGTGTCTTAAACGGAAGGGAGTATCTTAACACTAGCTTCCCAGGTTCCATCTGCCTACCTTGCTATGTGCGGGGTACAGTGTGAAGCTTACTTTAGTTATGCCTACCCTGCTGTACGGAAAAAGTCTGATATCAATATATATATAAGTAGAAACAAAAGTGCCTCAACCGTGAAATATGGAAAACTCAAGTAATTCATTATACGATCGACATACAGACACATACATACATATATATATAAATGATGCAAAACCAGCAAAGTTTCTCACCAAAACCCGTCAGGTACGTAATCCCATACATTTCACGGATCACTAATAAAATTGCGTATCAACAAGATTTGGCTTTTACGCAGCCTTCTATGTGGATGTAGGATTGATGGATGTGATCTCTGGGGGTCTTTTTCGGGGGAATATTTAGTAAAAAGTTATTTCAATTTGGTAAATTATATAAATTGTAGGCGAACAGTATAACTGTACAAGCAGTTCTGGGTTCGATTTCTAGTTCATGGGGTGGTGATGATTTTCATTTCGCGCTCTGGTACCAGACAACGCGTGGGGGTGGGCTCGGCTGCTCTAGTTGGCATATCTAGAAAATTGGCTGGTGTATGGGGAGCAGAATATCTTAATACTAGCTTCAGCATGGCGTTGAGTTCCGCAACTGAATGCGCAATGTCCCGAAAATTAGTCAGAAAGTGGAAAACGTGTTTTAAAATTAGTTTCCTTCTGCCTAGCGCCATGAAAAAATATTGTTAATTTATTTTAAACTTGATTATTAATTTTGATGATAACACTTAGTGATAGCTCTTTCTGCAAAATTTTCGGGACATTGCGTGACGAACGGTGGCCCTTTATCTTGATACCAGAGCAACGAAATTTAAACCACAATCTTCCCATTCACAGTCAGACACTGCTAGCGCTGCGCCAAATTTACCTTATTATGTTCTAAGCTAATTCGTAAATAAAAAATATTGCCTTGTAATATTGAACAGGCGCTCACATATTAACTTAAATATTAAGTAAGCTATATTATTATTAATCGTCTATAAAATAATATAAATATTATTAGGTTTTACGCTGTATCCCGCATATAGGAGCAAGGGTAGAGGGAACCTAAATTCTTTAATTTTGCTTTTATTTTTCTTAATGTAATTGTAATTGTCACGACAGTCTCTAATATTCTTTAAAAACGGGACGATTCCAGTTTCCCTACATTTAAGCTCCGAGTACATCTTTGTTCCTAACATGCTATTAACATATGGTATGAAGTCAATCTTGAATGTTTAGTTGTGGTCCAAATATTACATATTTTATATTAAATTTATTATACCTAATTCTTATTAAATTATTTTTATCTTTTTTGAAGTTTCGAACATTTTGCAGTAGTTCTTTTTTGCAAATGTAGAAAACTAAGTATACGCGTTTAACCTGATTTAACAGTCGCTTAATACATCTTATTGAAATTATTTTGTTTGTTCAATTCACTTAGTATTTTAATTTCTTATTGTAAGTAAGTAAGTAAGGTAGTCCATTTTTGAACGAACGAAATGCCCACAATTTTCGATCTTAAATTGAAGCTTAAATTAAACTTAAACTCTCTGCAAAAGTGATATCAGTCATTATCTACCTCAACCTGCGTATCTCCGTACACATCCTGGGACGGACATACCTACATACGAACAGTTCGATGGAGCCTTCATAGGAATTTGTGTTTGTTATAACCGCCTCAAGCTGTGATGGTGCAAGCGACAAGATTTTATACTATAAATGTTATTTCTTTTTTAGCTCTACGCTGTATCCATAAGGAACCTAGTGTTAAGACACTCCGTTTCCCACTTTCTGCCAACTTTCGATTCTCTGTGTGTTGAGTGGCGGTACTCAATGCTGCGCCTTGTCCCGACAACAGACCGAACAGACCGACTCGAGTGGGAATCGAACCCATAACTAATCACGTTTATAGTCACACCTTGTGCCCCTGCACCACGACTGCAGTCATACTTATTACAACATATGAATATTATAATATTTGTAAACCCCATTACCTATTCCCCACCGGTTGGGTAGGGGTTCAAAAATAGAAGGGTGCTATTTTTGAAGTCGATAAGTACTAAAATACCAATTTGAAATTAAACTTTGGAAATCCGACGTTTTGAAGACTGCAGTATTCCATGGTGACGGGTATCTCTACTATAAGAATAGTTTTGAAGTCAGTTTCTATTTTTTTTATTATTATTCTGTTTAAAGTACAACAAGAAGAGGTACCCTATAAGATTCTAATTTAGTTTCCTTTAGTTTTGTTATAGACTATTAGACTTTCTGAGATAACGTTTTTTCTTCTTTTAAAATTCAGATCTGATGTTGGTTCTCTTTTCCCTTTAGACTAGCATAACTACAAGTGCTTTGAATGTACACAAGCTACTCCTTAAAGCATGAGTATTAGTTAAAAGTCGCATTCAAGATATAATCACTGCACTGCACGGTCTCCCTACAAGCCGAACTTCTGCTATTAACATATCAATATGAACTCCTTCACGCGTTCGGTTGTGCTCCAAGTTAGGAACTGTTGTTAGACATTCTGGCTAGTTTTAAATTTGTTTTTTGTTTTTTAAGGCACGCCGCTGCTACCAGGATAGGCAGGGGCCTAGTGCTGGGAACCTCCGTCCTCTACTTCGATACGTTGCGTGTTAATTGGCCCAACTCAATACTAAGCTTTATTTGTTGGCAGAGTGAGTAATTTCTTCTTCTTAAGTATCGAGCATAACCGAAACCGTCGCACTTACAATCAGACGTTGTTATGGGTGGGATAAAAGATAAAAGAAAGTAATAGAAACGTCGTCGCACAGCAGCACAGGCTTAGACTATAAATATAACAGTTAACACACAAGAGAATAAATTAATTTTATTTTCTCGCTTAGGTAAAAGACAAAACGTGGCGTTGAGTTCCGCCACTAAACTAAAATCTCAAAAATTTGTATGTGGGTGGGGAACGGAGTGCCATAACATTCTTCACACATTTTAAATTATGTTACAATTAAAATTTAACAGTCTCTACCGTAATCAAGCTCATCTCTTTCATGAAATAATGTTTGAGCACTAAGCGTATATCTTGTTCCGTAACCAAACAGTATGGATATCTGCATTTGACGTTAGACCTGTATTTAGCATATTTGGTTATCGCCTCAGATTTTAGACCGGAATATTAATGTCTTTCACACCGTTGCCGTGAAATTTCAGTACCTGTAACACTTAATACACAACGACTACACTAACGGGCTCTATGTACGTCTATAGACCTATATGTAGAATACCTTCAATTTGTTATAAATAATATATTTAGAGATCCAAACGTAGATGTATATTGGATATTCAATGTAGGTTGCGCCTATTCTGTTTAATTGTTTTGTATGTGTATTAATCAGATAATTAATATACTTACTTATAAAATATTAAATATGTAAGATCAAAAGTATATTTAAGATTCCAAATAAAACAGCTTCATGTTCTTTTCCCATAGCAGGGTAGAGGGAACTTAGCGTTAAGTCTTTCTAAATAAACAATCACATTTTATCACCTATAAATCAAAGGTAGGGAAAAAGTGTAAAACAAATTGATTTACCACTTTCTCTCTGCCATTCATATATAATAGAGACACAGATAAGCTCAACTCAGATCTCAACTCAAAACTCAAAAACAGGTCAACAATCAATTACTACGCAGACACTCGTGCTCAGTAAACAAATATTCGTAGTAAGGGGTAGGGTAGGGTAGGTCAGTACACCCATGTGCTGTCGAATTCGATTAAATCATGTCCAGCTCATATCACTGTTGATAGTCTGCGGTTGTGGTTGGCTCTTTGGACTATTTTTAACCTTACACGTTATTAGCAGGTTATAGCAGGTTATAGCAGGTTATATGCTGAAATAAACTATTATAGAGTTAAGACATTTTTTATATTTATTAAAATTTAATTTGTTATTTTTTCGCTCTGGTGTCGTGGTAAAGCACGGCGTTGAGTTCCGCCACTCAACACGCAATGCCCCCTGATTTTCGCGGAAAGTGGGGTACGGAGTGTCTTATCATCAGGTTCCCTCTGCCTACACTGCTGTGTGCGGGATACAGCGTGAAGCTGATAAATATATCTTACATTATATGTAACATTGAAATAAATGAGCTGAACTAATTAACAACATTTGCATTTCTAACCAATTTTAGATAATATGTTGATTTTCGAAAGTATATTATTGTGATAAGGCGAATTTCTTACGATATATCTAGCATATTGGATATAATGCATTTAAATATATGGAAAATATGGTGGTAATCGAACTGTTCAATTTCAATGCTGGAGGCAGAATGCTAGTTACTTGGGATGAGACAGTGCGTACTGTGAGGAGGTCCCCAATCTGGAGCCTAGTCACTGATGGCCAGGACCCTTATTCCGTTATTGGAAGATTTTTTTGTATGTCAAAATTTTTTAATTATATTTAAACGTGTGAACTGTCTGTATGTGTAAAAAAATAAAAATACATATTTAACATATATGCTTTAATCCAATTTATGCTGATTACACATCATGAGCATTATTTACGTAATATCAAAGTCACATTTGGAATTATCGAACAATTTACAACCTTATTACATTATAAAGAGGAGATATTTTACAATGAACGTGAAATGGTATTCTATCATCTTGTAAAATATAAACATCTTGTAAATTAGTTAAGTTAAGTCGTGATTAATTAGAAACGAAATTATTTCAAATATAATTGTAATAATGCAATTGAATTTTTCAATAATATTGTAAAAATAAATAATTAAATTAATGAAGGTACTTCATAAATTATATGAAAATATTATGTTTTATTTTACAAGTTGATAAACGTAATTTAAACACGATTTTTATACAAAATTTTAATGCAACCGTTGAGCACGCATTCATACGAGAAACTGAAAAGAAATATTTTTGTTCAATTAATTGTATATTAATTAATGTATAATTTAATTTCAAAAGTTTAACATTTACTTTCTTTAAATTTAGTTTACCTTTTAAGAAATATTGACAAAATGGTTTGAACATTCGTGTTCCTATAATCTATATGACAAGCTCTTGAGTTTTTAAACAAACATTAACTTTTTATATAACAACAACGTATTCTATAAGCAACACAACTGGCATGGTTTTTTATTTATTAATTACATTTAAAACATGATTTTTACATGAAAAAGTCAAAATACAATTATTTCTTATTATTTCCTTACTATATAAAATAGCAAAAATTAAAAATGTCTTAATCAGTCTACGGTAACACATACCTCGCTACGTATCAGGGTTTAATAATTATATTATTAGCAAATGAACATAGTCAATGTGAATTTATTTCAGCTAAATCATTTAATAATTCTATAATTTATACCTAAAAGTTCGTTTTATTTAAGATTAGATTTTGGCAATATCTTAATTGATATTTTATTCTCAAAATGGCGTAAAATTATAAGGCACGGTTTGAATATTTCACTAAAGTTACTTTTAATGTAGAAGGACGTAACGTAGCTACTATGTTATTCTATTTAACGTTAATTAAACTTAAATGTACCAAAAACAAACATTAAAAAATGATCTACTTTGGCACTTTTAACATTACTAAAGTTAATCTAAATGAAAATTACATTCATTTATTGTTAATAAACGAATAAATTCAATAATGATATGTTTGTAATAATTAGAGGGTTTTCAAAATAAAAGGGGGGCGATGGGGATAAACAAAAATAAAACAAAATAATATAATATATTAGATTTTTTTATTTAAATTCGAAATGTAACAGTAAATATTTTTCCATCTGTAAATATAATCGTATTCTCATTGGATGGATTTTGTGAATTTCGAAAATGTATCCAACAATCTTTATTTAAAGACAATTCAGTCAGATTACTTCATTTAATTTGAATGTTACAAAACGATTTGAAGAAAAAAAATAATAATTAAAAATAAAATAAAGAGTAGCTTAAAATTAAAATATGAGACATAAAAACTTTGGTATCTGTTATAACCGATTAAATTTTGCAGTAAAAGGCTTTGTAATACAAAATTACAATAACTATGTACAATTAAAGTAAGCAGAGATTTAAATTAATAATAATTAATAGAACTTATTATTATTGTCAGTTGAGTATTATATTGTTTATTTACATAATGAAATGCAACAATAAAACAGTCACTATTATATTACAGACTCATAAATTTACTAAATTAACGTAAAATTTGTTATTCAATTGATTTAAATTAGTTTGTTGAATTATATGAAGTGTGGCATTATTTTGTTTAGAGAATTATTAAAAATCATTTATATTTAAAAATAGGTATATCTTTGAGACGTTTTCTCATAATGCAGTAACAATAATTGCTAATCAAATACATATACTTTGAGAAAACTTAATCATACAAACGTTAGGGTAAATTTTAAATTTTCCCATAAAACTCCATAATCGATACAATCGAATACTTAACAAACAATTAGTAAAACTAACCAAAAGAGATCCGTCGCGGGAATCATTGGATTTGCTTGTTCCTTAACATTTTTTTCATTTCAAATGAAATTATTAATAGAAGAGAGTCTGGACGTATTACCTAACAACAAAATTATTGATAATTCAGTCAAACAATTACTACAACCAGACATTTTTTACCCATTAATCATGATTTGGGCACAAAATCTTATATTAAGTATTCTATCTAACTTCTGGACACTTAACACTCTCGAAAGTTCGATCATCATTGTATCACAATCAATGAAAAATTGTTAAAACTATCTAATTTTTACTAGTCCGTATCTATTTACAATAGATTTTACGAGTTCGTCATTTTGACACTTTGTTTAAGTCACTTTGACACTTCGTTTTACACTTCACTTGTGTCTTTCACTTAAAGTCACTTACACTTAAACACTTTATAGTTATTTATTATTTGAAAAGTTTTTTTTTCTTGAATATTATTTAAACGACATGCGTTTCGCTGCGTTTATTATACGATTCATCTATAGTAACATTTTGCCTTTTGTTCTCCTTTTTAATGGTACCATATTGGGGTACGTCTGAAGTTAAATTCTGAACTGTGAGTATTTGACTGGAGTTCTGAGGGGTGCTCGAGGATATCGGGCTCCCATACTGGTACTTGTGTCTAGAGGGATCTTTGAGGATTGATTGTGGCTGTTTGATAGCTGGCGCTTGGTTGATTGGTGGGTGCTGGAAACAATATTGTATTAAAACAATGTAAAATTGAGAGTAGAGTATGAAAAATTGTGCCTTTATTTTATTATTGGTATTTCTTTTAATAATAGTTTTATTTAGGTTGGTGTTATTTATTGTCTTCTAGGAATAAACTATCATAAAAAATCATATAAAATCTATGCATCATGGATTTTGGTGATTCAAGATTTAGGCAGAAATACTCCTTGTATAAAATATATAAAAAAATTGTTTAATCTGACTATTATAATATAACAATAAGCAGGCGAAGCCTCGGTATAAAATATAATTTTACATACGTTATTCATAATAATATAATACCTGATTACAATTCCCCTGGTGCAGCACTGTGACGTCAGGCGGTGGGACGGCCATTTTGTCGAATCTCTGTCGTCTGAGCGTGCCCCCCGCGGACTGCCTGTCTAGACCTGAGCAAATTGTAAAATTGTCTAGATTATCTCTTCATATAGAAATATAATTTTATTATGATATGTAAAGAATATTTTATTATGGTCTTTTTGTGTGGAAAATATAAACAAAATATAAAGCATAGTGAGATGGATGAGATAAATTTGAGTAGGTATACTAAAAACATTTTGTGAATTCATATGGAATATCTCAAAAACCGAGATGCGCGTTGGGAATTGCTTGTTTTACCCTGCTATGTGCGGGATATAGCGTGAAACTAGAAAAAATAGTAGAATGAATAACTTACCATCCAACCCCATGTTCAGTGGCGGGCTCGCCATGTGCGAGGGTGACGGTGGTACTCCGTTCATTAGATGAGGCTTGGGCAGGATTGAGGAATACTGCTGAGGCGGCGTTGGAGTACGTCCTGCTTGCTGTTAAACAATGTTTAAGAGAAAATTAGTTAACACTTTCTCAAAAATGTTAGCTCTGTGTTAACTAACGTTCCCTACTCTCCATCTAATTTTCGAAACACCGCGCGTGGAATTTAACGCTGCGCTGATAATATGCTTTTGTAACGTTTTTTTGTCTTACTGATGTTCCCGCATATATTAGCGCCTAAACACAATCTTCACAAACTTCACATCATTTTTAGTGTGGTTATCTATACTGCTTTTACCCGAAGGGGGTCCATACAATTGATAAACAATAATTTAGACACTATTCGATCGAATATCTACTGTAACTTCCGGGATGAAATTCAGGATTGGAGTCATAATAAAAAAGCTTTCAATTGTCTCATAGGAAGGCTGTATTCAATTTTTTTGGGATTCTCAAGGGATCAGTAAAAAAAAACAATTATTTTTAGAGCTCTCTATCTTATTTGAGAAAGTTATTTTTCTACTTTACTATATTCATCATATAGTAAAGCAGGCAGAGGGAACCTAGTGTTAGGACACTCTGTTCCCCGCACCATCCGATTTACACTACACTGCGTGTTGAGTGTCGTAACTCAACGCTGCGCTCTATCTTGTAAGTAGAACGAGGAAATGAAAAAGCGATTCCCCCAAGTTAAGTATCTTGTTTATAGTTTGGAGTTACATAGGACGTCAGCTAAGAAGTAATTACGTAGCGAGTTATATCTAGTACCGACGAAGTTTTAACAAATAGACGTGCCTTCTGACATTGTTTTATTAAAGTTAAATATAATATACTATAGAATATTTAAATTATTTAGTATATTGAGAGCCTTCTTAGTCTTTTAGTTTTAAGTTTAATTTAAAAATATCCACTTCTAAAACGAAATTAGGTTTTTACAAATTACAATTGAATTGAACTAAAATAAAAATCTTAGGTAGGTATACTAAAATACACAATACCAATTGGAAAATATTTCAGACCGATAATAAAAAGGCACAAATAGCAAAATCGTAGACCGAGTTCTAGACGTTCGTTAGATATACCTACAAAGATAGATATATAGATAGACTGGCACTTATTGTGCAATTGATTCGTATTCGCTCCCATTGTGTATATGATTGGAAACCCACATAGCACGAATACGTCAGCTGAAGCAGTGATACCAAACAAAATCGACGTGAAGGAATGGACGTGGATTTGAAATACTTATTTTTACTTTTATTATGGTGGAATTAGACCTTCGTGCAGTTTCGGTATCTGAATTAAAAAAAAATCTTTAGTTCAAAATTGGTTCTCCATTTTTACTTATAGTGTTCCATTCTTGCCCTATTTTTTTCAACGCGTGCTCGATATTTTTTTAGCCGTCTTAAAAAACAGGAGGTTGTCAGTATGAAATGTATGTGGTATTGCTATAATTAGATAATTGTAAGTGTATAATAACGTGCCTAACTAGGAATCTAAAAGTAATATCAAGATGAGCATTATTGGTTTAAATGAGGTATATTCCCGAGCCCATAAGAAAAGCTCCCTCTCGTGAGGTATTTAAGCGCCGGGTAAAAGAATATTTTTTTAAAAATAGCATAAATATATAATATTGATCTATTTAATTAATTGTATATATAGGAGTATATATGGTATGCTATATTATTATATGGTTTATATTTTTATGTATTTTTTTTTAATTTCTTTTATTTATAATATCCGTAATATTTTATTATAATTATATATTATATGTATAACAATTTATTATATGTATATTTATATATTTAATGGATGTATATGTATGTATATGTATGTATATTTTACTTCTGCACACCTGCATACTTATTATCCCACATGACAAGGTCGGCTGGGAGAGAATGCTTTTAGCGTTAAGCCCGCCTTTTGTACATTGTTTTTTTTTGTAATTGTGTGCAATAAAGTATATATAAATAAATAAATAAATATATTCCAATTTTGAAGAATTTGTTTGTTTGCAATCTCAGAAATTAATGGTTCGAATAAGAAATATTTTTTGCGTTGGATAAGTCCGTTAATCGAGGAAGCTATAATAAATACAACCCGTTAATTGTGTTGTGGGTTCGATCCACACTCGAATAAATAAATTATTATTTATTAATATTTTCCTTTCTTCGCAGATAAGTACTAAGCAAAGCTCGGCGTTGAGTGTCCGCGCGAGCGGTCGAAATGTCTTAACACTAGGTTGCCCTGCCTACCCTGCTGGATGCGGGCTACAATGTAAAGCTGATAATTCTAAGCTATTTCCATATGATGCAGGCGAAGTCATATGTCAAAGCTAGTATAGCATAAATAGAAGATTACATTAAATCGCCTCCACGCTACTAATAATACGGAAAAAGGAAAACTCGCAATGTAATATAAACACGTAACAATGTCGCGTTCTCTTTGTTGTTATACGAGCGTCTTTTCATCATATATTCTTATAATTTTTTTTTTCAATTGACAAGTGGAAATCTGATATGAATGTATATTATTTTTTTATATAAAATTGTAAGAGTATAATGTATTTTTATTTAGGAGGTCATCTTGGTGGAGTACAATGTGATTTCAAACGCGATGGTTGCGGATGGTGTGTGTGGAAAGCTAACGACGCATAGCAAGTGTTTATAATAATTTTATAGTGAAAATTAAGGTCGTTGTGACGCAAAAGGCGTCTTTACACGAGACGATTGTTAGTTTGATTCTCATTTGAAGAAATTTAAATTCGGGCGGAGTTTTTCTTAGTGTCTATTCTGCTTACTATTAACTCGGTTAAGAATCGAACCCATCACCATCTGCGTCCTAAGCCTATTGCTTGTCAACGTCATCTCTTTATTCATATGCCTACATTTTCTAATATCGAGGGTGTAATAAAGAACCTCCCTTTGTAACGTAACGCGCCTTTCAAATTGTAATTACGATGAAAAAAGCTTTTAAAAGACCATCTGGCGTAGTAGAGGAGGGTCCCAAGTTCAATACCTGTTTAGTGTATAATTGATTTTGTTTAGTGTGAAAGGAGATTAGATGGATTGTTAATTTTTTTGTGTAACCAGCAATGGCATATTTGATAATAGTTTTGATAAATTAGGTTATAGAGATATTATAATAACTTATTCTATTAGATATTAGTTAAGACATTCCATTTCTTACTTTCCTTTCCTTAAAGATATATCTATGTTTCGTAGCGTAACCTAACACCGAATCTTGTCGCAATATGACTAAAGTAATGACAATTTAAATTATATTTCTCTCATCACCATATATAGGTAATATATAATATAGTATATAATGGATTATTTTTATTTTCCCGCTTTGGAAACCAGATAAAGAACGGCGTTGAGATACGCCATTCAATAAATTATCTCTGCTTAACCTGCCATTTGCGGGATAGAGCGCGAAGCTAAAAAAGTAAATAAACATAAGTATATCATAATTTAAAAGTCATTATCAAGATTTCGAAAAACCAATTACTCATCTCACCCTGCGGCCAAGTTTCAGCCTTAACAAGCATCGTTGTAATTTAAGTTGTGCGTCCAGAAACTTTAGTATAATGGCGGGTGACATCTTCGCTTGAGTCTACGCTTTATAAGTTTTAAACTAATTTTATTTTGAACTGTGTGGGAGTTAACGAATTAATGCTCTGGTTGTATTGTGGTATAGTGTTTGTACGCAGTGGTGGTAGGTTCATTTTTTATTAGGGGGAATCACGCTTCAATCAATTTTAAAACACGCTGTATGCCGCATATAGGGTTACACAGGCGAAACTTGGCGTTACGACATCAAAAATTCCCCAAATTTCCTAGAGTGAGAATCAAACCCACAACCTGTCGCGCTTACAATCGCACACTTGTGCCCCTGCGCCTGTGATAGATAAAGTTACATAAATAAACATTTGCGAAATTTCTTTACAAAGAAAATATTTAAAAAATTCCAAGTAACCTCAAATGACAGAGCTAGTAACAATATGATATAAGCCCTCGTAAGCCCTTAAGGACTCTCGTGTATAGTCTAATTGGCAATTATTGGCACGTTGGCACTGTACTCAAAGTGGAGGTGCCAAGACGCCAATTACTACAATTTCTACTTCATACAATATATTACATAAATGATTTAAGATTTCTTATTACGTCTTCGTATGTTATTTCTTAAAATTTTCTTTGAGAATTGAAGTTTTAATAAGTTTTTTCTGCATTATGGTGGAGGTGATTTGAAATTGAGTAATGTTGTACGTGATAGTCGTAGGTTCATATATAATCTAGCAAAACTTAGTTAATAGCAAATGTCCAAATATCTTATAAGCACGTTCTAACGTAGAGAAAATATAAATATAATTATATGCTTGTTGTTTTAGTTCACTCCGTAAAATGCGTAGATCACTGATGGAACTCAGTGTCAAGACACTCCGTTCCCCACTCATCATTCATTTTTAAGACTTTATGCAGTTAGTGATTAAACTCGACGCCGCGCTTTGTCTTGTTAACAGAAGAAGAAAAAAAATAAAAAGAATTCGTTCCCCTGAGTAGAAATCAAACCCACGAACATAGCTTTTATAGTCACACGCTATTTTTCTTTTGCTACTTTAACTTATATTTAGAAGTGTAATTCTTAAGATATAACACTCTTATTCTCTATATAACACTTACCTGTTGTAAATATTCTCCAATGAGCGGTGGGTAAGAGAGGTAGGACTCGGTGTTGTTGAAGTAGGAGCCGTCCAGCGGAGGCATCGGGCTCGGGGCGGGCATGTAGCTGGGCTTGCCTGCGGACAAATTATATGTTTTAGAAATAAATTATATAAAATAAAATAAATTTTATGTAGTTTTGTGTCAGTTGTGATGGTAGGTTATATAGGTTTTCCCGCATTTTTAACCTGCTCTCAACACATAACGTCTCGATATTTGGCGGAAAGTGAGGAACTAGATAATTACTAATAATAATTTTATCATATGATATTTAATTTTCTATTTCTTACCACTACTCCGTCCCAAAGTACTATGTCCTGACATATCCTTATTCCTATGAGGATGTGGTAGCGTCCTCGCGTGGTCTCCTTCGTACACAGCGTAGTTAGGTGGGGGGTAGTCTAATGGTGGCGGGATCAACCCTTGATCGTCCATCATATAGGCATCCGTCTGTAAGAGAAAGGATTTTATTTATTTTGTTCATTTAAGTAGAGTAGGTAGAGATGTTAGTTGAAGAATAAATTATGATTATCTATATATATAAAAGGACTTGTCCTCACTGACTGAGGTAAGACGCACGCACAGCAACGCAAAGTTTACTTTCGTAATCTGGACATCCACTAAGAAGGGATTTTGAAAAATTTTAACCCTAAAGGGGTGAAATAGGGGTTCAAAGTTAGTATGGAAAAAAAAATAAATCGGCACCGATTTTTATAAAATTTGACATTTAGATTTTTAAAAGTTAATTGAACACGTGTTTCATCGTTTTCTAGAATTCTCCCCCTAAGGGTGCAAATAAGGAGTTGAAAATTTGTATAGGTTTTTTTTAAATCGTCACCAATTATTATAAAATTTGAAATTTAGATTCTTAAACGTATATAATTAAACACATGTTTCATGGTTTTCTAGAATTCACCCCCTAAGGGTGCAAATAAGGGGTTGAAGGTTTGTATGGGAAAATTCTTAAATCGCCACCGATTTTTATAAAATTTGATATTTAGACTTTTAAAAATATTTAATTGAACACATGTTTCATGGGTTATTAGAATTCACCCTTAAATACGCAAGCGAAGCTGCGCGCGTCCGCTAGTATTTCTATAAAATTATTATTTATTTATTAAAGTAAGTAATTTAATAGGCAAAAGCTTTTAAAAAAATAACTCATGAAATTATTGTTTTAAAATAGTGTGTCATTTGACTCTTTCATAATATTTCGGTATTGAAAGAGCCACTAAGAGTCACGAAAGAGCCAGAGAGCCAGGCTGTGATATTAAGTGTTATTGTAAAAAATATGCAAAATGAAAAACATTGCATCATTAAATAAAAACAAAAAGAGAAATCAAATAAATACTTTTAAAAACTAATGACATTTGTAATATATTTTTTTATTTTATCAGTCATTATAAGTTATTCTAATAACCGCTTTAATCTTACATATTATTCAGTCATACTTATTACTATATAATTTTGAAATATGTTACGAAATATATTCTTATTATTATTAATAAGAACCAATTCCAAAAATTTAACTAAGAGTACGAAATTAAAAAATATTAATTTTAAAGCTTCAAAATCTCAACTAAAAAGATAATGTAATTTTCTTAAAGTTAGAAACATAGCAAGCAACAGTACCTGATTCATCATATGCCTGTTCGGCATATTCGGTACTTCCGGTATAGGCGGTGGTCTTTCATCTCCATCTTGAGAATAGGTCTCTGATTTCTCCGAAACTGAACTTAATGTCTCTCCCGTCATAGTATCATTGTATGAGGATGGTGCGTACATTTCTATAGTATGCGATTTTGACGATTGGCCAGCTTGTTCTGTGTGGAAAATATTAATTACTATAGAAGTAAATAGTATAGAAGTTACGTTTATTTTTTATTACTTTTTCATACGGGGCTTCGCCCGCTTCAACTCTTTGTTAAATTATAGATAAGCTGTATTGCTGTGTTATTGTGAATTTTCATTTGAATCCGTTCAGTACTTTTTGTGTGTGTTTGTAACTTTGACTTAAATTTCACTTTCATTAGAAGAAAGGATATTTTTATGGGAATACAAATACAAAAGTAAGAATTAGTAATTAATGATATTTTCTGTTCTACTTTTGTTTCATTGGATTCCTTTTATCAAATTGAGAAAAATGTATATATACATAGTATGGGACTCGAACCCACGAAGTTAAATTTTCATGAACTGTGAAAAAATGCAAATAAAATAATCACTAAATTCTACTTCTATTTTATACTAATAACATTTAAAACTACATATGACACGTAAAGCAAAAAAAATAAAAAATATATTACATCCATATAAAAATCAACCTAATTAACATTAATAGAATAACAAAAATCAATAAATTCTAACTGTATCAAAATTTCACCAAGCACCCAGTAGTGCAGATTCATTCCCGTTTCGGGTAAAATTTTAATACAAAATCTAACCTACCTTTGATTCGTCGGGACCGTCGTATAAAAATAAAACATGCTAAACAGGCAGCGTTACTAGATATCAATATGATCGCTCCTATAATATAGACAGTTGATGATATAGATATCTCGGCGGTCTCTACGTGCTCGGTCACTACGTTTAACTCGCCTACTTCTAAAGAAGCTATAAAGAAGAGAAACAAAACAGAAAATAAATAATAAAAAATGAAAAATACGGCTTAAAAAAGAAAGTAACTAAATAAAAAAAATCGAAATAAGTGGGAAGTAACAAAAATTGTAAAAATTATTTTGAACTTATGTAAATGGTTACTATCAAATGTTTTTATGGTAAAATTAAAATATACTGGTTGACTATACCATAATTAACACATACGAAAAAGCGTACTAAACATTCACCATACAATCTAAACAAAGAACATAAAAACAACAGAACGCCCATCAAGTAACATCAAACCTCGTATACGTTTGTTAGTCCGTCTGTGTAGACAGAATCCCACTAACAGTACATTCAGCAGTATAAGCGCTGTACCCACTATAGTGCCAGTTATTATGAACACTCCGGGGACGTTATAAGAGTTGTATTCTTCTGAACTCGACTGGACTGATGTCGGTATTATGTCTGAATGAGGGTAGTTTCGTAAATGCTTATTAATATATGGAAAGTGGAAAGTATTTGTCACAAATAATTCTGCTTATTATTATTGTTGAATTTTCAGATTTATAATTATTGCTGATTAAAGGACAATTTGTGAGATTCGAATCCTGAATAATCATAGTGTTACAATTACGTTAAGTAGTTGTTCGTGAATGACGTTAACTTCATTATCGTTTGTTTATATTAAGGTACACAAAATATTTAAATTTTAACATAACATCTATCATTTTGTCAGCAAATAAAACTATTATTTTTTCTAGTATTAATAAAAAATATCTAACCAAGGCTTAATGTGTTAAAATAAATTTTAAGTAATTTTATCGTAATACCTAATAATGAAGTCAGAGAGATTGAAGAAGAATTTATTGATGCTAGATTATCTCAATCTAGCATCAATACACCATATTTAATAAAAACCACAAATATTTTTCTTTATCTGTATATATAATACATGTACCATTCAAAGTATATAGTTAGTTAACATTTTAAATGATCACTTATTATTCATTTGTTCTGCGCATAAATCATCTCTATGAATATTCTATGAACCGTTTTATTTAAATACACAAATGATTTCATACATTTACATACTTCATTATTAATCAAAATATATTATTGTGCAGTTAAAATATTATTTGTATTATAAAGGTTTTGTATGAAACGAGGGTATTTGTATTTATTATCTGAATATGTATTAAAGTAAGTTTTACAATGGTTTTGTTCATTAGGATAATAGATAGATGGATCGGTAATTAAAAGGTTATATATCTTATTTTAATTTTCAGTTTTTTTTATTTAGGTTATGTTTTGTATCGCAAATTATTTGTATAATAATCGTTTTTTTTCCGTTAGTGAGAAAATAAAAATACAATCCGTTCCTCTGGTGTAGGAGTCGAACCTACAATCATCGTATTTTTACTCAGACATCTTAATATTCAATATATAATTGTTTTAAGAATACTTACTAAGCGTCGTAGCTTTAGTTTCGTCTGGACGATATTTACTTTGGCCAATTTTGTTTATAGCCATAACAGAGAATACATATCCCGTGTTCTTTTCCAATCCATGTAAGGTATACGTGGTTGAGTTACGCGGTGTGACATCTTCGTAGCGGTAGGACTCGTCATATAGTTTACTAAAGAAAAATATATTATTATAAATTATTTTTAGATATTATTTTTAAAAATTTTATTTCACATTTAAGTAAGGTATTATTTTAGAAGAGCTTTTCGAAGACCCGAAAACTTTACCAGGGCGAGAAAATGACTGAATGAATATTAAATATTTCATTCCCCCGAGTCAGAATCAAACCCACAAACATCGCATTTACTTTACCACTGTTTCATTACGGCATCTCCTTTAAGAAATAACTTAAATTCTTTACATAACAAATAAACTTACCGATATCGTATTCTGTACCACGAAAACAGTCCTCCGTCGAAGCCGGGCACCCACGAGAGTGACACCGAGTTGGATGTCACGTTCGTAACAGTTATAGATGACACTTGATCTAGAAAAAGATATATCTTTAGATATTTTACTAGAAACTATTTTAAATGAAACTATATTAAATTAAAAAAATGTAAAAAAAAACTAATATGTAAAAAATATGTTTGTCCTGGGTTTGGCAAAGTCCTTTCCGTCTGATTATTCCAGACATTACGCGATGAATAGTGGAACTTAAAGCCGCCGTTTGTCTTAGCACGAATCGAATCCACAACTATTGCGATCCAGTAGTTGCTGAGACATACGCGTTCAAGCAAACAAACTCTTAAGTGTTATATTTATAATATAGGAACATACATTATATTATATTATTATCATACAAAATCAAAACACTCCATTTCATAAGTCATTTAAAGATGTATTGAATTAGGATGTGACAGTTCACTCCTGTTTTGAATATCGAGTCTCCATTACCATATCATATGAATAATTTAGGGGTGAATCAACGATGAACAAACAAACCGTGTTATTTTATATATATTTATGTGTATATGTATGTGTGTTTATTACATTCTTCGTCTTTTATGAGGATTACAGGAAATTTTCTTAGAAAATGTATTGAGTTTTGGCTTTTATTAACTGACGAAAATACAAGTCATTACGTATCACATCTTTCCTGTATTTTTTTCTAGTATGATAGATGTGTCGTTTCTAAACGGCCCGATACATAAGCTATTTTAAAACTGTACTTTGTAATGTTAAATTAATTTATTGTCAACGGAAAGTGGAGAACGGAACGAGTTAACACCAGGTTCCCAGATTTTCTCTGCCTACTGCTATGTGCGGAATACGTAAAATAAATATCACTCCGCTCTGGTAGACGTAACGCGACATTGAAATCTCCTACTTAACACGTAAAGTCACGAAAATTCAAACGGTTCAATAAAAATATAATTCCAACAAAAACCCAAATTCAACAAAAAAAATATTAAAATTTGATTTATGGCTTAAAATATAAGAAAAATATTATAAACACTTAAAAATGCACAAAAACCAAATTATAGTATTGGCTGCAGTCATTACGAACGTATTTTTGAAGGTAAATTGGAAAAAACTTCATATTATATAAGTTGAAAGCTCGAGGGAAAGCGTTAATGAGGGTATTTTAAATATAACTCTATATGACGATTTAATATTTCAACGCACTAGAGACTTTTTAACACAATTATTTACTAGTAATTTCATACGGATTCGCTCGCGTGGCCAAATGGAAAAAGTTGTTACTTTTTGGCCTTTTGGCCACGCGAGCGAATATAGATAGGATAGATATGACATATGAGCCTAATCGCCTATAGCCTTCAGCAATAAATGGACACACAACACACAAAGGGTTTTATAAATGAGTAGTTTCTGAGTTTTTACCATTCAACCAAACAAACTCATGACGTTCAAAATATTAGTATAGTTTAAAAAACTTACCAGGCGCACTAGTGACGTCCAATTTAACAGACACTGTGCTAAAGCCCAGATCGTTCCTCGCGCCGCACTCGTAGGACCCATAATCCATGGACCCAATGTCGTTTATGAGTAACATCGAAGTATACGTTATGGGGTCATTTTTGTGGAATTCAGCGAAAAATTTAGTCGAAGTGTTCACTGGTAGCTTTGCGCCGTTCCTCGACCAAGTGAAATTGGGGGCCGGTGCTGATTTGCATCTGAAATTATATTTTTATGTTAAAAATTGTATGTTAATTTGAATTAAATAATATTATGGTGACTATTCGGGAGAAAGCATTATTTTCATTTCCTAGCTGTGGTAACAAGACAGAGTTCGGCGTTGAGTCCTAACAATTTACGTAGAATGTCTCTAAATATTAATTTTATATATTTTTTATGCATTATTTTTTAAAAAATATTTCCATTTCACACTCTTTCTCTATATAAATTGTACTATCTCAAATTTCATACTCATCCATCCGCAAAATCTCCGTAAAAACAGTTAAGTATTAATATATAGACAACAAGCTATCAATCTCAGTAACCAACTAAAACAACATTACAAATTATATTTCATACAAATTTTCAACGAATTTTCCAATAAAGGAATATTTAGATGAACTTTACATTGGCATTAGCGACGTCAGTAGTTGTTAATTAGAACTAATCTGATAGTAAATAAAACGATAACCAGTACCAACACCGACACCCGCACCAGCACCAGCACCAGCACTAGTACAGGCTAACAATATGATGATATGATTTTGATTATGTTATGATTTTGTGTTTGTATAGTTTGATTCAAAATATGTAGGGAAATTTGTAAAATAGTGTGGGATAATATGAGAAATACGAAATATATTTTATATGAGGCTATCGTAGCGCAGGGGCACGGATGTCCGAAAGTAATCGCGGAGACAGTGGGTTGGATTCTCGCTTTGGTAAAAATGAAGAACATTATCTTGACATTGAATAGAAATATTGTCTTAACACTAGGTCCCGAAATTAGCTCTTGTTATGTGAGGGATACAGCGTGAAGCTGAAGATAAGTGATTACTTTGAAATCTTCAGAGGGTTATGTAGAGAGTAAAAAGGGCTAGCGGTATATTTATGACTATATTATAAAGCTTATAATTATTTTATTATTATAAACCTTTTCAAATAAAAAAGATAGGACAATCTCCATAAAGAGATGCTAAAAGAAGAAGAAAAAGAAATCGTAGCTTGATGAGAATGTATGATTTAGTGGTCAGAGCTCTTGGGCGATTTCCAGGGGGTGCGTGCTCAAGGGTGTGCATTTTTCCTTAAAAAGTATTAAAATATTAAAAACAATCACTCACTTGCATATCAATCTGCCAACTTGTCCAACATTAGATGCTGACTTGGCCAACGTTGGCGACGTGTCCATTTCCGGTTTAAACTTTACAACCAACATGACATCTTCACTCGCTTCCTGTCCAATACCATTGTTGGCAATGCACGTGAAAAGGCCAACGTCCTGGCGTATCGCTTTTTCTATGGTTAAGAAACTAGTATGATTTTTAGGGTCGAATGCTATAGGGCGGGTTGCCATGTCGTAGTCTTTTCTCACCCATTTTATACTGTCTGCTGTGAGAGGGTTGCCTGTTGAATAAAAAGGTTATGGTTTAATAGGAAAATCAGATTTTTTGTTACTGTGAATCTCTACGCACTTTAATAATTGGACCAGAATAAGAGGAAGGTTTTGTCTTGCTACCAGAACGAGGAAATATAATTAATTTAAATATATTAATTTCTGCTTGTTGATATCAAACCTACAACCGTCGTAAATTTGTACTAACTAAAAGTTTACAGACAATTTTTTTTCTAATCTACCACGTAAAAATTAAAGAACCATTTTAAAGTAAAGTCAAAAAGCACATAAAATCGTTGCGGCACCGTTATATTTAATACATTCCTCCTTTTGATTCTAATAAGAAACGTGTCTAGAATATAAGTTTGTTATACGAGAGTGACATTTTGTTTTAGATTTTCTCTTATTTTATAAAAGTTAAGACATTTTTGATTTGACTTTGCATTAAAAACAAATTGAAGTGATACAGCATCTTATTATAAGCTCGATGGTTGTGGGTTCGATTTCGACTAAAGTTTATTTTATTTTATTTATTTTTTACTTATTTTCATTTCGCCGAATTATAGAGGAATCGAGAATTCGGTGAAAAGTCGGAAACGGGAGTGTCATAATGGGCAAAAAAGTGTCCCAACACTGGGTTCCCAGGTTCCCTCTGCTGCACTTACCGTCAGCTGTACAAGTTAATACAGCATCTTCATTGGCATCGGCTATGTCGTTTTGGCCCACTGACTTTATGCTTGCTGGATCTAAAACAAAAATAAACATTAATCTATATATATAAAAGGACTTGTCCTCACTGACTGAGGTAAGACGCACAGATGTTTACTTTTGTAATCTGGACATCCACTAAGTAGGGATTTTGAAAAATTTTAACCCTAAAGGGGTGAGATAGGGGTTGAAAGTTTGTATGGAAAAAATTTAAATCGACACCGATTTTTATAAAATTTCAAAGTTAGATTTTAAAAATTTTTAATTGAACACGTGTTTCATCGTTTTCTAGAATTCTCTCCCTAAGGGTGTAAATAAGGGGTTGAAAGTTTGTATGGAAAAATCTTTAAAACGCCACCGATTATTATAAAATTTTAAATTTAGACTCTTAAAAATATTTAATTGAACATGTGTTTTATGGTTTTCTAGAATTCACCCCTAAATACGCACGCGAAGCTGTGCGCGTCCGCTAGTACTTATATAAAGGAATCGAGAATTGAATTTAAGACTATTAACATTTCTAAAGTTTTAAAAGAATTATAATTATGTGTGTTACATTTGAATTATTCAGTTATTTCCTTATATCTTTTTAAAAAAAATAATTTACCAAATGAATATATTTTATATAAAATCACCATTAACGCTATCTTATGAAATTTAAAAGAAAACGCACAATAAATATAGTATCAAATAGCATTTCTCACGGTATCAACCGCGGTGTTACACTGAAAACTACTCACAATCCTCCATTATTAAGAGGATGTCGGTATTTCAGTAGACTTAACTGACATTATAGAACCGTTGCTTGCTGTATATATTTTGTATTGTAAATTGTGATTTTAGTTAATGTTTTAGTTAAATTTATTACTATTTGCTACGGCATAGACTGCCGTAGCGCATTCTCATTGTATTTAAGATGCAAGCGCGATGGTTGCGAGTTCGATTTTCACTTGGGAGGAATGATTTTTTTTTCACTTTCATTATCGGCAAAAAGTCAAAACTTAGGCTGTACTGCTTATCCTGTTATATACAGAATACAGCATAACTTTAAGAAAAATGTATAAAATACAAGAGAATATTTACTATAAGAAACACTTCTATTAATGAAATTAGATGACAAAAACATTAAGGTTTCTTTTCATTAAACATGAAAAAGCTAGTGCAGTTGCAAGGAACCTATCTATACATGCCATCAAAAAGCCACTTAAAAGAACTTATATTTAAAACTATTACTTTATTTTGTTTTTTTTTTAAAAAGTGTTGTCTTATTCTCAACAATAACCATAAATAGATAAAACAATAGAGTGGGGAACGGAGTGTCTTAACACTACTTTTGCTAGCAAAATATTTTCCACCAAATTCAAACTCCCGACCACCATATCTATCCTATAGTACTTACAATGCACATTAACAGATATGTTGACAGTGGCCGCGCCTTGAGAGTTGACCGCCTCGCAGGTGTAGACGCCCGCGTCGTGCCGCGACAGGCGCGTCATGTTCAGCATGCTGCCTTCTGATATGATCCTGTCATCTGGAAGAGAGAAGTATTGTATTAATATAAGGAAGCTATAAGTGCGGCGTTGAAACGGAAAATGTTACACGAGGTTCCCTTGTACGTGTCTGTTTTTTCTTTTCTAAGTGTTGAGTTTGAGGGCAGTCGTGGCGCAGGGGCACTAGCGTGTGAATGAAAAAGCTATAGGTTATGGGTTCTCAATACGCAAACAATATTTAAATACAATCATTCTCCGAGTGGTAACGGAACCCACAATTCCCCCTTCTCCCCATTTACCCCTAATTTTCTTTAAACAACATCGCGATGCAAAATGCAAATAAAACGTTATAGTAACGTGAATATTTATTGATCGCTCTCGCATTAATTACTTCAAAACTTGAAAGTGAACTTTAACAAGTTAAATTATTCAACGGGATTGGATTTACGATACAAACATACCAAAATATTGCTTTAACTGAGGTTTAAATAAATTATTAATGTGCTTATCTATAGCAGGTTTAATCCGTGGTGGCGCAGGGGTAAATGCTGTAGGTTCGATTCCCAGCTTAGTTTCGAACGAATTCTCGACTGTCCGTGCAATTTTTTGAGATGTTGCGTGTTAAAAAGGCACAACTCACGCCGCGTTTTGTCTTTGTACCACAACGAACAAATGTAAATACCTCATACCCTACCTAGAATGAAAATCGAACCCATAACCGTGTATTACAGTCAGACGCAGTGCCACTGCGCCACCGCGGCTCCAAAAAAATAATTTATATTTTAAATATATTCACTGGCATTCCATTTACGGTTTCTCTTGTTCATCTTTTAACGTTTTAAATTAAACTATGAAAGGAATAAAAGCTTTCTTTAAATAATTAATTAATTAAATTTAATTGGAGAATTATTCATACAATGTTGAATACTGAAATTACGCTGTCGTTGCGCAGGAAAGGCGGTGGGTGTGGGTTCGATGAATAATTTCATTTCATCACTCTAGCCAGACGAAGCACGGAGTTATGTTCCACAACTCAATCAACTTATCAAACTCAAGGAATTACAATATTTAGTATTAATTTGGCTTTTATTTGTATTATTAGCATTTTAGTAGTGCTATTTCCTTCTGAAGATATATTTAGAAAAAATGGATGTGGAAAATTAAGAAATCGTCGGAACCGAACGGACTAACTGAGGGTGTCGTTGAACAGCGGCACAGCGTTTTACTGTGAATATGATAGTTGTGGGTTCGATTTTCACTTGGTAAAGAATTATTTTCATTGAGTATCGGTACTCATTACTGCGCTTTTTCTTGTTCACGAAATATCCCAAAAATTGGACGGACTGGAGTGTCTCAACACTCGGTTCTCTATATCTTGCCCGCTATATGCGGGAAAGCGTGGAAGCTGATAAATATAAATATTTCCACATATCGCTTCTTCCAATTCCAATACTACAATAGTTTATATCAATACAATTTGTATCCAGAGTAGGTATACGTTATTGCTCTTTCAGTCCAGCGAGTCTAATATTGTCGTACTCATATCTATTATTTGATTATAAAATATATGAAATGTCGGTTTATTTTTCTTATATTAAGATATTATTTGAGTTTATCCTTTATGTTAGATTTTTAGTTAGTATTTCTGTGTGTGAAAGCGTTGCTAGTGATAGTACTAGTGTTAGTGTCTGAATCTGAGCACCTAGTATAAACACAATAGGACACTCAATCGCTCGCGCACTCAATGCCAAATGAAAATAGGAAATATTTCATTTCCTTCCATGAGACTCGAACCCACAACCTGTCATTTTTAAAGCAAACTTATCACATCCTATATGTAATATATTACATATAAAATTTTTCGAAAGTATGTTGTATAAATGTATACACATACTTTTAATTTACAGCAGCTCAAACGCAAATGATGATAAATTACCAAAGTTTTCGATTTCGACACTTAATTAGTTGATATTAAGCTGCAAGCTTACATGAGATGTTACTTATGGAGCAAACGTGTATATCTATACAATATACATGTAAATAAAATTTTAAAACTGTCTGTGATTTCAAAATAAATGTAATTCCTAAGTGCAGATTATTATTAGAGTTATTCCTTGACATGATACCAAAATACAGACAAGCAATTTAAAAAATAATTGTCTCTGCTTTTCTGTTAGTGAAGAGAGTAGAGCTAATCTCAAGAAGAACTAAAGCAATTCATATGAGACTAACACTGAAATATTACTCTTTTCTCTATATTTCGAAAATTTTTGGACCATTACGCGTTGTTAAACGAAACCTAACGCCGCGCTTAATCTCACCACCCAATAGAAACATAATAATAAAACTAACTCGAATCAAATATTGACTTATTTCGAGATAAAAAGTTAACTCAGGAACAAATAAGCTACAATGCCCACAAAAGATTATCGAATCGACCTCAATGAGCGTATTTTCAAGGGAAAATAAAAAAAAAAACTTCATATGAATGTTGGAAGCTCGAGGGAAAGCTTTAATGAAGGTATTTCAAATATAACTACATATATCTATATTATACGGCGATTTAATATTTCTCTCTTTCTCTCTTTTTAACTTTAATTATTTATTAGCTTTGTCCTGTGGATTCAGAAGCGTGGCCCAATAAGAATTAACTAAGAGTTGTGTATGACACATACCTTTTTTAGCTTCCTTATTTTCTTTTTTTTAATTTTCATATCTATGTGGTTATTTATTAATAAAGCTCACAAAGAGGGACCTTTCAACTTCATTATTTATTTAGGTAAATTGTTTTGTTTTCGATTAAGGCTTTAGAGTAACTTTTAATAGGATCAGCTTTAAATATAGTATTTGATAAAGTAACCTTTTTAGTTAACTAAAATTGAAAATAAATTAAAAACGTTTCGTTTTATAAATTTAATTAAAAGTTACTTTTAGTTGATATACGCATGTCATAAAGAATATAACAGTTACAAGCTTTTTCACGCTTAGCAGGGTAGGATCTAGTGTTAAAACACTTCGTTCCGAAGCACGTTTCTCAATTTTCGAGACGTTAAATGATAAGTGGCGTAACTCAACGCTGAACTGTAAATACAGACTGGACAGATTAAAAAAAAAACAAATTCAATTGTAATCATTCCCTTGCGGGGCAAACTTTGCGTTTATAATAAAAGGGCTGTTATCTATATATATAAAAGGACTTGTCCTCACTGACTGAGGTAAGACGCACGTACAGCCATAACCGCTGTGCGTAGAAACGTGGAATTTGGCCAAAAGTTTACTATCGTAATCTGGACATCCACTAAGAAGGGATTTTGAAAAATTTTAAACCTAAAGGGGTGAAATAGGGGTTGAAAGTTTGTATGGAAAAATATTAAATCGGCACCGATTTCTATAAAATTTGAAATTTAGATTTTTAAAAATATTTAATTGAACACGTATTTCATCGTTTTCTAGAATTCTCCCCCTAAGGGTGCAAATAAGGGGTTGAAAGTTTATATAGGTTTTTTTTAAATCGTCACCAATTTTTATAAAATTTGAAATTCAGACTCTTAAACGTATATAATTAAACACGTTTCATGGTTTTCTAGAATTCACCCCCTAAGGCTGCAAATAAGGGGTTGAAAGTTTGTATGGGAAAATTCTTAAATCGCCACTGATTTTTATAAAATTTGATATTTAGACTCTTAAAAATATTTAATTGAACATATGTTTCATTGTTTTCTAGAATTTACCCCCTAAGGGTGCAAATAAGGGGTTGAAAGTTTGTATGGAAGAATCTTTAAATCGCCACCGATTTTTATAAAATTTGAAATTTAGACTCTTAAAAATATTTAATTAAACAATATGTGTTTAATTAAATATCCTGGGTTATTAGAATTCACCCTTAAATACGTTAGCGAAGCTGCGCGCGTCCGCTAGTAAATGTATATTTTAAAGAAAATCGAACATGGATATTACAGAACGCTTAAGCCTTCTTACTAAAGTGCGTGGGTGTAAAGTGCGCTTCTTATATCTAAATTTGTATACTTTTATAAGTTTATGACATCTTTTGTAGACTAAGAATAATAATTCTGGAGGAAAGCATTACATTTTTTAGTTCCACGTGTATCCTAGAGTTAAAGCTCTCCGTTCTTCATCAGGACGTTTCCATTTCACATTTTCTGCCAAATTCTTGTGGTATTGTCGCACACGCCACAATTTGCCTCGTTAATAGAGTGAAGAAATGAAAATAATAAATATTTCATTCCGATAGTTGGGAATCGAACCTACAACCGTCGCGTTTACAGTCGCACACTTACGTTCGTCGCGCCGGTAACAAATAGTTCTAGTTACTTACTGATAGTGCTATATGACGACTGCGTTATAGGAAGGCCGTCTTTGGTCCAGGTATATGTAATGCTTCCAGGGTTGCCTTCAGCTCGCAGCATTATGACTAGGGGCTCGTTTTCAACCCCAACAGTTGTGTAAGGGGTAGTTTCGTCGAATATTGGTGCATCTGTGGACAATATGGTTAAGTTTAAAATCAAATTTAAAACTGTTTTTTGAAATTGCCTCTTGATGGGTAGATTGTCTAATGAACATTCACAACTTTCAAGCTCCATCCTGATTAAAATGGGTTAGGCATAGGAAATTTAGTGTTAAGAAGATCCATTTTCCACATTCCGCCCAATTTTCGAGACATTGGTTGTTGAGTAGCGGAGTTCAGTGCCCCGTTTTATCTTGTTACCAGCGCGAGGCTATTAAAGCGATTGATGTCCCCGCGTGGGAATCGAATCCACACAATCGTTTCAATTTACACTCAGACACTGAGTTACTGCGCCATGACAGCTTTAATACATACATATTTTATACTAAATAAACCCATCATTTATATCCAAAGTGCTAGTAAATAAATATAGGAAAAACAGTGAAACTTCCTTCAAAATAAAATAAATGATACAGTGCTTTTAAAGTTGAATCATTTTGTAGAACCGTCAAATGTAAGGTCTTTGTGAGCTAATTTTCTTTTTTATTATTTCAACATTGTTCTTCGTTTACTGTTATTTTTGAAGAATAAGTTTCCGTTGTCAAGAAAAAAGAAAAAATTGTCGCTACGTTTCTATATTTTGTATCCCGCCTTTATTAGGGTAGGAAAAGGAAAACCTAGTGTTAAGACACTCCATTCCCCAGATTCCGCTGGTCTTCGTATTTAAAACATTGCAAAATGAGTTGCAGAACTCAACTCCGCGTTTACATTGAAGGAAAAAATAATTAATTTAGTAAAAACCGAACCCACAAACGACCCTTTTACAGACAAATGTTGCCTGCCTGCCTCTAAAATCCCATTACCATACTAAAGTTTAAATAAAAAAATCCTCCAAGCCCGACTTGCCCGCGTTGATGATATCTAAAGAAGTGAAAAGCTAATCCCAAGTGCAAAGCCTTAAGAAACTATTCAAACAGCCGCTCTGTAAACTGAGTAACGTCGACTGTCAACAGAGTATTCTGTATAGATATGAGAGGAGACGACAGACGGTGTTTTACCACGAAATTATTCGTCAAGTAAATTGGATATGAAGTAAAATGGTGTTACGTATGTCTTTTTGTCGGTTTGTATATACACGGTTAAGTTAGTCGCAGAGGAATGTCAGGTTTGAACGTAATGGGATGTGAGTTTGATTTTCAGTTGTTGAAATTAATTATCGTGAATCGTGATAATCGTAAAATCTTTACGTGTTATATAGCTTTTCTAGATTAATTAAGGACTGCCTTCATAGTCTGCCAATAAAAATATTTTTTGATTTGAAACAGTAGTTTCTGAGATTAGCGCAGTTAAACAAACAAACTCTTCAGTTTCATCGTATAAGTATAGATTCTAAAGTACTAAAAGCCTCATTTGCATTAAGGATCTTACAAGTAAAATAAAAAATAGAGTAAACTAAGAAAACGCAACAACAACCAACAAAGTGTATAAATAAGATTAACTAATAGAACTTTTGTCATTGTTCAGAATTGTGGACACCTCATAAAATACTTTTAATCTTAATTACGGTTAAAGCATGAAAATTCTTATAAAAAGGTATACACATAATGTTTTACCTTAGGAGGAGAAGTAGGGAGCGGAGTGTCTTAGCACTAGTATCCCTCTGCCTACCGAGTTTTATGGTGGACGCCGTTCGTTGTCTCGTTACCAAAACAAAATATTTCATTCACCCGAGTGAGAATAGAACAGTCATATGTAGTGCCGCTGCACTACGACGGCGTTTTACTCTGTTGTGTTTATCGTATGTTTTCAGTTTCACGCTGTATCCTGCAAGGTAGGCAGAGGGAGCCTAGTATTAAAACACTCCGCTCTCCACGTTCCTCCTAATTCACTTTATCTCAATTTCAATTTCCGTACATATACAAACAAAAAAAAGCAAAATTCAAAAAAAGACAGCTCCATTTGCTTTTCAAAAAAATCATTTCGTTTTCTTTAGACATTAAAAAAAAACCCAGCAAATTGAACCAGAACGTACTTACATAATACTTTCAGCGTGAGAGCGTCGTGCACGCTCCTCTGCAGCGCCTCGTTGAGCGCCTGGCAGGTGTAGACGGCGCCGTTGTGCTCCTTTGTTATGTTTAACTTCAACTCTATAGTAGATACTGTGCCGCCGTGTAGACCTTTCTTCAGCTGCATTGGGAGACCTGGTGAATGGATACAGTTGTCGTTTTTATGGTAAAAAGTTATTTTTGTCTTAGTAATTATGTTCGTACGTTTATTTTTAAGTTTAAACGCTTTTACCGCGTGTGGTATGGTTAAGCAGAGCCTGTTGTTAGGATACTCCGTTTCTCACGCACCACTCAATTTTCAGATGATAGGTTACCGTTGTTTACTTACCTTGCACAGGGATACCATCTCGCCACCATGATAGCACAGCGGGTGGATTACTAGACGCGGCATCACAGTAAAGTGTAGCTTCGATTCCCGGTTTAAGTTCCTCTGGTTGAGCTCGGACTTTGACAGCCTCGGGGGCAACTGTGTAGAAAAAATATGCGTAAATGTAATTATATTACATACTTATTTACATTTTTATTTAAGTAAAATAACATTTTGATGAAAAATAATAAAATACAAATTATTAAATTTTACATTTTATATGTATTCTCATAACTTTTCCAATAACTATGGATTTTTCATAGTTTTTCTTAGCTACACGTTTTATCTTACACATAGCAGGGTAGACAAAAAAGTTTTAACATTCTATCTGCCACTTTCCATATGATTTTCAAAATATTAAGTGGAAAATTCGAAGCCGCTCTATCTACCAAAGCGCGATAATGAAAATTGTTTAAAAATCCCACATCCACTTCATTAACAGACGCTGTTCCACAGCGCCACGCTGGCGATCCTTTAAAGCTAGATAGAAAGACAGTCTATCTTTTTAATAAGTATAATAATACGAAACATCCGCAACAAAACAATTAGAGAGAAGACCAAGTTACAAACTAACGATTTAACGGTACAAAGACTTTTACTTCAAATTAAATTCTCTAAGTTTGAAATTAACTAATCGATATTTTCACTTGGAAATAGTTTGTTAAAAGATAACTATTCGAGTTGGATCCAAGTATTTTAACTTATATATAATATAGTTGGGTAATTCAATTACGTTATATTCAATTGCGTATAATAAATAAGTAACCGTTTTTAATACAATAAAGTGGTTGAAAGTAGGTAGAGTAACATAATGTAAAAATATTTAAAATGTTTTATATTTCCTATTCCCAAATTTTCAAGTCATTTGCGAGTTCAATTGCTTTGTCTTTAATTGAGCGAGAAAATGTAAATAAATTATTTTCTCGAGTGGGAATCGATCCCAACACCGCCGTATACAGTGGTACACTATCCCACTGCGCCAAGAAGGCCACTACGTAATTACATTAATATTTAACGGAACAAAAATAAACCGATCGCAATGTGGGCAACCGCACGTTGAAGCGATTTTAAAATATTATCGCGGATTTATTATACAATTATTACTGTAAAGCTATTGTAGTGTAGTTGTGGGTACAAACCTAAGTAGGGTACAATTTTTTCCTTATTATAATCCATAATCCATTTTTTTACTATTCCCATAGAAATTTAGGAATATCCTCCCATATAGCTTCCCTACATTCCTTAAGGCATTTAAGTGATAAATTTTAGCGTTCTACGCCGCATAGTATTGACTGACTGACTAAGTAACAACAGAGTTTTATAATTATTTATCCAAACTCTAGCCCGTAATTTTATTTGTGTGGATTTAAGATAAAATAGAAAGTATGGTTCTCATACTTGTAGGCATTTCAACTATTGCTTTACGATTAAATATAACAAGAGAAAAAAAATCAGGGCCATTTTTTGGAACATTCTTTTCTCTATTCTCCGCTAAATCCTGATTTATGTATATAGCGATAACGAAATGAACAGCGTGAAATGGATATTAGTCGTGAGTGTAGAATTTACATCTATCAAACGAAATTGGGTATAAAATAGGCAATTTAAGTAGAAATTTGCGTAGAATTCGACGTTGTCATGGCACAGTGAACATGGCTGTGTAGACGCGATGGTTGTATGTTCTGATGTGTTTTTTTCTTTCTTTGAATTTGTAAATACAAATTATGGTGTTGAGTTTCGTAATTCAACAGGCATAGACTCGCGAATGTTTCGGAAAGTAGGGCACAGGTTGCCAGGTTCCTTCTTCCTAAACACCCAACTTCTAGACATAACATCTGAAATGGTGAAACTCAACGCCGCGTTACATCTTACCAAAGAAATAAATTATACTAAAAGTAGTGCATACTTACAATGTACGTTCAAAGTGACAGTTTCAAAGAGTGGTATCTCGGTGGCGCTGTTGGTCGCCTCGCACCTGTACTGGGCCTGGTTGTCAGTCACGTTAGTCAATATTGATATTTCCGCTGACACTGATTTGTCCGTAGTCTTTGTGGTTGAATGTATCTGGAAAATAAGACATTGGTAAATAACTAGCGATTAAACCCGGCTTTCTTATATACAACATATTTCGAGACATTGCGTGTAGATTCATGGAATTCAATGTCGCGCTTTGTCTTCAGGAGGAGGAAATTGAATCCGCAACCGTCGAGTTCACAGTTACACACTGTGCCACTGCGTCGTAACTTACTTCTCTTACGTCGTAGGTACTTCTACCGCGTACAAATTAATTACTATAAGAATTGAAAATAAAATATCGTTCTTTATATTCATAATATGAAAAATATATTCATTGTTAATTTTCCAGTTTCTTTTTAACATTTTGTTTTGGGTTTGTGTATAGCGAGCACTCGTGTTGAGGTCGAATTACTTTATCCAATTTATCTGTTAAACAATGCTCTTAATTAAAATATTGCTAACTAATCATTAATTTAACTAATTGATAAATTCAATTGTTTCAAAATTGAAAACAGTGACATTGTATATGCTATTACAATATAATCAGCTTTACGTTTTATCTCATATAATCGTTCCCCTTTCATTGGCGGAACTTAACGCCACGGCTTGTTTCAAAAGAGATTCGTTTCCTCAGGTGGGGATTGAACCTACAGCCGTCACGTTTACAGTCTCTATTTCCATTCACAATAAATGTATATTGATTGATTCCCTTTTCTATATCAACATCTCTAATTGTTGTATGTAATGCCCTATTACGTTGAATTAATTATAATTAGATACTTATATTGGCTAAGTGCACTTAATGTCTTAATTATTCTCGATACAAAAATATATATTTATGAACAATAAGGAGATTTTCTAAAGCCTCTTATGAAAGTTCATAAATAAAACGTTTTTAAGCTTTTATTTTTCTATAAAATAACATAATTGAGCGTGTTTTATTGAACGTGATATAAATATACACAATTGTGTATTAATGTACATAATTTAGACATTACTGTGATTAAACCAGACATTGTGCGGTGCAAAATAAAAAATAAAAGATTCTAGCAGACTTAAAGTCGACAAATCTAAGTATCTATTCAATATTCTTCTTCTGTTTATTAAATTTATGTAAAAAAAATTGAAGAATTTTGTCGCAATTCGATAAGAACGTATGGATTAGCGGTCAGAGCGCTTGGACGGTAAACAACAGAGGCGGGTTCGAGTCAAGCTACATTCAAATGTTTTTACTGTATGCTAATCTAAAAACATTTCTTGTAATACTTTTAAAAATAAACTATAAAATAACTAATGACCTATTCGCCTGCTTACGTTTTTTATTATATACAGTCAAATTATGTAATTTTTATACAAAAATGATGTATAAGCCATATATTATTATAAAGAATCTTACCTTTTTATCATTCTTGAACCAAGTTAAAGTTGCTAAAGGATTGCCGCCAGTAGAAATGCAGGAGAGTTTCTGCACCGTACCAGAAGAGAGTGTAGTGCCGGGTATGTAACCTGTGATCATTGGTGCTGATGGTGGGTCTAGAAAAAAGAGAAGTTTTTAATAGTAAATTAAAGAAATAACACATCACTTCTATTTTCATCATCACATGAGAAAGATCCACGAAAAAAAAATATTGCCAATGCCATTTAACTGCGAAAATAATACTTTTAATATAAATATTTGTTTATAGCAGAAGTTCCGTATAAAACATTGTAAATAAAATACAAACGCGTGTAAATCGGACCAATCTTTTGTCTTCGCAAAGTGGAAACGGGAAAACGGAATACAATTTGAGGATAAAGAAGACAGAAAGACTTTTACACGATACGATATTTTTGACAAGATACGATTTTATTCAAATTTGACCATGTAGTATCACAGTGTCTGATTTTATTCCCTTGTTTTGGTTAGATAAATCTACATAATAAATTACGGCTCTCATCTTTTTATATCTATGGCTACGGAAGAAATATTCCTACTTAAAAAAAAACGATTTTTCATCCTAATTTTAGAAGCTGAGACCGTAGTGGCGCAGGGGCACAAGCGTGCGACTGACGCGACGATTGTGGGCTAGACTCTAGGAAAATAGTGGAAAAGTGAAGTGAAGTGAAAAAAGTAAAACATTTAATATTTTCATTTCTTCGTTTTGTACTGCAAAATGCCTCAAGAATTCGGCGGAAAGTGGGGAACGATACTGTCGTAATGGAGAATGGAGTGTCTTAACACTAGGTTCTCTCTGCCCACCCTGCTAAGTGTGGACCTCCGTTCTGCACTTTGCACCCATTATACTAGAGATTGTGTATTGACTAGCGAAACTTAACATCGCAGTACCAGAGCGGCCCAAATGCAAACAATTTAAATATAATTATTCCTCCAACTAGAAAACTAATATTTACAATATACACATGTAAAAAATGTTAACTAAACTCATTTCAGAACTTAATTTTAACTAACCCAGTTAAATTTAACCTTGTGTCGGATAACGAAGTACTCGTGTAACGTAAATACTGATACTACTTTTATTGACAGATTTACTTTTAACAGAGATATGTTTTCTAGTTTAGTTTATTTTATTTCTCTGTGAATAGCTTGCACTGTATAAATATTTGTATGTAAATTTTGTAATATAGGTAAAAAAGACAGCTATGAAATTGTTTTGTGGGATAGCGTTTTTTTGTAATCGCGATGGATGTGAGTTCTATTCCTATTCGGAAATATTAAGAATTTAAAACATTTTGAAGAAGTGTCGTAATCGACAGGGTGTGTGTTAACATTAGGTTCCCAGGTTCCCATGCCTGCACTGTTATGTGGGGGTTGTAGCTCAAACCAAAAAAAAATTAAGGTAAAAATTATGGTAGATTACTGTAAATGCGATGGGTTCGTTCTATACTTAAGGAAAATATTTTTATTATCCCGCTCTGGTGAAACATAACTCGGTGTTGAGTTACGCCAATTGACATTCAATTAGTTTGGAACGAAACACAATCATTACTTATTCGATAAATATATTTATCATCTACCTCAACAATTCACTTTTTATAAGTGACTTATATTTCCATTATCCGCCATTTCTTCATTCCATTTAAATTTAAGCTGTTAAACCAAAACAAAAATAGGTATAAAACGTAAAATCATTTAAACTATAACCATTCCCCTCTACAATCATCGAACCTTCACCTACCTAAGATAAAAACAAACAAACTAAACACACAGCACCAACCAACCCACCTCCAGTTTCACATCATCAAATATGAACACAAAGTTATAATTTCTATTTAATTTTCCAACCGTACGACAATTTGTATTACACGAACGTTTACACGCTCGCTCTATTGACTGAGCAAAGTGATGCTACTCTTTGAAAAGGGAATTAACAGACCATTCATTCATATATACATACGTGTTAACAAGGGGACTCTATGTACAGACGGACAGCCTATGTATGGTGGGTGTAGGTTTATTATGTATATGTATTCATGAAATATTTTATATATGAAAATGTCTTATAAGAAATGAAAAAAATATCTTTTACCTCAGCGTTTGAAACCGAGGTCAAAGGTCAGGTAGGTATAGCTAGTATGACATTTTAAATGCACAAGATAACTCTTATTTTTTTTAGCTTCACGCTGTAATACTGCAAACAACAGGGTAAGAAGAGGATGCTTAATGTTAAGACACTCCATTAAGCGACAAAAATGTCGCCGAATTCTGGAGGCATTGCGTGTTGAGTGGGGGAACTCAACGCCGCGCTTTGCCTCGACACTAGAGCGAAGAGATGAAAATATTTAATATTTCATTTTCTCCAGTGGAAATCGAAACTACAACTTCTCACTGTACTTAGAAAACTGAAAGAGATATACTGTCTCTCTAAATACCTACGGAAATAGTAAAAACGAGATTTTCTATTAAGATACGACTAGTACAATCAAAAAAAGTTTCATAAGAAGAAAATATATCATACATGCATTATTATAATACTAGCGACCCTATTGCGGCTTCGCCCGCTTTTACTACTGGATTATTCATATAATGTATGTTTGCAAAGCACTTAAGTTAATGTGAAAATTAATTAAACCCTAATGCAACCCGCATTTTCGTAGTTTCAATAACGATTTTCCAATTGTTTTACACAGCAAGGATTTTTTAGTAGGTACCGTAATTTTATATCTGTGATACTAATCTTTTCAAGTACTTATTAAAATATATTTAAATTACTATTTTTAGATAGTTAAATGACATTAAATAATACATTCAACTCGAATTATCCAATACGTGCAAACGCATCTAAATCTTCGTTGCTATAAAGGCAGGCGGGTTTTTTTTTTCGAGCTTGTGGTTAATGCTGAAGAGGGTACTCTGTCCCTGATGAAAAGCAAGCACTACGTGGCTGCCTGTGACGAAAATTAAATAGAATGCATCGGCCGGGAATTGAACCCGGGCTGCCCGCGTGGCAGGCGAGCATTCTACCACTGAACCACCGATGCGTGTAAGGCAGGCGGGCGCGGCGGACTCGCTTGTATAAGCATAACGTCGCGAGGCACGTTTCGCAGCAAGGATTTTTTGATATTGTAACAACTTCTAAAGTACTTATTAAAATGAAAAACAAAAAAGACAGTTTTGATCTACATTAAATGGCCAAAGTAACTAATATACTTATTTATATGCTGAGAGTAAGGGATAAGTGAAACTTGACTCGATACAGCTGATTTGTGAACGGCGTGATGTGTCAATAATTAAATGCGTTTTTCTCTAAAACTATTCGCAATTTCGAAATAGTTTAAAAGCAAATTTTATCTTCGTTTAACGTAGAAATTTAATAAAGTATTTTAAAGGATAAGGATTAATACCATTATGGAGAAATATCCCTCACAATAAAAAATATATTGAAATTACTATTTTTAGACAGAAATATGATCACTACACGTTATCCTTAAAAGATAAAAATATGCTCTCGCGGACTTTTTTGTAGATCTTATTAAGAGGAACAATACTCCAGTACATTTTTTTCATGTAGTATTTACCATTAAAGCAGCGCATGCGCCAAAGTGTCTCAGCGGGTAGGACTTTATACACATTTATCGTATTTATGTTAATTTACATAAGAATGTACAAATAATAAACTATATATAAACCTTCCCTGAGAAATACTCGACCTAATGGTGAAAACCGCATCCAAATCCGTTGGGTGGTTTAGAAGAAGAAGAGTTAGAAAGTTCAGACAGACACAAAAAGCGACTTTGTTTTATAAGATATAGGATGAAACAAAAAAAATCACCTGTTATTAATATAATATAGTCTACTTAGTACAAAGTAAGAATTTAATTTGATCTCGGACTAATTAATTCTCAAAAGAAAACAACAGACGGCCGCTTCAACTCTCTCATTGGATTAAATAAGGTTTAAAATAAACATAATTTGAATGTAACTTGTACAGTACAGTGCTATAGCAATTATAATAATGGAACAATGTTGCTTTAGGAATTGTACACACGAGTATTTGTAGAAGATTATAGACACGCTTCAAGGTTTTTTATACCGCATATAGCAGGGTAGGCTGAGGCTACTTAGTGTTAAAACACTCTGTTACTGCAATAATATTGCATATTGAGTGACTGCACTCAATGTCGCATTTTTGTCTTTTTAGCAGAGGGAGAATATGAAAATAATTCCCCCAATTGGAAATTGAACTCACAACCGTCGCGGTCACAGTCAGTTGCTGTGCTACTACGCTACGACATCTAGTAGTTAATAAAAAAAACATAATTGATAAGTCGATATTTACTTTGACTAACAAAATTGGATAAGTAACTCAATTTTCTATCATAATATTGTTATATTAATCTAATAATGGCTAAATAATAGCAAAGAATGAACACAGCTATTATAGTCGTAAGCCCGACAAGATTAGCTAAAAATAGATAATCTTTTGACCTTTTATATAATTTTGTTTTTAGGTATACAATATAATTTTGTTTGACACATAGGTCTATATCTTTTCAACATTTAAATCATAAAAAAAATTATATCATATCTTAATTTTTTTAGCTCCTCGCTGCCTAGGTATATCCTGGATATAGCAGCTTAGGCAGAGGGAGCCTAGTGTTAAAATACTCTGTTCCACACTCGCCGCCCTATTTTTTATATACTATGACTAGAGTTAGAACTTAGAACGTAACACAGTACCTTTTTTTGTTACGAGATCAAGGGAATGAGAGCAGTTCATGTTCCCGAAGAAAGATGGAGTTTTCTCCGTTTCGAAAAACTCAAGTGACGCGTAAAAATTGTCAAAAAAATACAATTAAAAAATCTCAATTCTGTACTACACTTGAAGTTACCCTTATTTCCCACTAATTGAATACTAGGCGCGATTGTTTGTACACTTACTCTAATTATCCCGTTATCGTTATCTTACTAAACGGATTAGATACTGCGGTGATCTCTGATTAAAGGAAGGAGGCTGAGGCTGTATTTATACTTATATTTCTAAAGATATTAAGAGGTTATTGTTATTGGTATTGTTCGTGTTATCTGTGTCTGTCTATACTAATATTGTAAAGCTGAACAGTTTGTTTGGTTGAACGCGCTAATCTTAGGAACTTTTTGGTTTTCAAAAGACGTTTTTGTGTTGCATAGTCCATTTATTGAGATGGGGTAATACATCTGTATATATATTTCGGTACTTAGAATGTGTTACATGTCATCTTATGTAATTTAAATTATTTCCATTTGGCCTAGGTGGTAAAGCCACGGGCTAACAGTAATATGCAAATATTTGGGTTAATTTTATTTAATATTATCTCTGCCTATCCAGCTACATGCGGGATACAGCGTGAAACTAAAAAAAATAAACTTAATTATTAAAATATTATTATTTCGTCCGAAATTGCATTAAAGATGAAGCTCTAAGATAACCAAGATTTCTAGGAAAGCTAAAGAATATGCTAAACAACTTGTTTTTTAATCAGGACTTTGCGCTGAGCTTTCCGGTTTAAAATAAGTTTCGATTAAGGCCAAAGTTTATATTGTCTTGTGAGGACAAACCCTAGGAATTGCTGACCCAATTTAAATAGAGTTTTAAAGGATTTTGAAGGTTTTTTTCGCTCCACGCTGTATGTAATTTAGTGTAGGATTCTCCATGCCCCGTTGAGTGGTGGATTTCATTTTTGCGCTTTGTTTTTACCAGAGTGAAAAAAAATATATATATAACAAAACTATAAATATATTGTACAAGCGGTGATATATACAATATTTTAATACGCTTTATACACTACGGCTACCAACGCACACCTCTTGACTTAACAGGCAATTTGTAAAACTTAATTTAATGAATGAAAATATTATTATGATTATTACTTATACTAGAAACTACAAGATTATTCTAGAAATCTCATGGCTTAAACATTTTCATGAAGAACTCTAAAACAACAATAAGATAGAGAGCCGCAAACAGGATAACTGGCATCGCGCCCATTCATTGTGTACACTCAGCCACATTTTACGTTACACTATTATGTACATACATATTGTATGTATGTCAGGGATTTTTTAACTGATTTATTTATTTGTTTTTTTTATTTGTTTTTGGCGTTATTTTGTACATTTGTTTATTTAAAATTCAAAACTTAACCCCATACACATACATATTATTTGATAAATATAAAAGAGTACGTAAGATATTTTCTTTATCCCTTTTAACAGGATATCAGTTTCAACCTAATTTTCAAGAAATTGCGTGTTAAATAGCGGAGTCAACACCATCCCACTCCGAATGGGACTCTGAATCAGACTGTACCGCGATGCCCTTAATCTGTATACCTTCTTAACCTTCCAACGTCACATATAAGATAAGATGCTTAAAAGATTTACGTCAAATGTCTTGCGAGGTTAAAATTGAATATACAACCACTATTTCACATATCGTTAATTAGTGCACTAATGACGTCACTATTTAGAAAACTAGTTAAATATGGCTACGAATTACATTTACTCCTTCTTTTGACATATTATTATAATTTATAATATCTCAAACGAAGAAGTTTATATCAATTAGAGCAGATATTTTTTTATCTATAAAAAGGGACAGTACAGAAATATTCAATTTTCGAAGTCATCGATACGATATTCAATTTCGGAAAATTTTCAACAGTTTCTACGCTCCAGATAAAAACTCGGAAAATATAAAAACCATACGCAAATGTCAATCTTCTCTCTTAAAATTTTGGAATTTGCTTTCGAAATATTGCTTGTTATTTCGGAATTTACCTTCTATTTTATTCCAGTATACAGGCTGTTATATGTTAAAATATGTTTTACTTGTAAATTTCATTTTGAAAACGTTACTTGAAATATGTATTAATTATTCTTTACTTTAACCTACACGTAGAAATAAAAGATAAATGATTTTAAAGTCCCTGCTGTGGTAGACAAAATGTGGCACTGAATTCCGCCACTCATTATGTGTAACTTGATCGGAATGAGAGGAACAGTATCTTAACACTAGGATACAATGTAAATCTACAAATTATAAACAAATAAATTACAAGAATATTAAAAATATTCCATAATATTTTCTACAAAAATTACTTAGCATAATAACTTTATGCTTTCGACTGTACATGCGTGATATTTTCTAGGATCAAATTGCGACGTAACGTCCCTGTCATTGTTTATGAACAAAGCACTAGAAATATATGGGAATATAGAAAACATGATATTTTTACTACGTATATACTCTTGATGTATGTATATTATATATTTAAATTTTACTATCTTCGTTTTTTTTAGCTTCACGCTGTGTCCAGCACAAAGCAGGGTAGGCAGAGGGAACCTGGAAACCTATTATTAAGACATTTCGTTCCCATTAAATACTTCCGTGCCGCACTCTCGGCCAAATTCTAGAAGTATTGCGTGGTACTCAACGCCGCGCATTGCGCCGTTACCGAAAATATTAAATATTTTTATTTCTTCGAGTGGAAAACGAACCCACGACCTGTCGGGTTTACTACCAAAATTTATACGGTAACGTTTTACGCCGTAAAGTCCACTACGATTATCTATGCCTAATGGGAAAATTTTTTAAGTGTCTTAACACTATATTCTTCCTGCAAAAATCGAAGAAAACATTGAAAACTAAAATAAAATAACATATTATAATCAAAATTCCTCACATTCAAGACTTCTACCACAATTCTATTCCACCAAATATCATTATGCTAAGCTTAGTTTAAAGCTTTTTGCACAATTAACGGACTAACAATAACATGACTGGCCATTCCGTTATATCCGTTATAACGGATTTAGTTGGGCTTTTTGCTCTCATAAGCTTCTGATGACAACGTTTATACTTGAACGTTACATCATACATGATATGCATTTATATTGGAATCTGAGCTATTTTAGATGATTTAACTGCATTTAAAGGTAAATTTCTAACTGTTGATTTGACTATACCGATCGATGGTCATGAGTTCAATGACCATTTGTGGTAAATTTTATGCTTCGAAATCTTCTTCCATGATCTTATAGCAGATGCGTTAGCTTTAGGATTCCGTACCCAAAAAGTAAAAAAGGATTCTATTACTAAGAATCCGTTGTCTGTTTGCCGTTTTGTCCGTCTGACACCAAGCTGTACTTATCTAGTTTAAGACACTCGTTTCCAACACATTAACTAATGTAAATATATAACGCTTACAAGACAAATATTACAAGTGACAAGGGGGATAATCCAACGCAGAAATTGAACCACGAGCATATACCCTGCCTGCCCTGTTGCGCCATAAAGGTCTATGAAGTACGTTAACATAACAGACGAAATCATATATAAATAAACTTAGCAAGTATTCTTAAGGTTTTTCACGGAAAATTTTGTCAAAACATCGAAATTATTTCAATAAATAAGGAAGAATAATATAAAACGTTTTTGTGGTTAAATCTTTATTTTTCTAAACGATCTATCAAAAGGCCTACGCATTTCTATTTATAGAGCGGAATAAAATACTTTACTTTACAACATAGGTTATGTTATATATGTATATATATGTTTGTGAGGTTCTCGTGGTTCAGCTGTACAATTATTGTATGGGACGTGGATTCTAAATTATTTTTAGCTTCATGCTATATCTTATATTTAACAGTATAGTTATTGTTAAGATACTCCGTTCCTCACGCGCCGCCTAATGGTCGACACATTGCCAGTCGAGTGGCGGAAATCAAATTTGCTCTTCGTCGTATTAATAGAGCAAGGTAATCATAGTAATTTATTGTCTCAAGCACTAATCGAACCTATACTGTCGTGACTGTGACAGGCAGATGTGTTGTTGCGCCACGGCGAACATAGTTTTCAAAACTTCTATAATTTTTGTATTATATTAATTATATTGATATATTTAAATTATTTCATTTCCTCAATCGAGCGGTGGTGGCGGGAAGCAGTGAGTTCTTAACAGTAGATACCTCCTATCTACCTTCATTTATGTCGATGATGATGACGTAAAAAACTTTAAGCTGATTTTTACCGTATTTATACCGATTTATACGTCTTATATAGATAAATCAAAACATAGTGACAGTTTGTCACTAGGCACAATAAACACTAAACACTACACAATACATCGTTAAAAAAAACACAATTGTATTGAAATCGGATGGAGTCACTTAGGTTTTAGCGCAAAACGGCCGAGCCGCAGCGATAGTCGAGCAATTAATGCGACGACCGCGTCTCATTAATGTAATGAGCGGTACGTGCCGGACTGTCGCAACTACTGCTCTACGGTAGTTTCGTGTTCGACTTGCTTTTTACTTTGTTTATTATTATTAAATTCATATTCTGTAGAAATTTATTGTTAGGTTTTTTAAGGTTTTATATGTTAAGTTTTTTTATAATGAGATAGATAGTCTAGTCTAGTATGTCACAGTACCTGCTACAAACTTTTTAACTGTCTGAATGAAAATTGAGATTGTGATTAGCTATACATCTAGTTTAAAATTTATTTTCTGTTACTGACAGACAACGTACCGATGAAACTACTGGGCTGGGAAAGTCAAAATTTGTAATGTAGATAACTCAAGGAATATAGAGAACTACTAGGAGAGGCAAAAACGAGATTTTAATTTGACATCTTAAAGTCAAAAAACAAATTTTGTGGAAGTTGTATATAAAGACTGACTGGTTTCGGGGTCAAGATAGCTTCACTTATACAATTATACAAAATTGAATGAAAACTACTACACCACGCGAAATATTCAGGTAAATATATTCCATACGTCAATAAATTAGTCATACTACTGCGTTAATGTCTATTTTTTATTCTTCTTCCATTTATAAAAAATAAAAAGAGACTGCTTCACTCATATACCAGAAAAATTTAACCTAGTGCTGAGACATACAATTTCCACTTTTTGCTCATTTTAACATTCTCCCAATCCAACAATCGAACCCACAACCATCGCGTTTCCAAACAAATAATATCCCGCTATACCTCGAAGGCTAAAATGAAATATTCATATTTACGCTTATTTATATTAGAAAGGTCGAACAGGGCATGCACCTTTGGGCGTTAGGCCGGCTTCACACGCCTCAACAAATCGTGTTAAATATTGAATCGATATTAGACAGAGATGGCTTGCGGTTAGAGAGGGCTACGTTTAATTAAAACACATACGAGACGGCCACCGCGTTAGAGCCACAGTGTTTAGTGACTTAATTCTCTGTAACGATTGATAGTTAAATTGAATGAACGATATCTGATAGCTCCGTTTACAGGCGAATTAAAAAAAATAATAGTCTATACTAAACGTGTCGTGGCGCAGCGACACAATACTCTGATCTAAAGACAAATAGCGGCGTTGAATTTCACTATACAATATGTAATGTCTCGAATTATAAATTATGGAATATATTTTAACGTCCAAGTTAGAATAAAAATCGACGGTTGAAGCACTTTTCTTTCCTAAGTGGGGAATAACACTTTAAAAAATATCAAAAACATTACTAGTACTTTTAAAATATAGCCACTAATTGTAGTCACTCATCACTCACACGAAATCAAAATTCGAAGTAAGCTAGAATACTTTTAGAAAGAGGAAATAATATTTAATTATAGTATACGACCATAAGAGCAAAATATACTATAATTAGAATATTTTGATGTTACGAGTATCGTCTTAAACTCATTTACAGATTCAATAGCCGTGTTATTACTGGAAAGTCCTGGGTTCATTTCACTTTATGCAATTAGTATGTGCAGATGGCGGTGCATTGTTGCAATATGCTTGTTACATTATTTTAATTTGTGTTTTTGTTAATTACTTAAATGTAATCCTGAAAATATTATTAACAAATAAGATGGCCGGCCGAGGCCGGTCGTAACGCAGGGGCATAAAGTGTGACTGTAAAATCGACTGGTTCTGGGTTCGATCCCCACTCGAGGAAGTGAAATATTTACTTTCTTCGTTCTGGTGTAAAGGTAAAGCGCGGCGTCGAGTTCCGCTATTGAACATGCAATGCCTCCAGAACCCGGCGGAAAGTGGGGAACAGAGTGCCTTAACACTAGGTTCCCTCTGTCTACGCTGCAGTGTGCGAGATACAGCGTCAAGGTGGTTTTTTGTTTAATAGCATGGCCTGGAACATCATCATACGCTTAATAAACAACAACGCACTAATGAAACTATCGAGTAGTTTCGGTTGTGCGTTGTCTTAGAAAGTAAAAAAGGTAAATCTCTATGAAAATGAGAAGAAAACGGGGATAGTTAATAAATGTATACATAACTATGTATCGTTCATAATTATACAAATCGACCGATCAGTCAGATCGTAACACATGTTATTCTGTTTATGCACGTCTACACTTTTTGCTGCCTCATTTTGGGTGAAATGGTGCAATTTATAAGATTTTAGTCTATTGCTTATAGAAAACTTGTTTTCCGAAAATAACTTAATCCTCAGATTGAGAGTCGAACCCGTAGTCAGCTCGTAATAAGAGACTTCAAATATCTGATATAGTAAATATTTGTTTAGTCCTTGGCACTCGGCGAAATTTCTTTCTTCGAGAACACAGCAACAATGATATTACATCATCATGAGGATCCTACATATGCAGGTATATCAGCGGGTTGATGACGATGGTTGAGACAGAGGGAAAAGACAGGCGGAGACTGTGGCGCCCCAGTTTCTCTGACTACAAATAAAGTATGAAGTATTTTTTTTACCTTCGCTCTTTATATCGCACATAACAGAGTAAGCCAAAAGGAACCTGGAAACCCAGTGCTAGATCCCCCGCAAAAAATCGTATTTGTAGTAATCTCTAAACTTGCACCAAACACCGAGAACATGATTAATGACATCCAGATAGCGAGTTCGCTAAACGTGGCTAGATCAAAGGCTTTTCATGTCTTAATTATGTGCCTCCACTAATGAGTAAACACTTACACTTTAATATACGACTATGAGACATCGCGAAAAAGGTTTGAGTTCAACCGTTATTAGTTAAAACAATAATTTTATTTTTTAAATAGGCCAGTAAACAATACTAAATAATATTTAAATTCGAACCAATAGTTCCAGAAATTATCGCGTTCGACCAAATAAAATCTACAACTTATAATATTAGCATAGATATAAATTAGTTAAATATTAAAACAGAATAGTAAAAGGTGGGGAATAGGAGTGTCTTAATGGGAACGGAATGTCTTAACAGTAGTTTCCCAGGTTCCCTTTGTCTACCCTGTTATGTATGTGATACAGTGTAAAGCAAAAAAAATAACACTAAAATCTAGATTTAAAATAATTGTTTCACATATACAGAATTAAGGAAAGAAATTCTTAAAGCAGCGAAGGAAATTGCTAAGTTAGAAATGTTTATTTCTGTATTTCACACTTGCTGTAGTGAATATAAAGTTCTACTAGACTTCTAGGGTATTATCTTGTATAAAATGCTTTCCGCTTTATTAAACCGTTAAATAGTTTATATAAATTTGTTATATCGCCAGGCCAATAGTGTCGCAGGGACACAAACGTGGGACGGCGAACGCGGCAGGTTGTGGTTTCGATTCCCACTCGACGAAATGTTAATATTCTCTTTCCCTTACTCGCATCGCGCGGCGTTGAGTACCACCATTCAAGACGCAATGCGCTAGAATGCAGCGCATATATAGAATGCATGCATATACTCTGTTATGATAAAAAACCTTAAAAAAATATATAGGTATTTTCTAAATATCTAATTTCTTAATAACTGGAAAAATCAAATATTTGTTTCCTAAAATGTAATATTGACATCACACACCACCCCCTTTTGAAGAAACGATAATCAATTTATATGTCACGATTTTTATTCTAACATTTCTATCGAGTGCACTTTCCAGATCGTGTGGTATAAACGGTACTTAATCAATGTCGGTTCAGAACAGCTATATGAATGGAAAACAGAGGAGTGGTTTCACGATTTATCAGTTTTAATGTTTGTTATCTTTATCTTATATTAATTTATTTTATTAAGCTTGTAACTCAACACTGCCTTCTTTTTAACCAGGTAAATAACATTATCTGGTTTATTTTATATAACTTGTTTGCAAGTTACTCGAAAAGTATCACACACTGCAAATTACGCGATGGCTAATAATATTTGAAACAGCATCATAGTATCTTATTGTAGACGCGACGGTTACGGATTCAATTCCCACTTGGAGGAATGAATTATGTTCATTTCTCTGTTCTACCAGAGCTCCAATAGCAGTATTGTTCCGACACCTCAACTCGAAAATTGGACGGTACTTGGGCAACAGAGTGTCTTAACCCAAAGTTGCTTCTGTCGTAAAGGTTAATAAAATATAATACTTCAAAAAAATATATTATAACGTATGAAATATTTTAGTCGTAAATATTAGTAATAATATATTTTACATAATTTGCGACGATAAAGTAAATTCGTTCTTTCTAAGCACGTACATATTACGAGGTTGATGTTATATTGCTTGCGTGTGTTTTTATTAAATAAAACAAAAACAATTTTGTGATAATTTAGTGTTAGATGTAGAAAGTCTTAGAGTAAGAAAAAATACGCCTTTTTACCCGACTGCGGCGAATCCCAAAAGGAGGATTATATGTTTAGCGCGAGTGTATGTACATGCTAATGTGCGTTCGTTTCGTTGTAACTGTTAAATCAGTGACTCAATTTTTACTTGTTTTACTTTTTTTTCAGTTTTACGCTGTTTCCTTTTTGTAAGGTGGCAGGCAGAGGAAATCAGCACACTACATGCTCTACTTTTTTCCTAATTTTTAAGTTCGACGCGGGGCTTTGTCTTATATCAGAGGGAAGAAATGAAAATAATTATTCATTGTTCCTAATGGAAATCGAAGCTAAAACCATCCCTGTTGTGTGCCACTACACCACGAGAGTCTCTCCCATTCGGGAGACACATAATACACTATGTATATATAAAAAGCACACCTTCTGTTTGTTCATTACAAATCTTGTTTATTTTCCTGGAAGGGTTGGACATTGAACGTGATTGGAAAGGTAATTTTTTTTTAAATTTTAGGCACTCCCACGTTGGCTTTTGCAGGTAAAAAAATTCTCACTTAGTTGATTAAAGATTTGCACTGATTTCAGGGAGGCCGGTGCATGTATCGGTCTGTCTGTCAGTTACTATTGAATGGCACGAGCGTATCTCGGATGTTTGTTTCTGATACATCCAAAATTGAAATTCTTTGGTAAATTGTTCGTTTTTTTTTATTATTTCACGTTTTTTCTCGTATTTTGCGGGATAAAGAAAGGGTACTTCGTATTGATAGGCTCCGTTTCTCACGCATCACCCAATTTTCAAGATATTTCGTATTAAGTTTCAGAATTTAAAGACGCATTTATCTTGTTACCACAGCAAAGGAGATGAAAGTAACTAATTCACTCGAATCGAACCTACAACCATCACGTTTCAGACGTTGTGCTTAAATACTAACAGATAAATAAGTAAATACTTACAAAGCACGTTGATAGTATGAGTAGATACGACATTTTCGGTGAGCTGTCCGTTGATGCCGTGGCAGACGACGACTATGGACCGCCTGTTGGGCTCCACGACGACAGTTATATTAGATGTGGTGATCCAGCCACCTGGTGGAACATTTATATAGGTCTTATAGAAAACATATATTGATCATAATTTTTAAATAATACTTAAAAAAAAAAAAATCAGCTTCACGCTTTATTTTGCATACAACAGGGTAAGATGAGGGAACCTAGTGCCAGTATTTTAAATATTTCATTTCCTTGAAAGGGGATCGAACCCATAACCCGTCGAGGTTACAGTCGCTTGTGCCTCTGCGCTACGACTGGTCTCAATTTTGTAAAGACAATATATACATATTATATTCAGTTGAAAATTAGTACACGTGAGATGAAATTTACTACACGTGCTTGGAAGACTAAGTTAATCATCATATTTAAATAATACCTAATTTTAACAACATGACAAGCGCACATGTCAAGCAGATAACCTCCTTTTTCTCCACTCTCCGCTTGTCTAATTTTCGCTTGTCTTTTTTTGGTTCTAGTTTTGTCATTGCCTGTTGAGATGACAACTCAACGTCACCTTTTGTTTCGTCACCACTTACTCAAGTGACACTCGAACCCACAATCGTCACGTTTACAGTAAACTAATAAAGGATTTTATGTTTACCAACCTTCAGGTGATATAACAGTTCTATTGCTAGCTTCTCTATGGTGTTTCCCCAGTACAAGCCACTTTATATCTGCCGCTGGGTTCGAAGGTGCTGTGCTGCAGCTCAGTGGGACAGGATCACCAACTCGGGCTTCTGATGGACCGGATATGACCACGTGGGATGGTGCGACTGAAAGAAATTATGATATAATTACGTATTTAATTTATTATTCATAACTTGATGCTGCAATACGCTGTGCGTGTGGGCACATAACGCGGTGCTAATGGCGGAATTCAACGTCGCAGTTAGTCGCTTTTTTACGAGAAAATGAATATATAAAGTATTTCATTTCCTGAAGTAGGAATCGAACCCACAACCGTCACGGTTACCTTCCTTTTTATTTTTTATACGTATTTTTTAAATAAGAAAGTATTTTTTCCATTATATACTCTCTAGCTAAGAATACAAGATGCGGTCACGCCGTAGAGACTAGAATTTTCAATTGTAACGCAAGACCCATTCAAACGGAAAAAAGAACCCATTTAAAAGAAAGGATGGGACATAAAAAATTCAAAAACAAACGTCTGGCTGTAACCAATTATTCAAGAAACGAAATGCGCAATTCCTTAAAAATTCATATAAAAACTCGACTTTCAAGCGGAATAAAGTGAAAATGAAATGGTTATGTGGAAGTCGGTATGTAATGGGGTGTTCCGTACCTTATATATTACTTTTAAGTTTTGCTGTTTGTTTCAGCATATAGCAGACCGTTGGTTGTGAATGTTACGTTTGTGGGTTCGATTCCCCTCGGAGGAATGACATATTTTCATTTTCTTCGGTCTAAGGTTCGGTAATAAGACAGGGGGTGGGTAAGGCTAACATCAGGTCCAGGAAGTGGAGCGGAGTGAGCCAGTGACTGTATACTATAATGAGTTGAGACTTAGTTAGTTTTAGTTTCGCCCATGCAATTTGTCTTTCTAGAGCAGACGAGTGAAAATAATTAATTCCTCCGAATGGGAATCGTATCCACATCTAATGCTTTTAGTATCACACGTTGATCAATTGAATAAAATGTAGAAAAAATAATAAAATAATTTTAATAATAGTTAAAAAGTTTCAACAAAACCTTATGAACTTTTAAGTTAAAGTAACGTGAATGTGAAAATTAAAAGTTTTGCAAGATTTAAAACTATTGGCCAGCCCGGGCTCTTACTTCTGGTCATTTCAAAGGACATATTGAAAAGTCGATTCTATAAATTTTTCTTGCACAATGAGCACTAGGAGTGTTGCAATGGAAGTTTTAGAGCGAAATTTTCTACCTTTGATTAAAATTACTTTATACTAGATCGTAAGCGTGGTTGTGAGTTCGATACCCATTCCGGGGGTATTGATTATATAATATCTAAATTATTGTTATTTCTCCACTCTTGTCAATAAAGTGCAGCGTTAAGTTCTACCATTGAGTGGTACGCAATATCTCGAACATTAGACGGAAGAGTGCATGACAGAGTGCCACAACGCTAGGTTTCTTCCTCCTACTTTTGGCAGATAACTTTTTTGAAGTCTATGATATAACGTTGTCTGGGTGTTTCTTTATTTGTAAAGTAAATTCACGTACGATCGTCGTTGTGGTAGTATTCTCTAGTATTTAAATATACCAACACTATAAGAAAATAGTAATATTAAACTAGTAATTGAGAAATATAACAAATTCTAATGACATACACACGAACAGACATATTTAAAGCCAAAATATAAAAAAATGAGTAAAAAACGTGTAAAAATCACATTCTTTTACACAAACACTAAATCAAAGTACACAAAAGAGTTTTTAACACCTGACTTCAAACAATTTTTCAGTAATAAATTCCGTTCTCGAACTCATAAGTTTCCAACATCGAGCCATTGTCACTTAGACAACTTGGTGTTTACTTAAACAAAATATTCTCTCATATATTTTAAGTTTTATAAGGATTTTTGTGGAAAAGATTTATTTTAGAGAACGTCGTGGCACAGCTTCTGAACGTAAGCGCGACGGTTGTGAGTTCGATTCTCAATTGGAAGAGTGAATTATATATACTTACCTTTCTACTTACTAAATAATTCACTCATTGTGTGTTCACAATGATTCGAAAATTGAACAAAAAGTGGAGAACAGAGTGTGTTAGCACTAGGTTCCATCTGCCTACCCCCCTGCTGTATACAGCGTAAAGTAGCCACAAAAAAATCTCTTTTTTTTGTAAAGACATTGTTTTTGCACTTTAATAAACTTTTTTTCTATCATCTAAATGAAGCTTTGCAGAAAAGCTCTCCCACAAGTAAATCCAAGTCGACTTGTCAAGTCACTCACGTATACCAAACATATGATATGGTAGTTCTAAAGAATGGCAGTTTACCTTCAGTTGAATCGCTTTGGTGGGATTTCTTAAGCAAATATAGTGCACGTGTCAGAATTTTGAACGAATTGTGTCGATCAATATTCAGAACGCACATTTTTTTTAATGTTTGTGTAATTGTATAAGCATTCTATTAATAGAAAATCTGTTGTTTTTTTTCTACATTTTTTTCTAAGCTCTACGCTATATGCCGCTTATGCCAAATGAAATCGTGAGTGGCAGCGCTACAAGCCGTGCTTGGTCTTTTAACCAGAGTGAGAAAATGAAAAGAAATATATTCCCCCGATGTAGTAAGTGGCTACAATAGAACCCACACTGCCACGTTTACAGTCTCTGTGCCGCTGTGACAACGGACTAAGAAAATTAAATTATTTAATAGAAATCACAAAAAAACTCAAGTTTTTTTTTTAAATAATCTGATTCATTAGAAAAATCATAATTCATAAAATAATAATATTATTAGATACATTTAAAACGTCCCTCTCAGCTTATATTTTTCTATCAATGTTTGTTCAGTCGTGAAAATGTTGAGTAAGATGCTTCAAAGGCTCTAATTCTATGTTTATAAAGTAAAAATATTTTTACTTTTAATACTCTACTACTCACCTAAGCCTGTCTCTGTGTGGAATAGAAAAAATATTTTGTTTTATTTTTATGTTTAAAAGGTAAGGCATCGTAGCGCAGAGGTAAAAGCGTGTGACTATATCTAAAAAAGAAAGGTAATCTTAATAAAATCAAGGACGTAACTTAATTCGAGGAATATATTTATATACATAAAAAACTATTTCGTTACTGAGTTATTGAGATAGAACGTACTGACGAAACTACTGCACGCGGAAAATAGAAATTTAGCATGTAGGAAAAATTAAAGAGGAGAGTAGAGAATTATTAAAGGAAGAGTTTCCAGAATTTATACTGGCATGGTAAAATACGAGAATTTCCATTTTAGGTCTTAACATCCAGGGAAACAAAGTCAAAGACGGTCGAAATCGGGCCATGACTAGTGTAGTGTGTATGAAATAAAGTCACTAGTCCTATCAAAATAACTCTTTGTTTAGTTTCGTGGACCCGCGTGGACTATAATCTATATATATAAAAGGACTTGTCCTAACTGACTGAGGTAAGACGCACGCACAGCCGTAACCGCTGTGCGTAGGAACGTGAAATTTGGACAAAAGTTTACTTTCGTAATCTGGACATCCATTAAGAAGGGATTTTGAAAAATTTTAACCCTAAAGGGGTGAAATAGGGGTTCAAAGTTTGTATGGAAAATTTTTTAAATCGGCACCGATTTTTATAAAATTTGAAATTTAGATTTTTAAAAGTATTTAATTGAACACGTATTTCATCGTTTTCTAGAATTCTCCCCCTAAGGGTGCAAATAAGGGGTTGAAAGTTTGTATGGAAAAATTCTTAAATCGCCACCGATTTTTATAAAATTTGATATTTAGACTCTTAAAAATATTTCATTAAAAATGTGTTTCATGGTTTTCTAGAATGCGGGGTGCATTCTAGAAAACCATGAACCTAAGGGTGCAAATAAGGGGTTGAATGTTTGTATGGAAAAATCTTTAAATCGCCACCGATTTTTATAAAATTTGAAATTTAGACTCTTAAAAATATTTCATTGAACACATGTTTCATGGGTTATTAGAATTCACTCCTAAATACGCAAGCGAAGCTGCGCGCGTCCGCTAGTTAATAAATATGTGATATACTCTTTTACACACGTACATACAAAATAAAATTTATAATCAAATTAAACTCTTAAAAAAACTACCAACAATATTATAAAATACAACCTTTTAGAACTCGTCAAGAACCTTTATTAGTCTTGATCCCAAATACTTTACATGTTGAAGGGTTAATTTAACAAAAATAAGTCCAACTTTTGAGATCTAATCGTGACCCTTCGTTTCTTTGAACGTTGAAAATTGTTGAGAAAAAAACATTCTCTCTGGCAAACATTTGTTTGCCGACGGGACTTGGTTTGCTTTAATAAACAATAAGAAATTTTCTAGTGGTGTATGTTAGAGGAGTAAGTGAATTTTGTGATAACGATTATTTTTAGCTTCACGCTATATCCTGCACATAGCTGAACTAGTGTTAAGCCACTCCGTTCCCCATTAAGATACTTCTTTTCTCCGCTTTCCCCTTAATTCTTAAGGCATTGCGTTGAGTGGCAGAACTACTTACTGTTACTGTTACTATTGGCTTTATATATTATAAAATAAATTATACTCTCACAAAGAAGTTTTAGTTTGCACTATATTTTATGTGTATTACTAAATCATATTTTCTCTATAATAATACATGCACATAAAAGATAGGCAGTATGATAAGTATCTCTCAAATACCTTAATAAAATGTATTATAAGTAAAAGCTTTGTATTATACATTTTATTACCCATGCATACGTTGATAAGTTTCTACGCTATCGCGATTACCCTTGTACCACATTATTGAATCTCAAAACTTGTTGACTGGCCTTGTTTGACGGAGTTTTGTCAAAGGATTTAGAATCTCCAAAAGGCGGCGGGGCGGGGGGCGGGGGCGCATTGTGTGTACGTAACGATTTTAGTTCGTGTCCTTTAGAATGTTCATGAAATGGTCGCACAGCATTTTATATTAAACTAGCGGCCCGCTCGCGGTTTCACCCGCGTGAACGTAATAACATATATTATTAATTTCTGTCTCCTTGACTACGTCGTAGTGACGTCTATGCAAAATTTGAGACTTCTAGCATTTGTAGTAACGAAGTTTCATACAAAACTTTCAACTCCAAAAACAACCCCTTAGAAGTCGAATATTGCAAATTCCCGTCTTAGCGAGTACCTACGTCCTATAAATAACTCCTATGCAAAATTTGAGATTTCTATCACATGTAGTTTCTGAGATTTCGTGATGAGTGAGTGACCTTTCGATTTTATATATAAAGAAGATGTATGGCTGAAGTTAGGATATTGTGCATTTAGTTTACATTTTATTACGAGAGTAGAGGTAAGTCGTGGCCGTAGCGCAGGAGCACCAGATTGCGATTGTAAACGCGACAGTGGGTTCGATTCCCACTCTAGGATATGAAATATTTCATTTCCTCGCTGCCTTGATAACGAGGTAAAGCGCGACGTTGAGTTGTGTTACTCAACACGTGACGCCGCTAGAATTTTGGTGGAGAAGTGTCTTAATAGGAACTGAATGTCTTTACATTATGTTCCCAGGTTCCTTCTGCCTACACTAGTACGTGCGACTGTATCACACGCAACAAGGCGAGTGCTATTAAAATGACCTTAGAAATCGTGTACCTACGGTTTTTTAAAATAATCTTAGTATTATTGATTTTGATAGAAAAAGAGTAAAATATAAAGGCGGCTAGGTTGTTTGTTATTTCTTTATATACGTTTGAACTTTGAATTTATCTCTCAAAAATGAGACGGCCTAGGTAAATATCAGAAGGTTGTTTTATTTAGATTGTATCGCATTAATCTATACATTTTTTTAGTTTCACTCTGTATCCCGCGAACTTAGAGGGAGGGTCTTATCACTTCGTCTATACTTTCCGCAAAATTTTAGAGACATTGCGTGTTGAGTGGCGGATCACTATGCCACATGTCAAGACAAGACATTGTAATCATATGAAAATTCGTCATCCCCACTAGTGGAAATCGCACGTTTATCGCACATTTTATTATACGTAATAAATGAAGTATTTAATTTATTTAACTCCTTATATTTTACATAATCAAAGTGTTGGTATCACAAGACCAAGAAAAAGTACAACTAAAAATTAAAAATTAAAAACTTTCCCTACAAAGTACATAAACCCGCTATTACCGTGTGCAGTGAACTGTGCCACGACGTCGACGAGTCCTTTTTACTTATATTTCGAAATTTCACCTCTGGGACGGTGAAATGAAGTGTGAGATTCATATTAAAAATCTTTTCCTTGGATCAACTTTTCAATCAAAAGAATTAGAGGTTGAAATTTTATTAAAGTACGTTGATATCTTTATCTATGTACAATATTGTGCGGATCAAATAGAGGTTATAAATCAATTTGTTTCTATTTTCCTTTTACTAAAAGATACAATGTATAAAATGATTAAAACTGACGACGCTAAGGGTGTTCTAATTAAATATGAATAAAATATTTATGTATGAATTATGTATATAACTAGCGACCCAAACGCGACTTCGCTCGCTTAGAAAAACATCCATCTCAACTTTAACAATTGTAATATTACGTTAGATAGGATGGGATTCTATCTTGGGTCTCAACCCTAGATTCCCTCAGCCTATATACTCGTAGCATATAAAAAATACTTACAAAGCACAGTTAAGTCGATTTCGGCCTTCAGTGTATTACTGATCATCACATTCTTCGCCTCGCAGGTGTACCTCGCCTTGTTGTCTGACGCGTCAGCTTTGAAGGAGAGAACATTTTCTGACATCCTGCCGCTTGTTCTGTAACAAAAGGGAAATAGTATTTAATTAAGATGAGCTCACCTTTCTGTCACCAGCGAGGAAATGAAAATAATTCACAATTATATATATATATATATATTTTAATTTAGTCATAATAAAGTGCTAAGTCACTTTGTTCTTTATTAATTGAATCGATCAATCGACGAATTTGTAAATTTAGTAGCAATATTTGAAGCCAAACAAATCCACGAAAATATCTCGATATATAAAACTTGAAGGGTTTGTTTGGATGAACGAGCTAATTGAAATCTCGAATTGAAAATTATTTTTGTGATGGATAGTCCATTAATCGAGGCAGGCTATATATACGCTATATTATAACACGTTAATCATTTCAGTATAGCCCACTGTACCTCGAGCACTTAGAATGTGTGACGTGTTTGATACACACAACACTAAATTATTTATACAGAAACATGTAAAAAAATATCTTATTTTAAGTTTGTTTTAGTAAAGCAGAACGGGAACGGGAACGGCAGCAAGAATACGTAGATAACTGCTGAAAAGTGAAAAACGATCCCGTCTCGACTTGAACTTTGAAAAGTTTGACTTAACCGTTTTCGCTTTGAATCTTAATTACTTGGAGTTATGTTCGGAGTTAGCCAGATAAGCTGCATAATAATTTGCAATACAAACTATAGACAAATGTATGTATGGGTGTATAGCAAACTAATGTTGGTATGGAATATCTGGTAGGAAAAGGAAATCTTAATAGAGTGGTGCTGTAAATTTCTTAAGAATACACGTGAAAGTTTTCTTTTTTGTAGTTTTTCTCTGTTTCCCGCATATCATTTTTATATAACGGTAAAACTCCTGAGAATAAACGTGAAACTTAAGTTTTTTTTTTTAGTTTGACTTGGTATCCCACATTTGAGTGGCGGTGGACTTCGTGTGGAGTGACTCAACACCGCGCATTGTTTATATTTCGAAATAACGACTATAGTGCGTCAGAACATAGCAAGTTTGTTACGTCAATTTCCACCGCGACAAAGCCGTGCAGGTTATTAGTTCGCCGTAAAAATGAAAGGATCTTCTATACTGAAATGTATTTTTCTATACAAAATTTCTAACAATATCCGCAAGGTAACGCAGAAAAACTGTCCCAGATTCTAAATATATTCATCGTGAACCCGAAACTTCTGCGGGTAGTTTTAAATATTTATAGAAAATAAAACGCAAGCGTCAGCAAAATCTGAAGTTTCCCCACTTTTACTATAGTTTAGGTTTTTTTGCTATACAGAAAGTATTAAAGTATCAAAGTAACATTTGCGTAACTTAACGCTTGGTAATAGTAAATACTTCAAGACTTGATAATGTGTTAATTAAATATCGAGAAAGTGATGGTAATGGTGCTTTTTAGATAAAAGAGAAACGGAGAATTGAGGCACTAAAAGGATCATCAGCCATAACTTTATTTAAAATATAAGCATCAAAATAAGAGTGGCTTTAGAATTTGAACCATCCCACTATATATGTAATATAACAACTTCACGTTGTACTACAAATATAACATAGACACAGGAACCTTATGTTACCCATGAACCACCTAATTTCAGAGATTTCGTGTTGAGTGGCGGAAGTCAGCGCTACGCTATGTTTTGTTACGAGTGCCACATAGCAATCAATACATATTGATAATATAAACACTTAAACTTTACAGTAATATACATATTATAGTTCCTCTTCTTCAGTATTGAAGTAATATTGCAAATTCAAACATTCAAATACCCATGTCTGTATTTTCCTTAATACATAATAGAACCTGTTACGTTCGTCATAAGAGCGTATTTCCTTTTCACCAGCGTTCCAAAGACGAGTCATAACTGCAATTGGTCTAATGATTTTACCAATCACAGGATGTATTCATGTGTATAATTATTGCGCATTAAGTTATAAGCGATAGCGTTTAGCGGGTACCCGTCATATATTTTCTATGTAAACATTATTTTACTATCAAAATAGAGATCCATTTGATAATATTTTAGTACGTTTTATCGTCCGTTAACATCATAATCGTCACAATCGTATTCGATTATGTGAAATGTGAATATAAAAATAAATAACCTTTTAATCATATCAAAATGTTTTAACTTTCAAACTTTTTTTTATAATTAGACTTAAATATCGTAAACGGAGATGGAGTCGACATTTAAAAGAAGAAATTATCCAATTACAGAACATGGTTTTTTTTACAATTACTAATTATTAAAGAGTTAGACAGCTAATTATTATTTACTATAAACTAAAATCAACTAAGCGACCCTTTATATCTAAGACAGTGAACATTTGAAATGATATCACAGATTATAGAACGTGATATCAATGAAAAATGATATAAACCATCTTTTCTTGTTAAAATTTCCATTTCCGCAAAGAAAACTGAGTTCGCGAAGATCCAATCTTTCCTTTTATGCTTATTTGACTGATGGCTACAGTCCGATGATATATTATTTCAACTGTCCAGCTTTCGAAGAATATTTGTTAAAGTCTATATTATTTTGTCAGTTTGGTTATAGTTGGGGAGAAGTTGGAAGGTCAAACACAGATTTGTATATTGGAAATAATAAAGGTTGTGTTATTTAGTTATATTGTTTAAAAAATATTTATTAGTAGAAATATATATAATTCTAATGACTAGTTTCATAAATTCACCAATTAAAATGACGAAGATATTTAAAATATAAAAAATACCTGGAATACGATACTCTATAAAGTGTAGTGTACTCTATAAAGACTGCGCCATGATTACTTTAAAGGACTAATTCAAGGAGAAAAAATTATTAATAAAGAAAAAAATAATAAAATAACATATATATTTTTCACAAACTTTCTTTCTCGTTTCGGCTTAGAGAATCGAGTTCAATACTAAGTAAAAAATGGCAATCCACAAATAAGGATAGAGTTAGATTTAAACCATTATTACATAAGGAGAGTCTGCCAAGCGTTTTATACTAACGACTTATTTATTCCGATTTTTTTTCCAACAATGGACGTGAATGATGATGTTATAATGGCCAGAAGTTCCATGATTGATAATCCCGTTCGGACATTCCATTGAAAACCGTCGAAATGAAAAAATGTTTCCAAAATATTGAACAATTAAAACTTTTTTATATTAACGAAATATGTTAAAAATTAAGCTTCATTTTCGACGAGCTAAGTATTCTTGAATATTGAAATATTTATAATATGAGATGATATTTAACAACTTTTTGCATAAAACCTCTGTTATAAAAGATGAGATAAAATCGTTTAATATAAATATCTCTACTCATCGCAAAAGGAGAAAATTATTCTATTCCTAGCGTAGTGCCATATAAAATTAGATATGTAAAGGTCTACAGTAGTTTCGGATTCCTCACAGTAATTGAATTTTCAACAATTGACGACACCAGAGAACGCAGTAAGGCTCTATAAATATGTTTCAAAGTCAAAGTCAAAGTCAAAGTCAAAATATCTTTATTCCATAAAAATGCTTAACATTCACTTGGACATGTCATAAAAGATAAAAAAAAAAAAATGGAAAACAAAATAACCAAAAAAAATGTGCAATTTTGACTTGAAAAAAGCCCGTTCAAATGGTTGAGCTCATGAGAAGATACAGGCAAAGAAACTCATGGCCACTCTTTTTAAATGCCAACATTTGTTATAAATCACAATTAACAATTTAACTTAGAAATAGAGCAACTCATTTCCAAACATCTTTATCGCGAACATAATCTTTAACAGAGTAATAAGCTTTTTGGCAGAGCCTGTGCTTTACCACTTTTTTAAATTTGTTCAGTGATAAATTAACCACGTCGTTTGGAAGTTTGTTATAAAAGTGTATACTTTGACCTACGAATGAGTGAGACACTTTATGGAGCCTAGAGAAGGGCACAGCAAGCTTATTTTTATTTCTTAAATTATATTGATGGAGGTCACTGTTTTTATTAAATTTATTAATATTCTTATGCACATATACTAAGTTGTCGTAAATATATTGGGAGTGTAGTGTGAGGATGTTAAAGTCTTTAAATTTATTCCTTAGTGACTCCCGTGGACCCATTTTATAGACTGCTCGGACAGCCCGTTTTTGGAGCACAAAAATGGTATCTATGTCAGCGGCACTACCCCAAAGTAATAGGCCGTAAGACATAATGCTATGAAAATAGCTGAAGTATACTAAACGCGCGGTGTCAACATCGGTCAGTTGACGAATCTTGCGGACAGCATACGCTGCCGAACTAAGTCTACCAGATAAAGTTTCTATATGCGGACCCCATTGTAACTTAGCATCTAATGTTATACCTAAGAAAACAGTTTCATTAACTTAACAATATCCTAGAAAGAGCATTGTTTACATCGTCAATTTCCAATTGCTGTCTATTAACCTTAAAAACTAAAGATGTATCATCTGCAAACAACACCATTTCACAGATATCTCTCATAAGGTGAGGTAAGTCATTAATGTACAAAAGGAACAAAAACGGACCCAGAATAGAGCCTTGTGGCACCCCCAATGCTACAGGTGACCCGTGTGATAGTTTCCCGTTGACATTTACCTTTTGAATCCTATCACTTAAATAAGAAGTGAGAAGATCCAAAGCAATGCCTCTTATACCATAGTGGTGTAGCTTCCTGATAAGAGTTTTATGCTGCACACGATCAAATGCTTTGGATAAGTCACAAAACACCCCAAAGGCATCACGTGACTCCTCCCAAGCCGCGAATACACTCTCTAATAATTTGACCCCAGCATCAGATGTTGACCTTCCACGAGTGAAACCAAATTGACCTGTGTGCAGTAATTTATTTTTATTAAAATAAGTAAGAAGCTGACTGAGTATCAGCTTTTCAAAAATTTTACTAAACGTAGGTAGTACTGAAATCGGTCTGAAATTTGTGGGGTCTTGCGTACTACCTGATTTAAACAATGGAGTTATTTTACTATATTTCATCAAATCAGGAAACACTCCACAATCAATACATCTATTAAAAATTGTAACTAAATCAGGAATCAAAATATCAATTAAAGAATTTATGATATTAACTGAGACACCCCACAAGTCGGCTGTCTTTTTCATACTAATTGATTTGAAAGCTACACTAATGTCTGAATAATTTACATGACGGAAAACGAAACCATTATAAAATTCGGGAACATTGTCTTTAATTAACGATTCTGCAATAGTGGTGGAAGAACCTAAATCGTTTGTTAGACTGACTGGGAAAGTAGAGAAAAACTTTTCAAATGCAATGGCCACTTCCAAATCGGAATCAACAATGTGACCGTCAATACTAAGTTTAAAATTAGAATCTTTCACCCTAGTTCTCCCAGTCTCGGCATTAACAACCTTCCAAGTGGCTTCAATTTTATTATTACTATTTCTGATTTTTGTTTTAATAAATAAAGATTTAGCAATTTTGCAAACTCTTTTGAAAATTTTAGAGTAAGATTTTAAGTACTCTTTAAACTCTTCACCACTATTAAACTGTTTTTCATAATATAACATATACAGTGTCTCCCTACTCTTATAAATACCTGCTGTGGCCCAGTCTCCAAAGATAGGACTATCAGTAATTGTAATCTCTTTGGGAGTAAATATTGAATGAAATTTATTAATAAAAGAGTAAAAAAAAGAATTGTACAAAGAATTGGGAGGTAAAGTTATATATAAAACTAGTAAATTAGTTAGTAAACTAACTCTCATACGTTCCAAACGACTAGCTGTGACAGGTACAACAGCAATTCTTTTCTTAGCCACCTGTTTTTTCTTACTATAGAATTCTACTAGCTGACCAGAGTGGTCAGAATCCAATTTATTAATAATGTTTTTGTAGCATGGAATAATGTCAGTAAATATGTTATCTATACAAGTACTAGTCGTAGGAGTTATTCTGGTTGGCTCCATAAATAAATTAAGTAAATTGTGTGACTTAAAAAGACTTAATAAATTAATGGTGGGACTAAAACTTTCCAAAATATTAACATTAAAGTCCCCACACACTAACAAAGGCTTACCCGACTTGGTAAGTTTGCTTAAGGCCTCATCCATTACTTCTAAAAATAATTTTAAATTGGCGGAGGGAGGTCTGTATACACATATAACAATGAATTGCTCTAATTGAACACACGCTAATTCGATAGAACATTCTACAGAAAGGGACACAATATCTTTCCGTTCCTTGAACTTAAGGTTCTTGTTTAATATTATAAGCGACCCCCCGTGTATTGTGTTGATTCTGCAGAATGAGCTTCCTACCCGGTGGTTTAATTTCAGAAACCACCGGGTAGGAAGCTCATTCTGCAGAATCAACACAATACACGGGGGGTCGCTTATAATATTAAACAAGAACCTTAAGTTCAAGGAACGGAAAGATATTGTGTCCCTGTTGCTGTTGTGTTAACTATGCTACCTTAAAAATGCTAACGGAGTATCTTAACACTAGGTTTCGTTCTGCCTACACTGCTATATGGGGGATATAGTAGGAAAAGGAGAAAAAGTCCTATGAGTGGAAACCAGTCGCGTCGCGATAACCAAACAGCCGTAGCGTTTGCAATTAGATGACGTGCTACTGCACCACGATAGCATAAACAAAATATGCGTTATACAAATATATAATAAGTAATATATTTAATTTAGATGAAGAGTCCTTTACTTAAGATTGTGTCATGGCGGTTGTGTAGACTTACAAATATAAATATTCTATTCCAATACAAAATTACATTACAAGAATTCAAAAGTTTTATGAATAATTCAAAAGCTACTTAAAGCCCTAACTGTTTTGAAATTCAAAATAATTTTGAAAAATATATTTTCTACTTGAAATAAATGGAGATAATTTGGAAACACTAAGTGTTACATTAAAAGTTATTATTACGTTAAAATATTCTAAAACATAGCTTCATTTAGAATCTGGAGTTAATGATTGGTATATTTTATTTTAGTTAGTCACTACTACTAACTACGTTCGTAAATAATTAGAAATATATATTTACACTTAATATAATGAAACAGAAGCTAAAAATAACACAATTTATCTTTTCCTCTGAAATATAGAAGAAAAACATGTGATAATAAAAATAGAATCAGTATAACATTAATAGCAAAAGAATAAGACTCAAGAGATATAATATCATAATACAAGCAACATTTGTACCAAGAAGTTAGATATAATATAATACCACACAAAAGGTAGATAAAGCCGGAAAACTCAATCTAGTTTAGAAATATACACAACTCATAAAGAACTCGGTGCATTGTCTTAAACAGCGTACGCGGGGACTAATAAAGGCGGTTGTATATAACGGTTGCAGGATGCAACTTGTTCGGTTCAAATGCAAATATTATTTTTATATTTTTATTTTCTTTTTGTTTTTGGTTCTTTTGAAAATAAGTGTTGATAAATGTTATTTTCTTTTAATGAGATATGCTTTTGTATGGAATATCTTGTCATTTGAAAAATTGTCGAGGTGACGTTGAGATGAAAGTAATTGGATGAAAGTAACATTGATTTTCGTGTTTAAAACATATAACGCCTATTAATACAAAAAGCGGAAAATCGACCAGCCCTTCATTTTATTTTATATTATCTACTCATATCAAATGACAAAATATGTGTAAAAGTAAAAAAAAAAAAGTAGAAGATTTCAGTACTTCAATGCAATATTAGACAGTGGATATTTATTACACTTAAAGGCGATATCGTCTACAACGACATCAACAACACAGATATATTATTTTCATATTTATTTTTTCCTAAGTAATATGTATTTTTTCTTTGAAATATGTAATAAAAATATTTTATTATAATAAAGTCGCTTCCGCTTCCAACTTATAACCTTATTATAAAATTCTCTCTAAATTTTCTGAGGCGTTATTTATTACTTAATCTCAACTGTGAGAATGTTTTTAAGAGTAAATCCTCTGTAATATAACTCTTCGAAGTATAATATCTGTGTAGAATGTTATTATTTCAACATTTAGCTATCTTGACAGCTTATAAAAGCTAGTCTAATAGACGCAGGGGCTGTGTGACTGTAAACGCGACTGAGTTAGATTCCAACTCGAGAAAGTGAAATATTTAATATTTTTACTTCTTTCTCTAGTATCGAGTTTTAGTGTGGCCTTGCCTTGGTTTCGCTACTCAACACGCAATGTCTCCAGAATGCGGTGGAAAGTGGGGAGCGTAGTGTATTTATCAATAGGCTCCTTCTGTCTACCCTGCTATATGCGGGATACGGCCTACAACTATGGTTATAAGTTTCAATTATTTTACATCTCCCTTCACTATCAAGACATTCGCGGTGTTAAGTTCCGCCACTCAATACGCTATGTGTTGGATTTAGGAAAGTAGAGAAAGTAGAGAATGAATGTCACAATACAAAATTTTCATAAACATAAACCGTGAACCTTCTTTTTTATTCTTAAATTATACTACGCCATACCCAGATGTAGGTACGTACGTACCTATACGTATATTTTATTTTTATAAGTAAACGATACGGTTTCATCGAATTCCGAACTCGAAAACTGAAGAACGTATTTTCTTTTCAAACTGCGGCGTTTAACTTCGATCAAGTGTAATGTACACTGAATAAGTTAAATCGAAATTTTGTTTTATGTTATACTAACTTTTGTTTTTGGCTTTGTAGGTTTTGTTTTATTTTATACGTATTATAGAGGTAGATACAACATGTATGTACATGTTGTAAGGTGAGGCCATCGTGGCGCAGTGGCACAGCGTATGAACGTAAACGCGACGGTTGTGGGTTCAATTCCTACTGGGAAGAACTAATTATTTTCATTTCCTTGCTGTGGTAATAAGACAAAGCGCGGCGGTAAGTTCCGCCATTCTACACACAATGCCTTGACAATTGGGCGGTGCTTAGGGGATGTAGTGTCTTTCACTCACTATTCGCTGACTACCCTGCTATATACAAATAGAGAAGAATCATAGCGTAATTTCCACTTCACGTCCCAAAATATATTCAAAAATAAACCAAAAGAACAAATGCCCTAACATGTAGTCGTTAGAAAAAGCAAATCGTTCTCGCGCTTTAAAGAAATTCATCTTTATACATCAAGATTTATGAGGACTCCGAAACTTGGCGTTGTCTGATAAAAGTTTCCTCCCGCATGATATATTAAACTTCCAACCAAGGTTAGGTTTTAACTATTTTTTTCATTAATCATCCATTTTTCTTGTGTAAGAACCATTTTTTAAATATTAAAAGTTATTATCTGTGTACATTAGTCTAGTCTGGGCCATATTGTAAGGTTATCTATGTTTTTTATCTTCACGCTGAATCCCTCATATAGCAGAATAGGTGCTTAGTTTTTCATATAGATTCCAGAATTTGTAAAATATAATATACATCTTTAAAAATAATAAAATTCAAGGATGCGATGAGAGAGAAGATGTTTGTTACCAGGGTAGTCACTGGGAACCTAATGCGAAGAAAATTTTCCCCTCTTTGCACTCAATTTTCAAGATGAGAATTTCGCGTATTGAGTGGCGTATTTCAACGCCGCGCTTATCTTGCTACCAACGGAAGGAAATTTACATATTTAATTCCGAATTGAAATATATAATAAGTAACAAAAACTACGTCAATTTAGATATTAAACAGTATTTTTTGTATAAAAGGTATATAAAGAAAATTGAGAACTGTAGCACAAAAATACAGGATTCTTAGAAGCAATCCTGCCATTAAACTTTTCCTCTGGCGTCTTCGAGTAATTTTGTTCAGTGTAGTCTTACAAAGAAAAACGTTTATACCCTGTATTCTATTACGATGGGGCCAAGTTGTGAGCTTGAAGCGGTTAATTTAAATTATGATTATTATTTAAATATTTTTCAGGGTAGGCACAGGTCATATGCCGCCAAATTCTGGAGGCATGGAGGAACTCAACGCCGCACTTTGCCGCGCTTTGCCTCTACACCAGAGCGATGAAATGAAATTATAAATTTAAATAAATATTCTATTTCCTCGAGTGGGGATCGTACTCACAACCAGTTGCGTTTACACTTATATTTTGTGCTCCTAAGCCACGAGTGGCCTCAAATAAAAGTTCATATATAAAATATAATTTTTCCACCTGTACCAAGCGATCTCGACGTCTAAATAGGAATAGAATATCTGTATGCGTTAATATCTTAGATATTCCTTTGTCTGCAAATAGAGCTTACGTAAGTTAGGTATTCAGTAAGGTATTTTATTATTTATCTCTGTAAATGTTAGTGCTTTTACAAAATCTCTCGAGATAGATAAAATTAGTTACTGAATACTATGTATTTAGTTAGTTGATATATTCATATCAAAATGAAGTTAATATACTTGTGATGACGGGTGGTCTGTCTCACAGACTTTTCCACTTCTATAGTACCAACATAATATAATTATTTTTAATTTCTTGGTGAACAAAATTACCTACATATTACGAATTTGAAAATAGCAAGGAAAACCAAGAGGAACTAAATCTTATTAAAATTTTAGTTCGTCATATATAACAGTTCCTCATTATTCATTTTCTTAAGCAAACCAACGAAACGACAATATTACTAATTTGAAACTAATAAAAAACTACTCACGTACCTAAAACAAACTCAAACGGAAAAAGGGAAACGGGAAACTATGAAAGAATCAAGGATAAGACATATAAGAATTTGCGGCTTAGCGCAAGAATCGAAGTTTGACCCGTCGGTAATCCCTGGATCATTTATCATGTTCAGCGTTTTTGTGAACGTCAAGTGTGGGTATTACGGTAATCGTTGATTACCATTATACGTGAGCGGTAATATGGGCTTATGTGGGATTATATGTAGTAACTAGCGGACCCGGACGCGGCTACGCCTGCTTGAAATATAAGAATATAATTTCTATACAAAATATAATTTCAATCTAGATAAAATGCTAAAAGTGACTATTACATTTATTTTCATAAGGATGAATATCAAAATGACGCGGTAACGAACGCGGTCGCGTAGCGACGACGGTTGTTAATAACATGGCAGAATAAATTGCATGTCAAATTAGAAAGTATTTTAATTTATTAGTATATACGTGTAATGTAATGTTATATAACCTATAGCACTTCTGAAGAATGCAGCTTTCATACAAAACAAAAACAAAGTAAATCGATCCAGTAGATCCAGAGATCTTAGCGTTCAAACAAACAAACAAACAAACAAACAAACAAACAAACAAACAAACAAACAAACTCTTCCGCTTTATTATATTAGTATAGATATGGGGTAACTTGTAGTCGTGGCGCAGTGGCACAAGCGTGTGACTGCACGTCGGTTGTTGCTCCGCGCGGCGTTGAGCTACGATACCGATATAGATTTTTGTACAAAGTTGTTGATGAAAAATGTTATCTAAGTAAAAATAAAAAAATTATAGGTATATTTCAGTAAATGGCTGAACATATGTATTGTATTGTTACCAAAATAATAATGAAAATAATTCATTTCCCCGAGTTAGAATCGAACCCCCAATAGCCACGCTTACATTCAGACGCTGTGCTGCTATTCCAGAAGAACCTATACATATAAGTAATGTATTGACTTTACCAAAGACTTTAACGCTCAATACATCAGACGCACATCACTAGCGCACGCATAAATTACGAAGAAAAAAGACATAAAACATTAAAAAAACCATACATCAATAGTGATGTACCAGTAATGGCTTATCGATAGTCGATATCGACGTAATGTGCCCTCCACAATGGACTGTTGACATTTTTACGATCAAGATCGCCTCGAGCTCTATAATATGGTGTTTTTTAATGAAATTCACGATATATTTCTTATCTGGAATTGTGTAACTTTTATAATTCTGAACTTTTTGGTTTGTATTCACATGGTAGGTGGAGGCAATTCAGTAGTTTTAGTAGTCAGAGAGAACAGAGCGCCAAACGGTACGGTCTCTACCGCCTCGTTCACTGTCACGTGATTTGACACTCATTTTTTTTAACTTTTCTAATCAAATTTTTTTGATCTTACTAATTCATTTGGGATTTGTAAAATTTCAGCATTATAAATTCACAAGCCCCAATTTATAAAAAAATGTAAAATATCGAAGACGTAGTGACTTCTCACTAAATTCTTTCTTCTTTTGATACAAAAAAATATTTTTTTATATATATATTTGCACTGCCATAATGTTTTTCTAATCATAAGCGAAATTGAGTTTGCAGAAATCCTCGGTTGTCTAGCTGACAGAACACAACCCCCGCGACACGACAACGACAATAATTTATTTAAGTAAGAATCGAACCCACAACCATCGCTTTTCCAATCAACATCAAATATGATTTAGTTTAATTTTAATTACAACATTCTGGAACTGAGATCAAGTCATCTACGAAACTTGCTTACATTTAGATTTCGAGACGAACTTTATATTTAGATTATCGCTTGAGAAGTTCTAACATGCTCGTAGCATATCGTAGACCGTTGATTGGAGAAATTACTTGTACCTACTGAGGCAGTGGTGGCGCAGTGGTACCACTGCTGTAGGATCAATTCCCACTGGGGAATCATATATTATTTATTCTTATTTAATTTCCTCCAAAGGTTACAAGTAAAAGATAATAAGGCAAAGCGAGGTGTTGAGTTTCACCAGTCAACACACTGTGCCTCGAAAATTCGAGAAAGAGTGGGGTATGTATATTTGGAATAGACTGTTAAGCTAAAATAATGTACAATTAGACTGTATTAAATATACAGCACGGATGAAGATTTGATTTTGTTATTTGTTCGACGGATCAAAATAAAGAAATAAATGTAGATTAATTTGTAAGAGAACGAATTAGTATTCAGATCGGACTGAAAAGGAAAAAAAAAATCACGTTTTCAATGTGGACCGCCACAGATTAGTAAGTATAATATGTATGTGAAATTTACGATATGCATCAAATTTTGTAAATTATTAATTTCTTCAAAGCAAAATTAGAAGCTTATAATTATATAAATCAAAATTTGTATACCAAAATAAAATAGAATTATATCAGTCTATCGCTTAATTAAACTCAAGTCTTTTAACTCCCATAATCTAATGAGTCCCCCGTCTGATAGAAAACACTGAATATTTTATTTTTAGCTCTTAATTGCACTTTTTCCTTTTAACGGAACGGAAATATTTAGGCCAGGGGAGGCCAGGGGAGATCAAAGTAAGATTAATCCTGAAAGCCCGCCCTGACGTTATAGCGATTTAGTCAAAGGTGTCAAAAAAAATGCGAACTCGAATGAAGACCGAATGGAAAAACGTTGCTTTGGCAAATTAAATATGGTGAGTGCCGAGTGGTTGAGTGGTGATGTGTAAGGAATATATGTTTTGTAGAGTATGTTCGATTTAATTATTTATGTTTTAGACATGGTACGCCATCTAAGGGTACTTACATGTTTCACTTCGCATTGTATTACCATAAAAAAATAAGAGCACTAGTAGTGAGCGTGAGCCACTACTTTATCTGAATGGACTTAAAGATGTCATACCAAATTTGTATCCACGACCACCTTGATAGATCAGACTTATTCAACATCACTGATTTCTAAAATCTAAGCAAAAATAAACTTAATAATATTTTTTTTTCTATCACAAATACATAATCGCATTACGTCCAAAGGACAGGAAATGAGAATGCCCCGTTCGAATTTATTCGATGTAGAATCACAAATCTTTAGGGAGGCCTTACTGTAGCTTAGGGTTAGATCTATTTATTGGTATCTAATGAAATTTTTACCGATTTCAGGAAAAAAAGGAACTTGTTTTTATTTTGCATGTACGATTATATTTTTTGGGAAGCATTTGTTAACGTTAGTATTGAGGGTGCGCGACGGTTGTGATTTCGATTCCCAGTTGGGGTAAATAATTATTTTCATACTCAGTAACAAGACACAAGGCAAGCTAGAAAAAATTAATACTATATTTTTTTGCAAAATTAATACAATAATAATGGGCTTTAAATCTAAAATCTATTACGGCTAATAGTTAAGTTTACTTAAAATGTAATGTTCCCTCTTAACACTAGGTTCCCTCAGCCTAATCAGCTCTACTTCCCTTTTAAGCTAAAATAAAAAAGTAAAAAAATGTAAAAAATGGCGAAAGTATAACACAAAAGTTAATATTTCCACTCCATAAGCAGCGTTAGATTCTCATATTTTAAGGAAAATTGTTTGATGGTTTAACAGAGAATTTAATAATAAATTACATCGGAAATTTTCACCAAATTTTAAACCAATACCAATATTTAACAATAAAATCCAACCCATAATACACATATTGACCAAACACATAACAAGAAGTATCCAAAAGTTTGTATGGTTCATACAAATAAGCCAACGTATTGAAAATCTCTAAATGAATGTCTGTATCGCCCTTAAATTATTCGCAATTACGTATAACTCCGAAACTCCATATTACATTAGCTATAGAGCATACATACATACATACTGCGTGGGGCTCTATCAATTGCTTTTATTGGCTCGTAACGTATTTTATACGGTTGTTGTGTGCAGTTATCAGCAACTTTGTACATTTGTTATTACATTGTAAATCAGATGTTGGGTTTTTTCGTATTATTTTACGTTATTTTCTGGTAGGTATTTCATGGTAAAAATCGAGAAAAAGTTCTCCTTAATTACCATAATTCGGCTACAGACGATATTTATAGATTTTGATATTAAAATTTTTAGTATAAAGCACCGATCTTCACTATGTGTCTATTTATAGATATTACCTACAATAAATAATATATCATTGCGATGATGTGCTCCGCCATGTAACATGCGATGTATATAAAATCCAGAAACACTTTTTGTATGGGCTGATTAGGTAAGTTGCTCTATTTATATCATTACTGTGAAGCTAAAGGGTCTGTCTTTGTAAACGACAAATCTCAGGAACTGGTTCGAAATGAAATAATGTTTTTATGTTCAATAGTTCATTTGTCGACTCAGCCTATGGACTATATTATCGATGTTAATCAAGCTATAAATATAAAATATTCTCAAAATAGTACTCGAAGTCCATTACAAGACCTTACATTAATACTTTTTATTGCTATCAAACTATGAACTACTAGAGAAGTAAACCGGAAGCAACACACTGTGTGATACAATCAGTTACAAGAGGCCCTATTCTGCTTGGACCCTTACAATAGGTATTATTTAAAATTGTAAACCACTACATTACTACAATTGATATAAATATACGCTTTGTATTTATAATATTTTCCTATTTATAATACTATAGTACTCCTTTTAATTAAGTTCTCGCTGTATTCCGCGCATAGCAACAAGGCAGGCAAAGGGAACCTGGAAACCTGTGTTAACACAATTCGTTTCCCTTTTTTTACTGAATTCTCGGGACGTTACGTGGAGGAAGTCAACACGGAGCTTTTGCAGAGCGAATAAGTGAAAATAATAAATATTTTGGAAACTACTAACAACATATACTCTGTTGACCATTTACACTCAATTTTCAAGATTAATTAACGCCGCCCTTTGTCTTGTTGTCGTAGAGAGTGGAATCTGTGAGAATGGAACCCACCAACGTGACGTTTGCTGTTAGTTATGTTAAGCCTAAAATAATCATAGTACAGAGAACGGAATATATCAATCAATAAAGGACAACGAACAGAATTAATCGACATAACAAATAAATAATTTAGTCTACAGTAAAAAAATAAATAAAAAATAAACTATTACTTTAATTATATACTTGCGACCTGCGCCTTACATATCTAGTCCACTCACTAACACATCTATCATACGCCACTACAAAAGTAACGTAACGTGGTATGCAATAAAATCGATAACGTTATAACGTCAGGTAGTGCAGTTAGCGTCGTATAAATCAGTTTCCCGTCGTCGGTAGGCGCGTCTTAATACAATTTTACAAGTGATGTTTGTTTTAAATAGGCGCAAGTATCGATATAATGTGGGTAGTGGATGAATATCGATGTTTTTATTTTATTTTTTGCAGGTAAATAAATCGGGCGATTGTTTAGTTTTTTATTATTTATGTTGTAATGTTTTTTACATTAAAATAATAAACGTTAGATCTATTTAAAGAAGAGATGTGTTACTTACCATCATCTAACAAAAAAAAAACTAGAACACCCTACTACTAGTTACTAGAAAAACCTAAATCACAAAATATGAGAAATGTACCAAGAAAAATAATATATTTTTATATCCTATACATATAGGTATTCGACTAACATAAAATTTTGAGAGGTCTTGAAAGAAAATAGCATTTCCTAGGGAATTGGCTTTGCGGTGTAACACAGTCATTTGCATGCATTATTTAAATAACGTATGTTGTAAGAAGTAATATATGGAGATGGCATTGTTCAGATTATTTTTGCGTTTTAGCTCAATTATAAGGTTATTTCGAAGATCGCTGAAGTAAATTGGTTTTAGATATTATCTTTTATGGACAGTAGTGAGGAAAAACTGTGATTTTACAGTTAGTTAAGTCACTCAGCACAGGGAGGTTCGAATAGAAATTATAGATATATTATAATCTTTATAGATTTATTTGTTAGTAATATAAATATTTCTTCTTATTTTTAGTAAGATTAACTGAGGCGTTAAGTTCCGCTATTTTGTTCACAATATCTTTGTTAGTATGGAAAAGGAGAATGCAAAGATTTAGCATACAGCTTAACAATAAAAACCCTCATTAGATAACTAAAAGCAATAAAAACCGATATAATGTTAAGTTACATCACTAAACGTACTACATAAATCATGATACATCCCTATCTGTTGCCGGCTTAATACGATCCGTCTAGTGGTGTGGGGCGACCCCCTTAGCGTCGTCATTTTTATTTCATGTTGTTTTATGTTATTTTGTTAATAATTGAATTATTTGTTGTTATTGAACTGTTATTGAGTTTCAAATAGATAATTCAAGTCAAAGTCAAAGTCAAAATATCTTTATTCCATAAAAATGCTTAACATTCACTTGGACATGTCATAAAAGATAAAAAAAAATGGAAAACAAAATAACCAAAAAAAATGTGCAATTTTGACTTGAAAAAAGCCCGTTCAAATGGTTGAGCTCATGAGAAGATACAGGCAAAGAAACTCATGGCCACTCTTTTTAAATGCCAACATTTGTTATAAATCACAATTAACAATTTTAACTTAGAAATAGAGCAACTCATTTCCAAACATCTTTATCGCGAACATAATCATTAACAGAGTAATATGCTTTTTGGCAGAGCCTGTGCTTTACCACTTTTTTAAATTTATTCAGTGATAAATTAACCACGTCGTTTGGAAGTTTGTTATAAAAGTGTATACTTTGACCTACGAATGAGTGAGACACTTTATGGAGCCTAGAGAAGGGCACAGCAAGCTTATTTTTATTTCTTAAATTATATTGATGGAGGTCACTGTTTTTATTAAATTTATTAATATTCTTATGCACATATACTAAGTTGTCGTAAATATATTGGGAGTGTAGTGTGAGGATGTTAAAGTCTTTGAATTTATTCCTTAGTGACTCCCGTGGACCCATTTTATAGACTGCTCGGACAGCCCGTTTTTGGAGCACAAAAATGGTATCTATGTCAGCGGCACTGCCCCAAAGTAATAGGCCGTAAGACATAATGCTATGAAAATAGCTGAAGTATACTAAACGCGCGGTGTCAACATCGGTCAGTTGACGAATCTTACGGACAGCATACGCTGCCGAACTAAGTCTACCAGATAAAGTTTCTATATGCGGACCCCATTGTAACTTAGCATCTAATGTTATACCTAAGAAAACAGTTTCATTAACTACTTTAAGTTCCTTATTGTTCATCAAAACCCTGGTTTCTACTTGTTGAACATTCTTAGTAAAGAACCTGATACATTTAGTTTTACTACTATTTAAAAGCAAGTTATTGGCACTAAACCAGCACAATATCCTAGAAAGAGCATTGTTTACATCGTCAATTTCCAATTGCTGTCTATTAACCTTAAAAACTAAAGATGTATCATCTGCAAACAACACCATTTCACAGATATCTCTCATAAGGTGAGGTAAGTCATTAATGTACAAAAGGAACAAAAACGGACCCAGAATAGAGCCTTGTGGCACCCCTAATGCTACAGGTGACCCGTGTGGTAGTTTCCCGAAATATTCTACGAAATATTCTACGAAATAGTAATTATATATATTCAATAAATATGTAAATTTTCATGTAATTTCAAAGTAGTTTTATTTGTTTTGTGTAACTTACAACAATATTATTGTTTGGAGTTATTCTACATCAATAAATTGGAATAAGCTTGAATAAATATAATAGGAGTACGTTTGAATTTTACCAAAGCAAACGCTTTTTCCCTAATAACATAGGAAGGTAAGCCGAGAGAACTAAGTGTTAAGACTCTGTTCAACATTTCTGCCGAGACACTGCTCCTTAAGTGGCGGAACTCAACGCCGCTCTTTATCTACAAGAGCGAGAAAATGAAGATGTATTGAATTGTTTCCTTCCTTACGTAAGGGGGGATTGAACCTATATCCATCGCATTTATAGTCTTGACTGCCTCATAATTACACATGTAATGCATTTAAAGTTTTTAATTGGGTACTGAATCTAGTACAAAAGGCAGTTTATCTTAATAACATGGTGGCCGCGTTGCGAAGCGCTATAGTATCGTACGAAACGTTAGAGCAGTGTTACTGACATTTTGAAAATAAAATGCTGAAGAATTACAATTCTAATAGACACAGACTCTTTTGTTTGTGAGTTCGTTCCCCACTCATCGAAATAGTGCGGCGTGGTGCGGCGTTGAGTTACACCACACAACATGGAAAAAAGAGTCATACTGCTTTTTGTTAATAGGGTTTTCGGCCCATATTTAAAAGAAAAAAAGTACAATTCGATTCGAACCAGCGATTAAGAAATCAAAAGACCAATAATTCCTTATTTTACCAAGAAGTTAAAATATTTTATTTTATTCACCAACCTGTAAGCCATTCTTATTTGTTCCCCATTTTTGTACCAAATGAGCTGAGCAGGTGGGTTACCACCTCGGCTTCTGCAGACCAGTTCTAGGCTCTGACCACGCCTCACAGTTTCCCCTTCAGCGTAACCTTCGATGTATGGGGCACCTGGTGGATCTGTAAGAAAATTGTAATTTTGTTTATTAATCATAAAGCAAGATTATGCGCGGCGTTGAGTTCCGTCGTTCAAACAAATGATTTATTAAATTTATTATTCGCTCTTGTAAAATAGTTACGCTTCCTGAACATGTTTTGAATTAGTACAGAAACTTAGGAAGGGAGCGTTATTAACATTACAGTATTCTAAAAATATTTAAAAAAAAAAAATAGAATATAAGTACAAGAAAAAAGATTTAGAAAAACTAGCCGGCAATGCCTTAGAAAATTATAAAATTGCATTAAATTTGTAACAAACATTAAAAGTAAAGAACCAAGAAATATATACTTCTTTTAAAAATATAAAAATTTTAAATTAGTTTCGTAATTGCTAAGAGCAATTCGCTTCAAGCAATATCATTTTTTATCAAAGAAAGTTAAGTTTTCCAAGTGAATGTACTAGAAGATTGTGCCGTCTTTGTGTCTAATGCACTTATGTATGTGTGACTGCAGTGGTTTCATTGTTGTCTTTCGACGTGGTCACAGGTTTGATTTATCGAAATGAAAATAATTTAAATATTATTTAAATAATCCCTCAAATTTTTTAAATTAATATTGTAGTTAATTACTTAATCAATTTATTAATTTAATAATAATTTAATATAACACTGTCGTTTCCTAGTGGGATAGCATCTAGATAAACGTGAAGGTTGTGGGTTGGATTCCCACTGGAGGGAATACATTATTTTCGTATCGTCGCTTTGGTAATAGGACTAAGGGATACCGACGACACTGATTTTCGGAACATTGTGTTCTCCTCTTCAACACCTAATATCTCAAAATTTGAGCAGAAAGTGGAGTATAGTAACACATCACTATCTCTCCGCTAATTAAAAAAATGCATGATTTAACAAACAAAAACTCATTACTATACGTCGGCTAACACTTTCCTTTCATTATTGAGCTATTTTCCGCTATAGTGCAACCTGACACCGCATGTGTCTGAGTGATGTTTTTATTTTAGCGTGGCCCTCTTGGAATATTAGAGATAGTGACTTGATTAGGGGACACTATCGATATTGATTTATATTATGTATTTGTTTTATTTTGAATATTATCACGTTAAGAATTATTTTTTTAACTAAGTGTTTTCTAACTTTGTCATTATGTTGATATATTTTGTAATATTATAAAATTGTTGGAGTAAAGTTCATCACTTCTTTTTATTGTATCATCAAGTGTGCAAGAAGTTGAAACTGAAATTGAGATTTTTTATATACCTAACAGTCACAAAATTCAACCACAAGCTTCTTACCAGAGGGAGAAAATACAAATAATCCATTCCCTCCCGTAAGTGTCGAACCCGCAACCATCGCGCTTAAAGTCAGACACTATGCCGCAGCTCTAAGAACGCTTTCAAAATCTCATTTATCGACAAAATTAAAGCCCCTCATTACGTAACCTGAGTATAGGGGAAAAGAAAACACAGTGTACGTTATAATTATACTGGCTGAAGGAATTCTGGAACACCCTGTATTTAGCACATTATTATAATAATATACCTTAATATTTATAGGGATTATTTTGCTCTTTTATATATGTTAGCAAAAAGAATATGACGTCGATTTAACGCTGTTACCATACGTATAATTTGAATATGTTTAGATTTTTATAATATCTAACATTATAGCGAAATATTTTATTAAGTTTTAAATAAAGTAGGATTAAAATTTCCACGTATTGATAACGTTTTAAGACAGATACGTGTTGGGTCGGAACTGAACGCCACACTTTGCCTCGTTCCCAAGAAATTCCGAGGAAAAGAAAAATAAATTCTTCAGTCCCCTGAGCCCACACAACCCACAACCGTCACGTTTACAGTTGCAAACTTGTCTCCCTGAGCCACGACGGCCTATTTTTTTCTTTCTTTCGAACGAAGATTGATGGTTTCATTTAAAAAAAAAATGTTTAAACTTAATATTAGTGTCTTCCTATAACTGAAATCTTCTTATAACTTTGCTTCGTCATTCATGTATCTTATTTCAAAACATATTTTTAGCAAATGCTTTAATCATTGAAGTATGTCCGGTGACAGTCACCTTACTAGAGATATGAAATTGGGAAGCTCACTCACAAGTTCGCAGAAGACGTTATTGTAATATAAATAGTATTTATTTTATTTTAGCTTCAAGTTATATAGCGCACGTAGTAGACACTTCATCACTTTCCCGTGAATTCTTGAGATATTACGTGTTGAGTCGGAACTCAACGCTGCGATTTGCCTCGTTACTCGAGGATATGAAAATATTTAATATTTCACTCAAGCAAGTGGGAATCTAATCTACAACTGTCGCATTTACAGTCGGACGCATGTGCCGTCGTTTTTAAATTGCGTTAACCGTTAACCCTAACGTCATGTTTTAGTTCATCATAACGAGAAAATTATAGTGTTTTAAACATGAAATATTACCTCGACTATAGATCGAACTCATAGCCACTATATATGCAATTAGAAACTAATCCACTGTGTCATTATTACAATAGGGTACAATTCTGGGTTTTTAACTAAAAAACACTAACAAATACTTAAAAATAGTACAAAACGTGTTAAAATGTAAATACCGTTGCCGTACGTAAATACATTGTTCCTTGCACAATTAATAATTCATAGAGGGCGCAAATGTGAACGAGGCCCCGCTTGCCGATTCCTAAATTTGTTTGTTGACGCTACTATGTCATGGTAGGGGTGTTTTTTTAAAGGAAATTTAATTACTACATTTATATTACTAATTGGTTATACAGGCGGGTGGCAATTCGAATCTCAGCTTAAGAATATTTGGTCATGTGTATTATGTATTTGTTTTAGTACTTTGGTTGATAGCCCGCTATATGCGGGATAGACCGTGACGTGGGTGGATCATTCGTAGATATTGCATTTGTTAATTTCTACTCCATTTAAGTAATTATGCAAATTGAACAAATGAACAGGATTCCTTGACTTGAAGAAATATTTTATATATAGGTGTTTAATATTTTCGCTTCTTTGCTCTGGGAGTTAAGGCAAAGTGTGCCGTTGTGTTCCGCCACTCAATACATAATGCCTCCAGATTTCGGCGGATAGTGGGGAGTGGAGTGTCTAACACTAGGTTCTCTCTGCGTATCCTGTTGCATGAAGAACGTAATAAATATGCTATTTTCGAGATCGAGAGTGAACATTCTGATTTTACTCTTTAAGTTATTTAATTAATTTTACTCATTACCATTTTACCCATTCAACAAACAAACGCTCGAACCCCACTTACCCGACATAACATAATGTAGCATGACTTTGAAACTCGCAAAGATAAATTTCGGTCGCCCCCACCACACTAAAGTCAATAGTGGACAAAGTAAACATTTACGTTAGCTTTAAATGGCGTATTAATAATGCATGCGTTCGTCGCCAGCGTTCTGGATTTTCCGATGCATTTCTATGGAATGAAATGTGTGTGTGTGTTTTAGTATTACGAATAGATAGGTACCAAATGTGGGTAGTACGGTTTTGGGTTAAATTGGTTTCTAATTATTTTAGTACGTTTAATAAGAAATAATTAATAAAAAAAATCGAATTTTATTGAGATCGTGGTGCTTATATTTCGAAATTAATATTTTAAAATCAATTTTTACAGCAAATTTATAAAATGCTTATTAAAAAGATATGTGTATGTGAAAAGATAATACCCACACTAAAATAAGACTCAAAAATTTATCTCGCGCTGCATTCTCACATGGAAAAATGATTTAACACCAAAAGTAAGTAGGTGTAAGCCGACAGGAGGAATGTGCACAATTTTTCATAAACTCATAGAACAAACGACGCAAGTTATAAATGTCAAGGATTATCTCCAGACATTCGGTTATATAATTACAGTGCGTCACAAATGACGGCGGCGTTTGTTTTTTATTCCCGTAGTGCTCCTCATTTATATGGAGTTTGAGGAAACTATTATTAGTATAATTTGGATTTGTGTTGAAACGTGCTCTATTATTTTTTCTTTTGTTTTTAGTTGGTTTGTTTGTGATGCGATCTTAGGAAGTATTAGTTCGAATTGTAAAACTATTTTGGTTTTGGTTGGTCTATGTATCAGGAATGGGTATACTTCATCACGTAAAGCAGCACAACTTCTGTCCGTAGGTAATATTATGGTTAGGAATTCCATTTTTCGCCAGAGGAATGAATCATTTTCGTTTAGTAGATCCCGTAATAAGACTCAGCGCGGCGTTCAGTTTCACAACTTTACACACAATGTTTAAAAAATTTGGCAAAAATTTGCGTAAAAACTAACAAATGTGTATCTTATTTCTCCATAAACTACTGATCTATTTCTCTATCCTCCCATGAGCAGCGTCCCACCACGTAACTAAACCCCAATTAAAGAGTTAAAAGCTTATATGATAACAGCTTTAATGATAATGAATCCTGTTAACGGAAGAGATAGCCGAGCGTTAGATTGATGGAATCATGATCGAGAACTTAACGGTTTGGGCAACCGGCAAATTAAACTTGGCCAGACAATTTATGAGGAAATTGTACGGGGCCCTATATTATAAATGACTAGCGTCCCACGCCCGGCTTCACCCGCTCTTACTTATTGGTTTAATAAACAAAATCCTTACATAAATTGTAGCTTGTATTATTTTGATGTATAAGCTGTATTATTGTAAAGTTTCATCTAAATCGGTTTAGTACTTTTTGCGTGCAAGTGGAACAAACCTCCAATTGCATAAACTTTCACATTTATAATATTAGTAGGAAGGAGGATTTTTAGAGTAGCCCAATGATGATAGTAACTTAAGAGAAGTGTTTTTCTTAAATGTAATTTAGTTTAACCGACTTCAAAAAAGGATCAACATGTATGACGTATGTATGTGATAATGTAGTTATTATCCAATATTTTAGCGTAAATATATGAATATTGGATATTTGTTTGTTCACCACTTCTGCGAAAATAAAAGGCATATGGAATGAAGGTTGTTAAATGAGATCCTCCTTAGGGAACAATATAGGTACCTAAGTAATTGACAGTTATTTGAGGAAGGCTTTTCTAAATGAAATGACTTTTGATATTTTTAGACATCTTCAAAATCAGTGTGTGGTGTCGCAGTGGTATTGTATCTGATTCTAAGTGCGACGGTTGTAGGTTCCATTTCCACTCGAAGGAAAGAAATATTTTTATTTATTATAACAAGAACAACAGTATTGAGTACCGCTTTGCAGAATGTGAGGAACGGATTGACTCAGCACTGGGTTCCCTGTGCTGTGAAAGGTGAAGCTAAAAAAATATTTAATTGGTGTGATTTGAACTATAATTATTGTAGCTGTAGATTTTTTTTTTCAAAAATAATTTAAATAAAATTTTATTAATGACTGTTATATACTATATATAAACTTATACCTATCCGATATTTTCCAAGCCGCTTATAACAATATATAACAGAATAAACAAAAACAAACACACAAAAACAATTAATTCCTAGTTTCTTGTAAACAATGATTCATCCAATGTTTAAGTTAGAACAAAGTTTGTTTAACTTGTTTACATTTTACATTCGCTTCGCTTCGCTTTTGTGACGAAATTAAATTGTTAACCGTTTGAGATAACAGCACCTCGAGTATTTTAGGAATTTCTTTAAAGTTCCTACGAAGAATGCTTTAGCTTTGTCTTAGCGTTATAGTAAAAGAGCTTTCACAGTGTTTTATAATATAATGAACTTTATAACTAAGTATATTTTTTGGTTGAACTATAAAGTAAAACCAAAAAATGTAATAGTTATGAAACTGTTACATATATTTGGTTAAATTATTCAAAATAATTGGGTGTAGCTAACTAGGTCACTGATTAACTAGTTCCCCCAATATATCGATAAATTATTTCAAAATATTTTATACATTTTCCAATCGAACCCACAACCCTCTCGTCACAGCCAGACGACGATCATACACACGATCTATTTAATTTCCATACAAACACATACATACATTATCCCGCGTACAATAAAACCGTCTAACAATGATCGTTCCGCCAAGATGTATCGGTAGCAATATTTTTTGGACTCTATAGAATATCGTAAAAAGAAAAACTGAAAGTGTTCGAAAAAGAGTTTTGCTTGAATAAGCACTTCTGTTTTGTCGAGTCTATGCTTTTAGTTTAATATTTTTCGTGCTCATTCAGGTCATTTGATTTTTTGATTAAATTTTAAGGAGATAAGTTCAAATTTCATTTAGAAATGTTGTTTGACTACTCTGCGGCATGAAAGTGAAAAAAAACTTCAAAATGTGCGGAAAACGGAAAATTATTAGCTCTGGGTCTATTATTATATATATATATATATATACAGAGAATAGAGACTTGAGACTAATTACAAATATTATAATATAGGTATATAGTATAATTAATTATACAAAATAATATAAAAGCTCTTTTATTAGAACGCTGAACTTAAATCATTGTTTACAACTTCAAAGAAATTCTTAATTAATTGTTCGAGTGACACTTTAATATACTCTTACTGGTACTTCAAAAAATATTTTTAGTTATTGTTATTTCCTCGTGTTGAGAATGGCTGCGGTGTTAAGTTCCGCAATCAATCCTTAATATCTTAAATTCAGGCGACAGGTAAGTGAAGGATGGACTTTTCCTCAAAAAAAAAAAGGAAAAAACGTAATAAAAAATTACAAATTGAATAAAATATCCCGTCAAATAAAAAAAACACTCAGTATGCCAGAAGAAATTATATCAAACATGATAAAAATATACTTTGACATGGGTGTATGACGTCCTATATTCATATATAGATAGTACTTTGCGTGTGGCAACCACTACTTGCGAGTAGTCGTTTAAAATTACATACTATGTGGGAGAACTTTAGTTTGGGCTTTCGAGAATTTTTTAACTAGCTTTAATAGAGAATACTATATCCCGCATATATCATGGTAGGTAGAGGTATCTTGGGTAAGTGTGTTAAGTATGTTAAGGCACTACTAGATGTACACTAGTGTTAAGACACTCCGTTCTCATTAAGTCACTTACGTTTCCTAATATTAAAGTTTATTAAGATGCACGCACTAATCCAATTTTTCCAAGACAATGCATGTTGAGTAACGAAACTCAACACCGCGTTTGGTGTTCTTCCAACATATTTTGACTAAATAAAAAGGACATATTTTCTTAACGTTCTCTCTCTCCCTCTCTATTGTTCTATATAAAATGTAAAAACTCTCTATTACGTACATAAAACACTAAGCTGCACAGTACTCCTCATCGGCGTGTCCCTCTGCAGAGCCTCGTGGCGCGCCTCGCAGGTGAAGTCCGCGTAGTCGTCGTCGGCCGCCGCTTTGAAATGTACCCTGTTGAAAAAAATCATATATGTATATAGTTTCTTTAAATATAGAAACAAAAATGAATGCCCTAAGGAATCGATCCCGTAATAGATGCTGTGCCACTGCGTCACTGCGACGTCGTTATTACTTACATATTATGCGTAAGTCGTGGCGCAGGGGCAGAAGCGTGCGACTGTAGACGCGACAGGTTGTGGGTTCGATTCCCAATCGAGGAAAGGGAGTGAAATATTTAATATTTTGATTTCCTCGCTCTGGTAACGGAGGCAAAGTGTGCCGTTGAGGTTTACCACTCAACACGCAATGTCTTATTGGAGAGCAGAGTGTTTTATTACTAAGTTCCTAAGTTCCAGTACAGTGTGAAACTAGCATATTAAATGGCGAAACTCCACGTTGCGCTTTGTATTTCTGCGTATGGAAATAAAAAAAATGATTAAAAATAATCATTACCACGAGTGGCGATCGATCTTACAATCATCGCACTTACAACAAAAAGATAAAAAAAAAAATTGTCATGAAAAATACGTACAGACGGAACATAATCTGTCACATAACTAAATAAATAACCGTATATTTGTTTGGGGCATCCATTCGAAAGTTTCGCAAAACTTTTATCCCGTGTCATACATTTCGGGGCTGATGTATTTTTGATGGAAGCGACTTTATCTGATAAAACCTCGTTTCGGTAAAGAAGCAAGTCTAATAGATTGCGCGCGATGGGCGTGAGTTACAATTTTTCGGGTAATTGCTTTTTAGTAAATTGAACTTGTGTTAAGTTTTTAATTTAAGATTTTGCTTTATATTTAATTTTGTGTACACAAATTAAATTAAATTTACTTTCCTCTGTACCCGGCATATAGTAGAGCGGTAAGAGGGAACCAAATGCTAAAGCTCTCTGTTCTGAGAGGAATCGAACCTTTTAGGGCGATAAAGAATACATCTTATATTTAAGTAATATTCACATATACTGAGTAGACTGAGAAAAACTAGTGTCAAAACACTCTGTTTTCATCTCTTCACCCGAATGTAAGACAATGCATCGCTTTTTACTTAACTAAAAACATAATTAGAAGTATTCATTTACGTATCGTACACACATACGTCTACGTCTTATAAAAACAACACATAACTTGGCAGCGGCAACTGTATAAGCAAGCAAGATTTAATACATAAATGCATATTCTAAAATATCATGTTTTATGCAAAATATGCAAATGGTAGTGAATACTTCAGGTGTTTTAAAGTTGGTCTAAGATTTTTTGGTATTTATTTTCTTATATATATTTTTAAGTTCACGTTGCATACGTCCTGTAGTATATAGCAAAGTAATTACATTAACGCATTTCACTAAATGGGAATCGAATTCACAATCGTAATGTTTATGAAGTAAGATACAGTAGACTACGACAGTGCGGCGTTGAGTTCTGTCTCTTAATCGTGTGTACTACTACTAGCGTTTTTATATAGTTACTAAGATAGAAGATACTATTCTAATAAAAAAAAGATTACGCTTTTTCACCATACATGAAATAACCTGGTATTAAGACATTGCGTTCTCCATTTCCCACCTGAGACATTGCGTGTTGGCTGGCGTATCTCAACGCCGTATTTTACCTTTCAGATAGGAGAAATGAAAGTAATTTAAGCATATTAATAGTCCCGAGTGGTAATCGAATCTACAACTATCGCAATTACAATCACTGCGCCACCACGATCAACTATTAAAAATACAAACGTTATTTTCAAGTTAAATACTACATATAAATTCCATCAAGAAGCAAAACTATACAATTTCAACAATAAATCATGTAGAATTTCCAGAATATAAATAGAAATAGTATATAATACAGACGTACGTACGTCCGTTCTACACATCCAGTTACAATACAACTCGAGAAGCTATTTACGTGTTGTCTCTGTATGTTTGTACGTTTGTTATGCGTTAGCGTTTAAACTTTATTCATATTTTAATTCCAAACTTTGTTCCCCCTTGTTCATGACAGCTATTTCAATTTATAATTTTGATGGGATTTTCGTAACTTCTGCTGGAGAATCAGATGAATGGCCGGGATGTGTCTAACTGAACGATGGTCACTGCTTCAAATTTGGCCTAAAAAAATTGTGTTCTTCACTTCAAAGTGTTATTCCATACTCAGGATAGTTAAATCCTAAAAAATACATTAGTCTGAATAAAAACGTATGGCTTAGTGGTAAGAGCGCTAACGATAGTTTTCAAAAGGCGCGGGTTCGAATCCCGCTAGGTAAATATTTTACGTATACCGCAAAAAGCGAGGAAGACAAAGAAAACCTTAATCTGCAAGATTAATATATACACAAGAAAATAATGCAATTATTCCCTCGAGATTAAATGGTAATACAGGCAGGAAAGACCTAGGCTGACCTTTGAGAATAAAATCGATGATACTGGAGGAAGGTCACGTAAAAAGCGAGAGGTCCTTCCGCCATGAAGAGGGCATGGCAGACGTTGATAACAGTGGCAAACGAGGCGAAAGAGGTATGTAGAGACGTAGTGTTTGGTGTACTGATAAAGCGTAGAGCTAAGAAAGTTGCCTGAATGGGGAATCCGGTGATTAAACCCACGACCACTGCGTATACAATCCAACACAGTTCTCCCACTATTGGGCTTCAACCGTTCCGTCCTCATATTTAACACATTATACTGCAAAAGCATATTTTATTCTCTATACGATAGACCCTTATCAAAAGTGACACAGATTGTCTAACAAGTTAGTTTTGATGTGATTTTATCACTATATATTATGTATGGGACGTTTCTCTTGCCCTTGAAACTAGAGAACGGAGGTTTTATAAAATAATATTAATATATTTATAACTAATAGCCCGCCATTTCGTTTCCGTAGACTTTAAGACGTAAAATCTCGGTTTTCCATATTTCGTATTTTCGTGGTACCCTAGTTTTCGAACCCTGTCGCGTTTAGAGTCACACGCTTACTGATCGTGGCCCACCACGACTCGCAAATGAAAACATATTTTTAGATGTTAATAAAATAAAAAGTGAAAAAGCAAGTTTATCTTATGTTCTTACTTTACCTTGATATAGTGGTAAACCTTATTGATTTGGGGTTGCCAGTTGGACCCTCGATTTCTTTGATTTCTTCACTTGATACTGTAACAAAAATAATTTTACTTAATATTTTTTATTTGAAAAAATCAACTGTTTCATCAAGCATGATTTATAATTTTCTATATTTATTTTTTAAGCATCTAAAATACAAAATAATGTTAGTTACGTCCTTTCCTTAAAACCTACTTGGTCTCATACATATACATTTATCTTAATAACTAGTGTTTTATTTACGGCTTTACCCGCACGTAAAGTATTTTACAAAAGGAACTTACAAACCCAAATGTATGCCTTCTTATTTTCTTTACAACTATAATGTTTACTAATACGTGAGGCTGTCTTGCGTATGATTGTGAGGTCGACTGCCACTCAGGGGATCGAATTATTCTCATTTTCTTTCTCTGGTTACAAGACAAAGCCCGGCGGTGACTTTTGTCACTCAACACGCAATGCCTTGAAATTGCGCCGGAATGTGGGAAACGGAGTTCCTTAACACTAGGTTCCCTTAGCGGTAATCCCTTCTATGCGTTAAAAAATATAAATCTGTATTTTTTTTATTATTTAGTACGATATGAACGGACCAACGAACGAATATGAACCCGCGTTATAATTAAAGCAACGCCAGACTTAAGTGTGTAGTTTATTTCTGAAATTTGCATACTGAAACTATTAACTGGTCTCAGTTAAAACTACTGGTACAATAAACGTGATGCATAGAGCGAACAATGATTAGATATGATTCAAAGAAAATTATAAAAAAATATAGTTAAAAAATTACATTTTAAAAGTTTTATTCCATACTTAAGAAAGAAAAGTACTTCTTTTTAGAAAACCGTTGAAAACCATCCACTACGGCTTCGAATGTAGTATGCAATATCGGTTTCTAGACGCGGGTTCAAATCCTTTTAGATGTTCCTTACGTTTGCTATATAAGTATAAGTATTTTTTTTATTTATTTTGTTTGGAATTTTTGGTTGTGTTGTTCAAAATGTGCTTTCATAGTATTTAAAATGTTTATTATAATTTTAAATGAATTTCATATTGTAAAGTACATTTTAATTTGGCTACAAAATATAATTCTAAATGCCACATATAATCATGAATTTCTATATATGTAAGTAAGAGCATTCATTAAAATAATTAAAAACGTAATTTGGGTGAATACTAAATATTTTAACAAAACTCGAGTAAAAAAAAATATCTTTACAACATTTTTTATTAATTATGAAATAAAGTGAATTTGTTTTTTTTTTTATTATTAAACGAATAACTTTGTATAATATTTAAGACTCTTCAAATACAAAGCTACAAATTAATATTCAAACTTGTAATAACGTGACAATAGAAAGTTAGTCGTGCGTTGACCGCTCTCGTCTAGCTTAGACTGTTTCGCTATATGGAAACCGCAGTAATTGCGCCGTGGATATGTTTATTGTGGATGTAGATATTACCGTATTATATTACAATTATATATTTTTTTTAGGCAAAGGGAGTCCAGTGATAAAATACTCCACTCCCTATTTTTCGATGAATTCTGTAGGTATTGTGTGATGAGAGGCGGAACTTCCGCCTCTACGACACCATAGCAAAAGAAAAGAAAATATAAAATTAAACGCCATATATCGAGAAATCAAAATATAAAATACTTAATTTTCTCGAGTTGGAATTGAACACACAACCTGTCGCGTTTTCAGTCACCTCTATCGCTTGTGCCCCTGCACCCCGACTAGCCTTCATATAATGATATCATGATTTAAGAAATTAAATGTAGAGCGCAAACACATAATATAATTAATAAAATATATGTTATATAAGTTGACTAACTATGTAACTTTACTTTGGGCAATAAATTAAAAACGTTGCCAGACATCATATCATCCCTAAACAATAAATATTAAAATGAAACTTTAACCGTCAGTAAATTCTTACCGCGCCGCGTCTACATATTGCTGTCTCTACAAACCCTCTAGAGATGTACTGTTTAATTTCAGCAATTTAGGCAGAACACACCCTCAGCGAAAATACTTTGTCTCGAGACGAGTGTAAAACAATGTTTATTTATATTATAATGTACACTAAGCCAGTTAAATAATGTGTCGGAATTATTTTAGAGTGTATGTTGATTGTGGGCGAGGCAGTTGTTTGTGAGTTCTAGAGAATGGCTGATAAGTTTTAAAGAAATTATGAAAATAATTGTGTTTCATATTATTTTTATAGAAATAACTTTTTATTTTGTCGTTTTTGGTGCGTTATATTGTGAAATCTAGTGTAGAGATACTCCGTTGATATGCACGGCACAATTTTTGAGATATTGCTTGTTGAGTGGCCTACCTCATCGCAACGCTTTATTACCAGAAGAGATGAAGATAATTCATTTCTCCATGTGAGAAACAAGGCCGCAACCGTCGCGTTTACTGTCAGGTACTGCCTTTGCACCACGACGATCACCTCATCATATTACGAAAAGAATCATCAAAACTTTTATACATTTTTTTTGTTCACGCTTCACAGAGAGCAGGGTAGGCAGATGGACCTGACATCCTCCTAACCTTGTGTTGAGACATCAATTCTCATGAAGACACTTCCATTCTTCACTTTCCGTTAAATTCAATTTGGATGGTGTTGAGTAACGGAACTCAACACCAAAATAAAATGTATACCCAAAAAAAACCCAGTAAACAATTAACAGAAAAATGTGTGCCCTCTCAATATAACCTCCCAGAACATTATATGAACAAAGATCGCTTGATCACAGAATGCAGTATAACATAATAATGCTAACTCTATTTAGAGATTAGAACGTCAACACTCCAGCGCTCAGATTAATTCAAGTAATTTCTCTACAAGAGTGTCTTAAAGCTATAACATAGATTGTTAATTTATCGTACATAATTATTATGCATTAATGCAATAGAGGGACGGTGTTTGTCTGTAAATGATGATTGGAGATTCGATTCCCATATGAGGCAATTATTTATTTATATTTCCTCGTTTTGGTAAAAAGATGAAGAGTGGCGTTGAGTTTTGCTACTCAACACACAATATCTCTATAATTGGGCAGTGTGTGGAGAACGAAGTCGCTTAATACTAAGTCCCCTAAGTCTCCCTGCTATATGCGGGATACAGCGTGAAACTATAGAAAAAAAAAACGAAATATCCCCAGCAAATTTCAAACAAAAGCTGCTGAGCTGATTTATACCGATTTTTATTGGAAGCAAAGAACGGGTCTTTGCAAAACTTTAATTAGTTATAAAGTCTTTAGCAATTGGAGGAACTAATTAAACGATATCAGCTCCCAAACATTTGTGGAGTCTTTCAAGCCAATCTCTCTCAATATTGACGTCTTGAGGACGATTGGATTGCTTTTTGAATCTTTTATAAGGGATTTTATAATCAAATGAGAGTATAGACCGCCGTGCTGTAGTGACGATCGATGGTGTTTGGCGATCGTTTGTTGAATTTTCGTTTGGGATTTCGGATTATATTAATCTTATCTTCGCTCTGGTAACAAGACGCTTGGCGTTGAGTTTCGTCAGTCAACACACATCTCTCGAAAGTGTGCTCGAGTGTCTCAACACTGGGTTAAGGATGAAGATGTTGTTTTTTTCTTTTAGTGACGAGAGTCCGAAAGGTCGGATTTGGAATACTCGTTGATCTGTTGGTAAGCCAATTAAACCTTAATAAATCCTCTTAACAAATATTTTTAGTATTCCAATTAATAATTTTAATATTAAAACCTATTTTTTTGCGATAATTTTAGTTTTCCTCAAACCTTGAGAAGGAAAAATACCTCGACGACAATCGTAGAGCTTTTCATTTGGCGCAACGCAACAAAATCGTTATTTCGTTAAGGAAAAATTATTTCGGAAACATATTTACTTGAAATAGAACATACCTACTTGTTGGTATCAAGTACTGGAAAATGCCTGTTGTTAAATTGCTTGAGGGCTGTACGTATCATTAATTTTTATATTACTATAAATCATATTTATTTGAAAATTCTTTTATTTAAGTGTCTTATGTTTCTGTTTTAAATTGTGCTTTTTCTTTATTTATATGTTAAGATTTGGAAGTTTCTTTTTTGCATCAGCTTTAGCATCAGAGTATAGAGGTTCTTCGTTTTCCACTTTCTGCCGAATTTTCATTGCGTGTTGAATGGTGAAACACAACGCACTTAATCTTTGTACAATACCAAGGAAAGGAAAATAATTAATTAATTATTTTCCTAGCGCTATGGGGAATTCCCCCAACCTGGGATCGAACCCACCACCGTCTCGTTTACATACAAATAAGAACTTTTACTTAATGTTATACAATTGTAAAAAAATGTGTTATATTATAAAAAAAAATACAAACAAACAATACAATAATTATAGCTCATTAAAAATAACGGTTTCTTACGAAACCACGAGGGCTCTCTTAAAGAACGGCGTACCAGAGCACCCTTAGAAATGTCAAATTATTTCGACTATACCTGTTATACGGCTATAATGATAATTTACTGGAAAAAAATTATGTTTCCATTCATTTTTTTATGGAAAATTTCGTGGTAAATTAGTGTTGTAAGTCGAGGAGTTTGGGGATGGGTGAGTGGTTTGTAACAGATTCTTGGTCGTTTATTTATTTTTTGCATCACGCTGTATCCCGTACATAGCAGGATAGGCAGAGAGAATCTGAGAACCCAGTGTTAAGACTGTTCTCATGAACACTCTTCCGTTCCTCACTTTCTGCCGAATTCTGGGGGCAGCGCATCTTGAGAAGCAGAACTTAACTCCGTTATTTATTTAAAGAAATTAGAACAGTCAGTACCCACAGTCATCACGTTTACAATTCCACTGCGTCACGATGGCTTTTTATCTATGAAATAATCTACATATTTTTGGAATTGATGCTAAAAATTAAATTTATTCTCCATACATATCAATTAATAAGTAATTTTTCAATTTCAGCTCTCCGTCCAATATATTAAAACTGTCATAATAATTTTTATACGAAGCTTAATCTGACGTTATGTCATTATAAATTACCTATAATCTTATATACTGATTCGTGATATTACCTAAAACGTTAAATTTCGTATTAAAAATATTCTATTGAATTTTCTTTTTATATATGTATATCTAAACGATGTACATGTAAACGATAGTCGTGATTTCAAATCCTAAACACACACGAAAATAGAAAAAAAAAAACAATCAAAATGCCTTATCCAGTGGCAATAACCAAAAAGGTCGTGACTGACACTAACGCAGACACTGACACTGACACTGACACGGCTGACTGTATGACTGACACGGTTTTATGAACACTCGTTGTAATTAGCCCTGTCTGTGGCGACACATCGCACGTTAAGTGACGTTCGTTGAGGTCGATAATTGGATGGGTGAGCGTGGAATGAACTTTTGGTTGTTAATGAATTTAATTTTTTTTTCATATATGTATGTATGTAGTAGGTACATGTTTAAAGCTATGGATTCGATTCTCCGTTGTTACATTTGTGATAATGATCATGTTACATAAAAATATTTCTAATTATCTATAATTATTTGAAGCGTAGTGGCGCAGCGTCACCATAAACGCGACTATTGTTTCCACTCCCACTCAAGGGGATGAATCATTTGTATTTTCTCACTCCGTAAGAAGACAAAGCGCGGCGTTTAGTTTCGCCACTCAACACACAATATCTCGACGATATTGTGGCGCGAGGCGATGCGTGGGAAACCAAATGTCTTAACATCAGGGGTCCCCTCTCTTTCTTCGCTTTTTTATCTTATGATCTCCCACGTACACTTGGGCTATATAAATTAAGAAGAATTTCAGCTTTTTTCTTCGAAATAATTTTTTCATGTATTTTTTAAGAGCAGACAAGAGTGAAACGTGTTACCAAAACATTTTGTTCTCAATACACGTTAAACGTTGAAAATCAACGTGTTTTACTAAGACAAAGAAAATAATGTAATCGAACCTATAACCACAAATAATTTGAAAATTGCTCACAAACCATGAAAGTGTATTAAAGAGAAGGGTTTAATAGAAAACTGCCACTCTATCTGCTGACCAAAATCCCGTATCGGGTTATTACATGTCCATATTAGTTATATGCGTCAATAAATATTGTGGGTATACTCTATCGTATCACTGGATACGACTTCCATTTGGTTTGGTTTTTTTCATTTTAAGCTTTTTCTCTAGTTATATGTTATGAGTATATATATTGAATAAAAAAACAGCTTTATGATTTATGCAATGTATAGCAGGGTCGGTAGAGAGAATCTAGTATTTAGACACTTCTTTACACAGGCATTCTAAGTTGTGTGGCGGAATTCAAAGTCACTCTTTGTGTTGTTACCAGAGTGATACAATTAAAATAATGCATCGCTCTGAATGAAAATCGAACCTACGTCCTTCGCATTTACACTACCTCGAAGGTACTCGTAGCTCTTGTGTAAGTAAAAATGAGCAAACTTCCCATATATTCAGGATAGGGGTAGGGAGAACCTAATCTTGAGTAGTGGAATTCAACGCTACTTCTTGACTTATTACCAGAGCTTTTAAGAAAAATATTTTAATTTATTCCCTGAACGGAAACCGAACCGACAACCATCGCGTTTATACTTATGTTTACGCTGTGCAACGACTGCCTCATAAGATAAGGTTAATATTATATTAAAAAGCTCTTCAAACAGGAAATACAATTTTATTGCATATTCAAATATTTATTAGTCATTTCCTTTCTGAGCGGAACATCGATTTTGTAATACGATAGTGAATTTTATATTTGCAATCACGCCTGGTTACGCTTTTGACGATTACATTCTGTTCAGTCTATACGCTGTATCCCGCACAGCGGCGTTGCGTGTTACACAACACTAGATTGACCCTGTTCTCATCCCCCTGGATAGGGCGTGACAGTAGGAAAAGGTGTTGATGATAGTGAGTTCATATCCTACGAAATAAGTTATTATTAGGTTATTCCTACTTCTGTTTATCCCTCAAAATAAGACATAATAGGTAAAACCATCAAAACGATTACTTGACTTTGTATCTACACTCATCGTATACAGTCTGTTAGCCGCTACAGTCACTTTAAGCATTAATTAAAATATATAAAATGCTTTAAAATCATGTGCTCTTTTTAACAGAACAGAGCAATTGTATACTAATTGAAATCGAAATCTTGCTTAATTAATTGCTGCCAGATAACGTCAATTAGTGATGCTCCTAATTACAGATTGCACTGTTATTTTTTTCGTATAAATAAATCATTCGAATGAGAATGGAACCCACAACCATCGCAGAATAACCAGTTACTATCCCCCTACACCGTTGTACTCGTAGCGTCTCTGGTGTCATATTTCCAACCTAACAATAAAAACTTTCCCCTTACGACCAGGTAATCTGTTATTGGTCTACTTTCATTCGATTTTTCTAACCATTTTTCCAACATTACGGAGAGACCGTAATAGCTATCAAATTGAATGGAATTAATTCATTGCTGATATTAATTCTGGGGTAGTCGTTTCGATACTTTTTAATTGTTATATCTTTTCTATATTATTTTTTTTCTTTTGTAGTATCACGCTGTATCACGCATGTAGTAGGAGAGGCAGAGTGAAACTAGTACTTAGACCCAATTCTCCACTTTTCGCTCAATTTTCGAGATTGCGTTCTGAGTGGCGGAGCTCGATACCGCGCTTTGTCTTGTTACTAACGCGAGAAAATGAAAGTAACTCATGCTCCTGAGTGGGAATTGAACCCAGAACCGACGCATTGACAGTCAAACAGTCTAAGTCGACTCTAACGAAGGTAACACCTAACATTTCATACTAATTTACTCAGAACATTTATATGTAGTGCCTCTCTTAATAAAACACCGTTCACGTTGCTTTACGCCTTAAATTTCCAAACTAAAAGTTTAACCATTATCAGCTTAAAAGCTTCAAATTGTTCGTATACAAAATAGACTTGAGCTAAAAATGGAGTACGAACTTTGTTTTCTAATTACTGGAAGTACGAATGAAATGAGATTACAGAATAATTAAGTAATTGTAAGCCATTTTTTTTTATAATGAAGCGTAATTTTAACTGGCATTTCTAGGCTAAAGGCTGGTTAGTGTAGAGGCAAGCCAGAGGATGTACGAGGTTTGTTTTTTATGAAACTTTTAATATTTTATCTGTCAGGTCGTAAGCTATGAGGCGTTACGTTCTGACATTTATCACGCACTTCAAAAGTAATATTGTAAGGAGCGTTTCGTAAAATGCATAAGATTCAGAATCATGTGTTTACATTATTTTCGATTATTTTATGAAATCAGAAAAAAATAATACACATATTCACATTCTATTAGAAATTAACAAAATCTCTATATATATATTTTTCATATAATTTTCATTGTAACTATTAATATTCCATCTAAAATGTTTCAAAAATTTACGCTACTCAAAAATTTTAAATTTTGATGTTATTTTCTAAAATAGAAAGGTCAGGTCAAAAAGTGATTAATTACTTATGTCTCCATTTTGTGCTAGAGCGCTTGGACAGTTTCCAAGAGACGCAGGTTCAAGTCCTGCTGTGTTAAAACTTTTATACGTTTCTTATTATTTATACTTCCTTACAGTGCTAAATAATAAAAAAAAACTTTAAAAATATTAAAATATTATCTCCCACCTCTTTATACGACAATTATCTAAATGAAAAAGAGTTATCAGTAGCTAATACATACCCTTATCCCCTTTCATTTCCTGGTTCCCTCTATACCAAACTATTTTGGCAGCTGGTTTAGCATTCTTCACTTGGCACTCTAACACGACGTCTTCACCTTCTTTTACCTCTAGTTTTTGGTTGTGTGGATGGTTGACTATTTCCACGGCGTTTGGTGGGGCTGAAACAAAAAAGAAATTTTTACACTCAAAATCTATAATTTTAGAAAAACCATTAAGAGTTTTCAAGAATATTTTGAATAAGTGGGGGGAATCCGTCTTAAATTTGATGGTAAAGTACAGTTTAGACAAGACAACGTTGATGATTATTAAATTTGGAAAAAGTATCGAAAAAAAAACGAGTGAAGTTGAGTTCCGTTTCTCAACATTGGGTAGAGAGTGAGATAAAAAGTGTTTTAACACAAAGTTCTAAAAGTCCAGCCTGCTATGCGGAAAAAATATGAAGTTGAAATACTAAAAAAAAGTGAAACAATATAAAAATCACCTTTTCCCCACGTTAAATATATACGTATAAATTAAATAAACATTCGTTTCATATTTTAAAACTAAATTAGTTCTGCCAAACGCATCAGTGAGGTTCAATGAATTCGTCGATTTTTTTAATTTTACTGTACAATTCGTTGAACATTAATAAACGTGTTATTTGCGGTATAACTTCTCTGCTACATAGAGGATAAATTAGAAGTTAATGATATTATTTTTGTATTCTTAATTATACTTTGTATTTTTTGAGATTTTGTAAGAGATCGTTGTGACGCAAGGACACAAGCGTGCGACTGTAATCGCGACGGTTGTGGATTCGATTCCTAACCGGTAGACTGAAATATTTAATATTTTTATTTTCTTCGTTCTGGTAACGAGATACAGGTGTTGATGCTTCAAGAATTCAGTAAAAATAAGAAATTTTAATGAGGAAACAAACAAGGTCTTCAGCTTTTTAAAAGATATCCTACTAAAATTATAAATGTGAAGGTTTGTGACCATGGATGAAAACTACTGAACGGATTTAGATGAAACAATCAGCTATAATTTATGTAACAATTTTGTATTGCTTGTCTATAATGCAAGTCGCGTGAGTCGCTAGTGTAGTGGCCACGCATAGGAGTCCAACGATACATCAGCGAGTGCAATATTACGTATTGTAATGAAAAAACATCGCTTATTGGATACGAACACACCGCAACCTATTTTTCAATGCTCCGTTTACATAATGTCGTGACGAATTGATATCGATTTGTCCTATTGAATTACATTGGTCTTAAGTGTGTACTAAATGTATTTATTATAGTTAAAAGTTTTTATATTATTATTCCAATGATTGTTAAATATTTGTACTAAAAGTGGATAGTGGCGTAACATATTAAATATGAGGTTGTATTTTACAAAATGTGAAAAATATTAACTATACCTATAATGTAATAAGAAAGTAACATTTTATTAATTTAAACTTTTACTATAAATATTAATTTTCCAGGCTTTAACATTTACACCAAATTAACGTTAAAAGTCATTAAAGTAACGATATTAAAATATCGTAACGCAACGTTATATTGTAAACTGTACTCGCGAAGGTATCAATATCACAGAAGCTAGATGTCCTAGTTTAGATTCTAAGGTTATTGCACACATGTTTTATTAAGCGGAAACATAAGATATGAACTTTTATAAAGAATATCATATACTTCGCTTTCAGAGCTAAAATGTACTGGTTATATTACTTTTCAAGCAAATAAATGAGAAATATATTTAGAAATATATATATATTAAAATTTACCATAGCAAGATTAGCCATGGATTAACTTATATAAAAGATTTAACATTAGGTATCCTCCCTAAAAATATTGAAAGGTTAAGCACGAAAATAAAATAAAATAAAATTCTTATTAATTTATTTTATATTACTTTTACGCTTCAGGCGCTTTTTTAGAAAGAATTTAGGTGTAAAGACAAACCCTTTATCCATTTCCCTACTAATTTTAGAAAAATTGTGTCTAAAAGGACAAAGGAAACAATAACAAATTAATTATATACGTCCTACTGAAAATATTTCATGGAATTCGAGCGAAAATTAGAATAAACGCCCAACAACCTGTCGTACTATTTTGTTCCTCTTATACATTTAAATTTATAAACAATGAGGCCGTTGCGGTGTAATAGAACAGCATCTCACTGTAAGCTCTACGGTAAGGGCTTCAATGCTAATCCAGGGGAAGCAATTATTGCCATTTCCCCGTTCAGATGTACAAAACGCGGCGTTAAGTTTTGACACTCAAATAACCAAATTAGGGAACAGAGTGTCTCATCAAGAAAATTAAGTTGAAACAAAATAAATACCTAATTCAAACCTGGGTAAACCCACATTTATAAATTTTGAATCTATTTCCTTATATAACCAGAATCCTTATAAGGTAACTGCTAAGTAATTAAGGAAGTTTGCAAAACATTAGTGCTGACCGAATATCCTGAGCTCAAACCGGAATTTCATATTTAATACTATCTTAGTTCTAAATAAGTAGAGATAAGATATTAATTACAGTAATGGAGAATAATGTAAAGAAGGTAAAGAAGAATATGAGTAAAGAAGATGTAGAAGTATATTATGACTAAATCCCAGATTTTACAAGTTTTATAATTGATGTCTTCTAGACGTCTTTTTTTACATGTCATAATTTGTTAATTATAATTCAATAACTAAAACTTTGTTTTTGGTTGCAATCTTGACATTGTTGAATAGTGGATCTCAACGCCGCACTATATCTCTGTTATGAATACAATATGTACTTTCGAATGTGTATGTGAATACCAATTATAGTAATAAGATCTTTGCAATTTCAATACAATCAACACTGTTTATTTTGTTTTTCTAACAAAACCACTCCCTCAAATGAAATTGAATCAAAAACCCTCGCGTACTGTAACATTTGTCCTACTGCACGACATTTCGCAAACTCGTATAGTCTAAATGCTAGAATGATTTAGGTAACAGGATATTACAGACAGTTCTGCTCGCCGCTCCCGCACAAAGGTGGGAACTTCGCTTTGTACCCGTTGACAATTGTAGGTGGCTACTTTTTTTGGGTACTATTTTGTATTATTCTTGACGTTTTTCTTGTATTTTTATTATTTTGGCCTCATTATGAGAGTGTTTTTTAAAATGTTGAGCTGAGATTGAATTAATTTTAAAGTTTTTTTTTTATATTTTTAAATATAATTCGGAAAGCGGGGAAGGAACTAGGTTCCCTCCGCCTACCCTGCTAGACGGGAAATGCTAATAAAAAGCTCTTTTGCACATTTCTAATCGACTGTACGTGATGGTCGTGGTTTGATTCCAAGTCAAGGCAAAGTGTCTTGATATAACGTTCTTTATAGACTAGCGAATGTCACTTAGAGAAGCGGTTCATGTATGTGTGTTTACCAATGTCTATATTCAGCATAAAAAACGTACTGAAGACACTCTGCCTTCTGGTTTCCGTTCAAATTCAGAGCGTAAAATTTTACAATTGCTTAGAACATATAGCTTAGAACATATAGCTTAGTGGTGAGAGCGCTTGAACCGTTACCAAAAGCCGTGGGTTCGAGTTCCGCTACCTTCAAATTTTTAGTTTCCAAAAAACCATCACATATATTAGATTTATTTACATACATTTTATAACTAAAATATGACATTAAAAAGGCGAACCTGTCTTTACAGAAAATAGAAACAAATTAAAAAAAGTGTACATTTAATATATTCAACACAGGAGTACATAGATACTCTCAAAGCTAACGTCAACTCGCAGTCAGCATGGAACGCGAATATATGAACGTATAACAATATGAAAAGTTCATAATTTGTGTCACATTTTGACCTAAAACGGTTTAAAAGTTGTAAAATGATATATAAAATGTTGATATTTTTGCGTTGGTTTGGTGTGATTTGCTAGAAATGGTCACAGGTTTGAATTTCATGCATTTTTTCTTTTTTTTTTCGTGCTTTATTTTTTGGATTGACTTGTTTTTACCTTCACGCTGTATCCCCCTATAGCAATAAGAAGGATTTGAGTGTTGAGGTACTCCGTTCTCCACGCTCCTGTCAAATTCCAAGGCAGTGGTTGCTTATTGAGTGGCGTAACCCAACGCCGCACTCTTCTTACCACATGGAGGTGATGGTAATACCTACCTTCATTACCCCGGGTGGTAATCGAATCCACAACCGCCGCCATTACAGGCCCTTTACACCGGAGCGGCTTCTTATTTACTATATAAATTTATTACATTAAAAATAAATTAAAATGCAAAACAACAAAATACAAATGTATGAAAACAAAAAAAAAGGCACCATCTTAATTTCTCAGTCAGAAAGTTTCAACTAGAGTGAATAGTTGGAAATAAACGGGATCAGTACAAAGGCAACTTTGATTAACTCTTAGGAACAGACGGACAAAGGTTTTGCAGTGTTATTACAAAAAGATGTTAACTATGATTGGATTACTTTTGACTGGCTTGGTTTTGTGACTTTACTTGAATTTTTTTTTCTTTAGGAACCTAGTGTTAAGACACTCCATTCTTATTAAGATACTTCCATTCCCCGTTTTCTGTCGAATTTTCAAGGCCTTGCGTGTCCAGTGGCGGAACTCAACGCCGCGCTTAACTTCGTTGCCAGAAGAAGGGAATGTAAACATTTATAAATAATAATTCATTCCCCCTGGTGGGAATCGAATTCACTGCGTCACGGCGGCCTCCAAGCTAGATAAAAATAATTTGTTTTCTTTTCATTGAAAGCATTAAAAGTGACCTAATTATTTATCAGTGACCAAATTAAAAAAGCTGTGTGTTGAGTTACTTGAGTTCAATTAAACGCGGCGTTGGTTAACCAGATCGAGGTAAGAGCAAGCAATAATGCAATAAAATATATTCCCCAAACGAGTATTTGAACCCGTAACTGTAAAACAAAATCTTTATATTATTTATATATTTTTTAGCTTAGGGGGTAGGCAGAGGGAGCCTGGAAACTAGTGCTGGGATCTAGTGCTGAGACGTCCACAGCCTATAGTGTGTATAATGCCACGACAGCCCATACACAAATAAGTGTTTCTATTTTTACCACTATTAATTTTGTGTAATATTTTTATTTGAGTAACTAAGAGTATGTCGCGTGACGTACCTATTCTTAGTTTCTATGGTAGGTCTGATCGCAGATTGTACCTGAGGTAACATCGAAACGATTACCGTGATGAAATAAACCCTATTGCAGCCTTCCTCGATTCGTAGTTCTCGAGATTATCGCGATCAAATAGACAAACACTTCCGTTTTACAATATAACAATAGAAGATATTTTGTGGAAATGAACCTACACCCCCTTCCCTATGTCTATTCCCTATACAAGGTTAGAAAGAACAAATAGCCTCTACAATTCGAAGCTTCGGGGCAAACCGTCCGTATTAAACATTCAAGTCGTATAGTCGGCAAAAGTTTTATTTGAAGAAAAAACAAAGCGTAGGAAAAGTGTTAATAAAGTACTTGTACCTACATAGTTATATGGAGAGAGCTAAAAGTTGTTTGTTTTCCTTTTCTCTTTAGCATTTTGGGAAGATGTTAGTGTTTAGTCACTAGGTACGCTGCTTTCAGTTTTTTAATATTTTATAATAATCGCTCGAGCTGTAGTTCGGTCGTCGTTTCATTTCACTTACTTCTAATTGTTTTTTTTTTAATTTGTTTATTACATTGAGTAGCGGAACTTAGCGCCATACTTATATATATTGTATCAGAAAAGGGAAATGAAAATAATTCGTTCACTCAATTGCGATCGAACCGCAAACTCACGCTTACGTTATATCACCTATTACATTCTAATATAACATAGAAAGAAACAACATCTGTGCAAGAGCGTTCCCCTAGGCTCAAGATAATTTCTTAGAAGGCTCACAAGAAGAAATTATGAAAAAAAAATCAAAAATTTTACAGGAAAAAGGTGGAGATTAACTAAATTAAGTTCCATTTCAGCGGACCGGGGACGTCCCACAACAATGAAAAAAACGTTAAATAGCCGCAGAGCTTTGAGAAAAGCTCAATTTGAAAGCTAGTGTGAATTTCATACAGCGTTAGATAAAGAAAGACAAAAGGCTTCGTAGAGTGCCTTGATGTAATTAGAAGTTGTACTTTGTGGCGGATTTTAAGTTATAAGAGGTAGCGGTTAATTTTCAAATTTATTTGTTTATTAATTTGTTTTAACTTAATTATACAATATTTTTTGTTTTAAATAAAGGGATAAAAGAAATTTAAAAGAATTATTACGCACAAAAGTACTTAGAGATTTTTTCCAGGAAACTTTCACTTTTTCTTTTGTGTATTGCTTGGAGGTAAAGAGTTCCCGGAAGAACATTGCAACAGGATTGGAATCAATACACAATGTCTTGAAAATGTCTTGTCACAATGTCTCGCTACATATTGCACACCGGAATATAGAAATGAACTAGCTACCCATTCCACTGCGCCACCGCGGCCTTAATCTTACGTATAATGTCTTTAAAATTATCCAAATCCAATCTTACGTGTTTATTTTAAAATATCACAAATTTCCCATTGAACCTTGACCCACCGCTAAACTACGCTACTTGACCACATCTCAAAGGCATTATAATTAATAAATCAATCATTAATTTTAGATTCAGTCATTGTTGACAAGCAAATTGAATCTGATTCATTAAAATGAACCTTTTAATTAATTATTAGCTTTCGATGCAATCCATTCGATTCGATGAATATTGAGTGGAGTGGTGGAGTGCAAATTAAAATGCTATTTCGGTTTGTTTTACAATGTATACAATTACTATTGTAGTACTGTTTCATTATTTCTAGGAAATGTTCTGGTGACTTCTAGAATATATTATGTTAATTATGTTTTGGAGATTAATTATAATAAATATAAATACATGATATTTATTTTTTTAATATGATAGTCGTTTGAGGCCATCATGGTTCTGACTGTTTACGTGATGGTAGTTAGTTCGGATCCCATATAGGGAAAAGAGTTACATACGTTTGCTTGCTTTGGTAACAAAAAACGTTCCGCTAATAATTTATTATCGAATTCGATTCTTCTTTTCGCGGACAAGGAAAAAAAATCAGTCTCAAACAAGTCTCAATCTTGTTCTCTACTCTCCGTAAATTCAATAAATGCTTTTGTATCTAAAACCACAAGCAACTTTTTATACATTTTTTTTTTATTTACTCCCTTTTTACATTTCTACACTCAAAAGCTTCAATTTAAGTTCATTTACAATTTTCCAGCCAAGTAAAATAAAACATAGAAAGAAGCTGCCAAGTTAAAAACACTTTAACATCTTCAAACACGAATCGAACTCGTATACTCTTAGGGAATGAAACTATTTATCTACTTTAAGTTCGGAAGTTACCCACAGTACTTACTGAGGTAATGATTGCCGTTTTAGCCTCCAAGCCTGTGTATGTAAGATAAGAAAGAGCTAATTAAAATGTTGTGTTGCCAAGTTCTTTTCGAGTGTTGCACGCTTCTTGTGCATATTTTGGACTAAGGTTAATTAAAAGGTGGATGTTAGTTCGATTCCAACGTTATAAACATAAGTAATTTGGATGTATATTGTATATTTTAGAATAAGTTGGGAGAATTTAGAAATATATAAAATTAGATTTTATTCTATATTTATATTTCATATAGGAATATAGCGTGTTAAACCCAAAATATTTGCATAATTAGACTGAGGGCAAGAAAGCAGCTTGACGATTCTCCCATATATTTGCGTGAATGGTGGATCTGTTAACGTTTGTCTAAACCGTTGTTCTTGTTACCAGAGCGAAGAAATAAACAAAACATCTCTCTAAATGGGAAACGAACCAGCAACCACCGCATTTAGAGTCAAATACAATTAAAATGAAGCTAATCTACATAAATTTTCATACATAAAAAAATAAATAAATCTTACACAAAGTCAAAAAGGAAAGCCTAACTCACACAGCAAAATTATGATGCCCTAATCAAAGTACAGTAGTTGGTATAATATTACTGTACCACCAAACAAGTACCGGACCGGGTTCACCAAATGTTATAATTATGTAATACATCTTGAGATCTGTATGAAACTAAGCTATGCTTTATGATTTTTTTTAAATTCCCGCATATTAAGTTCCCGCTGAGTAAGCAGAGGGCACCTACGTTTCACATTCTGAGCCCCAATTCCAATTGGTGTTCCATTACGTGTTGAGTAGCATTTCAGAATAAATAACCTTTTTATTGCATAAATTAAAGAAGACAATATGTGGTCATCGTATCGCAAGTCGTCAAGAATGTTACATTCTGTTAAAACATATAAAAATCTAATTACATTTCAACCAATATTCAAAATCAAAAATGGGCATTGTTCCTAATATGCTAATACGGTGCTATACAAAGCTATATTTTACGAAGGCCACAGTCAAAGGGTACAATGGGGGTCTCTGCAAACATTATAAGTAAACACTACGGAATGAGCGGCCGAAAATTCAACACCGCCTTTATTACGACTGGCTTGTTCTGCGGTTTTACTTTTACCTAGTTTTCTATATCATTATAATTTTAAATGCAGTTGAGGTCGTTGTGGCGCAGCGGCATATAAAAGTGACTGTTTTGGGTTTGATTCTCGCTCTGGGAAATTACCTTCATTTCTTTGCTCTGGTAGCAAGACAAAGCGTGCTGTTGAGTTCTGACACTATCAAGTATAGGGCAGAAAATACGGAAGGTAATGTCTTAGCACTAATTTCCGTATACTAGCCTATTTTAAAGTTTTTAATATAGCTTTGTACGCAAAAGAAACTTAGTGTTAAAACACTCCTTTCTCCACTTTCTAATTCTCGAGACATTGCATTACGAGTGGCAGAACAGACGTTGAGAAAATGGAATCATTAAGAGAATCGAACCTACAGCCGCCACGTTTAGAGTGATTCCTCTTTGTTATCGTAAGCACAAATTAACATAATAAAATATAAATATTATTTCCAACTTCCAATACGCTATATCCAACCAATACAGAAAAAAATCCCAAAAATACCGTTTATTCGCACATTCGAACATATGTTCGTAAAATTTTAAGCCTTTCAAGTAATTTGACTGCGAGATTAAAACTGATCTGACTGGAAATCAATGATACGTCACGACCACTCCACTGTGGGGATGATAAAAAATATATCCCGGAGCCGTGTCGGGCTGAGGGCTGCGTTTTAATTGACGTGCCGTTTTGTTTATTAAAAATGTATTTTTCAATACTAGTTTCTTTTGATTTTTTTTCGTATTTTCTCTATTAGATATATGACTGTAAGCGCGGTGGTTGTGGGTTCGATTTCTATTAGGGGAAATAATTATTTTCATTTTCTCGCTTCGGTAACAAGACAAAGCGAGGCGTTGAGTTCTACCACTCATTATGCAATATCTCGAAAATTGAACAGAAAGTGGGGAAAGGAACATCTTATCACTAGGTCCCCTCTGCCTAACCTGCTATATAGAGAAGATATTTTTTTCTATACAGCAGGTTAGGCAAAGGGAATTTTTTTCGAAACTGTAACAATAAATTAAACATAGCGAGATGTGCGCCTTTTGGAAACCATCCTAGTGGTCAGAGCGTTTGTTAGGTTACCAAGAATCGCGAGGTCATATGCCATGTCCAAATTTTTTTTAAAGTAAGGTTCGAATATCTAAGAAAATTTACTCAGCACAGCATCCCAGCATCCCGAAATTTCATCTCCCTAGCGGAACCATTTTAAGTTCACAAATTACGGGAATAACTTAACAAACGCTATCTAGTCCTTTAGGAATGCACTATAAAACTAATTGCTTAACTGTTAATTTTCACGACAGACGCTCTTAGTAATTGAAATTCTTGTATCACTTTGTGTTTATTACTTCGTATGGATTTTGTATGGTGAGCTTTGTTTGGGTCGTTGGTTCAAAATTGGGAGGGTAGACGAAAAAATCATTTATTCGCTAATTATTTTTCCTTTAATGATTTTGATTTTCTTACATAAGGTAAAAAAAAACAACCCGAGGGAACTCACTACCGTTGGATTTGACGCTTTGCCACTGCGCAGATGGTCTCCAATTACATATTTCCTAGCAAAAAGACCCCACGCTTTTCCACGTTCAAGCAATCCAGCTAATCAAGCTATTCGTTCACGTCTGACCACATCGAAATTATTATCCGCTTATTAATATTTACAAGCTTATGACTGCAAATGAGGGCGTCGTGGCGCAATGGTACAGCGTGTGACTGTAAACACGATGATTATGGGTTTGATTTCCACTGGGGGATATTAATTATTAGATTTTTATTTCTTTTTAATTTTATTTTTATTTTGGCCTCCAGCTCCGCCATTTAACTTACAATGTCTTGAAAATTCTGCGAATATGTAAAACGGAATGTCTTAACATTAGGTTACCTCTGCCTACCCTGCTATATGCAGGGTACAGCATAGTACTAAAAAAAAGACTGAATAAAGAAGGTTGTTGATACTAGACCGACAGATGGGATCAGCTGTTTAACACGCTCTCCCGGAGGGCGGGTGGGAGGATATTTGCACTCCGATCAAAAATGGAATTGGGTGAACGTTGCTTAACCCGATTTTGTGTTCACGTGAAATACCTATATGGTAGGTATTTTTACTGATTTATCGCTTAGTGTCACGGCTTAGTAATAGTTACACGCTGTATATCTTATACAGAAGGGTGGACAGGGAACCTTGTATTAAGTTGCTCTGTCCCTTACCCACTATCAAAATATCAAGACACGTTTCAAGAGGCGTTACCAGATTAAGGAAATAAAGACAATTCATTTCCAAATGGAAATCGAATGCACAAACTTCGCGGTTACCGGCAGACATCATTGCGCTGCAATGGCCTCAAATGGAAAGTGTAGTTTATTGGTGTATTTTAACATTGGATTCATTCTGTTTTTGAAATTAGAGAAGACACAGACATTTTCTACATTGAATTCAATAAGCAGCATAATTTATCACTACCTAAACTTTTTTTCCTTAACCAAAAATAGGAATAAAACACTGCGATTTCTAAGTGCAATACGTATTACACTTTACGACATTATTACTACAATATATTAGCCGTTGGTCGTTATTCGAACCCAAAACGCTATATCTCTAAATTTTCAAATTTCAATTGTCTCTCTGTTCGCCGTTAATATTCCTTTATGTTTTATTATCAGGCCATTGTTCTATTTAATGCAGTACAGCAATATTATGTCCATACTAGTATGTTAGAATATTCGATGTATATAGTTTTATCTGCACTAGTAAAGTTATTTAATAAAGTTATTTTTGTTGAAATTTTTTTTCAAGAAAATAATATCATTATGACATTTAGAAACTAGAATGTTATACAATTAATTAAAATAATTTATATAATTAAAGAATAAATTATTTGATATAAATTTCTCAAAATGATTTGAAGAATAATTTCTACACTCAAATATTTAAGTCAATAACCATTGCGCCATCAATATAAATTATATTATTAGAACAATTATTAAATATTAGGTATTAGGTACATAAACATAAGATAAAAAAAGCATTGTCTCTTGTATATCCTACATGTGCACTAGTATACCATAACGTTACCAACATACGCTTACCAATATTACTACCAACATTATCATAAACCTATATAAACATAATGCTACTAATACAACATTTATTTATTAACATTATATTAATATTATAAATATGAAAATTCATAAATATGGATGTCTGTTCCACTTTAACGCAAAACCTACTAAACGAATTTATATGAAACTTTACAGTAATATGACTTATACATAAAAAAACACAAAAGTTGCATTTTATATAATGATGTGAATTTAATTTGGCTATAATATAACAGACCACGCCTCGGCAAGCGTAATGTAGGAACTCTATTCCTCCAGCTAGATGGGGTGACGATATTCGTAAAGTGGCGGGCAGCGGCTGGATGCGAAGAGCTGAAGATCGAGCTCAGTGGCGTGCCATTGGAGAGGCCTATGTCCAGCAGTGGACGAGGGCAGGCTGATGATGATGATGATGATGATGATGATGATGATATAACAATAAGTTTATGCGGACGAAGCCTCAGTCAGTCGCTAGTATAACAAAACAAAAAAAAAGATTGTCCCCTGTATACTCCACATATAGTAGTATACACTGTTCATAGCTAACGACGCGTCCCAAACATCTTTGCCAAGAGTCTCAGATATGCATCAAACTTAATAGTTCCATCTTGGCAGCTACCAACGATGTATTGTTTAATTTTTAGTTTTATAACCAACGTTGCTTTTGGCTACGGTTTTAGTATCGATTTGAGTAATCCTATTTTACTTGTTACCCACGTATCAGATGGTACTGTATGGAATTTGTTGTGTATTTAGTTTAGTTGATTATGGACCTGGAGAGGGACCTGCAGAGACCTGCAGACTTCTAACGCCTCGTCACTATAGTGTTATAGTGTTTAACGCTGCGTTCTCCCATGGATATTGAACCTACGACCATAAAGTATAATCAGATTACGACCAAACCGTAGTGTAGTTTACTTCACTGATTATATAAATGTATATGCTATTCAATTTGCAGATGTACGTATATTTGTTTTTATTGCTTTTTGTTTGTTTGCAACGGTCAGTTCAGCAGTTTGTACTTTATATGGGAGCGTATTAAAAGTTGATGTTGTTGAATATTATGAGAATTATTTCGGGGATTAGTTTTATTACTATATACATATTTTTCTCTGCATTTAGGTGTTTGTTTAACGGAAAAACGGAGAAAATATACTGATAATTGGGAGGTACAGTTGAGTTCCGTTGAGTTCCGCCACTCAACACGCAATGGCTCCATAATTCGGCGGAAAGTGAAAGTTACGTATCTAAGCACTAGGTTCCCTTTGCCCACTCTGCTGTGTGCGTGATACAGAGTGAAGCTGATTTGATTGTTTTAGTCCATAATTTGACAAAATTTATAAGCTTTTTTACGTCACGTGTCTGTGGTCAGTTACTCCGGTCACTTAAAACGTCAAACATTATTTAAAAGCTAGTTTCTCATACAATAACATCGTTTTACCACAAAAATTATATATCACATATGCCATTTTATATTTTTGTATCAAACTAGCTATTACTTAACTAGAGCGGCGTGTACGTCGTAAACTAAATTTACGAGTTATACCACTTTTATGCGGGAAGACATACATACATCACTCTTATTATTGTAATATTATGAGGCGTATCTTTGTTATTGATATTTTAAAGTTTTTTATTATGGTATACGTATAGTCATCTTTCTCTAAAGGTAGAGATTTTTTTAATTTTTAGCTTCACGCTGTATCCCGCACATACCAAGCATTTTAAATAACAAAGGAGAGGGAACCTGGGCACATTAATATTCCGTTTCCGAGGCCGAATTCTGGAGGCATTGCGTGTTAAGTGACGGAACTCAATGCCGCGCGTTGCCTCGTTACCACAATGAGGCCGCGCGGGAGGCGCTAGTCTCAATATAATAACTCCTCCTAATTCGAATCGAACTCACAACCACTAAGTTGAACATTGTGCCACTACACTATAAAGGCACGACGCAATATAAATTTAATATTCTTTTACAACATGCGACGTATAAATATTTCAGTAGATCGTAATTTTAATATAGCACTTGACCTATCCGAAGTAGCGCCTAAAATATCGAAACGACTTTTATCGGGTACACTCTAGTGTGTTTCATTTATAATAACAATGTCTCTTGTGTAAATATTGTTTAGTTACGGCAGGCAACGCGCAATGTCTCATTCGGGAGCGAAGTGTTTTAACACTAAGTTGACTTTATTCCGTAATATACAGAATAAAACCTGAAACTAAAAAATGCTACATGAAGGTAGTGGGTTGTAATCCAAGTTGAGGACATACATACACTTAATTTACCAGTTTTCAATTTTATTTTAGCTTCACCTACTTTGTGTAAAGACACTCTGTTCCCCTGTCTTGCTCCAAATTTTTCGTGATATCTCGTGATGCGGAACAAAACGCCGCAGTTTTGTCTACGCAGAGATAATAATAATTTAATTATTATTTCACAAACAATAGAACAAAAGACTGAAAAACATTAGTTAAACATGTAATTAATAATGATTATAGCTTCAGAATAATATTTATGCGATAAAAATAAGCTTTAAAACGATTTCATTCGTCATTAAAATTGTATTAATTGTCTATGAATCAAATAAATTATTCGTAGACATTTTAGTTTTTTTTTGTGTTTGTTTGCGAATAAATTATTCGAGAATGAACTATTCATGAATAAATATGGTACATTTAAAATTTTATTCGAATAATTATTCAGATAATGTCGATTTATGCCAAACTGTCCCGTTGTGCCACGTGGGCCTCAAGGATGTACTAACAAAATTAGCAATAAAGAGTATTTGTTTTTGTACGACTTCCAATCTCATTCAATGAAATAAGTATATATACATATGTTCGTAATTAATCTTCTTATAGCCAAAGGCCTTGTTAGATAATGTAAAGAATTCTATTTTATTATAAACACAATATGAGGTCGCCGTGGCTGTAAACGCAAAGGTTGTGGGTTCGATTCCCATTCTGGCAAATAAATTATTATTTTCTTTGCCTCGCTCTGGTAAAAATATATAACGTAACTTTGAGTTCCCTCACTTAACACGAAATGTGTTGAAAATTGGGTAGAAAGTCGAGATCGAAAACTTGAAGAAAACTAAAATAAAAATCCTTCGACAATCGAATCCGCAACCATCACATAGGTATACTCGTACAGACAGATTCTCCCAATTAGCCACAGCTATCGATATATAAAATACGTATATATATTTAACCAAAAACTACCCCTACGGGATAAAACGGGACAAAACGTGATAAAACATTATATTATTTTAGTAGCAATCATCATTCTACATTGTGGACTATTCTTCAATGTTTGCAATACCCTGATCCCGGGGGCATCGTTCTATATAACTCAATTGGTATGAAAAAAGCCAAAATTACTACTATTTTACTTGCTGGAAGCGTTCGTGTATTATTTTTTTTAATAATTTTGCTTAAGTACAAGTTTTAGGCGAGCTCTGTCACTCAACACCGATTTTTTTGAAAATTAGGTGATAAGTGAGTAACGGAATATCCTAACACTTCTAAGATATAAATATGCAAATTCTGAACGTTTTGTTTCTGGAAGCGTTGGTGTTTAATTTTGTTTTATAAAAAATAGCAAGCGCAGCGTTAAGTTCCGCCGTTAAACACGAAATATTTTGAGAATTAGGTGAAAAGTTCCCACTTTTGACCGAATGTCTTAAGATTATTCATTTAAAATATTTTAAAATGTGTAAACAAATAATCAGATTGTACGTGTCCATCGCTAATTGAATCCACGACCTGCTTAATAATAACTAAATACCCATACAAATATAATAAATAATATGAATATAGTTATCACATCCAGCAAATTTATTGTATCTATTGCGATCGATCGTTAAAGCTTTGATGGCCGACGACGCTCGCGGTCCGAATCGTGATTACAATACTACTGATCAATGCGGTTTCACTTAAATTGTATAGGTTTTATACTGTAACCCGCATATAGCTGGATAGGTAGAGGTGTAGTGGTAAGATACTCCGTTCGTCAGACACAGCCAAATTTTTAAGATATTGCGAACTGAGTGGCAAAACTCAACGTGGCGCTTTGTCTTGCCACCAGAGTGAGGAAATGAAAATAATTTATCACCGAGTGGGAATTGAACCCATGATACTCAGATTGAATACGTAATGGTTATGGGTTCAGGAAATGATTATATTTAAATTATTTTCTTTTCCCCGCTGACTCTGACTGACTCTAGTGCGTAAAGAGCGGCCTTCATCACTTAACTCTTAATGTCTCCATATTCGGTCTCCAAAGTTCTCTGCTGAGTGAGAGACATAGCGTGAAGCTAAAAAACAAAACTGAGATAATGCGTAAAGATATATAGAAAAAAAAGGCAATATTAAAAGTTATTCCGTAGCCGTACGGATATATTTCTCTGGATGTTCGCCAGACGCTGGTAACGAATGCATTGTGACTCAATGCCACTGCAATCGTATGGTCCAAGTTTCAAATTGGTTTATTAGCATATTTTTTTTTTGTATATTATTTGAATTTTTGTTTAGAAAATCTATAAATTGAGGAGGCTAATCCAGGCAGGACAGGTTGTGTGTTCGATTCCCACTTGAGAAAAGAAATATATAATATTTTCATTCCTTGGCTATGGAGTCGCAGTAAAGCGCACCGTTAAGTTCCGACACGCAATACGTAATGCCTCCAGAAATGGGCAGAAAGTAGGAAGCGAAGTGTCTCACTAAACTTCCTCTGCCTTCCCTGGCACATGCGTGACACAACGTAAAGCTGATAAAAATTGTATATATTAGGAACGGAATATTGATTAAAAATTTTCAATAATTATTATTCTTTTTGTTCTTAGATATCACATTTACTAAAGTGAAAAATATGTTATGAGTATACATCAGTGTGAGATATTTTTTATTATTTAAAAAATAGGATATAATTATCTACAAATAATTATAATAATAATTTAAATCAAATGCTTTATATTTATGTAGTAAAAAATACGAACGAAGCCAGCGCGACAACATTATATTTAATGTTAGGTTTAGATTTTCGTAAGAAGATAAATAATGGAATTGAGTTCTGCCATCCACTAGGTTCCCTGATACAGAAGATTGACCCTAAAAAATCAATATAAACCAGTATAAACCAGTTATAGCAGCAGCGTTTTCCTTTAAATTCCTCTTACAACGGTGTATCTTTAGAGACGTCAGTATACTTTATTTACTAAGTAAATACAAATATTTGTTGAAACACCTTCGCCTTGTTAGCAGCTGAACTTTTGTATCGAATTTTTCAAGACAACTGATGTTTTAAGATTTGGCTGACAAATAAAAATAAATCTTAGGTAAGTTTTTATATAAATAAAAGTCAAAGCTCGCAACATGGTTTGTCTGGACTTTTTTCACTTCACGCTGTATCCCGTATATAGCAGGATAGTCAAAGGGAACATGAGGACCTAGTGTTAAGACACTCCAGTCCCCAGGTTTGCTCTGCCTACCCTACGCTGTAAAGGATACGTGAAAATAAATAAGAAAACTTCACAAAGTTGACAACTCAGTGTTATCTCGATTAGCTTCAAGCTTAAAGGGGTCGGTCGAAAAGAAAATATTGTGTAGAAGGAAAATGTTTCGGCCCCGAATATTTGTACTTGAAATGCCAAAAGGTTTCTAAAAATTACTACTTCAAAGGATAATTTAAACAAACGCTGTAGGTATCTTCATAATGACGTAAAGTAAGGTACCCTACTTCATTTGGAGTTATTTAAACATCACTTCTTAATTTCTATTCTTTCTTCTACTTGTTAATTAATTAATAAAATTGTTTTCGGTTGGGCAGCTTTATTTTAAGAGTATAATTTAGAAAAGTAAGTAAAAATAGTCTTCAGTTTGATTACCTATTAGGAATTTTCACTTCCAGAATTTGGCGGAAATTCGGAAATGGAAGTGTCTTAATGGGAACGATATGTCTTAACTTTAAGTTCCTAGGTTCCTTTTGCTTACCCTGTTATGTGCGAAATTAGCGTAGTGGAACTTAACATCACGCTACGCTTCTTAATTTTAAATTGACCATTCCTTCAAGAGAACATCAAACCTAGAACCATCATTTACGGGCACATTACACCGTTCTACGATGGACAACAAGGATAGCATTTATTATAAATTTATGTAGATTCCATTAGTTATAACCGCCTTGCCGCGCGTTATCGGCATGTGCTGCAGTGTCGTAAATTTTGCATGTTTAATATTATAAAATACAAAATAGAGAAAATCTTCAATTAGTTTGCCTGTAAGAGGAGGAAAAATGAATTTATTTAAATTATTTTCCAGATTTAGTAGACATAAAGCAGCGTTGAGTTCCGTCACTCAACAACATTTCATTTCGTCGAGTGGGGATCGAACCCACAACCAGTCGCGTTTACAGGCACACTTTATGCCCCTGCGTCACGCCTGGCCTCGCATAATATATTATTACGTCCTTTTATAAAAGAAGAAAATAATATGGAGAAATAAAAAGATATGAGCCTTTTCAAAAAATCTTATAAACTAGTAGGCGTGATCGTTTCAAATCCTTTATGAAGCATGGTGTAGTTAAAATCTATTAAAAAAAGTTTTGTGTAGAATAGTTTATAGATAGAGTGGAAATATAACCCTTTTAGGTTCCAATTCCACTCCCACTTCCACGGCCTCTATACTATAAAAAATATTTTCAAAAACAATTCCAATAAATAATTTCTAATTTGATATTTCTAATATACTTGTTATAAAAGATTTTATTTTCAATCTTTAAAATAGAGAAAATTGAGCAATGAAGTTTGGATGTAACTTTTACTAATATTGATAGTTTTAAGTTTGGAGCGTAAAGCTTGCGGAGTGCAAAGTTTTCTCATGAATACTTTTTAATAAAATTAATTGGAGATAAAATATTTTTAATGTATATATTATTTTTTTTATTAATTTATCTAGGCGAAAAATGGAGTGACTAATCTTTTAATTATGTCCTTATCTATTCCTTTATAGTGGTAAAATACCGGACGCAGCGTTAAGTTACATACGCTGTCTCTAAAATAGGCCAAGTGTAGGCTAAGTATATTTTTTTCTCATAGAGCCTAGTGTTAATACACTCCGTTTTCATAAAAACACTTTCGTTCCCCACTTTCAGAATTTTGGAGGCATTGGTTGTTCAGTGGCGGAACTCAACCCCGCCGCAAAGTATCTAGGCCTTTTTCAATGTAGATTAACTCAAATATCCTCATGATAACTTGTTAGTATTATATTACAAATAAGTAGGTCTGGTTAATTTCATTTGTGCTCTGTTTCTTACATAATCTCCTTCAAAGTTAATGTAGGAGCTTTATATAAGAATAATGTAATAATTTACTTAATTTTTGGCAGAAATTTTAGCCTTGAAGTAAAACAGATGTTTTAATTTATATTTTCTTTTTATCTTTGCTCATCTAGATGCCGTCGTGGCGCAGTAGCGTCTGGCTGTAACGGCGGTGAATTGTTTTAATTTTTAACATGGGCAACAAGAAGAAGCAAGACCTCGAGAATATAATTTCGATGATACCTACTGGATGACAGCATTTATAAAGAGGTTGATGACAGTGGATAAGAGGAAATAGATATGCAGAGACCGTAGCGTTAAGCTCTCCGTTCTCTAGCTTGTCTACATCACTAAGGATACAGCATGAAGCTAAAAAAAGAGAACAAGTGACGAAAGAATATATGACCAGGTTGATGACGGTGGACGAGGTGGACAGGGCACGCAGCTACACCGTTAGGGATGAAACATAGTGGTAAAAAATGAGGAAACATATAGTTGTCGGTGGTTAGACTGTATTAATAATTTATAATTATTTTATGTCAAATATGTATTCATTCATAAATAAATGAAACTTAAAATATTAAATAAAAATATTAAATTATTATTATTTAATACTTTTTTAAGAATAAAATATATTTGGGTACTGCAAAACTATTATACACAAAAAGATCAGGCAGTAAGTACACCTAATCCCTAGACATACATGCCCAGGTTTAGGCAAGTGAAGTATAAACGAAGGAATGGATCACAGTATAATGGATTTTGTAATTTACTTCAAATTAATAAATGCTGAAACCTTCATTAACTTCTATGAGAATAATGATCTGTGTAATAGGGATTGTGGTGCAATTGATAAGAGTTGAATATTTTTTTTAGCGTGACGTTGTAACCCGCTTAAAGCGGGGAACTTAGGGTCCAGAAACTCCGTTCTACAATAACGATAGGTGTATTAATCTATTACTGTGGTTAGTTTTAAGAAAATAAATTCTTCTCTCTATTTTTCGTTTTTAAGAATGATTCTAAAATTACAGTATGAATATTAAAATATTAGTCGCGGTCGGCAGTCGTCTCGAATATGCTTGAATAACATTGCTTATATGGACTTTAAGAAGTAAAATGGAAAGTCTCATAAGAATTTCGTGAAAGACCAATAGTGTCGTTTGTGCGTAGTTTACAAATCACTTAGTGACTAAAAAGTTTTATTTATATTATTAGAAACATACATTTCTAAAAATAATAAAAGTATGAAAAAAAAGACAATTATTTATTATTTCAAAATATAAAAAAAAACACCTTTTAATTTTACATTTTGTACCACACATCAAATTACAGGGATTGTTACTCACCCCCCATTATAACTTGACATCTAAACGTAGCATTTATAATACAGGAATAAGGTTCAAATTCAATATACGCTTTGTTTTTTTTTACATTTTTTTTATAAAATTGCCAAATGCAATTACCATTCGGCCGCTCTAAATTGTTGTTTAGTTCACATAGATTAAATTTGATTTGAGCTTTTAAAATATACGCGTATGATTTTTTTGTGAAAAAAAAACGACATGTCACTATCATTTTGTTACAGGAATAGGTACCTATGTGATTTTTAAATAGTCTATTTAATATAGATATGTAAGACATTTTTTGATTTTAACTTCTCTCTGTATCCCACATGTAGTTAAGTTAAGTTTAACGAAATGATAAACAAACAAACGACGGCGTTAAGTTCCAACGGTTAAGACGCAATCTCTTTAATATTGGGCAGTGCGTAGACAAGTGTCTTAACTACTACTAGGTTCCCTCTGCCTACTTTGCAATATGCGGGAAACAGCATGAATCGAAAACAATGAAAACCAAACACAACCCTTTTTATGTCAGTTTCTATAACAGTCAGCCTTGTTGAGTAAAATTTTTTAACGTATTCAACGAGATCTTGAATACCCACCCTCATTCCGAACTTCCATACAAAATTGCATGTTGCGAGTTAATGGCTGGAGGACTGACAAATATTGTATTATTTATATTTTTGTAAATTTTAAATAAAAATGGTTTACTACCACGTGCCTAGTAGCGGCGCAGGGGTACGAGCTTGTGTAAATAGGCGAGACAGATTTTGGGTTCGATTCACAGTCGAGGAAATGAAGTATTTATTATGTTTATTTCTTCGTTCTTTTGTCAAAGTACGTCGTTGAGTGGCGAAACTCAACGCCGTACGTAATCTATCATAGCAGGGAAATAAAATATATGTATGTAAGTAAATAAGTGACTAAGTATTTTATAACTGAAAGTGTATTTCGGTAAACATGGCAAAGCTGTCCGCTACGGAATTGAGCCGGATCATCTTAAATTTTAATTACAAAGATGAAATATACAGAAAATTTCAAATTTATATATTTTTGATATAAATAAAATATTATATATTTTAATTACTGTTTTGAGCTTAACTTCGCTATTACTATGTGTAGTATTAGGATGATATTTTCAAGCGTTAGTTATCTTTTAATCTTTTAATCAGCTTCACGCTGTATCCTGCACACAGCAGGGTAGGCAGAGGGAAGTTAGTGTTAAGACACTCCGTTGCCACTGCCGAATTCTGGAGGCATTGCGTGTTGAGTAGCAGAACTCACTCACTCGGCACCAGAGTGAAGAAATGGAAATATAAATCTAAGTAAATATTTCACTTCCTCGAGTGAGGATCGTACCTACAACCGTCACAGTACTTACAGTCACACCCTTGTGCCGCTGCGCCGTTAGTGATTTATGAATATGAAAGTCTTAAAAATTCGGCGGTGCGTGGGGAACGGATTATCATAACACTAGGTTCCACTCTACTAGGTTCCCTCTGCTGTTCCTACTAAATATAGCACGCAGCGTTTATTTATTAAATTAATAGTACTCAAAACAATTAGTGTAAAAATTAATGTGTTTTTGTCTATATCACTGCCGATTTAAGTGTGTGTGACTGACAGGCACAGCCAAAACTACGTGGGGTGGTACCCAGAAATTTGACATGTTACCTAGGCAGAATAGGGCAGGACTAAGAGAAGAGGATTTTCCGAAACTTCAACGGGAACGGATTTGCGGAATACCACTAGTTAAAAAAATACAATCTTACCAATACCGCTAACATCGTGCAGGTACTTACCTGTAAAATATAAAATAAATATGAAATTCAATTGTATATTGTATTTTCAATAGAGCACTATTCAAAGTGTTTGAATGAACTATTATAGCTTCAATAGACCAAGCTTTGGAAGAAAATATGTTATAAAAGCAAATATAACGCAACATGGCTGTTGAATAATATAAAACACGAGGATAGTGAGTTCGATTTCCACTTAGAGAAATGTTTATGTTTAATTTATTTTCATTTCCTCACTTTGGTAGTCAATACGTAATGTCTCGAAAACTAGGCGAAAAGAAGACACGGATTGTCGTGATCCCTAGTTTCCCTCTTAATAACCCGCAATGTAGAAAAAAAAATAATGAAATAAAAAATAAATTGATTTAGTACTTAGTGAATGATTGCTAATGTATATTACTAAGTCCGGCATTAAATTTTGCCAAGAAATAACCAATGTTTCAAAAAATTACAAGTGCATGGAAAACGGAGTGTCTCAACACTAGGCTTCTTCTGCTTATCTTGTTATAAGCGAGAATCAGTGTGAAACTAAATAAAAAAACATATTTAACTGTACATTCCTATGTATAATCAATGTTACGGCTGAAAACACAGAGCTGCGGGGTCAGACGCGGTCAGATAATACAAATACCTATTTTGTATTGATTCTGACTTGTTAGCCACTTCATTTGCATACTATATTATTACATTGAGCTCTCATAGAGCTATTTTTATTGAAAATAATACGTTTCTCTAAAAAAGATTTGCAGAGAGAACGTAATGGTCAGACACTCCGTTACAGATTTTTCGCGCAATTTTAAAGACATTTTTTAAGGCGGAGCGCAAGACCACGCTTCGTCGTGTTATAAGAGTGAGGAAATGGAGATAATCAGTTTCCCCTAGTAGGAATCGAACCTACAACTGTTGTGACAATCAAACACCATCCTATTGCGCTACGAGGACCTCAAAAACTACTAGTCTTCTGTAAAGTTTTATAAAGTGTGAAATACAATACAGACGGCCATTTTAAGTCTAACCAATATCAGAAAATGAACGAGAAATGTGGTGTTACCTAGTTTAGTGGATAGATTAGGGCTATAGTTTATTATAGTACCTTTTTATGTTCATTTTGTGGGAATAAGTAATGAGAGTTTAATGCAAAATTATTATTTACGTCTTTCTACTTAAATGAAGAATGATGTATTGGAACTTAACGCTGTACCTTATGTAAACAGAGGAGCGAAAGTATTTCAATATTATATAAATATTTCAGTCAGTTGAGGCCAGACGCAACGAGGCAAAGCGCGTTGTTGAACACTGCCACTCAACACGCAATGCCTCAAGAGTTCGACAGAAAGTGTGGTACGGAAGTGTCTAAATGAGAACGGAGTGTCTTAACACTAGGTCCCCAGGTTCCCTCTGCCCACTCTCCAATGTGCGGGACACAGTGGGAAAAAATATAAATAAAAAAAACAACGTACTGTTTAACTAATAATTCCTCGATAAAGTTCCGCACATATTAATAAAATGACTATTTAACACTAAAATATTATTTCAAGTCGAGCCAGTAGTTCCTGAGATTAGAGAGTTCAAGAAAAACATACTCTTCAGTTTTATAAACTTAATAAAGATATCCACTTATACATGGTGCTACAAAACTGAATTTTCGCCTAGAAATTTTCTACAGCGCAATCACTTTAGATTTCTCCATTTATCTATTTGTTTTTTTCACAAAATATGTAGAATAAATCCACTCTACACAAAATGTGGGCCTAATTTCGTGACACTCTACCGTTTTTGCCAAAGTTGTATTCACATTTGTACATTAAAAACACGCGCTTAAAAATAATTTTTCCGTCAACACAGCGCTGCTCTAATTATCCCCTTTTCATGGAATGCGAAAATTTTCTGGGATAAATACTCTCTTTAGTATAATTTTTATTTAGTTCTTTACAAAAGGAAATTTTGCAAATGCTGAAATTGTTCACGTAGCGTGCTACAGTGCCGTCCGAATTGAATTGGTCAGTGGTTTTGGTTGCTACGCCGTAGATAGCTTGTTTGATTACTGCTCGTAGCTATTATGGTAAACACACGTTTGTTTATATTTTTGATTGATTAGGTTGATTTTCTAGTGAAATACTTCTTTTAGTTAACTAGTGAATGATTTGTATTAAGGGAAGGCAGAGGTAGCCTAGTTGTAAGACACTATATTCCCCAGGCAACGCCCAATTTTCGATGCATTACGCGTTGAGTAGCGGGACGCTACGCTTTAACTTTTTCACTAGAGCAAAGAAATGAAAGTGAGTCATTACTCCGAATGGGAATTAAACTGACAACCTTCTTTTGCAGTCTGATGGTGTGCCACTGTGTTACAACGGCCTCAATCAATATTATAATCACCAAAAACGCCATTAGAGTTCGGTAGAAAATGGGAAAGGGATGCTGCAGTATTCAGTGCCCTGCTGCGTGCAGTATTCAGCGTAATATAAAAAAAGCAAACTGAAAACTCCACATTCCAGGTTACAGCCATCAACCACCGTCCTCAGGACATAGCTTACCTAATTAGCCTCAACTAATTACAGCGGAAGATCTAAATATACACAATTTGTTAAAACCCTAAGATTTTGGCCAAACAAGAGTTTGACTTTAAAATTCGTAGCGTAATTGTTCTGAAAAGCGGAATTTTGATTAAGAGTTAATTGAATCCTTTAATTAGGGCTGTGTACGGATGCGTAAATAAGTAAGCCAGTGGATATAATCCTTGGGGGTTGGGTTGGTGTTCACTTTTCAATTTTAATGCTTTTATTGCACATGCTGTATAATTAGTATACATATTATACAGTTCTCGATTGTCTATATGTTACAAAAACAATGAAATTGTATTAATTTCCATTTATTTATTTCTGTGTCATGATTTTGAACAAAAAAAGTGTAAATTTTATTTTGTAGCTTTTATTATATAGAAAGGTAGTAAGACTACTATTAAGACTGTCTGCAATCAACTGTCTGTTTTAATGTTGTGTCTGCCATCAACGCTGCGTTTTGTCTGGTAACAACCAGATCGTGGGGATTGTTTTATTTGTTTAAATAATTCATTTCCTTCAAACCCACAACTGTTACTTTTACAGTCAAACGCAGTTCCGCTGCGCCAATATGGTATTTTTTTTAGATCTATTATAAACATAATAAGATATCAAGATTGACAAAAAGTAGAGAACGAAGTGTTTTATCGCAAAATTCTTATTAGAGATAACTCAAGTTAAAAAAACAATTTAACTTCTTCTTGATCTTTTACTTTTATGGCTTTCAACCCCAAACCCCATAACAAACAAAATTACCCAAATTCACTTTCCCAAAATCACTTTCTTTCAACAAAGCAAATTGCTTTACAAAGTCCAAGAAAAAGGGAACAATTAATACAACGATTTAAGAAAAAAAAACTTTGCCCCATCAAAATATACGTAGCGAAAATATCATTACGTTTTATCTAACAATTTGCCCTATACTGTGTTTAATTGTATTTCTAAACAATCAAATTTCAATCTTATTATCCAAGAAACAGAGTTCAAATCGCAATGTGCTCTAAAAATATTTTTTCAGCAAAATATAAGGTAATAATCCAACTAAAGGTATCTTATAAGTACAGTGGGCAAGTGAAAATACTTTTTATGGTAATTTTGACTTTATTTTTATAGTGTTAAGATCGAAATTCCCGCAGAGGTTGTCCTAGCAAATGCACATAAAGAAAAACAAATCCCTATGACAGTAACAACGAATGTTACTTTTCTCAGTAGCGCTTTTCTTGAAATAATACAGAAGAACCGTATAAGCGTGATCTCTTTGATAAGAGGTAGCGATTTAATATCGTGGTTATTATTTATAAAGTTGTAAATTTAACGAATTATAGACTACTAATGGTTTCGTTTATGTACAGCTTAGAATTATTTGTGGGTCAAAATAAAATAAATAAATAAAGATAACAGAAATCACTGGTTTTTTTTTCTACCTTGTTAAGTGCGGAGGTAATATTTGTAATAATTAATTAAGTAGAGTATATTTGCTTTATCTACTTAAGTAAAAACGCTTTATTATAATTACAATTAACAAATAAAAAAATAATAATAATAATTATATTAGAAAAAAAACAGAAAAAACTTTATTCTTCTATAGAAAATATATCAAGAATATTTTCCACAGAATAAGAGTTATCTAGTCCACTTAACAAACCTCAATATATCCAAAATCGAATCCGCTACTCGCTCCGCTCGTAACCAGCATCCACTCACCCCTTCAAAACATAATAATTCGTCATATTTATGATCGCGGCCGCTAGCGTTATGGCCCGGGTTACATTCATGGCAGTGTCTATCTTTGATACGTATAAGGTTATGTGGAAGTAGGACAGTGTTTTTGTATGGTCTTCACAAAGTAACAATAACACGCTATAGAAAATAAGTTATATTATGGAAGAAATGGAAGTATGTGGCATATAGAAATAGTAATTGCCGCATATAATTTTGTTTGTCTGGCTTGATATAGTACCTACAGGTACGAGGAATCTCGGGAAATCATGTCGTGAGGAGAACTCTCCTTAGTACTGTTTACATATAAAACTTCAAAATTCTAAGTTCAGCTATTTTTATATTATTTAGGCTAGGTAGCTAAAAATACAAATATCTATTATATTAATATTCTTTCGGTATATCGTTTCTGATTAAAGTGGGATACGAAAATGTTTTAATGGAAAACGGAGTGTTTTAACACTAGGGTGCCAAGTTACCTCTGCCTACCCTGCTATGTGCGGGATACAGCGTGATGTTTATAAAAAAAAATGTCTGGCTGTTACTATAGAGAGCATACTCTACATTTACTTTTATTGTAGAAGATATATTGTATATTTTAAAAAATGACTTTTTTTATCAACAAGAATTCCATACAAATATCCCACCGGATTTCAATCAATATTCACATGTAATAGGCGTATTTTAATTATACATAAACGTACTTTTGTTCTATATTGTTAGAATCAAAGAAAGAAGACCTTTCTCTAGAAATTATAATTGAAATGAATAGTACATTTCAATACCTAATTATAAATATAGAATTACACAGATCAAATTTCATTAGAGCTTGTTTGTCTATTAGTATAAAGAATAAAGAATAATGCGCATATAAGCAAGGATTTTTTTAGCTTCATGCTGTATCCTGCAGACAGAAGGGTAAACAGACGCAACCAGATAACCTAATATTAAAACACTCCGTTTTCCATAAACACTTCTTTATCTTCTTATGTATTCTTTATTTCTCTAAATTGTTGGTACGCAGTAGGATGCCCCATGGCTATTAAAAAGGGTAAATTTTATATAAACTCCCCTTTATCATGTATAAAGCGACAATTGTTTTATTTTTCTTAATTCATGCTGTATCCATCACCGCATAGCGGGTAAGCTAACCCAGTGTTAGACAATGAGTTCCCATTGAAACATTGTCGTTCTCCCGTTTCGCCAAATATAGAGAGAATTCAGTGTTAAAAAAATATCTCTTCTCCTCTAACATTTGCAGCCCAGATTAGAAACAACGCGTGCTAAGTAACGTAACTGAACGCCATATATTATCAAACGGGAACAAACCCACAACCCTCGCAATATCCGTCAATAAAAAGCCCTTCTATCGCAAACTGTGTAAAAAGCACTGATTTTGTATTCACACAGCATCTTTCATTAAAACGGCAAACCTAATACATTTGGTGTTTAATTTATTAAACCATTACAAGCATTATTTATTGCGTGAATAAATTTAACTGATCGGTTCCTCTGCTACCGTTTAAATCGTTTTTCTACTATTAAAAAGTCTAAAGCTGTGTCTGTTTAACTAATGGTTACGTTTGTAGGTTCCGTTCGTACTACAGGAATGTTATGGTTTGAAACTAGTCGTTGCCTGCAACTTTGATTGGATTTTTAAAATATAAAATAGAATCAATGGAATCCCGTTTTTTTGTGGCTGAACAAATTTCCCGAAATCTTTTTAGTGCTTTCCCACATAGGGAGTATAGGTTGTCCTAGATGCCAAATTTCAACTTTCAAGGTAGTTTCGTCTGTGCGTTGTCTGTCAGTTTCTAAGAAACGAAAGAATAGATATGTTATCGTTGTCTTTTCTTAGACAAACCTCAGTGTTAAGTACCGCCACCTGGGAATCAAACTCACAACCTGTCGTACTCCTGCGCCACGACTGGCCACGCTTATAGGTAATATCATTAAACAATATCATTTTGTAATTCATTACGTGCTTTCCATCAAAGCGTCGGTCGGGTCAGTGTAAGACGAGTAATTACTCGGCAACGAAACATCGCGGTCGTTTCATTTTTAAGTCTTATTAATGTAAAAGCTCTTAGACTCTTGTAATTAAAATTAAAAACATTAAACTTGTTAAGGAGGAAAGTGGAATGATTTGTCACTAAAGTCTCTTTAATTAGAGATGGCTAGAATTGGATTTATTTTAAACGAACTAGACAACCTTTTCTTTTGAGGTCGTCACGTCTTGTTGTAGTCTCGGGTTAGAAACAAGACGGTGTTATGTTCCGCCACTCAAAACGAAATGTCTCTTGAATTCGGCGGGTAGTGAGAAACGGAGCGTCTTAACACTAGCCAGTCCAGCCTACAATACTTTATGCAGGATACGGATATGATTTTATTAATTAAAAGAAACTGTATTTAATCCACTTATAATAATTGTATCGTCGTGAAACTTGACAGTTGTACATCGCTTAGATGACAACATAATTATACGGGATCATCAAGCTGGTCTGATGATGGAGCCGGGATCTGATAGTGGAACTCTTCAGAGGTTGCATGATCAATTTAGGCTCATATAATTTATATCTCCGAGCGCACTCTATACCTCTTACAGAACTTGGTATAGAAAGTTTTATGTAATTTATTTATAATTATATTTTTATAATTTACAATTTGCCGAAAATACATAAATCACTACATCCGCAATCACTTCCACCTACTTATAGCTTTGAAGCTTAAAATTAATCGAGTCATTACTTCGAGTCGTCCAAAAGAGGTTCCCTTATCAAAAGAGGTTGAAAATTATAAAATTTTCTAATAAATAAAGCCCAACCCAACAGGCATTCATCATACAAAGTGAATGGATTTGAATACAATCAAAAAACACCGCGGCTCTCCTAATTCTACTTGATGGAATTAATAAATTTCCGCGGCAGGTTCATCTTGAATAAGACGGGGTTATAAATAAACAGATTATAGTATATTTGAATGTTTTAATTAGGATTTTCTGTTTGCTAAAAGAAAATGAAAAATTTTGCTTTGGTATCTCTTCACTCATTTTTTGGATAAATAATAGAATTTAGGCTTTAAAACGTAAAAATAATAATACAGCAAGATAGGCATAGAGAACCAAGTGTTAAAGCTCTCTGTGCTCCACTTCATACCCAAATGGAGACAGGGTGTGAATTGACGGAATTCATAGCCTCTTTCTCCTGTTACCAGAGGGAAAACGTGACTTCTACAACGACGACGACGTGTGAAACGACATTTCCCGTCTCTTTATTTTGTTACCAGAGCGAGTAAAAGCTTATTTCTTCTTCACGCTCAAAGCAGCTTCACGCTGTATCCCGCACACAGCAGAGTAGGCACAGAAAACCCAGTGTTAAAACCCTCCGTTGCTTATTTGACCAGGGCGAGTTTATATCGAGACATCGCAAAAATCGTAAATTCCGCAAAAACTTTACCCCTAAACCATTTTAAGGACAGTTATAATTTTTCCCCGAATGTAATATTTAATAGAGATACCTTGTCAAAACATTAGTCGGGCGGAGGTCGGGTAACATTCAAAGTAAGGGTCGCAATGATTTATAAAGACGCCCTTAAGGCTTTACTTCACTTGTTTGGTGAATCTTTGCGATAAAATTTTAAACCCTACCCTACCCTGTAATAGGGGAGGCGCTGTTAATTATGAACGCGATACTCCTCTGGGCATACGGTGCTGTTTTTGTATATTTAAAGTAAATTCGTTTTTATGGTGAGATAAATCGCGGTGTTTTTCTACGTTAATTGTTGTAGTGTAGTAGCTTATTAATGGTTTTAGATTTACATTTTGTCTAATTCATACGAGAAGATATATGGTTGTATTTCACGAAAAGTGTAGATTTTAAAACAAGAAACAGATGTTGACAAACAGGCTAAAAATAGTGTATGTAAAGTCCTCACTAATGCTTAAAAGTAGTGACTGATCACTAAAATTTGTCTGTTTATTTTACGAAGATAGTAAATATTAAATTTGATAAAAATTTACATTCAACTACGCAACGACCTAAATGGGAGTAAAGCTGTTAATTATGAAAGCGATACTTCTCTGGGTATAGAGATATTTTCGTTATAATTTAAATAAGGATTATTTACAGTTGTAAGTTCCTTTTCTGTCTAAGGTATAATAGTTAAGAAATATATATAGAAAAAAAAAGCTATAACACGAATAAAAACAAAAAAGTCTTCTACTTAGATTATCAATATAAAGATTGTCGGAAAGAGGGGAACAGAAGTGGTTCCCCTATTCCCTCTGCCTATCCTGCTATAAGCGGGATACAGCGTGAACCTAAAAAAAATCAAACTTCCATACTACTCAAATAAAACAGCAAAATGTCTAAACTAAAGCAATATAATATTAACATACGCTAAAAAAGATTTCATCTCGGGCCATCATCAGATGGAGATTCAAAAAGATACAGATGCTGGGATAATGGAGCAACTTGCGCACTTTGCCTAAACTTTATATCTCTAATAACTTGTGGCCGTCATTTTATGGATATAAGTATGTATTTGTATAAATGGGCTTGATGGATTTTTTGGGGATAAAACTTTGAATATCAATCATTTTAGATGATTATTTATTAGATTTTCAGATTATATTGTTACTTATTATTACCATTGGAGCCGTCCTGTCTCTAAGCATGCGACTAAATACGCGATGCGTGCGGTTGTTAGTTCGATTTCCAGCAGGGGAATGAAATATTAAATATTTTCATTTCTTCGGTCTGGTGACGAGGCAAAGCTTGGCGTTGAGTTCCGCCACTCAACACACATTGCCTCCAGAATTCAGCGGAAATGGGGAACAGAAGTGTCTTCATGGGAACAGAGTTTCTTCACAGAAAATTAAGAAAAGTCCTTATTCTAAATACATTTAGATCAATATTTATTTACATATTTATATCCACGTCGCACTGCAGACGTCTACAAAGTAAGTAGTTTAATGCAAAACACGATCACGAACCAAAACCTCGTTAGCGAGAACGGTTTGCAACTACTCCACACCATGTATTGGGACTAGGGATTTATATATCAGAGGATAAGTTTGTAGGGAAATATTTTTGGTAACGTTTAAAAAGAAAACAGTAAAAAAACATACATTCGCACGTTCTTGCGATTGGTTGTGGGTTTGATTGCCACTCGAGCAAATAAATAAATCAAATAAATCACCTTCACGCTGTATCTCGCACACAGCAGGGTAGGCAGAGGGAACCTAGTGATAAGACACTCCGTTCCCCACTTTCTGCCGAATTCTGGAGGTATAGCGTGTTGAGTATCTCTCTCCGTGTATCATCTCGAGCTATTAAATATATAACAAGACAAGGCGCAGCGTTAAGTTCTACCACTCATTACGTAATACCTCCAGAATTCGGTTGAAAAGGGGGACCAAAAACGAACTGAAAAAGTGTGAATGAAGTGTCTTAACCCTAGTTTCCCAGGTTCCCTCTTCTTCTTCCGAGGTACACCATAAGACTAAAACCATAGTGAATACTAGATGTGTTAAGACTACCTGTGGTATAATCAAGACATTACGTCTCGTGCTGAGCTCAACGCTGCTCTCCGTGTTGTTACCAGAGCAAGAATCTCTTAGCCACCCTATGCCATATGTTACACGGAACCTAGTATCTACATAAATCTGTACATTCTATGCGGACCCCACCCTAATATATTCAGCGATCGCGACTCATAAATCAGAATAAGCCAATTTTACACGCGTGGGAATTATATTGTCTGCTTCTTATATTATTGTTTTGGTAGTGACATCTCTCTCATTTCTTCATTTTTTTGTCTATATCAAAGACTAATGAATATTTTAAATGTTATATGTGTGTCAATGATAAAGAATACAAAAATATTCTAGATAGTGTATAAAATCTTGATCGTAGCAGACTCGAACCCGCGCCCCTTGGTTATCGTCCAAACGCCAAACGCAAACGCACGCATACCGCATAACTAAGCCCTAAGCCCGAAATTCATATACCCTTATAACTTTTTTTTACCTTCATGCTATATCCTGGATATAGCACGGTAGACAGAGGGCTTCCCCTGCCTACCGTGCTATATGCGGGATACAGCGTGAAGGTAAAAAAAACATCACTGATGCAAAACCACCCTTATTCTATGATAATGGTCCATACAGACCGGGTGTTCCAATTTTATTAGATTTACACATTTTTTACCTCGGAATCTTGAATTATACGTCGACGTCTGATGGTTTCTCGGCCTCCCTAAAGTAATCTCTGATTTGCCTAAGTATCTCTCTTCTTTATCGAATTTATTTTGCGTTAAGAGGCTTCAAATGAATTAGGTGATGTATTTGGTACATTTCCTCAGTATTACTGGCTAAAATTGGCTTAAAGATTATTTTTGTGTAGCTTCACTCTATATCCCGCATACAACAATGTAGGTGGAGAGAACCTAGTGATAAAACACTCCGTTTCTCACGCACCGCCCTACTTTGGATATATTTCGTATTTGGTAGTGAAACTCGCTTTGTCTTGATTTTCCACATAAGCATATATATGTATAGCAACGTAGAAAAAGAATGCAAAGAAGTTGTCGCACTCCGTTCTCGTTCTTAGCTCTCCACTCAATTTCAAGATACTGGACTGGGAAACTGGGAATGTTGGGCATTTTTAAACTCTCTTTGTGTATGGTGCCAAATTGGTGCCATAACGACTGGAAAAAAATATTACAAAAAAGTAGTAGTTTCTATTCACAATTTGTTATCAGCCAGCTCTGTTTCATTTCAATATACTACCGTCACAAAACGTCCCGCAGCACTAACTGCTATCTGCACTTGAATTCATTTGAGCTTTCGAACAGTTTAACTTGGTAGGTTTCCAAGGATTTAGGGCTCCGAATAAAACCAGACAATCTCAACCAAAATGGTTTTTCTTAATTCTTTTTTGATACTATAGTATAAAATACTATACTAACTATATAACAATTGCCGCATTGCGGCCCCAACTTTAAATATAAGCACATATCCACTAGAATTTAGATTTTACACAGTTTCGCCCCCAGATATATAAATTTAGGGGGAAGTCGGTTAAAGAATTTCTTAATTGGATACGCTTGGTCCTGACACAGCCATCGGAAGTTCCTTTTCGAAGAAAACGCCCAAATTAACTCACTCGAAGATTGAAGTCCGTGAATATAGAGAAAACTTAGTAGAATTTATCTTCCTCCGACAAAGTTGAATTGAGCACTTATAGATGGCACCGATTTGAATTTGTGGCGGCGTTAAACTTCACTGACACTGACGGAATTATAATTGTGCGACTCGTTTTTGCGTTTCCCACGACGTTTTTTTGTTATTTGTGATTGGAATTGGATTTTGGGATGAGGAATCGAGGGGATAATTTGAGTTATTTAATATGGGGTCAAGAAATTCTTTTGTTGAATAATGGATGGATTATTATTAGAAATATATTTTTTAACTAAGAGTGAGATGATCTAGTGACCTACTTTTTAATTTAAGGGATTTGTTGTGTTTGTTAGTTTCTCCACTTTTCGCCGAATTCTGGAGGCACTGTGTATTGAGTGGCGAAAGTTAACGCCGCGCTTTGCCTCGACACCAGAGCGAAGAAATGAAAATATAATTTTAAATAAAATATTTCAATTCTCGAGTGGGTATCAAACAAACAATCAGTCGCGTTTACAGTCCCACTTTGTGCCCCTGCGCCACGAATGGCCTCAACAATGTCAACAGTCAACAGTACTGTTTTAACAGACATAGAAAAAAAAATTGTAGCTCCTACTACCATCGATGATAAATGATATTTACCTAAGTCCTACAAACTGATTAGATTACGCCAAATTACCTGACTCATACAAATATAACATCTCAGCAATTTGTGTGAACATATTTTGATAGAAAATATTCAACTTGGCAAGAAACATTCGGAGCTCACTTAAAGATATAACTTTGCAAATTAACTTATCGTGTGTATCAAACAAAGTTCGTTTGGAGAACTTCTTAGAATTCTCATGTTCATGCGATTAAAAAAATTAACTGTTAATAATATTATCTTATAAAGAAATTAATTTAAATAGCCTGAAGAAAATCAGAATGAGCTAAATTATATTCTATTTTTGTTTCTGACGTAAAGCGCCAAAAAACTAAATAAAAAGGGCAAAGGAATTATATTTATTTTCATGCTTAATGAGACAAAAAGCGGTATTGAGTTCCACCGCTCTATATGTAGTGTCTTGAATTCAAACGGAAATCGAAGGATTCTGTAAGGAGGATTGAGTATCTTGATTCCAGATCTCTACTATGTATGATATCACAGAAGCTAAAATAGAGAAAAAGAGAGAAAACCATGAAGCATAAATGTGTTCGTGTGTTTCTGAAACTGTTTCCGCACTCTTTTTTTGTACCAGATGGAAACAACTAAATTAACTCATTCCTCCAAACGGGAATCGAATACACAACCATCATATTTACTTTCCAAACACCAATTCATTAAACTTTAAACCCCCAACCGTAAATTTATATCACCTCAGCGGGAATCAGGGTCGTATTCGACGAGATAACAAATGAAATTCTAATCGTCCTACCGATATTAAAGTGGAATACCTGCACAAATAACTTGGGGCGGGTCGTATAACGAATATTTTAGTAGGGGGCGACTTTTGACGCGGTCCGAAAACGGAAATTTTTATATTTGCCTCAGCCTGGTAGTAATGGGATCAATTTTGTACTTTGGGACCCAATGATAATGCGTAAACTTTGATAAAAAGGTGTGAAATAGAGTGAAATTGAATGTTCTTTTTAAAAATAGATAGTAAGACCGTCGTGAGTTAGAAGAGGGGAAGAAAAGTGCGGTGCTTAGTTCAGCTTCCACAAGTAGAGAATGGAGTGTTTTAACGCTAGGTTCTCTTGCCTATCATGCTGTATGTGGGATACAGCGTGAAATCTTTCCGTTTCCCCGTTTACTAGTAAATAAAATACGAGGTTTACCACTTAACCGCGGAACAAGCAATGTCTCAAATTCAGATAAACAGTGAACAATGAATGTCTTAATAGCAGTTTCACTCTGCGCAACCTATTGTATGCAGGATAAACAGTAAAACTGCAAAACTGTATATAAAAAAATTTAAGAATATTTTTTCATTGCTACATAAAAGGAAAGAGAGGAACATTCAGCAAAAAAATTAATAAGCTATTGTTTTTCTTGAATGATTTATATTTTCCTTTTATCTGCTTCCCGTATATCATTCTTAGGGAATATCGTATCTGTGGAAGTTAGCGAAAACAGGCCGCGGTATTATGTTTTGTTATTCAAAATATAGGTGGGTAGGTTAGTCGTGCTCAGTGATTGTTGCAGACTGTCGTCGGTTCTAATTCTAATTGGTTGTAATATTTTTTAAAAAAATAAAAATGACGGCAAGAATGGCGATATTCTAAAGAATTCGGTGGAAAGTGGACAACGGAAGAATTTTAATGGGAACGAAGTACACCGCGATACACCGTGAACCCTATTTGTGATGGGATATAATTAATAGATTTGAATCCACGACCCTTTGTGACCACTAAGCTAGACAGATCAATCAGATTATCCCAGCCCGTTCATACGAGCCTTTCTATATTAATTGAGTGGTGGCCAAATGGCTTTATGTAACAAATGTACTGTAGATAAACTGACCACAATCGGTTTTTGATATTAATATCACGATAGGTGCTGGTTCTATTATTTTAAGCTTCATAGATTCGGCATTTCTACGTTCTGGTAACGAGGCAAAGCGCGGCGTTGAATTCCGCCACTCAACACGCAATGACTTTAGAATTCGCCCAAATATGTGCTACGGCAGTATCTTAATGGGAACGGAGTGCCGTAACACTAGGTCCTCAAGTTCCATCTGACTACCCTTCTATATGCGGGATACAGCATGAAGCTAAAAAAAAGTAATATATAAAATAAAAAAAAACCTATAACTATTTTTCTGTTATTTTTTACAAGAAACCAAGATATTATTTAATATTATAACCTACAATAATCGTACCTACTATAAACTTTGTAAATTTGCTTTAGAGTAATTAATTTTTAATTTAATTTTCTTTATTCTGTCAGTTATTGTTCTTTAATAAGGGCCGGGGCTGTCTTGAATGGATATAAACAAAATTAAATGTAAACAAAAACAATTTTAAGCATAATTTCTTAAACGTATTATATTTATACAAAATATGGAAATTTATAAGATTTTTATTTATTTTAGCACTTTTAGCAGGCTAATATTATTAAGGCTGAGGTTAGTGGGCCAGCGTTTGATTGTAAAGCGAAGGTAGCGGGGCTTGTCTATGTGTATGAGGCTGTCATGTCACGGTCATGGGTTCGATTTTCACTATGGTGGAAGAAATTATTTTTATTTTCTCGGTTTGTTAATATGAAACAGTATGATTGAGAGCGCCACAAAGCACTCAATATCTAAGGCCAAAATTTACGTAATAGCGAACGAAGTGCTTTAACACTTGGTTCCTTCTGCTATGCGGGAAAAACGTGAAGCAGCTTTCAAAAATAATTTTCAGAAAATGTCATTTATTTTTAACTTTACCAAGACACTACATTGTTTTTAATGGTTTCAAATTCAACGTCTTTGTTGCAACTACAACAAATACTCTCTCTGTCTACTACTCTCTGACTCTGAGAATATTAGTATTTCGAGGACGCTCTAGATATTATAGGAAATTATATGGTGGCACATAAAATGTAAGGTGTTTTAAGTTTTTAGATTAAAATACTTGCTTAAATTTTTCCTTAATATAATATATATTCATAAGTGATGAAGTATAGGCAGGGTATCAAGTGATAAGACACTATTCACCAGGCCCCCATTAGCACGGCGTTGACTTCCGCCACTCGACACACAATAACCTGAAAATTTTCTCTATATACCCGGCTACATGTGGAAAATAATGTTAAATTAAGAAAAAGCTCATATAAAAAACATAAAACAGCTAATTTTCAAATAAACAATAACAAAGTAAAACCAAATATGGCATAAGTCAAAAGTCAAAATGTTTTCGGGCGAAAATTTTACGATTTTACGACAACAGCGAGTTTCCGAAAGTTTCCACGTCATAAACCTTTGACCTTCATAAATATTCTATAAATAGCCATAAAATTTTTATTTCTTTTTATATGTAATTCATAATTTATTTGGTTAGAATGTTATTTTTGTTTTTATGAGATATGATTATTTGTGAGATTCAAAGATTTAAAGCTTAGGATAAGTATAATATATGTTTTTATTTTAGCGCAGTTTTTCCCATATAGTAGAGTAGGCACAAGGAACCTGGGAACCTAGTGTAAATGCATTCCTGCATTATCCACACACCGCCCAATTTGCCTTTATAGTCAAACGCTTTGCGGCCAGACGCAATGGCTTATAATAATGCTTTCCCCATATAAATAAAATGTTTTTTCAATACATTATTCATTGTTTAAAAGTAACTTTGACATATATTCCGTTAAAACATATTCTTTGGAAATATTGAAATGTTTTAAAACTTTTCCTAAGAAGTATTATCTATATTGATTGATTCATCGGTGTTACTTTTATACTTTATGTTTTTGCCCTCTTATACCTACTTACAAGAATATTAAAAATATATATACATCGATTTTAATTTTCTTGTGTGGTAACGAGGCGGGAATTCGGTGAAAAGTGGGGGACGGAAGCGTTTTAATGCGAAAGGAAGGCCTTATCATTAGATTCTCAGGTTCCCTCTGCCTACCTTACAACCACCACATCTACAGTCACTGTCCCACTGCGCCACGACAGCCCCAAAGATAGATATCAAAATCAATATTCATTATAATATATACCTATTCATTTGAAGTTTAGACGAAAAGTTCATAACAAATAAGTTTTAAAGGAAGATTGATGGTTTGATCTCCCCAAGGAGAGGGGGAGGGAGTGGGATGATATCCTGTAGTCAGAGTGTCGAAGGCCTACACAACGAATGGGGGTTCAAATTGCGAACGAATGGTTATTTTTTCGTATGCTTATTATAGCTTAACGTTGTATCCTGCATATAGAGGCAGAGGCAAGCTATTGGTGACTCTCGTTTATCATTATCCGCGATTTTTCGAGACATTACGTGTTGAGTGCCGCTTAACGCCGCTCTTTATATTGTTATAAGGGCAAACTAATGAAAATAACGAGTTCCCCCGAGAGGAATCGAATCCACAACCGTAACAATAAAATAATCGTTATCGTTATTTTATTACAAAAATAGTTACTAAAGCTTTAAAAGTTTAAACTTTTAACAAAAACCAATATTGAGTTATTAAAAAGTAATCACATTCAGAAAAAAAAAAACACTCGACAATTGTAAAAACATATTAATTCGTATCTGAAACGTTATTGGATTGTACCTCTACCTGTAACCGTTACTGTAAACCAATCAGTATTGAAATTGTTGAAATTTGATATCAACATTCGTTTTTAATAGTGATTTAATAAACTACTAGCTATAAACTGCGACTTCGCCTGTGTGGTCTTATGGAAAGCTAGGAGTTTTACTTCAGGCACATCCTAGGTGCCAGAGCTACCTTTGAGGTTATTTAAAACACATCACTATTTTTCATTTAAATTTTATTGCCTAAAAGCAAGTAATTATAAAAATACTAGTTAAAATACAGTAGTTTGTTGTACAGTTATAATTGGAACGCGATGCCATTGAATTGACTTGACTCCCAGCATAATTAAACGTGCGGCGTTGGGTTCCGTAAACCAACACTAAATATCAATAAATAAACGGAAAATTTCAGTAATGGTAAAATAAATCATTTATTTTTTTTTCATAAATTCGAGACGTTGCGTATCAAGAGGAAAATTTTATTTAAAATTTGAACTAAATCATGAAAGAAGGTTAACATGTATCTCTAGTTTTAAACACGAAGCAACATTTAGAACATTTTAATCTTCTTTTCACTCGTGCAAAGCAAAGATATATATGGCATGTAATCTAAAGATAAGATAAAGATTTTATGAATCCCGCCTCTCGGGGGTCGTTCGTGTATTAGTAGATACTCGTATGTTTTACAAAATGGATATAGTCTGAAATAAAATAGCCTCAAATTGGTTCTTAATAATATATATTTTTTTATAACAGGTTTATTTTGTAGAAAAATAGTGTTCTGATCACAGACTATTCGGCAGGAAGTGAGGAATGCGACCAGTTAAGTTCCAGATTCTCTCAGCCTACCCTGCTATGTGCATGATACATCATGAGGATAAGCTTTTATATGTATGTAAAGCTATACGAAATGGTTAGACGAAAATTTAGAATGAAAAGACATAATACCAAAAATAACAGTGAAATCCAAATATAATAACCATAATTGTTACTTCTGTTCTAATCAAGGTAGCAAAAATATAATACTTTGAGCAAAAACGTACGGTTTATATATTCCGACAGGCAAACACACATGATGAAGGCTGAATAATTTAATACCGCTGACATTTTTAATGCAGAACCCCGAAAAAAAATAAGAAAAACGACGCAAAATGTACGAACGTCAATGTCAAAGTTTATCACGAGATAGCGTGTGATACGACGGCGGGAAAAAATTAGATGCCTTCTTCCAGATGAAATTATTTAGCGTTTTTCTTTATAATACTCGGAATAGACTCGTATGAATGTATAGTCATTTTCTTATAAGCTTATTTTTTTACCTATAACCTGCCTATCTTTACTAGATCGAGATATTGCGTGTCGCGTGGCGTAATACAACGCCGCGCTTGTGCTTCTGCGATACGCCACGATGGGCTTAATACGATATTATACACAACTCTTAGCGATTACCATAGCGAGTCCACGCGGGCGAAGCCGCAGATAAATGCGAGTTTAATTTTAATAACACCAGAAATTGAGCTAGCACCTACTACCATCGCGCATGCTACCAGGTTCTGTCCGCTGCGCCACGCAGTATCATATCTGTCAATAACTCTGGCTTCACTTTGTATTCAGCTTATGAGTAGGTATAGCAGAGTAGACGGTGGGAACCAAGTGTTAAGACACTCCGTTTCCCATTTCCACCCACTTTGCGAGATATTCCACGTTGAGTGGTGGAACGTAACGCCGTATTTCGTTTTCACCCGAGTGGAATTTTAAGTCATAGCCATCCCAATTACCGTCAGACATCTCAATATGTTTTTACAATATTATTAATTAATATATCATTTAACGATACATTATCAATACAATGTGAATTATAACAAAGGAATATTAATACAATACGTTCATTCTTCTTAACAATATAGCCGTGCCTGGGCCTAAATAAATGGTTATAGTATTTAATAAGAAAGTTGTGTGTTCGATTCATTTTTATTTCCAGACTAATCGTAACGTAAGGGCACAAGTGTGCAACAGTTAACGCTATAGATTGGGGGTTCGATTTCCACTCAAGGAAATACAATATTCAATTTTGTTTTCTCGTTGGCGCTGAACACGCAATGCCTCCGAAATTTTTCGGTGTGGAACGGAAGTGGTTTAATGGGAACAGTGTCTTAATTTTAACACTAGATGCCCCTGGTTCACTCTGCCTATACTGCTATGTGCAGGATATACCGTAAAGCTAAAAAAAATTCTCCGCTGTTCTGTTTTTTAAGACTTACCAGAGCGTAGAAACAAAGATAATTTAAATATAATCATTGCCCCGAATGGGAGTCGAATCTCTAAACATCGTTTACAGTCAGAAGCGTCCCACTGCGCTTTTAACCATTTGTAAGCAATTAGTTACGATCATATCCATAATTGTTCGAAGGCTATAAGTAATAACGTGCGCGTGCGATATGCCACTTAGGTGATCAACGAACCGATGTATAATGCGGTCGGCGAGTCGTGGCCGTTCTGAAGTTAGGCTTTCTGGAGTTTTCCGTATTGCTCACTCGGGAAATAATGAAAAGTAATAAATATCTTAAAATCAATTTTACACATGATTTCAGGGTGGCCAAGACTCGTCAACCGTACTATAAGCATTAAATATATTATGTGTAGTTAGCCTTTAACTGAAGTTTATTTCATGGTTTAATGCCTTTTTGTTAATTGTGTTTATTGACCGTCTTGGTTTAGTTGGGTAGTATTTGTCGGTATGAGTTTGTGGGTTTAAATCCTATATAGTTTAGTTAGTTAGTTAAAAAGAACTCCGTTCAGCACGCATCGGCCAGTTTTCGGGATATTGCGTGTAAATAGCAGAACTCAACGCCGCGCATTGTCTACCAGAACGGAGAAATAAAAATTAAAATGGTTTGAATTAATTATTGTTATTTTTACAATGTTATGTATAGTAATTTTGTAATGCAAGCGAAGCGTGCGATATACCTCGTGGCTGCGCGTCGGACCGCTTAAATGATTGCTATGTAATATAAATGTAGTAAGTAACTTAACACTGTGTGGTCACTCGAGCCGGATCACAAACATGTGACTGACTGTATACGCCACAGATCGTGGATTCAATTTCGAGCCAATTAAATATTTATATTTATAATCTCGTTCTATCAACGAGGCAAAACGCGGCGTTAAATTCCGCCACTCAATACGTTATGCATTAAGAATTCGGTGAAAAATGGGGTCCGGCACTTCCGTCCTTTCTTAACGAGAACGAAGTTTCTTAATCTTAGGTTTCTAGGTCCTCAAAATATATTTTTTGATATTAGTAACATCGAAATCAATACATAAAAACGTGAGTAGTGTGAGTCGTACATCAAATTTACAAGCTTTAAAAGCAGTTATATCTATATACACAAAAATATTATAATGCAGATAGGTTCCTATGTACTCAAAAAATATTTTCATAATAAAACAATTTTAAAACAAAACAACTTTTACCACAAAATGTAACAATATTTTTTTCATTTTTTGTATAAGTTTCATTGTGTTCAAAGCCCTGTGATAAAATTGATAGTTCTAGCTGAATGAATATGAAAAATAAATATATACGTAAATAGTCGTCGTTCCCGTGTTTGTTTTATACTTTTGTTAAGCATAATAAAATATTATAAACCTGTTAAACTTGTCGCATATAGCAGGGAAAAAAGTTAAGATATATCGTTAATCAATTAGAGTCCAATTTTTAGACATTACGAGTCGATTAACGTAACTTAACGCCGCGCTATAAAACAAGCGATAGAGAGTAATCATTTCCTTGAATCTGTACCTAGACAACTATTATAAATTATGATTGAGACTAATGGACTAAGATAAGGAAGTATATAGGATTAGGAAGTATATTTGTATAAACTCTAATAAGACACTCCGTCCACCAATCTCGATATATTTTAGTCTCACTGTATAATATTTTTCTTATTCCCCCCGTCTTGGATCGAACCCACAACCACTACGCTCGGTCAAACACTGTTCTGCTATACAGTTACGTTATATAGAACGGTAACGCACGCGTCACAGCAATATAATACAGCGCCGCCAATTGATTCAGTCCGGTTCATAGAACGCTCGGATTTCACTAATTGTTATCTGTTTTATTGGATTCGATGGGATTTTATCATGTTTTTGCGCTTTGTCTTGTTACCAGAACGGGGAAACGCGAATTATTTATTTCCCCGAATGGGAGTTGAACCCATAACCGGCGCATTAACAGTTTACAATAATGAAATATGTGACAATTTACATGGGATTCGAATCTACAATCATCAGTCAATTCTTAATAATAGCCTAAAATTTATATTTTCCAAGGTTTATTATAATAGTAAAAAGTGTTATCAAAAGAGTATAATGCAATGGCTACTATTTAAAAATACTCGTATATGAAATACCCACATGAAATACCTATGTGAATGAAATAACAAACATTCGCTTTAAATAAATATTTTTCTTTTCTATAGGAAAATAAGAAAAAAATTCAAAATGTTCACTCTCCTTTTAACACTCTGTTTTTAATTTTCCGCCGAATATTCAAGTGATTGAGTGTTGAATGGCGAATCTCAACGCCGCGCTTCGCCTTGTTACCAAAGCGGGAAAATGAAAATCCTAAATAATTCATTCCCCCGAGTGATAATTGAACCCACAACCGCAGTCTTTCAGTGATGTTAACGCACTCCATTACCGTTAAGAAACTTTCGTTCCCCAATTTCTGCAGACTTCTGGAGGCATGATATTTTGCGTATGAGAACGAAACTCAACGCCGCGCTTTACCTCGTTGCCAGGGCAAGAAAGTGAAAATATTTAATATTTAATTTATGAGTGGGAATCGAACCTGTCGCTAGTACCACTGCGCCACGACGGGCGACCCCTTATATATTCAATTCAAATTAGAAAGTAACATTAAAAGTCAGCTTTTAAGCTTTTTAGCGATTGCTTTGAAAGTAACATTCTGTTATCTTGTTTATTCATTTGGGTGGATCTCTTAAATGAATTCACTGGGTTTTTCTTTATGCACAAAAAAAAAATCTGTTAAATAAATATGTTTTGTTTTTCTATATTAGCAGCTTCACACTTTATCCAATCAAACCACTCAGTTCTTTTCCGTTTGAATTCGAGCTATTGCATTCTGTCGCGTAACTTAACGCTGTGTTTTGTTTAAGCGATGATGGAACAATAGAAACATAATTAATTCCTCCGTATAAATAGAATTGACAACCATCGCGGTGTCCCACTGAGCCACGATTATTATTTCAAATTAAAGTAAATCAAACATTTTGTAGATAGCCGGTTGTGTTTCTACCTTTTTGTAAGTGAAAAGGTCGTAGAGGTTGCTGATGCCAGTTGATGAAAAAAAAAAGCTTTTAGAAATCGAACCCATGACTATCACTTTCATTACTCCTATAACGTAATGCACTTAGTGTCTGCACATCGTCTCGAGTCACTAATGAATCAATAGACACGCTACGGTTAAGAACAGTAATTGACCTTATATACTCGTATCTATGTAGGTACAATTATGGATATTGTATGGAATATTTGAGATTTGAATTGGCTACCTATTTAGATTAAGTTTCTTATTAAGGTCTTCGTGGCGCAGGGGCTCAAGCGTGCGTCTTTAAGCTCGACAGATGTGGATTTGATTCCAACTCAGGGAAATGAAATATTTAATATTTGCATTTCGTCACTTTGGTAACGAGGCCAAGTGCTGTGTTGAGTGTCATTACTCAAACGTGTGCCTATGTGCGGGATACAGCGTGAAGTGAAAAAAAAATATACGACGATTAACGACATTAATACTAGATGTTTATGGTTATTTCGTTTTAGTGGGTATTTCTCGTTCTTGACGAAAAAAGGAAAAAAAGTTTATTTTTTATTCAATAATAGATATAAATTGTTTTAAATATACATATAAACGAGCGAATCCGCGTGGCGGTCGCTAGTTAAGAAATAAATATAAAAGTCCCCTTTCTTTGAGGAACACGAAGCTACAAGCAAGTAAAATATTTATATTATAAGAAACGGAAGACACTGGGTGCATTTTTTTCCTTTTACAAATATTTGCTCGTGTACAGAGAGCTGGATTTGAATAATACTGTTTGAAAGCCGTTTTCAGTTTGGATTTTATAAAGATTTTTTTATGTTAATAGTTTTTTTTTTATATTATGGGTTTTTTAGTTTCACGCATTATCCCGCATATATCAGGTGTAAAAACACTCCTTTTGTCAATTTCAGCCTCTTATTCGAAGTTTTATATGTATAGATATTGTGTATATATGGGGGTATCCACGGAATGTTAAGTAGTTTGATCGGTTCAGTTATTAACAGAGTAAAAAACATAGTTTTTGTTTACGATATCGCATTAATTTATTTTATAAATATGTTATTATTTACAGTCAAACTAATGGAAGGATAAAGTGAAAATTATTTTTAAAAAATCTGACTAAAAGATACTCTTAGTATCATACAAAATAGGGGAAAAGTGGAATGGAATTTCTTGTACTAGTTTATTTCTGAAATATATATTCTTACAAAATATCTATTCTAAACCTAATACGATAAAGTTCTAACTGCAAAGCATAAACATAAAAGGCGACTACAGAAAAAGCTCAACGTATACAACCCTGACAAATTATATAACTTGATTCACCATTAAGAGTGGGACGGGCATATCTTCCACCCAACGAGTGAGGGAGACAAAAAAAGGTTCGTTCATATTGTCACGGCAATATTCGAGATTAAAAGTAACGCCTCGGTTGGCAGCGAAATTCCAGGTACCGTCGCGTATAAAAGTACCTTTTTTTTTTTTATTTTCACATCGCTACCTCCCTTTATGGTATAAATTTACAAAGGTTTAATTGGTGCTTTTAATTAAAGTCCAATTTCTACTGGGAAATGATAATTTACGTGATTTTTGTTTATAGAATTGTTTTATTGGTTGGTACAGTAAAATGTCCTGTGGGATGGTGTTGAGTTAAGTAAATATTCTACACAAATTGCAATATTTAGAGTTCAATCCAAATTATTTTTTTAAGCTTCACGCAAGCCAGGAACCTAGTGTTCAGACACTTTGCCGCCGCAATCTGGCGGCATTGCGTTTTGATTGGCGGAACTCAACGCCGCGCTTTGCTTCGACACCAAAGCGAAGAAATGAAAATATACATTTAAATATATATTTCATTTCTCGAGTGTGTATCGAACCCACTACCAGTCACATTTACAGTCATACACTTGTGCCGCTGAGTCACCGCTAGCCTCAAACTATAATACATATTAATCATGTGTGATTCATTTTTCTCTATTATTTATTACGTTTTCTTTACGTATTTTTCGCAATAACAGTACGTATAGGCCTATAGATGCCTAGAATCTAAACTAGGATTTACAACGCCGTTGGTTCGACGAAAAATTCTTTGGCGACAGATTGACGTAGGTTTTGGGCTATATTTTTTTGTTTTAAAGATGTAATGCACAGTTCCTTGATAAATTAACTAAATAATAGTTTTTTTTTTTTCAAAAATAAAATCAGTAGTTAATAAGATAAGAGCGCTCAACCGAACAAACTCTTCTCTTTTCTTTATAGTGGCACAGAGATAACGTAGAGCCAAGTGCCCCATCACTCCGCTTTCCAAAACAAAAAAATACAAATCCAACCTTGAAATTATGATAAAAGGAGAACGGAATTCCGTAATTTTCTTATGATTTTTTCCGAAAATCCCCCATAAAACGTTACAAAGACACAATTAATTCTCCCCCGGTATATAATTCGTAGTCACCTACAATAAGCTACAGAAGTATATTTCATTCTCAGAGTGGCGAACTGACAGATACATTACCGCCTCAGATAGAATTATAATGCCTTTTGTGAGGATTTTACTTAATTTTACATGATTTTAACCGAAAAAAGGAATTGTACTATTATATTTTATGTTGTAAGAAATTGTCTTTTATTATTTTTTATTTCACGCTGTATTCCGCATATAGTAAGAAAGGCAAAAAGGACCTGGGAGCTTATTGTTAAGATGTTAACACTCCCTTTCCATAAAGACACTTCCGTTTCCCACTTTGAGAGCGCCGCTCGTTAGAAGAGCAATGAAATAAAATTATTAAATATTTCAATCCCTCGAGTCAGAATCGAACCCCCATCGTCGCGTTTAGGACGGCCCCGACCTTTTTATTGAGATACTGTTAATATTTTTGATTAGAAACAATAAAAATTATCACGTCTTCATTATATCACATTTTGAGTGGCGAAAGTAAAGAGGTTTTTATACCGACAGATTGATTAAAAATATTGCAAATATACTATAATATACCGCAAGAGCATTCCCTCGATTTGAACTTGAACCGACAACCATCACATTTCATCTATATTCATAGCATAATTGACATTGTCTTTATAGAATATATATCAACATAGATACCTACATAGGTACACAGAGGGTGATTTTTAATAAAGCCTTAAGGAAAATGTTTGAAATATTCTCATATTACAGTATACCTAATATCGACATAATACAATGTAATGCACAATTTGTGATATGAATTTTGTTAAGTTGATGGATCGACAATTACCTATGGAAAGGGGTGCCCTTTTTTATCGAAAATTTTTATAAAAAGGATGAAGAGGTTGTCTGTCTTGGTTGACCTTCTGGGTTCAATTCCCATTGGGGGAATTGAGTCATTTTTATTTCCTGGCTCTGGTAACAAGACAAAGTGCGGCGTTAAGTTGTACAACTCAACACGTAATGTCTCGGAAACTGGGCGGTGTCTGAAAATGAAACAAACATCCATCCTCACAAACTTAGTAGGTTAGATAATATATAAAAGATAGATAAAGCAAGTATAAAAGGATATATCATTTCTCTTTGAGAAGGGAATTGATGATTCGTTCTTCTTAAATCGAGATAAGGTTATAAATTCAGTTCCTTTAGTACGTAACGACAACGCGGTTTTGAAATATTGTAAAATGACGCGAGCTGACTGTAAAGGAGCTCTTTAGAATATTCATATAGTTGTCTATATATTACATATATATACCGACAAAATTAATTATATGTCTGTACATGAAAGATTAAATTAAAAAAAAACATTTATTTCTTTTTCTTTTCTTCTTTCTGTCTTGTTTTTTTACTAAACGCAGCGTTGAGCACTCAACACGAAAAATCTCCAAAATTTGGCAGTAACTGGGGAGCGGAGTGTTATAACACTAGTTTTCTTCCATATGCAGGATGCAGGATGATAATAAAAAAAATATAACTACATACGGAATGATACAACCATTAAGAAAATAAAGAAAGAAAAAACAATAAAAAGGATGATTCTTCTATTTGATATTTTCCCAAGAGGGATTATAAAAGCACTTAAGAAACTTCACGCCGTTTCAGTTTTCACCTGAGATGACAGTTTCATTTCATAGTGTTGTTGAAAATATAAATGATATATAGGTAATTAATGCTATTTAATGTAATAGAAATTATTTTATCATCAGTATCGTAAAACAGTACACGGCGTTGAACTATAATAATAAGTTTAAAATAACGCAAAATATAAAAAAGTGCCTCTGTAGTTGAGTTTTCATATCCCGTTAAAATATGAAAGAAAATAAAAAAAAACTTAGTTTAATAATTAATTTAAACGTAACTAGAATCATAAATTCTAAATCTAAATTTTATAAAACACTATCAAAATGGGCCAAGCTATTTGTTTCTGCATGTATTCCGCTACCGCAATAAAGAATTTTATAGGTAAAGTGCATTTTATAGGCAAAGAGTATTCTATAGGCAATTTCAACGGCGGTTTAGAATTCAAATATTTTAAATGAAAACCCGTGGCTGTGCTCTTGACGGGCATTCTGGGCACTTCACTTGCGTTAGTATAGAAAAACTAAATACCTACCGACGCCTCTAAAAGTTTTTAGTGAAAACGTTGACGATCAACCTACTATTCATATTGAAAATTAGCTATATTCTTTTATATTTTTTGGCTTCACGCTATGTCCTGGCAGGGTAGGCATAGGTAATTTGGGGACCCAGTAGGCATGCTGTATCCCGAATGTAACAGTAAGACTATAAAAACAAAAAATATATATTTGAACCGCGCTTAAACAGACAAATTTTTGAGTTTTATATCTGTTATATTAATTAATGAGAAGTGATTCTAACGACAAAATTGGTTAAAAAAATTTTCAAAATCGGTTCACCCAGTCAAAAGTTATGAGGTAACAAACATAAAAAAAAAAAACAGTCGAATTGATAACCTCTTTTTCTTACAGAAGTCGGTGAAAAACCATATATATATTTCTATTTTAATTTACTAATTTATATTAATTTCAGTACAAAATTGTACAATGCAATGTAACGTAATGTAACACGTTTGTCACAGTAACGGTTATCACGAGACGTATCACCTCAGGTTGTTTAGCTATATATCCGGCCGGGATTTATTTTTATGTACCTATCTGTCTTTCAGCTTAACTTTCTATTAAAATTACAAAAACCGACCAAGTGCCAGTCGGGATCGTGCACCATGTGTTCTGTACTATTATGTACATATATAAACGATAAAAATATCACGTTTTTATATGAGATCTATTTAAATATTTATTTTGTTCTAGTTTTCAGAATTGATTGCTATAGCTATAACCGAAATACGTCATCTGTGAAAATTTCAGCTTTTTAACTATTACGGCTTAAGAGACACGGCCTACAGTCAGCCAGGACGGACAGCAGTCTTAGCAATAGGGTTTTAGGCTTTGGTTACGGAACCTTAAAATTGTATCCTGGCTGATTAAGACTGACTTGCATATATAATGGTGGGTAGAGAAATCCTAGAGTCAAGACACTCCGCTTTACAATTTTCGGCGGAATTAGAAACATTGCAAGCTTAGAGGATTTTTTCATTTCTATCGCGAAAACTAGCGAAAGGCGGGAAACGGAGTATCTTCACAGTTTCACTGTGCCTACCCCGCTGTATGAGGGCAGCGTGAAGCTAAAATGAAATTGCAACATTTCATTTATACTATATCCTTTTTATATGCAATAAAAAATAACAGCCATTTTGTTCAACTCGCGAGAATATGCTTGTAATTCTATCATTTCTTTTTCCGCGCCTCCTCTGTGATCGACGATGTACTTAGAATACGGATGTAACAAATTTACCTACGCGTTAGATGTAAGGTACCTGAAGTGAGTGTCTGAAATAATGAAATAGCTTTTTATGTCCCTCCTATTTTTTGGGGAGTTTTGACTGATAAATCACTATAATTTCGTTGTGTCTGAGCTATATTTAGAATACCTATTTTATCTATTAGTTTACCTGCGTACCGAATAGTAAAAAATAATTCAGTTAAAATAAAAAAAATGACGTGTCGTGGAGCAGGGTACAAGTAAACGCGACAGATTGTGGATCCGATCCTGATTCGAAGAAATAAAACATTTAATTTGCAGATTTAGGTGAAAAATACTTTAAAAGCAGTGAAATTGTGTCAAACGGGAACAGTTGCTCGTAGGCGGAGGTATCTAGTGTGTAGTGTTGTTGTTGAGTGATACAGGTCACTTATTGTAATTACGTGGAACCTCTGTCCGAGTACGTCGGAAACATATAGACGGTATGTGTTATATTGCGTTTTTTTAAAAAAACGTTAACCGCTTCCTATTTCTAACAATATTGTTATTTTCTTGCTCTGGTAGAGAGGCAAAGCGCGGCGTTGAGTTCCAGTTACCGTTTACATACATGTGTACTATAATTCAGATCAAACATCAACACTATAATACGTATCGTAACAGTTATTTAAGTGTAACGGCGGCTATGGGAAACACTGACAATGGGTCTCATTGGCTGTGGGAATGCAGTTTCTAATGACTGCAACAGACTTGGAACTTTGTGTTGTAAATAGATTAGTGAATGTTTTGTTTTAAATTAGCTATATACGGGGCTAACCTCATATATAGAAGGGTAGGCAGAGGGTACCTAGTGTTAAGACACTCTGTTTCCCACGATCCGCGTGATTTTTGAAACTCTCTGTGTCTAGAGTAGCTGAACGTAAACAAATGGAGTATCTTGATACTAGGTTCTATATTTTTTTCTCACACATTGTGGGTTTTCTATTTGCAAAATTATACTTACAGACAAAATTAATTATCCTACTATTATTATTTGTTATTAATGTGAAAGTTTGCGAGGATGGATGTTTGTTTTATTTTCTCGCAATAACTACTAAACGGATTTGGAAGTTTACAATAATACAACTTATTCATCAGAATAACACATATGTTGCAATTTCTATAAAGATTTAATAATAAGTTAAAGCGGGTGAAGCCACGAGCGGGTCACTAGTTATACTATAAAATGGAAAAAATAACCTGTGTCCTCCTTTATAATAAATAAATAAAACTAACAGTCCACTAAGCATCAACGGTCCGTCAATCATTTTCAACAACATTACGTCCACGAGCACGTCCGTAACGGCAACACGCGTCATATAACAACGGAAAGATTACTTTATTTTGATATACTTTATTATCATTTTTGTTATAAATATAATAAAAATATCGTGGTGTATAGATTTGTTGGACTAAATGTGATTTTTGTTGGTTGAAGTAGCACTTAAAATATAAATGGACATAGCGTGCGTGTTAATCGGCAGAACTCAACGCCGTTTTTAGTCATCGGCGAGGAAATAAAAAGAACCTATACCCATAAACAGTAATCGAGCCCACAACCTTGCTATGCTAAACCGACGCCACTGCGCCACCACGGCCGTAACTTAGCACGATACTAAATAGAATACTTAAAGAAATTAGAATTTCAACGTGCATTTTCTAAAAGTTAGGCATGCTTTTTACTTTGGCATATACTTATGTATGTATGTATAAGAAATTCTCAAGTTCCCTAAGGGAAGTTGTAAATAGAAGTTTGGAATAGAACGAATTATAAAAGTTTGCTTGTTATTTATTTTGACGTTAAGCATAATATAGGCTTTATAGTGCAGTAATGATTTTGTTTTGGTAAATGCGACCGTCACAGGTTCAAATTATGGACGAAAAAATAATTATAATTCAAATAAGACTTCTATCATTTTTTATTTCTTTAAAATAATTCTCCGCTGTTTTCAAGACAATGCATGTGGTGGCATAACTCAACGCCGCACTTTATCGAAACGATGAAAAAAATCTTAGATTTCAAATCTAGATAGTAATCTAGGAAAATCATTATTAGAAGATCACAATATAAACTATGGTTAGGTTAGATACGTACATATATCTCAGACCTGAGGGAAATCTGGGCAGACGTTATAATGTACGCGTTATATCTAACATTTTGTATTATAAAACAAATATTTTTATAAGAGAATGATTGTTTTTTTTTTGTTGTATATTTTGTCTATAGGAAGGAGTAAGTAAAAATAATATAGAGTTAAGCCACTCCTATGTCTACTTTTCATTGTAAGCATTCCTTGTTAGAATCGCGTGGATTTTTTATCGGTGGTGGAATTGGTGGCGCTCAACCACGATGTTTTGTCTTACACTGTTCCACTGCACATTTATATATGAATCCGCTAATTCTAAGACACTCCTGATCACTGATCTAAGCTCTTCATAGAGCGAACGGGAGCGGAGTGTCTTAACACTACCTAACCTGCTACATGCGGGATACAAATAAAGAAAAAAAAGGTAGGTTAAGAAGTGTAGAGGAATTGTAAATGCGAGAAAATACAGAATATTCCACACAAATAAAATTGTAAAAAAAAATAAAAATAAAATAATAATAAAAGTAACTCCAAACTAGTTTTCGGAGTAAAACAACTATTTAAGTGTACAGTGTCCGAGCGCCTTTGACGTCGGCTTTAAAACTATTTCAATTAAAATTTCCCAAACTTATACAGAATTATAATTGTACTTAGTTCGTTATTAAATTTTACAGCTTTCGATTTTGATTTGATTATGATTTTAATCAAATTATTGATTTACTATGAACTAGTCCAATATTATTTAAGGGCCGCATTTTTTCTTCTAACTAGAGCAAGAATAAATATAATTCATTTGCCCGAGTGGGAATAGACCCCACAACAGTCGCTCTCACGCTGCCACAAATATTAAATTTCAGGCAAAAACTAGATTTTGCCTGAAAAAGCATCAACATAATGCTATGTGAAGAAACTAGGTTAATTTATGTTAGATGCGAAACAATTGTGAGACGGCGCTGCTTTTTGTACTAAATATTATATTTTATTTGACTTTTATGTTGTTATGTTTGGAATTTTGTATGGGCCATACAAAAAGTACCACTGAATAATATTAAGTAATTGTGATATGAAGTCAGTATTTTTTATAATAATAAGACATTAGAAAGTAGAGAAATTGGTCACTTCCTAGTGACCAATTTCTCTACCCTATCATCCCTTCTATATTTTGGTATTAATTCTATATAATTTTATATTGTGATTTCTTTTATACTGAATAAAAACCATGCCGTCGTAGCGCAGGCACTAAGTCGAGCAAAAGCGTGCGACAATTGTGAGTTCGATTCCTACTCAAAGTCATGAAATAAAATATTTTAGCGCGGCGTTAAGTTTCGTCACTCAACACGTCTCGAGATTTCAGCGGAAAGTATGGAACTGCAATATCTTAATGGGAAAGGAGTGTCTTAACACTAGGTTCCAAAGTTCCCTCCGAGTATCCTGCTATGAGCAGAATAAAGTATGAAGTAAAAAAAAATAAAAGCAGTTTTATATATATTTAGCAGAGGCAAAAGGAACTTTGTGCTAAAACACTTTTCCTCCCAATTTTCAACATATTTTGTGCAGAATGGCGAAACTTAACGCCGACCTGTTTCTACCGGAGAAAAGTGAAAATTACCCGCAATCGTCGCGTTTACAGACACACGGCAGACCCCTATGTTATACTACTATGCATTCGGTCGTATACTCGTATCTAATAAGAGAATGTGTCTATATTTCTCGGTAGCTCCATTGACACGATATAGTAGGTACACTCTCACCATTATTATTTGGTTATGGCGTATTCGTTTATTGTATCCTTCTTATTATTGTCTTTTGTTTTGCTACAGCTGTTTTTTGTATCACTTAAGTTTTTTATCATATAGCAGGTTAAGTATAATTTAGTGTTGAGACTCTACGTTTTCCACCTTTCAGCTACTTTAAAGACACTGTGTCTATATCTAACAGACATTGAACGACACTCACATTGTTATCGTTGTTCCTATAATGACTCTGTTTTAGGTAAAAAATTGGAACCTTCCTTTTTTAGTCAAATTGTCACCTTTCTACGGAAATTGTTTGGTAAAGTAAGAGCTGCACTAATATAGACTTGATAATAAGCTTAATTAAAATGGTGACAAAATCTTTTAACATCACACAACAGTCAGTATCTTGGAAAACATTGTGTACTTATAGGCAAAAACTAGCGCCGCGTTAAATTGAAATTCTCGAAAATTGGGTGGTGCGTGGGGAACGGAGTGTCTTAACACTAATTTGCCTATCCTGCTAAATGCGGGATACAGAGCAAAACTGAAAAAAAAAACAATCACTCTCCCGTATGTATGTGTATCGATAATTGAACCCACAACTACTGTGTGGTCAGAATGGTTTCTTTACAAAATAACGTTGGGTATTTCAAAGTAAAAATAGGTAAGGTACCTTTAAAGGTATGTCAATTGGAAGCTTTCGTTAAAAGTTTTCTCATATGACCCTCAGAGTTCAACCGAACTTCGTATAAGGAAGTATACTTAGAGGTAACTTATTATGGAATTGCTTTGAAATATACCACTGCACGAGTACAGTAGATATAGCTGTTTAAATGAACTGACAAGGAGTGTCTAATTGATATATATGCGGTTTTTAATATAAGTTATGCAAGTATTATTTGTCAAAAATAAATATATAGTTCTGAGACCTCAGGAAATTGTAGTAGTAAACACGACCGTTGTGGATTCGATTCTCATTCAGGGACATAATATATTTTTATTTTCTCGCTGTATTTTGGCGGAAATTGAGAAACGGAGTGTCTTAACACAAGCTACTTTCTATCTACACTACTATGTGAGAAAAATCGTGAAGTTGTTTTTTTTTTTTTACTTTCCCTCTTCCTCTATACATCCTGTTTATATTTTTTAGATCATTGTTGCACCAACTTGAACAAAAACAACGTATATACAGTTAACGTCACAATCTTTGCAACTCCGCCATTCTAAAACTTTGTCCTCCGCTTTTGTTAGTTTGTTTTAAAAGAAAACCAGCTTTTATGTCAGTACATGAAAGTTTATTGTTGAAATTAGCCTCCTTAAGGCACGACAGTGCTACTTGGCTGGATATTTTATTCTACAATATTGTGATAACTTCTATTTGGCTTAGTTCTTAGATTGTTGCGTATATCATGAGGTTTTAGGTTCAATTTTTATGTTGTTACTTGTGTTTTTTCTTACGTTACGCTTACGTTACATCCCACTAATAGTCCAACAGTCCGTTTCCCACGAAGCGCCTGAATACAAGATATTGTGCGTTAAGTGTCTTGTCTTCACAAAGGAACTAAGGATCGTCGTGTATGTAGTTATCTCAATAAAAAGTAAAGAATCTTAAATTTTTAATATTGTTCTATAATATAATAAAAGAATATATCTCTTCTTCTTGGTTCAAGAACACTATAAGTTGAGAGTTAGTCTTCTTTTCCTATTCAAATTTACTAAAAAATCCATCACTATGCATCGATAAACTACCTTCAAAAAAAATCAAGAAGGAAATGACGCCATAACTCAAGTAAAACCGTTTCAAGTAATTCATACCTACTATCTACCCCTTTCAGCCCCTATACCGTCCTATAAATACTTAAAAAAGGTTAACTTAAGTTTGTATGGCATGAAATTTTTATAAAGCGAAATTGCGTAAACAGGAGTGAAATATGAATGAGCTTGTAAAAGTTTACTGTTATTGTAGTACGAATTAAGATTGTGTTCTTGTGTTGAATTTTTTAAATATTCTTATTATAACTAATTTGGGGACATCAAGGAAGAGGATTCGTTATGTAAAGGCGGTGGTGGTGGGTACGATTCCCACTCGATAACGAGATCAAAAGCGGCGTCGAATTTCGCCAGTCAACAAACGGTTACTCAAAAATTGAGGGATGCGTGGAGAAAAGAGTGTCCTAACACTAAGTTCCCTCTGTCTATGCGAGATACAGCGTGGAAATAAAAATAAATTAATATAATACACACGTATACACGAAAGCTTCGCAAAGCTCTCTCATATGAAAAATTCAAGTATCCAAAACGGCCATCTTTTTTGTAACTTCCGCCCGGTTAACTTCGAACATGCCTTACTTTACAAGTGCGGGTATTCAGATGTGGAAGTCTTGGACAATACAGTGGCCGAAACTTCGGTCGGTTTCAAGGTTTTTAAACCACTGCACTTCCCAGGCCTCCACAGAGTAGCCGCTTTGTGTTCTACTTTCAGTGGAAATTACATTTGTGTATTAAAAAAGTCTAGTTTTAAAAGCTGACTAAGGGAATGATATGATTTTTTATACTCAGGCTTTATTAATGTAGTACGGAAAGAGAATGAGAATGTAGTTGAGTCAATTATAAATTACTTTGTTTTCTTTCATTTTACTTATCTTTGTAATTATTACTTTTTTTTAAATGTCACTTATTTATATATTAGAGAAAATAAACAAAAAAAAAACATTATTTTCAGCTATTATCCAATTTTGTTACGATTGAATAAACCTTAATTTTTGGTTTTTAAAAATAGGGAAAAAATGACTCTGTCAGTTTTTCTCAGCAGAACTACACTCCTAGCCAGTTTTATCTTTCTTCGTTAATTAGAAAAAAGAAAAAAGTGCAATTTTTTTTAGCTCCACACTGGCAGAACTCAACGCCACCTTTTATCTTCTTATTAGAGCGATGAAATGAAATTAATTCATTTCCCCAAGTACACTAAGTGTGGCCACAACAACTGCAAGCCCTGTGCTGCCTTGACACGACGGCTTCTTGTTAAAGAATACCTAAATTATAATTTGAACACATAGATTTTCTGTATTTATCAAGATATATCCTAGATTTTACATAAAAAAGTTTGATTAAATAAGAACCAGTCAAACAAAACCTCACGCAGGCAATTCTCGTAAGGGTCGAATACGCCATATACTAGATACATCAGCGAGAACGCTTATTGGAAACGGAACTAGCAAATTTGAATAAAAGGTCCTCGTAAAATAGTCACCGTCCTATTATTGGATGCTAGGGATGGGACGTTTATCGATGATTTCTCTTGGATTTATAAGAAATTTCGGACATTTATTTGTATGCATTAGAACTTTTTTTTATTTTGAACTTTTTTGGGTGAAGGTGTAAACGGTTTGAAGTATAATGTCAAGTTTAATGTGATGGATTTTTTTGTTTTTCTTTGGATCTTTTAGAATTTTATTTGAAGAATTTAGAACCACGCTACTCTCATCTTCATTTGCTGCAGAATTAAAGATACTGCATGACGCTGACATAATAGGAATTAATAATAGAGCTACGTAACAAAAATCAACACTGGGTAATATTAGCCAAGTTAAACAAGTTCGAGTTCCACACGGAGAATGAAATTTTATTTCTTTGCTTTTTTAAAACGACCTAGCAGCGTTGAGTTCCGCCATTCAGCACGCTATCGGTCTTAATACTAAGCTCCTTCTGTCTACCCTGCTATATGCGGGATAAACAGTGATGCTAAAAGAAAAATATTATTTAAATACTAACAAAAGAAAAAATCAATCATTCCATTCCAATATATCGATACAAAGGAATCTCTTGAAAAGCTATCTAAGCCCCAGCTATAAAGACCTTGGACATCTAACCCGAGATACGTCTCGGGTTAAGAACGAGCATTCATATAAAAACGTTTTTTACGCGTTACAGAGAACAAGATTTTGCGCTTAGGTAATAATGCTTATTGACATTTTTTTTTGTTTATTTATTAGAAGGCTGTCAAAAAAGGGGTTCTAGTTTGGTCATCTAATACACAAAGCTTGTGTAATGTATATCAATAAAAGTGAATATTTTTTATTGTCGATTTTGTTTTTATTTAATACTAGCGACCCCCTTGCGGCTTCGCCCGCTTTTACTACTGGATTATTCATATAATGTATGTTTGCAAAGCACTTAAGATAATGTGAAAATTAATTAAACTCTAATGCAACCCGCATTTTCGTAGTTTCAATAAGGATTTTCCAATTGTTTTACTCGGCAAGGATTTTTTAGTAGGTACCGTAATTTTAAATCTGTGCTACTAATCTTTTCAAGTACTTATTAAAATATATTTAAATGACTATTTTTAGATAGCTAAATGACTATTTTTAAAGGGAAGAAATTATAAACAAAAGCCTACCTACTAATAACTACTATAAAAAATATGAAACCAAATATATTGCGCTGAAATAATTCATTCATCTCCAATTATCCAATACGTGCAAACGCATCTAAATGTTCGTTGCTTTGCCTCTATAGCGGGCGGGTTTTTTTTTTCGAGCTTGTGGTTAATGCTGAAGAGGATATTCTGTCCCTGATGAAAAGCAACCACTACGTGGCTGCCTGTGAGGAAAATTAAATAGAATGCATTGGCCGGGAATCGAACCCGGGCCGCCCGCGTGGCAGGCGAGCATTCTACCACTGAACCACCGATGCGTGTAAGGCAGGCGGGCGCGGCGGACGCATGGCGAGTGGCGAGCCGTTTCGCAGCAAGGATGTTTTGATATTGTAACAACTTCTAAAGTACTTATTAAAATAAAAACAGTAAAAGACAGTTTTGATCTACATTAAATGGCCAACGTAACTAATATACTTATTTATATGCTGAGAGTAAGGGATAAGTAAAACTTGAGTAACATACAGCTGATGTGTCAACGGCGGGATGTGTCAACAATTAAATGCGTTTTTCTGTAAAACTATTCGCAATTTCGAAATAGTGTAAAAAGCAAATTTTATTCTCGTTTAACGTAGAAAATTAATAAAGTATTTTAAAGGATAAGGATTAATACCATTATGGAAAAATATCCCTCACAATAAAAAATATATTGAAAATACTATTTTTAGACAGAAATATGATCACTATACGTTATCCTTAAAAGATAAAAACATGCTGTCGCGGACTTTTTTGTAGATCTTATTAAGAGGAACAATACTCCAGTACATTATTTTCATGTAGTACTTACCATTAGAGCAGCGCATGCGCGAAAGTGTCTCAACGGGTAGGACTTTAGACATATTTATCGTATTTATGTTAATTTACATAAGAATGTACAAATAATAAACTATATATAAACCTTCCCTGAGAAATACTCGACCTAATGGTGAAAACCGCATAAAAATCCGTTGGGTGGTTTAGAAGAAGAAGAGTTAGAAAGTTCAGACAGACACGAAAAACGACTTTGTTTTATAAGATATAGGATAGGATAGGATTGTGTCTCATCTTAAGGTTAAAAGAGACAAAAATAAAACCTTGTTCTGCCTGTATTGAAGTATTATGAAGTAATTCATTATTTCCAAATATGACAATTACTTACACTAGTACAATAGTTTTAATAAAATTCACCAATATATAAAAAACAATCCACATTTAAACACAAAATTGACACAAAAATAAAAAAAGCCAATACTCACATATAACTGTCAAAGAGGCGTTCGCCCTGATGACCTTATGCATTTGTGCAGGGCCGACTTGGCACTGGTACTCCGCGTCGTCCTCCAGGGTGACGTTCACTATACGCAAGTTGTAGACACCGTGCCTCCTGTCCCCGAACATGGTGTAGCGGGGATAGCCTGGTATCACTGATGAGAAACCTGGAGAAGAAGAAATTAAAATAAGTACGTTTCTTAAAAAATAAAGTAGTTTCACGCTCTATCACGCATTGTAGAGTACGCAGAGGTTAGTGTTGACACTTGGTTACACACTTTCTTATTTTCGGAATATTGCGTTTTGAATGGCAGAACAGGGAAATGAAGACTTAAAATATATTGCCCTGAACGGAAAATGAACCCACGACCTTTGAGCTCACAGACAGACACAGTTAATATTAATTTTTACTGTATTCTAAAAAACTAAATAGAAAAAAAAACAACTAATTAGGCGTGTTTTGTCATCATTCATTCTTAAAAAGCTTATCTACATCTAAGATATATATGAAACAAAATGATAACATCTTGGTCCTTTAATGGTAAGATCGTAAATTTAGATTTTTTATGTAAAACGTAAACGATTATAGATGACTAATTAAATGAATATTTTATCTAATAGTTATCTTAACTATCAATTAAAAGGGGAGTAGGTTTTTAAATATATCGGTTCTCACGCTTAAGGTACAGTAATGGGTTTTTTATGGCTTCACTCTATATAGTGTTAAGACACTCCGTTATCCACGCACCGACGAGTTTTCCAGATATTGCTCGTTGAAAGGTGAAACTCGATGCCGCATTTTGTTTTCTTACCAGAACGAGGAAATAAAAGCAATTCATTTCTTCGACTGAGGAGCCATTCCATAGACGTCCGTTTACGATTTTCTCATTTGATGATGCTTTTGGTTTCGATTTCCACTCGGAGTTCGATTTCCAACTGGAAGACAAAACCCGACGTTGACTCTTCACGTAATGTCAAGAAAATTAGGGAACGGAGTGGATTAACACTAGATTCCTATTTATTCTTCTATGCGAGAAAAAACATGAAACCGCTAGTGGTGGACCCCCAACTATCCCATTGTGATAAGTATGGCTCAATTATTAGAAATAACTGCTAAATTTAAATTTTGATAGAATTTTTCGTACATTTTTACACTGTAACCATTTCAAGTATAATTCAAAACATTTTCTCTATAATTGATGAAAAACAAAATCAAAAGTATATTATCCCTTTATTTTATTTATCAAGTGTTCTTCAGTTTTAATTGTACAAAATAAGTTAACGAATTTTGTTGTTTTCTAGCGATTAATTGATTCTATTATATCTTAATCAAAGGAAGTCATGGAGAAGCGGCACAACGTCTGTATAGACGATGGTTGTAGGTTCGTATTCGGTTAATTATTTTCAATTTTCGCTCTGATAACAAGACAAAGCGCAGCGTTGAGCACCGATCAACTCTTTATCTCGAACATCGGTCAGATGGAATTTAAATCCGCTACCACTGCTATCATTTAAACGCACCCTAATTGCTTCACGCTTTTTCACGTACAGCAGAGTAGGCAGAAAGAACTTGGTGTATAATCACCACAATTCGGTTTATATGAGAGATTGAATGTTGACGGAATTCAAACTTGTTTTTATCTTACCATAGTAGAAAATGAAAATTAATAATTTCCCCGAAAAAGAATAGAACTCACAGCCAGTACGTTTACAGCCCCCACGTCACGCCCCTATTTACGTGACCTCTTTATTACTACGTAACTAAACCACGTTTTTCCAAAGAGCTCTTCAATTAAAAACGTAAAAAGCTTAATAAGTTAACTAACTCCATGTAAAAGTATTTACTGAATAAGTTCGCGGCACACATATGTATACGTTTCAGGTATTCCTACAAAGTCGGTTCGGTTCAGAATTTCGTTCACTTTTTGCGGTAAGTCGTTATTTTTCAATGCTTTAAGTCGGACTTTTAGTTTGTAATTTAATTTGTCTTTTGATATTTATCTGATGATGGAAGCCGTCACGGTGCAGTGGTTACCAGACTGTAAATGCTATCCTTATTTAGCTTCACTTTATATCCTGCATTTAGCAGTATAGGCAGAGGGAACCTAATATCAAGACAATTAGTTCCCCACGTTACACTCCATTTTCTAGACATTGTTGTGTGTTGAGTGGCTGATCTCAACGACGTACTTCGTCTTGCTATTAGAATGATAATTATTTAGACATTCAACGTCAATTAATACATTCAATGATATTCATTTGCTTCATATCCCCGAGTGGGAATCGAAACTACAACCGTCGCGTTTTTGATCAGAGGGGCCATAATTACATTTATTTCATTTACGTTTCATTGATATGGATAAAAGGTAATATCATTAGACTGGCACTCACTGGAAAGTGAAGATGGAGTGTTGTAACACTGGGTTCACTCTATTAAACTACCCAAAAAAGCGTCCATAAGAAAACTAGAAAAAATTGGCTCGCAATTCCCTTTTAGAGTAATGCAATAAAATCTCAAAAGGCCTTGTAATTTGGTTGGCTAAGTCTTTTGAAGTTATTAAGGCATTTTACGTGAAGTATTTCGTATAGTGGTATTTCTTTTTGAGTTTAGCTACTTTCCAAATATTACTGAAAAAAATGTTTTTAGCTTCACGATGTATGGAACCTGGGAACCTAATGTTAAGACACTCCGCTTCTATTAGGATACTTCCATTGCCCACTTTCTGCCGAATTCTTAAGGCATTGCGTGTTTAGTGGCAGAACTTACAGAAGGCAATTATTACAATTAAGATTATTATTTCCCAAATAAGAACCGAACCCAAAACCACAAATTAAGATAAATACAACCATTTAAGACCTAAATAGCCCAAACTCTAGGATATTTCTAGTACATTTGGATATTGTACGTCAAAATTGTTAACATGTCTATGATAGTATTAAGCATTTGGAGCGCTTCGAACATGACGCTTCGTGCTCCACTGAAGTGGTAACAATCGTCAGAATGGTGTATGTATGTATCTGTACTAGATATGTTCCATAAATACTAAGAATTTAACTATTTCCTATATAATTGTTGGTAGATTTTGTGTTTTTGAGGTTTGGTTTTTTTAGTTATTAAAAATTTTTGAACTTGTTTCTTTTTTAGGAGGTATTTTTCAATATATTATTCATAAATATTAGATATCATGTTTAATTAATATTAATATATAAACATTATATTTATAATTATTATTCACAAACGATGAAAAAGATGGCGACAAGCATTCTACGTGCATTATTAAAATTGTAATTTTACATTGAAACTCATAAAACATCTTCATGGATTTATTTCCGCTCAATAATAAAATAATATTTATATCTGTATGGCATTATATACATTTATAATACTCTTTTTTATTTTAATAATAATCTATTTAAAACTTACCAACGAAGTATTCCAAGACAAACAGTCGTAAATAGTGAAAGCATTTATAACTTATGTTACCTTGAATATCTATATCACAATTATATTCACAATCTCTAATGCTTTTTAAATATAAAATGTAACTTTAATATATTAATTATAAACTAAAACTTCCCTAAACATTTTTGAACAACAATCCTTCTCCAGACGCGTCCGCCATCTTTCTTTTCTTTGACTTTGACGTTGACAGTAACTTATTCGGCCAACATTATATTTTGCAATATTAAAAATATTAATTATGTTATTATTTCTTTTAAATTATGAAATACTGGGATAATTTATAATTATTAAACTATTTTAAATTAATTATACTATTCACAAATACATTTTACTTATTGTATGAATAGGAAAATAAAAAATGATTTAAAAATTTAATATAATATTATTTACTTTGAATTGTATTTCCTACATTTTTTCTGTAAATAATCTATAATTTCCAGGCCTCCGAGGCGTTGTAGGTCTTATAATGAACACGACAGTTATGGTTTCGCTCTTCATGTGCAAGAATGATCCCACTAGACATTTGTCGCTCCTCGAAAGTGGGATACGAAATCTCTTAACACTAGATTGCCTCTGCCTATCCAGCTATACGTAAAAAAACAAAGATATAATCCTAAATTTCTTCTCAAAATCGACACTAATGTGTTACCATAATTTCCTTATCAGTCATTTGCCTGCTACATAGATATACATATTATCTTAAAATGATCTAAGCGCGTTAAAATATTTCTATTTAAAATATGTACATACATTAAAGGTACATCGTCATTAGTAATTTGAAATCTGGTTCGAAATAACAAAAAAAACTGGTTACGAAATGTATATTTTGTCGTTTAGATACCTATATTATAACAAGTATAGACACCGATATATTGACTTATATATGAACGAAAATGACATAGCCTAATAAATATTTTTTTTAATACCAACCTGTATAAGGCAGGGTAGTCAGATAATATCTAATGGTACACTCCGTTTTTCTCGACAAAAACAGAGCGCGGAATTCCGCCACGCACAAGTAAAGCCCTTAAAAATGGCTGTGACACTAGAATTCTTTTCCCCCTGTTTGGACATCACTAATACAATATTATGCATAATATATAATATTATAGTTATATCATACGTTCCGTCAATTATTTATTTCGTCTATTAGTAAAAATCCTACTAAAATCGATTACGTACTTTGAAAAATCGAATTGTGAAGGCAGTGTACAGATATTTCCAGAAATAGGCTTCGAACCCACAACTGTTGCATTTAGTCAGCTTTGTCTAAACCGGGCTGCCATATAGTATAGTATTATATACACGTATATTTAATATCAATAGTCAAAAGAACATTATTAGTTTTATAATAGCACTTTAATATGCCACGTTTCTTTAATGTGATCCATTAAAACTAATATTTTTTTTATGTTATCTTTTTCAAAAGGTTTTTGTTCTATTTGTGATAACGTACTTATATTTGGAATACATTTTGGTGTTGAATTCCGATATTCAACACGTAATGTCTCAAAATTGGATGGAAATTGGGAGTCAGAGTGCCTTATACTAGTCTTAACACTAGGCTGCCACTGTCTACACTACTATGCGAGGAAATGCGTAAATATTTTTTGGAAAATAATTTAAAAAAGTCATTCCACCGAGTAGGCATCGAACCCACAACCATCGTACTTACAATGCATGACAACACGACCAACACAATATAATCTAAAATTTCTCTTATACTTACATAGCATTATAATCGCTAATAGCTAAGCAAAAATTGCAAGAAAAGCTCATTTCCGTAAGAGAAAAGACAGACAAAGTCACGTAGCATAAGTAGTGTACTTGACAGAAGTATTGGTTTGGCATCGTCTCAGCTCGGACTGACCGGAGCGAGACCGTAGCGAGAGCCCTCGACCTATTATACACATAATTTCATACTCCAAATGAACAATAATATTGATTATTGACCTCAATTTAAATCTTTGGTTAAGATGGTTCTTTGGTTTATTGTATGGTGAGAGTGAAATGCTATTATGGGTTCGATTCTTTTTCAGGAATTTTCCGTTTAGATGTACAAATTGAGAGAGTTTATACTATTGGAAGGACATCGTTTCTTCAATTTGTACCTAATAATGGAAAACACAATCCAAAGGAAATGAACATATAAATCAAGCAAGTAGAGCAAAAAATTAAATAATATATTTTTAAAAAATACTTCACTTATTATATACGAATTATTGAACCGACTACATGCCGCGTCGACTATCCTCATAAGTAGACTATATAACACGAAAATATTTTTTCATTAGTCTGTTCAACAAAAAAATCCGCTCAGTTCCACACCATCTCCTCTACAAAATGCAGTTGACGCAAGAAAATAAACTACAGATTGTCCTCTGGAATGTTGCTTGCCAATCTTATTTGGTATAAGTAATAAGGCAACGTTGTTATATTTTTATGAAGAAATGTATCCAAACAAGTTTCTGATGCGATAGTTTCTTCAATAAAATCTTCATAAAATATTTCGCTTTCAATTAATAGGTAAAGATTACATCATTATGAACTAGTGTTTCTCTCGCGGGTTCGCTGTTACAGTGTATTTTTGTTGAACGGGACTAAACGCTGCGCTTTACCTCGTTACCAGAACGAGGAAATGATCGTGTCTACGTATTTTATTTTTCGACGATTTAAACCCTTTAAAATAATTAATTTCTATCCACACTCAAAATCTTTTAAAAGTCTATTTGAATCATACAAAATATAAAAAAAGAAATCTCATTTCCAAAATTTCTACAATTTGCACTCCCGTAATTAAAACTAGATAGACATTTTTACTTCATACTGTCTTTTCATACGTTAGTTATCTTTTGAGATATCTTTGAAAAATTCTCATCTTTTGACCGTCGCTCGTTAAGCTTTTGACACTCAATTTATCAAAGCTCCCCCGTCCGTTTCTATGATGCTGTAATTTATATTACATTTTAAATAATACTATTTCTTATTTGCGACTTCGCTTGGGTGGTTAAATAGAAATAAAAGAGAATTGTGTGTTACATGACACAGAACCCGAAGTATCTTTGACATGGACAGTGGGTTACATCAAAATGATTAATGCTATGAAATTAAACTATCGCCTGCCTCTTTAAATTGGTTATTTAACACTAAAAAATCGATTGGAACTAGCAGTTTTGGAGATTAGTGTGTTCAACGACACAAACCGTTCAGCTTTATAGTACTAAAATAAAAGTAAAGCTACGCCATTAGTACATCGATGGTGTATTTCTATGTATAAATTTCATATCAAAAATCTATTTATTCCCAGAGCAAAAAGTTCACATGCTTTTAATAATATTCAAAACTGGTTATAACCGGTTAGGAGAACTAGAATCGATGTGAACAAACAGATTTCTTAATTATTTCTTCATTGAATACAGAATAATTAAACAAGTGATAAATTAAGAAATTTGAGGTCGAGGCCAGTAGGACAGCATCTGTAAACCATCGTATGGTTGTGGGTTCAATCCCCACTCAGAGAAATTATTAAATTACAGGATACAGCGAAAGAAATATAAAAAGAGAATGTTCTTACCAAGTGCAAATCCATCTTTAGCCCACTGTACTTGTCCACCGAGGTTCGCTACGGCACATTCGAGGACAGCTTCAGAGCCTTCCTGGACTCGAAGACTTTTGGGTGGGACCCTGAAATACTGTTGCTGGAATCCCTTGATTGAGGTGAACGCTGAAACAAAAGAATGCTGTATTATTTTCTATGTAAATAGAGAAATTGTTCACTGATCCTTGACGTCCTCTTTCTGGACTATAAACAGTTATTTCCTGCACTCATTACAATTTCGAGAAATCGTCTCATCCAAGAAATCTAATTGCAAAAAAAAATTCAGCGTTCAACGCCGTGTAGCATCTGTAATTGTAAATGCGACAAGTTATGAGTTCGATTTCCACTCGAGGATGAAGAATGATATGTTTCATCTTAACTCTAGGTTCCTTCTGCCTACCCTGTTATATTCGGCATACAGCCATTTCATATAAATAGAAAAAAATATGCCATGTTTCATCACTACATCACAACTGCAAAGAGCAGGAAATCAAAAACGCTATAAAAGTCTATGCTTTCATAATAAAAGCTCATAAAATAAATAAAACATAGAAAGAACGGAGGCAATGCGACTTGCATCGTTATATCGATCGAGTAAAAAACATGTCAGCCCTCTTGTCGCCGCGGGAACTTGTTTATTACTAGATAGCTAGCTGTACTTGGGTCTGTCTGTCTTTTTATTTTTTTAAAGAAAACAGTTTCACGCTCTTTCCCGCATAGCAGGATAGAGGGAACCTAGTGCCACTGCGCCGTGACTGAACTTAATGCACGTTAATTTTAACACTACGTTTATTTTTTCTTTTCTCTTACTCAGATGCGTAGAATGAATACGAACAAAGTAAATACAATACAAGCAGTAGAATCAATACTACGCGCCAATACAAAAGATAATAATGATCGGACGAAAACGAACAATTGAAGAACTGTCCGCAGGGAACCATCCCACCCAGATTGGATTCAGAATAATTGACTATTTCACTTTGTATAACTTTAATATATTGCATATGTTATATACATATTATGTTGTTTGGTGAAAGGAACATGGAAACTCAGTGTTAAGACACTCCGTTCCCATTACGACACTCGGCCTCCATGCTGGCGTAAAATAATATATAGTACTAATAGGCGGTAATACTCAAATATCACATAGATTACCTCTTCTTTAAAGTCGGCTAATAAGCTCCTCACTTACTGCCTTTCACCAAAGAAATAAACTCTAATCTTTCATAATAGATCACATAGCATCATTTTCAAACATAATATTACTACAAAATTTCCTTTTAACTCAATTCTCTTGTGATTCTCTTTAGTTACGTGTTCCCCTCACGTCCCTTTGAAAGCACTCAGTTCCTATGAGATGATATTTTACATAGTGCCTCTATATGGTATTACTATACTTTAGTTTTATAAGAATTTGTGTGAAGACATTTGGATATGTCAAATGAAGAAATGGTAGTCTTTAGTTTTTATAGTTGTCATGTTTTCTATTTTCCATCATTTTTGCGTTAAGATTCACCAGCCAACACGTTATGGCTTAAGAAAATATTTAAAAAATGGAGAATGGAGTGTCTTAACACTACTGTGCCGACTCGGCTATGCGAAAAATAAAATGGGTGTTTATGATGTCATACCTTTCCATTTTATAATTTATACCCAACTGTTAGTTAAGATTAACATTACACTTTGTTTGATAAATTAGGGAAAAATATATTTAAAATATACAAATATACCTCAAATTATCCAATTGTGAATCACATGGAATTACTGGTGAAATGGACATTTTTATATTATAAGAAACAGCTATACGTGACGAAACTTATATGAAGGCTTGTGCAAAAAGGAAAGGTGGTAATCGGTTTACATTTCTTTCCAAAATATTAGAAAATTGGAGAATAGAGAGACATATTACTAAATATTCCGTATTTAAAAAAAAAACTCAGTTATGTAGGTAATTAATTGCACTATTCATCAAATAGTGTTTATTTCAATAGGATGTCATAGATTTATTTCTTGTAACTCAGATAAGTCCTGAAGGACCATGATTGATCGGTAATTATCTATATCTATCTATAAGTTATTCCGTTACTGAGTGACTGAAACGACGACGCACTGTCGAAAATACGTAGCATAGACCGCTGAAACCTCGTATATAGGTTTTGCAAACAGTAAAAAAGACTTCGCACAACAAAAATATAACATAAAACATAAAAAAAAGAAGGAAGAGGAGAAAAATCTCGAAAAAAAAAGATAACAAAAGATCCCACCTTTTGTGACAAAAAACCGTGATTTATACAGACAGAGGCTTCATCGGCTAATACGATAGCGAGTGGGTGTCGAGTGTTCTTAAAAGGCGACGCGACGAACTAGAGGTGAACGTACGCTGGTGGCGGTGTGGGATAAGGTGCGAGTGGGTTAGATTTTTTTTTTAAATATAGAAAATATTATAGAAAATAGGGATTTCTAATATAATATAATAAGTAATAGAAGGGAAGGCATAAGGAACCTAGTGCTAAGATACTCGTTTCCCAACTTTTCGAAGTATTGCGGGTTGAGTGGCGGAAATCAACACCGGGGTTTTCGCCTTGAACCAGAGCGAAGAAATAAAAGTATTAAGACAATAATAAATAAATTGAAATATAATTCAATGTAATACTAACTATTAATTACATAATTTCTGAAACTTATAATAATTTATCGAAAACGACATCAACGGAACAATTTTTAGATATAATCAATCCCACATTACATTTGTCTAAATGTAGGTAAAGGTTAACTAACCTACACCTACGTCATACGCAATTATGTTACAATAAAATCCCCTCGAGGACAGGAGGACAGTCGTGGCGCAAAGGCGTGCGACTGTAAACGTGACAGGTTATGGGTTTGATTCTCACTTAAGGGAATTAAATATCTAACATTTTCATTTCCTTGTTCTGCTAACGAGACAAAGCGCGTCCAAGGTTCCATTTGTGTACCCTGCTATGAGCGGGATACAGCGTGGAGCTAAAAAAACACATGTATTCTAGTCTCTTATAAATTGTACTGTAATAAAGCACACACGCCGTAGGTCTCGAGAAGGATCTACGCGGGCACGTTTAAATTAACCAGTGTTTGTTATTTCAATTGTCACTTGTTTCTCGCGACTTTACCCACACGTGACGAAAAATATAACGGTAAACTTTTCATAGATTGCAGGTTCGGTTCTCGATTAACGTATTCTTTTAAATTGCACGCATATAGAAGAGGTACGTATGCATGTAATAAACGTGATAGACGTCGTGCTAGACGTGACACTCAGGAGGATGAACTCTTTTTATTTTTCTCTTTTCTGGTAACTAAGCAAAGCGCCACGTTGAGTTTCGCGACTCAACTTAATTGGGCGGTGCGTGGGGAACAGAATTTGTTGACACTAGGTTCCCTTTCCTACTTTTGATCATCACTATTCGGTACCCTCTGCCTACACATCTATTCGGAATATATTCTAAAAAAATAGTTCACATTATTTTTTCAGCCTTTCAGTTGTCCTAAAATAATCTTGTACCAATTATGAGGATATTTTCAGAGACAGGCGGGATATTTGACATATTTTAGTCAACCTTTTGTATTGAAATAATTTTGGGTCCAACTATAAATTTTCTAATGTCCCAGAAACTAGCTTTGTACTATAATTAGAATTTCTTCTAAATAATTTTAATTTTGCTTAAAGAATAAAGGTTGTTTTTAATATTTAGGGCGTTAAGTTTCACCACACATAACCTTATGTCTTGAAAATTCAAAGACGTGCGAAGAACGGAGTGTTGTAGACACTCCGTTCCTCGCACATCTTCCCGCGTTCCCTCCGCTTACCGCGTTTTATGAGGAATACGTGTCTAGAGTTACACCATAAACTTAGGTCGTTTATTTCTTTTTTAAATATTAGTGTTATTTATGTCCATATTGACTTTATGAAAAATAATTTTTATCAGTCATAGTATTTTTTTACTTTTAAGGTTTTAAAATAGGTTAAAAGTTCATGCTATGATGTTACTATTTTACCTAACCGTAGCTAGAACACGCGAAAACATGTTTTTGTTCTACAATACGCCGACAACACACAGAAAAGACTACGTACTATAACCAGATTTATCGTATATACTTTTTTTAACTTCACTCTGCATCTTCTATCCACGCACTGTTCAATTTACGAGATATTGCATATTGAATGGAGGAACCAATGCCACGCTAAGATTTTTACCAGAGCGAGTTAACGAAAATAATGAATTCCCCCGAATAAAAATCGAAATTATATTGATCGCATGCTATTAGGCGCTTTGCTGTTGTTCTAAGTGCTCTACTTCCTGCCTTCTGGGTGAAGTTGGAGTTTAAATATGTGAATTTGATGCATAAAATAAATAAACCGAATTTCAAAATCGATATAATGTGAAACTTCATGTGAAAGTTTCATAATCAATAAATGTATACACACAACATATCGATTTGATATAAACCAACTAATAAAATACGTAATAACTGAACGTTTAACTTTAACCGCAGCAGTAAATTTTGGACCGTTAATAAATGTTAGCAGTTAAATACGATCACTTCTATTATTTTATGGATGTAGGTATAAGTATTGATACCGTCATGGCGCGGTGACACAGTGAGTTGATGAGTTGACTACTCAACATGCAGTGTCCCAAAAGTGGGCGGGAAGTATTAACACTACACTACACTACACTTTATCTACCGTGTTATGTGCGGGATATAGCGCAAAAATAAAAAAAGAGAGAATAAACTTATAGCAGGATAGGCACAGGTAGCCAACTGATAAGACACTCCGTTCTCATTTAGCTACTTCCGTTGCCCACTTTTCGGTGAATTCTGGAGGCACTGCGTGTTGAGTGGAGGAACTCAACACCGTATTTTATCTCGTTACCAGATCCGATTCTTCGAATTGAATATATTAAATATTTCATTTCTTCAAGTGATAATTGAACGCCACGACTGGCCTCAAAACATTATTAGATAGCTATATAAGAGATTTTTTTAATAAAACTTCAAGTTTATAAGCCAATTATCAGTGGAAGTACATAAAAGTTGTGATATTAGGCGCGAAACTTGAGATTTGACTGAAGTGGGCAAAAATAAATTGATCTGAAGAAAAAAACACCGAGAGGTCGGGATGTCGTAAACTTAACTTTGTGAAAGGAAAACTCGGCAAAACATCGGATGTAAGTTGGTGTTTGTTTCCATTTCGCTCTTTTTTTCGGTTTCTTATTTTATCCTGCTTTCATCAGGACAGGGAAAACGAAACGAGTGTTAAGACACTCGTTTTCATATTAGTATTTATGTTAGAAAAGGTTGATACAAAATACCCATATTACCTAAAAAAATTGTACCGATTTTGATAAAATTTGTACTGCTCCTTAAGTTGAAATATATCTTATAATATTATTTAACACAACAAACATTAGCTCGACATTACTATCAACGTTTGATAACTTGTGCATAAATAGATAATCATATTCAAATATTATCCAATTCCGAATATCCGCTACACACATATTAAATAGGAAGTCCTCTTTTTTGAAATTGGTTAAAATAGAGAAGGTAATTAAAAATTGTCCAAAAATTTTCCTATTTTTTGTACCGGAAAAGATAAAAAATTAGTTCACTTCAAAGTTAGTTGAACCACCCGTATCTAGAAGTGAATGCCATCTGTACCAGTAAACCAACATTGTGGCCAGATCGGTTATTAGAATTAAACAGGCTCTCAGTTACAAGTATTGTTGGTGTTAAATCGGTAACCAAGACCAGCTGCATAAGGGAGACCAGCTGCTTAGCTGTTTAACATGCTGTTCTAAATACTGAATAGATCTGAAAATTGTTTGAAAATTCTGAAAATTGTTTATATTCTGGATGAAAGAAATTGGATTAATCGCATTTATTTTGGTATTAAATCCGATCGATAAAATCCGATATTTTAATGAAACAGCATCTGATTATAAATGCGACAATTGTAGATTCGACTCCCCGCGGAGGGATGAAATATTTTAATTTCTTCGCTCTGGTCTAGTCGCTAACAACACAAATCTCGGTGTTGAGTTCTGCCATTTAACGCACTATCATTCAAAAATTGGGTGGCGCCGGGGAAACGGAGTTTTAAACACTAAGTTAGGTACACTCTATGCATATTCTACGAAAAAAGCGTGAAGCTGAAGAAAAAAAACTAACTTAGTCCCTTATCAGTATAAAGTCGTATCGTCCTACAATGTAACCAAACACAAACCGAATATAGCGAACGAAGCAACTTTTTCAGTATTTAGTCTCGCCGGAGTTTTTTAAGTCAATTACGTTGACATCGCTGATATTGATTACGGGGGGGTAAAGCGTGTTGTTGAGGGAGATTCAAGAGTTCCGTATGTATATAATTTATAAGGGACCTGATCGCGATTTTTCCCTCTTAAATGGTTTTTATATTATAGCCAAATTAATATTTTTAATGCTTTTTAGCCTACGATTATTCTGATGTATAAGCTATATTACTTTAAAGTTTCATCTCAATCTGTTCAGTAATTAATGCATGAAAATGGAACAAACTTCCACACCACAAACTTACACATTTATAATATTAAATATCATTATTATTATATAGAAGGATAAGGAATATTTAGGGTTCATCGCGGCACAGATTGGACGCGATGACAACCATCGCATCGAATAAATTGGATTGATACTCGAGGGAACGTTTTTATTTTGAACGAACATTTTCTACTATCTGGTTAGATATAGTGCGGCGTTGAGTTCCGCTAAGCTTACCTCTTTTAAATGAAAGTATGTCAGTACTAGATTAAATAACAACATTATCAAAAGGCTTACATAGTCACATATTTTTTAAATAGTTAACGCCGCACTTCATCCATCGACATCGGTGAACGAACAAAAACCTGCTACTGCTACTTGCGGTTCCAAACTAAATGGAACCCTAAAAGTATTTAAAAAGCAATGAGATTGACAGCGAAACTTCTGCCTCATATTCGGAGTTGGGTCGTTTGCAAAAATAGGTCTTTGACGAATATCTACGTACCCCTACAACGGTTAGAGGCGCGCAGTTGTTTCATTAATTTTGGACGACTCGTGTGTTTTTATTTGTTTTAGGCTTTAGGTAGAACAGGCAGTTGTCAACGTAACGGTTGTGGGTTCGATTCCCGTTTCCTAGCTCTGGCAACAAGAAAAAGTGCGGTCAGCATCGGTAGTTCACAGTTCTGCTATTCAACACGCAATCTTTTGAAGTATGGGCGAAAAGAGTAATGGATGGTCTTGACACTATGTTCATCCGTCTGTCCCGCTAAATGCATAACACAGCGTGAAACTGAAAATAAAAAGAGAAAACTACGCGGGATACAGCGTGAAGCTAAAAAAATATGTTCTCCGCCCTGGTAACTCAATACACAATGTCTTACAATTAAGCGTAAAGCGGAGAACGAAGTGACGTAGCTCTAGTTTCTCCTAGCGTAGTACAATATCTATACTAACCAGTATAATTAAAAATATTCGTGAACAAAAAAAATTAAACACAATATTTTACATTTAACCGTCCATATTTCACTGTCAGCATTTGAAAAGGACTAGAATTGAGGCAATTAATAAAGAAAAATAAACGTTTCACGTCGAGGAGTAATGATTGCTTCAAATATCTATACTAATTTCAGTTCATTAATTTAGCCTGAATGTTTTTTAGCTTCAAGCTGTATCCCGCATATACTCGTAGCATTGTAGGTAGAGGGAAACTAGTGTTAAAACACTCTGTTCCCAACTTTGCGCACTATTTTTGCGCTTTTGTACTTTGTCTTGTTACGAAGGTGAGAAAAGGAAAATAAAAAGAGAATTGATCTAAAATTCATATAAGTTTATAAGTACTTTGTGTATTTAATAAAAAAATATCTCACAAGATCTAAAAAAAGGTAGCCACTTTAAATCACCATATAACGTGTTTAGACATACATTGACGTTAAGTTGAATTTGAATTTATGTCTTTAGACAGAGGCTTACAGGTCGCTACGGCACAGCCTTTAAATATAAACGTGACAATTGCTAGTTCAATTTCCATTAGGGGGAAATAATTATTTTGATTTTTTCGCTCAACAAAGCGCAACATTTAATTGAAACCACCCAACGCCTAATGTCCCAAAATTGGGCAGCGCAAGAACGGAATGTTTACTAGGTTCCCTCTGTGTACTCCGCTACAAGCGGGATACGGCGTGAAATTAGAAAACTAAATTAAATTTAGAATTTTTTCCAAGTGCCAAAACGGCGTTTACCATTATCAGTAGGTATATGAATAATCGATACTAAACTCCTGGTCTATGTCACTCGTCGAACCATTTCGACGTAGATAAGTCACGTCAGTCTGCGCTATCTCATCGAGTCACCGCCCAGTGCGTCTGTTAACTGTTATCTGTGCTATAGAAGTATTGGTTCGAATTGGCCTAATGGTGTAAAATATGGGGACAGTTTCGTTGATTTGCTTTAAAAATTTTAAAACTTTGATGTTTTAATATATCTAAATTAAGTAAAAGTTAGTAAAATGAAATAGCTTCACGCTTTATCTCACACTAGCGGACGCGCGCAGCTTCGCTTGCTTATTTAGGGGTGAATTGTAATAAACCACGAAACATATGTTCAATATTTTTTTTTAAGAGTCTAAATTTCAAATTTTATAAAAATCGGTGGCGATTTAAAGATTTTTCCATACAAACTTTCAACTCCTTATTTGCACCCTTAGGGGGAGAATTCTAGAAAACGATGAAACACGTGTTCAATTAAATACTTTTAAGAGTCTAAATATCAAATTTTATAAAAATCGGTGCCGATTTAATTTTTTTTCCATACAAACTTTGAACCCCTATTTCACCCCTTTAGGGTTAAAATTTTTCAAAATCCCTTCTTAGTGGATGTCCAGATTACGAAAGTAAACTTTTCTCCAAATTTCACGTTTCTACCATTAGCGGTTAAGGCTGTGCGTGCGTCACCTCAGTCAGTGAGGACAAGTCCTTTTATATATATAGATATAGGAGGATAGCGGTAGGGAACCAGTGGGAAGCTAGTGTTATAACACTCCGTTCCCCACGCAACCCCTAACTTTCGAGACATTGCTTATTAAACGCTTTGAGCATTTGATCTTGTAATAATCGCAACGAGAAAATGACAAAAATTAATTCCCTCGAATGGGAATTGAACTCGTAACTGCTAGCCGTCAAGCTTAAAGATATATATCTCATTTTCGCGGCGATGCATTAAATAATATTATAAATAAAAGTCAGACATAGTCAGTTTATTTGACAGGTTAAAACCACATAATAATCTAATTAGTGTATTGAAAATATGAGTGTTAAAATTGAAACTGAGATCTGGGTCACGCCGATATTTATATAATTTATCGTAATTTCTTTAATTTATATTTATATTGTTTTTTTTATATTAAGTATTGAAATATTTTTTATAGGCGTCGTATAATTTTCAGGTCAAATTTTAGTTGGGATAATTTTTTTCAGCTTTACCCTGTATCCCTCTATGTTTATAACAGGATAAGCATTGGCAACCAAGTGTTAAGATACTCCTGTCTCCATACCACCCAATTGAAATATTGCGTGTTGAGAGGAGAAACTCAACTCCCTCGCGAGTTGTCTTATTGCCAAAGTGAAGAAATTATTATTATTCACTGTCCTAAAAAATCAAACCCACAATCATCCCCTTTGCAGTTGGACGCTGTGTTACTTATTTTTTAGCTTCACTCTGTATCCCGCAGATAGCACTTAGGTCCCTTTCCTGTCCCACTGCGCCAAAACGGCCTTAATATTTTAAAACGGACAGATTAACTCCATTCAATCATACTTAGCTATCCCGCGGATCTGGGATTGCGGGATAGCCATCATTCACTCCGCTAATTCCCGTAGAGCGGCACTCGGCAAATACTGAGATACATTGTTACTAATTGTAATTGTAAATGGAAGAATATATGTTGGTAGTACGTATCTGTATAATATGTTGAAATAAGATGGCTATACGTTCAATTCTTGCTTGAGGTTGTTTATAACTAGTGAGTTTAATTACGAATATCATAATAGAGGCCATCTTTGCCTACCCTGCTATATACAAGATAAAGAGTAAAGCTAAAAAAAATATTATACTTACGTATTTATGTAGGTATGTCTATAGACAGACCATTTTACCTCCAACCCTACATTTAAAATAACCAAAACAAAAACAAAATAACAAGTACAGAAATGTTTTTAAGTTTATTTTTAATTACTAGGGTTGTGCCAAAACAAAAAACATTTACAACAATTATACTCAAGTGCTACAGTGCTAGGGTTGGACCCTTTCAAAAATATTACCAATGCTCTTAAACTTCACTCTTTTACTACAAGAATCATTAAAAAAACAATGTGAAATATTGTTTTTAGTATATTTGTTTGTTTCAAAATAAATATTCTTTTGTTTTATTTTTAATATTTGTTTTATAATTGGATTTATTTATATTATGTGTATTGCGTGTCCAGACATGTTAGTTGTGATGGTTGTGGCTTTAAATTTCACATGGAGATATTTTTTTCTTTCAGGCCTAAAGCTTGAAACTCCCTGTTAAGGTATCCCGCTGAGAAGATAGAGAGTACCCATTGTTAAAACACGTCCTCCCAATTTTTGAGTTTATAATCCCATCCTTAGTCCTTTTTTTTCTTTTATTCTAATTTTATTTATGAAAATGTATTAGAAAAAACTTAGCAATGCCCGATTGTGATAAAGCCTTTAAATTGTCTATAAGATATAATTTTTGAATAAAGAAAAATGTTTTGTAATTTTTCTACCAATTTAAGCGCCACGTGAAGATGGTTTAAACTAAAGAAACATTTAAATATTTACACATTTGTAATATATACTTTTCAGCTCTACTAAACCCCTTTTCTTTATGGTACCCTTTTCCCATAAAGACCCTTGTCCTTTTCACGTTGAATATTTGCTTAAAATTCGTGTTCTTGAGTCCGTCATAGCACCGCATCTGATTGTATATGCGAAGGTTGTGAGCTCGATTCCCACTTGTGGAAATTCATTATTAAATTGGTGAATGGGACTTTTTAGCGTTGTAATGTTAAGTGTTAAATGGTAGAGCTGAACACCAAGACGATTGTCTCCAGTAGTAATCGAATCCATACGTCGACCGCCACCGACACGTCTACAATTAGATTCTATGCTATAAGGCCTCAAAAAAGTACATAAAAGAATAAGGAAACAATAAGAAAGTAACTTACCACACAAAACGATAATAGCAAAACCCAACGACGAACACATTTTGATACAATTCACAGCACATTACATCACTATCAGAGTCAATCACCTCCACATCGTCACTTCACTGTGTCTCACTAACTCTGTCTATCACTAACTCTGTGTTTTATCACTAACACTTTATCACTACGGGCAAGTTTAAATTAGTGCTTCATTTTCTTTTGTTCGCCACAGCTGGTCTGAAAAAAGAAAATACGGATATTATTATCAGTAAATATGATTTTATTGTGTTAATTAGGAAAATACGTGTATTTATATACATATAATTTATAATTAAACTTGTAAGTAGAGCCCAACGCGTGACGGTATCAGTTTGATATAACGCGGCGTTGAGTTCCGCCTCTCAAATTCAGAAATTATGGCAATTTTGTAGTATGTATATCAATAATCATAATTATATAGTTTGTATACGGAACCCTAACAGCTATTAAACTAAGACACTAGCAAAGAAATATCGATTTTTAATGTTTACGTTTTGGAAAGTATAGAAAAATGAGGTAAATTTTATTTCTATTCGTCTATAAAATTTATATAACGTTAAATTTTTTATAGACTTCTGTCACGGCAAGACACTTACTCAAGTTTTACGATTTTTACATTATTGGACATTAAAATTTCAAGTATTAATTATTATGGGGCCGCCGTAGCGTAGCGGCACAGTGTTTTACTATGAACGTTACTTCACTACGATTGGGGATTCAATTCCCATTTAGGGGTGCAATTTAGAGCCTCTCTTCAGTATGTTCTCCACTTTTCTAGAAAATACCTAGTAAATACCTAGAAATGTTGCTAAAAGCTAATTCATATAAAATTTAGGACTAATTTAAGTGAATGGCCTGACGTCATGCCTTCTCGAATCATTAAGTAAATGTATTATAATATTTAAAAAAACCTGAATCAAGTTGCGACAGAGCTAGCCCACGCACGGCCTACTTCAATGTTTTGTGTGGTTCAAATTCATTTTAGAATTTCTAATATATTGTAACACCGTCGTGGTTCAGTGGCACCGTGTCTGTTTGTACTCCAAGTGCCCTGGATTATTATTCCATTAATTTTTATATCTTTCTCATGGTCTTTGCCAAGATTAGTGCTGGTTGTTATCAAAAATAGAGCACATGGTTCATTTTTAAATAAAGTAAAACAGTGGTAAATAAGTGTAATTTTTACCTATGATTTACTTTACGAATATTATTTAAATATTTTATATATGTCTTCTCGTAGCAGTGTTGCAGTTAAATATTTATATTGCTGCGTAGGCAGAATATACCTTGTTTTTCACGTTCTAAACTTTAAAAAAACAGAGTGTCTCATCACTACGTACTCTCTACCTATCCACTCAAGAGAGAAGAAAATAAAGAAAAAAACACTATAGCGCTTCTAACTTGTACCAATCAATTAAACAGCAGGCATGTAGGAGGCTGGCGTTCGTAAGGCAATTATTTTGTCTCTCCGTCCGTCTGTGGGCTTGTATGGAGCTTTGTCCGATGATTTCTTTATATCTATAGAAATTTTACATTTTATTTGTTTTTATTATGTTAAAATCTTATGTATTGAAAGATTTTTCTCTTTTTTTTAGATTCCGCATGGAGCAGGTAGGTGAAAACCTGCAATAACACTGCGCTTGTCTTGTTACTAGAGGGAAGAAATTAATATAGTTTAATCTCATGAGTGGGAATCAAACCCACAATCTTCATGTTTATAATCAGATAAATACCTTATACAGAACCCATCACATAAATTTAATTCACACATTACGGTTTGTTTAATTTATAGTTGACTTTAAATTTTAACGTGAGCTTTTAAAAGATTACACAAAATAATATATTAAATTTCACGAGTTTGTAACAAATAATTCAAATTCGATGTTTATGTATTTCGAGACAGCTTTTTAGTAAAGTTTTATTGCTTAATATTTTTAAGTCAAATTAACTTATGTCGAATTGTAAATGATTTTTAAGTCGCCTTATATATAAAACTAGTGGGCGCGCGCAGCTTCGCCCGCTTATTTGCACCCTTAGGGATGAATTCTAAGAAACCACGAAACACATGTTCAATGAAATATTTTTAAGAGTCTGTATTTAATTTTTTATAAAAATCGGTGACCATTTAAAGATTTTTCCATACAAACTTTCAACCCCTTATTTGCACCCTTAGGGGGACAATTCTAGAAAACGATGAAACACGTGATATACTCCTATATCACCCCTTTAGGGTTAAAATTTTTCAAAATCCCTTCTTAGTGGATGTCCAGATTAGAAAAGTAAACATCTGTCCAAATTTCATGTTTCTTCCATCAGCGGCTACGGCTGTGCGTGCGTCTTACCTCAGTCAGTGAGAACAAGTCCTTTTATATATATAGATTATCATTTAGGTCAAAGAAGACTCTGGTAAGATTTAGCGGCGTTGAACTAGACGCCCATAAATACGCAATGTCTCGAAAAAATTAGGGAACGAAGTATCTTGACATTAGCTCACCTCTGTTTACCCTCGCTGGTCATATAGCAATATGTATGCTACAGCATTAAGAAAAAAATAGAAAGGAACCACGATAGAGAATCGAACCAACGACCATCTCGTTTACAGTTAAAATATCACAAGTTGAAAAGAAAAACAAATATTATAGTAACATTTATATAAAAGTCGGTTCTCTAAAGGAAAAATTGTGAGAACGATAGATGTAATGGTTAAGTCATTAATTCACCCTGTCCAAGGGTGAAGGGAGGTTGCCCTAAAAACTTATTTTTACAATATTTATCTTACAGGCCCTTTTGATGTAGGTATAAAAAATAGGAATTATAATTAAGATCGTCGTGGCACAGTGGTTAAAGTGTAAAGGCTTTGGATATAGGTTCAATTAAAAATTGGTTTCACGCTCTAGTTCTATGTTTCGAAAATGTACACTATAATGAAAAAGCTACTACAAGCTGATAATAGAATATAAGTTCAATTAAATTTAAATTCTCGTAAGAGGTCAAAGCGCGGCGTTGAGCTCCGTCATTCAACATAAATTAGAAAACAAAAAAAAGAGTAAAAAATAGACTTGAATGGAGTCAGTTGAGGCACAGATGCACAAGCGAGTAAAAGTAAACGCGGCGGTTGTGGGTTCGAATCCCACTACCACATACAGTCACGAATTTAGCGTAAATAGTGAGCAGATATGTCTTAATAAAGAATGGCCCTAAAAAATTGACGTAAATAATATCACTCCTTTATCCGCTTTCCGTCTTTAAGATATTACGCGTTGCGTGGCAGAGCTATGTGTCTTTCATTCTTACCAGTTGCCACGAAAGGCTCAATTTTAAAAAAAGTGAGCAACGGAGGGTCTTAACACTACTCTCCGTCCTCACTACATGCAGGAGATGTACAATACAATAAAAAAAAAACAATTGTTGATTCCAAAAGGCCCGGTCAAGTATCGGTAAGAACATGCGCTGACCACATGTAGGCATTCCCACGTTCACATGTGCGTTTTATTGCGAAATGTGGTTAGATGTATATATTTTATGTGATTGTTTGGTTTGTCTGTTTGTTTGTATGGCAATGTATAAATGCTATGTTATTTTATATTGTGGCGGGGTTTAACGCTGTTCCTTGCATAGTGATGTAGCGTGTGTGACTGTAAACGTCATTGTTGTGGATTCGATCCCTCGCTAGGAAATGAAATATTTAATATTTTCATTTCACAGCTTTGGTAATGAGACAAAACGCGGCGTTGAACTCTGCCTTTCAACACACAATGTATAGAAAATACAGCGGAAAGTAAGGGAGTATCTTACATTAGGCTACCTCCGCTAGGATAGAGAAAAGGGATTTATTTTGTCAAGACACTCCGTTCTTCACTTCATATAGAACGGGGGTTCAGAAAGGGAAAGAAAAACAACTTAAATATAGCTTTTCCTCAAGTGTGGATCGAACCTGCATCGCGTTAATAATCAATACTTTTAGCACTGCGACACGGTGGCCTCAACAAACTTAAAATAATAATCTAAATTATAAAAAAGAATAATTACAGTGACGAAGATAAGAGCATTGTTTTTTATTAAAGTTCAAAACTTTTTTTTGTTGTATGTAACCACATGTAGGGTGTACGTTATTTATGCAAAAAGTATGAAATACGTTTTTTTTACACATAATTATATAGATGGAAAAAGAATATATGTTTTAAATTTCATTCCTTCAGTCTTTTACTATTTTTTTAACAATTTTTTTAAAGAATTAATAAGTTCAATTAGCTTCACGATATATCCTTCCCCTATAAGGATAGGCAGGGGAAACCTAGCGTTAAGACACTGTTCGCTACGCACCCCTCGATTTACAAGACATTCATTGCGCGTTGAATGGCGTTACCAAAGGGAAGAAATAAGAATTATTAATTCCCCCGAGTGGGCATCGAACCCACAATCCTCATGTTTGCAATCGGTCTCAGTTCTACTTCGTTCTCAAGTTTAATAAATTAGGTTACGTTCATTTACATTGGTATCGAAGCAAAAACAAAAAAGCTATATCGAACCCATTACCTCCGCAACAACAAAGTAATATAATACACATGTTTAAACTAACATTAAATTAAGTAATAATATATTTGCAAATGATGTACTTGTAAGAACTAAAAATAAGATATCCAGTATAGAATACGACTCCCGCGACGTTCACATGTTGACGATTTATTATAAAGTTATTAGATACAATATTCTCTCCCACCTACTTTTTAAGGATTAGATATTTTAAAAAACATTGCATTCATTTGGGGAAGAAATAAAACAGTGTCAAGACACTCCTCTTTCTGTCTAAATTCTCGATTTAGCTTTTTGTGAGGCATGAACTTTATGCATATTGTTTTATTGGAGTGGGCAAATGAGATTACTATGAATATAATCATTCTCTCAAGAAGGCAAGGCTATTATTTTTCAGCGAAAACTATAAAAGAGTATAATTTTCGCTCTTTAAGACATAGTACACATTGTTTATTCATAATGTTAATAAAATTAATATTCAATAAGTGGGATTCGAACCCACAACTACAATACAAGGCCATCGAATGTAATAACTAATTATATATACATTATTTATAATTAACATACTCTTAATATACCGTCGTGGCGAAGTGAATTCTCACTGGGAGGAATGTATTTTTTGTTCATTTCTTCTCTATGATAAATAAATTGCTGAGCTAAATTCCGCGCGCGCGACTTTCCGCCAATCACCACGAAAGCCTCCAGAATTCGGCCGAAATGGGGAGTGTCTTGGCACTAGGCTTCCTCTGCGTCCCTGCTACATGCAGGATACAGCATAAAGTTAAAAACCACCATTGTGCCCATAAAGTGTCGAACAAGTGAAACGGAAAACTTGTTCACCAGCTTTAATATGAAATATAATTTCGAAACTTTCATACTTTGTACGCTTAATGTGATAAAATACAAGTTTTTTTCGAATTTACCGATAAACCGCATTCCGATAAAGTAGTTCTGTAACTGTTCTCTTTTTTTTCGCTATTAATAATAGACCACTTTTTTAGTTTCACGCACTATCCCGCATATAGCAGGGTAGACAAAGTGAACCTAGTGCTAAGACACTCCGTATCATACGCACCGTTTATTTTGTGAGATATTACGTGTTGTGTGGCGCGTATTATATACAAGAGCATAAATAAAAATATATATATAAAAATAAATAATTCTCTCAAGTGGGGACCGAATCGACGACCATCGCTGTTACAGTTATGCTGTCCGATTCCGACCACATTGGTTACAAATTGCTTATATTTATATAAAATTTCTGAAGAATTTAGATCACCTATTTTTTTTAATGCTAGAATTTAATAGATATAGCCGTAACTTGTATTTAAAAGGAATTTGATTTAAAATGTCTTTCTATTTATGAGCGTTAAATTGTTATTTTAAACATACATGGACTACTTATTTTTTTGCTTTAATAATTTTAGACTTTAGTACTGCTATTTAGACTGATATACATATTTTTATTCATATGCAACAACGACGTATCTGCTTTTTTATACAAGTTTAATATACTATTTGGGAAAAGACTATTAACAGTTCGTCAGGTCTAAGCTGAGCTTTGCATTTGTGTGAGTGATTATATATATTGTAGATGTGACGTCACCCGTTAAGCCTCTTATACCGATAGCAGTAACACATTCAATTCATAATATTTAATTTTTGTGTTCGTTTGTTAAACTGAATGTTTTTATCAAATAACCCTGTTTTTTTTTCAAATAAAGTGATTTGATATAATAATTATAACAAATTTAAATACAAAAACAATTTGCAATACGTACTAAAAAAAATTAAAAAGTACGAATAATTAAAAATAACGTAATATAATCTAAAATATACAAAAGGACCACCACAAGTAACGAGCACGTGCGTTCACAACATGTGTTCCCGACATTTGGTAACGTTTTTTTTTTGTTTCTTGACAATACGTCGTCTATAATTTATAGTTTTATAATATATCCGACTCCCATTATATAATACTAGCGATCAAACCACGGCTTCGTCCACTTGAACTTATTGTTATATGTATATATTATAGCAAAATTATACAAAATCTTTATATAAATAGTAGCTTATACGACATGATAAAATATACTGTATCGATTTAAATTACTTGCGGGTCCGAACCCTGCTGAAAATTTAATTCTGCGTCGTTAAGTTACGCCGAGCAACACTTTCTCTTAATTTCTAACATTAAAATATGTTTTTCTATTCTAAATATAATAATGGCCACTTATGTCTGTGGACTTGTTAAAACAATAAAACCTGTAAAATATACTCTTAATGTCTTCAATAGGGTAGGTTCCGAAACGTTCATAGTTTCGACTGAAAATTGTCTATAAATTTGACGATTTTAATATTATTATTATAATGAAACTAATTCGGGGATTTTAGTGGAAATTACCGCAACTAGAACATCACTAATTCTCGGAAAGGCAAAATTTCTTGATAACAGACTGTGTATATTTCTATTATAATTTCTTGTTCATATTTATTTTAGGTTCACGCTGTGTTGCGGGGTAAGCAGGGGTTACCTGGAAAGCTAGTGTTAAAACACTTTGTTAATCATGACATAATTTCACGTCCAATCTAACACTACTTCCGATCAACTTTCTATACTTATAATAAAATTTAAATTTTTATAACTTATTTACAAAACATCGTGGGAAAGAGACAAGAACCACTTGTTAAAGATTAAAAAGTAAGATGCTCAACCGCAACCGGTCGGTGCCAGGATGCGTGCATCCGCTGGTACAGGTTTAGTGAGGTGAGGTGTAATAGCTTTGTTTTATATTACCTTTATAATATGTTACGAGTATATGTTGTGATAACGGTGTACGTTGAGAGTGGAGAACGGAGTGTTTTGACACTAAGTTTCTCTGCTTATTATGCTGTAAGCAGGTAACGGTGTGGAAATCAAGATTTTTGAAAGTTTGAAAAGTTTTTGGGGCTCTACAGAGAAAGGTCAACAAGGGAAAAGTGGAGAACATAGAGTCTTGACACATAGGTCTATCAGTCTCCACGGCTACATGCGAAAAGTTGTAAAAATCTAAAAAATATTTTCTTAAGCCGTGATAATTAATTTAGAATAGTCAGTAAATGAATCAGTCGGTATTATGAGTTTGTGAACCTAATATCGATTTATCGGGAGTTTCTGTAATGAGAAGTCGGCTATAAAATTAACTATGAAACTAAAGGCAATTTTTTTATGTACCTATCTGTCATGTGCCTATCTATATTATATTTATACAAATTTATATTAACATAATAAATCTAAAGAGTTTGTTTATTTAAACATTCGAATGTACGGAACTGGTAGCAATTAGATTTGAATAAATAGCCAATATTCATGACGAAATATATAGGACAGCCAACATTACGCTAAAATTACAGTGTATCCCGCATATAGCAGGTAGGCAGAGGTAACCTAGCGTTAAATACCGACGCTCTAAACGCATTGTCCCGTAAATTGGGCGGCGCATGGGGTACGGCCTAGGTTCCCTTTGCCTCCCCTGTTAGACGCGAGATATAATGTGAAGCTGCTACTATTTGATAAAATTACTACTGCACTACAATGATGTAAACTTATCACGTAATAAAATACCTTAATGGATTATTGTTTTTGACTGTGACCATATTTTCGATAAAGCGACGCCCCCTTTTACGTTTAAATCTGATATGTATGAATTATTATATTGAAGGCCATCGTGACTCAGTGGGAGAGTGTGTAAGTGCAAGGGTTGTGAGTTCAATTTATTATGACGTCGAGCTCCGTCACTAAATACACAATAACTCTAGAAAGTGGTAGAAACTTAATACTAGGTTCCTAATTCCTTCCTTTGCCTATCCAACTCAGTGCGGGATTAAGCGTGAAACTAAAAAAAAACATCTTTATGTGGAATATATAAAGAGAATTAAAATTAAAATTTTAACTACTTCTACTACTAGATAATAGCTGATTATGCATATTTTAAGGAGAAAAAAAATAGCTTGAAAAGCTTAAGTAACGAGGTTATAATATGCAAAAAGTTAACCTCCAAGTTTATACTAGAGGGAAAATGTATGCGAAATATATAGATACATATTATTTCGAGACGGCTTCTATAGGAAATATGTGGACATTTAAAAATGTACATCAAAACGTCAATATTGTCAGTCTTATGAGACAAGTCTTGTAAGCAGTTCTGGCACATTATCAAAATATCGTATCGTATCGTACAAATTGAGATATCGACTTAGGTTCTTCGTATTTTATATAGTTCAGAGATTCATATTTTATTTACTCCACCTTTCTCTGCTTTCCATTAGGATAGAAGGTATATATTATTTACTTTAAAGAGTACGACAGTTGTTGGTTCGATTCCCACTCGAGGAAATTAAACGAGGCTAAGCGCGGCGTTGAGTCCCGTCTGATAATCTGAGAAACTACTGACTCGAATTGACATATTATCAAATTAGGTGATAATATTGACCACAGAGTAAAAGCTATTATTTAGCGTAGCAGACAACCCACGAATGAAATCTCATATTCATATATCAGTCGCATTATCTAAAACTATGTCAACTTTAATTGAGTGACCGCCTACATTTGAAATATAAATATTATTCTAAAATAAATAAATTAAAATTCGAACTCACAATCATCGCTTAGTCACATTATTAAGCGATACACAAAGCCGTGATCCTAAAAGCGACAAGTTGTGAGTTCGAATCCCACCCGAGGAAATCGAATAATTAATATTTTCATTTTCTCTGTTTAGTAAGGAGACAAAGCTCGGCATTGCGTTCCGGCACTCAACACGCAATGCCTTCAGAATTCGGCGGAGAGTGGGTAACGAAAATGTCTTACTGGGAACTGAGTGTCTTAACACTAAGTTCCCAGGATCCCTCTGCCTACCCTACTATTTACAGGATACCAACCAATAAGTACTAAAAAACTAAATTAAATTGGTCAAATGAAAACTTGTAGGGTTTTATAATCAATACTAACTAAAGAGCAATATGGTCGTGATTGAAATCGTAAAAGTGCAGGAAACGAGAAGCTGTATGTCTTCCGCTGTGTTATATAAAAAAAGTTTATTAATGAGATTTTTTTCTGTTTTAGCACGCATATCCCCCATATAGCGGGTAGCCAGCGGAACTTAGTGCTTAGACACTCCTCTTTCTATCTCGCTAAGCTTGCGATATTAGCGAAAGTATTTCATATTTTCATTTCCTCGTCCTCGTCGTTTATAACGTGTGTTAATACTTTAATAGTTTGAACCAGAAAAAAATCAAACATTTTAACAAAACTACCTACCTATATTGTTTATAAATAAATCATTTTAGCAAAAAAATGTGGGTATATTAAGCTGAAAAAACAGTCTGTTTTAAGAAGTACACTCGCATATTGTATAGTTTACGATAGGTTTTTCTCTATTTACCCCGCAATACGTAGAAGATGCGTAAAGATGTATATTATAGTATTGCCCGATTGTAGATTCGATTCCCACTCAGGGGTAAGGTTATATACAACACATGTACACAAAACGCGATGTTGGATTCTGGAAACCAACAGTGTCTCGTAAGTAGAGAATAACATATTATAAGAGTGTTTTTTAACGTTTCATTATCATATATATAAAGATATTTTATTTACAATCAATGTCCAAATATTTTGATACAAATTTTAAATACGACATTTAAATTTGAAACTTAAAATATTTTTATTTCGTTAGTCTTTGAAATGGGCGGAAAGTGAAGAACGGAATACGGAGCCTCTTGTCACTATTTTATTCCGCCTACCCTTTAATAATTCATAGATGTAATAAAACATATGAAAAATTTTGGTTTTGCATTTATATGAAACAGTCATATTCATAATACATAAATATTTGATTATTATTACTTACAACCAATTTTAATATATGTAAAATATTTTGTTATATAAATTAAATAAAAAATAAGTTATTTTACTAAGCATTATACTAAAATTCCTTTTCATATAATAACATTTTTAGCACGTCCATTCTGACAGGTGTCTATATAAACGTATCGATTTTGTACTAAAAGACGCGTAATTATTTCGAAATACCCGCATTTATAAAATAACCTCAGTGGCAAATAATAAATCTACCTACAAGACATATATAATTACAATTATTCCTACATAACAATTGTATAATAAAGGAAAAAAAAATGAAATAAATTACCATTTCTAGAAAAAAACATCCACCGCCAGCCAAAATTAAATGCACTCACATTAAAAATGAACACTATTTGTTTTTCTCTGTATCAAAACGCACTGTATTTCACTGTACTCCGTCACTGTATGCCACAGGTGTCGAACTGGTTACTGTAACGCGACCGACCGGCTCGGCGTTTCAACGCAAGTGCCGGGGGTACGACCCCCCGGGCGGGGGGGTGGTCGGGGGGGACTAAGCCCTGGGAGCCTGCGTATCTCATTCGTGGCTGTAGCGTCTTGTATGTATAACGTTGGTGAAAATTTTTGATAATATGGTTTTTTATTTTGTTTTTATGTTTATGTAGGTTTTAGGTTATGATGTAATAGGTTGGTGGTTCTAGGTTCAATTCTTACTAAATCGATTTTACATATATTCATGTAATATACTATATGCATATACACAATAATAAGGAGATGCGTAATCCTTAAAAGATATAAATATAAATTTTTAGATTTTTGTTTCCTTCAAAATTTAATTTAAATTCATGATGTAATTTGTTTGTTTTGTTGATTTGATGTTTAATCGTGGGTTTCAATCCCGCTCATAAGATTTTGGTACAAATGTTTTTTTCCATTGTATAGTATCTAACTAATAGTATAAATATTAATACTTGACTTGTGCTTGATGGACATAGGTTTAAATTTCACGTTATTGTACATGTTTTTAAACATTTTTTATCCGTATGAACTAATTAGGCAAAACGGCGTTAGGTTACGTAGCACGTAATGTCACTGCTTATGTGAAAACTGTATTGATGTATTATTAAAGTGACTCTTCCAATTAAAATATTTTTAAGAATGTAGAAAAAATATAGATTAATGTAAATTAATTGGAATTTATAAAACCATTCAGAGTAAACTGCTGCTCTTAGCAAAGTTACAAATATTCTATGAAATAAACATTTATATAATGTATTTTTTCATAAAATATATATGATTGAAAGTAGTTTTATTAGACGCAGTGGAAGCGTTTTTGGTTATTGGTTCCAACTGATTCGGATCAGTGAATGAAAATCGTAATTATCTCCACTTTAGGCAGGCAAATACGGCGTTGAGCTCCGCCACTCATGTGCAATATTTCAAATTCGAGTGGAAAGAAGAGAGGCACCTGCCTTGAAACTACATTTTCACTTTTACCGCTTTGCGGAAAAAACTCTAAGCTGACAAAAAATAAATAAAAACTAATTTACCAATAAGTACAGTTTATGAAATACATTGTAAAAGAGGAATCCATTTAACCTGATATGGTTGTGAGTTCAATTTCATTACAGAGGAATGTCTATTTCTTTTGTCTTTGTTTTGTCTTAGTTTGTTACGCTTCACAACCTAAAAAGCTATACTTATAATGTATGTATATGAGAACAGCGATAAATTTTTCAATTTATCACGATACAGAAATATTTTATTACAAGACGCGGCGTTAAGTTCCGTTTCTAAACACGCAATATTTCTAAGCTTATATAATTCATTGGATGAGGAGTATCCTAATACACCTAGTATTCCCTCTGCTTTTGCTGTTATATGCGGGATACAGCGTAATGCAAACAAGTTGTGTTCCACCGTTCCTCTCAAGCCGTCCGAAGTGTTTTATCGGAGAACGTAGTGTCTTAACACTATTGTGTGCGGGATACATGTGAAGCTAAAAAATATTTATATAACCTACTTTAATTACCCTCTTTAGTAGTTTGTTTTGAAAGTTGCCCTTTGCCTACCCCGCTAACGGGATGCAGCGTGATATTACAAATATATATATATATTATATGTATATTCATACAAAACGAACTTACAATGATTTAATATAACGTCATTCAGTCACTCATACACTTTTCACGATGACATACAAAAAATGAATGAAAAAATGTATGAAATAGACAAACAATTTTTAATAAAAACCGTTTTTGATGCAGCGATATAGGAGTAAATTATTGTACAATACATACATACAGTGACCATACGTACATATGACCTAGTTCTTAGTTAAACGTTTGTGGCCGCGGACGGTGGGTGGAGGCTTTTAAATAGAATTAAGTGTATTTTTTGTCAATTCAATTAAGGTAGTTGCCGGTTTGATTTTTTGTTTTTGACCGACTTTTGATGGAAAAAGTGGTTATCAGTTTCACGTTTATGAATTGTATACTATTTGAATATGACGAATCTATTTAGGTTGCGTATGCTTGATAATGTGCTAAATTACCTTAGTATATAATACGTATTTACTAAAATTTCTTGAAAGCCAAATGTGAAGTCGAGATTTTTTTTAACTAGGTAGGTACATTTTTATTTAGGAATATTGCTTGCGTATTTCTTCAATTGCCAGAAATAATTCTCCATCTCAAAAAAAAGAAAAGAATGTTTTAATACCTTGTTCTTTGTCTTTATTGTCTTTAGCCTAACGCATCTAGCAAATAACAGCAAATATTTTGCTATTTATATCACTTTTACCTTTTAATGTAAATGAAAAATATTCCAATTCTTTCTAATTAATTTTGTATTAAAAAGTCTGATAAGTTATTTCAAAAATTTTAAAATCCCTCGTCGATGAGCTAAAGTTACGATGGTAGACGCACCTGTAGTCAAAAAAATAAAAAAAAGAAGCAAAAAAACTACTAGATACAAAAAAAATACTACAAACATAACTAATTTAATTTTTTATATAAAAATAGGCCTTAGTTAGCAAACTTTAAGGTATTATTTAAACGCAGATAAAAAGTGAGATTTTCTAAAACAGGTATCGAAAAAATAAAAACAAGTTGCGTGAGAACAAAAAATGCGATGCTACCTTAGATTTTTTAGAGTTTCACAGTAAAAGAATTTGTAAAGAGATTTTTACTCACTTTTAATATTTTCAAGGAATACAATTGTTTTTAATATTTTTTTTTGTGATATAGACAGAGATAACTTAGTGTTAAGACACTCCGTGCTCCACTTTTTATTTATTATCCAAACGCAGATTTTTTTACAATAATAATTAAACTAATTTTAACTTTGGATTAGATTTTCGGTCGTATTTGAGATATTGTATAGATAGTATGTGATGGAACTTAAATTTGGAAATGAAAATAATTGATTCTTCGAGTATGGGAATTGAATCTACACCCATCTTACTTTTAGTAAGGCGCTATCAAATATATCTTATAAGGAATCGTTATAAATTTCTATTTATATACGGTGCTATATTATTCATAGAAGCGGACGGAACCATTCATTTAAAAATTAAACTTACGCTTGATTTGATTTTTGACTTATCTGTTCTTTAAAGTGAACCTTTTTTCAACCGTTTAAGGGATGTTGATATGAGTTGTTTACATATTTATTGAGAGCTACTGAAATAAACCATGGTTTGAAAATCTTTTTTAAGTTCTATGTCTAGAAAAACAAAGAAATATGTTTTTTCACTCTCATTTATATGTTTGGATTCGATTCTCTTTCGTGGCAATGACAGATTTAAAGAAATTATATTATGATTTTTAAAAATAATTTTAAATATCACTCGGTGAATGAATTTTATTAATTAAAAATATAATTTCCCGCACATTTAAAATAACAATATAAATCGTTCCCTAATAAGAACCTACAACCAACGAATTCAATCACTTCAATTAGTAGACAACCAGTACAGTGTATACATAAATCTTGGAAAAGTTTAAAGTTTAAGTTATTTATAACATACAATAAAGTAAGAGGTCCCTTCTATTAGAACGTGCTATTATAGTATTTTAATGTCAATGGGTCCTTCACAAATCTAAAGTTCGCTCCGTTTCATTACGATTTCGATTGTAGTTAACTTTGTATGTATGTATGGGGTCACTTTGACCTACGAGATTAATAAGATTTGAATATAATGTTACTTATATATACATATATTATTTATAGCATAAAATATATAATAAAGAAAAAATTAAATGAAGTCAGCTTCACGCTGTATCTCGCACACAGTAGGGGAGGCACAGAGAACCTAGTGTTTAGACACTCAGTTCCCCACTTTCTTCCGAATTTGGGAAGCATAGCGTGTTGAGTGGCTGGGCTTAGCCTCGACACCAGAGTGAAGAAATAAAAATATAAATTTCAATAAATATTTCATTTCCTCGAGTAGAGATCGAACTCACAACCACGCTTTGTGCCCCTGCGCAACTATTGGCCTCAAAACAATGATTTTTAAAATGTTTGTCTGTTTGTCTGTGCGTCATGTTAATCTCATAAGGGGCTTAAAGATGGGAAAGTAAATAATTGTGTAATACGAGCGGATAGTCTCGAGTAAGTAGAAAAAGTCTGTATGTATGTCTGTCTATAGCAAGACGGAAATGCTTGAAAACAAAAAATTTTTTTTTTTTTTGAGGATCGAACTGACTCCTAGAGCAATGGGAGTATTAACTAAAATTACGGCCTAGCGGACCTATTATTTCTTTAGTTTAGAAAGTAGCACAACTCACGCCACAATTACTTAAAACGAAACAAAACAAGTTACTTTAATGATAGACGCCATTCTACATAGTTATAAAGCGTGTATACCTACGCTTAGAAATATTTCTAAGTTTTCAAATAATAGAATAAAAACAAGCTTTACGCTGTATCCTGCGAACAGCAGGGTATGCAGAGGGAACCTAGTGTTAAGACACTCTGTAGCCCACTTTCTGGAGGCATTGCGTATTGAGTGGCGAAACTCAACGCCGCGCTTTGCCTGGACACCAGAGCGAATAAATGGAAATTTAAATTTAGATAAATAATTATATAATTTCCTCGAGTGGGGATCCCTGTGCACTGACTGATCTCAAATAATATTATGCGTTTCCGTAATTTCAATAAATCCTTTCTAAGTGTTCACTAACGGGAGCCCCTTCACTGCCTGACTGGCCTGGCCAAGTTTTAACTTTTCAAATCCAGTAGTATCCTCTGCCTCGTCCGTCAGTTACTCAATAATAGAAGAGTTCGATATTCTCGCATATAATTAATTTAACCCTAGTTTAGTCAAGCTTCACTGAACTGGTCGTGGGTTCGACCCCACTTAAGGGATTATTTATAGTTATAGTTCCTTAGAAAAAGCGTAATATGACATTCTACTGTTCAAATGACTCTTAATAAATGTAAAATGATAAGCAGAATGACATTTATAGAGTTTCTCTCTAATGGACTGAGCTGTTTTATAAAAATACGTTTCTTATATTAGAATCTATACATATAAAACCGTCGTGGTGCAGGGAGGCCGTCGACTATGTGATCGTAATGCGTCGGTTCTGGGTTCGATCCCCACTCGAGGGAATGAATTATTTTTTATTAATATTTTAATTTCTTCGCTCTGACAACAACGCAAAAGCCCAGCGTTCAAATCCGCCACTTAACACGCAATGTCTAAAATCGGCGGGTAGTGGGGAACAGACTGTCTTAACACTAGATTCCCTCTGCCTACCCTGCTATGTGCGGAATACAGCATGAAGCTGAGTACTTATATAGAACTTTTTCGTAACTGTTTCGATCTGAACGCGAACAAACGGGATTTACGTTTTTTACTTGAAAGAAGTTGCAGGGTAAACGGTTTTAATGTAAATAAGAACAGGCCTACTCCGAACCCCAAAAGGAAGACAAGTGCAAGCGCAGGTGGTGTGTCGCTGTCCCTTTCTAACTCCAATTTAACCCTCGCGACTACGTACAAGTAATTTAAGGGATATTTTAAAGATATAAGAACTTTTAACTGACTTTGAAATAGGATGATTAAATTATTATGTTTTATTTTTTGATAGATTTTGTACGAAAATTTATCAAAATTGAATTCTTTTTCCAAAATATATAAGAAAAACTCGCACGAACTCTGCATACTTCTTTCACGTCATCAACTGTCATCAACCCCAATACATGCCCTCAGGGGGTCCTCAAGCTTCTTACGTCGCCTTTCTCCAGTATCATCGATATTCATATTAAATATATATATTTTGCTGCCTACTAAAATACTCTAAGGCGTTAATTTTCGCCACTCATTTTGAGAAGAACAGATGTAATGTTTTAAATCCAAGATTTCTTTAATTATCATAATAATATATGAAGTTAAAAAACAAGGAAATTCACACAACAACTCGAACTTACCCCTAAAAAAGTAAACAAGAAAAAGAACTTCTCCTTATGGAGAGGTTCTTTATGGAGAAGTCCCACATTTAGACTACTACTACTTCTACACAACCACAAACAAACATAACACGGCGTTTAACAAAAACTAAGGCCTGCGATTGCTAAACAAAAGACTATAAAAACCGTCCCACGCACCGCCGTGACCCCACTGACTCACGATACGGTTCAGGGGGCACGAGTCGAAGTGACCAAACGTAGGTGGTGTCTTTTATATGTATCATCACTCATTTCTCGAAAGAAAAGTTGGTTAAATAGCACCTTGGCGTTTAAGAAATAATTTTTACTGAGCATTTTCTAGATAGTGTTTCAGTGTTGATTTCCGTCATAACACGCAATGAGTGGGGAGCAGAGTGTCTAAACACTAGGGTATTCTCTGTCTATCCTGCTATATATCCCACATATGACACACAGGGTAAGGTATTACCGGAATGCCTTTAGCCTTGTTAGATAAACGGTTTACCAGATACAATTTTTTTTATTTTTTATTTATGAGATAAGTTTTTGAACAACCAAATACTGTAGCTCTATAATAGTGTAAATATATATATATTTACAACCAAAAATTATACCTATTGATAGCAACACAAATAAAATGTCTCAATCGGGGAGCGAACCCACGACCTGCCCACATAGTCATTTTACGTAATCAAGAGCTTTTCACTTCGCAATTGGCAAGGATATAACAAAAGGATGCTTATATAGTACTTAATACTAAGTACTCCAGTAATAACATATTTCCACAGAATAGAATGTGGGAAGAGGGAACCTATTATATAATGCTATATAATTCCTAATAATGAGCAGGACATGTTCTTACGAGTGTATGGAGAATGTGACTCCTAAGCCACTTCAATGCGTTTAAAGATTGAGGTAGCTAATTGCTGCACTTGAACTGTAGTCAATTGCTTATTTATTGTTTTTTCATTGTATTTTCTTTAGTTTCACGTGTTATATCGCAAAAAGCGGAGTAAGCAGAGAGCCTAGTGGTTAGTCACTCCGTTTCTTGTATTTCAGCCGAATCTGAAGTGTATGTTGGGTAACGAAACTCAACGCTTCAGAAAATGAAAATAATTCAATCCCCTGAATGGGGACAACTGAACTCGCGCCGTCATTTGCAGTTGCGCCACTGACCAAAATTATGAACTTATTTTTTTTAATATAACTTTTAATTTTAAATTTATTATTTGACTAGTGGACCCGGACGCGGCTACGCCTGCTTCAACTATAAGAATATTTATTAAATATATTCATTAAATTATTTTCAATTTTCAATAGAATTAATAAGAAAATATAAGTTTAATAATCAAAAAGAATAATAAGTAGATACACATTATTAGAAAAAAATATCTGAGTTATTGAAATTAACCAACAAAAGGATTAAAAGTAACTAAAGGATAGGTATTCTTAATATTAGAAAAAGTACCTAAAGTTTTCCGTGCGTGCGTACATAGATATCGACTCTACGAAATAACTAAACATTTCTCTCTATTAAGCAGGATAAGTTTAGCGGGCAATATCAAATAAAATAAGAAGAGAACCAAAGTGTAGCTTAAATTAATTATAAACAGCAAATAATTACATAAACATTTACAATAGTTCGAAAATGTATGAAAATTTATAAAACCGTCAACGTCATTTGCCCGTTCGCGTCGGTCATACTGTGTCGCCCGTAGGCTAGGTCATTTGGAATCAGTGACATCTTCTTAATTATTTATTAGAATGTTATACAGTAAACTATAATTTCAATCTAGATAAAATGTTAATAGTGACTATTATATTTATTTTCATAAGGATGAATATCAAAATGTCGCGGTAACGGTTGCGTAGCGACGCGACGGTTGTTATTAACATGGCAGAATAAATTGCATGTCAAATTAGAAAGTACTTTAAAATATATTAGTATATATGTGTAATATAATGTTATATAGCCTATAGCACTTCTGAAGAATGCAGCTTTCATACAAAACAAAAACAATGTAAATCGGACCAGTAGATCCAGAGATCTTAGCGTTCAAACAAACAAACAAACAAACAAACAAACAAACAAACAAACTCTTCCGCTTTATTATATTAGTATAGACTATTAATCCTCATTTCATATTTCCTCCTACAAAAGTCGTACATATGACCAAATAAAAAGGCAGTAATGGCAATTAAGTAAGTATTCAAGCTTAAAGTTTTAAATATTTATTACTATAAACTCAAACGCGGCTTCACTCGCATACATTAATTGTTAAATTATAACCAATTTCTACAAAATATTTACATTAATTGTATTATTCTCATGTATAAGCTATAGTACTGTAAAGTTTATTTATATCCGTTCCGTAGTTTTTGTGTAGAATTGGAATACACATCCATCCAGGGTAGGCAAAGGAAAGCTAATATCAAGACTCTCTGTCCCTCCCACAAATTGTCTAATTTGCGAAGTATTGCATGTTGGGCGGCGGAACTTAACGCCGCACTTTGCCTTGCCTGGAAATGAAAATAAACCAAACTCTCTCGAATAGGAATCAAACACACAACCGTCGCGCTTACAACCTGACGCGGTGCCACTACGCCACGAGGGACAGACAAGTATATGAAATATTTTCTCGAATTTCACCTTATCATTTCGGCGCGGCGTTTCAACGTGGATTGCACCTGTCGCGTACATGATCTGACTTTATATAGCTATCTATCTATATTGACTCACCAACTTGCTAGTATTTCATATATTTTAAAATTGTTTAAAATTATACTAAACCTACTTTAATGAATGCTTCACCTGACATTTAGCTTCACGCTGTATCCCGCATATATCATGGTAGATGGAGGGAACCTATTGTTAAGTCACTGCGTTCCCCACGCTCCGCCCAATTTACGATTGCGTGTGGCGTGGCGTTAACATAGTGTGGAAATATAAAGAATATAAATACATAATATAATCGAAATCGAACCCACACTGTGCGCCACGCTGACCTTAAGTTTATTAAAAAAAAATTCAAATATCCTTTTAAAACAACATTATATCTTTCTTCCATAGATGGATCGTTAAAAATCCATTGAATGTTGATTGAATTGATCACATTATCTAATATACATCAATATGAGAAAAAAAGTGTTTTCACGCAAAAAGAGTGTTTACATAATGGATAAACAATGTGTTTGGCGTTTCCTTATTATATTCCCATGGAAAAATTACAATATACTTAGTTATACACAAGCCTATATAAAATAAAATTTATTATAGTCTGAAGCCGTTGTAGCGCAGTGGCGCAGTGTCGGACTTTAAGCGTGGTGGTTTTGGGTTCGATCCAACTCGAAACAATTATTTATTTTCATTTCCTCGCTTTAGTGACAAGAAAAGTTGAAAATTGAAGATATTATTTCCTATTTCTTTAATTTCACGCTGTATCCTACATAAATATTAAATCAGACAGATGGAACCCTGTGTTAAGACACTCCGTTCCATTGAAATGGAAATATTAATAAATAATTAATTACCTCGTTTGGTTCGAATCTACAACCGTCGCGTTACAGTCACACGCATGTATCACGACGACTTCAGGAAGTAATCTTAATAATCGGTTATTTAATAGACAATTGAATATATTAGTTTTATGCAAATTAAATTTAATGAAGCCTTGCATATTGCAACAAAAATGTGGGAAAATTATGAACAATGATTAAAGGTCTTGTTACTTATGTACCTATATAGATTTATAAAAAGGTGTTATAGGTTTATTTTTTAATATTTTTTTACAATATTACACGTAGCTACGTATATTCTAAATATGTAAGATCTTAGAAAAAAACGTAACTCAATCCTTTATATTTTTTGATATAATCTGTACAAATTGGAGCCACAACTATCGCATCACTATCTAAACCACAACCTGTAAAAGAAATAAATGTACCATATATGTATATAGATATCCTATCCAGTAGCCAGTCGTCCCCAAAGGGCATTAGAGTGCGTCTGTAAACGCGTCAGGTTTTGGGTTCGATTTCCACTCAAGAAAATGAAATATTTAATATTCTTATTTCGGTGCTCTGGTAACGAGGCAAATGGCGGCGTTGTCCATTCACCTGCTCACATGACGATCTGATGAAGGCAACAGACGCCGCAGTCGACGTGGCTAAATACTGGCAAAATATGATATGAATTCTCCAATCATTGACACGAAAAAGAAGAAGAAGCGGCGTTAAGTTCCGCCATTCAACAATGCCTCTATAAGAAATTTGTGTGAACCAAGACACTTCGTTCTCTACCTACCCTGCTATCTGCGGGATAACAGCATGAAGACATACGTATATGCGTACAATTTCAACGTAAATTTACGTTGATACGTAACACGCACATATATGTATTTAACTAATCAAATTATCATTTCAGCTAAACAAGCGATAGTGTTTTTTTTAATCTGTACTTCAAGCTATTAAAAAAAATCTAAGCCACTCGAATTTTATAGGCGTAAATGTAATACAAGTATGTAATTACAAAGTTCCCACGACGCATCAATGAAATTGTTCATACTCTATACATAGGTTCAATCCCTGCGGTTGTTAGGTGTCTTCACTTATAAATATACAGGGTGTTTCATAGAAATTTGTTCTTTTTCGTCGTTTTAGCAGCTACACGTCTTTTACTGCATTGTACGGTAGTAAGGTGGCACCCAGTGTCGAAACAGTCCATTACTCACTTTCCAATCAGTTTGCAATGACATTGTGTTTTGTGTGGCGGAACCCAACGCCGATCCTTGTATATATTATATAGTTTCTACTTCCCTCCTTCGATTGGAGATCGAATACACAACGAACGCCTTTATAGACAGACGATGTGGGACTGTACCATCAAGGCCATATATTATTCATAGTTATTAAAATTATGTAAACTATTAGACTATTAGATTTTTTGGAGAAATCAGAGAATATGATGAAGTAATTTTAATCGCTATTATTGAGATTTTGTAATAAATTTGATTTTTATTGTAACCAAGTAAAGTGGCCAAATTTACTAAACTATATCAAAGAAAGATAAAAAAATATAATTATAGTTCTAAGTTTTATTCGAAGATATTTATAATAGAATTATAATTATGTACAGTTTTACACTGATGACAGACAAAAAGCAAAGTTGACAAAAAATTAATAGAAGCATCTTTTCTTTCATAAATAAACAATTATCAACACCCTGTACATGTTATCTTAAAGTAACCCCAGCCGTCACACTCAGTGGGCACTGTGTGACCCTCCCATGACGGCCTTACAGTGGTCAGAAAATAAAAATTGATATAGTTATCTTTGTACATATTAAAAGTAAATTTGGTTATTACGTCAAACGATTATGATAGTGGAGGGCAGAGAAAAAAATGGAGTTAGGAATCTTTATGGCAAGGTTTGAAGGTTCCTTCTTCTACCCTGCTATGTGCGGATACAGCATGAAGCTAGAAAACAAAAATCTATATAAAAAGATATTGCTAAAGCGGTAAAATATTTTAAATATTTTATTGCGAAAATATTTAGACCACTTCTGTTCTTTTCGATAATAGTGTAGTTTTGAACTTTTTTAACTTCACGCTCTATCCCGAACATAGAAGGGAAGACTGAAGAAACCTGGAAACCTAGTATTAAGACATTCCGTTCCCATTAAAACACTTCTATTCTCCAGATTCCGTCGAATACTGGAGGCTACGCGTGTTGAGTGGTGGATTTTCTCTAGTGGGAATCGAACTCAACCTGTTGTGATTACAGTCGCACGCTTATGCCCCTGTACCACGATTGGCCTCAATTTTTGTACCTATTTTTTATATAAAAAAAAAATTATATCATAAACTTACTTCCTGTCTCCACACTATGTAAGCATCGATATTCTCTTTAAGCAAAGCTGTACGTTGCTGTTTGAAATTTAGCGCACTGGCCTAGTTTTTTGTCGTTAACACAATTTTTTAATGTATAAAGGTTAAGATACTGTTAAATTAGTTTAGAGTTTTATTTTAACGTTAAATTCAATTTTGTTTAGTGGGATTTTTTATTATAGTTTGAATGTCTCATGAAACTTATTACTTTGGAAATATTTGGAAAAAATCATTAATTCACACAAAATTCCATTTAACGCAACAGTTTTACACAGATTGCTGTTAAACTCTGCAGTATGATATATTTTATATGCAACTAACCGATTTGATAGCGAAAATAGCTTTCGTTTTTATACTGAATTTAGCATATCAATCGCAGCTTGTTAGACATAACGATAGTTTCGTAACTACTCCTATTCAAATGTGAAAATTTAGAACACAATGTCTCGAAAATTCAGACAGCGGAGAACGGAGTGTCTTAACACTAGCTTTTGCCTACAATATTATATGAGGGATATAGCGTGAAGCTAAAAATAAATAAATTAATAAACATTTAATAAAAAACGAAAGCCAGTTTAAAGGACTAGAACCCGCACCTGTTGTTTATCTTCGAAGCGCTCCTCGCCGATTAGACCATACTTTCGTTGGCAGGTTGTCTTTACGTAACCGGTGGTGCAGTTTTGTCAACAGCTGACTATTTAATTTTGATACAATGGAAAAACATATATATACATATTTGATCATTAAAAAAAATATTTGGTGAGCTGGTTATAGAAATAGGTTTCCTTTGCCTGCTAACCAGAAAATAGTGTGAGTGATTAAACACTCCACATTTTTGGCATAGACACAATAATTGCACCACTTAGCACGTAATGCTTCTAGAATTCGATGGAAAATGGGGAACAGAAGTGTCTTAATAGGAACGAAATGTCGTAACCCTAGGTCTCCGCTGGCTACCCTGATACATACAGCGTAAGGAAAAAAAAGTACATAATAATCGTATAATTTTTTAATGTTCTTTTTCTGTGTTTTTTAAAATTCCAACTTGTATAAACTTAATTTGGCAGGTAGTGTACGCAACCGGTGTCGGTGTATTGTTAGCAGCTGACGTCTCGTTCATTGTGAATTGAGGAATGCCACGAGCGTGGTTTTTTTTTATATTTTATTATTTTGCCTTTCAAAGTGGTTTTTTTAAAGAAATTATATTGTAAAAGTAACAACAGTAAATAATGCAGATGGTATTTTCTCGTCAAGAAAGTAAGACTGAGAACTTTAAGGTATGTAAAATAAGCAATATGGTCCAGCCGTACTGCGCCTGTGTGAATGCCATGGTTTTGGGTTTGGCTCCCACTCAATCGAATGATTTACTCAATTATATTATGTATAAATAAATCAATCTCTTGAATCGGAAAGGTTTATTATTTTGCCAAATAATCAGACAACACTACTTTAGTCGGACATCGCAGCTACAATAATAATTGTTAAGTTTATATATTATTGTATCCCGCACGTAAATTAAAGGGAGAATGAAGGCAGTCGTGCCGCAGAGTCACACGTACGACTGTATACGCGACCAGTTGTGGGTTCGATTTCCACTCGTGGTTTCTTACTTACATTTTATTATTCGATTATTTTTCGTTTTAATTTATAGTCAAAATATCTATAACCTATATAAGTGCTAACCTATCAAAACACGATGTGACATATCTAAATATTCGTAGCAATTAATTATACAAAATATCGCGCCACCCTCGTATGAAATATGCTTTACGTTTGCAGGAAACATGTGTTGAATCCATTTATTGTTATTTCATCTCGGAATTTATTGGTTTAAAATACATATATTATGTAGGTACTACCCAATATGTTCATTTGGTATGAAGTTTATTTTTTTTCAGCATCACGCTATATCCCGCACATGCAGGGTAGGCAGTGGGATCCTGGGAACTTAATGTTCAAGACACTTCCGTTCACTTCCTGCGATAAAATGAAAATATTAAATATTTAATTTCCTCGAGTGGAAATCGAACCCGCAGCTTGTAATTTTACGGTCAGACGCTTGTGCCAGCCGTGGTGCACATGAATGGCCATGAATGGCCTCTTTATAAAAATGGTTGATTTAAATGTGGGCGCAATGAGCTTTTCTTATTCCGGTTTCCGCCATCCAATACGCAATGTATTGAAAATTGCAAGAAAACTGGGGAACAGAGTGTCGTAAAACTAAGCACTCTCTGTCTGTCCTATTATATCCAGGACACAGCCTAAAGTTGCTATTAATTTGTTTAAAATATACATAGCATCTAACAGTTTCATTTTGAAGTAAGTTCTTTATGAGGTGAGCTTTTGTGCTTTTTTTCTTTTTAGCCGCCGTGGCAGAGCGACACAGGGTCTAACAGTAAGCATAACGATACCAATCGAATTCAAAAACTTGTAATCTTCTTCCTACTTTTGTATGTCTTTTTTTATTTTTTTTTACTATGTTATTAAATATTATTCTACTTCTCTTACATACTATTATTTTTATTTTTTTTGGTAAACTATCCCACATCCTTGACCGCCGACCTTACTGTAATGACCTTACTGTAACCTTATTGAATTCTTATGGAAAGTGGAAAATGGGATGACCACTATTCTTTATTTAAATCACTATATTCTCTCGTAGAGTTGCAAAAAAATGTGTAACACACAAAAATATGTAAAATTTATTTAAATAAGTCACGTCCCTAATTAATATGTCGGCCATACACTTCCTAAAAGACTTTCGGTCCCGTCAGTTTCGGACAGGATGTCGCATCACTATATGTGGGTACTTAGCTATCTCGTATATTAGCTTTTGGAACACGCTATGCTAAAATAGTGCAGATTTAATAGACAAAATACGTAAGAAATTGTAGAACCCTGTCTCTGTCATATACGGGATAAAACATGAAGCTAAAAAATTTGAAAGTTAAGCCAAATGCCAATGCAAATGTTAAACCAATGAAGACAAACAGACAATGCGGAATGACAATTATCTATATTTTAAACATATACACACACATATAAACACAATTCCTCGACCTTGACTAGAATTCGCTACCATCACGAGTCGAACGTATCCAGAATTTTAAATCAAAAATCGAACTCGTTACCCATCCCATAAAAACAACGCCAAAGCTATTTTTAGCCATATCGTTGAATTTTGTATGACCGCCTCAGAAAGATTTCTCATTTTATATGCAACGAATTTTTTTCCTGTATATTTTTTGGTTACCTTACATAGAATATGTGTATAGAGAGCTGACGGTTTTTATAACGTATATGTAAGGCTATAAATTAATTATTTCTTCCAAAATAAATTTTGTTGAAAAATTACTCAAATTATCATTTTTTATCTTTTTTATTATCACTTGTAATCTGTAATGTGGTAGCCAGAGAGAAATGTACATACCTCTTTCGCCTTCATACATGCCCTTCTGGAGATCCTCATGCTTTTTACGTGACTTCCTTCTTCCTATTCATGATATTGGTATCATCGATACTGTATTTGTGTCGCTCATATGCGCCATCCCGCTTTCAGATTTTGATGTTGATGATTTTCTCTAAAATATTTTAGAGAAACAAAATTTAAGCTATTTATTGTAAGAAAATATTATGTTTCAATCATAAATTTTGCTCTCAAATTGTGACTTCACCGAGAAATCACCTAAATCTATATTAATATTATAAAGCTGAATTTCACCGAGGGATATTCGGTATGACTGTTATAACTTTTATACTTAACTAGTTCAAAGGAGAGTTTTTTTACAAAGCGTTTCGTTACTAAAAGATTCTCTTAAAAAAATAATTTGATATCCTAGAGAAGAGGGTGAAAACTTAAATTCTGCGATGATCGACACTTTCATTGATTTTGTTTCTTTTCTTAATTCTTTTTATTGCAACTAAAGCCAAAGAGCGGCATTGATTTTTCAGCTAGTCAATATGTAATGTCTTGAAAATTGGGCGCTGTGTAGGGAACGGTGTGTCTTCAATAGTAGGTTCCCTGTACCTACCCTGCTACATGCGGGATATAGCTAAAAAAACTAAAATTTACATGCATAATTCGCTATATTTAGGAATTCTGATGAAATTACAATAACACTTTAAACCTTATCTATTTACTATATGTAACATACAAAATGAGCAAAATTTTTCAATACAAAGCTCCAGCACAATGGACCAATTAATATTTCAATTAACAGAACACCTATTTATTGTAATAATTTATGTGTAACACCGGTTCAATCCGGTTATAACTCACTTTATTATCCGGTTTAATGCAGTTACAACCGGCTAGCGGTGTCACCTACGGCTCTATTATGTAATTAATGCGGATTTGATAACTAATCATTTTTGTTGGTGAGTGTGTGTTTAATTCTTGAGTGAGATGTGCCTTTTTACTAATTGTACATATTTAACCTAACTTAGTTTCACGCTTTATCCCTAGCGGTGTAGTCAGAGAGAATGGAGCGCCAAACGCTACGGTCTCTACATACCTCCTTCGCTTCGTCCACTATCATCAACCTCTTAGTACATGCCCTCCGGGGGACAACAAAATCAACAACATCTTTTTATTTATATATTTAATTTATTTTAAAAGTACAAGACAAAAAAAATAGGTACAGAGGCAATACCAATAGCGCCCGACTGTAACGCGCCTCGCTCTGTAAACGAGACAAAGCGCGGAGTTGAGTTCCGTCACTCAACACACAATGTCTCGAGATTTCGGCGGAAAGAGGGTAACGAAAATGATTTCATGAAAACACCGTGTTTCGAGACTTGCTCTGTCTACCTTGCTATACTTATGTGTGTCCCGCATTATCAATTATCAAGGTAAAAAAATATTAATGACAAAGAAGAACATTTAATAAACATAATTTTCTCTCATACTATTCCTTGTTTTTTTATTTGCTAAGAAATCTTAACTTTTGCTTTTTTATTAATTCAAAATTTAGTAAATGTAGCTAAGAAAATACGAAACTTGTTTGAAAATATATAAAATTGATGACTATATAGATTTAATGCGAGCATTTGTACAAATTTTTCTTGGATATACGCCAAATAAAGTTAAAATAGATACCACTATGTTGGTACAGTTGACATGTATCTTGAATTACGCTATGGGCCTAGGTTGATTTTTATAAGTTAAAATATTGATTTTTGAACACTGACGACATCGTGGACATAAATCGTATGAATTGTGCCGCTCTGGCAAACCGCGGCGTTAAGTTCCACCACTCAAAACGCGATGAACAAGCGAAGAACACAATGAGAACTAAAATATTACATTAACTGTCAATATACAAATAGGGAAGTAGCGTTTTACAGAAGTAAAACGTGTGACTCTAAACATGGCGGTTTTCGTCCTTGTAAGGAAGCAAAACGCGCGGTTGAATTTTGCCACTCAACAAGTAATGTCAAAAATAGCGCAGAGAGTGTGGAGTGGAGTGTTTCAACACTACTATGTGCGAGTTCATCACACGAACAAGATAAGCGTGAAACTAAAAAAAATACAGTTTAGATGTATAAATAAGCAATAGTTTTAATTAAATTCTTATATAAACTATTCTATACAATGTTACTACTAACTATTCTATTCTATACAACTAGAACACAGCTTTACTTTTTCAATCACACGCAAAAAAAATAGGAAAAATAGTATAAACAGAGAAACAAGGGAAAGATTTTATCGCATGCAATTAACCATCCCCAGAGGAAATCGCCCTAAATGTTACGAGTCACACTAATTAATGGTACAGCAAATAGACTGTTGGAGGTCATAAATTTATTAATTAAATCGGTTTCTTTGTACTCGTAGCGCAGTGAGTTTGGTTCCCAGTTTAAGTCATTATTTTACTTGCTGGTCTGTTAAGAGAGCGGCTTGTTATGTCATTCAATATGCTACTTATATGTCAAGGATTCGGGTTAAACAGAGTACGAAGGTTTTTCAACTTGTTTTTATTGATTTTATTGTTTTTTTTTATACAGTTTGAAAAATTAATAATTACAATTATTTTATGTAGATATGATAAAAGAATTGGTAATTGGTAAGATTTCAGTTCTTTTTCTAAACAATTTTATTATATTATGAAAAAAAGTTGTTGGAAACAAGTTGAGACAAATGTCCCAAGTATGAATCAAACCCAAACACGTCATAAACTCTTCCACTCGTTAATTTTAATAACATTTTGAACTTACATACAAAAAAACCATCTCATCTCATACAAAAATACTCCGATTCAACAAAAATCCCAAAGAACCGGTTTACAATCTCAATAAAAAATGAAATCAAAACAGACTTCCGTAGTAATTATATGTACATACACATATCTATATCTATGTCTATATAATATATAAATATATAAAATGTATCACATCTGTCTCTCTGCACCTGCGGCTATCGACCTGCCGCTTTTTACTGTGAACCGGTCCTGGTGACTGGTGGACAGCTTTATGTAACATTTAGTGACGAACGAGCTTAAAGCTCTGTAATAGAGAATTAAATGTTTTATCACTCATTTCGTATTTATGTTTAATGTATATTTTATTATCATTCATCTAACAGACATCTAATCTATCACCTAACAGACGGATGCCTCGTCATTCTACCATCAGTCGTGACAGGTTTCCTAAATAATTCTAAAAATAAACGATTAATCCGGTTTTAGAGTTCTTTAAAAAAGTATAAATATCTCGAAAATCAAAGAATTCATAAAATGCATTTTAAATTAATAATATTCTTCTTTTTAAAGTCGGTATAAATATATAACAACTTATTATTTTCGTCCACAAACCCCAAAGCTCGACTGCTTCGACAAAAGCTCGGTTGCTCCCCTCTCGCATGGAGGTGTCCACTAACTCGCTTCACCGGACGTACGCAGGTTTTTTTCCTTTTGCGACATCAATGCCTTGTCTATTGGTTATCTTTCTGATAGTTTGTAAATAGTGTGAATGATGCTTTGTAGTATATTTGGGGTAGTTTTAATAATGTATGACGCAACTATGTTACTTACTTGTTTTTGTAAGAGGTATTAGAAAATATTATGGCGGGAAACCGATAACGAACTTAAGACCTGTCCAAAACGCTGTATCCCACATACAGTGTAGGCAACGTAGTGATAAGACACTCCGTTCCCCCACTTTTCGCTGAATTTTTGAGGTATTGTTGAATGACTTCTTCCAATTCATGCCTATTTTCCCATCGGAAGCCAAGGTGTAAATATAGTACGCGCATCTCCCAACTCCTCTTACCCAAGAAGAGATACTGATGGTAAGACTTAACGCGGCGCTGGGTTCCGTCACTCATTAACCATCATCAATAAGTTGTCTCAAATTATTCACATATCGCATTTTTTGTAGTCTGACATTTTAATTAGAGTTTCCACATTTTTTTTCTATTTAAATTATATAGGATATACTTTTGAAAGTAAATATCTAATAATAACATAGTGTTATATTGTCAGTTTGTTCCAACATTTTCTGATGAGTTTAAAACCGTTACGTAAAAGACTAGTTTATGAAACAGCAAAAAGTGTTTCTACCATCTAACGACTGATTGTAAGTAGTTACAAATGTATAGTATAGAAGCATTTCTTATATATTCATAGCACACACAGCAGGGTAGGCAGAAGGACCCTGGGTACCTATTGTGAAGGTACTTCCCCCTTTGAACCTTGAAATTTTGAAAAATTGAACCTACAGACTGTTCACGTTACAATTGCTCACTTTTGCCGAATTTTGGAGGCATTGCGTGTTGAGTAGCGGGACTCAACGCCGTCATTTGACTCGCAAAGTGTAGAAATTAAAATATTAAATATTACGTTTTGTCTCTAAATAAAAGTTTAAAATATTTCATTAACAGGAGTGGGAATCGAACCCACAACCTGTCGAGCTTATAGTCGCACGCTTGTACACCTGCGCCATGACCGGCCTCAATAGTTTCAATATAAAATAACAAAAATCCAAAACCTTACTATGAATAAACGACAGCTATCAGATGGTATTAGTACCAGATCGTGCTCACCATTTCTAGATGCAGTTATATAACGTAAAGTTATTTGTTTTCTTTACACATTAATAAATACAAGTTGCATTACACATCTGATCAAGTGATCTTGGTGATAAAACACTCCGTTTCCATTTTTTTTTTTTAATTAAGGTTTGTAGACGCTGTATTGTGGCACTGCTCAACGATGGCCTCTTTTTTCTCCATTTTGTAAGCACAATGGTTATAGGTTCGATCTCTTTTCTCTATTTTGATAGATAAAATACAACGTAGATATTTGCTAAATACATGTATGAAGCGGAGATCGGAGTGTATTGACAGTACATTCACTATCTACTACTGGCTTATTATTACTGTATACATATGCTTAAAAAATACCTTAAAATAGAACCCACTACCTCCGTCTAACTAGACACAATGTCTCGTAGTGAATACTCAAGTATAATCTACCTGTCACGAGAATGTAGCCAGTTACTTCCATCATTGCCGTTTAAAGAAGTTGTTATATCACATTGACCAGCTTTGGTCAAATGAAGGTCCGCATTTTGAAACTTAAAGACAGACAGACAACTATATTATATATTTTACTTCTCATAAAAATACTTATCATAATAAATATAACTTTACACTGTCTTCCGCACATAGCAAGTAGTTGGGAACCTAGTGTTAAGGTAATCCATTGCCATTAAGATACTTCTGTTTCCCACTTTCTGCCAGTTTATCGAGGATTACGTGCCACATTGCGTCTTGAATGGAGAAACTGAATTAAAGACATTAAATAGTCGTTTCCCAGAGGGAATTGAGCCTAAAATCATAACGTTTACAATCGCACGCCTATGAACCTGCGCCAGGACGTGCGACTGCCATAGTGTGTATGAGAGCCCATAGTTTGACAAACCCTGACTTAGATTATGGTTGTGTCTCTTTTGACGAGTAAGTCACGTCAGTGGAGTCAGTTTTTCAACTACTTCTGTACATTATAATAAAAAAAAGCTTACAATTAAAGTTGTTAAAGCATTTTCTATAAAAAGCTTGGAAAGCTCATTAGATTCTTGTTGGATGTGTAAAGAAGTTTTTACTGTGTAGATTATAGGTGGATTGGTGTTCTAACTGCATATTACTATGAGAATGTTTAGAGCGGAGAGATGAATCACTACGCATCTATTTTTTACATAAAATTGAGAAGAAAATACAAAATTGAGGCCAGTTCAAGACTAGCAGATTGTGGGTGACATTTCCACTCGAGAAAATGCAGCATTTCATCCGAGTCCTACGAGTTTCTATCGAACCCACTACCGTCTCGCTTATAGTAAAATATTGTGCCTGTGTATATTGTCTTTCTTTTCGTCTATAAATAAAAGAAAATTTTGAACCAACTTACTAAGTTTCCGTAGTGTAGCGGTTATCACGTGTGCTTCACACGCACAAGGTCCCCGGTTCGACCCCGGGCGGAAACAGATTTTTTTACTTAAGATGAGAACAAAAAATTGATTTTATCTAACTATATGTCTTTTTTATTATTTTTGGTAGTGACACAGCGTGTAAGTGTAAGCGCGACTGGTTGTGAGTTCGATTCCCACTCGAGGAAATAAAATATTTGATATTTTCATTCAATTTTCTCGCTCTGATAAGGACACAACACGAGGTGTCTTAATGGATACGGAATGTCTCATCACCAGGGTCACCTAGGGTCTCTCTGTCCATCCTGCTATACTCGTATATAGGTTACAGCGTGAAACTTAATAAAATAAATAAAAAGAAAAACGTCTTCTGCGCACAATAAAAATTATAGCAATTATATTTACGCTACATAATGCGGCATAAATCGTAGATTTCAAACACTTTGCGTCAATTTGGCGTCGGAAACGGAAGTTGGCGTTCCCGAAAAGCCGAAAAGCATAATTTTTTTTCGGGAACGCTTAAGCCGTCATGGCGGCACTTCCGGTGGATTTCCGGAGATGTCACGTGTTCACTTCCGGTTAGGGGATGATTTTGCTTAATTGAATGTATACTCACTCGTATATACTGCCGTTCACTCAATTTGCTAATCTTACTATACTTATAGTCGAGTTAGTGTATTTAGCTTACTTTTAACGATGGTATAGGTGGTGGGTTCGATTATTGTTAAGAAAATATTTATACTTAAATTTTTGCCTTACATGGAAAATTGGAGGTGTTTCATTATACCCTTTATTTTACAATAAGTTTTCGTTTTCACGTATCAGAAATGGGCAACGGAAGCGATTTAATGGGGACATAGTGCCCACTAGGTTCCCAGGTCCCTCTGCACATCCTGTTATGTGCTCTAGATACAGCGTTAAGCTTAAAAAAAACAAAAGAAATAAATAAACCGGGTTGATGCATGCGAAGCCCCTAATGTGTTATTATTTTCATTTACTTTGATATTAAATCCGAACTCGATCTATCTATCTATATTTGAACAGTCTTTGTATATAATGTAAATATGTACGTATATATAGCAATCAAATTAATTTTACCTCAATCCGTAATCGAACCTTTGTGTTCTGTGTCCTATATAGACTTACTTACTTAAACTGTATTACTAACTTGCTTACAATAGCCACACGCTCTATGTTGTACATGCTCTTATGTAAATTAGTGCCTTTGTCCATTGAAACTGAGTAATTTAGAGATGTGTGTCTAATGTCATATTAAATTGGATGATTCAATAAATATTGTACTATACGGAAATAAATAATTAATTAAATAAAATATACGTTTTACCTCTAAGAGGATGACATGACATGAAAAAATGCCGTTGCCTCTTCACAACAACGGAATTTGACGGGATCAAACAATGCAAAGTAAATAATAAACTTAATTTGTTTTTTATTATATTTCCTTGAGTTACAATCGAACCCATAATCATCGCCAATACGTTCAGATTCCTACTGTTCCACTGCGCCACTATAACCTTCGACTAAAACTATACCTAATTTAGTTTTAGTCCACACTTTATTCAGGTCACGCTGCATGCAAAAACGTGACGCTTAAAATGACTAAGACCTATATTATGGAGATTACCTAAACCTATTTTATTATAGAGTGGTAAAATGAAAATTATTATGAAATTTATTCTAATAACACATTTTTTTTAAACCTTCGTGGCGCAGCGGCGACGGTTGTAGGTTTGATTTCCAGTTAGCATTACGTTATCTCTGCTCGTCTACTAAGAATTTCGACGTAGTTCGATGAAAACAATATAGTTTTTCTTGCAGGTTTTTAAATTAATTGTGAAAAACAGATATAGCATTAGAACGTTGCTTACACAGTTTCCGTAGTGTAGCGGTTATCACGTGTGCTTCACACGCACAAGGTCCCCGGTTCGATCCCGGGCGGAAACATATTTGATATTTTTTTATTTTAAAAAAATATACGAAGCGTCTCTGGAGGAAGAATTCCGTTACACAAAGTTTATTGCTAAAAATGATCATGGGGGTACTGTAGGTAAATGGTGCTACTATATGTTTATAAAAAGGTACCACCCGTAAGAATTGAATCAACAACCATCGAACATTGATACACTGTCCCACTGAGCTACTGCCATGTAAGTAACAACAGTTTTTAAAACATTTTTGAGAGTAACTGAAGGAAAGACAAGTCAGGTATTTAATATGCGAGTATTTTTTCGTTTGTCGCATACGACTGACGTTCGGGAGAAGGAATTCGAAAAATTCCAATCTGTCGATTTCAGTAGCGAGGATTTGGAAGCGAATGCAATAGTGCTTTTTTCAAGCTTTTTTTTGTTTTTTCTATATAGATTTTGTAGTGAATTTCAACATCCTGTATAAAGCAATAATCTACATGTAAACTAGGGCAGAGCGTTTCTATGGGAAAACTGACAAGTGGTTCAACTGTTATAAAGGGTGTTATAACTTTGTGAAGCTATGTTATGAAACTTTTTCAAGCTTTTAAAGCTTTACGTGGAGAGAGGAGTGTAATGTCACTAGATTAATATATTTATTATGGAATATAAAAAATAAACATTTTCGGTTTTTGTTCTGCTGCAGTTTTACGTTGTTTAATACAGCATAATACAAGATGGGCAGAAGGGACCTAAATTTTAAAATATTCCGTGTTGAATGGCGTAACTTAACGATCGTTCCCCCGAATGGACATCGAACCCACAACCGCCGGGTCAGACGGTATCAAGATAAGTTAATATAAAGGCCTCCTACACATATAGTAAAAGCTTACTGAAAAACAAGTATCCCTTTCAGCGAATAAAACGTATAGCGGCGCGGACATCCGGCGACGTCAGATTGTAGCTTTTAAATCCACTGACAATCCTATACCTACTGGAAGCTGTAAAATATAAAGAATTATGGGTCATAATCAGAAAAAGTGCACATTTTGTGTCTTTTCTTGTCCCGCTACTTTGAATGCGTTTTAAAAATACAATTTTAAAGATAATTTAAATATTTTGCCATTTAAGATAAATTTACTTATTAACTTAAAGATTTTTGTAATATTTTAAATGTATTAAGGCTTTTAATAGTATTTTTTGTTAGTTGCAAAAAACTTTTCAAAATACTTCCATACAATTTTTCGTGTCCCATTCACCACTTTACTTTTTAAAAATTGATTTGTTACGAATATTTATGGTTTTATTTGATTTCAGATATGTTTATATTACTTTACTTTATGCATAATATTAAATAGAACTACTTTTATTGATACATTATTTAATAAATAATATATATTAATTAACTAAATTTGTCCCAAAATATTGTCTTTTTGTTACTCAGGGCTAGTAACGTACAATTAAAATATGAACGCAATTATTTTGGATGGTATTTAATATTAGTTTTTATTGTGGCACCATTATTCTAAAAGTCAATGCTGTCGTAGCTACAACCAGTAGTGTTCTCGCTGCAGTTGAGGGGTTCAAATGTTTTAAAGGGAATGCGTAAAATTACATCTCAGGGTTATAAACGGCTTTTATTTTGGTAAGTATTCTATAATTTCGTTTTCTTGTTTATGTTATTTGCTTCTTTTTACAAAATCTCAAAAAAGAACGTCAGTGCTTGCACATGCAACACGTGGCTTATGAGCAAATATTTAAAAAGGTTAGAATTTCTCAGACTTCATTCTCAATTTCGTTATATTTCGTTACGTAACGAAACTGAGAAAATATGAAGCCTAGTTCACAATTACGGTACCAATGTTTTCTTATATATGTTTATAATAAAATTTTATCGAACCGGTGCTTGTATATGGAAGATATGTATATAAGAAAAAAAAATTGCTGGCATATGAAAAAACCTATTAGTGACTTTTCATAACGTAAAGTAACCAAAAATAATGATTTTTAAGTTTTTTTGCTTGTTTGCTTGTTTGTCTATGTGTTTGTGCACGCTAATCTCAGAAACAGCTGAACCGATTTAGTTAAAATTTATTTTTATTCTTTCTGAAATTAGTTGTGATTTTGTGATTATTATTTTTTGATATATATTTTTGTATTTTCAGTAAGCGTAAGCTCCTATGTCAAATGCTGAAACAAATGCTTTTTTTTTTTTTTAGATATAGAGAACGTCTTAAAAGGACCAATCCTATTAAATATGAAGATATGCGGAATAAACACTTACAAAGAATTAAACTTAATTCCAATGATAACGACTCAAATTTTGATATATTTTAAAGTGAATTTAATTTTATCATTAACTTTGTGATCTCTAACTAGAAATATAAGTTTATTACGTTACGAACTAGCATTATTATATTGTTAATATTCTCACTTTGTTATGTTTTCTTCTTACATTTATAATCAGTTAATTCAACGATTGAACCTTTAAAATTTTGATCTGTGTCTCATTAAATAAAAAAAAACAATAGTTTTATTCATATAATATCGATATTTTGTTGTGTATAATGCCTTATGTCATCAGTTTCGTAACAAACTTTATCAGTGTTGTTACTTATCAGTTACGTTACGAATTCGAAAATGTCCACTTTTCTGATTATGACCCTTATACGTTTTTATTTCAATAACTGTTATTCCTTACCAAGGAAATTTTTTTTTTTATGTATAATTTATTACATTCCAACAATTCCACCACTTAACACACAACGATTCGAAAATTGCACAGTGTGTACTAATATAATAAGGAACGGAGTGTCTTATTACTAACTTGTCTCTATCCACCCTCCTATACCTACTCGTAAGTGGGATACAAGGTGAATTAAAAAAAAAACATTTTTGAATGAAAAATAATTTTGTTTTTGGCTTAAAATAAATTTCAAAACATTTTTTCTTTTTGTAGTTTCAAAATATTGAAGCTCAAACATTTTTCTATATCATCAGGGTACTTCAAGCAGAGAGAATCTATTGTCAAAATATTTCGCCCGATTCCTTAACATTGTAGGCAGAGGGAACCTGGGAACCTAGTATTATGATACTCCGTTATCTATTAAGATACACCTGATAAGAATAATAATTCTCCCAAACGAAGATCGAATGCACAACTACCACGTTACCAGTCCTACACTGTCTCATTGAGCCACGAGAGCCACAAACAAAGTAAAGTACAATGCGGCGACAATACCACGCGGCGTTTAACGCTCCAACGACTGAACTGTGTCAAATTGTCAATAGGTTAGAATCCAAGTAACAGGAAATCTCATTGTTGAGGAACTCAATTGATTCTAAAGACAAGTAAAGCTGGCTGTGGCTAATTAATTAGAAGTGATTTGTAAAAAGTATTACAAGAACTGTATGTTTGTTTTTGCTTATTTGTTGTACGTGTTCATTGAGTATTGATTTAGTGAGATTGAATGTAATGGGTGTAGGTTCAAGAAATATTTGTTACACTACTAAGTAAATATATATCACCAAATAATTTATTATGTAGTTTTTATTATGTATGTATTGTTTTTATTACTTATATGTGTTGAATATGACTTAATGGGAACAGAGAGTCTTAACACTAGGTCCCGGCCTAGTGTAAGCGGACACAGCTTAAAGCAATATGTTATTTCAGGTCCCCGCTCCCCCGGTAAAACGTAGCTTGGTGTTGCATTTCATTATGCAATTTCTCTCAAATATAAAAGCCATAAGGTAGAATATATTTAGAGTTTAAAGACAATTTAGTCTTATTTTCCGTTATAGAGCATTTTTTTTTAATTCTATGGTAAGGAATGGAATGGAATTATTCCTTAAAGTTAATAATGGCATTGGCTTGTCAAGTAGAGTATGTTTAATCGCTATCTCGCTCGGATAAAAAGACAAAGCGCGGCATTTAGTTCCGCCTAAGTGGCGGAAAACTACTACTAACATGCAATAACTGAAAAAAGCTAGAAAACTGAGGAACAGTTTAAAGGGGGTCCAGTTCCCTTGCCTACCCTGCTATATGCGGGATAAAGCGTGAAAGGTAAAACAAACAAACACCTACAGAACTATTATTAAACTTTAGATATTCTTAAAGTTTTGACTTTTATTTTAAAGTTGTTTTTAACAATAATTAGTATTAATAGTAGCGTTTTTAGTCAACAGGTGGTGGTACAGCACCTGCACGGCAGGTGTGTGGTCACCTTTACCATCCTTTACGGGATCGACAGTTTAGTACATCATCATTTCTATGTCAAGGTTTATATGTCACAAGAGTAAAAAAAAACGGATACTGTAGGTATTTTAGAGTATAATTATAATAATTTATAAAAGATACCGTGTTTTTTGTAGTGAATGGTAATGTCTTATGACTTAGATATTTCACGGTTATAAAAAAGCATCTTCACGCTGATTCCCCAATAGGAAAGTAGACGGACAACCTAGAGCTAAGACACCCCGTTCTTCACTTTCTACCTGGTTTTCGGGACTTTGCGTGTTGATGTGAAAGATACCAGAGCGGGTAAATAAAAATAGTGCCGAGTCGGACTCGAACCAACAAATTTTTAGAGGCTACTAAATTTGATTGAGAAAAATAATAATAAATCTTGAAACTATTGAAACAAACAGACAAATATACTTTTTTTAAAAAAGAAAATAGTTAAGATTAATAAATAGTTCAAATAAATATTTACGCAAAAAAAGTGTAATTCTTTTCCTTGTGTTTCGTATCTAGTTAATAGAGAATGAGTTCTTTTATTTTGTTTTGAAGTGCTAAAAAGTATACGTGAGAAGAAATAATAGTTAAAGTATTTTTAGTTTCATACTGTATTCACAAAGCATGGTAGGTAATGGGAACCTAGGAAACCAGATACTTCCCTTCTCCGGTAAAGCGAGGCGAAGGGTGTTAAATAGCGAAATTCAAAGCCGCGCCTTGCCTTGTTACGAGAGCGAAAAAAAATAAATATTAAATATTTAATTTCCACGGGTGGCAATCGAACCCACAACCTCGTGTCGCGTTTGGCACGTGTATGACATGCTCGTGCCCCTCGTCGTCACTGGCCTCAGTCAACAAATATAAACCCCTAAATAATTTCAACCTACAAGCATCGTTCTTATCGCCACTGTACTATGCCAGCGTCATTATTTTCCACTATCTGCTATAAAGAAACCAATTAAAACGTTTTTGAATGCATACGAGTATAACCGTACAATACAATATACATAGTTCGTCTCTAAATGGATCGGATGCACCTGCTTCGCGCGTGCTAAGACCTTATACCTTTTGGGGTGCAAGTTGTGAAAGTAAGAGGAAATGAAAATAATTAATTCTGCAGAGAGAGAGTCAAACTCACAGCCGTCACGTTCACAATCACGCGCGTTGTCATTGTGACAGCATGTCCTCTAATTTCTGTTTACCTCGCTGAATTTTTAATTTGCTATCATTGTTTATTAATTTGTTGGAAATGCAATTTAATATCCACAGCAGAGAACCGAAAGTCAAGACACTAAGTTCTTCATAACTAAGAAAAAATCAAACACGCTATAAGTTGATATATTACAACAAATATACGACTAGTAAAAACCTACAATTATATATAGAATGTCACCTGCAACCACCTGTATTATGTATTGGCAGCTTTCCGTAACTCTATTGAAATATGGTATAACGAGAACATTTACCATAAATACCTGTAGAGACAGACCTATTATAGAAATGCTAACATTATATAGTATGGGAATTATTTAATTGGTATAGTATTTTTTTAAATAAAAAAATTGAATTAATGTTTCAGTAGTGTTTAAAAAGTGTCATTACAGTATGAAAAAATATTGGGATTGTTAGGATAGGATAGGATTTGCTTAGCATTATGGCTAATTTATAGAAATAAAACTGTTTCATAACTGACCGACTGGCAGGCAACATACAGACTACACAATAAGACAGTTGAATTTCGGTATGTAGGTAGGTTAGAGGAGCATAAATGAGAATTTCTAGACATGACTACGGAAACGGAAGAAAGCAGGAAGTAACGGAGTACCGTAACAGAAGGATTCTTCACTTCCCTATTTGAACGCGTTAAGTGTCGGAACTCAACGCCGCACTTTGTCTAATTAGCAGAGCTAAGAAATAAAAATTATTTCTTCAAATGCTAATCGAACTCACAATCGTCGCGTGTACACTCAACTTAACTACAAATCAATCATGACAGAAGGAAAACAAGTATAGATATTTTCATACTATATTATTTATTCAAACAGAAAAAAAATCGTTACTAAACAATTCTTCCTTCATTTTCCCATAACATCTTATTATTATAATTTACAAGTAATGCATATTAAAATACATTATGATAATTTCCCTACTTCCAGTAATTGGTATAGCATCCTTACCTACAATTTTTTTACCTACACTTTTTTAATTCTCTTAATTAGACGTGCCTTTCTAAGGCAATTTGTAGGTGAATTAATGGAACGGCCTTTGTACTGACGCTTCTGGCCATTTTTTTTATTTCTGAAGTCTATACAAGCTGTATTTTAAATTACTTTAGTTTTCAGTTATCTTTTTGTTTTTTTATTATTACATTTTGCAGTAATGACAGACAATATTAACCTTTTAAAGTATTCTGTACACTCTAACCCTCGCATAGGCAGAGGGAATCTGGGAACTTAGAGTTAAGACACTCCATTACCCATTAACACACTTCATTTTCCCACTTTTCTTCGAATACTTGAGGCGTTCCGCTTAGTTATAATTTAACTTAAATACTTTAAAAACATATTGCAATAGGGTAATATTTTAAAATCTCTCTCGTACACAAATCGCAACCACAAAAAGCATCAACCCATTCGGCCGTAGAAATAATTGGATTTAGCGCGTATTGTGCGATAAATTTTATCACGTGATATTTTTATGAAATTATTGTGTGGAATTATGAAATAGGGCTTAGGTTTAAACTGTTGACTGTTATGTTTCTGGCCTAGGTTTTTATGAATTTTATTTTTATTGAGGAATACCTACAGTTTATATAGTACATACATAATTACATTTTTTATATCCTATTGATATTATGAACGAGGAAAGTGTGTGAGGATGAATGCTTGTTTCACTTTTATACAAAAAAACTAAACGGATTTTGATCAAATTTTACAGTAATATAGCGGATCGGATTTTGATGAGATTTTTACTTAAATTCTATGGCACCGAAAACACAGGATATACATTTTATAGCAACTACCAAAATATGAACAGTATTCAAGAAAAAAGTTCAAATCTTGGTGTAGGTATATTATTTGCTATATCTTATAAAACAAAGTCGCTTTTCGTGTCTGTCTGTTGTTTCTAACTCTTCTTCTTCTAAACCACCCAACGGATTTTGAACGGCTCGCCACTAGCCATGCGTCCGCCGCGCCCGCCTGCCTTACATGCATCGGTGGTTCACTGGTAGAATGCTCGCCTGCCACGCGGGTGGTCTGGGTTCGAATTCGACAGGCAGCCACGTAGTGCTTTCTTTTTAGCAGGGACAGAATACTCTCTTCAGCATTAACCACAAGCTCGAAAAAAAAGCCTGCCTTTATAGCAACGAAGATTTAGATGCGTTTGAACGTATTGGATAGTTCGAGTTGAATGTATTATTTCAGCGCGATATATTTGGTTTCATATTTTTTGTAGTAGTTATTAGTATGTAGGTTTTTGTTTATATTTTTTCTGTTTAAAAATAGTCATTTAACTATCTAAAAATAGTCATTTAAATATATTTTAATAAGTACTCGAAAAGATTAGTAGCACAGATTTAAAATTACGGTACCTACTAAAAAATCCTTGCTGTGTAAAACAATTGGAAAATCCTTATTGAAACTACGAAAATGCGGGTTGCATTAGGGTTTAATTAATTTTCACATTATCTTAAGTGCTTTGCAAACATACATTATATGAATAATCCAGTAGTTAAAGCGGGCGAAGCCGCAAGAGGGTCGCTAGTAATTAATAATTATGTAATGATAGAATGAATGTAAGAACTTCATTAGGCAGCATTTTGACAGAATTAATATGTATATAACATTTATATTATGCAAATAACTTGGCTCATTTACTCTAAGAAAGTTGGTACAAGTTTAAAGGAGTTACCTTTTGTTTGACTTCATGCCTCTTCTTTTTGATGTAGATTCAAATCTCATAGCTTATATTATATTTTAAGTGACTCAACACTACGGTTATTAGTACCCATTTTACTGGAGGACATGTTTGTTTCAGTATTTTTTATAGAGAGGCCATCGTGGTTAGGAGACTAGAACTAGACTGTTGTAAGTTCGGTTCCCACTCGAGGAAATGAATTTTTCGCTCTCTCATTAAGACAAGGCAAGGGCAGCCCTTAACTTAAACCACACATGAGGGTAACGCCCAAAGGAAGCCAAAACATCACCCTATAATTTCTATATACAAAATAACCCCCGAATTATCCATTGATTGTTACGAGATAAGCCTTGTAATCTGCTAACGTTGATCTTCATTTAGAATTTTAATGATGTATAGAAGATGCTGTAACAGTGGGATTCATTTGTAAATTGTTTTGTTTATATTATCTACGAACGATTTGTCGGTCGCGGCAATCAAACGATGCTTGTAGGTTCGATTCAATTGGGGGTTTGATTATAATTAAATTATTTTCTTCCCTTCTATGGAAGATAAAACGTAACTTTGAGTTCCACCACTCGACACAGAATATCTCGAAATTTTATTATTATAATTGCGATATTTGAGACAATTTTCCGATTCATTTACCACTGCGCTTAGAAAGTTTTCGTATTTTGCATTTCCTTCAAAATATTTCTTAACTTTGATGGCAAAATTTTCTGGGGAAAAATCCTTAGATGCTAAATAAAGTTTTAGTATATCATTAATATTTATATAAACGACAATCGTTTCTTGGAACGAGTTTTTAATTGTCTTTAATGTGGATGGCGGAGATTTTTGATAATCTTAAGATATAAATTTTTCATTATTTAAGGTCCGGTAGAAAAATAATATATTGCTCATTTACTGTAATAGTAAAGTATTTGTGCACTTTGAAAAATTGCAGGAGATGTAGTCAGAATAGACAAAAATAAGCTAAAGCTTAGCCTGTAGTGGCATAGGAACACAAGAGTGCTACTATAAGCGTAACAGGTTGTAGGTTCGATTCCCACTCAAAGAATAAAATATTTAATATTTCTTTTTTTGTCTAGTAACGAGACAAAGAGCGGCGCGGCGTTCAGTTGCGTGGTAGGGGATGGAAGTGTCTTAATGGAAACGGAGTATCACTAGGTTCCTTAACCTATCTCTGTCCACCTTATTACGTACAAGATTCAGCATGACGCTAAAAAAAATAATGCTAAAATAGTCTGTGGCCTCTTTACACCGATTTCAATTTTAGTACCACAAAAACTTAGTGTAGTTGATAATTCAATTACTAAAACTTATTCTAAACTGCGGGTCTGTCTCCAAACTTACTTTCATGTAATCATCACATACAAACGACAATAAACTCCCCACGGGATACGATGTTGACGGCGTGACGCTAAAATTTTGTATACTACTGTGTACATAAATTTGTCTGCATAGTGATAATGCGGTTGTTTTTAATCTTGCTTTCAAGTTAATATTTGAAATCCTAGTAATAGATTCTTGTGAGATAAAATTAATTGTTTTATTTAGCTTCGATTTTTATCAGTTGCGGGATAGCAAAAGAGAACGAAATAAAAGATCTATGCCTCTTTCACCTCGTTTACTGTTCTCTTCTTCATACATGAGCATGAGAACCCGGATGAAGGATCAAGGATTAATGATTGGGGATTAGGAAATAAGGATGAAAATTATACACAGATTAAAAATTATGATTTACTGATTACAGATAAAAAATTACAAATAATGAATTACGAATTACGATACGTTTCGAATAACAGACCACTGAAATATATAAATCCAAAAAGTATATTTACGAAATTTCACCACAAAATTTTCTATAAATATTTAACAAGTTATATCAATTATGACTTAAACCACTTAAATTCTAAATGTGTCAAATGTATGCCATATAAAAAACCATAAAATATTTTAATAAAATATGTGACCTTATTCAAACATATTACCGGCGCATCTTTAGTATGCAAGCTGTATGCAGGCGCGACGAGTTAAACATCTGTTAATTAATAGTTGCTTAAAAAATAGACAGATGCATGTATGTGAATGTCAAGGAAAGTTATTGAAGCCTTTAATTGAAGTTTTATACAGAAATGTATTTATACTTTTACATTTATTATTGTTTTAAAAAGCAAAACTTATGGGATCTGTGGTGGCGCAGAGGCACAAGTCCCTCGGTTTTGCCCTAAAGGAAATGTAATATTTTATATTTTTCACTTCTCGCTTTAGTCACAAAGTATTGCACGGCGTTGAATCCCGCTTCTCAACACACAATGTCTCTAGCTTTTGCCGGAAAATGGGAAAGTGTTTTGTTTCCCTCTGCCTACTCTTATATGTGTAGGAAGCGTGAAGCTAAAAAATCCTTTTAATCTAAAACAAAATTGGCTTTAGCACTGCAATAAATTTGAAACACTAGAAACAACTAATATGATGAATACCATATCTCAAAATTGAACCCAAAACAATATATTTAATAACTACTTCCAAAACCATGAAGTAACGACTCTATTTTCATAACAATAGAGTCCTAATTTCAATGAGATAACAAAACAAAATACGAATATTGATAGGTAAAACATAACATATGGCTATGTATGTATGTTTGTGTCAATGCTACTGAAATACCTCTTTGTGAGTGATGGACGGACGAATACTGTCTGTATATATTTATATGTAGAGTCGAAAACATTATATGGTCATAGAGTAAATATTGTTTGTACATAACGTACTGTACGCTACTGCTGCTCCATGGGAATATACATACATAGAACAATCATTCAGATACGCTGTTTTATTCTGATTTTGGTATAGTGCCTAAATATACGTGGTAATTGTTTGATTCTTACTCGGGGGAATGAAATATTTAATATTTTCATTTCCTCGCTCTGGTAATGGGGTAAAGTGTGACGTTGTGTTCCACCAGTTAACTCACAATGCCTTGAGAATTCGGTGAAAAGTGGAGAACGAAATATGTTAATGGGAACAGACTGTCTTAACATTAGGTTTCCTCTGCCACCCAGTGTAAAATACAACATGAAGCTAAAAAATGTAATTTGACCGCGAGGTGTATGTAGTAACGTTTACCTTGCAAGTAAACGTTACTACATACATAACAATGATAACTGACTGAGTGATTTTCCACTTAAGTCTACAGAAATTTCAGTGTTCTCGAAAAGCTGAAATATTTAATAATATACAATACAATAGCCACATATTTCCTCATATTCTATGAGAAAGTTCACTTGAAACGGAACATCCGGCATAGACACGGTCCGCAGGGGTGACACGACCCTCGACGTGCAGCAGGCACTCTACTCTAGCGTGGATTAGTGCTTATATGGTGACTTGAGTTCAGATTTAAAACGCCTTTTTAATAGTTTTTCTCTTTTTCTGTCTGTCTGGCAAGTTTGGTTATTATGTAGTATGAAATATATGCTGTTTTGGGTATGGTGGTCGTAGTTTTGGGGATATAGGGGAAAAGGGATAGGGGGGTGGAGATATTGGGGGTATGATATAAATGATTAAAGATTCTATTATTAGTCGAGCATGTTTATGTTATTTTCTTTTCTGTATGTGGTTTGGTAAAGCGAGTTGTTGAGTTCCACGCAATATCTTTCAAATGGGCTGAAAATGGAATATGAAATATATTTGTAACATACGTATTTCGCAAAATTTGTGGGATATGTAACAAACGAGAATTGCTTTTACTAAGGGAATAAATATTTTTATTAGGGACACGCGTGAGTCAGATTGGATTTCATTGGTGTAATAGAGTATGTAGAGGGATTTCACTCCATTTGCCTCTTTCCGCTGAAAAGTCCGAATTTGCGTGCTGAATGACGGAGATTAACGCCGCGCTCTGTCTTGTTACCATAACAACAAAATAATTAATACTCCAAAGTAAAAATCGTATTCGCAACCGTCGTGTTTACAGTTAAACCTCAGTTAAATAGTAATATACCGAATAAGCAACATGCTTTTATTAGCCAAAGCCATTAAATCTATGAAGACACCATCTTTTTGCCACCAAGCATTTAAAATGAAGACTTAAAATCAAAACAATGTAGCCCAGTAGCGCATCTTGTATGGGAATTTCAATAAAAATAAAAGCTAACAGCATTCTCAGCGTACATTTGCACTCGTATGAATGCGTGCGAAATCGTTTCGCTATGTTTAAAATAGGTTTAAAATGCAATTTTCTTGGTTTGGTTCCTTTTTTAGCTTCATGGTGTATCCCGCATATGTCAGGATAACCCTATCCTATCACACTAAGTTCCCAGGTTCCCTCTATCTACCCAGGTATAAATATAGCGTAAGGTTATAAAAAAAACTTTTGCCCAGATAAACTGAGAGATATCTTAAAATACCAAAATAATATCGATGGACACAATCACAAACTTTTCAAAACACACATTATATATGTTATATTATATGGGGAACATCCCGCCCGTTCTGTCTGCGTAAATATCATTATTTATTTTGGGCATTACTTTGATTCATGCCACTTTATTACCTTAGACAGTAAATGACTTAGAAATGTTATAAGACTGTATTACTAAATATTAATAAAAACTTTCTGAAATATCTTATGTAGCTATCATGTCATATTTTCATTGTCTTCGTTCTGGTAATGAGGCAAAAAAGCGGCGTTGAAATCCGCCACTTAACGCGCAGTGTCTCCAGAATTCAGCGGGAAGTGGAGAACAGAAGCGTCTTTATGGGAACGAAGTGTCTTAACGTATGTGTGGAATTCAGCATGAAGGGAGTTGTTTTTGTTGTTAAGATCCACTTGTAAGGGGGTTGTCGTGGCCTTCTATAGAGATTTTATAGAGGACAGAGTGTCGTAGACATGAATTAAGGCACTTCTACCATCCAACTCTACGCCAATCAACCATCATCGGTGACATAAGATTCGTTATTGCCGGCATTTGTTATATTAGATTGGTTATCTTCTTCTATGTTTATCTTTTATATTCATTTATATCATGTTTGTTCTGCCAATATGTCCCATAGCTCTTCTAATACCTACTGAAAATCCTGGGTACTATTATTTCGTGGATATGTTAGTTATCATATTGTCGGTTCATATTATGTCTTTACTTCTATACTAATATTATAAAGCTAAAGCGATGATTTATTTTAAAGCACTAATCTCAGCAATTACTGCTTTGAATTGAAAATTCGTTTTTATATTGGATCGTCCTTATAGGAGAAGGGCAATAGATACATCGCCCTAATCCACTGTAGGTACTTGCCATGAGAAAGAAATGAAAATATGCAATTCTAATATAGTCATTTCCCTAAGTGGAAATCGAACCCACAACAGTCATTTGATGCGCCAGTCGGTCTGTAAAACCTATAGTTAATTTTCTCTTAAAGAAAATAATTATTTTCATTGCTTGCCTCTGCTAACTAGACAGAGCATGGCGGGAGAATAAGGAAAATAGTGTCGTAACACTAAACTTACCTCTCCCTATTCTGGTATATATAGGAAACAGAATTAAGTTTAAACAAAAAAATACATTCTTTTTTCCTCAAAGAACAGAAAATACACAGTGATGTATCACTAAATCCTCTTCCTACATTTTATAATCACTATTCTCATGAATTTTAGTAGTTAAAAGCTTGTTTATCTTCACCGTGCTTCAGAAGATACGTTAAACGCAGCTATCTAAAAAGTGCAGTCATTAAGTATAGAAAAAGTATACAATTACAGTATATATTTAGAGAAAATATATATAATAGCATCATTTACTGCAAACGGCGGTTGTAGAGTTCTATCTTATTTTGAGATAACGTATTTACAAGTATAATATTTCTTAATAGCCTATCTACATGACGCTCAACAACAAAAGTGAGGTGTCTCAACACCAAGTTCCCTATGCCTACCCCGCTATATGCGGGATTCAGCGTGAAAATAAAAAAAAATAATGCACATTAAACACAAACAGACCTACAAGGTGTGCGTTCAATGTGCTCGAGTCTATTTTATTGTGAGGTTAAAATTCTGTATTCGTTTGCTAAAAATATTTTGGAATGAATTCCTAGTATTATACTTAAAAAATATAAAAAATAAAATAGATTTGTATATACTGATGCCGGCACGATGCAGGACCACAAGCTAATGGTACACTCTAAACGAGACAATTGTGGGTTCGATTCCCACTCGGGGAAATGAAATATTTAATAATTTGAGTGTCGCAATTCCTCAAGAATTTAGCAGACGGAAGTCAGAATCGGGAAGTTGCCTCCGTCTACCCTTCTATGTGCGGGTTACGGCGTAAAACTAAAAAACTAAAAAAACTTATAACATTTATAAGTATAAACAAATAAAAACAATTCACAATTTTATCTAAGTACAATATCAGCAAGTCACTTCGCCGACAACGCTGACTCCACAATCTCGTAAATATTTATTTTTGTCCAATGTATATATAAAAATGCAATAGTTTGTCTCTCGGTCGACAATCGGACATGCGGACTGAATTGAGCAGTTACGAAGCGGGTTGCTTTGGATAGGCTGACCATCATTTGCAGTGGACTGGAATAAAATCACCTTCACGCTGTATCCCACACACAGCAGGATAGGCAGATTTAACCTTGATTGAAAATAAGTTATTGTAGCGAACGGGACTCGAACCTACAACCGCGTTGTTTACGGCTTAATTTTTTTACATACCTACTACTGAACGTTAACGCTAGGTAACGTACTCTGTTTCCACAAAACATTTACGTTTACTCTTTCCACCAAATTCTTGAGGCATTGCGTGTTGAGTGCCGGAATTCAACGCATTGCCAGAAATGAACATATAAAATAATTAAATTCCTTGAGTAAGACTCGAATCACCACAACCTCTCACAACAGTCGCACGCTGGCCTGGTTTTACAGGAAGAGCTGGCGAGGAAGAAGAACATATTTCACTTGGTCACCCTACCTCAATGCAAACTACGTAGCTTCGAGATGGAAAAATAACGCAGTTTAAACTGTGGACGTTGTAACAGACGCCTTGAGGTGTCTTGCAAGCTTTCAATATACATATATATATATATATAGAAAGTATGTACAGAAGTTTGTTCATTTTAAGTTAAATTGAAAATGTTTATACATGTATATTTTGGTATTTTAAGCGTCTGATATTTTTCTAGATACTTAGCGAGAACCTAAATAAATAACGATATGTATTCAAAGTATTACTTTATCAATTTTTTTAGTGAAAAAAGTTATTTAAATGATAAATAATAATTCTCCTGAGTACGTTTTCAGTTAAACAAAGCATTGCACTGCCTCTATTTCTCTTATAATATTTTCAAATACACAAACAATAATATGCGATAGAATATTCAATAGTTATTCTTCAATTTAGAAAACATAGTCTTGAACATTTCATACAGAATGAAAGCGGAAAGAAGAAAACCAATCAATTGCTTTCATTAAAACAATGGATTTTGATTTAACAAACTCCTTTATTATCGCTTCGTATGGTACAAGTGACGGGATTCAAAAGTGTTAGATTATTTTTTGCAGTTTCACAATCCTTGTCGGAGCGGAGTGTCTTGACACTAGGCCCCCTCTGTCTATCCTGCTACATTCGGGATACTATTTAAAGCTAAAAAAATTGTGAAACTAATATTCCATTTCGTTTTTATTTCCTTAGTTTTTTGCAAAATATTTAATTCACATCTCATTACAACCTAATGTTTTTAAAAAACTATAAGTTAAGTATTTTTCGTTGATGGTATTGCCATTTAGTATGATAAAATAGTAAAATGATTGATAGTAAAAACAACCAAAAAAATGGGTAGTCTACATTTTAATTTTTAGTGGGTTCGTAGCATTGATAGGTATACATTTAATATACATTAATAACGTATTTAATTAGTATATTATTTTAATATTATTATTATAAATAATAAAGAAAAATCTTATATAAACAAAATATTTCCATTTTTACTTATAATTCACATGTAATTCGCTTATCCCTCATAAATTACATTCTAAAACTTGTAAACTCCGAGCTCAGCTATCGGACGGAGCTCATTGTTCCGCTTCCTATTATTTATTGAACGCTTTTCAGGCAATTAGCCGGATGGATATGATATGGTGCTATTGTGGGGATTGTTGGTTCGATTCCCGATTCGATCAATAATTAGGCAAATTATTTATAGCGTACTTATTATATATACAGTTCAATGCATTTAATATTTCAAGTGTCAAGACAATCCTTGCTCTACTTTCCACCTTAATTCGTGACAATGCGTCTTAAAAAAAATCAGTTTCTGCTAGCAGAAGAAGCAGGGAAGCTAGTGTTAAGACACTCCGTTTGCCACTTTCTGCCCGATTCTGGGGCATTGCGTGCTTAATGACAGAACTCAACGCCGCGCTTTGCCTCTACACCAAAGCGAAGAAATGGCAATATAAATTTAAAATAAATATTTCATCTTCTCGAGTGGGGCTCGAACCCACAACCAGTTGGTATTATAGTAACACTTTGTGCCCCTGGGCGTATTTACCAGAGCGGAGAATGAAAACATTAAAAATAATTTAATCAATCCCTTGATTGGGTACAGTACCTACAATCACTGCATTAACACTCAGATGTTCTGCGACTGCGTTATAACGGACTAAAGCATTGTTATTTGCATAATAAGAACATGAAATCTTAATATAAAATAAATAAGTAACAAGCACTCACTGTTATAATTAAGAAAATGGCAAAAATATTGAGATTTCAACTCGCTGCTTTTGATTTGGTACGAATAGAAAATACTATGCATCGAGATGGAACCGAGTGCATTGTTAACCTTCCAATGAGAGATATAATTAAAATTCTAATGATGCTTCTGCTGACGCCGTCGTGGTGCAGTTGAGTCAAGGTTGTGGGCTCGAAATATTTTATTAAGTAAATATATTTCTGATATATTTTCAAAGATCTTCAAGTATGGCTCCACTTTTCTAATTTTATATGCTCTCCATTCGTGGAAATGATTACCTATATTTAAAATATTTTCATTCGTAGCTAGAGCATGGAGTTGAGTTCTGTCACTCAACATCTAATATTTTGAAAATTGGGGGGACTGGAATGTTCATTCTAGAAATAAGTTCAATATGATTTCACTATATTTCATCTACCACTTTCGTCTTATGCAAAGTTATATGTTTTTAGCCTCATACTGGGCAGAGGACACCTAGTGTTAAGGCACTCAGTTCTCCGTGTTTGGCCTAAGTTTTGAGACATTGCGTGTTGAGAAAAATCAAGCCGACTTTTGTCTTACTAGAGTCAGAAATATTATTTTTATAGTGAATTTCCTCGAGCGGGATCGAACCCACACCTTTCATGTTTGAATCAGACGCTGCTCCGCTGCCCATAGACGCTCTCTTCGCACTTCTTAGTCTTATGCAAATAAAATGACTGCGCGCACATTAATTAATAATTTTCAATCTTAATCGTTCCTCGACATTTTTTCTACAAAAAACCTGATATACCTGTAATAAGAGATTTAGTTGTCATCTAAATGGAAATTTTTAATATTACATCGTAGAAAATTTCATTTAAAATTAAATGAAAGGTTCAGTCATGCGGTACGTTCATTCGAATCAATTACTCGAATGCTTTTTTTTTATATGAGAAACGATCTGTCGTGTGGACGTTTTTATCGGCTTCTAATGTGTCTATAAAATAGTAAAACAAGATCAAAAGTATAGTGATCATTTATTCCATATTTTTAAAGCATAATATAAAAATACACTTACATCTCTAAGAAAAATCTAATGTTAAGAAATTTCGTTGTTACTTTTCACCAAGATGAACTTATGCAAAATTAGAAATAAAAAATGTCTTAATAATGAGTGTTTTACTTTATTGTTTTAGTAAATACAATATCGCTATAGGGAGTACATTGTAAAACGTAGAATTCAATGAACCATACTGATATTTCCCTTTCGTCTAAGTGAACGCTTACATAAAACTTAGTGCCTGTTTCCATTCTATAAAGACGATCAAAGAATATCTTGTTTTAATATTGTGTCTTCACGCTTTTCTCTGTGTACTAGGGAAGACGGAGGGAACCTGATGTTGAGACACGTCACTCCACAGTTTCCATCCAGCTTACGATACTTATTATCGTTTAATTATTGTAATTTTAATTAACCTAAATTAGTATGTATATACCGTTTAATTATAAAAATAATACTGTCATTTGTATAATAAATAATTTTAACCAAAATTATTAATTTCACTAATTACCAATTAGCTTTGGCTGTCCTTGTATAACAAGTAATTGAAAGTGTAAAATTTCAATAAATAATAGCGCATTTACAAATAAGGGCCTGTGAGCAAAGTTTTTTGAAGATTTTTAATATTACTATTATTTCATTTTTGGTTTTTGTAAATCCTATATTCCGGGCATAGCAAGATAGGCAGAGGCAATTTAGTATTAATAATTTCGTATTGATTGTGACTCAACGCCGCGCTATGTTTTCTTGCTAAAGCAGGAAAGTGATGTGTGTTGAGTGTCAGAGCTTAACGTCGCGTTTTGTCTTGTCACTAAATCGAGTCAATGACAATAATTTATTCGAAAGTTTGTTCACAAGTGGACATCAAATGACAGAACCACAACGATTGCGATTACATTTAGACACTAATGAAAAATATTTTTCCCTTCAATAAACTTCGAACTCAACCGTCATATTCTCCCAAACACATACAGAAACATCCGACGTGACGTGGCATAACGGAAACAGGCAATAAGAATATCGAATGTGACTCGAAAAGTACCAATTTCGAGCACTTTGTCTTCAGACTTTGTGATTTGGCCTGAAACTTTCATGGACTCTGTAAATAGTGAAATTGGCAGACATATTGATTTTAGCTATTTATGCAAATATATTTTTACAAAACGGTTTTATTTCTTTTTAAACTTCTTTTGTTCAGGTATTTTTAATTTTACAGCGTTAAGTTTTACTACTTAACTGACAATGTTTGGAAAATTAGGCAGTGAATGGAGAACGGAGTGTCTTAACACTATATTCCCTCTACATTCTAAGTTTGGAACTTATATTTAACTACTACATCTTTCACTTCTCGAGGCAACATTTCATCGTAGCTTTCAGCGTTAAATTCCTCCATTCCGCTCTCCGCTTTCTGCTCAAATTTGAGACATAACGTGTAAAGGGGCAGTAAATATCGCCACACTTTTGGGAATCGAACCCATAACCAGTCGCCTTTACAGTCAACTAGCCTCTCAGAGACTTAACTATCCAAATCTTAACTAAACTAACAGTTTAAGTGACTCAAAAGTTGATACAAACTATGAACTATCTTAGAGAGTGTTGCTCTAATTGACATTGATTGATTAACTAAGTGTAATTAACGAAATACTAGAGCTGTTCTATATTAGGGTTATACTAGATACACTGTCGAGTTGCGGATAATGCTAATTTTGACTAATTATAGAGGGAAGTCGTGGCTTAGGGGCACAAGCGTGTGATTCAATCCAGGAAATTTAAAATATTTACTTTTTAAATAATATTAAAGTTACGAAAAACAAAGAAAAGAAATGATTAAATCACGTTATAATTAAGACCCCACAAAGCAAAAACCAAAAAATCATCATTCAATTGCATAGTAGCAAATTATAAAAAGTCGATTTTCTACAGATTTTAAATTTAATAAAGACAATTTAGTTAATATCTAGAACGCTATTAGATAAACGAAATACACCATTGTCCATGTTTTCCCATGTCAAGACTGATTTAGTACTAAATTTACTTTGTTCAACACTGAAACATATTCTATAGCTATGTTTTTTAAACTTCACGCTGTATCCCGCACATAGCAGAGCAGGCCTCTGCTTACCGGAGTATCTTAACAGCAGGTAGTACTAGGTAGGTTCTAGTGAGTGAGTAGTCTATTCTAGTCCTATATTATTATTGAGCTTAAAAATATTATGACAAATAATTCCGTTCTATTCTCAAAAAAACTAATAGCTATTAATAAAATTATAGTAAATTTACAATTATTAATATAAAAAAATCTAACGCCCTTCTTTCTGTGCACAACAATACTTAGCCTAACAATCGATCATAATTCCCATATACAGTGGGAAAATGTAAATGAATACTTAAGAAAGAGATCTATTCTTTCCTTTCGTTATATTAAACTAATTGAATCCAATTGTTTTCTTGATTACTTCTTAAGTAAGTCAAAGTGCGGCGTTTAGTTCCACAACTCATTGTAATGTCTCGAATTTAAAGGATGAGTGAAGAATGGAATTTTTACTCTAGGTTGATTTTACGTACTTTAATATTATTTTAGTAGGGGAAAATGATAATTTCTTAGTGGAATGCAAGGTACTTACAATCATTGAGTCCAGCAGTCTATACTTACATTTTTAAAGACCAGAAATTCGCTACCGGTTTTGGTAATTGCTATAACGTCTTTTTTTCTTCATGGCACAGTTACGATGTACTTAATTAAATGTAAGTGGGTTCCAAAAACATGTGAGACTGACTATAAACGTAATGATTGTAGATTCGATTTCCACTCGGAGAATTGAAATATTTTCATTTCTTCAATTGAGTTCTACTATCTAAAACGCCCCAGTGTCTCTTAGACTAGACAAAGCATAAAGAACAAAGTATCTTAACACTCCTCTGATCCGTTAAAACCCATTGTCATTATGAACATCGTTTCTTATTTGTACGCGTACTTTATGATAGAATATTGTAAGTAATCACTATACCGACATTCCGACATTTTTAATTCCAAATAAGCAATTAGACTGTAAAATTAATTATAATTCTAATTAAAACCGAAAAGCAGAGTAAGTATAATAATAATATTCGCGATTAAACAACATACAAACGTACATATATACATACACTCGTATGTAAATCTTAATATTAAGTTAAATTGCTCGTGAGGCGTTTAATTGCAAATCCTTCTTACACGAGAGTTCGCTCTTTTGTGTTTTAATCTTACAACTTCAAGGCGGGGTGATGTTTGACTGTTCAAGCTGAAATATTTTTTATTTTCTATTTTTTTTCAGCTTCACATTGCCGCAGGTTAACAAAGGCTGCGAACATACTCTTAAGACACTCCGTTAAGATACATTCGTATTTTTCGCCGAATTTTCGATATTATGTGTGTTGAGTGGTGGATCTTAACACCATTTGCTGTTACAGGAGCGAGAAAAATAAAATAATAAAATATTTCATTGACCCAAGTGGGAATCAAATCTACAACTCTCTATTGAAACCTAAAGACCAAATCCTGGGATGCTTATTGGTAAATGTATAGAGTTTGAGAAGTTAGATTCTTCTTAGGTTGTCTTGATGCTGCGACATTGTCTGCTTGTAAGCGCGTTAGTTATGGTTTCAAAGTCAATTTGGTTAAATAATTACATTTATTTTCGTTTCTCCTTTGTGATAGACAAAATTCGGCGTTGAGTTTCGCAACACACAAAGTCTCTAAAACGATAAAAACAAAAAAAAATAATGTGTAACCAGCCAGATCTTTTGAAAGAATAAAAGCAAAAATATAGCATAGCGCAATGTCAAACTTAATTCCACAATTCGTACGGATAAGCAAATGTTGTCATATAACTCGACGCGTATAATTAAAGTGTGGATTCGACTGTAGCACGGTCAACGAGTCGTGGCCGCTCCGAAGTCAACTGTAGATGATTCAGCAGATTTTAGTTTAAGTTTTTTCTTCCCTTGGAGTATTTACTGCACAAGTGTACGGAATGTACATTACGATATGCAAAAGTTCAGCAAGCCTTACTTCAGAGTGGCCACGATTCGCCAACCGTACTGTACCTACTTTTCAGGGACAGATACTGATAAGACGGTAAGAGGAGCATACAATGTGATTACGATTTGTATTATTTTGATGAATAAGACGAGTGGGGCTCAAATTTCTTATATGATTTATTGTTGTTTATAACAGCGGACTTATGTTAGCTTCACGCTTTATCTTCCATGTAAAAGAGTAGGTGAAAAGTGTTTTTAACAATTTTTAAAGTGTTATTCCACTATTTCCATCCAGTTCCACCACTCAACATTAAATGTCTACCAGGGAAAAAGTGAAGAACGAATCTTATCTCTTTCAGTTAAGCAGTAAAAAATAGAACCTTAAAGTGAAACCTTGTTAGTCTTAATATAATCGTACTTACGTTTTATTGCCCTATATACTTATTAGCGAAGTCATGTAACACTAGCTGGTAGTTAGTGGTTGCATATAAATCACCTCATTCATTGTTGGTATTTCCGCAATAACTGCCATTGCGTTTGAAACAAGGTAAATATCTGATTTTACTTAAAAAATATGAAAATTAATTACGTTATTTTACTATTAAGGTATTTTTCATTTAAGTTTTACGTCAGACTGTAAATACGTTGTGGCTGATGGCTGTGGGCTCGATCGCCATTACATTTATTTTCTTACGTTTGCAAAACGCACTGCTGAGTTACAGCAACACGCGATATCTCGAAAATTAAATGATGCGTCAGAAAATTGAACGGTGCGTGGAGAACAGAGAGTCGACACACTAGGTTTCCTCTGTCTAGCCTACTATAAGGGGGATAGAGCGTGAAACTCAAAAAAAACGAACAGACATCAATCCAAATTCGTATTCCCTTAATAATTAACTACCGACTGTAAATCAATCATGTATATGATTGCATTTCGATCGTAAAACTATTGCTATGCAAGAAATATATAAAACAATGGGGTATAATGGTGTTACTATATAGCACTATAGTGGTATAGTGGTAAAGCATTTAAGTATAAATGTGACGGTTGTAGGTTCGATCCACATTGGGGAAAACATTTATCATTATCTATTTTATAGTAGAGGCCGTGTTGGCGCAGGGGCACAAGCGTGTGATAGTAAATGCGAGAGTTGTGATTTCGATTCCAACGTTAAATTCTGACACTCAATACGCAACGCCTCGAAGATTTGATGAAACTGGGAGAGTATCTTAACATTAACTTCTCAGATTCCCTCTGTCTGTTAAAGACCTGTAAAAGAAGAAGCATGTTAAAGACTATCGTCGATGTTAAATTAATACCGTTGAATAATGTTTACGTGCTCCTAATATCCTTTTAAACTGATCTAATGATATTGCCACAAATTTCGGTTAATTCAATGTTTTTAGCTTAGTTGAGAAAATTAAATGTTCATACATAAGCTTATAATTGTAGTTCCTTTCATACAAAATCAGAGCATACGCCCTTAAACTAAAGTTTGTCTACAAGGCAACTCGTCACTAAAACTTGTATGAATCGTCTTCCCGTTAAGCATTATATACTCGTAATTATGAAATTGGTACAGAACCCTCAGTGGGCAAGTCCGATTCGAACCTGATCATTTTTTACTATATTTATATGTAGTACTATTCGTAAGTAGGAAGAAAATTTTCATATTAAACGTGACCGCAATATAATTATTGTATTCTGCGGTTACCTCTTAATTATTACATATGAATTATGTAAGAGGCGATCAATACTGTTGTGTCGTAGTGGAACAGTGCCCGACTGTATATACGACTATTTACCGCGGCGTTAAGTTCCGAAATTCAACAAAGGCAGAAATAACCTAGTAATAAGTAATCTTCCAGCTATTGGAAAACACTGGCATAGTATAAAAAAATAAAAGCTTAATTTTATCGAGGAAAAGCGCGGTGTTGACTTCTATTACTCAAGATGAAACGCCTCCAGTATTGATGAATGGAAGTGTCTTAATGGGAACGCAGTAACTTTAAACTAATTTCCCACGATCCCTCTGCCTACCCTGCTACGTACGGGATACCGCGTAAAGCTAAAAAAATGAATTCTGAAATTCTTATATTATACCTACTTATTACAATATTGAATACGTACGCTTGTTAGAAAGTTCTATAACTCATGAAACTTTTACAAATGATAGTACTTGTCTTATCTTTTGGGAAACTTTTGTAAGTATCCAATTTTCGTTAAACCAACCTGACGTAGTAATACATATTATGATAGGTGTTTAGCGGTGGTCCTAAGTTTGAATATACATAATAGAAGGAGGTACCTACCTAGTACTAATATCTACCCGTTAATAATATGTGGATGAACGTAAGTAAGTCATCTTATTTATTAGTCATCTTGTTAACACTCTTCGGTCACAATTTTTCACTTGACATTGCACGTTGATTGGCAGAACTCAACGCCGCGCTTTGCCTTCCAAAGCAGGAAAAACGAAAATAACTTAACTACAACCACTCCCAAAACCATATCATTTATAAGCTATTATCATAAAAATAGCACTATAATATCACTTAACAACATATTAATACGTTGTTAACATTTCGTAATGTCTGCCAAAAACAGCGACTAAATCATCCCGCGCTCATACTAATTAGCGTGGCGTTCAATTTAATTGTTACATGGTTTTTATGGTGCGAATAATTGAGGCTACCGTGGCGTGGTGGGGCAGCGTCTGGCTGTAAGCTGATGGTTGTGGGTTCGATTTCAACTCGGGGGGACTTGTACATTATATTCTCGTAATTGAACATCGCGCTTTTCCTTGTTGCCAGATAACAAGGGTGTTGAATTCCCCCAGCCGAAAATACACACAATTATGAAACTTACAGACATCTTCAAACAATGTGAATCAACAATCATAGTCCATAAGGCAGTGATATACAAACACAATACGACAGCGTCAAGTCCATTTTAAAACAGTAGATATTTTAAAATCTTCCTTTTAAAATCGCAATGAAAACATAATTCTTGTTCCGACAAAGGCGTCTCGAGGAACGGAAGTGAACAAATAAAAAAAGCTGTCTCTTGGCCTATTAAAAACAATCGTGACGCCTCGCCTTCTTAAGAAATATTATGTTTTTACAAACAAACTATGTAGCATTTTTCGTATGGAGTGAATGGTAAATTTTGTATGAGACTGTCGAATTTTGTATGAATTTTTGATATAATGAAATAAAATCTTCACAAATATTCTAAGGCTTAGTTAATTTCAAACTTTGTTATTTTTTAAACTTCACGCTATTCACGCACATAGTAGATTAGGCAAATGGAACCTTGTATTAAGGCATTCCGTTACCTTAAGATACTTCCGTTCCTCTTTTTTTGGGGAATTCTGAAGGTATCTGGTGTTGGGAGACGGAACTTAACTCCGCTTTTTGCCTCATTACCAGAACGAGGAAATAAAATTACTGACATTTCATTTCCTCGAGTGGAAATCGAATCCATTCTATGTGCGGGATACAGCGTAAGACTAAAAAAGTATTACTACAGATACAATATTCTTAAAAAAATATATTTTATCCTATATTTCAGTCTATCTATATCCATAAATAAAAATCTAGATATAGTCTCAATAATAATTATTTATTTATAGCAAGTAAATTACAGCTAGCTCCGTGCCTATTATAAACAATAATACAATCTGAAGCACCCGCATTGTTTGCATTCACAAATCAATTGGTAATTTTCTTTTGTATAGAAATTTCTTTATTCTCTTTTATTATTTGTTACTTGTTTGTGGTTTTTTTTTAATCTTTTGTGTTTTTTGATCTGAATTGAACTGATTTAGTGTGATGTCAGTATTTTTCTTTAATTTTGAGATTATAGAGACATAGAATTCAAGACTGGGTCCCAAAAACCATCAGACTAGACTAAAACTGATTAGTATATAAGTATACCTTTCTGTGTTTTGAAGTTTCACGCCCACTCACAAGAATGAGGTATTCAATAATATACCCTCTGAAAAAAACAAAGGAGTCTCGTCAGGCAGTCTCGAAATTGACGGAAAGAAGGGACGGAGTGTCTTTACCGTAGTTCTCCTACTAGAAAAAAAACTGAAATAAAGATATATATTACAGGAAAATTTCAACACTAGGTTCAAGACTACTCTTTTTGCACGCTCTATCCCGCATGTAACAGCTTGGTGTTGAGGCATTCTGTTTCGTTTCTGAGTGGTGGATCTAAACGATGCGCTTTGTCTTCTTACCAGAGCGAGGACATGAAGAGTTCATACATTTAATTGAGAATCGAATCCACAACCGTCGCGTTTACAGTCATAATCATCATTATACCTAACTCATGTACGATACGACGAGTAATTTATTCTAATGATGTATACAGCGTTTAGCTCCAATCGTGCATACAAAACAATTATTTTGTTACCAAGTAATATCACTTAGGCGCAATGCTCCGCTGACTTGTAAAATCGATCAAACTCACCAATAGTTTGATAGAATTGCGAATATAGCTATTAATGTATGGAGCTTGAGGACAGTCATAGCGCTGGGACACAATTGTGTGTCTAAAGGCGACTAGTTGTGGGTTTGAATATTTTCATTTCTTCGCCCTCGTGTTGAGGCAAACGGCAACGTCGAGTTCCACCACTCAACATTAAATGTCTCGAAAATTTCGCGGAAAACGGGAAACGAAAGTATCCTAATGGGAATGGGATTAGGTTCCTGGGTTATGTGCGGGATATAGTCCTTATGAGGCCGTTATGGCGCATCGTGATCGGGGGTGCATGTATTTAATTAATTTCCATATATTTTATTGTTTTTATAAAAGATGATAAATACGATATTACATTAAGGTAATATGAAGGTAAACTAACACACTCGACCTAAGTAAGTTCATTCGACTAGGTACATTGTAGCGAGACAGCCACAGACCTCCAGATGGATAGACCCGCTTTTCGTCAAAATTTTTTGTATTTTGTTCAGAATAAAACCTATTTAAATTTTTAATGACACGAACATTTACATATTTACAAATATGTAAATATGTAAATATTATATATTTACATATTTACATATTTACAAATGTCAGGTTCAATTTATAACGGAAGAAATTGGGTTAAAAAAGTAGGTTAGTTGTTAGTTAATCAGTATGGTGCTCCCACATTGGCTTATATTGGATCACTTCTGTTTTTTAAATATACCATATTTAGTTATAAAGAACTGAAGAGATAGAATTATTTGCTGATGATACTTCATTGATTTTTAAAATGAACGGACGACAAAACGTATATGGGCGATGTAAACAATACTTTTTCGATAAAAGTATATTGATTTAATGCTAATAACTTACAATTAAATAGCAAAAAAGTAAATGTATATTTTTCAAAACACCATTGACTCAAAATTACGGTGGGGGCCTCATATTGATGATCAACAATAGATCTAGTTCAGCAGTGTTTGTGGTTAAAAAAATAAATTAACTATTACCACTACCACTACTTCTATAGTATTATTAGCTGTTGTGGAAACGACTCGCCTTGTCTACTTTAGCTACTTTCATAGCATTATGTACTACACCATTCTAATTTGGGGTTATGCAGCCGATACTAAAAAAGCTGGTAGGAAAAAAAATAGTTTAATTTTTAATTAATGCCACTTCTACAAGTACCCTAATATAGAAGCGATGAAAATGGTCGACATTATTTCAACGACGGCGTCACCGCGGGACGTGTGATGTGCCATTATATCCTAGCACCACGATTGGATACAATGGGAATAGTGATAAATCTGTTAAACACATAACATATAGTTTAGGGGTAGTCGGTTCAATCACTGAGTCAATTTTTTTATGTCTAAGAAATCTCCCTCGTCTTTTTATATTTTTTTAGCTTCACAATATATACTGAACAAAGCAGGGTAAGTAAAAGGAACCTGGAATTATCTATTATGGCACTCCTTTCCCTATTAAGACACATTTGTTCCCCACTTTGCGCCTAATTCTTGAGGCATTGCGTGCTGGGTAGCTTAACTTGAACTTGAACCAGTTGGAGTGTATGAAAATATTAAAGTTTTAAATCTCCCGAGTGGGAATCGAACTCACAACCGTCGGGCTTACAATCGCACGATTGTGACCCTCCGCTACGATGACCTTTATAATTTTTAAATAATAATAATTATTTAGATTTAGTAGATATTTTAAGTACACGACGAAATTTATTGTCACCTCAATATAAGTACTATGCGATATTAAATAATTTTATAGGCCATCGTAGCGTAGCGGCACAGCGTCCGAGTGTAACTAAAACTGACCGTTGTGAGATCGACTCCCGCTCGCAGCAATCAATTATTTTCATCTATTCGCTCTGGTAGAAATACAAAGGACAGCGTTGAATTTTACTTATCAACGATACAGCGTGATTTTATTGGACACAAAGCAAAAAAAAAATATTTCTTTAAATAAGTCTTTGAAAATAAATCAAGATTCAAGACATAGGTAAGATGCCCTTTAGTTTCCCCAGAGATAAGGCAAATAGCATGAACTTCCGAGTGACGCCGCGTGCGTCTACTATACGTTACCTGGTCTTTGTGGAATAAGTGCTTTTCCAATAGGGTTGTAGCTTAAAATTATATTTTATAATATTTCTTATTTTTATTTATAATATTCGATTCAGAGGACATCGTGGTCCACGGGAACCTACTCTCCGATCATCTCATTGTATTTGCGAAAGGAAGGAAAGGGGTGTTTTAACGTTATGTTTTTGTGTTACCGTTATGTTGAAATAAAATAAATAAATAAGTAAAATAAGGAAAATAATTACATTCAGGTAAAGCACGGCGATAAATTCCGCCCCTAACATGCAAGTTTTGAAAATTGACTCTGTGGGGAACGGAGTATCCTAACACTCGGTTCCTCTTCCCTCTTGGTTCCCCTGCTATACGCAGGACAAATGGTGAAAGTAAATAAACATATTTTTACTCACAAACCCATAATAAACTAATAAAAAATACATATAAAATAGCCCTGTACAAGCCCTAGCGCCAGCGTACAAAGCGTCCCGTCTCGACTCGACCTCAGTTTCCTTCCTGTAAGGGACAAGGTACAAGGGATTGTAATTTTCGTAATTTTATCCTTTCCTCGCTAAACTAGAGTCTGCGAGTTCCTTGAAAAATGATTGTAGTGTCAAATAGCTGCGTAGAATTGAAGTGGATATGTAATAGAATAGATGTTTGAGTTTATACTAGACTTTTTAAGATCCAGTATTGATTGCTTATTACTGCGGGGATTTTACATGAGTTCGATTTGTGTGCTTACAGTCAGATGCTGTGGGCTCAAACATACTGAAAAAACCGGAGAGCCGCGAGTTGGGCTCCGTTCAAAAATTGGGGGCCTGGAGCTTTTACTGCAATTTAAGCTTAGCTTAGGCAGAGCTCTGTCATCTGATATCTCACTGGAAATTGTGGATTTAATACGAATTTTTGCCCCTTTTTAAGGCTATTATTTTTTACCACAAGTGTATAGTTTTATAATAATAATCAGCTTCACGCTATATCCCGCACACAGAGGGTAGGCAGAGGGAACCTAGTGTTAAGACATTCCGTTCCCCATTTTCTGCCGAATTCTGAAATTCACTTTCTCGAGTGGGGATCAAATCGACAACCGTCGAGATCCGTTCGCCACGAGGCACTTTATATCAGCCTCTAAGTCTTTCTTAGAAATAATATTTTCATTGCCATGGCAACCGTCTTATTGTAAAGATACCGTATTAGAACACTATATCCGGTATTATTCTTTAATACTTCAGATTCTAAGAAATAATATAATTTCATAATATTTTTTTCTGGGAATAAGAGAAGTAAAATCGTAACGTAGTGGTGGGTCAATACCCTCTTCACGCTCCTAGTTGTAGTGGGTGAGAGCATTGAGTGGCGGAACTGAACGCCGCGTTTATTTTTATCTAAGCGTGTTGGAATTGAATCCACAACGTTCCGTGCCATTTTTTCAAGTTTCAGGCTGTGTCCAGATCAGAGCAGGGTTGGCAAAGCGATCCTAGATCCTCTGTCTTCCCTGCTATGTGCGGGATAGAGCGTGAACGTGAACGTGATAGTGAACCTACAATATAAACAGGAAGAAAACCTCATCCCAAATAACTTTTTAAAACTTTCATCCTACACTAATTTACACTGATTAATCTACTACGACTTATTAATTAATAGTTTCACACTTTATGTATCCCGCATGTACGAGTAGCAGGGTGGCAGAGAGAACCTGGTGTTAAGATCCTTCATTCCCTACTGACTTTAATTTACATTTGGGTCAAATGTCTTGTAAAATCTAAACAATACAAAACTTGCTGGGCCCATAACAATGAGGTTTTCACTCATATATAGGCGTATTGTGTAAGGGTTGGCTAATGTGTGCCCTTCGAGATTCACTAGATAATGCCAAGATTTTTGTACGGTCCGCAAGTAAAATGGTTGTGTTTATTTTGTTTTTTATTTTAAAGTTAATTAACAAAATATTATAACAAGGTTTTTTTATTCGTACTAAAAAAATATATTTTCCATTTAAGAATTACCTTTTTAAGTAAATTTTATTATTGGATATGTAGGGACAGTTTAAAAAAGTTTAGTTAGGGAAACTTTTAAGAAAGTTAACTACTTACTACTATGGAATCTTTACGTTTATTGGTTAAGGATAAGATTGAAAAAAAAAATAATAATATAAAAATACTGTTCAAAATTACTAATACATATTTTACGATGATGTGATGTTAATTTAAGCACAACATGGGTTGGTGGGTCCATAACCCACTAACCCACGTACGACTCCCACTTGAGAGAATTAATTTTCATTTCCCTGCTCTGATTACTGACATAGCGAGGCGTTAAGTTCCACCACTCAGCACGCAATATCTGATAAATTGAGCGATGCATGGAAAACGGAGTGTCTTACTACTAAGTTTCTGTAAGTGTAAATCTACCCTGCTATATACTTCATAAAAGTAAAAAATCTAATATTTCGCTGAAAAAATAAAGCATTAATAAACTAAAGAAGTCTTATGAAAAATACCAGGTACCTGAACTGTACAGAGACTAAGAATAGTATATTAAATTGTTTTATCATACAATATACGACTATAATGAAAATAATACCTTTAAGAAGCAATACAAGCATGTCGTTATACGAATAACAATATTTACAAAGGCGGTAAGATAATAAGATTTTATATTAGAAAATGCCTTGGGCTGTATTCGTTGGTACATACATATGTATATTGTTTTTGATCTAGTTGTGGTTTTTGGTTTTGTTCTTAGGTTCTTTGTACATAGAGAGTATATATACAAACTCTAAATAACTTATTGGTGTATTTGGAACACTAGGAACGGACTCCGGTGGGGAACAGAGTGTCTTCCTCTCTCTCCTTCTTTAGCTACATGTTACGTTTTTATTGCTTAACCAGTCAACAAATATTTCAGATGTAAATTTAAATGTATTTCATTAAATGAAGCACAGAGTTATATTTCTCTATATATACGCTGTATCCTGAATAAAGCAGAGTAGACATAAGAAACCTAATTCTAAGGATCTAATATGAAATATGAATATTCGAAATAGGAATCGATACCGCACCCCTCACATTGTCGCTGTGCCGGCCTTATGATAATGAATCTTAGTTATCCTTCTAGTGCACAAAACATAAAAATGTATAATTAAAAATCAAAAATTAACATTTAATTGATAAAATAAAATTTAAAATTCATTAGCATTTATTTGCTGACGGTACCAGACCGCAGGGCGGGGTAATTTATCGCTCGTTTTTGGCATCTGTCCGTAGTTCGTAAGCTGTTGTCCGTTATGTTCTAATTTAACATGCTGTATATATACTGCAGATTATATGTGACTTTGATTGTTTAATCTTACTTGCTCTTATACAGCTCCAAGTGGAACCAATGGAAGAAATTGTAGTGACAAATCACTTCCGTTTTATTATTTTGATATTTATATATTTGATATTTGATATATACGATTATTTAATATTTACAAAACATATTTTTGGATTGAAATATTTTGAATAAAAATTTTCGTTATTTTAACTTTGTATATTTTTTTTACTTTGATTGTTTAATGTAATTTGGTATTTTAGAGCTTTACTATGAAAAAGTTATTTCGCGCATAGTATCTTTCGATTTCCCTCAATTTTTTTATTGAAAAAGGTTGCTCAACGCCACGCAAAAGAGTACTCGTATGTCGAAATTCTAATTATTATAGCAAAAAAAAAATGATTATCATCATTTATTCTAAAACCTTTATCACTCATAATATATCCTAGAAAATAAAAAAAAAAAAAATTACGTACGTATTAACCGAAACTACCAAAACCTCCTCATTCTGAAATGTCTAAGTTAACGTATATTAACATAATATTCCCCGAGCTACTAAATTCAACCCTGTGTCGTTGTATTTAAATAATAGAAGTACCTACTTCTTGATGTATAAAAGCAATCTTAAAAATCTTCTACTTTAGGTGAAATATTAAAATCAAAACTTAAAATCAAAATATACTTTATTCTATTATGCCATTACAACCACTTTTGAGTCAAATTATAATAAAATAAATATACAAAGAGTGCCAACAGTCAACACGAAATGGCTACAGAATTTGACGAAATTAAACGGATGTATGTTAATGGGAACGGAGTGAATTAACAGTATTTTCCCAGGTTCCCCCCGCCTATACTACTATAGGCGGGATACAGTGTGAAGCTTAACATACTGTTTGGATTATATTTATTTTTATTTTTCTCCTTAAAACTTCCTCGAGAATTCAGTGTGCCTAGCTAGCTACCAGTACTATAAAAGTAAAATATGTTTGCTTATATCCCCGAGTAGGAATCGAACCCACAATCGTCGCATCTCCAATCATACCCTAGTACCACTGGGTCACAACGACCACAAATAATCCATACACAATAGGTTTATATACATAATATGTATGTATGTATGTCCAAACATCCAATTCAAATCGCTTCTAAAAATAAATCAAGGGTTTCAACGGAACGAAGCTTTCACACGAAATTGATAAACGTTGCCTATTCCGCGTTTATTTGTTTCCTTTTTTACGTCGACAATCTGATAAACTTTTATAGGGGATTCGATTTTCTGTTGATGTTAATATTCTTATATAATCAACTTTCTTGGTGGCTTTGATTTTAAATTAAGTTTTGTTATTTTTAGGTTTTAATTAGGTTTTTAATTGGTAGGCAGCGAGAACCTCGGAACCCAGTGTAAGGAAACTCCGTTCTCCATTAACACACTTCCGTTCCCCACTTTTCACAGAATTCTTGAAGTGATTCTTGTTGAGTGGTGGAACTCAACACATTACTTTACCTCGTTATCAGAGGGAGCAAATAAAAATATTAAATAATTCTTTCCACTTAGTGGAAAGCGACCCCTAAACTGTTGCTTTTATAATCGCACGCTTGGTTTCCGGTCTAAATTCTTATTTTCGCATTTGGAGTTGTATTCCACTAATTATATTCAACATGGAATTTCTTAAATTTAAAAACGAAATGTCTTAACACTAGGTACTTTTACAAAAAAACCCATAATTGAGATTGAACTCACGACCATTGCGTGTAGATTCAGAAATCTTACTAATGATCTTACTAATTATAAGTAAGTGCCCTCGTCACGGGAATGCATCAAGAAATTCCAGATTTGTTTCACGCGTATCAAGTTCTATGGGAAATGCCTTAAGAAACTTAAGCAATACTTATAAAAGGAAACTGGTGTAATGTAACAAAAATAATTAAAGTTTTTGTTAAGCAGCTTCACACTTTTTCCCACATATAAGTGTAGGCACAGGGAACATAGTGGACCTTGATACTTCCTTCCCACGTACTGCCTAATTTTCGAGGCATTGACAACCCAAGCAATGCCTCGAGATATCGGTGGAAAGTGGGGAACGGATTTGTCTTAATGAGAAATGGAGTGCTTAAACACTATTTTTCACTTTTCACAGGTTCCTGCCTATCCTGCTTTGTGCGGGATACAGCGTAACAAAAAAGAAAAAAACAACCTCTTTACTATATACGGTTCGTGGAAAACGAAGTGTCTTAACACTAGATTCCCTTCCTCTCTGCTACACAATCACCCAAAATATATGAAACTTTTTAAAAATATTAATAATACCTAGCCTTATTAAAAACCTAGCCAACTTGCATTTTTGAGTACTTTCCATGACTACTTCAATTAAAATAAATGCTTAATTATAATAATTCGATTATATTCTTTAAAGCTTTTAAAAGTACTTACGGAGCTTTCTGTATAAATTTTTCTATTGAAATTCTTGTTTTTTGTTGGCGAAGAAACAAAAGATTTTTGTACTAGCCGTATATAGCGAATATGCTTGATTTGATTTTAATTTTTTTAAGCCTGACGCTTTATCCCGCAGCAGGTTAAGTAAAGAGACTAAAGTGTCAAGATATTCAAGATGTTTAGGGTTGATTAGCGGAACTTAACGCCGCTTTTCGTTTTACTGTGAAAGTGAAATGAGGAAATGTTAATCACTCATAAATGATAATCGAATCTACAACTTACTAACTTCTCTAACCACTCTAACTAACTTCTCATTTTTTTTTTCACTCACTTTCTAAGTTCTTTTGAATACAAAAAACTATATATGATAAACTTGAATCATTAAAATAGTTTTAAATATCAAGTTAATTAAAACTTTTGATACAATTTAAAAGTGACATAACGAGTTTGTTAGCCAAGATCTAGTTTTAGGCAAATGTTATATATGTCATACATACATACATATTATGGATATCATTTATTTTATGAATTAATTTGTTATCAGTTATTTTTGTCAGACATTACACATTGGTTTAGAGATCTGTAAAGAATTTGATTTTGTAACCAGAATACTTATTTTATAATTCTACAAATAAGTGAGAAAACGCGGCGTTGAGTTCCGTAACACTCAATATTTCGAATACAGACGGTATGCGGAGAATAGACTGTCTTGACAACAGATTCGATGAGCCTACCCTTTTATATGCGTGGTTATAGGGGTATTCCTCATTCTGGTATGAAGACAAAGCGAGGAGTCGAATACTGCCACTCATCACGTAATATCTTGAAAATTGTGTGGTGCTTATGGAAACGGAGTGTCTTAACATTAGGTTCTCTATAGCTCTCTAAACTAATAATAAAACTGACTTTGTCTTAAAAGTATACGGAACCATAGCATTTAAAACATTTTAAAGGACGAAGCCTACATGTTTTTATATTGGCTACCGTGGGAACAGTGTAAGACAAATTTAGTATCAGAATGTTCACAAATTTAAATAAAACAAACAATTCCACTCTTATTTCTATAAAAATAAAGTTTATTTTAACTGGCTAAGCGACTAAAGTATAATTTTTAAACCTGTTTAGAATATATATACAACATCCGTTGATATCAATTGAAATGCATTGAAAATCAATGCGAATTTGAATTTTAATCAAGTTTTATATATAAGTAGAGTTTTTTTCTATATCTTTTTTATATTGTATTAATATTTTGTAACGTTTCGATTTATGTTTCTAGTAATCGCGAAGGTTAGATTCGATTGCCACTCGGAAAATATGAGGAAGGTCGAGAAGACAAAACATATTGTTAACGCAATTCCAATTTTTGAGTCATTGTCGTCTCAGGAGAGCGAGGAATTGCAATTTAAATATTTCACCCGAGTGGGAATTGAACCCTGAACCGTCACGTTTACACACAGAGTGGCTGCACCACGACGGTCTCTATAAATTTTAATAAATAAACTACAAAACTTTTTATTACAGTAACGTGTTCATGAATTTCTATGTAACACAAACAATATTGGGTGGTCTACATGCGGTTGATGCACAGATTCTTCTCAGAAACAATTATTTGTTATATTTCATATTTACAATGAATTTAGTAAAAAAACTAGGATCATATGTTAGAAATATAATTAAAACTCATTTAAACATCCTGGTGTCCATGAACATGGTAAAGTAACCAAATTCAAAAAAATAAGCCAGAAATTTTAAAAAAATATTTTTTTGACAAATATATCAGTTGAAAGTTAAAGTCAGTCATGGCGCAAGGAGACAACTGTGCAAATGGTAGTAAACAAGTTGGGTCTAATTTTTTTTAGTATATCTGTCAGACCAAACTTGCCCCCACTATCAGAGATAGATGATCATCCAAAAACCTAATTTAATATTGGAATAATTTCAAACGAGTATTTCGAAGCAAGTGGAACATGCGCCTACGCTGCTATTCATTTCATTAACAGTTATATTTAATGAGGGTCTCTTCACATTCGTTGATGAGATATCGATATTCAAAACAAAGTTATAATTATTATGTTAAAAATTAATGGTATTGCAAGATAACAGATAATTATGGGTTCAAATTCTTATTAGAGTATTTGTATCAATTACGTTAACTCTGGAAGATGAGTGAGACTCCCGGATATAGCAAGTAAACATTGCATATTGATAGCGAGGGAAAGTGAATAGTATATTCCCCAAGTGGATATCCAACCCACAACCACCTCGTTCAAATTGATGACGATCAGAGATGTACCGCTGCGCTATGACTATGTTAATCTAAATACTAAATGTATAAACAGTGATATAAGAACATCTTAATTTATTTTCAAACGATTGAACACGAACAAATGTAGGTAGTCCCTTAAGTTGCAGCAATTTGATTAGACTTCCTGTTACACCCGGTTCCCATGTCGAGATCGAGATGGAATATTTTAATTATATACATAATGCCTAATTAAATAATATCATCGAGGTGCATTTGGGTTTATATCCCACTCGGGGGAAATTTTATGTTTATGTTTTGTTTCCTCAATCTATTTTGATATAAAGCGGTGTTAGGTTCCGTCACTTGACCTTCTTTTTATGGTATAAGTAAAACATGAACGTAGTCTTGTATCTTTTAAACTGTAAAACAAATTTTAATGCGGTTCTCTGTAATACACAGAATAATTCAAGAGAGACATCTTTATGTATGATTTATATGCAAATATTTTAAATTAGTGAAGCCAAGTGATGCAAGCAAGTGATGCAAGCAAGTGATGCAAGCAAGTGATGCAAGCAAGTGATGCAAGCAAGTGATGCAAGCAAGTGATGCAAGCAAGTGATGCAGAACAAAATCAAAAGTTTGTTACACTAGGGCCTAGGCTATTGTCACTTAAAAAAATGAAACTATTTTATGTTTTTTAAGTATAAATCAACATGTACCTGTTAGCCGTTGTTTTCAATATGACAAGATATTCTTAAAGTATTGTTGTTGTTGCTCTTTATTTATGGCGTTCCGAGCGTGCCAATTCAGCACTAATCACTTCGCCAGTGTCACGTTGAATGGAAAACACACAAAGGAATTCTTAAAGTATATATTTTAGCAATAGCCTGTCATAACAAAACCTACTTCAATCAACTTTCGGTATGGTTTGACAATCATTACTACTCTGATAATAAAGCAAAAAGCGACGTTGTGTTACGTTACTTAAAACAATAACTTGAAATTCGGAGGAAAGTGAGGAACGGACGGTGTTAACTCTCCGTTTTCTCTAGCTGTCCTGCTATGTGCGATATAGAGTGTTATCGTATAAAAATATTATCTTCTAATGTAATCTAAGCATCACAACCTTCTAATCTTTCCGCAATAATGAAGAGGCCGTAACTTCATGTTCTGGTACGTCCACTATTATTTTGCACTACAAATGTTCACATTATCCCAGCTATGTACCTAATAAGGTATATCATACTATAAATAAGCATAAAAACATCAAAGTAAATCTATGTAAAATCGACGGATGTTCATAATTTGCTCCACTATAATCTAACATTGAAATTTTACGTTTCGTTCATAACACTGGAGAGGAAGGAGAGTCATTTTATTACAACGGACTGGTTTCTACTACTTGTATACATGGTGGTTGGTCTGAAACGTAAGATTTGAGAGTTTTTTGATAGTTTTAATATGTAACTTGGTTAAAAGTTCAATATTCTATTTCGAAAACATTTATAACTATCTTAACCTGCGACTTCGTCTATATGGTCATTTGCTAATAGCTAATACTTAAAAGCTAATTTAAGCCTAAATTTCTCGATAAATGGATTGTCAAACCCAAAAATAACGAATTAGTAGTTGTTGAGATTAGTGCGTTAAATTTAGCGAAGCTCTTCAGCTTTATAATTTATTTTTGGTTCTAGTAAGACAGACAGAAAGCTAACGCCACCTTGTGGCAGTGATATAGGTAAAGTAACTGAAGTTATTTATGATAATATTAGTACTACCTACATTACAAGATTTTATATGTGAGAATAAAAATAAAAAAATATAAAAGTTTTAGATAACCTAATAAGAGTCTGTGTCCAACGCAGAGCTTTGTCTTGGCACTAGAGCAAGGGAACTATATTCATTCCCGCAGTGGTAAATGAACCCGCATCCGTCGCTGCTATGCCACCAAAGGCCTCATTATTTAATTAATTATACCATAATTGATATTTGAAGTTAAGGAATATGTAAATAATAACAAATATTATTATAAGGTAATTTCTTATAACTTGTACACCAGAACAAAACCAGTTGCCACTCGATACGAGTACGAAATTGTGAATGGAAGGAAACGAGCGGTAACGCGGAGGCTGTGTTCACACTAATGTTTACAAAACAAAAACAATAACTTACTTTATGCGTGTTTTTATGTTATTTTTGTTTATTTATATGTTTTTCATTTATAAAAATTGTTAAATATTAAGAATATTGTGTTGTATCACTGATTAAGACACATTTAGTAATTTCAAGATATCGTTTAGTGCTAAACCTAAAACTGATTTTTTAAATTATTTTCATTCCCACGAGCGGAAATCGAACTTACAACCGCCGCGCTTACCCGTCGTACGTTGTGGTGCCCCTGCGCAAATTAATAAATATCAATATTTTCAAATTGTCAAATTCCAATAAGACGCTTCCAATGGAAATATTGTTAATTAATTAAAAATATTCAAAGTTGAAATATGCGTGAAAATCTAAATCTAATCTAAATATCAAAAGCAGAAATTGAACCTACAACCACTGTATTTTGTCATTTAAATTATTCGCTTTGACACGCATTCCATATTCAACCAATCTTAATTACATAATTATTGTAATTATTTCGATAACGCTTGGGAATAATTATTAGAAAAATTTACATATTATTTATATTCATTTGGACAACTTTATTGATCTAGATATTAGCATAACTGCAGATTGAAATGATCTCGGTTCAAGGTCTAAAATTCTAGTTTTAATTGCCTTTTTTGTTTTATACTAGGTTTCACCTACAGACTCGCCCATATCAAGTGGAAAATACTAAAATCGTTCTATAACTAGTGGTAACTTTAACCGCAGCAGTAATAGTTAGTAACAGCCTATAGGCTTTTCTCGACAAATGGACTATAAAATGCAAAACTCAAAATAATTCAATAAAATTAAACTTATATTGAGCTCGTCGTCGTGGCGCAGCGGTAGAGCGTCAAACTGTAAACGTGATAATTGTTGGTTAGATTCCTACTTACCACATTTTCATTTCCTCACTTTAGTAAGAAGACAAGACGCGGTGCAGAGTTCCGCTTCTCAATACCCAATGTCTCGAAAACTAGGATGAAAGAGAAAGACATATCTTCACACTAAATTCTCTCTGCCTATATGGATACCGCGTGAAGCAATTTTTTTTAATTAAAGCTGTCGATATAAGTAACAAGTGTGGACACGCCGCAAGTTTCATTCACAGGCCTACCCGTATAATAAATTAACGTATAAATATAATGGGTTTCTTAATCTTTGCTCTTAACAACTGACGGACAGGTTCTCGTATATACTTACATATTTTTTTTATACTTTTTACAACATTCATTCATGTTTGTCGAGGTCGAGATTTCGTTGATATAAAGTAGGTAACACAAGAAGTCAGGTTGTTTCGAGGTGTTAATTTTATATCATATACATTTTGTACTGATAAAAATAAAACATTTATCAGGATAAAAATTTTATGATTTGATACATTTTCACAGAGATAAGAATTTTATCACTGCGTTCTTTCTGTTAGGTTCCCTGAATTTTTAACTTTTACAGCTTCAAATTTTTGCCACTTAGCGTAAAATTTTAAAGAAATACATTAGAATATATATTTTTTTTCTATCTACTTGGGCTATTCATTTAGGATTACGTCCTATCATTCTGTTCCGCTTATAGCAAGGTAGGCAGAGTGAACCTAGTGCTAAGAGTTAAGACACCGCTCAATGAAACATTGTAAATTAAATGGCTCGATTCGATTCAACGTCACGCGTTTTCATGTTACCAGAGCAATGAAATGAAAATAATACATTCCCCCGAGTGGTAATCGAACCCACAACAGGTACGATTACAGTAAGACGCTGTGCCACTGCACCACGAGGGCCGGCGGCCTCATACTCAATTATTATTACATAATAGTCCTTAACAAAGTTATATTATTAACCGCCATATGTTTATCAAACTTGTATAATTATTGTACCCTTAATACTGTCCCGCAGTGTACTTTGATGAGTTTTGGGTCAAATTGAAAGTTTGCTTAATTATTTGCCAAATATTTGGGGCACGTTTATTTCCTAACATCAAAGAACGTGTTTATATTGTCTAAAAATATATTATTATATAAATAGATATGAGATTGATTATGAATTTTTGACCCTTAGAATACTTTTTTTAGCTCCACGCAGAGGGAACTTGGGAACCTAGTGTTAAGATACTCTGTTCCCATTAAGACACTTCCATGTTCCATTTGCTGGCCGAATTCTGGAGGTTTTGCGTGTTCAGTAGTGGAACTCAACGCCACTCTTTGCTTTCTTACCAGAACGAGGAAAAAAAAATATTAAATATTTCATTTTGGAAACCGAACCCACAATATGTATGTCGCGTTTACTGTCGCACGCTTGTGATCATGTCACAGACAGACAAACAGAGTTACTTTCAAATTTATAATATTAGTATGGATTGTTATTATAGGATAGAATAGAATGTATATATGTATAATATTAATAGGATATCCACAAAGCTCCTTTTAACGCGTTACTCAAAGCTCTCCAGTTAATCCGATGCCCGGAGCCCCGGAGCGGTTGACTCGGCCAACTTGCTCAACTTTAATTAATTACTTGAATTTGGTTTTAGTGTTTGTCTTGTGAAGTCTTGCCGGTCGCCAAGCGCAAAGGTGCAGCGTGTCGGGATGCTAAATACTTGTATATATTTTTTCTTATTCAGGTTCAACCGCCGCCCTCCAACCAGGTGGACCGACGACCTTATGAAGACAGCGGGAAACCGCTGGATTCAAAGGGCGCAGGACCGGACGGAGTGGCGAGCATTGGGGGAGGCCTATGTCCAGCAGTGGACCTTAAAAGGCTGATGGATGGATTCAGGTTCATGCTGTATCCCGCAGATATAGCAGTATAGGCAGAGGGGACACTAGGTTCCCAGGCGGTATACAGCGCAGTTTACAGAGTAAAGCTAAAGAATTAAATATGACATAAAAATATTGAGGCCTTCATCGATCACCACTCGGAGAAAAGATTATATTTAAATTATTTTCCTTTTCCTGCTCTAGTATCACAATGTGCGGCGTTAAGTTACGCTGCGAAACTGGAACCGATGCGTAGTTGCGTCGCAATGGCAAGAAATCAAAAGTTACCAAGAGATAAGTAATTGTATACAATAGCTTAGTTAACTTGAGTTAGGTTTTAGTATTTATATGTGTTAATACCTAGATTCACTTCTACCACGACTTAGTACTAAGGTATTAATGCGAACTCCATTAGTGCTTTTAATATGGATACGCTATTATTTTTCTTTATAATTTTTTATGCTTCATATTATGAAGCTAAAGATATTGTTTGGTTGGACGCGCTAATCTCAGGAACTACTTGTTTGAATTAAACAAATATTTCATATCATAAAGGTTCTGGTAAAATTAGTCGGTAGTATTAGTTGTATATTAATTTAACTTCACGCTCTATCCCGCATATAGCAGAGTAGAAACCTAGTGTCATGACACTCTATTCTTCACGCACCGCCCTACGCCCTTTTCTCCACAACACAACGCCAACCTTTCGTCTTATTGTTAGAGTGAGTAAAAAAATTAAATAAAAAGGACCTTGTAAACTTTAGGCGGAGGTACAAATTCCGCTACATAAAATATTTTAATACGTTTTTTTTAAAGTATCTTAAGTAAATATTCTTAAGTTTCTTGTATTATCCACACAAATCTTTCGTTACAGATCCGGCTCATTACCGTCGTTGCAGTGAATCAAGGGTACTATTTTAATTGTTCCTGCGTGGCCCATTCACAATGGATCGGCAGTTCGTAGCCGGTAGTCGGGTAGTTTGCGAAATACCGAACTATAATGATTTAGATGTTTGCCTTTGACACTGCTGGAGTAAAGGGTGTTTTGGCTGTATGAGGTGGATGCGGGGTTGATTTCCTAAGAATAATTTTTAAATATAGTAGTGGGTTCAATTCCCACTCACGAAAATAAATGATTGCTTTGCAGGCAAAGGTCAATTCAATTTGTAATGTCTCATAAATTGGACAGCACATGAGAAGCGGAGTGTCTTAGCCTAGGTTTCTTCTGCCTACTGTACTATATATGAGACACAACATGAGTATTTAAAAATTATGTTTGACTCACATGGAACTAAAGGCGGATATCAACACCGCACTTTGCCTTAATGTACAAGAGCGAGGAAATGATTAATACCCCCGAGTAGAAATTGAACCTATAACCGTCGCGCTTACAATCAGAAGCTTTACCCACTGCACAAAAACAGCTCCACATAATATATTTTAATAAATTTTTTGTAGGTAACACTTCATGGCACCGCACGATGGTCTAAAATAAAATCTTCACAAGTAAAATCTTCAAACAATAAAATTATACAATCTAAAATAATTTTATCTCATAATATTTTATACCCATATATGTACATATATGTCGTGGTGGCCGGTGGGATCAAAGCCAACTAGACCCGTAATGCTATAATAAAAGGTTAGCAGAAAACCAAAATTTAATTTCATGGAAACTACATCGAATAAGGGGGAAATTAGCTAACAATGTATTTTCACGTGTCCTTGAATTATTTATACTGGATAAGTCTGTTAAATTTTGTAGGTTCAAATCGTTTTTATTATAATAAATTCCAAATATTATACAAAAAACCTTTGCTCTATATTCCACATATAGGCAGAGGTAACTTAGTGTTAAAATACTTCATGCCCATTTTTCATTCAATTTTGGTGACATTGTGTGTTGAGCAGCGAAATTCATCGCCGCGCTTTACCTCGTTGCTTAAGGAAAGCCGTAATAAAATGAAAATATGAAAAAATAAGTCCCCACGAAGTGAATCGAACCCACAATCGTCGCATCGTTACAGTCGCACGCTCCGTGCCCCTACGCCCCGACGGCCTTTCTTGAAACAGACATTAAAAAATCTAATTTCTAAAACTAATCATTATACATTTATAAGTAATTATTTCATAATTTCTACTTTAAGTTTCGACAAGGAGTGGGCGCCGCTATCTTGCGGATATAACATTTGTGTAATACTCATTGTTAATACAAACAAACTTTCTAATTTACCTAAAAAAGGAACTTATTAAAAATGTCATCGTAACTTTTAAGAGGAAGGTGGGTGTCAATTGCGATAGATTATTTTTAGCTAGCTTAGTGATTATAATGGAATTAAATGACATAATTTCACGCTGTACTGAGAACCCTCCCGCATGTAGCAGGGTAGGCGAAGGGAACCTAATGTTTGTAGTTCGATACGATGTAGAATTTTGTTAACTTTCGTCTTCTAATAACATTATTATTTTAAACACAATATTCAACCAATTTTTTAAAACACTTATTTTGTAGAAATATTTCCGAATACATTTTATAGTGACACCTATACGAGTATACCTTTTTTATTTATAAACCGATTGAATATTTCATTTTCTCGGGTGGGGATCGAACATACAACCAGTCGTGCTTAGTGCCCCTGCGCCACGACGGGGCTCATCCAGCACTATATACATTTGTGTTAAAAAGGTTCTGATATGATACACGGCGCGGTCGGCAGCGGTCTTTGCGGCGATACGCTTTGCAAACTTACATCATACTCATGGGCCATAGCTGGTCGAGTTCATAATAATTACAATATTAATTTATCGTCGCTGTGGTGGAACGCCTGACTGGTAATACGATGGTTGTGGGTTCAATTTCCATTCGAGGTTATGGATTAATATCGTTTTCGTCAATCCTGAAACAAGACAAAAGCGCGGCGTTGAGTTTCACCAACGTGAATTAACGTGAGTAACCTGGTAAAACCAGACTCTGTTCTCCAGTTTCCGTTTGAGAGATTTTGGAGACATAGCTTGTTAAGTTTAAGGTGGAACTGAACACCGCATTTGATCTTGTTACCCGATATTTCACCAAAATTCATTTCACCAATTGGGAATTGAACCCATGACTGTTACAGTCGAAACTGCGCCACTGCGCCGCGAAGTCCTCTAAAATCCATTACAATAACTTTAAAAGTACAAAAAATAACTTAATATTAACTGTTGTTCGTAAATAACAAAAGTTTAAATTTTTATTTGTATTATCTTTATAAAGTAAAGAGAACAACGAAATAGGTTTGAGCGTAAGGAAGCTCCAGTTGTAGTAATGTATGCGTTTGTGCTTTGAACAAAGCTGCTTATAGGGTGTACGTGCATTGTGGGTTTTGTGGATATATTATTTAAAAAAAGGTTCCTTTAATATTTATAATTTTAGACCGTTATATTTCAAAAATATAAATAAAATATTTGTTTTAGCTTTACGCAGTATCCTGCACATTACAAAGTAGGCAGAGGAAAGCTGAAAATTTAATGTTAATTTTGTGTTACACTCTGCACCCCATTAAGACACTTCCATTCTCCACTTTCCGCAAATTCTAGAGGCATTGTGGGTTGAATAGGGAAAATTGTCGCCGCGATTTGCTTCGTACCGGAGCGAGGAAATGAAAATATTATACTGTTTGTACTGTCAACTAGGTTCCCTATGCGAGAAAAATAAAAGTAAATTTACTAAAATGCATATCATCTCTAAGAACTACATCCCACAGTCACCCCACCAAAGGCCTCCCGCCACCAAGTCACATAAAACTTGCACTATAATGCAAAGTTTGGCAACTAACTAAACGCGACAATAACACGGGATGAGCCACCAGAGATGGCACGAGCTAATGAATGCCCAAAAATTATATCGTATAATAACTTAAAATGGTATTTAATTTTAGGATAGCTGACTTTATATACGAGAAACGGAAATGAAATATTTATTTCAAATTTATATTTCCATTTCTTCGCTCTGGTGTCGAGACAAAGGGCGGTGTTGAGTTCTAGGGCAGTCTCCAAAATGGGGAAAGGAGTATCTTAACACTAGGTTCCCTCTGCCTACCTTACTATGTGCGGGATATAGCGTGAAGCAGATTTATTTATTATAACTTGCGCTGTAGATAGCGCTACTCATATAGAATTTTTTAACGCCATCTATTTATAAATAATCGAACTATTTAGTCATAATTCTAAGAGTCAATATCAGTTTCAATATTCTTTTAATAGATGGCAAGCTTGTCCAATATTGCAATTTTCAAGAAAAAAAAAACAATAATTAGGCAATCAACAATTACAAGTAATATCGTAAAATTTTAATTTAAATTTTAATTAAATTCTAGATTACTAAGACACCCCATTGACCCAGCCACTGTACTCGTATATACGTATATATAGTTGTAGTACATACTAGTTGGCACGACTCTAAAATTAAATGTTATAACTACAGGTATTACTTTTCCCACATAAAAAAGAAATCTTCAATTAATGTTCCCATCTCAAACATAAAATTGAGTAAATCTTCTCAAAAATACGTATAAATATGAATTTACAGCGCCTCCGTTGAATAAAAAAATGCAAAACGATCGTAAATGTATACAGCCTCTCTCTAAGGAGTTTAATATGTACTTCAACGTTATTGTAGCGTGCCCCCGACAGGAATTCAACCTTATACCTATTAGAATAGAGGTGAAAGCATTTCATTAGAATACAAAATTGTCAGGCATTAAGACCGAGTTTATGGTTATTATAGAATTTTTCGCTTTTTAATTTTTGATTTATGAACAATTGTTTCGTCATTGCGGTTCAGTACACTAGTATTTTTTTCTCTACGTCATCTTCATCTAAATGTCCCCGTCAATTGAATTGAATTGAATTGAAAATAAATCAAATATAAATTCAATTATATCTGATTGATGATATATATCTTTAAAATTTCCTGTATATAGTAGGAGATGCAGAGGGATATTATTCAGAAATTGTTACGCACACCGCCTAATTATGGTGAACATACGCAAATTCTTCAGATACGAAAGTCAACGTCGTGCATTGTCTTGTTACCCAAACGAGATATGGAATGTAATTTCCCTTAAGTCAGAAACGAATCTACCACCGTTGGTTTTACAGTCAGTCACTTTACCGCTGCTCTACTACAGCCACTATAGAGAGACTAATTTTAATATTATCACTGTCTCGAAGTCAATGATTGCTTGAAGCAACGGTCTCATTGCTTTACATACATTTACATAGATTTCACATACATATATGCAAGGACTTAGGGTACGGGTGGTTCGAGCCCACTTCAGAAGTCTTGTGCCCACCCTAGAAATTTTACTAGGAATAATGAACCCTGAAAAATTAAAAACATACCTTTACACGAACAGATGTGTTTAAAGCTAACTTGGCCTCCCCTCTAGATACGCCCATGGATATATGTTTCTATTTTATCTTATTATACATATATTTATTATTAATTCTATTCCCTCGAATGGAGATTGAACCTACAATTATCTCGTATATAAGAGCATTTAGGCAATTAATAGTAGAAAACTAGTGCTAAGACACTCCGTACCTACTTTTCATCACAAATTTTGGATATTTTGTATGTTGAGTGCTGTAACGTTACGCTGCGCATTGTTTTGCTACCAAAGAAAGAAAATGAAAATAATTAATTCTGTTGCGTGAGAATCGAACTCACAACCGTCGCGTTACCAGGCAGACGCTTTCTCACGATTTAATACTTACAATTTAAAGCTATACTAAAACTAATCTTAACAAACTCCTATTAAAAGGTCAATATTACCACTTTATAGAAGAAGTTAAGGAATAAATCACATATAATGGTTACCATTTTGACAAATTAATATTTATAGTTAGACTTTTGACTTGAATAGCAATTTTTTATACTACTATTTGTTATGTATGTTATTCTGTTTGCTTTTTTCGGAAACCAAGTATTTTTTTATAGTAATTTCATTAGAAAATCGAAACTATCTACGTTGAGATGCTCCACTGCGGAGAGTGGGAAATGGAATTGTTTTGTCTTAATGGTAACGAAGTGTCTGAACAGTAAGTAGGTATGTGGGATATAACGTGAAGTTAAAAAGATAAAGAGAGAATACGTGTAAATTGGCGGTACCAAATGCGAAAACGAAAAATAATCTCCCTCAGTGGAAACTGAACCCACAACTTTCGCGCTAACAGCCGCTGTGTCATTATAAAATATCTTTCTTTTAAGAAAAATGTTCCGAAGTGATATTCTAATTTCCATACACACGAAGTGAAGCCACGCGCTAGACCTAGTACGTAAGTGTATATCTGTATCGAATCGCATCGATTGTCGTGAATTGTCCGTAAATGGCGCGACTTAGGGCCAATCTTCTGTACTAATACTTAAGCAGGGTGAGTAGCGTCAGCAGAAAAATTAAGCTTTTAATAAAAAATATATATAGTAGTAATTTTTAACAACATACCGCCATTATTCCAGGCCCTTTGCTATAATAATAGAAAAAATAAAAATAATTAATGACGGTTTTAGTTAATTTACTTTCTGCCAATAAAGCTTAGTACAAAAGTAATCAACAACAACTGCTAACAAAGCAAAGGGCAACGTTGGGTTCTGCCACTCAACACACATTGCTTCGATAATTTGGCGGAAAGGGCGGAACGGAATGTCTTAACACAAGTTAAAATCTGCTCATCCTGCTGTGTGATGATGAATTCGAATGATTTTTTTATTACTTGACTCTAGGAACAACAATAAACATGCTTCCATTACCTAACAACAAATTCACCATATCTACGTAGGGTAGGTAGGGTAAATACTAGCAAAAAATAAAAAAAACAAAACATACTAATATATTCAACCGCTTCACATGCTAACGCTACCGAGTAAACCGGCTCAAGATATTTCGCCCATTAAAGCTTCGGAAAGTGGGCTCCGACCCTGGAATTTTACTAACACCCCCTCGCTACCAGATTAAACTGTTTTTGAAACTTCAATTACATTTTGGTTAATATTGTTTCGAGTGTTAATCTCCTTGATTTTGGTATTTTAGTGTTTTGTTTTATTAAAGGGAGGAGAGAAGATATTGTATATTCAAAATTATAATTGGAGTGGCAGTGTAACTTATATATTGCTTTATTACATTAGACAGAGAGTACAGAATACGGAGAGTCGATACAAAATAATGTACTGTAAAGTTTCATCTTCACCGTACGGTACATTTTGCGTGAGAGATAAAAATCATCTATCCATTATATGTTTAATTTTTTTATAACGACAATATTTCACGTAATCTTTCGACTCATCTTTCCTGGAAATCCATTCAAATTCTCCAAAATTCTATTTTTAGCGCTCACCTAAGGACGCTAACCTACCTGGAAAATTTCAAGACTGAAGTTTTCTTTAGGTATGTCAGTCATCTTACAGAAAATGAATAGAAATTCAACAGTTACATGATGCTAAGAAATAGTTGTCTATATTATAAACTCTTTCCTTCATTTGTTCGTAGGTTCCTCGGGAAGTGCAGAAGAGATACGAAAATGGAAAAGGACAAGGAGGAGTACAATACAGACTATAAGTAGATGTTACATAAAATTATGTCAAACCCAATAGAAATATAAAAAAAATATATTAAAAAACAGTAAATTACGAGATAAAAATGTAAGTCATTTACCAAAAGGGAATTTAAATTATACCTATATATAAACGGACCTCCGATCTGGTGTTTGTTTAGGACCGTTTAATGTAGGTCAGGTAATTACTTATGAGGAAGGAATTTCCTCTACTGGAAAAATTTGTAGCGGTCCTGGATACTAGTGTTTTGACCTGATTTCGTTTATGCTTTTGGTGATATAAATACCATTTTTTTCTTTAGCTTCACGCTTTATCCATCTAGGGTAGCCAGAGAAAACGGAGACTTACATCTCTACGTCTTGCATCTCAAAACTATTGAACAAGAAATTACTTCCACGAAACCTGAACCTACCCGTAAGACCTATTTTGTTTTTCATTGTTATAATTAATTAAAATAATTCATAATTGGTAGTCGTAATTAGTTTTTGTTTGTATTAACTAATAAAGTAAGCCTAAATAAATAGACCTTGTACTTTTATGGAGCAATATTTAAAACTTGTACATTATTTATTACATTATAAATATTTGTTAAGTTATGTTTTCACCAAGTTTAATTTTCTGTGTTTTAGCGGCTCGCTAAACATTGGTGGTACATTAAATGTCTTCAGGCTAGAGACAAATCTTCAGGCTAGACAGAAACAATGTCTAGAGGCTAGAGAGTTTATAGTGAAATATTTATTTAAATTTATATTTTCATTTCCTTGCTCATTCGTCGAGGCAAAGCGCGGAGTTAAGTTCTGTCACTCAACACGCAATGCTGGAAGCTTTCAACGGAAAGTGGATAATTTTAATTTTCTTACCCTAATGACAAGACAAACAGCGCTTGGTCCGCCACGAAAATTTGGTGGTACAAGGGGAACGGAGCGCCTTAATATTTGGTTCCCTCTGCCTTCCCTACAATATACAATATGCTACAATGTGAAGTTAATAAAATAAAGAAAATTAAATAGATCTCATAAAACAAACAAAAACTGTAACAGAGCAACCCTTCCGCAGTAATTAACGGCGAATGAAGCAAAAAATTCTCATGATTGATGTTACGAGTTGACGGGACCATCCAATATATTTTTTACTTTTCAAATTTCGTTTATATTTGTAATTTAACCTACTTTGGAGATGAAGGTTATTTTTACATAAGAAAATTATTAAATAGACGGGTTAATTAGGTCGTCGTGGCGCAGCAGCACAGCGTCGTACAGTAAACGTGACTATTGCAGGTTCGATTCCCACTTGAGGAAATAAATTTCATGTATTGTCTCAAATTGAACCTAAGTGGGAAACGGAGTGTCTTAACACAAGGTTATCTTAGTTATTTTAGGTTTATTATGCGGATGCAGTGTGAAGCTATAAAAAATATAATAAAACTAAAGGCATAATCCAAAGTTTAATCGATAATCTAGAAATTTACATACAAACATGCACGGCGTTAAGTTCCGCCGAGCTCAACATGTAGTGCACAGTTTGATATTGAAAAAAAAAACAATACGAATATATTTCAAAAAGATATCTATAAACAAAGCCTTAAATGAAATATATAAGATTCTAAAAACGTTATTGCCAATATTTTTGAACGTTGCTGAATGAAAAATTGCAAGCTATGATTAATGTGGGGTGAATTGAGACGGGTATAACATATCCTGTGGAGTTTGACCAGCATAGCAGTACGGTATTTTACTTCGTTTTATTGTAAATTGAGAGTATCGTAGTATAGTGGTTTAATCCAATAATGAGTAAGTAGAGGAAAACTGGGAACTTCATATTCAGACACTTCGTTACCATCAAGACATTTCCGTTATTAACACACTTTTCACGGTTTTCTTGAGGCATTTCCTATTGAGATTTGAAATATTTATTTTAAATTTATATTTCTATTCTTTCGGTCTGGTGTCGAGGTAAAAGGTGGCGTTGAGTTCCTCCACTGAACAAATAATGCCTCCAGAATATGGCGGAAAGTGGGGAACGGAGTGTCTTAACACTAGGTTCCCTCTGCCATTGTCTTTTTAAAAGCGCAAAGCTACGTTGCCAATGTGAAAAAATATACATATATCTAGCTAGAGTAAAAAGAGAAAAATTTAGATTTCAAAAACGAATATTTCGTATGAAATATGAATAAAACCGGCGAGCGGTAAACGCGGCGGATGGTGCGGGTTCAACTTCCTATCGACGGAATTATTTATTTTATCTCTAGCAAAGTGCTGAAGCGCGATTTTAAATTCCGCCATTCACAATAATGTTAATCACTCATTATGTTTTGCAAATTGGGCCGTGTATGGGGAGCTAAAAAAAAGACTATCCGTCTTTATACTAGGCTCCCTTTGTGATCTCTTTACCCTCCTTCATACAGCGTGAAAAAATATAAATATACAATACAAGACCCTGTATTTATTTGTAAACAAAATTAACAAATATAAAAAACAATATTTCATATAACTTCGAAATGAAACTAACTATATCAAATATTTGTAGGTTTAATAAAATCTTCATTGAATCTAGTCACTCAATCGTACTACTTATTGTGTCGAACAAAATATTGCCATAACTCTGTGTAGGGTTGTCGACTGTGACATTTTTGGATATTTTTCTTAGTTTTTTAATGTAATCAGTTAATATATATCAACTTCAACATGAATACTATAATTATTGTGAAATTTTATGTGAATTAAGAAATGAATTTATTTATGTTTAAACTAGTCGTCACCCAGAACTCTATGTGGGTGGACTCTAATAATGGAAGATTCCATTTATACCGTTGCCGTAGGATGGAAGAACTCTATTCAATTCTTTAAAACCTTTTCTATTAGATTACAGGAATTTCCCTCGTTAAAAACAAGCAACAGGGGATTTCTCGACTTCCTTATGATAAGGAAAAAAAGGAGTTTAAATTTTACGTCTTAAAATCTGCGCAAATAGTTTCCAGCGGATATGATTAAAAAAATAAAATTAAAAACCACGAATAAACCGACAAATATATTATTATATAGCATCAACCCTGGGTGAAGGCGTCAAAGCCGTAACAATTGTCTCTCACAAATATTATTATTACATTGCTTCTGTTTTTGTTCTATTCTTTCTCTCACAGCGAATAGAAAACGTTGTCCCAGTCGTATAGAAAATAAGTGTTATTAAATAAATACAATAAATACTTGTATTATTAATAAAAACCAGTATCATATCAAAATTTTTATAGGCCTTCGTAGAACAGCGTCTGGCTGAGAACGCGAGCCCTTTGGGTTTGATTCGCACTTGGGTAAGAGACTCATTAGCATTTCCTGTTCCTGTGAGAAGACAGAGCACGGTGTTGGTTTCCGCCACTCTATGTGACTCGAAAATTATTCCGCAAGTGGGGAATGGAGTTTCTTACAAAAACCTTTTCTCTCTACCCTGCGGGATACAGTGTAAAGCTAATAAATATCCCACTGTATCCCGCATATAGCAGGGTAGGGCAGAGTGAATCTAGTGTTAGGACACTCCATTTAAGACCAAATTAGGAAAAAAATGCGCTGCATCCCGCATGTAAAGTATAGTTAAAAAGAAATTATTGATCGAGATTGTAGCGCGGACAACAAAAAAGGTCACGTTAAAATCCAATTAGCAAATGGCGATGGGAGGGCTTTTTCTTTACGTTTTTAGCTTTAAGGCTTCAACGCTAAATTTGTGATTCGTTGAATGAAATATTTAAACAGAATTCAACTTGGTTTCACTTTTTTGGGATAAAAAGGCGGAGATTGAATTGAAATTTTGAAATTTTTTACTGTTTTTAGTTTAGATTTTATATTCCGCATACCTTGCTAGGGTATGTTTCGTTCTAATATAACAAGGCACAGCGCGGTATTGACCCCCGCCACTCAACACACAATGTGTCGAGCGGCGCAAAGTGGGGTACGGAGTGTTTAACATTAGGATCCTTCTGCCTACTAAGCCTACTAAGTTGTCCCACATTATATATTCTTCCTATGACCTTCTTTTATGAACTATCTAAGGCAAACATAATTTTCTATTAAAAGTAATGTTTCCGAGATTCGTACGCTTAACCATTCAAACTCCCTAGCTTTATATTAGATATTATATATGTATAGTATAGATATATGCACCATGTCTAATAAACAATATTAATATGTATCTATCCGTTAATTTCCACTCTTTTTTGTCGTATGTAATTACAGCACCCTCTTCAAGGGATAACATTATGGTTTTTCCGCCCTATTCAAACGTGTTTAATAGCCTTAGTATGGGAAAATGTGACTTTTCAGTTTTCACATTATGGCTTAGTTTATGCACGATTAGTTTTCTATGCTTCTTTTTTTCGCTCCGTCTATATAAGCTTATTTGAGCTAAATTCTTTATTCTGAATGTTAGGTTGAGGAGAACTTAAAACCAAGACACTTCGTTCACCATTTTCCGCTCATAATAAATGACTGAAATGAAATGACCGAATGGCGTAGGAATGTAGAGCTGGAACTTTATCTACTTTATTCTTAGTAGAACGAGAAAAACCAAATAATTCATTCTCGTGAGTGGGAACAGAACCAACAACCATCGTTTTAATAGACGACGCCCTACGCCACTACAAAACACAAAACGGAGATTTATATCACCAAAGTTATCCATCCCAGAGGGATTTAAAATTTAGATATAGATTACTATTAAATTTGACATCACCAAAACATTATAATGGCAATGATATACATCGTAATACAACTTGTTTGTTCAAATTAACTATTCATAATGTGTCATTACATGTAATGAATAATAGATTAGCGTTGACGTTATATGTTCAGTTGTGAGCCTGGTTCACACAGACGCTGATAGGCGTCTTTATGTAGGTCTGGCTTTATATTAGTTACGGAGAGAGCTATGTCACTATTATTTTTTTTAATAATTTATCATTTATATCATATCATTCTTTTTTAGTTATTAGCGGAAAATAAAAAATAAAAACACTAAAGTATAAGGCCGCTGTGCTAACATGAGATATGTCACGTAGAGTGGACGATAATCTCTACCGATTGAACTCAAAATTGTAAAAGGTGAATGAAGAACGCGAGACGAGCTGGATTGTTATAGGGTGGTGCACAATATCAAGAAATAGGCAAGACTGGAAGAACTGGAGATAGGCCTTTGCCCATGAATGAAAAAGTACAGGCTAGTATAATATTATAATAATAAGCGCATTGAGACCAGGCATAGCGCAGGAACACAAGCTTGTAACTGTAAGCGAGACAGGTCCTAAAACGTCTAAAAATCAGCGTCTTGTCTTCTTACCAGAACAAAAAAATTAATAAAATTTATTCTCTCGAAAGGGAAATATAAACTACCAACAAAAACTTTTAAAGATTAATTAAATTTCTTAAAATATGTCACTGTCATTAAAAAGTAAAAAACACTTAACACTAGATTTTTCCCTACTCTCCCTACAAAATCTGAATAATATGAGAAAATAAACATATAATTAATCGTCTAACTCGCCGACATCTAATTACAAGACCAGCTACTCAGCTTAACCGAGACAGGCGTCAGGAAGTACTTTAGTTCTGTGCCAGCAACTAGCGTCATAACGAGGTGATGTCGCTTAGAACATGTTGCAGCTGCACTCAGAGACACTGATATGTTAAGTTATATTAAAATGTCAAAAGTGTATCGCTTCACGCTGAGGAAATCTAATGTTACGACATTCCATGCATAATACATAAAATAATTATTGTTCTTAGCAAAGAAGCCAGAAAGAATGGAGCGCCAAACGACCTCTGCGCATCTCCTTCGCCGTCAACCGGGATATCCCTCTGAATCTCTTACCACTCCCTCTTACTTCATAAATCTCCTCTGACATACTTTTGTCACTCATTTTCTCATACAATAATATATTATAAAACACATATTACTTGTATAAATACTTTAATGATAATTACACAAAATTAACAATTAATTATTTATTTCACCGCAACCCGAATGTATGGGGTTGATTAAATGCTTTTTCTATGGCGAGTCAATTAAATTGCTACGTTTGCCTTCGGGGAGTGTGGAGTCCAAGTGATAGGACTTAGCTTCTTCCCGCTCTCATATGCTAAGTGACAGAGTTAACTGACCGCAGGTACAGTGAGTTACATCGTTACAATTACAGTATATAATATCATCTAGAGTCTTGACAAATGGATTTCTGATGATTTTTTATCAATTTGAACCAGTAGTTCGTAATATTAGCGAGCTCAACCAAACAAACTCTATAAATGTTATATTAAACCGTCACGTTTACACATGCTTTACCGTAGAGCTCCAGCAGCCTCACAAATTAGTAACATTTTTTATGTTTTTTTTTCGTAAAGTAGAAACATTATTCTCCACAAAATTAATATTATTATGTATTTTACATAAATACATACCTTCCACCTTAGTGTATTATTTAATACAATTCCTCAAATAGGAAAAAAAATATCTTATTATCGCTATAAGCTTATATATTAGAGACTGTAATTGATTATGAAATTTTAATGGTTAGTTGTGGAACTCCCAATCACTTAGCATTGTGTTTGTAAACGGCTATACTCTGTCTAATGTGAATAATAAAACTTATATTAATTCTTTATGGTCATTTTTTCGTTTCTCATTTATTTTAATCGCTACACATAGTGACGCATCTCTCTGTTCACTACAATTTTTGCACTACATAAATACATCTGAATTTGGCCGACAAATCACAGTGAAGTTTTTTACTTTATAAGTGATACTTGAGGGTTTAATTTTCTTTCAAGGGAACGATTCAATAATTTAAATTTTCCGATCTTCGTCGCTTTGACATTTGAAAAAAAGAAATATGAACTATGAAAAAATTTGAATGTCCCATTCGTAAATTATTTTATAATTGAAATAAATAGTCGAGGCGATCATGGCACAGTTGTAGAGTGTGTGATCGTAATAGCTTTGGTTTTGGGTTCAATTCCCATTCAAGGGACACTTCAGGGAAATTATATTGCACTCCTCGCTATATACGGATCAACGGTGACCACGTCGTAACTGTATCATATATTTTCTATACATGTATATATGTATAGAATAAACACTCGTCTGTTTGTTGATTGAATTTTTAATATTTAATGTATTCCCAATAGTATGTGATTTACTGAATGAATGGTTTCATCTATATATAATAGTACCTTTGGGCTTTTAGTACCAGTTTCTATAAATAGGTATTGAATTGTTCCAAATGTAGCCTTCGTGTAAATTGTACATACCTATATTCGATTCTATAGTGGCCTCCATTAATAATATAAATAGGATTCATATTAAATAACATAGTAATTAACATTCTTTCAATACAAACAAACCAATGCCGCGAAATTAATATTATAAAGATAAATAATTTTTAAATTGTCTACACCTACAGAGTGTAAAACGTAAATAAAGTAAGTCATGTCAGTGAAGAAGTAAAAATCATACCAATCAGTCGCATTAATTCACGGGTTTTATTTTATATATTTTTTTTTACACTTAAAGCTTTAAGCGAAGCTCGACTGACCAATTAAAAATAAATTACGTACTACTAAAGTAGCTTTAGGGCTGTAACATAGAAATTGTGTTTTTATCAAACGCATCAAAATTTGAACGTAGCGGTTTTGAACCTGGCTCTTGGAATTCGATCATGATTGATTCCCGCTTTCAACCTCTTTCATAAAGCGTGGTGTTGAGTTCTGTCACTCGACACGCACTGCCTCGAGAATTCAGTAGAGTGGGGAACGGAAGTGTCTTAATGTTAAAATATCTTAACACTAGCTTCTCAGGTTCCCTCTGCAAATAAAACAATTCTATACAAGTCCTGATAATATTCTAAGTGTACCACTGAACCATATGGTAGTTTAATAACACAGCATTTTTATATACACTACACAGCCCTACCAATAGCTAGAGCTACAGAAAATTCAACATAAAATATGCCGTTATGAAATTCTCACGTCCTGATTTTAAAAGATCCCTATGATTTATATATGTATGTATACAGATATGGTTCTGTAAAAAAGTGCCCGAGTTTTTTTACTGTAATCATGAGTTTGACTCTTTTTTGGTAGGATTTAAAGGTACCGTTTATTTAATAATCAATGTTTCAAATTTGGTTGGAAACGGATGGTTTTATACTAGGTTCTGTCTGTGTAAAATGCTATATGTGGAATATAGTGACAAGCTTTTATACTACATAAGGATTTTTATATTCTTTTCAATATTTTCAACAATTTACATATTAGGTTTCCTCTCTTGCTAGGGAGTAGGGTATGTGAGACGTCATGAATCTGAAAAAATATATACATATTTTGATAAGTAGATAAATTTCCACTCAAAAGATAAGGACTCCGTGGCGCAACGGTAGCGCGTCTGACTCCAGATCAGAAGGTTGCGTGTTCAAATCACGTCGGGGTCAACGTTATTTTTTTATTTGATTATTATTATTTATATTTCTTTTTATTTACATATTAATTGTTGTCATTAATAAACTCATTAATGCCTTCATTATTTTTTAATTATCTTTTATTGAAGAATCATATTATTCATGTTGATGTTTTATATTTTGCTGTAGTTTTTGTCATTTTTTGTTCTGGGTTTATTTTTCAATATTTGTTTATTATTTTATTCATTATTTATTTTCACTAGAGGACTAAAATATAGAACGATGGTAAAGTGTCTTAACAGTAATTCCTTTAAGTTCGTTTCAAGACAATAGTCCTAAAATAAAGTATTTTTGTGATAATTTTTCTACAAATTCTATTCTTTAATGATATAAAAGTAACAATTCAGTGGAGCTAAGCCAGTGGATGAAATCTGTACGCGGCAAATGAGAGTTTCATGACAAGACCTGTGTGTCAGGCGCTGGGTTCTTGTGGATGGAAGGTTCTTAAAATTAATGCCTTTTATTTGGTGTTTTTGAGACAGATTTAGTGATGCACCACAGTTTCACGATTTTGTCTCCATAGGGTTCCTTATTGTCCGTCGAATTCAAGAAGCATTGCGTGTTGAATTGCGGAACACTACGCCGCGCTAATGAAAAATTGAAAATTAAATATTGAATAAAAAAACATGATTTATTTAACAGATAAGTGATACTAATATCAAAATAATAATTTTATGAAATTGCAAACTAATTAAGTAGGTACTAGAATAAAGCACTAAATAAAAGATTGTAATATGACAACTTAAATATAATCCTTCCAACGAGTTAAATAGTTTGCCCTGTCTAACCTGCTACCATCAAGTGTGATCCCTTATTTAAATATACTAAATATTATAATTTAACAATTTCATGAACAACAATCACTAAAAAAGAAAGCTGTTTCCATATTTCATTCTTTTATTCTCGCTGTGACCGCGAGGAAGCATTATTAAAACATTAGTAGCAAGAAAAATGTATTTGTGACTCGAGTAGAGATGTTAGCACATTCACATTTAGCGACTTATTTGTTCTTATCTTTTTTAGAAAAAGTAGTCGCAGCGCAGGACATGTAGCGGGTTCAATTCCCATTGTAGTAAAATTAAATATTTAATATTTTCATTTGCTCGCTCTGATAACGACGAAAAGCGCTCCGTTAAATTCCGCCTCTCAATACGCAATGCCTGTAGAATTCGGCTGAAAGTGGGGAACGAATATTATACTCCTTCTGCCTACGCTATGGTATATATATTACTTGCGGGATACAGCGTAAACCTAAAAAACCAAAATAAATCACAATTAAAACAAACAAATATTATTTAAGATAATTGTATATTTAATTTTTTTTTTCCTTTTTAGTTAATTAATTATGCAAATTAAGTGCGGTAGTGTCCGAGCACAATTTTTAGTAATAGTTTAAATCTTAAACTACGGGATTTATCCTCTTCAGCTTAAAGCAAAAAATATATATACCCATAGTAAAAATATTAATTTTAATATCAAAATATGTTCCATTTCATACAAAACGCGTACGTAGTTGAGATAGCAGCAATCAGTAGGATCGCGTCGCATCTGATAAACGGTATTGCTTCCGAAAATGAGTAGCTTCATCGTCCCAATGTGGATAGATGCGATAAAACTTATATTTTATGTTCATAAATAAAAAATATAGGCTATCGTAGCATACATCGAAATGTGATGGCTGTAGGTTCAATTTCCATTTAACCATGCCATGAGGGTATATACAGGAAACCTTATGTAAAGACATTCTGTTCTCCGCTTTCTGTCCAAATTCAAGATTGATATTAATTGGTGGAACTCAACGACGCATTTTATTTTACCAGAGTCCGTGAGAATTGAATTCACAATAATCACGGCATCCAAGCACTATCAGATTTAAACATTGATTCTTCAATCAAAAACAATGAAATTCAATTTAAACAAAAACAATTTTCAAAACAAAGTCATCTAAAGTTCCACTCTATATATTCCTAGGTCGAAATTTAAGGGCCAATAAAAGGAAGTCGCGCGTGTAACATCCCTACGCCCAGCCGCCTGGAATAACTGCTATGCACTTCACTAGCATCGGGTTATTGAAAATTTAGATGTTTTTTTTTTCTATCATGTAGTAGTGTTTAAGGGGAATGAACTATTTTTATTTCCTTTTGATTGAGCTTCACCTCTTAACACACAATGCCTCGAAAATTGAATGGAGTGTTGTCCACACGCTGAAGAAGAATAGTATAATTAGTATTAATTAATTTACATACAAAGTTGACTTTCAAATAAATCATTAAGAGAGGATTTCATGAAATTCCCATGGAAACGAGAAATAACGAGATATTCTATTTCACGCTGATAAACTATTTCTACTACAAGCTGACAAAGTTGTGAACAACGACTAGTCTGAAGTAAGAAAGTAATTTTCAACTGGCAAGATTTGAAGCCACTACCTTTACTAAAACCTAATCGATGTTACCGCCAAATACTAGTGTCAATAAAGCAGCAAGCTCGCGACAATATCCGGCGGAAGTCCGATATAGCGATGTCCGATACACCACATCCGGTAGACTAAGTCATACCCTACGCCATCGCCGTAGCTTTCACATACATGCAGTCTAATGTATGCGGCCCAATGTGGTTATGGGTTCGATTCCCAATGTGGGAATATTTATATTTCAATTTCTTCTTCCTTTTACTTTTGTCCTTAGATAAATGGCGGTATTGAATTAGGTTACTTAATAGTCACCGTCTTATACAAAACTATTCGTCGCATCGTCCGCAATTATGTTTGCGGGGACTAAGACGTGAAAATCCCTTTGGTACGTCTTACCACATACACAATACTTCTCGTGTACCTACGGTTGTGTATTTATAGATATTTTATTTCATAGAAAATAAAACCATTAAAAACTCATGTTTGTAGCTTGTAGGCTTTACGTGTTAAATGGCAAAACTCAACGCCGGGCTTTGCCTCGTTAACGAGCAAAATATTTTTTGTTTTATTATATTACCTTATTCTACTAATTTAATAAATGTGAAGTTTTGTGAAGAGGAACGTTCGTTTGGACGGATTGAGATAAAACTTTACATACATACATAGCCTATATATAAAAATGACACATAGACCACAATTTATGTAAAGATTTTGTATAATTTGGCTATAATATAACAATAGGTTTAAGCAGGCAATCCCGCGCGTGTGTCACTAGTGTAAAATTTAAGTTAAGACGTCTGAACATATTACATTCGATTCTTTCATACAAAATTTATATGAAAAATCTCTTTTTCTTATATCTCTCGATAAAATTCAAAAGCTTCGTCTAAACGAGTCCAGTGGCCATAAAGTTTATCGATTTCACTTCTAAAACAAAGGCACCATAGTTCAGTGCCCGTCTGAGGACTTTTCTAAACGTCTGCTTTAATTTCATTAGTTATACATTTAGTGACAATTTAGTTTCATAGACGGGGGACACCTTTTTAAAATTGTAAATGATTTTAAAGTTTTAAATTGTTTTATATATATCTTTATACTTTAAATAATGGTTTAATTTGTGAAACTAAATCATCAATCCACGTTGTATCCCGTATATAGCAGGGTAAGCAAAGAAAACTTGGGAACCTAGTGTTACGACACTCCGTTCTTTACTCACCGTCTTATTTTCAGTCATTAGGTATTGAGTGGCGGAATTCAATGATGTGGTTTGCTCAGAACTATATCAATATTAGCAATATCAAAAGAATCCCTCTAAGAAATTTGAACCCACTACCATCACTCCAAAGAGTTTAATCACGTATCAGTAAAAAAATATTAAAGCTTTAATGTAAATTTAAATTAAAATAATACAAACACTTGATGTTAATTGTTGTAATTAAATGAAGTCATGCATAGTAACGTTAAAGTCATTTTCAAGAGGAAATGTCATTAACGTACGCCGCGTGCACTTTTTTTATATATATTTTATAGCTTTTATAAGCAATTTTATGCGTTTTGTCGCAAAACAGATAGGCTTGAAAAGGTAATCTAGTGTTAAAACACTGAAGGTTGAAAGGCAGAACTCAACGCCGCGCTTTGGCTCGACACCGGAGCGAAAAAGTGAAAATATAAATTTAAGTAAATATTTAATTTCCTTGAATGGGGAATTGAACCCACAACTAGTCGCATTTACAGTCACACTCTTGTAACTCCATTAGTTTATTCTCGTCCTCTGCTGGACATTGGCCTCTCCAAGGGCACGTCACTGAGCTCGGTCTTCGTTTCTTCCCATACGCCGTTATCATACGTTTTGCACATGACCACCTGCAAGGTGAATCCATGAACTGTTAAGTAGTTTTCCCTTCTTACTCTTTTTTCTTTTTCTTTCTTCCAAGACTAAATTTTTCTATGCACTTTATAGAAACTATTAAAGTCATGTAATAACATAGCCTTCTACGATTCTTTGTCGTTCTAAGCCGACAGTCTAAGTAGTTCTCGACATAAGTTAGTGTTCAATTAAACAATCTCTTCCGCTTCATAATAATAGTCGGTATAGATATAGATTTGCCTAACAAGTGTCTGTAATCGAACCCCAAATGACTTCAACAATTCATAAACCCTCAAACCCTTAATTACCTATCTTGAATGCAACATTGTAGGTCATAAATAAATAATCGCGAGTCTCTGTTCTGCGCGACTGTGCCGCTAATGATATTTCCTGTTGAGATGAAATGGATAGCTTTATACGAGATGGAGCTATTCTTTTGATATTTTCTTTTTTTTTTAGCTATACGCTGTATGCCAGAGAGCAGTGTAACCTAGTGTTATGACACATCGTTCTCCAAACACACTGCCCAATTTTCGAAAGCATTCTCTTGTTACCAGAACGAGAAAATGGAAAAAAAAATTGTTCTTTTAGGTAGAAATTGAACCAACACATCTTCGAAAATATATGACCTACAAGGTTGAGGTTCTCAAATAAGGGCCCGGAAATAAGCCAAAATGGTTCCAGAAAAGAATGGCACGGCAGCGTTTTGCTTCGAGCTCGACTTAATTCGCTTAATTCATTGGGTGCAGATTGAAGGGTCGATAAACGGGAAGGGTTACTAGATAGAGGAATTGAAAATATCAAGTATATCAACCCCCGAGTGGAAATTGAACCTAAAACTGTAGCGTTTATAGTCTCAAAATGCTTCTACGCTACGCAGCCTCTATAAAATGAGATTCAAATCTAATTTTTCTTTTTTAACAATTAATAATATTTGACAATTTATATATATCCGTACAAAGCCGTCCACGACGCCGTCCGCTGAGTAGCAAATGAATTCACTCACTCGTGCATTCTCTACTATTATTTAATAGCACTTTTGAAATTGTCTCACTTTTATTCTTTTTAACTATAAATTTTTACTTAAAGCTGGAGCGGGCGGTCCTCATTATAGTTTCAAAAGACTTAAGTGATTTGGGTACAGAGTGGAGTGGGAGGTCGTCGTGGTTGTAAAAGTAACTGTAACTGAGTTCGTTTCCCATTCGCGGTGATGAATTATTTTCATTTTTTCGCTCTGGTAACGAGGTCAAGCACGTCGTTGAGTTCTGCCCCTCAACACGCAGTTTCTCCAAAATTTTGATGTGTGTGTAGAAAGTGGGGAATGTACTATCTTAACACTAGGTTCCCAGGTTCCCTATGCCAAAAAAAAAGTAATTTATAACATCAACCAACCCACTAAGGCTGTAAGTTTAAAATAGAGCAACACTTATCTAAATGAATAAATTATTTCGTGATTTTCACAGTCATTACTTTGTTAATCTGGCACGGATGTCATCTCGTCTACGTTTTATGACAGACCTGGGACCGGCTTTCTTTAATGGCTTCTGTGTATTTTGACATTTTTATTATTAATTAAGTATAGTAGTATATTCCGCAGAATACCGTAAAATTATATTTAGAGTTTTAAATATTGAGTATAAAATTATATATATTATAAGTACAGATTCGTTTCGCCCTCGTGGTAGTACAGGAAGACATAGAAAATTAAATATAATATTTTTTTAACTGCCCGCTGTACGTCTCACCTATAGCAGGCTAGGCATAAGAAACCCAGTGTTAAGGCACTTACACTGTTTATAGATATTCTCTAGGTATAGCTTTTGCCAGACTTCTAAATAATATTTCTAAACGTATCCAAAAAGGCAAGTAAGTAAATTAACAAGAATACAGCTGTTAGTTCCAGTATTATAATCGGAACAGCCCCGCCGGGTGTCCGTATCGCTACAATTTCGGTAACGACGCCGAGGGGACGTATATATACGTCAACGCGCTTTGTTCATATGAGAAGATGGATACTGTGTTTCTTTTGTATGCCAATTTTTTATATCTTATTGAAATTTATATAATACATATATATTTAAGAATACAAGGTTATAGTAAACTTGGCGTAGTTATGATTGTATGGGGGATAGTTGTTGGTTCGACTCCTACTCGGGAGTAAGGATTAGTGGTAGCGCGGCGTTGTGCTCTGCAACTTAATATGTCAAGGGATATATGCGTCAACACGCCTTGTTTATATAAGAAGATGGATACTACGTTTCTTTCGTATACTTTTTTTTGGAACAAAGTTCCTTACGGCAGACTTGGAAGGGATAGGGATTTCGCTGCGTGACCGAACTGAAAAAAATGTGATAGTAAAATGCGTGGAATAAAACCGTTAAATGAGACGTGCGCAGGCGCGACAGTCGCATACACAGACGAGTAGTGTATAATACCTTTCTCTTTCTCCCTCTTTCTTTTTTTAGTTGATAATTTGAATTACGATGTTTTTTTATTTTAAGTAATTTATTATTTCCTAAAATACTGAATTTCCTAAATACTTTCTTGTACTTAAATAAAAACTAATCAGCAAAATTTAAGAGAAAAATCAAGAAAACCTACATAAAATTGAGCACGACTTTTTTTGCAATTTGTGTCGATTCTACATTAGCCGAAGGAACTTCGTTCCTACCTGGTGTCCCACGACACCACATTATAATTTTTTATTATGTAATTGAAATTTACATAATAATATACCTACATTTGAGAACTTAATAGACTTGGGATGTCATAGTTTTGGATTCGATTTTCATTAAATTTCACGCTGTATCCTACACATAGCAAGGGTATTCAGAGGGAATCTGAGGGCCTAGTGTAAAGGCACTCCGTGTCGATTATCCGCACAGTACTATGTGGTTTTGTATGAACTTCCTGCGTCCTACGTACCAGTGGCAGTGTTTCCGGGTCAATACGACATGGGTACTTCCAAAAAACGACCCTTAAAGGCCGGCAACGCACCTGTAGCTCCTCTGGTATTTGACGGGGTGACCGGAACGCTCGCTTGCCTTGTTTCTCCTTAATAAAAAAACCCCGAAAATATGTTCCAGGAGACGAAAAGCGTGAAACCAATTATTTTTTTTGCAATTAAGTTTAAAAAGAAGAAGCTACTTTAAACTCTCTAAATCTACAAACTGCAATGAAATGTATCAATCACTCTATAACAAAACCAAAACAAGTTATTGAAACAAAATCGCTTTTTTTTTTTTTTTTTTTTTTTTTATTTTAAAAAAACTACATCCACGGGCTCATAGTTGCCCGTGCCTTTTTTTATTTTAAGAAAGTTCTTTTAATGTGGCGTACTTAATTTTGGGACAATTTAAACTGTACTTATATCTAGAGCTTATACTAGAGGGGTTGGATGAGACCCCTACCGACAATTTTTTTTTTTTTTTTTTTTTTTAATTTTAAGAATATATTATAATTATTAGAGAAATTATTAGAATAAAAATTATAGTTTGGTGGATTGTGCTGTGGCGGGTTTACTTTTGTGGTTAGTTTTTTCCACTTCTTTGGCAGGCCTCCTGTGGTCTTTTTGAGGGAGGCCAGTAGTTTATTTATTGTTGATTTTGTTGGTATTGTTGGTGTGGGAGAAGCAGGTGTCGAGTGTGTTTGTTGGATTAGTACGGGGATTGGAAGTGGTGCGGAAGTTGGTATCTGGGGAGCTTGTGGAAGCGGTGCAGGTGTTGTTGGTGGTGTGGGTACTGGTGTTTGGGAATTTTGTGTGAGTGGTGCAGGGGTTTGTGATGGTGCAGGTGCTGGTGTTTGGGATGTTTGTGAGGGTGGCGCGGGTATTGGCGCGGAGGGGAGAGCCACTAGCGAGCTATTGCGTTTCGCGGCTGTTAAGATGGCTTTACGTGCGAAGGTGAGGAAAGGTGTCCTGGTGGCTTCTGATTCTAAGATGGTGTGGAGTGATTGCTGGTCTAGGTTTTTGTTGATGGTGACCTCCAGCATCGCTCGATCTGAGCCGTATCTTGGGCAGTCCAGGATTACGTGCGTGACCGTTTCCTCACATTGCGGATCGCAGAGACAAGATGGGCTGTCCTTTAAGTGGAATCTGTGCAAGTAGGCGGCGAAACCTCCGTGGCCAGTCAGTAGCTGGGTGTCTGTTGGTGTTATTTTTGTTTTCCTTACCAGAGTATATGCCTTTTTGACGTCTGGTAAGAACAGCTTTGTGACTGATCCGGTTTGTGAGGCTTCATATCTCGCTTGCCATGCCTTGACAGTCTCCTCGCGTATCTGCTTTCGGACGTATGATACTGGTACTTTGTCATAGTCCGGTGCCGTCTTCTTTTTTATTGCCGCCTTTTTCGCCAGCTCGTCTGCCCTTTCGTTGCCGGGTGTTCCAACGTGGGCCCTCAACCAGAAGAACCGCACTGTCCTGCCCTCGTTCTGGATGTCACGTATGCAGCTCTTCATTTGTAGGCCGAGAGGGTGAGTCGTCGATGGGGATCTTAGTAGATCCAAGGATGATCTCGAGTCGCTTAAGATGTTGGTAGCGCTCGTTTTCGACTTTTTCACCATCTCTATTGCCCTGAAGAGTGCATACATTTCCGACTGGAAGACGGTGTTGTGCGGCTCCAGGCGAAATGTGGAGAACTTCCTCTCCCTACCCTGGTCCCACAAGGTTAGGGCTGCTCCTACTTTACCCTCGATTTTGCTGCCGTCGGTGAAGATTAGGGGACCGGCTATTTGGTGTTTATCGAGGGTCTCCTGGTCGAGGCTCTCCAAGCGCATGTACTCAGTTGTTTTGAGTTGTGATGGGTGTGGATTTTGTAATGGTCCCATCCTGCGCTCTATTTCGCGTCCTGGTGGTAGGAGGTCCACGCAGTACCCCTTTTTGATCTTGTACAGATTGGCAGCTTCCTGGATTCGAAGGTCAAGGGGGATTAAGCCTGAGAGGACCAGTGCCGATGTCAGAGACACCGTCCTGTACGCCTTGCATATTTTTTGGGCAAATCCTCTTTGCAGCGAGTCTAGTTGTTTCCTTATCATCAGCTTCTCGGCTGCCGAAGACCACGCGCTTGCTGCGTAGAGGACGATTGGCTCTATCACCGCCACGTATATGGTTCTCACTATCTCGCCATTAAGACCCCACGTTACCCTCGCCGCGCACGCTAGTCGTTTGTAAATGTCTGCAGCTTTCTTGCATATTGCAGATGCGTGCGCGTTGAAAGTCAGCTTGGAGTCTATTACGAGTCCTAGGAGTTTTATTTCCGAGACCATACTCAGTCGGGTGCCGGACATGTAGACTTCGGGGGCTTCAAACTTGTGCTTCTTGGTAATTACCATCGCGTGGGTCTTATGCGCGGCGAAGCTCAGTTTATTTAGCCTTCCCCAGTCCTGCACTTCGGCTAGGGTGGTCTCGGCTTGGGCTTGTAACTCACTAGTACTATGGCTGGAGAAAGCGAGGACCACATCGTCAGCAAAGGCCTGACAGTATATCCCTCTGGACGCCATTTTGTGCAGGAGTGAGTCCAAGATGAGGTTCCAGAAGGTTGGTCCGCCGATGGATCCTTGGACACAACCCTTCGTGGTACCCTTTTCGCTGGTTGCTCTGGCGTAGTTGATGATGACTCTTCGATCTTCCAGGTACGAGGCCACCAGGGAGTAGAGGTTTTTTGGGCATCGTTTCCGCACCAATTGGCTCTTAAGTGACGGCCACCAAGCATTGTCGAAAGCGCCCTCTATGTCCAGGGATACAAGGAGTATTGTCTTTTTTTTCTGTTTAGTTTCTGTTTTTATGTGTTGTATTAGGTCATAGAGTGCGTCCTCGGTTCCCCTTTGCGGCGTGAACCCATATTGGCTGGGATGAAGCGTTGGTAAAAGGTGCCACTGCAGTCTTCCCACTAAAAGCTTCTCGACCGTCTTCCCTAGAATCGGTAGTAGCCCTATGGGACGGTACGACTTTGGGTTGGTGTAGTCGTCCTTTGCAGGTTTACGAAGGATGCAGACGTGGGCGATTTTCCACTGCTTGGGGAAGTATGACAGTGATAGACACTTATTAGCTATCGCCAAGAATACCTCTCTGTCACAGTTGATCGCCATGCTGCATATGTCGGAGGTCAGGCCGTCCGGTCCCGGCGCTTTCTTTGGGTTCTGGCTCGAGAGAACCATCTCCAATTCCGCGTCCGTGAAGGGGGGGTCGTCTCCGACAGGTCTTCAATCTCCGCGGGAGTTCTTCCTTCAGTGGCCTCTCTGACTCGCTTGTGCAGTTCAGTTTCGCCATCTACTTGGTCGTCAGGGTAGAACGTCTTTGCCAGGAGCTCCGCCGACTTATCTGGTGACAGTGTTTCGCCAGCTATGTTCCTTAGTAACATATCGTCTTGTCTTTTGGACGTCTTCAACAAAATCGCTTGGTACATTTATTTTGATATGAAAGTAAAAGTCTCGCCTTTCATTACGATATGGCCGCTTGGGATCAAGCGGAAGTAAAGGGATTGCGGAAAAAAAAACACATTTCAATCAAACCTTTAGCGATTTGCCTTTAAATATCTGTTGTTGATACAAAATTGTGCTGAAAAAGGGAATGAGATTGATTTTTAACTTTTTTTAATGTATTTTTTTATATAATTTTAGCTCAAGATTGTACCTATAGCTTTTAATCTTTAATATTAATCTCCACCAACTGTATGGACTTACTTAGTACTAAGACTAGTGCTAAGAATATGGAGTTTTTATTTTCATACTAACAATATATACTTTCAATCAAATATTTGTCACGTAAAACAAAACAGTGGGCACCTAATATCAGGTCACTCCGTTCTCCAATTTACATGTAACTTAGAGACATTTACACAATTAACTAGATTAGCCTAGCCTATGTGGGGTAAAAATTGCAACAGAAAATATTACTTTCTTTTAACGGGCTTTTTTTGTACAAAAAAGTAAGCGAAGAAGCAAATTCTCCAAACACAATAAGCCTATAAATGAACTTCACATAGCTAATGACATTCTAAATCACATTAGCGTCACATAAAATTATAAAACGCGACCATCAATTTTTAATAACCGGCCGTTCCAGGCGGCACTTTGTACGATATTGCTATAATTTGCCTTTATAATTAAGAAGAGAACTTTTGTTCCGCTTATTTTTAGGGTGTTTTAGGGTAAAAAATATGATTTTTTTGTAGTTCTGTTACTTTTAATTCCTTTTGTCTTTATATATATATATATTTTTTTTTCTGGTAGGTAAATAACTAACTACCAGAACTAACTAACGAAAGACACTCCATGCCCTACGCGTCGCGTAATTTTAGAAAGCATGGATATTATAAAAGAAAATAATTTAAATACGCTAATACTCCGTGTGGATATCGAACCCACAACCATCACGTTTACAGACATATGCAGGCCCACTGATGATGTCATCATTAATCTTTTACTTATATTTATAGATCATATACCTACAAACAAACAAAATCAAACTTATTTTCCTTTGCTTGTTGAATGGCGGAACTCAATGTCTTTTGCTTCGTTGCCAGAGCGAAGAAATGAAAATATTTAATTTCTTCGAATGGGAATCGAACCCACAGCCTGGCGCCTCCACGTTAAACAAACATATATAATTTAACAAATAATTTTAAAGCTAAAACACCTAACGGCAGAACAATGAATTATAAATAAATACGAGTTCCGTACATCGCGCCGTAAATCAGAGATCTGTGATTTATACGTCGCTGTAACATGTGTAGTGATGTTTTACTTCCTACTGCACTGGAATAAAGGGGAGCACTGGGCGTTTTGAATTCTGTTTTTTTTATTTTTTTATCAGCTTGGAGCTATATTTCGCGGGTGTTTTTTTTGCTGTAATTATCCGGTTTTTCAGAAAGAACCTAGTGTTAAGTCACTCCGTTTCCTGCTTTCCACATTGACTTCCGCATGAAACATTACGTGTTGAGTGGTAAAAGTTAACACTAAATTTTATCTTGTTACCAGAGTGAGCGTCACTCTATATCCTGCACACAGCTGAGAAGGCAGAGAAAAGATAGTGTTGTGCTCCGTTTCCCATTTTCCGCTATTTTTTGGAGGCATTCATATTAAGTGACGAAACTTAATACTGCGCTTTGCAGATCGCTTTTACGTGATTTACGTGATCGTGAAGAACGAAAAAAATGTCTTTCCCAGAATAGGAATCGATTCTACAACTGTCACGTTTAAAGTCAGGCGCCAAGCTATACCACTGCACCACTAAGCTTTTAGCTTACCAGAGGGCAGAAATGAAAATGTATCATTACCTCGAATGAGAATCGAACACATAACCGTCGCTTCTACATTAGTACACCACGATGGCCTCCATTTTCCATTTTCCAAACAAAACTTTAAAAACTGTTATTCCTCTAAAAATCTTTACGCGAACAATAAATTACTGGAATATAGAACAGTAGTGCGTAATAAATAATACCACGCTGTGTGAATTATATGGGAGATGATACATTTGAACGTTTTGACTTTTGTATTTTCTATTGTTGAAGTGTCTTACTGGCGGTGTTGTGTTTTACTTTATAAGCAAGTATATAGGTCACAGGTTTGATTTTTGGTTGGAGTAAATAATTTCGAGTAGTATAGAGAAGAAACTAGTTATATGGAAGCCGTGTCTTTCTGCTGATGGTTTATGTGACACTTAGATCTCTAGTCGACTAGAGCGCTTGGATTCCAAGAGGCGCGGATTCGTGTCCCAATGGGTTCAAGTCTAAAAACCTGTGTTAATATTTAACTTAATTTAGTTAAGTATAATTAAAATTTGGATAACGGAGTGTCTCAGCCAACAGTGTGCTTTGCTCTCTGCAAAATATAATGAAGCTAAAAAAATTGAAGTAGTTATACTAAGTGATACAACACTATATAATAACTAGAACTAATCTATTCGACCCGCTAGAGTAATGACCTAGCGTCATATTAGCCTGTTATCATTTGGAGCAGAGATGAAATAACGAAGTGTATGGAGTATGAGAAGTTGTAAACTTTTTTAATTAATTATTAGATTTGATGCTATTATAAAACAGTTGTGACGCCTACCTTTATTACGGCGGTTGTGAGCAGAAATTTCCAAAGCATGTTTATATTTTTAAAAAGTAAATTTTATCTGGTTATAAGACATCGTGTATTGAATAGCGGTGCTTAACGCCGCGCTTTATTTAGTTTTTAGTTACCGGAGCTAGGAACTAAAAATAATTAATAGCCAAAGTGGAAATCGAATCCACAAAGGTTGACAGACAGTCGTTGTACCAATGCGGACAACTTTTCTTTTTGTTTCCCGCTCTGGTAAGTTAAAGTACGGCGTTAAGTAAACTTTAAACTACTTAACAAGCATTGCATTAAAACGGAATACATCAATATTGCTGTATGCGAGATAAAGCGTGAAGGTGAAAAACTGTATTATAACTGTATTGTAATGGTTAAAAGTAAATAGAGTATAAAATCGCTCCTGCCCTCTACTATTTTTTTAATAATTAGAAAATATAAACTTTTACATGAATTCGTCTCTACGGTTTCCCCTGTAATACGCACTGCAGAATGTTCCAGCTATTATGAAAAGTGAGCTCGTGGAGTGAAGCTCTCGTCAGAGACCCTTTGACCCCTGCAATTTAATTTTATTATTTTTCACAAAATAGGTAGGTTAGGTCTACCTACCTGTATTCATTATTTTAATTATTTTCTTGTTAAATTATGAACAATTATTTACTTAATACTAATTATGGCCATTGTTTAAAAAGAAAAAAATACAAGATTATTTTATGAGGCACGCTTGTGCCTCATAAAACAAAATAATCGATATCCCATATAACATAGGTTTCCATATCTACTTGTAAATAAAATATAAGTGTTTTATTTTGCTCCTTTCAGACGTTTGCTTCTACGTCGTTGTATTGAACACGTACTGATATAAGGTTGTCACTTTTTCATTTTAATACCTTATTATAGGTGGAATATTTAGTGACATAGTTTTATGATCAAAGCACGGCGTTGAGCTACGCCACTCAACACACAATGCCTCCAGAATTCGGCGGAAAGTGGAAAGTAGGTTCCCTGGTTTTCTCTGCTATGTGCGGGATTTCATTTCCCATTTGAGGCATTGCGGTTTTAGTGGCAGAACTCGGCCACAGTGGTCACTCGTAGTGTTATTACTAAAGCGGAGAAAAGAAAATGATTTATTCCCCCGGATGGGAATCGAAGCCACAAAAGTAACGTTAAGAGTCAGTTGTTGTGCCGCTGTGCCACTATATATGCCATATAATATTTCCATATCACTATTCAAATAAAATAGCAATAAATAAAATAATTTTAATTAATTATTAATATGTTAAGCTAGACAATGCAGTGAAATGTATGTTCCATAGAAATACATGAATTAAAACAACTGAAACAAGTAGTTAACAATTAATTGTTGTTCAAACAATAATAATATTGTGTTTAATTATTAATTGTTTAAGTGAAAGAGGAGCAACTTATTTTTTTATGTTTTAAAATAATCTATACTAATTATATAATAAGGCGGAAGTTGTCTATGAGTTTTTTTGATACAACTAAATAGCGTTATCTGTATTTATAATCAGAAGGAGTTAATGAAAATATTAAATATGCCATTCCCTCGAGTGGGACTCGAACCCACAACTGTTGCGTCTACAGTCGCACAATTGCGCATTCCTCTAAAAACGGACTATTCAGGAAAGAAAAAAACAACAATTCAACTAGTGTGTCCTCAAATTACCGCGTTAAACGAATAAACAAATTTTAGCTTTATAATATTAGCATATCTATCAATATTATGTACATAAATAATGTGGATATTAATACACAATCTTCACGTATAAACAAAAAGTAAAATATTTTCAGAAAAGTTGATTATCAGCTTACACCATTTTGAGTTCTGATTTCAGTATATCATAATAAAAATTAAATATTTGAAAATACTTACAGACATATGTATATTATGTTTTTCGAATAATTTATACTATGTTATTATATTGTTGGTTTTTAATACAGATGTATAGACAAAGTACTGACAAATTAGGGAATGGAATGTCTCACTATGTTTGTACAATCTGCCTACTTTGATACGCGGAATGAACGTGAAGCTTTTATCCATAATACATTTTCTTTTGTACGCTCTTAAAGGATCTAACAAGAGAATCCAATTAAAACAGCACTAGCATCTAATGAATAACTTTTACTATGTTTATATCAATTTTCATTCAGTTTTAGAGTATCGTACCTCAAAGTCAAAAAATGGTGCCCTTATAGGATTACTTTGTTATACATCTGTCCGTCTGCCAAGACCATGTGGAGATATCAAGCTGAAATATATTTAGGTCTTATCATATATTTAGGTCTATTGTAGTTCGTTTCTTATCAGAATGAGTGCAAACGCCTGTAAACTTTAGTTTGTCATCTTTTATAAGTTGCCCTTCCCGTTGACCTACAATCCTGAAATTGGTACGGAACCCTCGGTGAACCGATATGGTTGGACTAAAAGAATTTTTCTCAAAATTCTAAGAGAATGCGTGCAAACTATATTATTATAATATTTACTTAAAAAAAGCATATGTAGTACTAAGAAAGCAATATCAACCCTAGTATAGAATAGAAAACATGTGACTCGAGTTTAAAGTGAAAACTGAAAAATATATACTCAGTACGATATTGAAATTTATCCTTTTGTTTCAGATTTATTTGCTGACACTTTTGTAGGGTCTTGAAGGGAGTGTAACAGTTACAACTTCTATTACCGCTCAAAATATGTCTTATGTGGAACCTAGGAACTCCTTCATTTCCCACCCACCCATCTTTCTCCTAACTCTCGAGACATTATATTATTATTAAAGTAGGCAATAGGCATAGAAACTCTAGAATACTATAACTCTAGTAGCGCGTACCTGCGGCAGTATTTCCAGGTCGATACGACCTGGGTACCTTCAAAAAAACGCTTCTACCTCCACCTCAAAGGTCAGCAACCACCTTCTCTGGTGATACAGGGTCGTGGGTGGCGTTGATACCTTACCTTGTCTTTTTCACAAAAAAGACTATTATTTATTTTGCGCTCGAATTACCTTTATAGATATTGCATTGCGTGTTGGCGGAACTCAACTCCGCGCTCTATAGCTATGTAACACTTATAGAGTCTTTACACAACTGCGCCTAAAGCTTAACAAGTGAAGCTCATGGCATCCCGCCAAATACAGATATTAGATCTTAGACTACATTATCATCATACGGTACTATAATTTATAAGCATTGAACTTTGCAAGCTCAACTTTCATATAATACATCTTACACTTTATATTATAACTAGCGGACGCGCGCAGCTTCGCTTGCCTATTTAAGGGTGAATTCTAATAACCCATGAAACATGTGTTCAATGAAATATTTTTAAGTCTAAATTTCAAATTTTATAAAAATCGGTGGCGATTTAAAGATTTTTCCATACAAACTTTCAACCCTTTATTTGCACCCTTAGGGGGTGAATTGTAGAAAACCATGAAACATGTGTTTAATTATATACGTTTAAAAGCCTGAATTTCAAATTTTATGAAAATTGGTGACGATTTAAAAAAAAACCAATACAAACTTTCAACCCCTTATTTGCACCCTTAGGGGGAGAATTCTAGAAAACGATGAAACACGTGTTCAAAAATCGATGCCGATTTAATTTTTGTTCCATACTAACTTTGTACCCCTATTTCACCCCTTTAGGGTTAAAATTTGTTAAAATCCCTTCTTAGTGGATATCCAGATTACGAAAGTAAACTTTTGTCCAAATTTAACTTTTCTATGCATAGCGGTTACGGCTGTGCGTGCGTCTTACCTCAGTCAGTGAGGACAAGTCCTTTTATATATATAGATAATAGAAGTCTTCGTAGCGCACCGGCATAGCGTTTCATGGAAAAGGCGACGACTGTGGGTTCTATTCCCACTCAACGTATAAGCTATTTTCTTAATGTCTTTAAGAATCGGACGGTGCGTGGGGAATTCCCCTTGCTGAGCCCGCTGTATGGGGTATATAGGTTGAAAATAAGCCGTAAAAGAAATTTGTAACATCTTTTTGTATCATATTATAACATAAGTAACTGGACATTATGTCCAGTTACTTATGCATTGCTATATCTAAATGTGAGTCCTAAGATTTCCTATTCAGTATAACATTAGCCCAGTGATCTAAATATTCCATTTCTTCGACTTCGAATTGAACCCATAACCTGTCGCGTTTTCAATTCCATGCTTTTGCCCTTGCGGCATGACTAACCTCAACTTTTGAATATAATTACAACTTTAACTTTACTTATAATGAAATTCACTTAGTATTTAATTATAATTAACTAGCTGCGGTTATATAGCATGTTATAAGCATAACCGTTATATGTAACGAGCCTATACGGCGGGTGATTGACCTAGTAACATCGTTTTAGATAATTTTACTATGTTTTTTTATAATTTCACGCTGTATCTTCATTACAGGGGAAGTAAAAGGAAACATGCCGTTCTCACTTTCTTCTAAATTTTCAAGACCTACCTATTGAGTGGTGGATCTCAACGCCGTGCTTGCCGTAATTAGAACGAGCAAATGAAAACAAATAAAATATGAGTGGGAATTGAACCTTTAACCGTTGCCTTTACAGTCATTGTGCCGTTGCTCCACGATGTTCTATGCTATGTTCTATAATTTATATGAAACTAATTACTGCAATCTAGTTTTCCTTTATTTTTTTATGCTTTTCATTTTAAATCCAACTTAATTTTTAGATTAAAACGTCTTTTTATAAAATATTTCACTACTAACACAACGTGGAACTGGGAGAGTGTACTGTTTTAATTTCTTAGCTCCGGTAAGAAAACAAATCGCAGCGTTGAGTTACGCTACTCAACACGCAATATATTCTGCTATTCGGTATAAAATTTCCTTATATAATAAATATAAATTAATTTGTAACATAACTATTATGTATATGTATGTACGTATAATAGAATCTTATAGAATGGCTTAGAGGCGCCATAACCGTTAGCTGTAACGATATAACCCACTATGATATACCTAAACGTGGTCTTAGTTAAAATTTAAAATACGTGCTTGGTTTAATTAATTAAGGAGAGTATATATAAAGTAGTGACTTATCACTATATCCTCCTTTTAATGCCATAATGTCAATAGAAACTTGTATTCAGCAAAGGCAAAAATATCTCTATCTAATGTAAAGAGATGTTTTCTAACAATTGCGTACTCAATTTTGACTATCTAAATTTTAAACATTGTGTAATGAACAGCGAAACTTAACGCCGCTTTTTATCTAACCAGAACAAGGATTTTTTTTTAAACCTTATAAAAAAATCTACATTGAAAATCTGCAACATCTGCAACGTCTCATAGTACTCAGTTAAGTAATGTCCCATTGAAGTATATCGATAAATATACTAATATTATAAAGCTCTTGGATAGTAATGTTTTTGATTCATTCAAAACTTAGTAAATTTAACATTTAAAATTCAATATAAAGGTAAAGGATAGCTAGGTATCGAGTTAACAAAGCGACATATAAAATATACCAAAAGGACTCTTTCGCAGCGACGAGTGCATGTCGTTATATTTGTAATGTGAATACTATTGTGAAAGTTTTCATTTTATAGCATTTAAAATTTCTTTTGGATGGAAGTTGCTTAGTTTTTTTGTTGATTTTGTATAGGAAGAAAATATGTAAAGATACCCAGAAAACAGTTTTTCAGCAATATCATGCATTTAGCAGTATGGCAGAAAGAATTTAAAGTTAAAGCAAATCGTAGGCCATCGTAGTGGCACATCGTATGACTATAAGCACGACGGTTATGGGTTCGTTTCCTACTCGGATGAATAAGTTTTTTTCTTTTCCTCTTGAGTTCCGCCACGCAACACGCAATGTTTGGGGAAAGAAAGTGTCTTAACACTAAGTTTACTGGTCCCCTCTGCCTATCCTGCTATATAAGGGATACAGTGTGAACTTAAAAAACACAAAATATAATAATAGAATCTACTAAAGATAAACAGGAAAATACAATAAGAAGTGCAATTCCAATTTTTTTAATTAATCATTCAACGAAACTCATCTCCATACAAATCACATCGCACTTGACTGATCTCATTTAATTACACTTGTAACGCTTTGTAAAAGAATTTATTTATCTCGTATTTAAAATACATTTCTTATACACACACACACATATAAATAGTAGAGACACCGTCTGAATCTATATGTGTTGCGTGTTCGATTCCCAATCGTGGGAGTAAATTGTCTCGTCTCAAAAATATGGCGAAAACTGGAGAACAGAGTGTCTTTCCACTAGGTTCCCTCTTTTTGCTTATTTATGGGATATAGTGTGAATTTTCCACAATCTATGATCCAATGCGCTACCAAAAATTGAGTTATTATTATCATGCCAGAACTTAGAGATATTGCTTTCTCTCAGTAAACAAACGCGAACTATGTATAATAAAACCTAAGAAATCCCTATAATAGAAACATGACCTTTTCCCTAAGCGGGAATCGAACCTACAACCATCGCTTCCAGTAAATCCTTAAGTCAACAGACCATTTGTATTAACAGCGATAGTACTTGTAGATCAATTATCATGACTTAGCTGGCGTCGTGCCATCTTGTTACACCCTGCTATAATGAGGTGGTTAAATTAATATATTATACATACAAACATAACGTATGTATGTTACATACATTAGATTTGAATGGTCATTGCAAGATAAAAAAATTTACAATTAACTTATAATTAAGATTAGTTTTATTATGACTATCAGTAAATTGATTTCCCAAATTAGAAGAGGTTAGTAGGAGACAAGGGGAGACCGTGGCGGTGGCGGTGGTGGGTTTGATTCTCACTTGTTATAAATACTTAAAATTTCCTCCCTCTTGTAACAAGACATTGAGCGGTGTTGAATTCCGCGACGTGACACACATTGTTTTTCAAATTGGGCGGTGCGTAAAAACTAGACACAGGTCCCTCAAATTTACATTTAGTTCACAAGGTAAAGCTCTGTGCTCCTCACTATGCGATGCTTCGGACACCACACGGTGAATCCATGGACAGCTAAATGTTTTTTTATAAAAAGTTGAAGTCCACACACTAGTCCAAAAGTACAATGTTTTTAGAATGAGCTTAGACAACGGAGTGTTTCCACACTAAGTTGTCTCTATCTACGCTACTACTTAATAAGAAAGAAACCGCATCATAACTTTGAAAACAACAAAAGCACTACAGAATCCTCGCTAAATTTCCCCAAGAAAAAGTCAATAGTTACATTTTTTCACTTTCCTCGGTGTCAAGATGTCGGTGCCTCGTCTGACCTGACTCCCGTTGTTTTTACTATGTAATCGTGTCACCATGATTTTTATATAAGTAGGACCATTTATTTATTTTTTTAATATTTGAACATTTTTCTTTATTCGTAGGCGTGTGCAGAGAAAAATATATATTAATGGGTATCAAATTATAATAGAATCAATGGTATATCTTACCTTATGACAGATGGTCAATAATATAATACATTTGAACCTTATGCTTAAAATTCATTTTTTTCTTTGCTGTGGTAAAAAGACGAAGCGCGGCGTTAAGTTCCGCCACTTAACAAGCAATACTTAAAAAATTAAATCTTAACAGTAGGTTTCCTCTGCCTACCCTGTTATATGCGGGATACAGCGTTAATCTAAATAGAAAAAAAATAATACAATAAGTAAATTTACCCGTAGAATGATTGCAATGCTTGAAAAATATGCTATATGCGCGAAGCTAAAAACAAAAAAGAAAAGCTAATATTAAATTAGGCCATCATAGTCCCCATACAACGAGAGCGCAGCATCAATCAATGTGTAATGACGTCACAGGTCCCGCTAACGACCGCTCACCACTAACTATGGTTTTGGCGTTAAGTGTCTTTGGAACAAATGATTTAGTCCAACGTAATATTATGTTATGGAGACGCTAATTCTGGTGATGCGGATACTTGAAATACTATCGGTTATATGATCAATACTGTAGAAATTATATAAATTATTTTCATTTCCTTGCTTCCTTTTACCACGTAAAGCACGGCGTTGAGTTCCGCCAATCAATATACTATATGCGGAATACAGCATGACAATTCATGCTGTATTCCGCATATGTGGCACCGCATCAATGTGCGATGCCACAGTTTGCCTTGTTACCAGATCGGAGAAATGAAATTAACAAACATTGGGAATTGAGGAAACAGTGGGAATCGAACCAATCACCTGTGTCGCGTTTACAGTCGCATGGCTGTGTCTTTTTGCCAAGACTCTCCTCGACAGGAATTTTATGCTATATACATATTTTACTCAAGCCTGAACTTATCAAATGATAAAGTCAGAAAACGGAGACTGGAGTAATTAGTCACTTCACAAGCTAGTGACCAAAGTCGAGCTTAAAGGCTTCGGCTTCATTTTACAAAAAAAATGAGTAATACCCTAATAAGTAAGAGAAAAAGAACCAAATTAAAAACGAAAATTCCGAGACTATTTAGCGCACTCAGTCGTTTTTTAACTTTTTTAATTTAGCAAAGTGGACATCATCTGCCTTGATGACGTCATCCATCTATTGTGACGTCACTCACTGTGTGCCTTTAAATTTGTAAATAGCCTGTCAGACTGGAATAGCGGTCTTTTTAGGTTATAAAGCTTAAAAAAAATTCAAATGCTTAGAGACTATCGTGTCGCAGTTGTTACACGTTCAATTCTCACTTAGGGGGAAAATAAATATGATCATTTCCCCACTCTGGTAACACACAACTTGGCGTTAAGTTCCGCCACTAAACTGGCGACGTCTTGAAAAAAGCCAGGCATACGGGATACAACATACAGCTATACAAAAATTTAATAAAACAATTAACACTTCAACCAGTAGCGAGAAAAACAAAAAAAATACAAACAAACAAATAAAATTATATTTAACAACGTAACAAAATTTGCATAGTTTATATAGGAACCAAAGGGAAATATGTTAATTCGTTGAATTATTCAAACCGATATTCGTACCTACACTGTCGGTTCAGATTCTTTTCGCAGGGACCATTGTAGACGCCACTATAGAAATTCCCTTGACGAGCTTCACTTTGATCGTGGAGGAATGGACGTGATGGTTTGTTTATTTATCTATATATATATTTTTTTTCATTTTAGCTGTACACTGCATCCTGCCTATAGCAGGGTAGACAGGGGAAATCTGAGAACCTAGTATTCTATTAAGACACTCTGTCCCCGTTAAAGCACTTCTGTTTCCGAATTCTGGACACATTACGTGTTGTGTAACTCAACTCAATTTACTAATTGGTTCTTGATCTGGTCAGTCAAACACGTTACGTACCACCTCTGGCTCTTATCTAAAACACAATATAAAAGTTCAAAACATAAAATATATTATAGAAAAATCTTATCAAATGTGAGTCGAACATGCCCACGGAGGGTTCCGTAACAATGTCAGGACTGTAGATCAATCGCAACTTATAAAAATTGACAAGCTTAAATTTGCGGGCGTTGTTTGTTTAGAAATTAACTAATTATATCCAAATTTAATAACTGTCCGAGTCCGTCCATAAAGAGTAATCTATAGGTTGATTGATTAAGCAAGCAAGAAATTCGATATAAAATGCAGCAGAAAGGATGCATAAATATGCAAATACGTATTTTGCTCTTATCTTTTGATTAAATTGACCTAGAAGCGTGATCGTTTTGGTGTTCTAAGGAATCGAAATCGTAGACTTGAATATTTGATATTCATTTCAGCTTTCGCATCGCAATCTTAAGATAAATGGTCTTGACATACGGATAACAAAGTGATATTATAAGGGTTTAGTTTTTTTCCTTTTGAGGTACGGAACCATGAAAAAGTCCATCTATTAAATACCACATCCATTTTTCTACCTCCAAGCTTACAGCCCAACTTAAAAACCATTCATTAAGTCCGCAACAGTTTAATTCCGAGTCCAAAGTTAATGAGTCGTCTTCCAGCGATTTTTAATTTTATACTCCCGTTTCATTTACTTTATTTATTTTACGTTTTTGTTTTGCCCACCTTTATTAAGTAAGCTGGTCTGTTAAAGGTAATTGTATTGTTTTTATAAAGTAAAATATATAAATTAACTTGGTATTGGGTCTAAGTAGATAAACTGCAGCGTTGAGTTCCGCCATTCAACAGGCAATGTCTCTAAAAATAATAATAAGTTTATATATGCGAGATTAAGGGTAAAGCTCAAAACCATAAATAAGATCCATATATCCAAGAAGGACCCGGTCTATACCATAAATAAGATTCACGCTAAATGCGGGATACACCGTATATTGCAGTGGTAGGTGAGGGGAAACCTAGTGTTAAGATACCTAGAATTAAGTTTTTGACAAAATTTCGAAACATTGCGTTGAGCTTTTTGATTTTTTAATACTTCTTGTCAAGTATTGATAATAATGAAAAGTTCGTCCCGATGTCCTTCTAGGGCCTTCAGAATTAGCGATTCATTTTTCTTTGCTTTCCACAGCAGTCGCGCTTACACTAAAATATATATACGACGACCTCGAAGGTAAAAAAGTATTTTATACACATCACGTCATTACAGAAGATGTTTCTGTAATTTGTATAAATTATAAAATGTAACAATAATTATTATATTTTCTTTGTAAAACGCATCATTATAATAATATTTCTTGGGAACAAAATGAAGACTTGCAACCGCTGCAAAGCTTAAAGTTTTCAGCCTTGATATAAAATAAGGAAAGATATTTTAGTTAAGATTTTTATAAATGAGGTGTAATATTAGTATTAAGATAGTGTTTTTCTACCTTAGTATCATTGCTTATGGGTTCTATTTTGATTGGAATGATTTTGTAATCAAAAAAAAAGTATGATTTCGGAATTTGTTTGGTATATTTTTTAGGGTTCCGTACTTCAATAATAAAAACAGAACCCTTAGTGCGTCTGTCTTTCTATCAAGAACATTTTCAGGGACAAAGAACGTTCTTTTCTATCCTTTCTATCGTTCTTTCTTCATTACAAAGTTATTTATTTCTTACTTACGTGTCTGTTTTTCGCATATAGTTGGAAAGGTATAGCTTAAGGCCACGACATTCTTCTAATTAATCTGATTACAATTTAACTTATTATATCGTTATTTAACATTATTTTACGTACTCAATATTTAACAGATTCTTCAACAGGGGGTGTAACTGAGTGGTAGAGTGTCTGCTTCGCATGCTGAAAGTCCTGGGTTCAAATCCCAGCACCTCCATTTCTGGTCTAGTTTTTAAGATTTTTTAAACTTTTTTTAATATATTTATTTGCACCGTGATTGTTAATGTTATGTGTGAGGAACGTATATCTTAACACTAGATTTTCCCTGCGTATCCTATTATGTAAGGAATACAAAAAGAAAATCTTTTACTTAAAAAAAGTGTTTGGGTTGCCGCAAACTAATCAACCTAAATTCGGGTAGAGAGTGGAGAATGAAGTGCTCTGACACTTTCTACGCTTACCCTGGTACGACGACTTAAGCTACGTAGATTCGTGAAGTTAAACACACAATTTATTAATTACTAGCGAGTAGCGACCCGTTCATATCATTTTAAAAACAATATCTGTACCTATATTGAAAAGAAAATTTTGTCGATATTTACGCTGTTTATATTGTTAGCATCGCTGTATATATATGGAAACTTTTACAATTTTTTGCTACTTATAAAAAGACAGCTTAGAATAATCATTGGTAAGAAAGAATATATTGGTAAAATATTTTTAGAAAACATATGAAAATTTGACTGTAGCGGGACTCAAACCCGTTCTTGGAAACCATTCTCTAACCTTAGAGGGAATAACACTAACTTTTTTATTAATAAATATATTTTTCCAATATATTTTATAGGTAAATAAATTTTACGATTAAAATTGCTAATAAATTCTATTAGGTGTATTGGAATTACAAAACTTTTATAAAATATTTACTCGTTCGTCTAGACTGTTGAAATGATTTGAAAGATTTGTTTATATACTGCTGCCCTGCCCTGACTTTACTCATCTTTAAAAATGAATGTACATATATTTTGCCAAGTGTGCGACTGTAATCGCGATATGTTGTGGGTTCGATTCCCATTCTATGTAGGATAGAGCATAAAGCTAAAAAAACTTATTTATATTAAAATATATACAACTGTGACTTCCTATCCTATCCTATCCTATATCTTATAAAACAAAGTCGCTTTTCGTGTCTGTCTGAACTTTCTAACTTTTCTTCTTCTAAACCACCCAACGGATTTGAATGCGGTTTTCAACATTAGGTCGAGTATTTCTCAGGAAAGGTTTATATATAGTTTATTATTTGTACATTCTTATGTAAATTAACATAAATACGATAAATGTGTATAAAGTCCTACCCGCTGAGACACTTTGGCGCATGCGCTGCTTTAATGGTAAATATTACATGAAAAAAATGTACTGGAGTATTGTTCCTCTTAATAAGATCTACAAAAAAGTCCGCAATGGCATATTCGTATCTTTTAAGAATAACGTGTAGTGATCATTTTTCTGTCTAAAAATAATAATTTCAATATATATTTTATTGTAAGGGATATTTTTCCATAATGGTATTAATCCTTATCCTTTAAAATACTTTATTAAATTTCTACGTTAAACGAAGATAAAATTTGCTTTTTACGCTATTTCGAAATTGCGAATAGTTTTAGAGAAAAACGCATTTAATTGTTAACACATCACGCCGTTCACACATCAGCTGTATCGAGTCAAGTTTCACTTATCCCGTACTCTCAGCATATAAATAAGTATATTAGTTACGTTGGCCATTTAATGTAGATCAAAACTGTCTTTTCTGTTTTTCATTTTAATAAGTACTGTAGAAGTTGTTACAATATCAAAAAATCCTTGCTGCGAAACGCGCCTCGCGACGTTATGCTTATACAAGCGAGTCCGCCGCGCCCGCCTGCCTTACACGCATCGGTGTTTTAGTGGTAGATTGCTCGCCTGCCACGCGGGCAGCCCGGGTTCAAGTCCCGGCCGATGCATTCTATTTAATTTTCGTCACAGGCAGCCACGCAGTGCTTGCTTTTCATCAGGGACAGAATACCCTCTTCAGCATTAACTACAAGCTTGAAAAAAAAAAAACCGCCTGCCTTTATAGCAACGAAGATTTAGATGCGTTTGCACGTATTGGATAATTGGAGTTAAATGTATTATCTAATGTCATTTAACTATCTAAAAATAGTAATTTAAATATATTTTAATAAGTACTTGAAAAGATTAGTATCATATATATAAAATTACAGTACCTACTAAAAAATCCTTGCTGTGTAAAACAATTGGAAAATCCTTATTGAAACTACGAAAATGCGGGTTGCATTAAGGTTTAATATTCACATTATCTTAAGTGCTACATACATTATATGAATAATCCAGTAGTAAAAGCGGGCGAAGCCACAATAGGGTCGCTAGTATAAATATAAATTGTAAACTCTAAATTATTTCTTTAGTTTATTTTTTAGGTTCACGCTGTATCAGGTTCCGCATATAGCAAGGTAGGCAGAGGGAACCTATTCTTAAGACATTTCATCCTCCATAGGTACATACATAGTATCATCGTAATGTTTTACAACACAATGCGATATTTTACGCGATGATTTTATCTTTCCCTTCACACTGTATGCACGCTACCAATACCTTGCTAGGTAGTTAGAGGGAACCTGAAAACTTAGTGTTAAGAACCTCCTTTCCCTAATCAGACACTTCAGTTCCCCACTGTCCGTCTGTCTGTCCGTCTTGAGACGTTGGGTGCTGCACCACGACAACATCTTACGCAATGATTGTTGGTTCAATATATCGAGGTGGTATTTTAGTTATTTTCATTTGTCTACTCTAGCAAATCCAATTGCGGCGTTTATTTCCGCCTCTCTACAAGTCTCTCAACTTGAAGCTCTCTGAGACTATCCTGCTATGAGTAGATGGACATCGAAACAATTAACGTGATACCTATATGATTTTTTGATAAATGGACTATTCGACACAATCTTTTTAATTTCTGACCAGTACTTCCTGAGATTAGCGTGTTTAGCTAAACAAACTTATCATCTTTATAATATTAGTATAAATATAGAGGTAAAACTGTAGCTTTAAAAATAATTCAATTTGTTAAATGCCTAACATGACCTCGTTTCACTCTGACCCATTCCAATCTTTTCATATAGTGACATTTAAGAGGCTGTTTTTTGAAAAAAAAATAAGTGACACATTAAGGAATGAATGAAATTTGGCTGAAGATAGCAATTTTATTATTGGCAAAGCTTGCAGTACTTTTGGCAAGTTTTGGTATGTACAATCCACAGTTTTTAAGTATTATGGGTTCTAAACCAAAAAAAGGGTGGAAAGTTTAAAAGGCTGTACGGCGAAACGATTGGACGTTTGTAGCGTAGAGGGATAAAAAAAATATATAAAAACCTCTGACACAAATAATTCTAAAAATATTGAATTATTCAGAGAGCTGACGATCTTCAAAGGCCTGAGGGTATTTTCTTGAGTCGTGGCTAAGAACACACACACACTACACTACACAATCGAAATTGTTCTATCCGTTTAGGAGCTACGACAGACAGACATACGTAGTAACCACGCTAAAGGGGTTAAAATAAACAAGGGTGTATCAAATCACTAATTACATAATAAAATAATGTAAGTAGGAAGTCTAAAAATAAAAGTAATCCAAGGAAGCCAAGCTCCAAAGTTTATTGTATCCCGCATATTACATACTAAATAGCGTTTCGTCCTAACACGGATTTGATTGGACAAATGTCTTTAAGATGGAACCTAAAAATTAAATATTTACATACAAAATGCGTATTTATTGCTTTGAGGTTAAAGGAAAATAATGAAGGGCTTGTGACATAGTGGTAATGTTCTCTTTTTGTTACACGCTGTATCGAAAATATAGCAGGGTAGGCAGTGGGAACCTAGTGTTAAGACACTCCGTTCTGGAGTCACTCCACTCCTCTCCGCTCTTTTATTGAGACAGGCTGGCTGTGTTTACATGACATTAATTGTTTCAATATGACAATATGTACTTGCGGTCAGAGCTACCTCCAGCACATACTTGTGTGTAACGCACAACTCTTAGTTACAAAGGCGAAACCGCAATTACGAAGACTTCGTTGTCTGTCTGTCTCTCACCAAGATGTATCTCATGAACCGTGAGAGTTAAACAATACTTTTTATCACATATGATTGTATTTCTTTCTCCGTTGAAACAACGAATACTAAAAACTGAATAATATAAATATTTAAGGGGGCCCCAATACAACAGACATGATTTTTTTAGTTTTTTAAAGATATGGAACCCTTCGTGCACGTGTCTAACTCGCACTCGGCCGGTTTTTCATACATAAGATCATAGCGTGTAATATGTATATATATAATTTGTCCGTCGGTCCATACACAACCCTGTCACGAATAGATCTAATGAACATATTTACATATTGGCCAATCCCTTACGTGATATGCGTGCATAATCTTAATGTATGGAAAAGTACTGTGACTGAGTAATGTTGTTAGCGTAACGTAATAATAAACTACGGTGGACGTCACAAGTTCAAATTTCATATTTTGTTTCTGACATCTTCTCTCTCCTCGCTGCTATCTTATTCTTTTAGCGTCATGCTGTATACCGCATGTGGCACATATAAACTAGTGTTAAGAAACTGTTCTTCACGCAACATGTGATTAGAAACGCACAATCTATTGGTTGAGGGTTCGGTACCCACTCGTGGAAATGAAAAAAAAAATTTTATTCTTACTGCGCTCTGGTGTCGAGGCACGGCGTTGAGTTCCGATACTCAACATACAATGTCTCCAGAATTCGATGGAAATTGGGGAACAGAAGTATCTTCATGGGAATGAAGTTCACTTAAGTTCCTTCTTACAATTTGAAGCCATAGTGGCGCAATAGGACAGTGACTATAAAAGTATTGTTGGTTTTGAGTTCGATGTACTCGGAAGACCTATATTGAAATTATTCTCATTTCCCCACTCAGATGAACAAAGAGCGACGTGGTTGGGGTTCCGCCACACTAAAACGGAATGTCCTGACACTAGAACCGTGAAGCTAAAAAAAAGATTAAAATAGATAGATATTCTCCAACTAACAAACTAACTCAACATCCACTAAACTACAAACTAACCAAAATAAAATATAAATGAACAAACAAAACAAAACTCATAGCGTGGGTAGTTAAAAAATACACTTTTTTACGTAAAAAGTAGTAACTTTTAACTGCCAAAACGGCAGATTTAACTGTCAGAATTACCTCAAACAAACAACTTTACAGTTTAAAACTGTAGTTCTGAATTAGTTTAACAGAGCGTTTAATTTCCAGCGCACCTCATGTTTATTCATACGGCTCTCCTCGACTTTTTGGGTTGAAATCAAACCTATAGTAATCCCTCGTTACATTAATTCTGAATACATTACAGCAGTTTAACGTGAGTATTACATTTGGATGCGGGAGATATGGACAAACAATATCTTTCGTTTTGACTTTATGTATGTTAGTATGTAACTAAGAGAGTGGAATGCTGTAGAGAATAGAGAGGTTTGTGGAGAGATTTAACACTTAGAGGGGATAACAGTAAAAACTTAAACTAGGTCTAAGTCTAATAAGTGGGGTTCGATTGGTAACTATATGACTTTGACTGGTAATTATTTGACTTTGACTAAGACTTCGATTTCCACCAGCAACAAGAAATAATGCAAAAATTGAGCGGAACGGAGTATTTTAACACTAGGTTCCCTTTACTAGTTCTTCTATACCGATACCAAATACAGAGAGCAATTGTACAAAAAAAATATAGTTAATTTTTACCGAACATGATTTGGCGAAAATGACTTCGACTGTTGAATAATTAAAAAAAAAATAACAAGTAAAGATTATGCCAGAATGAACGTATATCGTCAATATTTCTTTTTGTAGCCGTAGTTGGGAATGGATCATTTCTATTTTTCCGCTCTGGTATGGCGTTGAGTTCCGCTACTCAAGCGGACAATGTTTGTCTTGTGACAAAAAAATCTCTAAAATTGATTGACATAAATATTTCTAAAATTGAGCGGTGCATGCAGGAAAGTGTTTGAATCTCGATTCTCTCTGTCTGCTCTGATATATGAGAGTTACAGCGTGAAGCTAAAAAGAAGCTCTCTATCGGAGAAATCATGAAAACGTAGCACCACACGCTACGATTCCTGTATATAGTAACTCATTCTGCCATATACTATACATAACAATATTTAACCCAGGAATTTTAGTGACGTCGATCATCTGTATACATATATATTGTTATACAAAATAATGTTCCAAATGACTGACTCATCAAGCGGGCATTTACGCTTGACTGACTATTTACTAAAAATTCGACAGTTGAATATATATACCGTGTTGTTTTAAGTAGGTACTTATTATAAAATAAGTAGTTATTTACATGATACCAAAAACAGTTTAAATTTTTTGTTTATCTGTCTGTGTTACTCTTTGTGTGGGCTTGTCTCCGGAACAGCTCAACAGATTTTTATGGGACAAACACTGGAAGCTAGAGAGGGTCCTGGAGCAACATATAGACTTTCCCGCGGGATTCACCCTGGTAAAACCACCCTTTTCCTATGGGATAGCCCTGCCTAGATAGCGTCTAAAATTGAGATAAGTAAACATTTTTCTAATACGACAATTTTTATGAGCAAATGAAATAAAAACTCCAAAAGATTTAAATAACGATTATACTTAAATAGGTCAGTCGTGGCGGAGGGGCACAAGCGTGCGACTGTAATATTGGTTGTGGATTCGATTCCCAGTTTCCCTCAGCCTATCTTTTTTCTTGCGGGATACAACGTGAAGCTATGAAAAATATTGATATTCGTAAGTTTAAGTGCAAGCTGGCGAAGCCTTGCGGGAGCCGCTAATGTTCAATAAGATATTTGATCCATCCACACTAGGAAAGTTACAGGAGAGAAGTTAGTTAGCGTCATGTAGTGTAAAGGTAATGTTATTTTAAATGTATAAACATTAATAAATGATAATTGAAGATTATGTAATTTGTATCATTATGAAGCTTAACATGCGTTTAATGATCTGAATAAAAATAATTACTTATTTTACATACCTACATATTTTATTATTATTGTGCATTTAAATATAATTCACCCTAATATTACGACAAAAAATGTCTATATATAATTTTTTTTACAATTTTTGTAGTTTGATGCTGTACGGGCGTTATACGGACAGCGTGAAGTTTCATAGCAGAGTGTAGCAGAGAGCCTAGTGTAAAACATTCCATTCCCATTAAGACGTTTATATTTACAGCCGAATTCTCGAAGCCTCGAAGCCTTGTGTAGCCTCGTTAGCAGTGACGTACCATAGATAGGTTGGTTACAATTAATATTAAAAGAAAGCAGCTTCAAATCCTGTTCCGTTCAAATTTTTAAACGAAATTTCAATTGATAAAGAAAAAGGCAGGGTTAAGATAAGAAAGTATTACCGTATAAAGAAAGCTGTTGCTCAGAAAACATCGCTTTTTAACCATTAGCCGACTGCTCATTGTAAATTCGATTTTCTTCACACAGCCTTGTTCAAAGTAAGGTCCTTATGTGTATGTTTAAAATTGTAACATATAATGTTAAAAGTTACTGAAAAAAATTGTTTAGGCCTTCGTGGCGCAGTGGCAGCTTCGAACTATAAGCACGACGTATGTGAGTTCGATTCCCGCTCGGGGGAATGAAGAATTTAATGTCAACGCACTTACAAATATATACATTTCTTTCGCTTTAGTAGCAAGGCAAAGCGAGAGGTGAAGCTGCCCTATTACTCATCACACAATGTCTCAAAAATTGAGAGGAGATTGAAAATAGAAGTGTCTTAATATACCAGGTTTCCTTTTCCAAAAAAATATATACTTTATATTATATTTTATTGTTGTTCTTGCGACCCGCTAGCTTAATAGTTGGTCTCATCTGATCTTATTTCAGCATTTGCTATCTTAACAGCATGTTTTGTCTTCCAGCATTTTAAATTCAAAGAACATTTATCGTCCGTCCGTTGTTGTAGCTTTATTATGTTTGTAGACTGTAGTTGGCTTCTACAGCTTATTTGGACGAGGACAGCGAGAGAGCGTAGTGATGGATCAGTTTGGTTTTATTTTAATAGTAGTTACGGTTAGCTTCCCGCTGTATCCTGGGAACCCTCATACGATACTCTGTTCTCATTAGGATTCTTCCGTTTCCCACTTTCCGCCGAATTCTGGAGTTGACGCCGTGGAACTCAACGCCGCGCTCTGTCTCGTTACCAGAGCGAGGAAATGAAAATATCAAATATTTCATTTCCTCCAGTGGAAATCGAACCCGGAACCTGTTGCATTTACAGTCGCGCTTGTTCTCCTGCACCCCAACTGACCTCAATTATTAGTTTTTAGATTTTGTTACATAGTTAACTTACAAGTCGACAGAATAAAAAGTGGTAAAAATTTCATTTTTATTGTTTTTTACGCTTCCCTCAACATTGTTACAATGTACGTTACTAAGTAAACCCATTTCACAGAATAGTAACTACTTATTTATCAGTGTTAGTACTTTCTCATTTCAACGACTTTGTTTTATTTTCATCTGTATCCCGCAAAGAGCAAGTAGCGCTAGCCCAGTGCTAAGACACTCCGTTCTCCAATATGCGCCGAATTTTAAAGGCACTGTGTGTTATGTGGCGGAATTCCTCGCCGCTATTTGCCTTGTTACCAGAGCGAAGAAATGAAAATATTATTAATTAATAATTAATTCTACCGAGTGGAAATCGAACCCACAACCATCACGTGTACATCTCCACATGCTTATGCCACTGCGCCACGACAACCTTAACTGTCTGACCTCGACCGACTTTATATTTTAACACTAATAGTAATTAACATTAATTATATTTTATATGGTTACATAATATGTCTAATAAGTTAGAATTAAGATTTGCACTCGCTATAATTATTTTCACATTCACAGCCATTCACAGTTTGTTACCTCTTTAATCCTTTTGAAGCTGAGTAACTAGCATATGTATGTATGTATGTATGTATGTATGAAGGCTTCTTTCTAAAAAACAGGCAATTCAATATGGATAAGCGCAACGTATATCACGCTATAAGACAGTCGTGAATGAGGAATGATAACAGTTTTACAGGCTGCGATACCATATATTTTTTTATATTATTTTATTTATGTCCTGTGAAGTCACTTGTGAGTTTAATATTGCATGTTTGAATATTTATCCGCAAAATCATACAGATTGAACGGAAAGTGGGGAACACATTTGATTTGGTTCCCTTTGACTACCCTGCTATGTGTGATAGAGATAGAGATACGTGAAAATGTAACAAATTGGCCGTACAAGCCGTCATTGGGTTCTACCACTCATCACGTAATTTATCCATAGTAAAATGTTCAATAAATTAATTTAAAGAGCGAGTTATTTTGAACTTAACGCCAATGATAACTAGGATTCATGCAGTAAACAATCTTTTCATCGGATCATTCGATCAGATCAAACGCCACGATATATCGTCCCTTATAAAGGCAATCAACATTATGAAGATTAAAATTGTTTTTTTCACTGACAAGACGCTGACGGCTGCTGTTTTATAACGCTAACAATCTATATTTTATTAGATTTCATATTGGGCTATACTCGTAGGTAGGTACTTAGAATACAATAGAAAGGATATCAAAGATTTGTCTTAATCTGGCTCTTCAACCTATTGAACCTTTTTGAAGTTTATAAAAGTTAGTATTGGCCTTTTGTGGTAGTAGATTTGAGTTATTTTTTGCATTTCATCGCTCTGGTAACGAGGCAAACAGTGGGGAACTTTCCCTAATAGAAAAGTAGTGTCTTAAAATAGGTTCCCTTTGCCTACCCTGCCATGTGCGTATAACTAAAAAAAGATTAATCTAGATAATAAATTATCAACACTTTAATCCCATTTATTTGTCGATTTAGAAAATTGTTTTCTCCATTCGAAAATTCGACCCTAAATGATAGGATAAGTAAGATTGTGCGTTAGATTTTCGTTTAGGGAAATTTCTCCGATCGAAATTTTTCATTATTCCCTCTTGTAACAAACAAGCCGCTGAGTTGCATTCCGTCACTATGCAGTGTTTCGAAAATCGGGCAGTCCGTAAAAAAAAGGGGTTTCTTAACACTAGGTTTCCTTTGCCTAATCAGCTATATGCGTGATACAGCGTGAAGGTTATTAATAAGATTAATGGTCTAATCAGTACGAAAATTTAAAATTATAAATACAAATACTATCTAGATCTGTTAAATAACATTATAAAGATATTGTTTTAGTTTCTGTGACATTTCTGATACTTTTCTATTCATTGGATATAATATTTCATCATAATATTGATATATCTATGTACGAGTATGTGTATTTATGAAATTATTTATATTCCAACGTGTGTATATTGGATATTTTGTTGTTGATTTCGGATATAGTTATTCGTAAAAAGTTACATCGATTTAAATTTTTGATCAAGATGAAGTGTCTCAATAGGAACGGAGTGTCTTAACACTAAGTCCTTAAATTCCCCCTGCCTACCCTGCTGTGTGCAGGATGCACCATGAAACCAAAAAAAATACACGGACATAGCTCAACAAAACCTACAGAATTGCTAGAAGTTCTATTGTTCTTGTTCAAAACGTTGTTAGACAAAGTTCTAAAGGATTAGCTTAAGCTACACGAGCTTATATCGACATAGTGTTCTAAAAGTTATTTCTCCATCCTATATCTGATGTATGGAACAGGATGAAACAAATTGTTTCATCTTACACTAGAAACGTTTTAGGTGTTTGTGTTCTTGTATAATAGTAAAAACGCGACGATTGTGAGTTCGATTCCCACTGGGAGGAATGAATTATTTTTACTTGCTTGTTTTTATTTAAATTATGCAGATTAATTACAAGTCTCCATGTATAGCCGAACGCTTAGGTCTCTATCATTTATCCCGCGCTCTCGCCTGCACACTCGGCTCAGGCAAAGCGTGACAACGGGTCATGCTTTTTTCACGTCATTGTACCTTATCACGGCGAACGAAAATATATAATACATATGCATTTTGAATCTACGTGCATGCGGGACATGCTAATAGAATCAAGAGATATTTATATTTGTAAAAAATAAATAAATCAGCTTCACGCTGTATCTCACACAGCAGGGTAGGTAGAGGAAACCTAGCTACCGTTCCCCACTTTCTGACGAATTATGGAGGCATTGCGTGTTAAGTTGCAGAACTTAACGCCGCGCTTTGAAAAAATGAAAATATAAATTGACATAAATAGTTCATTTCCTCGAGTGGGGACCGAACCCACAACCAGTCGCGTTTACAGTCACATTTTATCCCCCTGCACCACGACTGGTCTCTTTATGAATATTATTGTGCTATTAATTAAAGACATAGGATGTTGAGTGACTATTTGTGAGTATTTGTCTAGCTAGGCTGCTAGGCCGTGAGAGCGTTGTGAATGGGGAAATTGGAATACTTGTCTATGAAAATCAAATTATCTTGCTGCACACGACAATAGTAGATTTAAGCCAGCTTTAGTAGATAGAACCACCGAAGTACTGATATAAAATTTATATCAAAATTCTTTATATTTTTTGATTGATTATTTAACACAAAGGTAAAGATAGTGCGTCACTAGGTATTTAAAATTATATTATAGTAAGGGAGACAGACGTAAATACAAAAAAAATTAAAATATTAAAAAAATATTTTAAAAGTAGTTTCATTATAAAATATCTAATCTAATTGTATTACAAGCTCGCCTTGACATCTGTCCCTGTCAAGGGGGGCGAGGGGGGTCCAGGCCCAAATTACAGCAAATAATAAATAGCAGCAATTTACTCATCGCTGACACAGCGTTTTCAGTGTACCTGAGATTAGGGATGGGGATTGGATTATCGATCCTAATGCTCGTATAACGTTATATCTAGCTACGGGAAAGTGTTAGGAAATTGATGAAATATTAGCACGCCTTTCACGCCTTTTCCCGCATAATCGACTAGACGAAAAAAACTTATTAACATTGAATATTTATTTATCTAAATAATATTTGTATTTGCAGCTATCACGTGTAATCACATCCTTATTGCTGCAGGAGCTTGTAAATTAAAAAGATCACGTTTTTGTCATATAACAAGATACGTGCTAAAAGGCAGGAGCATTATTGGATTTAAAGTAGTATTAATACACTACTATTACGACTATAACGACATTATTATTGTTGAGTGATGAGTGAGGGAAGTCGACGCCGAAATTATTGTAAAGCTGCAATTTTTTTTTAAACTATCGACATTTCCAATCACTAATACAAACAAAGGTGGTGATTTGTTTTTTCTCTCGATTCCGTACATCCCGATTATATAGCCTTATTGCGTTCGTGATCTATAACGTCGCTTATGCAAAGTGATCCACGTACGGATGCTACGAAACTACACTACTACACGTAATACAGGATTTTTTCCAATTTTCAAGTTTTATAGTTAAATGTTTTATATATAGAGAAAATGAAGAAAATCGTGTAATAGTTTTTTTTTTTGGAACTGTTATTTTTTTTTAAATCATACCACCAATATTTTTTTTCTTTCGTAATTGTAATAAGAATAACATTTTAAAAATGTTAATATTAAGGCATTGCATATGTATTCAATAATTTAATTTTTTACTATAGCTTCACACTGTATCCGCATATAGCGAGGCAAGCACTGGGACAAGCCTAGTACTATTAACAAGACGTCCGTTGAGACGCCTTATTTAAACTATACGGTATAATATATTATAAAAATTTCCTAAAACATCGAAGTCACGGCTCAATTGCAACTCCATCTAACACTATGAGTTAGCAGTTTGAGTTTGTATGATGTATGGATGGACTTCAACATTTTATTTTGTGAATACAGAGTAATAGAAAAGTTTAAAATTTATTTATTTTACTAAATATTTACATTGGTTTCGCGTCAGTATAATTATGTACTTATAAATAAATTATTACCCTATGCCGTTACGCCGAATCCTGAAGGCATTGCGTGTTAAATGACGAATCTCTACGTCGAATCTTTGTCTCGTTGAACGTACTTAACTAAAAAAAAACACTTGTCTACATCAGGTGCTAAAAGTGTTATATATGGTGCTCGAAGTTATAAATTAGTTGAACCTAAATTCGCATGACTTACTAGTAATTACTGAAGAGTCTACACCAGCTCGATGATACCAATGATATTATATTATTGTGTTCAACGTAGAGTTATATTTGTATTGTTTATAATATAAAACACTATAATTAGAAGGAAATAAAGTAATATAATGGATTCCGGAAGAATCTGGGACCACGGGCTTGTACTCAATTTTGGTGTCTTACACATTTGTCGTTTAAATTTTTATTTTAAATATATTAAATTTCTAGAGTCTCGGAGGCATTTTAATAGCAGTATACTCTTACTGTAATTTTACTGATTTTTACCATTTCTTTTCGCAATAAGTAGAGAAGCGCTCCGTTCTCTCTGACTACCCCGCTACCGTGAAGCTAGAATAGAATAACAAGTAGAGATCGATATCAAACCTTCAACAAAACATTGCACTTTGTATGTCCAATCGGCTACACTCTCTTATATTAGAAATACCTTTCATATTTATATCATTAGTACTTCCTAGACCTCCCTTTTATATCTTCTTCTTCTTCTGTTCTTTTTTCTGTTATTTGTTTTTTAAAACTTGGATATTATACAGATTTTTTATCAAATTCGAACAAATTGTATGAAATATTTAAAACTCTATCTTTCATTCACCCATGAACTAAATCTTTAACTTCTAAAAAAAACAATCATATCTTCTATCTAATTATCTTTAATTTTTAAGTTCATTTATGTAAATGTGAAAGATGCGTGTGGAATACACCGTACTTAAGTAAAGCGGAACCGGTGACCGTTGACGAGGGTACCCACTGGCTATTTTGCGCTAAATTATTCAAGCTTGAAATTTTGTGAAGAAATGTTTTTTCATTTGTAAGCAAAGTTGATAGTAAACAATATATGCACATATGGAGGTAAAATCAAAGTAAGTCTATAGACGTTTCAATAAATATTTTTAGAATGTAAAAGCGTTGTTAAAGCGTAGGCGGTGCTTAAAATTGATAAAAGGTTTTTTATAAGTTTTTTTACAATTCCATTCTACATCCCACATACAGCGGGATAGAAATACATCACTAGAGAAATACAATGTATATGATTTTGAGAAATACAATGTATTTTCCCTAATAGGGAGGTCCCATTAAAATTTTACGATCTCATTCTTTAACTTTCAAAACTGCCATACTACCAGGTGAAAACTATTTATTTTCTGCCTCTCATGCTTTTTCCGTTCGCTGCTCCGTTCTCCACATTTCGCCCTACTTACGAAACATTAAGTGGCGGCACTCAACGCTGCACTTTGTCTTTATAATCAGGGCGGAGAAGTTAAAATAATTAACTCCTACGAATAGGAGAGGAACCACTGCGCCACTACTGCTTCAAAAATTCTGCAAAATTATGGAACATCCAAAAACATAAAAGATCTAATTTTGCCTCATTACTATTTTTCGCTCAGCAAAGGTATATTACATGAAACATAATATGAAAAGAACACTAATTCATTGGATTTATTAGCGGACTTGCTGGTTCATCCAAAACTGTTAGATAACGTGTTTCATTTCCGTTCTAATAAAAGATATTTTTAGTGATAGTTGTATTAAATTATATAACATATAATAATTATTTATTATATACTAATATTTACAAAGAGGAATACATTCTGCATTCTGTTCTTAATGGAACAGCTAAGAAATAAATAAGGAAAGGCTGCGTTTGACGGTGAGCGTGATGTGACGTCATGTGATTTGTGTAATGTGTAGGTTTGATCCTCAGGGTTAATGATTATTAATTTTAGCTTCACGCTGTATCCCGCATTTAGCAGGATTGACAGAAAGAACCTAGTGTTAAGCCATTTCGTAACCCACGCACCACGCACGCACCCACGCACCAATTTTCGAGACATTACGTCTTGAGTGACGGAGGTCAACGCCGGGTTTTGTCAATTAATATAATATAATATAACAAATTTATTATTTAAAAAATAGGTCATCTAGAAAAACATTAAAACTGTCACAGTTTACAACATCTCATATAAATACAGAGGTAAATAAAACTTGAACAAATATACATAAAAATCTAACGTGTTGAACTGTTGATGGAAATCGTGTCGAATACGAAATGCATTCATTTACTTTCGGTCAATACCATTCGCTGTGTTTGTTATCTGTTCAGATTATAAAATTGGTAAAAGGATTGTATGGAAAGAATAGTTAGAATAAACCTATCGCTTATGGCTATGTTATGTAGCGTAACTATTTTTGCCATGGTAGCTGGGTAGACAGAGGGAACCTAAGGACATCCCCTTAAGATACCCCACTTTCTAAATATATAAATATATAGATATTTCCCCTCAAAACTTTTAACTATTCGTTATCCTGTATCAGGAACATATGTAGGTACCGATAAATTGAGTTACTTTAAACAAGGGGTCAAACAGGCCTCGTGCCTTTATAGTGAGTACACTCCATGCATACACCTTATCGTTGAAACAATATACTGGTAGCAGCAAAAACCTTAAAATATTATGCTTAATAAAATTACTTCATTCTCTCGAGTGGCTATCAAATCCGAAACTGTGCTTACATAGATCGTAGTTCTTCAGTTTCAGATCAATTATTACATTTTGTATCGTCAGAACTAAAAAATGTTATTTTGTAATTTCCCTGCGGGTACTAATCAGTAGCAAGTGGGTTCGAACATAAAAGATTTCACGTGTGAGGTGATGATGTAACTAGATTTTTGCTGCATTTCTTAAATATGAAGAAAGTAGCAATAAAATAACTATATTATAAAGAGCTTCACGCTTTTTCCCGCATTGTAATAGAGGGAAAGAAAAACTAATGCATTCCGTTTCCCAGCTTCTGCTTTATTCTCGATGCATTGAGTGGTGAATGCCGCGCTAAAATTTCTTTTCATTCCTTCGAGTTGAAATCGAACCCACAACCGTCGTGTTTACAGCCAGAGCTGTCACACTGTCAATCATTTACATAAAATATCAATTTAAACTGCCTTTTTCTGCCGACCGTACAACATTGGCTATAGATGCGTCAAACGTAAACAGTTCGTCAGTCGCCGCACTCTTTGCTTTGACGTCGAGAATTAAGTTTACACAGCTCCGTTAAAACCTTGCTGAAGTCTGCCTGTCTGCCTGTCTGCCTGTGGGTCACAATATCTAGTTAAGTGTTGAATTTGGATTCCTATACTCGTATATCTCCAGTACAGTACGTTTCTCAGATGAATGGAGAATACAATGAAGATTTACTAAATTTTCTTACCCAGTTAAAATATTATTGGAAATACTTTGAGATATTTAAATTTTAACACTTAAATAATCAAATTTCCTAATGTCCACCCATCTGTAGGCTTTGCGTGTTGGGTAACGGACATCAACGCCGCCTTTGCCTTGATACCAGAGCGAGAAAATTAAATTATTAAATATTTTATTCCCCTAGGGGGAACAGAACCCAAAACCATCGTATCATGATGAACGTCAAAAAAGTATATTGTGATTAGTACTATTAGTTTCTGCAACTAGCTAACTCTTCATCATTTTTAAAGGAGGGATAATTAGGTAATAATGATTTTCCGAACTGAAATCGAACCTACAACCGTAAGGTCAAATAATTCTTATTTATCCCACAAATCCATCGATCACAAGGAATTCTATAGATAAAGGTTTATAAGAACCAATTGATAGGCAAGCCACGATTAGAACTGATCTGTAATCTAAGATCGTTTGAGTAATAACTGAGTAACGAATGCTTTTTAATTTTCTTTCAGTTTCCTTTTAGATTTTCCTTTTTTTTCTGTATAGAATAAAAAGAAACTGAAAGATAAAATATCTTTATATTCCTATATGTATTAAATGTTGACCTGTAGTTGCTCTGGTGTTATACGGGGTGATGAGAGGCGGAGTTCTTTTACCATCAGGTTACCCATACACTCGGTTATCTTGTCTTTTCCATAAAAAATAATTCGATAATGCTGCCTGCGATCGGCGTCATAATTCATGCACAATCCTTATTCAGTTTCAAGTATAAACTAATAACTTATAATAAAACGTATTTATAATTAGGAACCTAACAATAAGCGAAACACCCCCTAATTTACATAAAGAATCTTGAAAATCCTATTTTATAAATTCTGAGACATAAAAAGGCTATAAAATATATCACAATGACAGCTTTATATTATTTTAGGTGAAATAAAACATTATTTCTAATAACATTACACAATTCCGTTCATTACGGTGTGAGGGAGGGACCTAATAAAAAGGGAAGGTGGGGATGTAGGGTAGCAGCTATTATTTTCTTTTCCTGGGACATACCTATATGAACAATTAATAATAATATGATATTGCTTGTTTACTTACTTAGCATCACGCTGTATCCCGCATACAAAGGGGCAGGCAGAGGGAAGTATTATCGCACCACGCATCGCCCAACTTTCGAAATCTTAGGATTTAGCTGAATGAACTCAACGCCTCGGTTTCTCTACCAAAGCAGAATATTGATAATAATTTTAATATAACCATTCCCCCCGAGTTGGGATCGAACCCACTACCAACGCATGTACAGTCAGACGCTGCCTACTTCGCCACAATGGTCTAAATCAAACATAATATCTTTTTATTTACATTCGAACGTGCTACCTCCACCAGCTGTACACTGGAGGTCAGATGGGATTTTCCTTCATTTCCAACATTAATGGTTAAAATAATCTAAAGGCCCAATTTCAGTGGGAATATCAAAGGACACAAATTATGTAACATCCACGCAGAGCTCCGTTTATTACTAAAGAGTAATGAGAACGCACTGTGGAACTGTGGAATGGCTCGTGTTGAAAATATTACAGATAAATGTATCTATGTATAATACTTATTTAGGAAACATATAAAAATTTAACGTAGGCCGTAGAATATAGGACTCTTACGGTGTTATTATAAGTATAGATTAGGAGCTGTCGTGGCGCAGCGACACGGCGTTTGACTGTAAACGCGAAGGTTATGAGTTTGATTCCCACTCCAGGAATGAAATTTTGAAATTTCAGGACGACTTTGTTAAGTTCCCTCTGCTTACCCTGTTTTAGTGGGATACAGCGTGAAGCTATTTCATTTCCTATATGTATTCTCCATTTTTAAACATTACTCTATTTTCACTGGAACAAAAAAAAAACATTTTTTACATCTTTTCTATTTACACATTTAGCCAAAGAACATTTTTAGAAATCTAATAAAATATACATAGAAAAATCGAATCCGAACCTCTTGGAAAGAGTCCACGTTCACAGGATCAAATTTCTAAACGAACATCTCTATATACAAAACAAAGCGAACTAGCACAACATGAACCGTGAAATGTACGTATAAATATTTTATTAACAATAACTACTCAACACATTCGTTAGTCCAACGCAGTGCGTACATCAGTCGTGACCGTAAAATTAATCTAGTTACCACATAACTTAACTGTATAGGAAAAATTTGAATAACTAAAAGCTGTTTCACGCTTTTTCTAGCAAAGCAGGGCAGAAAATATAGTGGTAAGTCACTCCGTTCCCAATTTTCCACCTTATTTTCAAGGCATTATGTTTTAAGTAGAGGACCTCTTTGCCTTGTTACGAACGAAAAAAATAATATAATTCACTCCCATAAATAGAAATCGAGCCCACGACTATCATATTAAAGGATGATGACGGCCTCAACATGTCGTATCCTCAACATGATGTCAGACATCTTACTAAAAATATACTATTAAGCCAAGTTAACTAACTTTTTTTAGTTTCACGCTCTATCCCGCATATAACAGAGCAGGCAGAGAGAACCTGGGAACCTAGTTTTAAGACTCCCCGTTCCCATTAAAACACTTCCGTTCCTCACTGGACCTGGCCTCAATTTAACTAATTTAATTAACGCAATATAATATTGACTGCTGGAGGTTTAAGCACTTACACTAAATTTACTTCTGCAGTAGGTAATAACAGGACCTAATACTACGTTACTAAGATTAATGATCATATAGAGAATCTGAAATCTAATTGAAATGGTAATTTACTTTCGTGTTTGAAATGTTTGGTGTTTAAAGCCTAAAGTTGTTAGTAGCACTAAATATTATCGTTTTAAGTTCAAATCCTATTTCTTTAAGTATGCCAATATCTATACTTCTATATTAATATTAAAAACCGAGAAAGTGCGAGTTGGACTCATGCACGCAGGGTTCAGCAATAAAAATATATAAAGTAATAATAATTTACGAAAATTTTAACGGTCTTACTATGACGGTTCATGAGATACAGCCTGGTAACAGATGGACAGAAAGACATACAGACAGTCTTAGTAATTAACAACTGTAGGCCGGCAACGCACCTGTAGCTGTTCCGGTGTTAGACGGGGTCGTGAACGGCGGGGGTCACTTATCATCAAGTGACCCCCAGGCTCGTTAGCCTTGTCGTTCCATAAAAAGAAGTCAAAGAAGAAGGGAAGGAAGAATCACGTTAATATTTTCTTTGTAACGAACTATGGGTAAGCCGTAGCGTAGGTAAAAGTTAATTGTTCATATGCATGAAAGTTTTTCTTCAGTGATAAGATGGAATACGTTACGGCGTTAAGTTCCGTCACCCAATACTTAATATCTTTTTAAAAAATATAATTCAGTCTTCCGATTGCGAATCTAATCTAAGCTATACCTAAGCCTAATAAATTGTTGAAATATAATAAAAAATAACTATAAGTTCACATGGCTATAATGAATATCTGTTGCGCTAAGGCCAAGAATCTCCAGAAAACGGGTATTAATCCGACTTACAGTTCACAGAGCAAATCTAATTTCGGAAACGCTGAGCGACTCCCACAAAATGCGGTTTGCCGAGCAATCGGTTGAGGATGGCTGGGCGAACTGTCGATGAATTTTTAAATATCTTTTTTTTTATGATTTTCAATATAAATTATCACATTTTCTGTATTTTTCTGTTATATTTTCTATCTAATGGTTATTTAAATTCAGCAACTATAACAAGCAATCTCTGTCTCATAGCCCCAATCTCTCTCTCTCAGCAATAGTCTCCTTAGTCTGGTTTAGCAAAATCTAGAGCTGACCATCTAATACACAAAAATAATATCTAAGAAAGAAATACTCGAATAAACTCAAAACAGGCTCAAATAACACTTAAATCAAATATCGTTTTTAATATTTCTAAAGTGTCATTTTACATGAAGGATCTATCCTTTTTTTAAAAACCTATAAGAACAGCGTAGTGGCCGTACCGCTTGGATCTAAGAGGCGTGAGTTCGAATCCGGTTATTTTTGTTTTAGGTTTTCTAAAATATATCACCAAAAAAATATGTTTCTTACTGTGAAGACTCAACGTACTATGAAGAAAGTGAAATAATATATTAACATATATATAATTGAAAAAATATCGATAAACCCACATCACTACCGTTAATGTAAAGAGTCCGCCCCTGCGAGGCGTCGAGTAGGAATTTGACTTGTAGTAAACCAATATCTAGAGAATTGTCACGGATGGGTGAACAAAGGATTTGGAGCCTAAGATTTAGAGTTGTAGAACTGTAAGTAGGGGTCGTAGAATCGATTCCAATTTGGGGAACTGTTTATGTTTAATTTTTTTCTAGTTCGAATTAAAGTCTCTAACTTTGAAAGAGAAATAAACAGAAAAAAGAGAGACATTACAACGTATCCCACAAAGAAGTTGTAGTAGCGCAACAGTAATGCGGGGGATTCCTCTTTCGATTTCCACTTGGAGGAATAAATTATTTCCGATTTTCCTACTCTGCTAACAAGACAAAGTGCGCCGGGGTGTTCCGCTATTTGACAAATAATGTCTCGAAAAATGGGCAGTGCGTGGGGAACGGAGTGTCTTGACACTAAGTTCCCTCTGCTCACCCTGTTATGTGCGGGATATACCGTGAAGCTAACCCATCTAAGTATAAGAATTCTTACTAAATATAATATTATAATATTTCATACATTATATGAATACGCTATAAATTCAGGCACAATGCAGCCAGGACTTCGTGAATATTAAAATCTATTGTCTTTGTGGCAAAAGGTAACTACAAAATGCGGTAAATTTTATTTAAACAACACCAGCCAAGACTATCTAAGCATGTGTTCTATGATCATTTTGTATATAACGTCCGCGATATATGTAAAATTTTTTATTCGCTTTGTAACAAGGCAGAGCCCGGCGTTGAATTTCGTCACACGTAGTCTCGAAAATCCTTAGTGCCTAATGTTACCCTTTCTTTCCCTACTTTCCGCCGAATCCTCGAGGCCTTGCGTGTTCAGTGGCGGGACTTAACGCCGCGCTTAATATTTTCATTACTCACTACCGCCTCTAAAACAGTTTACATATAAGATGATATTTAAATTGATTTCATTTCTAAGTTGTGTTAGACAATGCTTTGAATTCCACAACTCGACAGTCAACACATTATCTCCAAAATTGTGCGGTGCACGGGGAAGTGAGTGTTAAAACACTACCTTCTGTACCAGCGTTTTTACTATTCGGAAAAAAGTATAAAGCAGAAAAATAAATTCAAGTAACACATGTAAAAACAAACAAAATCGCTTAATCGTTTAAGAGCAGTTTATTTGCGCATCTTTCTTGAGGTAACAGAATTAGAGGTACGGTGGTACGGTGGTACGGTGTGACAGATATACAGACATTACGTCGTAAGTCGCCCTAATGCCCAGAGTTTACTGTGTGATGCCACTTTTTTGTAAGGTGATTGATGGTTACCCTTTATTCTTTCTAAGGTTCAAGTTTGAATGAAGATATTTTTCTCACTTTTCTTCTCCTTTTAAAAAAGATGAAAGCAATGTGGCAATGTGGCAAAGTGTCACTGACTCGCTTATATGGGTGTGGAATTAATATTAAATTCAAGGGTAGTATGATGAGAGTTTGGTTAAATTCTGATTATGGGATTCGGTTCCAGTCAGTTCCTTTTGTTAAAAATTGTAATATATTATTAAAATTGTAATTATTTCTATATTAAGAATTTCTTTCTATATTAAGAATATAGAAATAATAATTAAGAAACGTAATAAAGTGTGAAACTAAAAAAACTACCTTACTAAAATATCTTACAATGTTTGTTCTGACTGCAACCTTATCACAAAAATACAATAAGTCCAGATGTCATATTAAAGCGAGAATAAAAGAAGCATATAAAATTAAACACAGCTTACGTTCAAATGAAATGAACTAATATTTGTTATGTAGACGCCTTCGTAGTGCAGTGAAACAGCGTGTTACCTTTTTGCGTGAAGGCTTTAGGTGTGTATTCCACTTTGAGGACTTGTTATATTAAAAAAAGTGTGTGGAAAATGTTATGTTCGTAGTATATCTGTAAATACGGCCAGTCGAGGTGCGTTTCTTTGCTTTCTATTAATACTACTTTCCGCCGAATTCTTGAGGCATTGCGTTTAGAGTGGCGGAACTCAACACCACAGTTTTGCCTCGGTGCCAGAGCGAAGGAAATGAAAATAGTAATTCCCTCGAGTGTGAATCGAACCCACAACTTGTGTCGCTCCGCCACGACGGGCTCTATACATATTTAAGATGGCACAAAACTCATTCGCTAAGCAAAGTTTTGTTTAAGTGAAACTTAATTAAACGCCTAAACTCGAAAACTTGTCGGCGGTAGGACTTAGGTAATTAAACTTGAAAAGTATCTAGCTTGTATTATTAATTGTATTTATTTTAAAACTTCTTTAAAATAAAGTATGATATACATATATTCCTTTATTTTTTTCTCTTTTAACACTATTTCAGCAAGTTAAATTGTAACTATGAACATGGGAACAAACATGTAAACGCGACATGTTGTGAGTTCGACTCCCACTCGAGAAAATGAAATATTTTTCAATTCCTCGCCACTCAACACGCAATGCTTCCTGAGTTCTTTTATTCATAAGAAATAGTCTGATGACAGGCGGACAGATAGACAGACAGCGGAGCCTTAGTAATAGGGTTTCGTTTTAACCTTTAAATCTCGTTTCGACACTAAAAACTAACATTTCCTCAAAACTCATACAAAATTTCATGAATTCACAACTTTCTATAACAGGCTATTCATTTTCCTAAACTTAAGAACTTTTACGGAAAGCTTGATCATATTTACGTATAAAATCACATTATTTATGACACATACATACACACACGACACTATGTATGACACATACAATACATATTAACCACTTTGTATGCAAGTCTTGTTTAGACTGACGGGATTATTCTGATACTTTCTTAAAAGGATATCTTGTAAATTAAATTTAAACTATTTTTTCCTGCTGAGATCAATCACGCACAAGCATGCAAGCATGCACGAGGCAACGAGGCAAAGCACAAGGAGCGGAACCCAACACCGCGCTTTTTCTCGTTACCAGAGCGAGAAAATGGAAATATTAAATATCGAGTGGGAACGTCACCTGTCACGTTTACAGGCACACGGTTGAGCCCCTGCGCTACTATTGGCCTCACTTTTTTCATACATTTTTTTAATATAAATATTCCGCAAAATGGACCAGAATATATAACTTTCAACAGTTTAAAGTTTTTGTGGAGTTAAGAAGACGTGCAGCGCGGCATCTCTGTATTTGGAGGGCTGGCTTAGTAGTGGGTTTTACTAAAATTCTTAAAATCCTTTTTTTGTGTATAATGATTGAAGCTAACTTCACGCTGTATCTCATAAAACTTGTACATGTGTTATATTTGCAATTGATTAATATTAGCTATTGGTCTAATTAAAAATATCAGTTATTTTCATAATATGAACATGAAGACAAAGTTAAAGCGCAGGGTTACATTGCGCCCGCGCCTGTTGTGGGTTTGGCTCCCGCTCGAGGAAATGGAATATCTAATATATTCATTTCCTCGCTCTGGTAACTAAGATGCGTTGATTTTCTTCACTCAAGTTGCAATACCCCCAGAATTCGGCGGAAATGTCTTAATGGCAACCGAGTGTCTTAACACTAGGGTCCCAGGTTCCCTCTGGCCACTCTGCCTAGTGCGGGATACATCGTTAATCTTAAAAAGAAACTTTTTTACAACAAATGATAAAAATCTCATTTACAAAAGCGGAGTGTAAAGGTAACGTGACGCTGTATCTGCGCGTGTCAACACTGATATTTAAATGATTGTTTATTCGATACTGTTTGCATGGATGTATGGGGAGTGGAAGTCTCATATGTTTAGTGCTTATTTATGTTTAATTTACATTTCTTAATACGATTTGAATGTTTAATTTTTTGAATAAACACTTTTATGTATTTAACATTTTCAAAACTTTTATCTTTTTTTAGAAAATTTATAAAAATTTCAATGTAGCGGTAGTCGAACCCGCGCCTCTTGCAAACTGAACATTAAGATCCTATATCCCCCATATTGCCATAAGTTCCTGTCAAGCTACGTCAAAATTACTTTACGCTTACTACAACGTTATTTATGTTGTTAGTCCGTGTTGTCTCCACTCAAACCGGCATAAGTTTGAAGCCCGCTACGTTTGATTTTGGAAACTTCACGCACGCTTCGGAAGATTCAATATCCCCCATATAGCGGGATAAGCAAAGGTAAGTATATTAAGGCAGTGTTCACTCTCCGCCCAATTTTCTCGACATTGGGTATTGAGAGGCAGAAAGAAAGGGAAGTAAAAATATTTCATACTATATCCATGAAAATAAAACCCAAACCCACAATCGGGTTTACAACCAGGGGAAAGACCACATCCAGTACAGTTAATTCCGTAAAACATAGTTATGCAAGCGCACGTAAAACCTCTAAACTGCTTAGTTACTTTTACGAGCCGCCTTAGCCCGCCATTTTTATAGTAACTTGCATACAGTATATGTCGGGTTACACACTGACACTGACGCGTTGTAGGGGGAGGAGGGGGGGTGGAATATATACATTGTTTCGTCACTTTAAATTGGTAATATTATGTATATATTACTATGCTCGTACTATATGTACAAGCATTTCTATAATACGATGTAATTAGGTTAAGTTAGATACTTTTTTAGAAAATATAGCATACCTACCACTAAGCTATAATAAGATGTTCTCTGAAATCGAATGGGTTCGTAGTGGTCAGAGCAGTCAGATGGTTTCCAAGAGGTGCGGGTTCAAAACCTCTTCTATGTTCAAATTAAAGCACAAAAGTTTTATCAAAAATTTTATCTTTCCTAAGTTTAGAATAGGACTTAAAAATGTTAAATATGTTAACCTATTGGTTAAGTTGGGTTTTGAGTCTCGAAAATTGACAGGAAAGTAGTCTTAACACAAACAACAAAGCGCAAAGACAGGTTTCGTTTAATAGGTGTTGGAGTCACCGAAATCAACACCGTACTTTGTATAGCCGACTGATCTTTATTTATTCTAATATCTATATAATTTATTCTTAACTACTTGTCAGCTAAGCTACGTTTAACTTCAAAGATTTAATGATATCATTATTATAAATGAATCAGATTCAGTTTATTCTGTTTTATTTCATAGTTACAACACAAATTATATATTATTACTAGCGGCCGGACCGCGGCTTCGCCTGCGTGAACTACGTTATTATTACTTTCTGTCTCCAGTCTCCTATAAGTGACGTCCATGCAAAATTTGAGACTCCTAGCATTTGTAGTAACGAAGTTTCATACAAACTTCCAACCCCAGAAGCAACCCCTTAGAAGTCGAATATTGCAAATTCCCGTCTTAGCGAGCACCTACGTCCTATAAATAACTCCTATGCAAAATTTGAGATTCCTAGCACATGTAGTTTCTGAGATTTCGTGATGAGTGAGTGACCTTTCGATTTTATATATCTAGATATATCTCTTAAGTAGAATTTGAGCCCACAACAATCAAATTTACTCAAGAGCTTGTCAACTAAGCCATGATGGACCTAAATTTAGTAAATTACAATATTTCAAATCAGTTTTCCATAAACCTCTGTTCTGGCGACCATCCAAACTAGTGAACTTACAACAATTGTATTTCGATATAGATAGAAGCTTTACAAAATGAAAATATTAAGTATCTCAATATGCTATTATGTTTTGAGACCGTCGTGACGCAGCGGCATAGCGTGATGGTTGTGGGTTCGATTCCCACTCTGGGCAATAAATTATTATTTATTAATATATTTGTTTCTTCAACATGCAATGCTTCAATTCTAGGTTCCGTCTGCCTACCCCATTTATATGCTGTATCTCGCTAAACTCTCACTCGCGTGAAGATGAAAAAAGGGAAATAAAAAAAGAATTGGTACCTGTAACTAAAGTATATAATATTTACTCTATAAAATGTGTCTACTCTATAAATTTTGTACGCAAATCTCACAAAAAATATTAAATATTTGCCAATCTAATATTGAAACTCAATATAATCAATTTTGTATGCACGTGATCGGTTTTCCAAATTCGCTTCCGAAATCGGGTATTTCACTACTAACTTATGTTTTTTTAGTTTCACGCTGTAACATGCACAGGCACAGGGAAACGGAGAACCTAGTGTTAAGACACTCCGTTCCCATTAGGACATTTCCGTAGCGTCTTGAGTGACGGAACTTAAAAACGCGCTTTGCCTCAACACCAGAGCGAAGAAATAAAACCCGGACAACAGGAAAAAGAAAGATAGCTAATAAAAAAAATAGTTGGTTTATGTTTTGGTAACATGAAAATAATTATAAATAGAGAAGACATGGGCATTTTGAAATCACAGACAGTTTTTTCGTATATATGTAATGATAAAACTGTATCGTTACTAAGTGACTCACGAAATTGTTAGGGTTCTAAAAGTTGGTATTTCGCGTGTTTAGTACGCTCGACTAGTCGTGCCATCTTTAAATTAGCTGTAGGGACCTGCGCTGATTTGATTTTAGGACGTTTTCTCACTTTAGGTTATTTTTGAGGACAAAATCAGAAAATTTACTTGAGAGCGGCCACAACTCGTCGACCATGCTGTAGGTAGATTCGAGAATGTAGAGGAGCACTTAGAGAGGATTTCTCAAAATTTCTACAGAACTAGAAAATAAACATTTTACTTAGTCTTACTAGGGAAACAAGGAACAGAGTGGATGTATTATATAAATTTCTACTAAAAAATTTCAGCAATTTTTGGTGTACTATGACAGTTCCATAACCATAAGACATGGAAGCCCTCCAAGAGACAATAGCATCGAGACACCGACTCAGATTGTATCACCGTTAAATATGACTTGAAAATACTGCTATGTGGGTAGTTTGACAAAAAGATGAAAATCTATGTAAGTTACGATGAAAATTCTATTTTAAGTGACTCTACCTAAGAGTATGTTGTAAAATATGCCTTACAAATAAACGAGACTATATTTTATTTAATCTACAGCGTGATTTATAGGGTAGCTAGGTATTTCTTGCTTTAGGTATAAATTGGATCAGCACTGGGTTCTATACTTATTTAATTTATTTTTGAAGTGCTGGATCGAACTGAAAAAATAATTTTATATTAAACCGTCCATTCATCGCGGAATGCTGTATTATATTACGATAATTAAAAAATAATTAATTAATTATAAAATTATAAAGCGGAGTATCTGTACTAGAGCGACGAAAATGAAAAGATTAAAAATGTCATTCCCCCAAATGGAAATCGAACACACAACCTGTCGCATTCACTGCGCCACGACAGCCTCTCTAAAATGATTGCAATATAATACAATAAGCTCTCATAATTTATCTATAATATAAAGCAACGTTCGTGAGCGCGACGTTCACGTCGTGATCTCGATAGAAACAACTTCCGTTTTGTGACATCTTTTTAGATTAGACTTCTTTGTGAGATTATAATAGTAAAATCTATATAAAAAAATCTAAGCTAGATTCAGAATTTGAATCTACCATCATTGCGTACAGAGACAAATTGAAATTTTGATTCTGAAAGCAGAGAAAACCTAATGTCCAGACGCACCATTCCTCATCCTCCAACCGAATCTGAAATATTGCGTGTTAAGTGAACTTGGTGATCGATGTCTTAACACTATGTTCCCTCTACCGAATGTAAGGGGTACAGCGTGGCGCGGAATAAAAAAAAAATATTTGAATTATTAAAACACCGTAAGTTATTAAAAGATCAAAAGTTATTAAAAAACCATGAGTTATTAAAAGACCATAAGTTTTTAAAAGACCATAAACTGACGCGTGAAATAAAAAAAAACAAACTTAAAAAGGCTAGGGCTGGCTGTAATATTAGTATCCTATGGAACTCACTCTGGGGATAAAACTACTTTGTTTCATCTGAACAATTGAGAGAAACAACCTGTAATTTATTATTGTCCCTTAACACTTAAATTATTAGGTTACTCCAACGAAATACTTCTAAATGTTTTTTCCTTAACTTAAGATGCCTTCAGCTTTATATAAAGTATGGGTAGGTAGAGAGAATATAATTTTATAATATTTGATTTTCCGAAATATTAATAAAATAAAATTTAAAAATATATATTTATTAACACTTTAAGATGTAAAAAAAAATTGTGTTTACTTTCAGACACTCGAAAACAGAGTGGTGTCTGATGAAATTAGTGTTTTAACACTAGATTCCCTTTTCCCTCTGCCTACTCCGCTATACAGTGTGAAATTAAAAATAAAAGAAAAATTCTATTATGAACAATGCCTTACGTCATAGGAGGTAATGTTTACTTTTTTGCTTGTATAATTATTATAATTGGCAATTATTTTTTTTTCTTTAATTTGAAAACAGTAATTGATTGTTATTATAAGGACTTGACACCATCTTGACACGGATAGAGGTGCTGAGCACGCGATTTGAGAGTTCGAAGTCTAAATGCTAGAGGGAACCTAGACTTATTAGGAATAACCTAGTGTTAACACACTCCACATCACATGCACTGCTAATATTTTGAGAGACTGTGTGTTGAGTAGCGGAACTTGACGCTGCACTTTGTCGTATGCTCGTTTTCCAATACCCAGTTGTGGGTTCATTTTCAACTCGAGACTCGAATTCATTACGATCATTTCCACGCTCTGGTAACAAGAAAAAGGACGCGGTTGAATTTCGACAATTACCACACAATGTGTCATAAATCGAGTGAAAAGTAGAGAGCGGAGTGTCTTAGACACTGGAATCCCTCTCTGTGCGGAATACAACGATAAGTTACAATATGAAGCAAATAAAACAAACTGACTATAAACACTCCCCCAAATGAAAGTAGAACCCAAATCATCATCTCCTGTTAAATACTTGTCAATTGAGCTACTATAAGTTAAATTATCTCAATAATTTCATTACATAAGTATTATTATGACAATTATTGCAAAATTCGTGACTTATTGTAGCTTATACAATAAAAGTCGTTGACACGAACGATATCAACACTCGACGCCTGATTCCCGCGCTTAACAGCTGTTTGGAGTGGCGGCCATATTTAATTTATTGTTTTTTTTTAATAGTGAGGATAGGCTAAGGATGTGTTTTAGTTAGTATTTTTTTTTGTGTTAAATACTTTTTTTATATGTGATTATTTTGGTGGCAGAAGAATTGTGAGCTTTGAAATATTGGAAGACAGTGAGTATTATTGTATTTTAAAGGGATCCACTTTGATAGGGAAAAAAACCAGAGTGACATATCTCTGTGTTCTCTTTTTCCTGAAATGAGCTGATGTGTAGCTAAATTTCATGCAATATTTTTATACTTATACTTAGTTTGAATTAACAATATTTTATAGCTTCACGCTGTATCCTATATATATAACACGGTAGACAGAGGGAACCTAGTATTAAGACAAGGAGTGTCTCCGCACTTCCCTCCGCCGCTTTTCATCTTGCTGCCAGAGCGAAGATATAAAAATATTAATAAATAATACTTAAGGAATCGAATCCACTACCGTCGCGTTACTTATAACGCGATCGGTACGGGACCCTTAGGTTCCCTTTTTAATTTTGAGGTACGGAACCCTAAAAAATCTAAAAATCACAAATTCTGGTAATCCAAAATAATTTGGTATTCGCAACCAAAACCTAAACCAATAGGTTGTTCTTAACTTTTTATCTCTTTTTTTTCTTTGTTATTTCTCCTTATATCCGTATACAGATCCACAATGTTACATACAATGAACTCACTCACTTCGAACTTTTACTCTCGTAACGGTGTGGAGCACAGTGAGTTATGAATATAATTTTAATAATTCACTTTTAAATTATTGATGAATGAATGTAGGCAGGAGAAACCTCGGTGTTAAGATACTCCGTTCCTCATACAGACACTTTCGTTCCCCACTTTCCGCCGAATTCATGACACATTACGTGTTGAGTGGCGGAACTCGACGCCGCGCTTTACCTCGCTATCCCACGAGCGGTACGACGGCCTCTGAAGCTCTTCAATTATTTAAATCTACAATCATACAGTCAATCTTCCATTACGGGTGGAACACTATCGTATGTAGGCTGGACCACTTTTCAACCACACTTGCGGCTTTATGTTGTAATCGGTTTCCATTTCATGAATGCTACCTATGTATATTTAATAGCTAGTGCTCCGAACGCGACCTCGGACGCGAGATCTTCATGAATATCGATCTTTTTTTAATTTATTTTTTTGGAGACTCAAAAATTTTAATATTAGGTTATGAGGCCGTCGTGGTGCAGTGGAACAGCATCTAATTGTAAATGAAATGGTTCGATCCCCACTAGGAGGAATGAAGTATAAAATATTTTCATTTCCTCTTGATTTCCTCTGCTTAACAACAGGCAATGTTTCATTTCGTTGGGGACGGAGTGTCTTAACGATGGGTTACCTCTTCGCTTTCCCGTTGTAATCGATAGAAAATTTAAAAAACACCCCTACTTTAGGAGCTACGTTACAAAATTAAACATACATACAAACAGACATATTATATATAACTGCGTACAGTTTTAAAGTAGTTTTAATTAAAAGAACTTATGTTTCGCACACCGCCTCTCCCACGACACACAGACTGTATGACAATATGCTTTACTGTTCACACGAGTCGTGATGCAATCGATGTAGCTTTTTGTATGTACAAGTATTATTATAGTACTTAATGTTCATGACCACGCGATGGTTTTCAGTTCAGATCCTATTTAAATGCAAGAATGTTAAGACCACCGTCCCTGACATTTTTGCCTAATTTTCATTGTGTTTTGAGTGGCGGATCTTAACGCCGCGCTTTATCTATCAGAGCAGGGAAAACAGTTCATCCTGATTCACCCGCGTAAGAATCGAATCCACTACCGCATTTACAATCACGCGCTATGCATATCACTATACCTTCTGATTAAAATGAAAAATGTGTAGGTATATAGAGAAATTAAGCTTGTATGTACCTATTTACTGTTAGATAGAGAATTTAATATAATTATTTCTGAACAGGTATCGATCGATTTCTTTTGTACCTACTGTTATTTTAAAACATCACGTTTATTTAAAACACACCGTATATATTTCCGTCCGAAAGGCTTTCAATTAAGCATTGAATTCGCAATCAACCGTACAAAAATCGTTGTTGCGTCCGTCATTCAATGAAAAAGTTAAAAGTTATTATATATTTTTTAATTGATGTAGCTATCTCCACCAAACAGTTGTTGTAGGGTAGATAGATGAAAAGAAACTACTGATAATTGTTATTTATGTTTGCACTAATACCTCAGGAACTATTGGTGCAAATAGAAAAAATATATTTGTGTTGGATAGATCCAGTTATGAAGAAAGGCTCATATAATCTTTTCATGCTGTATCCACAGCAGGATAAACAAAAGAAACGTGGAGTTAAAGCACTCCGCTCCCTACTTACTACTACCACTCCTTAATTCCTGAAACATTGCGTGTTGAGAGAACTCAACGCTCTCCTCGCTCTCAGTGAGGAAGTGAAAATAATTCATTCCCCAAAACAGAAATGAATCCACAACCGTCGCATTTAAGTCACAGTCCGTGCGGCTGCTCCACGACGACCCCATATATGTGTATGTGAGGAGATATGATATTTCAATATAATTATTCCCATAAATCAATCTCATAATGAATTCGTATCGCAATCTCCCGAGCACGCGGACTTGAGTAACTCCAGTCTGCTAATAATATAAGAGTTACAAGACAGCGAGACAGACGGACAGATTACTTCGCAGCTTGATGTATTAACATGAAATTCAGCTGAAAGGCGCTACGTCGTTGGTTCACGTAAATTTTGTAATTTTACTTTGTAATAATGTAATCTTGAGGCACTCGTGGCGCAGAAGAACATCACCGGATTATTAGGGCGTCGGTTCGATATTGCTACGAAATAAGTGTTTTGTGAAATTGGCTGAAACTTTAATGAATTGAATTTGAATAGCTAACTACAGTCAATGCCGCTGCGCTATGACGACCTCTTACTTAATTATATTCTTAATTACAGATACACAATGTTGGTCTTCTTCATTATCTTCATTACGGTAGCAACGTCTCAAGAGATACCAACCCCGGCCAGCTTGATCGCGCCCAGGAATTTTAACTATCACCCGTATCAGGTTCAATTCTTGAAAGAAAATAATATTGAGCCTACTAAGTTAGTATTTTTTTTTCTATATATATATATATTTTTAATTTTACGCCGAATCCCGCTTTAAGCAGAGTAGACAGAAGGAAACTTAAAATGTTATTAGACGCTCTAAAGAAAGAAAATATTTTTTTGCTGGACTCGAACCCGCGACTCTAATACCGTTATAGTTGTCTCTACTAAAGACAATATTTCCACTATAACCGTCGACATTGATGACTTTACTTTAATAGTATCTATTCAGATCAATATCAAAGTTTTAAGTATCACTAACGATTGTTGTTTAATGAATTTTAGATTTCAACTTGTCCGACAAATGATTCTAAATATATCTTATAGTTGGGTTCAATTAAACCTTTAATTTATATTACTAGGTAGTTTAAGGCCAGTCGTGGCGCTGGGGCATAGGTTTTGGGTTCGATTACCGCTCGGTATATAATTAATTCACAAGTTTTTTTTTCACGATCAATATACCATATTCAGGATATGGCTTAGTAAATAGTAATTAGCGAAACGTAAGCTCAGTTAATATAGTACGTTAATATTTTAACGTCGATATTGTTTGTACTGTACAGTTAAACGAGTTAGGTGCCGCTGAATCAATAATGAAATGAAATTGCTTTATTTTACGACTGCTTGCGACTGTGAACGTGACGGTTGAGTTCGATTCCCGTTCGGGGGAATAAAATATTAAATAGTCTAAATTCCTCGCTATGGTAAAAACACAAGGCCCAGGGTAGAGTTCCACTCGAGATTTCAGTGAAAGATGGAGAACGGAAGTCTCTAATTGGGAACGAAATGTCTTAAAACTATGTTTCCCGGTTTCTCCTGCCTTACCTGCTTTGTGCTGGATACAGGTGAAACTAAAACAATTATATTTTTTTTTATCTATTTTCTATCTTATTTCTAAACTAGCGAACCCGCGCGACTTCACCCGCTTGAACTATACGAGTGTTTTTGAGATGTATTTAAGAAAAACGGCCAAGCGCGAGATATACTTGCCCTCTGAAGGTTTCGTGCCAAATTCAAGATTGTAGAATTACGCAAAGTACCTTATAGGTTTTGATGACGCGGCGAATAAAGTTAACGAAAATAAGTTACACACAAATTTAAGGCTTTATGTTTAACATTCCTGTCAATAGAATCGAACTTACAGCACCTGCGTACAGACTAATCCTAAATTACCGAATAATTGTCACTAATAGATTTTCTTTTTTCTAGACAAGGCCCAGTCCTCTTTCCGAATGACGGCCCTCCACCACCTAAGCCTCCTCTCGTGGTCACATCACGACCTCTCATCGAGTCTATCGCCAGAAGTGACTTGAGCGACAACACGACCACAGCTGCATCGAATCCCAACAAAATAACCTTATATAATCAGAATTTTGCCAAAAATCCCGAAAATATATATGATCAAACACTATTTGGAAATGATTTTGCTAATAATGTTGAATATCAAGCTTCTACGTATAATGGGATCCCGTATGGAGACGTCCTGAAGAATGTAAGAGTGAATGACTTTGGAAGAAACGATTATAATGATTATGGGGTAGGTATGCAAAAAAAAAATACGTCAATAATTTAAAAACTTAAAAAAAAAAATTACGTTAAGTTCACCGTTGAGTCTCGCCACTCAACAAGCAATGTCTCGAAAATAATTCGAAAAGTGAAGAACCGAGTGACTTAACGTTAGGTTCCCTTCCTACCATGCAACATGCGGGATACAGCGGGAAGCTAAAAAAGGGTTGTTAGTAGATTTTCTCCAAAATTAGACAAATACAAACAAACAATAATTCCGCTTAAACAAAACAAATAATAAACATATATCGAGAACACCTGTTCCGATCAATCACCGCGCCGTATTGTGGGAAAATAATATGAAATCATTTATACAAATAACGATATGAAAATGGTCATGATATTATTTCTTTGGGCTATTGTGTTCTTTTTTTTGTTCTCATACCTACTTACTTCATTTATCTGTCGGTAAATAAAACGGTTGTGGGTTCAATTTCTGCACAGAGAAAAGAATTATTTTAATTTCTTCTTTCAGCAAATAGAGGGTATTTTAAGGATTGTAGAAGGATTTCTTAGAATTCCAAAAAAAAACGAATTGCGGAGGACGTCTTGTCCTATCCTATCCTATCCTATATCTTATAAAACAAAGTCGCTTTTCGTGTCTGTCTGTTGTTTCTAACTCTTCTTCTTCTAAACCACCCAACGGATTTTAATGCGGTTTTCACCATTAGGTCAAGTATTTTTCGTAGAAGGTTTATATATAGTTTATTATTTGTACATTCTTATGTAAATTAACATAAATACGATAAATATGTATAAAGTCCTACCCGTTGAGGCACTTTCGCGCATGCGCTGCTTTAATGGTACGTACTACATGAAAATAATGTACTGGAGTATTGTTTCTCTTAATAAGTTCTACAAAAAAGTCCGCGACCGCATATTCGTATCTTTTAAGAATAACGTGTAGTGATCATATTTCTGTCTAAAAATTGGAATTTCAATATATTTTTTATTGCGAGGGATATTTTTCCATAATGGTATTAATCCTTATCCTTTAAAATACTTTATTAATTTTCTACGTTAAACGAAGATAAAATTTGCTTTTTACAGTATTTCGAAATTGCGAATAGTTATAGAGAAAAACGCATTTAATTGTTGACACATCACGCCGTTGACACATCAGCTGTATGTTACTCAAGTTTCACTTATCCCTTACTCTCAGCATATAAATAACTATATTAGTTACGTTGGCCATTTAATGTAGATCAAAACTTTCTTTTACTGTTTTTCATTTTAATAAGTACTTTAGAAGTTGTTACAATATCAAAAAACTCTTGCTGCGAAACGGCTCGCCACTCGCCATGCGTCCCGCGATGTTTTGCTTATACAAGCGCGTCACGCATCGGTGGTTCAGTGGTAGAATGCTCGCCTGCCACGCAGGCGGCCCGGGTTCGATTCCCGGCCGATGCATTCTATTTAATTTTCCTCACAGACCGCCACGTCGTGCTTACTTTTCATCAGGGACAGAATACCCCCTTCAGCATTAACCACAAGCTCGAAAAAAAAAACCCGGCTGCCTCTATAGCAACGAAGATTTAGTTAGAAGCGTTTGCACGTATTGGATAATTGGAGTTGAATGTATTATTTAAGCGCCATATATTTGGTTTCACATTTTTTGTAGTAGTTAGTAGTAGGTAGGTTTTTGTTTATAATTTCTTCCGTTTAAAAATAGTCATTTAACTATCTGAAAATAGTCATTTAAATATATTTTAATAAGTACTTGAAAAGATTAGTAGCACAGATTTAAAATTACGGTACCTACTAAAAAATCCTTGCTGTGTAAAACAATTGGAAAATCCTTATTGAAACTACGAAATGCAGGTTGCATTAGGGTTTAATTAATTTTCACATTATCTTAAGTACTTTGCAAACATACATTACATGAATAATCCAGTAGTTAAAGCGGGCGAAGCCGCAAGAGGGTTGCTAGTTTATTATATATTTATTAAGATAACTATCGTTTTTCAGGTAAGGACCGTTCTACCACCAATTTACAAAGCTTTCGAAGACCACGCCAATCAGAATGTCTTGGACTTGCAGAAGAAGCAACAAAATAATTACAACGAAGTTTGTGCCAACTTTTATTATATTTTTTGGCTTCACGCTGTACCCGCAGATAGCAGAGTAGACAGAGGAAACCTAAGAATCTAGTGTCAAGACACTTCCGTTATCAGTCCGAGTTATGGAGATATTTTGTGTTGACCCCACTTTGCCTCGGTAGCAGAGCGAGACAATGAAACATTTAATAATTCATTACCCCGAGTGGGAATCGTACCTATCGTACCAATCGTACCTCGTACCGTTGCACGCTTGTGCCTCAACTTTACTATACTTATTTTTTGAAAGTGAACCCATATCTGTAGTACTTACAGATGACCTCAACAAAAAACAAATACCTATATTATATAACCAAATATTTTAATCTTTATATTTATTTCTTCAGCCAAAATATGTTGATTACACAAACCACTATGAAAACAAGGATGTATCGAATGATAACCACGACTTATACCATGACGACCAGGTAAGCGCACATATGAAGTATTTTATATTTTCAATTTTAATGAATTATATTTTTATTTACAGCTTCATGCTATATCCCCCATATAGCAGGTTAAACAGAAAAAACTTAATATTTAGATATCCCTATCTTCACTTTCTGCTTAATTTTCGAGACATTCCGTGCTGAGTGGCGGAACTCAACGCCGCGCTTTACCAGAACAAAGAGTAGTCCATTAAAGACATAACCTACAAGCATCGCGTTTACATTCTAGTAGTCTATTTATACATTACGCCACAACGGCCTCAATTTATAGGAACTCTTCCTTTTTTTTAAGTTAACCTCAATATTATTACTGTCGCGTTGAATAGTTGAATGTTTTGTTATAAGCTACTTTGTACGATTTCATGTATTAAAAATATATATGGAAGTCTACGGACAGTGAACATACACTATCATATATAGTGTCAAATGATTTTGGCTATATAATTAAACTTTTTTCACGCTGGGGGAACCTGGGAAGTTAGTGTTAAGCCATTCCGTTTCTATTAAGATGTTTCCTTTATCCATTTTCCGCCGAATTCTCGGAGCATTGCGTGTTGCGCGGTAAAATTCAACGCCGCGCTTTAAAAATAAAAATATTATATTTATTTGAAGTATCGCTCTTCACTGTATTTAAAAATATACTTATTTCTTGTATTTTGTGAAGTATTTTATAAGTCTGATACAACTTTCTATTCAAATTTTACTAAATATTCTTCATAATTTGTTTCAGAATCAAAATTACGCTTTCTCGTACACAGTGAGAGATCAAAAAACAGGTGATGACTTTTCCCACTCACAGCAAAGCCGTGGGTCAGCGACTAATGGGGAGTACCGGGTTCGATTACCTGATGGTAGGACTCAAATAGTTTCCTATACAGCCGATGAAAATGGTTATAAAGCGAATGTTCGATATGATGACTTAAAAACCGATAATAATGATTATTATAATATTAATAACTATAAGAATAATATTAACAACAATAATAATAACATTAACAAGAATAATTTAAATAATTACAATAATAATCCTAATAATTACAACAATAACTATAATAACAATCCCAACAACTATAATAGTAACCTCAATAACTTCAATAACCGGTTATTAAACAGCAATTATAACGTAAATAACAATCAAAAGCAAACAATTCCCGTACATGAAGATTCTGATTACAATTCTAAAGAGTACTTCGATTATTCATCAGAATACAACAATAACAACTATCAACCTTATAAAACTAAATTTTCTTTCAACCCTGTTACAACAACGGTTGTCGTACCAACAGTTAGACCTTCTTACGAAGAAATAAAAGATTTATTCACTCAAAGAATAACTTCTACACCTGTTTACACAGATTTACTAGTAGGTAGTAATAATCATGAAGTAAAATACGATTCTACTACAGAAAAAGTTGTTTTAATAGGAAATAAGAATACTTACAATAATTTAATAACGCAAAAACAACAAAGTTTTGTTGGTTCTACACCTGCGTCTTATTTGGCATCTACAATAGCTAGTTTAAGGGACAGAATAGCAGCTAAGCCTATATTATCGAATAGTTTCTTAAATAGAATAAATAAATATATATCTCTTAAATGAATTAAATGAACCTCTTAAACTAAAAAAGTATCACAATCCAAAGTTTCATTTAAGAAGGGTAAAATTCCAAAAATCTAAGATTTTATTAATTTGGCTTTTTATTTTCATCTTATTAACGTTTAAATATTTAGGATATATTGGATGTGTTAAGTAAATCAGATATTGTCTTATATGAGTATTGCTATGAAACAATAAAGGATGTAAGCAAGCTAAAATATATTTTAATTTCACGCTGCTTTCCGCACATACAACTCACAACCTGCGCGTTTACGATGTCACTGCACCGCGACGGCCCTAAATTATCATTAAATTATTTGCCATATTGAACTTCCGTAGAATATTGTTAAAAACAATATGTGGTATTAATAACAATAATGCTAGAATACTACCTTAAATAAATACAAAAAACTTATCTTTTTATGTTATTAGTTGTAAGGTAGGTTTATTGATGTAAATAATTCGTTGTTATAATAAAAACAATTAAATACTTTTTCCTTTTTTTTTAATAAAAATATTGTTTTAAGCTTTAATAAAATATACCTACTGTCCTTGATTTTAGCTTATACATAAAAATAAATATTTATTTATAAAAATAAATAAATAAGCAAACGACTATTAAAAGTTTTTAAATACTAACTCTAACATGATACCAGGGAAAATGTGAAATGCAGTAACATTTGAACCGTGCATCGTTCCTAGCTGTATCCATCAAGAGCTGGCTGGCATACGTCTTGTATCGTAGCGAGAGAATCTAAATACCTAACGTGAGTACTACATATTGTTGTTAAAAATATGTGCCATCAAAAATATATATGTGGAATGAGAGCCAAGTTAAATGTTAAGTAATGCGTCGTTCTCGACTTCGCCAAGGTGCCAAGTTCTGTGTTGTTTCGGGATAAAATTCAAGATCGAACATTCACAGCTTCGTTGTTCGATCCATCTGTCCGTTTGCCAAGAGTATTTTTCTCAAAAAAATTATATCAAATGTTCAGCCCTTTGGAGATCAAAAAAAATCGCCTCCAATTCAACGCAGTCAAAAGATATGGAATTGGCCGCTTGGTGGCTTGGTCAAATTAATTACTATATTATGGTACTTACTTATCGTGGACTAATCGACGAATGCAAATTAAAAGGTACGGATAAATTTTAATGGAAACTTATATAATACTCCCGATTTAAATTATAGTTTATTATCTTATATTTACCAGGCGATAGTTATCTTTCCGGCCGTATGTCCCAGTGTTACAGCTAGGCTTGTTAGGCAAGTTACGTGGCGTGGGATCTTACTCATTGTTGCTACAAACTACCCATATATATACATATATGGATATAAAATATATATCCTTAAATTGTATAATAGTATTTTGTTAAGTAATTCCGGATTTAACAACCCCTTTTAGTCTAATTCGTACCTTTTTAATTATAAATTGGTATCCTAATTGGGTTTACATTCTTTGATTTTGATTGTTTGGTTCTAGTGATTGTTGTACATATTAAATGAATTGTGAGGCCGTCGTGGCGCAGTGGTGCACCGTTTGACTGCAGACGCGATGGTCGTCGGTCCGTTCCCACTCAAGGGAAAAAAAAAATTCAAAATAAATATTTGTTATTTTAAAGTAAACAAGTAATTTGAACTTGCCAATAAAATTGACTAAGAGTAAGTGTAGAGTTAATTAGTACGAGGGTCTACTTGGTATACTTGGGTCGCGGGTCCCAGGCTCTGCTCCGACCTCCTCTCCCTCCAACACGATGGGCATGGTGAATCCATGGAAACTATAGTAGCTTTTTATTCTTAGTCGTTTACTTGAGCAAAATCGCAAATTTTAACTAGTCCATAATATAAAAATAAATTTTAAATATGAGAATAAGAAATTAGTTCAATATACATATTATTAAAGTGAGCAACCTTATATTCAGAAAGAAAATCATACCAAGTTCGCCCTCTAGGCGTTTTTACATTTCTTAAGACCGTTTTCGAAAGTTTAATGTAATCTGACCTACATTTCACATCATTAGTTCGAAATACACATATTTTTATAGAAAATATCGTAATATTTATAGGAATTTAGCTGGATTTGTAAAGATATAGCTTTTGTGTCGGGTTTTGCTTGGTGTTTCTTATTTTCATTGGAGAATTTTGTTTTGTTAGCTTCGCACTATAACTTTAGAGGAGTATTAAAAGAGAATGGAGTGCCAAACATTACGGTCATTTTCGTCTCTTATCAAACTTTTCATAGATTCATGCACTTTGGATTCCTCGTGAGCTTATTCTTATTTTACATGTAAAATATTATAAATATAAAATATGGCAGAAAGAATCTAATAACTTTGTCTTACCAGAACGAGGAAATGCCTCGACGATATCAAGTCAAGAAAACTAGACAATATTTGTGTTATTTCACATATGGGAAAATAATTTTTTTTGGAGAACGTTAAAAAAATATTATTGTAGCGGGATTTGAACCCGTGCCTCTGAGAGGGTTTCCAAGAGGAGCAGGAGGATTAAAATAAAATAGAAAACAAATAAGTTATCACTAGTCTCTACCTATTAAACAAACATAAAAATATGCCAAATAATTAAAAAAAAGCAACCAATATCCATAATATCGAATATATAAATCCAATTCAAAAGTTAATGCCACTAAACGGAAACCTAATTGCCGTTTTCGTCGCTGAAACCGGAAGTAGAAAATTGCAAGACTATATAGTTGTGAGATAAGATACTCGCTGTGGTATAGACTGTCGATTATTGCCTACTATTCTTATAGTGATGGGTGAATATCGATTATAATATTATATTTTATTTATTTTTGTTGTATCCCGCAATGCGTGCTGTATCGCGTATATAGCCTAGGACCTAGTGTTAAGGCATTCCGTTCCCCACTTTCCGCTAAATTCTTAAGGCATTGCGTGTTGATTGGCGTAACTCAACGCCGCGCTTTACCTCGTTATGAGAGTGAGGAAATAAAAATATTAAATATTTCATTCTCCGAATGGAAAGCGATCACATAACAGTCACACGCGTGTATCCACGACAGACAAGTAATGAATATAGTTTATATATTTGTTTTCTAGAGTGGAATTCGAACCTACAATTATCATATTTACAGGCAGACGCTAAAGCAACAAAACTTAACTAAACATGTATTTGCTTCTTTAAAAAAAACAATATTTCTACAAATCAAAAGCTAAAGAACTTTAGAATATTACACATTCATCTGTTAGCTTACAGACTGCCTTTATTTATCGATAATTTGTAATTAATTAATTATATCGTATATCGTCATCATAAGTAGGTATGTCACGTCACTACAAGTCATGCATCACGCCGTCCCGCTGACTCGCTTGGCTCGTCGCCAGTGCTACAGTGCTACAGTGCTACAGTGCTACACTACTTGTGGGAGTATTGAGGAGTTTATTTCACTCTTTGACAGTCTCTTTAGCGGTAAAAAAATACTTGTATTCCTAATTGGCAAAAAGTTATAAGAAAATACATTAAAAAAATAAAAAAAGATACATACGCATTACTTATACATAAATTCGTGGCGTAGACGTGCCGGATTGTCAACGTAGGTTCAATCTCCACTTGGGGAATGATATTTAATTTGTTTTTATTTCTTCACTCTGGTAGAAGAACAGCAACACCGAATTCCGTCATACAACACGCAATATTAAGCAAAATTTGTTGGAAAGTGGAGAACGAAGTGTCTTAAGACTATGTTTTCTCCGCCTACATAATGTAGATGCAATAATGCGTAGTGCAGTAGGCAGTGCCTTATTTTCCACTCGATATAAATGTGATTTTCTCCATATCCCCCTCATTCTTCTATGGGTGAGTGGAGTGAAGTTTCAATTAGCCCAATTTTAAATAGAAATACAAATAGACAGTGGCAACCTCAGGAGTTATATATTTATAATTAATTTAACTTCCAAGCTCTAAAAAACAAAACGCCATAAATTAAGAATTGAACTGAAGCTTTAAAAAGTTACGATTCCGCTAATCAACACACAATGTGTCGAAAAGCGGAAGTTTAAAGAGGAAACTGAGTGTCTCAAGTAGATTTTCACAAAGATATAGTATAGTGCGAATATTGATAGTATTTTAACTATTATTGTTTAATAGTTATAATCAGATATAGCACCATGTCTTAAGTTTGTACACCGTAATTGTATTAAGTAATTTATCATCAAGTGTTTACGAATACGTAATAGTGCGATGTGTGACAGCAGGGGACGATAGCGGATTTGAATCCTTAGTTTCGCGCTCTATCCCGCTTATACCAGGGCTGTGTTTATAGAGAGCAAAATTTTTCTTAGTAAACGTATAAAAATGTAGACCGTCAAATGTCAGATGGTTTCAAAACGACTTAAATCCCGCTACGTCCTTTTCTTTAAGTTTTTTTCTCTCTCTTTAAAAATATTTAAAATAAACAGAGAGAACTTAGTGTAGTTCCCTTCGCCGCCAGAATTCGGTGGTCTGCGTGTTGAAGTGAACAAATTAGTACATAAAAAAATACACATTCTTAGATTTGAATCCCGAGGTAGCGGATCCTATATGAAAACATCACAATAAGAGAAAATTATTTAAAACAATAACTTCCATTTCTCCAATTCAAAGACATTACAGAGCTAAAGTGAAAGAAAATGTAACAATTTATATGTAACTTTGCTGTACTTTTAAGCTGTTTACTTAAGAACTTATTTTTATTATAGAGTAAGAACATCAAATACCTAGAACTAAGAAGGGAGCTATTGAGAAACAAGCCTAGAAAATGTTTAATTATGTGGAAATGAAGTTATTTTACAGGTTGACGCTGAATTCCGCGTATATATAGCATGGTATTCAGAGGGAACCTAGTACACTTCAAAAACACGCACCGCCTAATTTTCAAGATATTGGGTGTTGAGTGGCAGAATTCAACACTACGCTATGTCTAGTTACCAAAACGGGGAAATCAAAATAATCCAGTCCCGCAAGTGAGAGTGAAATCCATCAAAACAAAACTGTCGCGTTTACGGTCAGAGGCTGTGTCGCCACGACAGCCTGTAAATATGTAAAGATTATAAATGAGTAACTGAAAGTAATCAAAATGTCTATCTAAACCTAACAACTAATGTAATCCAAACATGCTAAGTACATCAGAAGAGTTCCCTTGTCCAGATCCTCGCTCCGTCATCAGACCAGCTCGATAATATGATATTGTTGTAATGTCATCTAAGCTAAGTACGTATAACTGCTACGTTTCATGATGAGTTTCTTAAATTTTATTACATAGTTACTTAGAAGCGAACAAATTAAATACCGTCTCCATTACAACACGCATCGTAGAGCACTCGTGGTAATATATTCCACAAGTGGCGGCCCCGAAACTGAAAATGTTAATGAATTTGGAGAAAACACTCACGGCACCCTTGCGGCACAGCGAAGGACTGTAAACGCGACGGCTGTGGGTTCGATTTCCACTCGGAGGAGTGAATTATTTACATTTCATCGCTCTGGTAACAAGATAAAGCCCGAATTTGTGTTCCAATGTCTCGAAAATTTGACGTAAAATGTGGAATAGGATATCTTGGTAAAATTTATTTATTTAAAATTTCTTCTACCTACCCTGGTAAATTCGGGATAAAGCGTGAAGCTAAATAAATACAATTATAATAGCGCAAAACCTTTTTTTCTTTTTCACTGGAACCTTTTAAATGTAACGATGCAGGTTTTGTCTATATCCCACTTTCTTATATTCAGTAAAGTCTTTCTTATAAGTCATAATAAAGAGCATTCAGCACTAGTAGGTAATCCCACATACTCTATACCATGTATAATATCATTATTGTCGTCGTCAGCCTGTCTTCGTGGACTGCTACATAGGCCTATTATATGGGTAAAAGTAAATTTAATTATAAAGAATCTTAAAAAATATAAAATATATTTTACATATAAATAGCTTTTATTATTTTTCCCTAGACAGTAACTTAACCCGAAACTCAAATTCTTGTACAAACAAAAAACATCTTATTGTTTAATTAAAACAAAAACAAAGTAAATTAATAATATAAATAAAAATAAAAGTAAATTCCTTTAACGACTTCCGAGATACGCTATGGTTATGGCCGCCATTTTGAGATCGCACCAAATGGCGGGCGTTATGGCGGGAAATACGTTTTGTAGGTTAAGATGGATTTTTATAACAATAATTAAAGCTTTCTTTTCTAGTTTATTTTCGTTGGTTTTTTTATTTATGACGTTTTCTACCAGAAACCAATGCAAAGCATTATTGTATAAACTCAGCAATGTACCTACTGAATGAGATTCCGTAGTGGCGCAGTGGAGCAGCGTATGACTGGAAATACAACGGTTATGGATTCGATTCCCACTGACGATGAGTTATTTTTATTTCTTCATGAATCGCAACGATAAGTTCTGCTACTTGACACGTGTTGTCTCAAAAAAATGAGGCAGAAAATGAACTAAGTTCAACCCTGTTATATGTGGGATAGCTACCAAAAATATATTGTTGAGAATAATTTAAATAAAATTTTTACTCTATAACCACCACGTTCTGTAAATACATAGACACCTATAAGTAAGTATACTTAAGACTTGCTTGGCAAGTAAGTGTTTGGTTGAATATGAAAGCCACTAGATACGTACGTGTATAGAGTGATGGATATCAAACTGTCATCCTTTGATCATACCTCGTGTAAACATGTGAAATGTGAAGTTTTAAGCCTAAATTTTATACAAAGGCAGATTATTTATAATAAAATACATTTATAAACAATTTCGAATTATTAATGATATACCTACTTATTATAAAGGCCCTCTTCGGTAAACGCGACGTTTGCCGCTACGATTTCCACTCGAAGAATATATTTTCGATTATATTTAAAGTTTTTTCATTTCACCCTTCTGGTAGACAAAATCCGACACTTACTTGAGTTGACAGACACACAACATGCAATGTCCCAAAGTTGGGTCCTTACGTGGAGTATGAATTGGATTTACATAAAGTTCCCACTGCTTACAATGATAGGCGGGGAAAACTATAAAAAATAAAATATTTTATAAAAAAAACTCGTTTTCCAGAATGGTAATCGAACCCACAATCGTCGTGTTTCCGATGGCCACATTCACAATCCTAACTATGGAAGAAGAAATCAATCAATTAAGTCAAACACAGTTCTATAAATAAACCTTATACAAAGTAGAAGTCAGTATTTGATGTGGAAGCAATCAAGAGCACCAACAAAGTATCAAAGCGCATACAAAAGGGTTAGTTCTAGTAGTGTCTAGATGTACCTAGTTGTACCTAGGTGTACGTAGATTGTAGAAGTTGTTTGTAGTTACGGTGGATCTGTTGATTGACTTCTGTTTCAGGTCTTGTTTAAATTATAACTTGGATTATATTATTTAACTCTAAGATTTAATAAGATTATCGATAAACGTAATTGATATTTCTGTTAATGAAATGTTTTGTGACGTCACCGTGCCCAGCGGCACAATATCTAACTGTAAGCGGTCATGGGTTCGATTCTCACTCTGTGATGGCCACGCTTTGTCTACCAGAGGGAGGAACAATAACATACATATAATAATAAAAAAATATAAAAATAAATATAATTATTCTCTCGACTAGGAATCCAACCCAACAACTGTCGAGCAGACACTGTACCACTGACAAATCAAACGGTTTCTGAAATAGAAGTAAAAAATGGAGAGCGGAGTGCTTTAAGTAGGTTCACGCTATGTCTTGCACAAAGCAGGTTTAGCAGAGTGAGTCTGGGAACCTAATATTTAGACACTCCGTTCCCCACAAATTATCGATTGTGTATTGAGTGCCTGAACTCAACGCCACGTCATTATGTGAGCAAGGCGATGAAAATATTAAATATTTTATTCCTCCAATTGAGAATAAAACCCACAACCTTCGCGTTTATTGTCGCAAAAACTCAAATCTTACCTAGGTGAAGAAACGAAAGTAATTCATCCCTCCAAGTGGTAATCGAGTCCACAACCTTCACATCAGTGCTTTGTCGTTGCACCACGACAGCCTATATATACTTGATAAAGGCAAACATACAAAAATTTTGTAAAACAGAATATAAAATTCCACTGTACTGTACTGCTATACAAGCTGGGTAGAAACACTATCCCATCCGCCAAATCTCTTCATTAAGATCGGCTTTGTTTTATATTGGGACATTAAAAATCTATTAACTCGTGTAATCTCAGAGCAAACAAAGGGAGTGGAATCAAAGATCGCTTATCTTACAACAATGGAAATATACTATGTACCTGCCCGTGGTAGTTTTAAATAGTTGTTTTTAAAGTAGATATTTTTAAATTTTAAATAGGTATATCTTGAATTAAAGTCTAGATTCTTTAGAGACCAGTCGTGGCGCAGGGACACAAGCGTGCGATTGTAAGCAGGACAGTTTGTGGGTTCGATGATGAGGAAAAATATTTAATAGGCAGAAACTGGGATCCTAGTGTTAAGGCACTTTTGCTGCCCACTTTCCGCCGAATTCTGGAGATACTGCATGTTGAGTGGAGAAACACAACGCAGCGACTTTTCTAATAGAGCGATTTTGTTTAACGAAGAAGGTACAAGTATAATAATAAACAGCAACACGTCAAATTTGTATAGAAATACCTAATTAAACACTTTCTTCTCTACAGAATAAATAATATAACCCTCGTTGTACCAGGGGGTGTAACTCAGTGGTAGAGTGTCTGCTTCGCATGCTGAAAGTCCTGGGTTCAAATCCCAGCACCTCCATTACAAAGATACATCATCTCTTTTATATATTTTTTTATCAGATGTTTATTTTTCCCTTCATGCCGTATCCCACATATAGCAGGATAGGCCGAGAGAATAGGGAGGGAGTGTTAAGTAAAATACCCCGTCCCCCATCACCCTTACAGTCAAAGTCCTATAAAAATCTGTTCACTAGTTTCGGAATTTAGCCGTCTCAAGCAGAAAGGCAGACAAACATTTTATTATTTTTTAAAACACAAACAAAAAACGTGTTTCATAACCACTGACGGACACTTAAATTTTATATATATATATTTATATATAAACTAGCGACCCTCTTGCGGCTTCGCCCGCTTTTACTACTGGATTATTCATATAATGTATGTTTGCAAAGCACTTAAGATAATGTGAAAATTAATTGAACCCTAATGCAACCCGCATTTTCGTAGTTTCAATAAGGATTTTCCAATTGTTTTACACAGCAAGGATTTTTTAGTAGGTACCGTAATTTTAAATCTGTGCTACTAATCTTTTCAAGTACTTATTAAAATATATTTAAATGACTATTTTTAAACGGAAGAAATTATAAACAAAAGCCTACGTACTAACAACTACTACAAAAAATATGAAACCAAATATATCGCGCTGAAATAATACATTCAACTCCAATTATCCAATACGTGCAAACGCATCTAAATCTTCGTTGCTATAGAGGCAGGCGGGTTTTTTTTTCGAGCTTGTGGTTAATGCTGAAGAGAGTATTCTGTCCCTGATGAAAAGCAAGCACTACGTGGCTGCCTGTGAGGAAATAAGTAAAAATTAAATCGGAGGCATCGGCCGGGAATCGAACCCGGGCCGCCCGCGTGGCAAGCGAGCATTCTACCACTGAACCACCGATGCGTGTAAGGCAGGCGGGCGCGGCGGACGCATGGCGAGTGGCGAGCCGTTTCGCAGCAAGGATTTTTTGATATCGTAACAACTTCTAAAGTACTTATTAAAATGAAAAACAGTAAAAGACAGTTTTGTCCTACATTAAATGGCCAACGTAACTAATATACTTATATGCTGAGCGTAAGGAATAAGTGAAACATAGCTGATGCGTGAACGGCGTGATGTGTCAACAATTAAACGCGTTTTTCTCTAAAACTATTCGCAATTTCGAAATAGTGTAAAAAGCAAATTTTATCTTCGTTTAACGTAGAAAATTAATTAAGTATTTTAAAGGATAAGGATTAATACCATTATGGAAAAATATCCCTCACAATAAAAAACATATTGAAATTACAATTTTTAGATAGAAATGTGATCACTACATGTTATTCTTAAAAGATACAAATATGCTGTCGCGGACTTTTTTGTAGATCTTATTAAGAGGAACAATACTCCAGTACATTTTTTTCATGTAGTACTTACCATTAAAGCAGCGTATGCGCGAAAGTGTCTCAACGGGTAGGACTTTATAAACATTTATCGTATTTATGTTAATTTACATAAGAATGTACAAATAATAAACTATATATAAGCCTTCCCTGAAAAATACTTGAGCTAATGGTGAAAACCGCATCAAAATCTGTTGGGTGGTTTAGAAGAAGAGTTAGAAAGTTCAGACAGACACGAAAAGCGACTTTGTTTTATAAGATATAGGAATTTCAATACAATATGCATTATATATGTATGTATTGTATTCGTATAAGCAACTAACCCTCGGTGCAGCTCGGTTTGAGCTGTCAAATTCAATGCATCTTCGTTAGTTCCCATTTGAGTGTAGAATGTTTTGTATCGATATATTAGATTTTATTTTCAAAGTTCTAGAGTTTCAGTCATTCCACTTCACTTATCATTTCATTTCACTAACCTAACATATGCGGGATAGTGAAGTTGCAAAAAAACAAATATTTCTCCAAGTGGGGATCAAACATAAAAACTAAAGACGATACAAATAAATAGTACAAGGTATCATGGATGTAGAATATTATATCAACAAAAAAAATTAACTTCAAAAAATTAAATAAAACACTTTATACAATACAATTTATAAATTCAAAGTCCCCCAGGAAAATATCTTTAGATCCGCCCATGAAGAATACATTTAATAAATAAGTTTAAGTTTATTAATATCGATATCTATATATCGACATCACTAAATAGTCTAGACACGTACAACCGCGCACACGAGCGAGACGGGTAGTTACCATAATTGACACATACACTTCACTCAGAGTCAGACGGATGTGAACTTTGACGTTGTTTCATATATTGTGTTGTAGAAAATAAAAAGATAAAACGGAATTGTCATAGTATTGGTGATAAGTCCATTAGATAGTCTGTGTGGGACTAACAAGACTTTTAGGGTTATGGTTTTTTGCACTGCACAATAGCAGAGTAGGCAGAGTGTCCAGATTAACTTAACTTAGTGTTAATTCATTCCGTTGAAATTGAGACACTTCCGTTGGGCGCTGAATTCTGGTGGTATTGCGTGTTGGCGAAGCCTGTTGTGGCGCAGGGGCACAAGTGTGCAATTGTAAGAATGACAGGCTTTGGATTCAATCCCACTCGAGGAAATTAAATAATTAATATTTTCATTTTCACGCTCTGGTAAAGTTGCAAAGCGCGGCGGTGAATTCCGTCTTCCGTCTCCAGGACAAATAAAAAGCTTAAAACAATGTCATAAATGTGTTTATAAATTGAATCAATAATTCGCATTATACATCCAGCAATTATTTGCCATTTAGGGAACAGGGGGTGTAACTCAGTGGTAGAGTGTCTGCTTCGCATGCTGAAAGTCCTGGGTTCAAATCCCAGCACCTCCACAGATCCAGTTTTGTTTTAAATCATTTTTAGTTTAGAAAAATCTTTTTCCTTTTATTAGAAGCTTACAGTAAGTAATAATTCTAAAATTATCGACATTTTTTTATAAAATATAAATTGGAGTTACAGTTCTATCCGGACATTACTTATTTAGCGCAATGAGTTGCGGTGTACATAAAAATATGTAAATTAAATTAAATTATATAAATCAGGTAGCCTTTGTCTTCTCTTCAAAATAGGGAAGAAGAATAATATTGCAGTTAATATATTTTATTTAATAGATTAAAATCCCATTCCCAATCAATTCCAAAACATTTAACACAACTGGTTTAGAAAATAATTATTTTCGACAATTTAATAATAGCCAAATAAAAATAATTTTCAAATAAAAAGTATAGTACGGTATGGTACGGTGTAATTTTATGAAATTTCCATACTTACTAAATGTGATAATATTTTAAGCTTTTCTGTAGTGGTTTTTCTGGTAGTGTAATAAAAACTGGTTTAATTAAATTAAAACTTTGTACGCCATCTATTCTATGATCTTTGTACTATTTTAAGGTTGAATAGGGTGGATAGAAACAATTTTAGTCTTAAGTTGCATTTTAACAATGTTCCCGACTTTCAATATAAAAAATATAAATATTGAAGTATAAGTTAATACTAGTTTTACATTTACCACACACTAAAACATGTTTTTTCACTGATTATATATTATGATATACAAAGATATAGGTAATTTCTATTTAGACAGGAAGTGGGTTTCATAGATATACCATTCTACTGGTAAATACATATTTTTTTTATCTTAGCTACAAAAATAATAATTTGTATATTTTCTTATAATGTTGGCGACAACACAAGTATGTCACAATCAAAATTGACAAATTAGACTGTATCTGCCAAAAGCCGAGAGAAAAATTTGTTTAGTAAAAGCGCTAATCGAAACAAAAACTAATGGTTGAAATTGAATATTCTTTTTGTATTATATATAAATCGAGGAAGACTTTACTTAGAGTATATTACATAATGTAAATCGTTTCGAAACTTGCGAAACCGTGAGTAAAATCCAATAAAAATATTATTGTAACTTTCCTCATGGAAAACTATCAAAAAATTCCCTTAAAAATATACATTCAAGATATTTACAGAGCAGAACGAAGTGAACAAAACAAATACATATATAAATTATTCGACCATACATTTAAAAACATTATGATACATGGTGTAATGACTACAATGTTTAATACAACAGAAAGCAGAACAAACTTTGAAATAAGTGATCCTACAGGTTGTGTAAATGTTTATTATGATACAACAAAAAATAATACAAATTTATCAGAAAGTACTTTAAAAGATTTAGTTAAAAGTTTATCGATAGCATCAAGAAAGGGCAATCGAAATACAGTTACTATGTCAGCTTTATTAAATTCCATAGAGAAAAAATATAAAAATCCTATAGAATTTGACCCTGGATCATATATTAGTGTTGTTGGTGACATTTTTGTAGATGATCTTAGAAATGTAAGAATGGTTTCAGCTTATCAGTGTAAAGTTACTTCAGTTGAAAGAGATATTGTTTGGTTAGAGGAATTAAGATATTTATATGATAAATATTACTTAAAAAGTGATGACAGCTAAATGTTGAAGCAGAGAAAGTAATGATTGTGGGTTTTGGGATTCCCACTTGGGGAAATAATCCAGGTTTTGAGTTCCAACAATAAACATGTCATGTCGCCAACCACACTGTGTCTTAATAATAGATCCCTCTATCCCTTTTTGTCTTCATGTCATTACCTGCATTATACAGATAATACAGTTTCCTGCTAAGAGAACAGTGCCTTGGTAAAATCAATGAACAACCAGGCAAGAAAGCAAGTGTGCTTTGTTTGTGGGCTGGTGCTGCAGTCACATAGCAGTCAATAAATAGATAATAATTGTTACAAATCATAGGAGAAATTGATTAAAATAGACATGATTTTTTTATTATAATGCTAGGCTAATAATGTTAATTTGTTGTTTTTTCTATTAAAATTATATTGGTTACTTATCTGTATTATTTTTTACATTTTAAAATTTTTTAACATGCAAGTCTCTGTTTAGAAAGCCATGTAGAATTTATAAGGATTATATTTTATAATAATAAAATCTTATTATTATAAAATATAAGAGTAATATATTTTTTCTTTTCTTCTTTTTCAATAATTAATTTAAACCTTTTGTTATATCGCTTTATTTTTGCTTATGTTGACATAATAATATGTAACTGATGAGTATTCTCACTTTTGTCATCGAAATAGTGTCTTAGGGGCAAAGATGCTGGCAGCTGTGACACAGTTTACACTAGTACGGCTGCCATCGCTCACCTCTACTAAATTGTTGTCTTGGTTTTTCCATATTCTAACGAAATTAGAGTGTATATGTAACATTTAATTACTGAATAAAGAATTTATTTATTATTATTTATAAAGATAATAACAGTAATACTGTTCTCTTTGCCTACCTTGCTATGTAGAGATCATAACTAGAATTTTGAAAAATCTCAATATATTATGTATAATAAAAACTATTTTTATGCTTATGACAAACAAAATCAAAGTACAGAAAATACATATATGTATATGAATCAAGGCAATCAAGAAATATAAATTTTTACTTAAATGTACTTTTTACTTTTTTTTATCAATTAATTGTTGTGAAATTTAAATAAATATAATATCCATAATAGAAATTTCTAGATTGTGTAAATTAATTGTTAAAACATATTTTCATAGGAGAAAAATGTATAGTATATTTATAATCTATTGGATATCTTTATAGAGCATAATAATTAAGTTCCTTGATTATAATGACAATACAGATACTTTTTATACTTAGAGAAATTATAGACACCACTAAGGAGAAAAATAAAAGGGGGAGTGAAGACAAAACAGCAAGTATTTCAAGACTAAATGTACAATTTATTGTAAAAATTTAATTAAACAGTTAAATTAAAAATAAGTACATATTATATTTTTTATAAATTGAAATTACCCTAGGTATCACAACAATTGATTTCAAAATTAGTAAAAATGAGGTATCTTATCTATACTAATATTATTATAAGCGGAAGACTTTGTTTGAACAAACGAACGTTTGTTAAAACGCTAAGATCTCTGGAACTGGTCGGATTTTAATTATTAAATACACATACTTTTAGTAGAACAGAAATAAAAATCAGCTTCACGCTGCATTCCGCACACAGCAGGATAGGCAGGGACTGTGTTAAGACACTCCGATCCCCACTTTCTGCCGAATTCTGGAAGCATTGCGTGTTGAGTGGCAGAACTCAACACCGCGCTTTGCCTCGACACCAGAGCGATGAAATGGAAATATAAACGTAAATAAATATTTCACTTCCTTAAGTGGATATCGAACCCACAACCGTCACGTTACAGTCACACCCTTGTGCCGCTGCGCCACGACGGCCTGTAGAGTAGAAATAAATTTTTAAAAAGAAATATTTTTTTATATTCGCGTTTTTACTGCAGTAACAAATGCATTTTTTTGTTGAAGAGTGCATTTAATACTAAATTAAAAAATTAAATTGTTTAGATATATTTAAAATAAATTAGTAACCTAAAAAAGAGCTCAGGAAGATAAATAAATATATTTACTATATAATCTGTCGAATATTAAAGATTGGTATAAAAAAATCTAATTGACATTTACTTAATATGTCACTTCTGTTTTCGGCAAGTTCATTTATTTTACGCAAATAAAAGAGTAAATGTGTTCTGTGATTTTACGTACATTAAGAGGTTTCCGTTTAAATAATTCATCTTGTTATCAAATAACAAGGTAAAAAATGTAACAATGTTGTTGTATATTGCTATACATTCTTTTCACAATTATGTCCCCAAAATTTAAGTTTACATAGTTTTATACATTTAATTATTTTTAATTATTCTATATTTTTTCTAGAGCAATGGCTAGTGAAGGAATATCTCCGCAAGAAATTGAATCACTATGTAAAACGCCGAGCCCTTCTACTAAGGTGAATCTAATTTATATATTTCAGCTTACTAGTATTTGACCTTTGGCGACAGCCCAGAGATTAAATTTATTGTTTACTCTGCAAATTTTTGTTAACTTTGCCATATCGCTGTAATATATTGAAATTATTAAATTAAATAATTATTTTTTTTCTTAGGAATGCCAACATGACATATATTTAAAAAATATATGAAATATTAAAAAATGTTTTATTAGAGGCCTGTGACTTTAAAAACGACAGGTTGTGGGTTTGATTCCCACTCGAATAAATAAAATATTAAATATTTTCATTTTATCCTTGTTACTAAAAACAAAGCAAAATGCAGCTTTGAGTGCCACATCCCTACATGTAATGCCTCCAAAATTTGGCAGAAAGTGGGGAACAGTGTCTTAACACTAGGTTCCCAGATTCCTTTTCCCTACCCTGCTATGTTCAGGATAGAGAGTGAAGTTGAAAAAAATTATGTAATTAGTTACCATATTATCAATGTTATCATCATTATATTCAAAACAAATGATAACATTTTTATTGGTTATTATTTAGTATGTCATTTTATTATCACATGCTTATTATGTAATTAAATTAAAATCATAGCATTCATTGATTTTTAAATTCCTCGCACTGTATTCTGTATATAAAAACAACAATAACATTACTTCTTGCATTATGCTTAATTTTCGAAATGAAACTTAATGCCATGCTTTGCATTGTTAGATCATGAAAATAAAAATTATATAAATTATTAATTCCCCTAAATTGAAATTAAACCTAAGTTTAACTACTTTCAACTAAAACATTTACAGTTGCCGCTACTACACAACAGTCTCAAATATTTCAGAATAATAAAAACAAAACCTAAATTCTCTTTCACACATTTTTTTAACTTCTTGTATGTATTACTTTTAAAGGGTTATTTAGAGGGAATGAAGCTATCACTTGAATATAAACATATTAATTGTACTTTCAACCTAGGATACTTTCCCCTGAGTGGGGTTGAACCCATTATTTTCATTTACTGACACTGGCATAATGGCATTGTATCCCTCATATAGCAGGTGGGGAGGAGATTGTAATGCAAAGACACTGCATTCCCCAGTTTTCGTAGAATTCTCGGTTTGGTAGAAAGCCACGCTTTGCCTTAATGATAGAGTAGAAAAGATGAAAATATTAAATTCCCTTCCCATTCCCTGAGTAGAAACATACAACCATTGCATTTACAATCACATGCTGTACAACTGACCTGAATTGAACTTATAAGAATTGCATTTACAGTCAGAAACTATTGTTTGTTTGAATTCAATGAAATTCTCTTTTTCTTCAATTCAATTAAATTCTCATTGCTTTATTCATTGTTACCCTTTTTTTGAGGTATGGAATATAAATACATATGAAAACGTAGGTTTTTGTTCCATAAAAAAGGAAAAAAAATTAAAATTACTTTATTTTTGCTCTTTTCCAGGACTTTATGTTCCAACAAACAATGTATAGAATAAAAGATCCGAAAAAATCGATACCATTCTATACGGGAATATTAGGAATGACTTTGTTAAAACAATTACATTTTCCCGAAATGAAATTCTCATTGTTTTTCATGGGCTATGAAAATCCAAATGAAGTACCAAAAGATGAAAGTCAAAAGACAGCATGGGCTATGACAAGAAAAGCCACTTTGGAATTGACATAGTAAGTTTTTTTAAATTAAAATATATATAGATAAATTAAATTGTATATAAATCTTTTCATAAAAATAATACAGTGAAATGCGAGTCAAACTCGAAAACCTTGGGTTCTGTACCAATTTTATCATTGTAGGCCTATTTTAAAAAGTTAATAAACTCTTGGCTCAACAAGCAATGCCTCCAGAATTTGGTGCGGGATACAGCGTTTGTACATTTGCATGCATAAATTTTATATAAAACAAAGTATAAATATAATTTTGTAATGAACTTTTCTTTAATATACTTGTAAGTTTTCACTTCCTCCCATATTTCAAAATTCTAGGTCTACGGGAAGTTAGCCAATAGCATTTGATTACGATGAATTTCATACATTTCAAAAAATCTTTTAATTGCGTTGCCGTAGAAGCTTGATTTTAATTGTGCTCCAAAAAACGGTATACTTGGATATGTGATATTTATTTCAGGTTGATCTCCACGCGATCTCAAAATAAATTGTCTCAATAAGTGCACAGACAATCAACAAAGTGATCCTAAAGGGATCCCGTTTTTTCTTTTGGATAACTTAACCCTAAAATATACAAATTTATATTTCTTATTATTTCAGTAATTGGGGAACTGAAAGTGATGATTCAACTTATCACAACGGTAACTCGGATCCACGTGGTTTCGGACATATTGGGATTTTAGTTCCAGATGTCGATGAAGCTTGTAACAGGTAAACATCATTATTATTATCCCTGCGCCAATTGTAAACGCGACAGGTTCGCTGGGTGGGTTGGTTGGTGGGTTTGATTCCCACTCAAGAAAATTACATATTTAACATGTTCATATTCTTACTCTAGTAATGGGGCAAAACGCGACGTTGAGAACTTCCACTTAGCACGCAAACTTAGCAACCTCCAGAATGCGGCGGAAAGTGGGGAACAAAAGTATAACAAAAGTATTTTATGTGGTTAAAGAGTTTATTTATTTCTCAAAAGAAATTACATTTCACTTAAGGAGAAATACAAAATTATCTTAAATTATCATCAATATTATTATTCATCAATAGTATATTATGGGCGACGAAATGTCTTAACACTAGGTTCCTAGGTGCCCTCTGTCTACCCTGCTAAGTACGGGATACAGGGTGAAGCTAAAATTAATTTATTGTGTAACAGATTTGAAGAACAAGGTGTTAAATTTATAAAAAAACCACAAGATGGCAAAATGAAGGGCTTAGCCTTCATACAAGATCCTGACGGTTATTGGATTGAGATATTCACATCTAAAGTTGTTTGTTGAACCTGTTCTCAAGGTATTTAATACTTTTTTGTTTGGGTAAAAGGTATTTATTTTGTATAATAAGTATTTAATACTTTTAATACGTTTTTTTTGTAGTCTTTTTATAGATTTTTATTTGTATATAATAGTTTTTTTGAAAATGAAAGTTGATTTAATATTTCTTTCAGTTATAAATTTAAATTTATACGTATAAGTAGTTACGTATTTAGTACTGTTTATTATAATATACGTATGCTATTATAATAGAATAAGCCTAAAGATAATATAAATAATTTGAAAAATAAATTGTTTATGTCTGTTTATATTTTGTTTTCTTTTCGTCTTTTTATTATCCACATGCTTTTATTAAGTTGACCTATAACTCACTTGTTATAAAATCTTAGAATCGGAATTACATGCACTAGGTGCACACAGTTATTGTATTTATAATTAGATGATACTATCGAGCTGGTGTGATGATGGAATTGGAAGATGGCTGATGGCCTTGCACTGTCTATTAGTTAATATATTTCGTCCCATTAATGTTCTGTTGTAAAATGCCTGTTTTTAGTTTTTTAAACTATTAATTTACAGTTTAGTGTTTTTCATAAAAGTTTTCATCGCCATTATCATTATCGTTCCAGTTATTTGTACGCCCACTGTTGAGGCGTAGGCCTCCTTAAGGATTTCCACGAGTCGTCCCAGCAACCCTAATCTATACTAATATAATAAAGCGGAAGAGTATGTTTGTTTGTTTGTTTGAACGCTAAGATCTCTGGATCTACTGGTCCGATTTACTTTGTTATTGTTTTGTATGAAAGCTGCATTCTTCAGAAGTGCTATAGGCTACATAACATTACATTACACATATATACTAATATATTTTAAAGTACTTTCTTATTTGACATGCAATTTATTCTGCCATGTTAATAACAACCGTCGCGTCGCTTCGCAACCGTTACCGCGACATTTTGATATTCATCCTTATGAAAATAAATATAATAGTCACTTTTAGCATTTTATCTAGATTGAAATTATAGTTTACTGTATAACATACTAATAAATAATTAAAGAGATGTCACTGATTCGAAATGACCTAGCCTACGGGCGGCACAGTATGACCGACGCGAAAATATTCTTATACTTCAAGCAGGCGTAGCCGCGTCCGGGTCCACTAGTCTTAATTAAAAATTAAGAAAGCAAAATATTCTTTATTCATTTAGACCATTTGAAGCACCTTTGAATCGTCAAGTTACATAGCTCGAAAGGAAGTTCTGCTGAGAAGAGCTGGCAAGAAATTCAACAGTTGCTGTTTTCGAAATATAACACAATTACAATAGATATATACTTAACCATCATTAGCTTCCCGATTGACATCAACAGGTTCTAATTTCACATACTATTATCATTATAGTAGCCTTGCAATGAATTGCTTAATAATATTTTTTTTACTTTAATTTTATATTATTCTAGTTGCAAGTCTAAATACACTTGTGGATTTTTTAAAAATATACATACTTATACAATGTTTTATACATGATTTAGTATCATAAATAAATTTAAATTGAGGTCATCGTCTCGCAGTTACACAGCGTCTGACTGTAAACGGTGGTTGTGGGTTCATTTCCCATTGGGGGAAATAAATTATTATTTTATGTTTCCTCGCTGTGGACATGAAATCACATTTGTGGACGTGAGATCACTTGTGTGACTGGGAGATCGTATTGATGGACCCCAGATCACATGTGTGGACGTGAGGAACGTTAGGGAATATGAGGTGCGACACCCTGTTGTCATCATTATGTAACCGTAGCATTCTATATCCAAAATTACAAATGAAATACAACATCATACAAAATTAATTAACCATTATTTTATTCATATAAATGTACCTATAATAAATATACTTCATTTTAAATATGTACAAAATATTATTAAAAGTAATATTGACATCAACTTACAACCATCTACAATCTCATTAGTCCAATTATGTTACGTTTAAATATATTTAACATAAAATCAATTCAACGCTTTTCAAGATTTTACAATTATACGGCCAATATACTAAAACAATATTTCGATTGGTTTCGCTATACATTTTCTATTATAAATATTATAAATACATTTTATCGTCACTATTCATTCATTTTTCAAACATGAAGACGCTTTTTGTGTATTTTCTCATAAGTATTGCGGGGATTTTGTGTTATGTAAGTATGTCTGCCGTGTTTTTTATGTTGGTTTTAATTATGATGTGTTGGATTCAGGAAAGTGTTGTCAGTGTTTGAAACTTCATTGTTAATTTTTACGTGTACAGAGAGGTACAAGATTTCTTTTTAGTTTTTTTACTTAATATATATTAAGTATATAATAAATTACATAATTAACTTTATTATAGGTAGATAGGCCGTGGTTGGGCAGGGGCACAAGAGTCTGATTGGAAACTAGGGTGAAATATTTAATATCATTTTATTTCCTCGCTGTGGTAACGCGGTGTTTAATTACACAACTCAACATGCAATGTCTCGAGAATTCGGGGGAAACTGGGAAACAAAAGTATGTTAATTAGAACGGAGTGTCTTAACACTTGGTCTTTAGGTAATATCAAATATAGGCAGAGGGACTGCCTATTTTTGATATGAGCGGGATACAGTGTGAACCTAGAACACATTTATATAAAATTTATTTAAAATTGTTAACATATTTATGACATTATCATGGCTTTTTTTAACTCCAAACGAAAACAGAGGAGTGATATAAGTGATAAGTGTGACGTAAGTATATATGTAAGTCTGTCTATGGCATCGTAGCTCTCAGAGTGTCCAGATCACCTCTCCTTGCAAACTGTAGAATATAAATGCAGATAAAAACTACAACTGTATCAATTTTTTATTTAATATAATTTCAGGTCCAGGAAGCACAATATCCTTATAGTGAAATTTTGAAACCAGACATTATGTATAATTTAACAGACAAAAATATAAGTAGTAAAATACCAGAAGTTATAGCAAAATACATAATAAGTCGTAATAATAATACAACATTGTCTGAAAATCCTGATAATATAAAACATAGTACAAATGTTAAAGAAATGAGTTCAACTGACAATGTCAATAAAATAAAAATGATTAAATCAATGCCATATAAATATATAGAAGTTATACATTATGTTCCAATTAAACTTACTACATCAAGGGGTGGTCAAAAAGTTACTTTGGATACAAATAGTAGTTTGGACAATATGCAAAAAGTTATAGTTAAGGAAGATGGTTTACGTAATTTGCAAAACATTATTGTAAATAACGGTGAACTGGATGAAGTTCAAAAAACTATAGTAAGCGAAGATAATCTAAAAAATAATGATCTTGATAATATGCAACCGGTTACGGTGAACAATAGTACTGGCAGAAGAAACTTGCAAAAAATTGTAGCTCTTCAAGATGGTCAAAGTAATATGCGAAAAACTATAAAAAATAATGTTTTTAATGTAGACAAAGGAGCTTTACTAAATTCCTTCGGCTTTTTTATTAGACATCCACCTAAAGGGGATTATCACAACTCGCAAATTATATTTAAACTACTATTGCATAATTTTATAAACTACCTGGTAGATAGAGGAATTAGTGGTTTGGAAATTTTGGAATATTTACATAGACAACGTGAAGTTACCGACAAAGGATTTGAGGTAATAATACAATAAATATTAATAGTTCATGAAATTTTATATATTGGTTTAAAAAGTATTTTTTTTTAACTTTGTTTACATTACAGGTTCTATTTACCAATGAGAGTCAAAATTCTAATGATTATACAAAAGTTATACGTTTTAATGATAATATGCTTAATAATTTTAAGAATGAAGGAATAATGAAGGCAATAGAAAAACAAGCTTTATTTAATTCCTACAATTATTTTGTACATAATCCGCCAAAAGGAGAAGACGCTTTTAAGAATAATGAAATATACATATTAATACTTAGGGATTTTGTGAAGTATTTAATACAAAAAGGTATAACAGATTTAGAAATTATGGAATATCTTCAACGGGCTCAAAAAGTAGAAACAAGAGACGGAACGAAGGTATAAAATTAATATTATTTCTCAATGTTTAAGAACATTTTTATATAGCTATATACATATATCGTTATGTACTTTATGTAGTAAAAACTAACAATTTCAAATATCTCATTTTTTTAGGAAACATCTCAACAATCAATGAACAACAGTCAAGAATTAGATTTAAATACAAACGATGAATTTAGAAACGATATAAATTTAAATGAACCTTTAAATGCTAATGAATCTGCTTTTCTACAAGAAAATCCAGAGAGATATGAAGTTGTTAATAATGATTCTACAATTTTAATACAAAATTTTCATGATTCATTAAACGAACATGAATTAAAAAATAATTTAAGTAACTATATACATATTCCTGAAACCTCTGAAGCAACTGCTAACACAAGCAAATCAGAAGATTCACATATTGTGGAGATAAATTCATACAGAATGTCAAATGAAGATAATAAACGTGGTCCGATAACGAATATTTTTGAAAACTTACATGAAAATATGCCTTTAGATCATAACATAACTTCAGATAGTTCGACATACTTGCCAATTATTAAAAATGTGGGAAACGATCATGATAATAAATTTGATTTAAATATAGAAACAGACAAGGAAGAAATAAAGAAAGGAAAAGTAGAGCGTGTAGACTTAGTAAAGGGCACAGATGATATCAACATTGAAATAATTAAAGATATCGTTGATCAAAACAAAACTAATATAAGTACACCTCTAAGATCATCGTCTGATCTCAATATGCCAAATGATAATTTAGTTACAAATAATGAAAACATTAAAAATAATAATCTTTCCTTAGAAAAAGAGGTAATGTTGAATGGAGATCCAGAAAATTATAAAACTATAATTGTACCTTATACTACTAAAAGCATATTAAATATACAAACAGAAAAACCTTATAATTTAGATACAGTTCATGAATATAAATCGAATAAAAATGAAGATATTGAAATGAAAAAAAATATAGATGTCATAGATTTATGGACGTCAGAAAAACCGAATTTAACATCCATATTTGATATTGAATCACCAAAATTAAACAATATAGATACAGATAATAAAGAAAATAAATATAAAGATATTCATATATTGAAAGATAATATAGATTTTAAAGATTTATGGACATCGGAAAAACCAAATCTAACATCCATATTTCATATTGAATCACCAAAATTAAACAGTGCAGATACAAATACAGATAATAAAGAAAAGAAAAATAAAGATATTCATATATTGAAAGATAATATAGATTTTATAGATTTATGGCCATCAGAAAAACCGAATCTAATATCTATACTTGATATTACATCGTCAAAATTAAACAGTATAGGTACTACCACTGATAATAAAAAGAAATTAAGTAAAACCGATAACAATTATATAATAAAAGATAATATGGATTTAAGGACATCAGAAAATCCGAATTTAAATAATATGTATGATATCAAATCACCGAAATTAAATAATGTTGTTGTTAATAAAGATGGAGATATAAAAATCAGAGAACCAAATTACAACACAGATTATGTAAATAAAATAGAACCTCCAAGAGATACAATTACAAATGAAATTGTAAAATTAAGACAAATACTATCTGAATTAGTAGTGGTGTTAAAATTATTACTCAAGGTCTTTAATCCAAATAATATACGATTGTATAATAATATAATTACCGAGCTACTTACAAATGAATTAGTTAATAGACATAAGTTTAATATAAACGCTAATTTAAGTATAGATACAAATGACATTTTGCTAGAAAACTTAAAAATTTTAAATATAATACTACCACTATTAACACATTCAAATTGTAATTGGAATAATGATTTGGATATACAGAAAATTATATCAAAATATGTGCAGCTAAATAATTTAAATGATATATCATTAACAAATAATGATTTAAAAGAAAAAATATTATTTTTAAAAAAATTATTACAATTTAAACTTTTACCCCAAGAACAAGTGATGAAAATAATATTTTTTTTACTAATTAATCCAATAAGTCCTGTGACAAATAATACAGTGAGAACATATGACAATATCTTTTTAAATACTTTTATACATAATTTAAAATTAGCTTTATATAAGTCATTATTATCTATAATTTTTTAATTTTAAATGTGAATATTTTATAAATATAATATAAACTTAAATTTTGAATGTAACCTGTCATTTATCCCCATGTACATTGAAAGTAATTTATAAGGAAATTCTGTATTATAATATTGTAAAGCATTTTGACAGTATTGAAAACAAATAGAACCTTGAATTCATATATACGAAACCTTGATGCTAAAAACCAAAAAATGAAGACGCAGAATTAAACTCGTCAATATATTCGTATAACGCTAGGCAAGCGTGCCACCGTAACCACCGTAGATCTCATCAATGCTCACCAGACTTGCGGTCAAACGCAAGTCTATTCAATATAAAAAAAAACGCAAAGTGGAAAACGGAGTGTCTTAACACTAGGTTCTCTCTGCCTATCCTGCTGTATGCGAGATACAGCACAAATCTGATTTTTTTAAAAAATCTGCACATTGTGATACCAAAAAAAATGGAGATCGAACACATAACTAGCGCGCTTACGGTGCAGTTATACCGTCCCATTGAAATATAACGACATCAAATTCATAATTACTTTACGTTTACTTTACTCCAGCATGGTGCTTGGGCAGAATGAAGAAGCACTGATTCCTTTATCATCATACACGTACTTACTTATCTAATATTTGTCTTTATTTACTTAAATATAGGAGCATAAACAAGTGAACATCCATTTTTGTTTATTGTTTAAGATTATTCTTTACTGCAGTAAAAGCTTATTAGTTTTTTGTATAAGTATACTTATTTCCCAACGTATTTCAGCACACTATCCCGATATCCTTCTTTTTTTGATGCAAGAAATATTTATACTACACTATTATTTTACATTAACTGAATTCTTATTTTCCGTCTAAGTAAGTATTTCTTTAGAAAACACAATATCGATGATACTAGAAGGATCCTCCTCATGGTTTTTACGTGACATTCTAGTATCGATGATACTACTAGGTCACGTAAAAACCAGTTTTTAAAAGTGGGTCCCAAGTGGTGGAATTTTTTGTTGTTGTTGCATTTAACAGCCAAGTATTTTTCTAGCTTATGTATATGCTTTCTTTAGCCAGGATGAAGATTATCAAACCAGATGTAACGTGTGGGCTTATCACAGCTGAATTCAACGAGATATCGAACTACTAGACACGCCACCAAACTGCGTATTCAAATATGATTCTAGACAATACAATATAAAACATTATTTCAAAATTTATACGGCTACTTCAACTTATCTGACTCAATTCTATTTTGCTCAATTGTTTGAATAAACATAATAATGTTGTTAATTATTTATGAACGTGTAACTTATCATAAATAGTAATATAATACATTCAATTAATATTTGTTCAAGTTACATTTAAAAACCTAGCAAGTAATTACCGATAGGAACAATTTCACAGCTCATAATTAAACAACACAACTGAAAGCTTCATTTGCTTAAGTGGTTCCTACGATGGTGCCGGTTTTCTTTTTATTTCTCTGTTTGATTTCATCAGCGTGTATGGATAATGTGGTAATTTTTTTATTTTGTCTATGAATCGCGATGGATGTGGGTTCGATCCCTATTCGGGAATGAGTTCCGCCACTTAAAATATAATGTCTCGAAAATTCGGTGGAAAATGTAGAGCTGAATATTTTAACACTTAATTGAAGATTCCCTTTGCACAAAAGTGTGAAGTATTTAAAAACTATAGACAACGCTTAAAAAGAGATTTGTAGTCACAACTATAGCGTTCAAGTAGTTGAAATGTACCCTACATTTCAACTACTTATCGTTAATAATATCAAACCAAATAGTAATAATAAGACCCTAAATTAATTTTCGGGCTATTGCGTGTTTAGTAGCGAAACTCAACGTCTTGTTACGAGAGCGATGAAATGAAAATGAAATGAATTCATTTCCCGGAATTGTACCATGACCAACGCTATGCTCCTGCGCCAAAATAAACATAAATATATATTTTTTCACCAGCCGATCCATAGAAATCTAACCCGAAAATCATCTGAGCTGAAGCCAATCAAGTTGATGCCTTCTAATTTACAGCATTTATATACCACACGAAACGAAAAACAGACACCTCAAGTAAGTGTCTATTATTTTCAAATACAATGACTTCTTTTAGAGGGAGTTCTTCTTATGTTATCCTTATGTTTCTAAAGTGAAAATGATATTATATTTTACTAGGTTCATTTTTAAGATCTTCGTCACGAGCTGCGTCAATTTAATCGCAAATATTAGTAAATAATGTCTAGACATTATTCAAAAACTTCAATAGTAATAACATCTAGATGTTATTTTTTTATTTAGATTTTACTGCAGTTAAATGTACGTTATCGATATCTTCAAATATTTAATTAATTACAGACGAACTCTAAAGTAAACATCGAGGAGCCACAATCATCGAAATGTCCAAATACAGATGTATTACTTAAGATATTAAATATACTAACTGAATCTCTACCGAAAACGTTGCTAGAGCCGCAGAAATTTAAAGATGTTATATCCACTATCAAAATCATATTGACAAAAGCTTCACTTAACAATGATGTCCACGATGATCTCCACAACGAGGTAAAAATTCTAGAAGATCAATTAGAAAAAATTAGTAAAGCAGATGAAGAAAAGATTGCTTTGCGTAAACAAAGTGATAAAAACTTAAAAGCTAAACTGTCTCTTCAATACGACATACCGGACAAATGTGAGCATATATTAAACGCTCTCGTTAGCTTCATCAACAACGCGTACAATCAAGTGGCAAAGTATTGTTTGGTTACAGGAAACTGTAAAGTTGATGAACTACCACGTATTAAGTATGACACCTCTGGTGAAATCCAACAATCTATCGTCAGCAACCCTTATTTACAAGGTTTCGGTACACAAAATACTAATCCTGAATATAATGGCGTTTATAACGTTATTAAAGCACTACAAAATTTAAAACCAAATTTAGGGTCCGGTTCAACAAGTTTACAAGATTATTTAAGTCGTTTAATACCACAGAACAGTAACGTGAATTCTAATAACTTGTTGTATAATGTGCCTAATAAATCTCCAGGTAGTCTCCTTGGACTATATCCCGAATGGATGTTACCTGATGAGTCCAGGACTGAACAGTCTAGTAATAATAAACTGCCGTTGCAAGATTTTTATTCTGCTTCAAAAGATCTTTCACCAAATGCAAATAATAACCAAGACTTCATGAAAATTCTGACTGAAAAATTAAAAACGGTTGGAAACCCAAATAAGAATAATGAAAATATTGAAGATGCAACCAGTTCAGATGCTCTAAATTTACTACAATCACTAGGGATAAATGTTTTGCCTCCATCAAAAATAGATAAACCTCAACCCCCTTCAAACGATCGTGAATTAGATGCTGAAAACCAGCCGAAACAAACAGACAAACAAACCTCATATGATTCTAACTCAAAAAATCCAGATCAATTAAACATGAATGATATATATCAATTGTTATATTCAATAAAATCACAGACAGATGAAACTGGTAACAAATTTCTAAATGCATACTCTGGTTCTTACGTCACACCTGATACCCTCAATATAACACCTGATAAAACTAAACAATATGTCCAATTACCCGATTTATCACAGTTCAGCGTAACGAATCAAGGTAAATTAAACACAATACCTAACCAAAACGAAGTTATCGAATTAACATACATGCTTAAACGACCGAAGCTCGCGTACGAGCCATTATATTACGTCAAATACAGAGTACCCTACTACATATTCTTATATAATTTGCAAAAACTGTTAATCAAAAATCCATATTTGAGGAATCAACCAAAAAAGTTGTATCAGGAACTGTTGATGCACTCAAACATAACTGAAGCTCCAGGAGACTTGAAGCATTTGGAACATGAAGAATTGGTTAAATTAATAGCAACTAACGGTACACTCCTAAATGCTAAAATAGTTACTGAAAACAAAACACAAGATGAACGATTAGAAGCACAAAATTCAACTCTAAATCTTAATACTGAAGCCAACAAAACTAAAGTCGACCCATTATCATTCATAGAAACGCTTGTAAAGCTCGCTAGTAATAACTCTTCAGAACGTCATTTTAATCAACGAATCGGCTCAAATCCATACTTAAGCTACGGTTTTCCTTCTAAAACAAAATTTTTATATCAGTCTGGTTTAAATTATAATCCTAGTAACCTACTTTCAAGTAGTGTAAGTTCTAATGTTTACGGCAGACCGTCAGTCTACAGCTATAATGGGGTAAACAGTGTATTACCATCAAACGTACCATCGTACTCGATGTACGCAAGCGGATATCAAACTGGATAAAATAATTTATAAAAAATATATATATATTTTTTATTTTGAGTATTTTGTACCTTATTCCTTCCTCCTGGCATCAATCCCGGCGTATTATGTCAGGCACTTCCATCCGACATAGTTCCTAGGCCGGCGCGCAACGTGGCCATACTGTCTCTGGCGACGCTCTTGGAGCTTATCCGCTACGTCACGGACCCCAAGACTTCCTCGAATGAACTTGTTTGATTTGCAAATTTTTATAGCAATTAGCCGGGCTATAACCTCATTAGAAAATTTTAAGAAAGGTTTGAAACTATTGAAATTCACTATTGAAATTATGAAAAATTTCAATAGCATTTAATTTAAAGCTAAAAAAAAAACAATTATTGTGAAATATACTCCTTTAATATATTATCATCAAATATACTAACCTAGTACTTACTAATATAAAAAATAAACATAATGTAACAATATTGCCTGTATTATATGCTACTACTTATTTTAACTATCAACAGTAGACTAATTCAACAATATTAGCAAAAAAAATCATATAAATAATAAAAAACAGGAAAAAAATAAATAAAAAGAAACTCTCCGGCGGGGAATCGAACCCCGGTCTCCCGCGTGACAGGCGGGGATACTGACCACTATACTACCGAAGACTGTACATAATGATCTCAAAAACTAAAATAATCTCAACAAAGCATGTCGTTAAATTTCTTTTTTATACAAAATTGCGATTCTATAATTAAACAGAAAATTAAACACAGAATAACATCAATCTATGTCTAATATTATTAATGTTTATTTATAAATCAGAACGATTGAAAATAACAAAAAAAAATATTAAATTTAATTTTTTTCAAAATGTACGATTGTAACCGCGATAGGTTGATATTTGATATGTAATTATTTACATTAAATTATATTCTAACCTTTATTATTTTATTTTAGACTACAATAACACAATATGAGGTTTTTATAAAAAAAAACGTATAACATGTGATAGTACGGTACGGGAAGCATACTGAAAGAATACAAATATTGTTTTTATTTCGTCTTTGAAGCCGAAAAAACATTAATCCATAAATTAACAAAAACAAACACAAAACAGAATATTTGCAAACCTAATAAACCTCGCATCACTGACGCACAAAGTCTGTAGAAATTATAAAAAAACTTTTAATAAAATAAAAATAAGGCCCTTGTAAAGCAGAGGTACAATGGTGTGACTGTAACGCGACCACTCAACTCGCATTGCCTTGAAAAATTCAACGGAAAGAGGGGAACGGAGTATCTTAACACTAGGTTCCATCTGCTATAAGCGGAATACAGCGTGAAGCTGATTTGCTTTGATTAATAAATTAATACTTATATGCAAATATAGATCAGAGCCATTTAACATTTAATTAATTTAATTTAAAAAATAAAATTACTAAAAATATCCTGGCAACTCTTTGCAAATGTCAGTTGTCAAAAAAATAAAAATAAATAAGTGTTCTTGTATGTATTTAAATTTTTATTTAGTTTTTACGTGAAAGATTTTGTAGTGAAATAAAAAGTGATATTTAACATAAAATAATTATATATTAAGTTTCTTGTTAAAACATTTGTGCTGTTTATACAATAATAATAAAAACAATGATTTCAAAAAGACCTGTCTTTTTAAAACCCGGTAAGTTATTTATATAGAAGTTATAATTGTATAGTAGAGTACTAAAAATATTATAATATAAATTTTGATTTGAATTAATTTTATTATATGTGTTATAAATATTATGGACGTTTTTTAGATTAAATTATTATTAAAAAACATCTAGGCTAACCTAGATGTTCCTTTTTTCGTTTTTTCAATATGATAAAACTTAAACTTTAATTACTTAAAATAATATTATTGCCTTAGATATTTTAACAGAAAATAATATGATTATAATTATAAATAAAAAGTAATATATCCTATCCTGTATGATGCCAAGTATGAGTATTGTCAGAAAAATGTTGTAAAATCTTTGTATATCAGTTACATATGAAAAATTAAAACTACTTTAAAATGGTTCCTCTAAAAACAAAAAAAACTTGTCCTTGTTTGAATGTGTACATTAGAATGAACTTACTATAATATATTTCAGGTGATGAAACACTTTATCCAATAAAAAACAGAGATGGCATAATAGAAACTTTAATAAACCCTAACACAGATACAGCCTTACCTATTGATGCAGATTCTAAAACAAATTTTGTGTATAATAGATATCATCATTTACCTCTAAATACACAGAGGCAAAAACTTCCCGTGTTTCAATATAGGAATCATATTTTGTATTTGCTAGAAAAGTATCAAACTTTAGTGTTGATTGGTGAAACTGGTTGTGGGAAATCTACGCAAGTGCCACAGGTAAGTTTAATTTTAGACAATTACAATAAAAAGTTTAGTGATGGTTAGTGCTTTTAATATAATATAGATTATTTAGGCAATATGTCTTTTTAAAAAAGTAACTAAGACTAAACTTAATTAAAATCAATTTATTTTTTTCTTTTAAGTTTTTTTTATGTTCACACTGTTTCCTGCGTCACAACTGGCCTCTTTTTTTTAAGAAAATACAAAAAGATTTTTAATGCATATAAATAATTGTTTTGGGTTTTATTACATATATCTTCAATTTTACTCTATGTATCAATTATAATTTGTTTCAAATGTAATAAATATGTTGTTTAGGTGATTTAAAAAAAGTTTTTTTTTTCTAAATTATACTCAATATTTTTCATGTTCTCTTTATTTAACACTATATTACTATAATGTTAGGACTTGACCTTCTAATATGACCATCGAACAGAAACGTGATTTTATAATAAGCATCTATAACCCTATAGTTTATATAATCATAACAAATTAAATTATCAATATAATGATAATTATGTCACCACTATATTTAATAATTGTGTTTCTTGACCTAATGAAATTTAGTAAAATCATATCTATCGTAGCTATATTATTGAAATCCCTAACAAGATTTTTGAATAAAAATGTTCTAAATCAAATATTCCTGCATTTTAGTTTACATAATCTTATGCACAATAAACATATGGTTTTACTAAAGGTTGGCCAACTACAGTCGCTGGTATAGTTCTTATAAAGAATATGCACTGAATCTTCTCACCTCTTATTTAGGTGACAGAGTTCAGAGGGTTGATGTGAATGGCAAGAAATCTCATGGTTCAGTATTCAGCATGGCGGTCCCACAAGGTTCAATTCTTGCTCCTTTTCTCTTTTTAATATATATAAATGATTTACCGTATCTAGTTCAAAAGAACCATGGTATAATATTGTGTGCTGATGAAACTTCTTTGATTTTCTTAAATAAAAAGACGACAAATCGTACATGACGAAGTAAACAATGCTCTCTCTAAAGTAGTACATTGGTTTCGTGTTAATAACTTACTCTCGAATAGTAAAAAAACTAAATGTATAATTTTTAGAACACCTAACACGAAAATTGTTAAAGCCGATGTATTCTTGAATAGTGAACCCGTGGATCCTGTCGATTCTACGGTATTTCTCGGTATCACCCATAGAGTCCAAATTACAGTGGGGACTCCATATTGATGGATTGGCTTGGTGATTCCCAAGGCTGTTTCAAAGGTATTATTGTCACAAATATTTAAATATGTATTTGTATAAAATTGATTTAAAAAAAAGTCCCGATGAGTTTATTGCGCCGGTTCTTCTCAGGTCTAAGGCATTAACTTTAGTGAACTGGTGGTAAATTATTTGACGTTCAAAAAATGAAACTTGTAACTTCTTATTTCGAATATATTTATTTGACTTTGACTTTATGTAAAATGTTTTGTTTTATAACAAATGTGAAAATGTAAATAACGCCCTCGTGGTTCAGTTACCGAATATTTGACTGTGCATATACAGAGTGAATTCAATTTCCATTGAGTATTTTATTCAAAGAAATATCTATGTACTCGAAGCGCGATGTGGGATTCCGCCATTCAAAACGCAAGGTTTTATAGAGATGTTGTTGAAGTTTTAACTCTGATATCGATCTTGAGATGCCGTTTTAATATCCTGTGACTGAAAACAGCATATCAAGATCGATATCAGAGTTAAGAGCGATGTGTAAATCGGGCTTAGATTCCTGTAAAGTCAACAAAGAGATGTCGTGGATTTTCTTTGTAACTATTCTAAGGAAAAATAGAGAAGCGTTAAGATGAACAAAACCTCATGATTTTTTTAGGTAATTTTTAAGGTTTGTAGTCAAAAAAGTAACAAAAAAATATTTAAAAATTAAATATTCTTAAATAGAGCAGAAGAGATATTAATTAAATACGACGACTCTGAATGTCTACTAAAATTAGCTTCAAGTTACAATATAAAAAGTGGTTTTATCCAAACCCTTATAAAGATAGACTTGCAAGTCTAGATCTAGGTCTACATCTATTTAAAATCAAGTAAATACTAGAAATGCAAAGTACCTATATTGAATTTATCCTTAGCATTAATTCTGTAAAAATAAATATAGTAGGTATAGAGGACAGATGGTTTAGCTTGTTAACCGTCTTCAAAAAAGAAGGTTATGTATTCGACAAACATATATACTTATATATTTCTATTTACATGATACTTGGTACTTTAAATAAATTCAAACAAATTCACACGACGTATTTACCAAAAGATTGTATTAATAGTGCTGCTATAAAACTGACTCATGAGAGGCAATTTGCTAAATTATCGCCTTATCTTGTGTTCTCACTATATATGTCGTGGCCGCCCTGAAGGTACGCTTACGCTTCCTGAACTTTACGCATTGTTCACTCGAGAAGGAAATAATCAAAAGTAAGTAAGCTTCACCACTCAACACGCAAGGTCTCGGTCTCACTAGGTTCCCTGTGCCTAACATACGTAGGGTACAACGTTTATAGAGTAGGCAGAGAGGAACTTTTTTCTTCACTTTCTAGTTTTGAGATATTTCACTGGTAAAACGTATTGTTGCAGTTTTTCTTAACTAGATCAAAAAAGTATCATATGTAATGGAAGCGCATTATAGTATAATTAAAACTTTAAAATATTAGTAGGACTAGAATTAAAATCCCAAAACCTACAAATTTAGTTAGACATGTCGCAAAAAAATAAATAAGAACAGCTTCACGGTACAAAAGGGTGTGATTGTAACGCGACCGTTGTGTGTTCGATCCCCACTCGAGGTAGTGAAATATTTATTTACCTTTATATTTCCATTTCTTCGCTCTGGTGTTGAGGCAAAGCGCGGAAAGAATCCAGCCGAAAGTGTGGAACGGAGTGTCTTATCACTAGGTTCCCTCTGCCTACCGGAAGGCAATTTTGCTCACCGGGCAGTGTTTATTAGAGAAGTAGAACTGTAGAACTGACCCAACTGACATTTCTTTGTACCTTGACTATTTGTTTTATTTTGAGTGGTTGTCGAACCCATAACTATTTACGTCGTTGTCCCACTGCACCACAACGGCCTTAAAGATATGTTAACAATGTCTATACCTATATTGATAATTGAAAAGTAAAACAATTTAACAAATCAGTTATGTATAGCAATTTTATCGAAAAAAAAAAAACTTTAAAATGGTATCACTTTTTTAATTATAAACCGATTGAAATAAAATAATAATTGTTAAGCTGTAAAGCCGTTTCTGAGATTATTAGCGTGAACAAACACTCAGACAAACAGACAAAAAAAATAATAATCACTGTTTTTGATTCTAATCGTTTTAAAATGTTATTAATATTTTTTTTCTTATGTACAATTTTATTATAAGTGCAAGTAAAAATATTTTTAAAGTGAGAAACAAATATTTTGGTATTTCTTATCAAATATTTATCTAAATTTTAATAGGTAGGTTATTCCCGAGATATTAGTATTGGGTAAGATCAATTAATATCAATATTTATTTTATTGTTGTAATATAAGATAACAAAGCATTTTTTTTTAAATATATTCTAATTCACTACAAAAAATATGGCCAGTTTTCTGATTTTAGAATTAAAGTATTTAACAGATAATTTTAAATTACAAAAAACATTCTTTAATAAATAACAAATGATAAATAGATAAAATATAAAACTTGACTGCAAAAACTTAACATAAAAAAATAATATATTAAGTAACACTCGCTAACATCAAGTTAAATCCAACGACATATCGTTTATCAAAATCGTTTATCAAAATTGGTTACAAGGAAACAAAGAAACGGACAAACATACATACTCGCTGAAAACATACCTAACCCTCTTTTTGGGTTTCGCCGCAGTCGGGTAAAAAGTATAAAAATTTGAAGCCGCATCTCTTGGAAGCTATAAAAAAATGGCCAATTTACCGACTATGACAACTATTTCCTATGAATTATTATTTCTTTCGAGGCAAAAGCTTGAAAATTCGGGGGAAAGTGGGTAACGGAGTATCTTAATCTAGATCTAGGATCATTCGGCTTATACTGTTATTTGCGGGATATAGCGAGTACCTGAAGATAAAAAAAATCTTTTCCTCTGTAGTTAGTTTACATTTAATTGTATTAACCCCTACTGTTCTTAACTGTTAAGTGAATTTAATGAGCTTCATTTGGTAATAAAATGTCAATATAATACAATGAAATAAGAGGCCGTCGCGGCACAGTGGAACAGCGTCGTGGTTGTAAACGTGATGGCTGCATGTTCGATCGCTACTCGCTCTGATCTGATAGACAACGCGCGGCGATGAGCTCCGCCACTCAACACGATATATCTCAAATATAGTGCGGAAAGTAGGGATAGTGGTGTCTTAGCGTTAGATTGCCTCTGTATACCCGGCAATGCGAGACATAATATGTAAATACATGATTGTCACCAAATGTGGTTAACAATACTCTAAATTACTCTATATTGAACGAGTTTTCTTATAATTACATTCATAAACAATCTTCAAGGAGACAATAATATTTATCTTTCAAATATGTCCTCAAATGAGTATCGAACTGGTGAAATTAACCCTTGTTAACTATAATTGTTTGCATGGGCCATAAATTACGAAACTTAATTACTAATTAGATATTTTATTACAGTACTTTAAATAATGTTGTGTTTCTAAAAATTGTTTACGGTGTTCCGAACGTGCCTGTTGAGAATTAATATTTTTTGTTACCAGAACGAGGAAAGGAAAATATTAAATATTTTTTTATGTTGAGTGGGAATCGAAGCCACAATCGTCTCCTTCACAAGTGTGCGCAACTGCTCTACGAGGGCCTCAAAATAAATAAACACAATGCAGTAGGTTAATGATACGTCGCGTATTAAAAATTTGTAACGCAAGGTCAAACGTCAAGTTTTGACAGCCGCTTTGGCGGGAATAAATTCTCTCGTTTCGCTTTCGACGGAGGCAACGGCCGGACCTAGACATGGGCCGTAACGTCTTTTAAGCATAACCGGCGATCACTAGTTTCGGGGTTACGCGTAGCTAGTTTCAGAAACTAGTTATTTCTGTAACTAGTTACAAATGCTTCATAAGCAATTGTAAGTTTAATACGATTACTTTTATTGTTATGATTGAAAATGTTTTAGGTTAAATTACAATATCTTGTTACTAAAATGTAATTATTTATTAATTTATTTTATATACAATTATTTTTATATATTTTTTTATATACACTTTATTACATTATATATTTTTAATATATAGAATTTTATATAGTTTTTTCGCTGATCGTTCTTTAATAATATTTGATATATTTAATTACGGAGTGAAATTAAAATTCCAAATTAAGTGAAAACAAAAAATTTACACACAAAATACATTCAAAAAGAGGGAATAATTTTACACTTACAGAATGGAAAAAGAAATTTAAAAATACAAAAAAAAAACATAAACGAGAAACTGACACGTAATAGCAAAATATTATGGTTTAAAATTGGATGAAACTTGAGACCAAACTTGAGACTTTAAAAACCAGATGGTTATAGGTTCAATCCCCACTCGAGGAGATGAAATATTTATTTAAATTAATATTTTCATTTCTTCTCTCTGGTGTCGAGGTAAAGCGCGGAGTTGAGTTCTGCCACTCAACACGCAATGCCTCCAGAATTCGGCAGAAAGTGGGGAACCTAGTGTAACAGAGGGTTACACTAGGTTCCCTCTGCCTACCCTGCTGTGTGTGGGAAACAGCGTGAAGTTGATTTATTTATCTAGTATTTAAATTAAAATTAAATTTTAAAATTTTACTACTGAATATAAATAAATAATAAATAAATAAAGCCTTTATTCGCTGACCATTTCAGAATTTTTGTTTGCATAATTAAAATAAAGTATACAATAAAAATTTAAAAGACTTAAAATTAAAAACATTTAAAAAGTAATTAATTTTACCAGCCTGCACTATTGCTATATAGCTAAACATAAAACAAAAAAAATAACAAAATATAAAACCAAAATTAAGATCTTAAAAAAAATTATACAAATTGTAAGCTCAGTTATGGATTCTTTATTACGTATATAAAATATTTTTTCTGTTGAGCTTTATACAAACGTACGGAATCATTAAAAACATCAAATTCAGATTTTTGCGCTAATTTATTATCAACATTCAAAGTTCTATTAAGTGATGGGTTTAGGCCTCAATTTTTTGTAGCGAACCTCGTTTCTCGGAATTCTTAAAAGTCTTAGTAGATCGCATAAAAAATCCCAATGTGCTTAAGATATACAAGTGTGAAGTGAACGTCGCAAGCCATTGTAACCGAACCTCTTTTAATAAATAATAAACATTAGGAAAGCTACGTCACGCTAAACAAAAAAAAACTCGGAATTGGTTAAAATCCACCGTCGTGGCGCAGCGGCACAAGGGCGTGGCTGTAACGCGATGGTTGCGGGTTCGAGCCCCAATCGAGGTAATTAAATATTTATTTACGAATCGAATCGAGGAAATTAAATATTTATTTATTTTATATTTTCATTTCTACGCTCTGGTGTCGAGGCAGAATTTATTTTTTAATTATCGATATAAAATAATAATCGATCAAATTGCATTAATGCATACATATTAAACTACTGTCGTCTCTTTTTTTCTTGCGGAACGTACTAAAATAGAGCAACATGCAACTACATAAGTGTCAATGTAGCTAATAAAAATAATATGGTTTTTTCTTGGAATTTTCATAAAACTATAAATAATATAGTTTAACTTCTGCATTTACAGTTTAGAATCGCTTTTTCGTTTCATTGGGTGTATAATACAAAAAAGTACGATGTTTGTAGCTTTTCAATCAAATTCACCTATTCTCGTCTCTTTTTTTGTTGCGGTACGTACTATAATAGAGCGAGATACAACTGTGCTAGTGTCGATGTAACTTGATTAGTGCTTACTGCTTACTCTCATGAAACTACGTATGTGAAATAATGGCTATGTGTACAGACACATAACCACAACGCAACATGTATGTAGTTTCGAATAACCGCGTAGCTCACAATCACCGCGTAGCTCCGAATCATCACAATCACTAGTTTCGACGACAGCCCGAAACTAGTTATGCCGTGATTTGGCTTGTAAGCAGTTTCTGAAACTAGTGACGCTACGTAACGCCCATGTCTAGCCGGACCCCATTCGGTCTAACGGCGCGGCGGCATGCGCACGCACGGTGCACAGCAGCACTAACATTTAATACCACAAACGTCGTGTGAACAGCCAGTGTGTTAACTGTTTATACGGTTATGTTATTAAATATACATACACCAACGCTAGTATCGGATTGCATTGGATATAGTATTTTTCTAAATATTCGTGTTATGCCGTCGTGTGTTGAACGTGCAGTCAACGCGACGTCCGCATCGATTTTACCAGCAGTTTTAACGTGCCACAAAACGAGTTTTTGAACGGACGTTTGTGATGTGAAAAATGTATTTGTTTCTACTCTGGTTCAACAGCAAGTTTCGGTGATTGTTGATAAACGTGACATACATACATACTTGCATTCATATGTACGTATCGCACACTAAATTGTAATATATGTGGAATTATTTATTTAAAATGTATATTGGTGATAAAAACGCTGGTTCCATGCCGTTATAAATAGAATTTTGTAGTGTTTCGTAAGCCATGCGCCGTTAAAACATCTGTGGGATATTAGAGTATATTACACATTGTTCGAGCACCGACTGAAGCCCTACTCGAGTCCACACGCCCTTGGCTATAAAAAGCCAGCAGGATTAACCGCATGCGTAAATCTCAATACATTTCATCAAAATGATGTGGCCTTCTTCACAAGCGAGTAAAATATTAACGTTTCTTCTCTTTATTATATTAGTGTATTGCATTTACATGGACACTTTCCTATTTTTAAGAATAAAAAAATACAAAATAGACATATTTGAGCACGTAGAAAATGTAACGCAAGAATCGTCCACTTATAAATCGATAAAATTACAAAAGTACGAAGATGTAACCTGGGTGCCTTGTAATGTAAACCCCCTATGTCACCCGACCGTGAAAGCCTTGATGGTCGATCACATAAATCATTACATATACGGCCCATTGTGCGCGATGGTCGATATGGGATTGGGAATTTCAGAGAGAATGCTATTTATAACGCCCAATATGATATCTTTCTTTCATGTTTTTATCGCTTTGGTGGGAGCCAAACTGTTGACCTGTCAGAGTCTGGCGGCGAGGCGGGTGGCGATAGTTCTGTTCCAAATAAGAATGTTCCTCGACGACTTGGACGGGCACGTAGCGAGAGAAAGGAAACACATCAAGGGCGAAAGATCTGAAGTCGGCACGTTGGGATACTGGGTGGATGGCATTTGCGACTTAATAGGCGTGATCGCGATGATGATAGGCATTCTCTTCTACTTAAAGAATAATCCACCTCGTCGCGGCTACAAGGATACGCCAGTCAGTACTTTACCGTATCATCAGTTGAAGGAAATCAACTCTACGGAGGATATTGAAAAGGACACTACGACTGAAATCGGTATTTCGTACAAAACAAAAGTGACTTTTCAAAGAATAGTCCAAGTGCTTGGTCTGTTTTCTGGTCAAATGGTGCTATCTTCGTTAGCTTGGAATAGATACATAGATTTATACCAGGAGTTATTAGAAAATCGCACGGATATTGATGTGATGAGACGCGAGGGTGTCTTCACATCGGGCACTTTCTTCTTCGCCACAGGATTGTGGAGGGTAGTGAATCCTCACAGCTACCTCCATCTCCTATCTCTGGCTGTTTTCTGTGATAAAACGTGGGGATTTCTTAAAGCAGTGCACTATAGCGGTTACGTGTGTCTCATCATAGCGGTGGGCGTCTCTGAATATTTACTAGTGGTGAACAATTTGGACGTGTGATAACTACTTGCCGTATTTTGAATTCGAAAACAATCATCTCTTTAGTTTTATCGTCAACAATTTATTTGTGTATACAAAACCTTAAATTATTAATTATGGTTTTCCAAAATTCTCGGGCATATGTAATTATTTTAGTAGTTAATGTAATGTTTTTTTTAATAACGATTGTTATTTTGTAATTGTTGTTTAATGATATTGTGTATAAGTGATGTTGATGAGATGTGAAGTTTACCTAACTGTTGTTCTTCCACAAGAGTTTATAATAGATTATCTTATTACAAACATGATTTATATATATTAAGTATTTGCACATTTTGGAGTATTAGAGAAGACGCGATCAATAAAAAATTGGAAAAAATTGTCTAAAAATATCCGGTCTCTTTTAAAAAAAATATAATTATAAAGCTAAGCAAAATATTCTCGATGCCCTTTAGTTCTAAAATTGATATTTTAAATTCTATATGTTTGATTAAGCAAGTCCATTAGTCATTTTACCGTATATTTGGTGACTTTCCTGTAAAATTTGCTGCAGCAATTATATTTCCGAGAGATAAATATATATTTTAAAATTATTTTCCCCATATATTAGTAAAATCATGTTTGTTGTGAGGATATTTTGACATAAGTAGTTCAAACTGATGAAACTATGTGATATTAGGGGTCCGCTGTGCCAATAATATAAGTAATCAAATACACACCGTTTGAAAAGTGGCAATACCTTCTAGTCTACAAGATTTTTTGAATTAATTTAATTTTAACTATATACAGTAACGACAAATCAAACTTGACTATTATACAAACAAATACTGAAACTGATGAAATGAAGTTATGTAATTTTTTTTTAATTTATATTTAATCAGTTCTGTTAAAAAATATCACAAATTTCGTTATTAATCTTTATTGATCATTCTCCTGATTATACTTATATAATTTTAAATGAGGTATTGCCTCTTTGAACGGATCTATAAGGTAAATAATGCGTAACTGCTAGCATTTTGACTGATTTTCGTGTAGGAGTGACCACGGTGGTAAAACTAAGTTCAAAATTCAGAGATTTCTATTGTATTTATATGTATTGTACACCTATAGATTAACTGTACATTGTTTCGAATTTAGATAAAAAAATATTTTTTTTCTACACAGCAGGGTCGGCAGAGGGAACATAGCTTGTGTTGCTTGCTTGCTGTGATGAGTGGCAGAACTCAACGCCGCGCTTTATCTCGACACCAGAGGAAAGAAATGAAAATATATATTTAAATATTTCATTTCCTCGAATAGGGATCGAACCCACAACCACAGCCCCTTCGTCAATACTGGCCTCGTATTTACATTTACGCTTTAAGTACTACTTAGTTTGTGGATTGTTATAGATAACTCAAGTGTTTATTATAAAAAGCAAATGCTTATATCACTTAATATAAACATAGTAAGTTCTGTATGATTGAAGACGCAACGGTTGTGAGTTCGATCCCCACTCGGGGGAGCATTCATTCATTTTCATATTCCCACTGGTAGACGGCGCGCGGCGTGGGTTTCGCTACTCACCACGCAATGTCTCGACAGTTTTAGCAAAAAGTCGGGGACGAGGTGTCTTAACACTAGATACCTCTGCCTATGCTTTCTAACATTATAACGAAAAATTTTGAGCGTTTTCGAAAATCTCCAAAAACTAGACAATGTACAGTTAATCTAGCGAGAGTTAATTTAAAAAATGCATTCGTCCTACTCTTAACTATAGTCATGTTGGTATGTTAGAAAGAGATGAATATATTTCCTCCGTATTAAGAAACGGGTAGGTAACGGTTTATATTAGTCCGGTTAAGATAATTTATATTTTTTACTATGAAAATTAATTATTATAGTTAGTTATTGTTTTTAATGATCATTTTAATTAATTAACTGTGATTTACCGACCGACAATAAGTTATGATTTTAATTAATATTTAATATATTTATTTTAAAAATGTTGTCCATGTTTTATTTATATTTAAATTTTTCTTTATATACATAGTGGTTTATATTTAACAAAAAATTTGTGATATGTCACTGCTTTCTTCATTCGTCATAAAAACGGGGCGTGTTAAGTGAGAGAATTCAACGGAAAAAGCGGGACGTAAAAACGGAACTAAAAAATGTTTCCATTTTTAACCAGTTCTGGTAAACACGATGATGATGCGGCTATGACTGTTTATGTATGGAATAGATCTATAAATTTTATCTGGCTATATTTAAAATGAATGAGCTGACACTGTTGTTTTGATATATTTTAGTCTTTCTCTTCCAAAACTATTGTTGATTAATTTGTGATCAAGGCTTATAAATTATGTTTTTTTTAATCAAAAACAAAATGATATTAGAATTGTTTATATTAATAATAATACAATTGTTACTATATTTTAGCCGCTTATTTGAAGGGAAGTTGAAAAAAGAAACAATTATAGATAAAAAAAAGCATTTATTACATATTTTAAAACCTATAATGTATATAAAATTATTTATTTCCTTCTAAAATGTATTTCCTCATTTGTCCTGAAAATAAATTAAATATGAATAAATTATATATCAAAAAGATGTAAATAAAAATATACATTTTATGTGTTTCGTAATTTTTCCAGCATATTATTATTATTATTATCAAAATTAATGGAAATATAAATTTTAAATAAATATTTCATTTCCTCGAGTGGGAATGGGCACCACCACCAGTCGGTTTACAGCCACAATCAGTGCCCCCGCGTCCTCTGTCCCCAGTCCCCGGGGACGTGTCATTCATATTAAAGGAGTAGGCATACGAAAAAAATCAAGTGATAAATAATTCTTCTGAGCTGCATTTGCCGTTGGCGGCGTTCTTGTTGACTGAAAATAAGCCTTGATAAAAAAAAGCAGTAGGTACTTTCCAGGGTTCTTATACCCAGAGTGAAAAGGAACCAAAAACCCTTCGTGGGCGTTACCGACTCGCATTTGCCAGGGTTTTTTAAAATTAGTCCGTGTAACCAAATAAACTCTTCAGCTCTATTGTATGTATCGTTATTAAACCTACCAGATGATAATTATTATTATATTGGGACCTATAACCCGTTACTGTCTCCTACATACAATATTTCCCAACTTTCATCATAATGACATCACATCAGTAATTATAGCAATTATAACAAAACATATTGGAAATGTCCATCGTTATCGATTGTTCATTGACTTTTACAACATCGATATAAAAAGATAACGACACTTCATGTTGTTAATTTATTTAAAGATAAACAAAGTATATACGTGTAGCTTTACATGGTTTGTTCAATCCCCACCACAGTAATTTATATAATAATTTAGTAAGAAAGACGCTTAATAATATACCCAAATCAATTAGCCCTCATGTAAAAGGTAAACAAACCATAAAGAGGGTACTTTATAGGTCACTATTAAAAAAGTTAATATATTTAAAAAAAATACTATGGAAGTATTATGCTGATACCTATCCTATCTATATATGTAAATTACTTTAATTACTTTCTTAACTTTTAACAATTATTTATTAAATATTTGACATTTAGAAATACCCAATCGCAAAACGAAAGCTAGGCAGAGGGAACTTATAGTTAAGACGAGAGAATAGAATAATAATTCTTTACTCCTCGAGTGGAAATCGAATCCACAACTGTCGCGCTTACAGTCACACGCTGGCGCCACGTCGGCCTCATATGGCCTTTTATTGGAAATATGTAAATTGATTATTATATTATCTTTCCGCTTGTACATATTCCATATTTCTTTGTAGGTGTTATATAGTGACAAATCAATCTATTTTTAACAGACTGTTAAAATATATTTGATCAAATCGGAGGACCTAAGTTAAATTAATTCTTCTGATTGGAGATCCAACTCACAAACATCGTATTTGACTCTCAGAGACTGTCTTCGATGAAATGTTTTTTTAAGGTTCACGCAGTATCCCGCTCATAGCAGAGTTGGCAGAGGGAACCTGGGAACCTAGTGTTAAGACACTCCGTTCCCCTTAACACTTTCGTTACACTTTGCGTCGAATTCTGGAGGCATTGCCCCAAATGGCAATCGATGCAGCATAGCAGTCGCGTTTACAATCTCACACGGTTGTGCCCCTGCCACGACGGCCTCGTGGAAACATAATATTTTTTTTAGATTTTTTTTTGCCCTGTATCCCGTGTTTTGCGCCAGAGTGAACTTAGTGTTACTGCACTTAATTCCGCACGCTCTGCCTTATTTTAAACGTTTTGTCTTGATACCAGAGCGAAGAAATAAAAATAATTAACAACTTATATGATATTTGTTTATTATTATTTGTTTTCTTTTGTAATTATTAATTTGCTTAGAATTTTAAATGTGCATCTATTAATTAGTTTACATCAAATTAAACATTGAGTTAATGAAACTAATTGCCTTTAATTATTTAGTTACTCTAAGTCAAGATAAGACTAGTATTTAACTAAACAATAAGAATAATATAATTTTTCTAACGCTTAACCTTGAATATTGGTCGTGGGTTCAAATTCCACTCAGGCTAGATTGGTTTAATGTCTATTTTAATGGGTTTTTATAGTTAGCGTGGATCGAAACCTCATCTCTTTTAGACTCAAACAATGTCCCACTGCGACAAACTCAACCTAGCAGAACACTACCGCTCACTTGCCGTAATGAGATAAATGAATTCTGGAGGCATTCTGTGTTGAGTGGCGTAACTCAACGCTGCCATCGAACCCACAACCAGTCGCGTTGTCTCATTGTCTTAGAAAACCGAATAAATCTAATTTCTTATCAAAAACACAAATATAAATTATAAGTGGGTATTATTCTCATTGTATATTTCTTTTGAATGGTGCCAGCATTGGATTTCGACCCTGTTTCATAAAAAATGTTACGCTCGAATGATTGTGTTTATTATCTGTCCTTTTAAATGGTAATGATGATTCTGTACATAAATCCGTACAATCTGTCTATACTTAATTAATAAGCTGCAAAGTTTGTTGGGTGAACGTGCAAATCTCAGGAACTACAAAGAATATAGTTGGAATAAGCGTCTAAGAATTTGGATATAGCTTGACGAAGGAATTTATAGCTGGTCACGGGTTGAAAAACCCGCTATGTAATTTTGTTTATATGATTTCTGAAAAAGGATTTTTCTTTCCCAAGTAATGGAATAACATTTTAAAGGTGTTCAAAATAATTAGGTATGTTATTTGCTTTGAGTCAGTAGATACAGCAAATAACATGTTGGATTAATACAGGGTGAGTCATATTGAACTTTCCGATTTCAATAAGGTGTGTATTAAAAACAAAGCGACATGCAGTAAAAATTATTTTATTGTTTGAAAGCACATAACATGCAGTTTTAATTTAGTTGGTTTAAAAAATGATATCCTGTAAATGTCTACCTCCATTGACCACACACTGCTGAAGCCTTTCCCGGAAGTTGTCCATTACTCGTCGAGTCATATTCAGCGGAATAGCATTGATTTCTTCCGTGATTGCAGCCTTCAGTTCATCGATGGTTCGGGGACGATGCGTGTACACCTTTTCCTTCAGGTAACCCCAGAGAAAGAAATCGCAGGGGGTTAAATCAGGTGATCTCGGCGGCCACCCAACGTCACCTCGCAAAGAAATGAGATGACCGGGAAACATTTGTCGCAGGATTTCCATTGAACGCCTGGATGTATGGGCTGTAGCACCATCTTGTTGGAACCAGATGTTATCGTTGTCATGATTCTGCTTTAATTCCTCCAATTTCGGTTTCAGAAAAGTTTCAAGCATGTCGCAATACCGAGCAGAGGTAACTGTGACGACTTGACCATCTTCTTCAAAAAAATAGGGACCCCACACACCAAACTCTGCAATAGCGCACCACACTGTCACTCGAGGGCTGTGAAGTGGTCGTTCGTGTAGGTTTCGTGGGTTATTCTCAGCCCGTGTTTCTAAGTTTCGTGTGTCTAAGTCTCTAACTGTTAATTCTTGCACTACCTGAATCTTGTATGGGTGAAATTTAAGGTCTCTATGCAGTATTCTGCGGACACTACTGAAAGATAATCCTAGTGAAGCGGCATGTTTCCGAACAGAACGCCGAGGGGATTGTTGAATTGAAGCCCGCACTCTATCCACGTTTTCCGCTGACGTTGACGTCCTAATTCGGCCTTGTGGTCTTGTTTTTAATGCTGATGATGTTGCTCTAAAATTTGATACCCAATTTCTGATTGTTGGTCCAGTGGGAATGGGATCACGTCGACCAATAGCAAAATGTAAACGGAACGCACGCTGTGTTGTGATCACGGAGCCGCCATTTTTAATAAACTCTTCAACTACGAACGCACGATGTTGTCCCGACCAAGCCATTGCTCACACTAAAACTGCATGTCATGGCGCGTCTAATGACACCATCCCCACCCTTCTACTCCTTCCCTTCTTCGTGCAACGTCCTTCCAAAACCGGAAAGTTCAATATGACTCACCCTGTATTATACTTCATCTTTTCTTAGTCATAGTAATAAACGTACAAAATTGTTTTATCAGAGTGAGATTTGAAATGTTGCTTTGCTGTTGAATGAGTATGTGTTTTTATATATTAAAAGTGGGGGATAGCAGGTTCGGATCGGCCATTTTTCCCTATATTATTTTTTTATCTAAGTGACTGAACTGGATAAAGGTACCTACAACAGGCGTACGTACAGGTGTGCGCAGTGAATTAATACTAGTTTTCTAGAGACCATGTGTCGTTTAGACATTCCGTTCTCCGCATCTACAGAATTTTTCTAGAGGGGCCTTGATGTATTGAACTGATCTTTTTGTGTAGATTTTTTTTTTAGTAATAATTCTGGTTAGGGCATCATACTACTCATATACTGGAGAATGGGAATAACTGGGCCACACGGCCGGCCCCATTCCTACGGCGGCGTGTTGAGGGGCGGAACTCAAATCCGGACTCAAAACACATGGGTCTCTTATCAGAGCCGGGAAATTAAACTGTCAACCATCGCTTATTACCCTGTTCCACTGCGCCTATATTTCAAAATATATATTTTTTGGTGTAATTTAAGATTTTCTGTGTATTCAGTGAGACAAAGTTATTTTTGGTATTTAATAAATGTTGACTCATAAGTTGTTGTGGCTGGGGACTGACGTCACATTTATTTAATTTGGTCTTTTCTCTTGTTTGTTTTAACTGTACTGTTTTATTTCGGAGGCCTGAGGTCATCTGAATGTATATGCGACCGTTATGGGTTCGATTCCCACTAGGGGTAATGAAGTATTTTCTTTGCTTCGCTCTGGTAACAAGATCAAGCGTGTGGAAAGCGGGATAAAAAAACATATTTACATATAAATATTATGTTACAAGTCAGCCAGTTCTCCGTTTCTGCCCATACTATGCAAAATTGCTGATCTGATTGAGATGGCATTTTGGCAAATTTAGTATTTTTATTATTTGGTATTAAGTATTAACCTATTACTTAATGTTTTTTTGGAAATATTTGGAGCATTCGCACAGTATTTAATACGTTTTTGAAACTTGCTTAAGCTTTTGTCAAATTCAATCAGGTTGATTCATTCTTGATGATTAAGTTGAGTAGGTATTTATTGATTGTGACTCATCGCTTATACTTAGCGGGATAAGTATAGATGTCTCAAAATAAAATAAGTTACTTTGATTGACATACGTTGTTATAGACGGTGACTTATTATTATTTACTTATGGTCCATGCCCATCTCAGAACAGTCTGGTGCCCACCCCATAATGTGACATTGCATGTTGAATGCCGGAACTCAACGCGGGTCTTTGTCTGTTAATCTGAACGTGAAAATAAAAATTGTTTATTCCTCTGAGGGAAAAACGAACCCTCACGAGTAGTCGGACGCTGTGCTGCTACGCTACGCCATTTAAAATATTATCTTTAGTATATTATTATTTCTATAACAATTGAATAGCTTTCCTGCTTCATTGTTAAGAATTATTATCCCACAGCTAACAATTAAAAATTATTAAAATATTCTTGAATCAAGATTCAATCATCAATTATTTATTTGGTTTTACAAAATGTTTCTGTTAATTCATTGCTATAACTGTAAATAAACAATTTCATATTAATACAATAGACTAACTAGGTTAGGCTAATAATACTTATTGAGGCTCATAAGAATTTTCTGACACTAGTAGTTAGTTCGATGGTGGGTAGGGGAAATCTTACTTCCTACTATCCTATCCCACTTCCTGCTAACGTTCTAAATGTGGGAGTTGGGATGGAGAGGATGGACGTTTGTTCTACTTTTACGCAAAAACTATTGAACCTATTTAGATGAAGCTTTACAATGATATGGCTTATACATCAGAATAACACATAGGCTGCAATTTATTATTTGGCTGTTATATAACAATAAGCTTAAGCGGGCGCGTTTTTATATCTAGTAACTATAAAGAAAATTATAACTGAATATGTTTTTTTATTCTGCTGTATTTGTTTTTCTTTTAAATTAAAAATGTGCAATATTTGCAGAAAGACTGTTTACAAACTATAATTGCGTATTATGCAATATTTCAGAAACTTCAAATGCATCGTTGTTGAACCAAAAGTAGCTATTAGTATAAGGCGTGACGCTTCTATCCTACTCTACGCTAGTGGGCACTTTAGTGATTCACGGCAGTACCTATTATTGCGTATTAGTAATTACATGATTGTACATAATGTAGGTACAGTGTTAGCACGTGCACGTGTGTCTCTTCGTGTGTCTCTCTTTATAAATAGATTTGATCTATCCTTAGGATTTCGTATTCTCGGGATTATAAATAAAATAACAGAATTAGACATCATTGTTCGTTGTCAAAGACCATTTATTTCGAGACTGCGTGGAGGTGTCAAGCTCAAGCTGATATTAATATTAAATATTAAGGTCCCTTAAAGCACAGAGAAATATCAAGCTTCTAAGTCAACGCAATCAAAAGATACGACCATTTATGCATCCATTTTGCTGCATTTTGTTTGAAATTCTCCGCGTAATCAAAACCTACAGGGTACATTCCGTATATATATATACTAGTGGACACGTTCGCGCCGTGGTGGTTGCATGTGTGCCTGCCTCAAGTGGTTGTAGGTTATATATTTTTTGTTTTTTAGTTTTATACTGTATCCCGTATAGCAGGGTAGGCAGAAGGAGCCTAGGAACCTAGTGCCTAACACTCCGTTGCCTTTAAGACACTTCTATTCCCCACTTTCCGCCGAATTGTGGAGAGATAGCTTGTTGAGTGGCTGGTCACCTCGTGTTGAGTGGCGGGACTGAACGCCGCGCTGGCGCATTGTGAACCCGTAAAGATCTTCGGTGGAAAGTGGGGAAACAAGGTGTGTCTTAATGTAAACGGAGTATGTTCGGAGAACGGAGTGTTCCTGGGCTCCTCAGCCTTCTCTGCTATGTGCGGGATGCAGCGTAAAGCAAATAAATAAAAAATACAAATAGAGGTACAAATACTCAAGGATATTAAACTAATTGTCGGCCACATGTCGTATCATATGAACGTGACCTGTGTGGGAACAAATTAATTTTGATGTCATCATTATATTTTTCACTGCCAGCATCCCGCCCGCAAGGCGTAATATCTCGAACATTGAGAACGGAGTGTCTTAACACTAGGTTCCACCCAGTTAAACTGTATAAGCTGCATTTTAAGTAAAGGTCGCCCCCAAAACAAGTATGTTATTGGGGGGTATGTTGTACAATATAAGTATGTTATTTCCGCTGCAATTAATGATTTCTTAAATAATTATAATAAATAGCCTGTGCATATGTATATGTTCTACACCTAGAGCTTTTTGCCAAAGACTGGAATAATAAATTCTGTTAATATAAACATTTACTCGGCCTCTAATAGATGTTGCGTAATTTAGTTTAACAAATTCTGGTAGATTAGTAAAATATAATATGTATATTGTGTTAAGACACTCCGTACCCCATTTTCCAATGTGAAATAAACAAAAAAAAACAAAATATTTTTTTAATCTAATTGTGTTAATGACATCAAGTGTGCAGGTGTCTTTCGATCGAACCACATCTGATGACGTAGAACTATGAATTATCTAATATATTTATGTTTATAATATATAAGACTAGTGGGCGCGCGCAGCTTCGCCCGCTTATTTGCACCCCTAGGGATGAATTCTAAGAAACCACGAAACACATGTTCAATGAAATAAATTTTTAAAAGCCTGTATTTATATTTTTATAAAAATCGGTGGCGATTTAAATTTTTTTCCATACAAACTTACAACCCCTATTTCACCCTTTTAGGGTTAAAAATTTTTAAAATCCCTTCTTAGTGGATGTCCAGATTACGAAAGTAAACATCTGTCCAAATTCCACGTTTCTATCATCAGCGGTTACGGCTGTGCGTGCGTCTTCTTACCTCAGTCAGTGAGGACAAGTCCTTTTATACTAGTGGGCCCGGACGCGGCTACGCCCGCGAAGATATAAGCCTAAATAATTAAAATAAGTTAAAAAATAATGTAAGTGGAGATTTATTATTAGAAAAAATATCCGAGTAACCGAAATGGACAAACAAAAGAAGTAAAAGTAACTAAAGGAAATTCTTAATATTAGAAAAAGTACCTAAAGCTTGCGTGCGCGCGTACTAAACATTTTTCTATATTAAATAATGATTAATTTTTGCGAACAATATTAAATAAAATCCCAAATGATTAAAATTACGATATTTTAAGTGTATAACATCGGTATAGATAACTGAACTAAGATAAATTAATTATAAGGAGCAAATAATTACATAAAAAATAATAGTAATTCGAAAATATATAAAAATTTACAAAATCATCAAAGTCATCTGCCCGTTCGCGTCGGTCATACTATACTACTCGTAGGCTAGGTCATTTCGAATCAGTGACATCTTAATTATTTATTAAAATGTTATACAGTAAACTATAATTTCCATCTAGACGAAATGCCAAAAGTGACTCTTATATTTATTTTCATAAGGATGAATATCAAATTATAGAAATCATCTAATTTTTGTTAATGTATACAAATCTATATCGGCGCGCGCCATGTGTACATTAAGCAAACTCACTTTGAGTGACGTTTTCTTAAAACAACAAACTTTGCAAGCCGTTGCTTAGCAACGCGTAGCGACGATTGTTATTAACATGGCGGAATAAATTGCATGTCAAATTAATTATTTTAATATATTGGTATATATCGAAAATAATACAAATATGAGAAAAAAAAGTATCCTATGTTCATCCCGAGACCCTCAAGTATCTCTATATGAGTATTTTATCACAATTAAACTAGCGGTTTGGTCGTGATTGCCTAAAAGACAGACAGACAGACAGAGTTACTTTCGAATTTATAATATAGGTATGGATAGTACGTGTACGTTCCCCGCGCACCGCCCAATTGAAATGGAGAAATTTCCCCGATTGGGAATCGCACCTACGACAGTTGCGCTTGCAATCAGGGAAAGGGATTATGAAATAAGAATTATCTTTATGTCTAGAATGATGTATCTGCATTTTGCTGTAAAGTTTTGTGATATTTACTTCGTTCTATTTTAGTTAGTATTTATGACTAGGCGCAGCTCTTTGCTGGATACAGCGCTAACCTAATAAAGGTAGATTTTTACTGTTATCAATAGTATTTATAAATCGTTCCAAATTTTGAGATGCCATTTCTAAATTATAATTTATGAATGAAAGCGGCATCTGAAGATCGATCTCAGAGTTGAGACCGGTTTATAAATACAGGCGTTAGTGTGTAGGTGAATACTGCAGCCAGATACTGGTGTATTGTGTAACCTTAGCGCTTGGTATACATTACATATTATCTATATATATAAAAGGACTTGTCCTCACTGACTGAGGTAAGACGCACGCACAGCCGTAACCGCTGCGCGTAGAAACGTTAAATTTGGACAGATGTTTACTTTCGTAATCTGGACATCCACTAAGAAGGGATTTTGGAAAATTTTAACCCTAAAGGGGAGAAATAGGGGTTGAAAGTTTGTATGGAAAAAAAATTAAATCGGCACCGATTTTTATAAAATTTGAAATTTAGATTTTTAAAAGCATTTAACCGAATACGTGTTTCATCGTTTTCTAGAATTCTCTCCCTAAGGGTGCAAATAAGGGGTTGAAAGTTTGTATGGAAACATCTTTAAAACGCCACCGATTATTATAAAATTTGAAATTTTGACTCTTAAAAATATTTAATTGAACATGTGTTTCATGGTTCTTTCGAATTCATCCCCTAAGGGTGCAAATAAAGGGTTGAAAGTTTGTATGGAAAAATCTTTAAAACACCACCGATTATTATAAAATTTGAAATTTAGACTCTTAAAAATATTTAATTGAACATGTGTTTCATGGTTTTTTAGAATTCACCCCCTAAATACGCAAGCGAAGCTGCGCGCGTCCGCTAGTAATAAATAATTTTGCCTCTAAGTTAAATAAAACTATGTGCCTCTATCTATATTTATGTTCTCCAATAATCAACTAGCATTATCTCAAAGGAAGTAATGGTGGGTGTTGTAATTTTATCACTGTATGTATTTATTATAAATATTTTTTTCCCCTATAGCAGGGTGGGCGGAAGAAACCTAGTGATAAAGCATTTCGAAATTTCAAAAAGCATGTTAAGCGACCGAATTCATTGCCAGGGAAATGAAAATGTCTCATTGTCTCGGATCGAACCCACAACCACAACCAGACGCGTTTACAGTCACACTTTGTGCCCCCTCTCTTGTCAGTATTATCACAGCGGCGAGCTCGACAGTTGTTTTTTAAAAATATAATTTTACCTGCCGTTACTGTTTTTCTTTCGAAATGAGGTCGTTTAAAATAGCCACCACGTAACATAAATATAGAGTAAGGCTATTAAAAATATCAGCAAATTTTACGATTAAAACTCCATGCAGTTTTCCTGTCATTAAGATATTATATTCTAGTGTAGGTAAAACAATGTGTTCTTGATTTTTTTAGCTTCACGCTATATCACGCACATAGCGGGGCAGTCAAAGTAGTATTGGGAACTTAGTGTTAAGACACTCCGTTCTCATCAAGAACACCGGTTCCCCACTTTCCGCCGAATTCTGGAGTCGAGCTTCGCCTCATTACCAGAGCGAAGAAATAAAAACATTAAATATTTCATTCCCATGAGTGGGAATCGAACACCCAACGGTCCCAAATGTTCTTTTTGGTGACATTTGTTTTTATTTCTCTTCAAGTTTTGTTACCCAATTTTCGAAACATTGCGTATCTAGGGGCAGAACTCAACAGCCACGCAAACAAAAAAAGCTTATCGCCGGGTGGTAATCGAACCCTCACCCGTAGCGCTTACATCCAGACGGTCTGAAACAAGTTTAACTAAGAATACAGTATCGTTATCTTTCCAAGTGATAAAGGCACGCATGTGTGGTAGGATTAGCTCTAATCTTATACGGCTGTTGCTAACAACAAAAGGAGGAATTTAAATTCTTACTACATATGTAGGTATAGATATATAAATATACTGTAACCGCGCGAATGTTGTACATGTACGTTGATAGGACCATATGGGTTAGTGGTCAAAGCGCTTGGTCTGTTACTAAGAGGCTTGGGTTCAAATCCTACTACCCTAAAAAAACTACCTACTAAGTTTTCTAAAATAAATATTTTCTTTCCTAAGTATAAAATTACATTCTATAACTGTTAATAATATCATTAAATGTTATATTTGTAATTGTTGTACCAAATGAGCGAAACACTTTCTCACTCTAACTATGAAAGAAACATAATAAGATATCTTACATCGAGTGTGGACATCGAGTTCCACCTTTTTTCCTTTTCTTTATATAACATAATACTTTTCAATTTTCAGTATCTACACGAAGTAGGTCACACAGTATGCGTAACACAACCCCGCGTGGCCGCTGCAGTGTCTCTAGCAAATCGTGTAGCAGACGAAAGAGGGGAACAGTTGGGAGATGGTGTGGGATTCGCGGCTGGTATGACGGCGTTGAGAACGCCTTCTAGTGGTATTGTGGTAGGTGTATTAAAAAAAACTTTCTTTATTTTCGTTTACTTTTTAATTTTTATTTTTTTTAGCTTCACTTTGTATCCCGAACTTACCAAGGTAGGGAGAGGAAACCTGTAAAACCTAGTGTTAAGACACTCCGTTCCTATTAAGACACTTCGGTTGCCCACATTTCGCAGAATTCTCGAAGCAATGTGTGTTGAATGGCGGAACTCATCGCCATGCTTTTGGCTCGTCACATTGGCCTCTGGAAATCTCCCGACTGGCTCTCGTTTTGTACTTTGCGGAATTTAGAAATTTCAAGTATCATTCCTCAAACAAAATTCTTATTGCTTTATTATATTTATAGAAGTTTTTTTTTATCTAAATCGTATCTTGAAGGCATAATCGAATAAACTATAAACCATAATAATTACGTTGTCTGTTTAAATTTGATCTTTATTTCCTAACATTTTGGTAGAAAATTACTTACTTTTAACTTCAAGGGCCTAAATAGGGTTTCGGGTCGTTAATGCGTGACGCACTAATGTAACGTGACCTCCAGTTCAGACCTTTGCTATGTAAGAAATCAATATGATTAGTTTTATCGTTATACAGCATGTAGTAGGATGTGTATTAAATATAGTATGCGAGGTCATTCGTGGCGCATGGGCACAAGCGTGCGACTGTAAGCGCCAGAGGTTCTAGCTGCGATTCTTATAAAAATATATGTTATACTTTTATTTCTTCGCTCTGGTAACGAGGTTAAAGCGCAGCGTTAATTTCCGCGACACGACACGCAATGCCTCGATATTTCGTGAGAAATGAGGAACGGAATTGTCTTAATAGGAACGGATTGTCGTAACACTAAGTTCTCAGTTTACCTCTGCCTAACCTGCTATGCAGCATGGAGATAAAAAAATCTTAATTCTTTTTGTCTTTACATCATGTGATGATGATCATAAAGAGAGCTTCACTCAATTAATATACATTATAAACGTATGTAAAACAGACTCTAGTTATTGAATATGTAGAGCAATAATCAAACCTACGCCCTCCAAAATGGTAAATATTCTATATAGTGGCTGTTAACAGATATATATCAGGGCTATATGTATCTATCACTCAACCATGGCATTTCATGACTCGGCCTAAAAGAACACAAAAGAAACAAAATTTTGTTTGTAAAATCAAAAATCAACTTCATCTCTTTTTTCGAATAGAAGGGTATTCAGGGAGAGAAAATCGATTTCGTGATGAGTGGCGGAACTCAACGCCGGTCTTTCTCTACCAGATCGCGCATTATTCTCTATTACAAATAGACTTAAACAAAACAAAAGTACTATATGGACAGTTCTTTAATTATATTCAGTTTGGTACTATTCTTGGACAATCACCTATTGTGTTGTTGTTAGACGTTAGTGACCTTTATTGAACCGGTTTTGTGTTAATAAACTTACATTTAGAGAGAAAATGTATTTGTCAGCTAGATTATATCGTATTGTATTTTAGCTTGGCACTATACCCCGCACATAGAAGGTAGGCAAAAGGAACTTGTAAACCTAGTGTTAAGACACTCCGCTCCCATTATAACATTTCTATTGTGTCTTCGTCTGTAGTATTGAGGCAAGGCGCAGCGTTGAGTTCCACCACTCAACATGCAGTGCCTCGAGAATTCGGCGGAAAGTGATGAATGGAGGTATCTTAAAGACATCGGAGTGTCTTAACACTGCGTTCCTTAGTGCCCTCAACCTACCCTACTTAGTGCGGAATACATTGTGAAGCTAAAAAATACTCATTATAGCTTACTTTGCAATTTGAATAATAATATGGCCGTTTCTAATATAGTGTATATATTTCATTTACAGTTTATGACAGAAGGCGTTCTCCTTCGAGAAATGTTCGCGTCGCCTCTACTAATGCAATATTCCTGTATTGTGCTTGACGAGGTAATATACATTTATTATATATTTAATATTATACTAGCATCTATCTGCGTCTTTAGTCGCGTCCTAGAATAAGTGCTGGTGGTAGTATAGCCTTCCTCTATTAATGGACTATTTGATACAAAAATGGTTTCCATTCTAACCAGTAGTTCTTGACATTGGCGTGTTCAACCAAGCAAAGTCATCAGCTATGTATTATTATCTATAGAGTCAACCAAAAAACATTTTAAAATAAAATAAATTTAATTTGAAGTATGTATACTTCGTTTTAAATACAGTTTATAATCTATAATTACATACATATTAGATTCAGATAACGATGACCTTCGTCGTTTCTTTGCTAAAACGACGAAGGTCTGGAGGCCCTGGGATCTTAGGCTATATGTATTCTGAGTACCCATGTAGTAGATATGTAATTCTATACCATATAACAGACGGACAGACGCGTATATCCAGATACCGCTCTTATCTCCTGCCCACTCCTGCAATATATCCTATTGCAAAGATATGTTATATACCTATAGATATAAATTTGTGCCCCTGCGCTACGATTGGCGTGTGACTGTAAAACCATCGCCAAAAAAAGGGTTGTGGGTTCGATCGTGGGGATCGGGGACATGAAATATTTATTAAAATTTATATTTCCATTTCTTCGCTTTGGTGTCGAGGCAAAGCGTGGCGTTGAGTTTCGCCACTAAAATCAGCAATGCCTCCAAAATTCGGCGGAAAGTGGGAAACGCAAAGTCGCAGCTTCCATCGGCTTACACTGCTGTGTAAGGTATACAGCGTGAAGCTGATTTATTTATTTTAGATATTAAATATTGATTAGCCAAAATACAAGGATAGCGTTGGTCTGCATATGAGCTCCAAGAAATTAAAATTTGAAAAAAAAAAAGAAATTTGTATTCACTCTCTACTCTGATAAGACATAACTCGGGGTTAGGTTCTGACAAAAAAATTTTAACTGATAATTTTTATACACAAAATAATACAAACTTGGAGTAAAAAAATCTTTTTTTAACTTCGTGCTGTATTCCGCATTTATGCAGAGCAAACCTAGTGTTAAGACACTTTGTTCCCTAATTTTTTGTACATTGCATTTTGAGTCCCGTAACTCAACGCTGCGTTTTGTCTTTTTATCATGGCAAGGAATATGAAATTCAAAACTTATGTTTTGTATTGCAATGTGTATTTTTATATTTTCAGGTACACGAAAGATCACAAATGACGGACGTTCTTATGGGTCTATTAAAGAAAATAGCTAAAGTGAGTATTGATAAGGTATTTTATTTGTGTAACGATGTATCCCGCATATAGCGGGATAGGCAGACGCAACCTAGTGCTAAGACACTCTATTTCCCACGCACGACCCAACTTTCGGGACATTGCGTGTTTAGTGGCTGACCAAACGCAACGCTGTGTTGAACTTATAGTTTTTTTTTTGACAGAAAAGAAAAAATCTCAAACTCGTTATCTCATCAGCGACGATGGACGCCGATTTTCTAAAAGATTTTTTCAATTTGAATGATAAAAAGGATAAGAAAAGCACTTCGGTAATAATGTCGATACAAGGAAGAACACATCCAATAGAAATATTTTATGTGCAAGGTAATATATAGAAATTAGTGTCTAAACACATCCGGTTCCTGTTTTTCAATAAAATTGAAGATATTGTGTGTTGAGCGCTGATTTTTTACCAGGGTAGGGAAATGGAAATAACTTATTTTTTTCCTCCAAATGGGGATAGAACCGACAACCATCGCCTCAATGTGGTGTATAAAATAGAAGAAAGGAAAAAAGATTACTACAACTACTTTTGTTATACCTACTTAAATTTTTTTATTGAAATCCATTTTAAATATAGTAGTAAAAGTTTCAAAATCATTTCAGACATGTATAAATTTACTAGATAGAAATATATAGTCAAAGTATGCATATAGATTAAATATTAAAGAAACTAAGATAAATAAATCACACAAAAAATAAATTAAGTACAGAAGTTTAGATTTATAAAAATAAATATACATATTAATATTTTTTGTTTAGTTACATGTTGATTTTGACTTTCAATTTCATATTTTTATCTTATCTTAGATACTAATATTTAAAATGTGAAAGTTTGTGAGGATGAATGTTTGTTCCACTTTCAAGTAAAAACCATTGAATGGATTTAGATGAAACTTCACAGTAATGTAGCTTATACATCAGAATAAAATATAAGCTAATATTTATAATAACATTTTGTATAATTTGGCTATAATATAACAAAAAGTTTAAGCGGACGGAGCTGTGTCGGCATAATGTCCTAAAATACTTTTTGCAATTTCAGAACCAGTAGCAGATTACGTGAAAGCGACAATAGATACAGTTATAAAGATACATGAGAATGAACCTTTTGGTGATGTCTTAGCATTTCTGACTTCACAAGTAAGTATTGTTAGATGTTTGAAGTTAATGACTTCACTGTTCACTCAGGATATGTTTATATGGAAAATTTGACGTGTAATCAGGTTCACCATCAATATATGATGAGATATTACAATAATTTATGAAATGTTTCAATCGATTCTAACACATATAAGATATACAAAATGCATTTTGACGATGTGACTCCATATTTCTCTGCTGCAGCTCTGTAGTGATGACGTCAGTTTGCCTTGTTAACAAAATACAATATCTTATATACTTATTTATTCATTTCCCGTGTGGGGATCGAACTCACAATCATTGCACTTACAGTCAGATGCTATTTTACTGCGTCACTGTGGTCTATAATATCATAATATATCATCTTTTTTTTTATCTGCAATTTTAATTACTTATTCCTAATCCATTATTTCCTGCCATTGTAAAACTTCTTAGGAGGAAAATCTTGTTTTAATTTTCCTCGAAATGCCTCTAAAATAAAACTTAAACTATACGCGTTAGAAATGTCACAACAATACGCCCAGAATTTTTTTTTTAAATATTGATCGAAAAAAAATCTAAATTAATAGATACATATATCAGTGGCACCATTATATGAGAGTTCCTCATTATACTTTTAATTGAGTGGACTTTTCTCATTTTTTTTAAAATCTGCTCCTTTGAATACTACAACTTTAGATTTTATTTATTAAAAAATGTTTTGTTTTTCTTTTAACCTTCTTAAATTTCTAGGAGGAAATCCTTAACGCCTTCGAAATATTACAACAATACGCTCAAGAAAATAATGAAAAAAATAGCTATCGCAAAAAATTTCCAAGCGGCATTATCGCGAGTAATATGTCAGTGTTGCCATTATATGGGAGTTTACCCCATTATAGGCAAGTTAAAGTGTTTCAACTTTCCGAAAGAGGGGTGAGGAAAGTGATATTGGCCACTAATGTTGCGGAGACTAGTGTCACTATTAATGGGATAGTTTATGGTGAGTTGTATTTTTAATAAAAAAAATAATAAATATAATAGACAATTAGGGGAGAGAGGTAAAGGAAAAATGTTTCAAAGGAATGGCTGGTGCAAAGTGGAGCACAGAGTGTCTTGACACTCTTCACCCACCACTCTCTTGGGTTCTCTATGCCTAATTTGTGGCATATGATCAACGCAAACATAAAAGGGAAGAAAATATTAAAAAATAATAAAAATCTTAAAATTTAATCTGCGCAGCCATCTACCGGTTCCTGTTGTTCTCACCACACTAGATTACCAAGTGCTATCTTCCTATCGTGCTATGTGCGGGATACAGTTTGAAGCTACAAAAATAATTGTATTTCAGTGGTAGACTGTGGTTTTCACAAACTCCCGCACTTTGACCCAGCAGTGGGCGTTGAAAGTGTTAATGTAAGTATTATATCCAAACAGAATGCTATACAGAGAGCGGGGCGCGCAGGAAGGACGTCTGCTGGGAAGTGTTACAGGTACACTTTCACTTATATTATTAGTGAGATAGCATATATAAAAAAGATAATTTATAATTTTTTTCTTTATTTAAAAAAATATATTCAAAAATATATTTCCGCCGAATTCTGGAGGAATTAAGCGTTGAGTGGTGAAACTCTCCATAGTTTTCTTAAAGACGTTTTTCTCTCTTGACAAATTGCTTAATAGACTGTTAGCAGGTTTGCACCCTACGCCTACGATATGTGACTACACTCTTTACTTAAGTTTCAAAAAACTTCACAAAAAGTAATAAAGACTTACATAAACTTTTTTTTTCTATTTGCCATAGATTATATACAGAGGAGGATTATGAGAAATTGCCTAAAAGTGTTCCACCAGAAATGTGTAGAAGTGATCTGTCCTATCTGCTATTGCAATTGAAGGCTTTGGGCATACATAATGTATTGAAGTGAGTATATTTGAGTTTTTTTTATATGTATGTACAGTGTAAAGTACAGTTGTAGGCTCGATTCCCACACGGCGATGTGAATTGTTTTTTTTTTCTCGCTCTGGTGACAAGATAAATGTTTCCTGTAGTAATACACTGTAAAAAAAAATCATATAAAATATATATACTCGTATTTTACTTTTCGACAGTACGCATTGAATTTATACAATGTTTTGGGGTTTTAAATTTGAAAGGATTTTGTTTCAAATAAATATAGTAAATATTTAAGTTATTGGCGGTTCTATTAAAATTGTGTTATATATTTTATCAATTAAAAATCAATATTCATTTCCACCATAAAATGTCTCGTTTTTGGTGGAAGTTTAGGTGTCATGGGGGTCTTGTGTCTAGGTTCTCTGCATCTACTCTGTATACTATTTTACCTAAAGCGCTACGATTGCCTATTGAAATATTATACTACTATTTATGAAGTTAAACTATATCGACACGAATATTTGTTAAAACGCACTAATCTCAGGAAATGCTGGTGCAAATTGCGGTGCAAATCGCGGTGTTGAGTTCTGTCACTCAATACGCAGTAACCTATCCTATAACCTATCCTCCTAATACTAACTTCCCGAAAAAGTACGGACCACGTGTCTGTAATATTTAGTTGAAATAAATCTAAAAAATAATATAATACTATCTTCCCTCTGCCTATCTTGACTTAACAGTGTCTATCTTATTACCAGAGCGAAGAAAAATAATTACTCCGAGAGGTAATCGAACCCACGAATTTGCCGTCTGCAGTTAGATACTAAATACTAATAAAAAGTCCCAATTCATTTGTAAATCTTTCTACAACAGATTCACATTCCCAACGCCGCCGCCAGCAAAAAGTCTTTTATCTAGTCTTGAAACGTTATACGCACTAAATGCGATAGACAACGAAGGAAATCTTACACCAACTGGGAATCGAATGTGTGAACTACCGGTCAAACCTATGTTGGCTAAAATGTTATGTAATAGTGGTAAGTAAGTATATAGAAAACCTTGTAGAAATATTTTTAGTGTTTTTTAGCTTATAGCAGTGTAAGCAGAGGAAACTTTGTGCAAAGACACTCACTCTTGTATACAATTTTAATAACAAATCAGTTCTAAATTTAAAAAAACTGGTTAAGTGCGAGTTGAACTAGGTTAAGTATGTAGTATGTCAACTGGGAAAAGGAAGTACAACTTACTTAAGTTGACAAACTTACGTATGCGGGCATATACACTCATTTTGTATGCAATGAACTACAAAAATAAGTTTGTAATCGGATTTTTACTTTTTGCATCTTTTCCTTTATCTGTGCTATAAGAAGTTTCTTCGTTCACGGGAAGTGCCATGTTTCGGCAATTTGTGACATAAACGGCTGTATCTTTTGATTGCGTTGACTTAGAAGTTAGATTTTTTGATTGGACAGTATTTGATACCAGACCTGAGTATTTGATATAAATTTTAGTTTGATAAAGAAACATTTTTTTCTGAATTTTTTTAATACATTTTTAGGTGAATTCGGTTGTATAGATGAAATATTATCAATAGTATCGATGTTGCAAGTCGACGATGTTTTTTTAAAGCAAAGTGGAAAAGCTAACATTGCTGCCAGAATAAGCAGACGTAATAATTTTGAGGTATTTTTTTAGTTATTTTTTAGTATTTTTTTTATATATTTTTATTTTTTTTATGAACCTTTTTATCTTGTTACCACAGCGATAAGTCGTGGTCTCGCGTTGTGTAGGAACGGACCAAGATGAAATATTTTAGAAAATTTCATCTTGTTCTTCTCAATTGCAATTTCATCTTGTTTAGAATTTGTAAGAAAAAATATTAAATATTATATATATTTAACGTTTGTTCAGTTATTCCACACTTAAGATACTATATAGATAATGTATAAAAAAATTAACATAGCGGCTTTAGTCCCCGCATCTCTTGGAAACCGTACAAGCGCTATGACCACTAATCTATACGTTCTCATCAATCTACGTCGAAATTCCTATGATTTATATTGCTAGTATCTCTATAGGCCCAGGTGGCCAGTTACCTGAGCGAAAAAATTGAATGATTAAACCTATTTCATTTGCCCGATAGGGAATTGAACTTACAAACATCGCGAATATAATATATAACTTATTTTCCAGGTAGCCGAAGGTGACATAATAATGTATTTGAACATAATGGACTCATATTTAAAAATAAGATCAACTGGTGACGAGAAAAAAACAAAAAAAGCGTGCAAAGACTGGTGTCAAAAGATGTATATTAATTATAGAGTTCTGGAAAAAGTAAGATTAAACAAATGTATACTTATCAACTGAAATCAATATTTATCAAGAGCTTAAGAGATACATTTTCGAATATGCGATGTATATATTACACTTATCTATACTTATAATAAAAGCGTAGCGACTGTTATTTATATATTTAGTGTTTGTTTTATTACAATCGGTTCATAAATAAAAAATATACCATTTCAAAGATTTTTTGTTGTTCGATAAAATTGCTATAAATATTTTATTTATTGAATTGGCTGAAAGTTTACTTTTCGGGGTCGCTTGTCTTTAATATAATCAATTGGTGGTCCAAATAAATGCGACTTCGTATAAAGGAGGGCCGGATAATCTGGTTTCTAGTGTATATTAAATATAAAGTTTCCTTTAAGTATACCTTTATAATCGTAACTTTTACTGTAAATAAAAACATTTTTAAAGTATTATGCCACACTTGGGAATGGAAAAACATAATAATTAATATTTTAACATTATTTTTTTAGGCTGTGGAATTAAGAAGTAGCTTAGAAAAACTTCTTAAAAATAAATTTCAAATAAGAAACGAAAAGTTTGATGATATCGACTTAGGATCAGGTAAGATATTTTTTAATAGCTTCTCGCTATATCCCGCTTATAGCATCAACCAGAGAGAACTAGTTACAGTACGTTTTTTTCCTGAAAGTAATTAAAACGGTCCATTGAAGTACTTGAAGTTCGAATGTAATGGCAATGGTTGTGAGTTCAATACCCATTCGAGGAAATGATTAATTTTAAATTAATTTGATTTCCTCAAAGGCCCCTTGTGTAGCGGAGTGGCACAAGCGTGAGCGTAAACAAGTATTTCATGATTCAATCTCCGCTGACGGAATCTCTTTATTGGATATATATGTATGTATATTTTACTTCTGCATACCTGTATACTTATTATCCCACATGACAAGGTCGGCTGGGAGAGAATGCTCTTTAGCGTTAAGCCCGCCCTTTGTACATTGTTTTTTTGTAATTTTGTGCAATAAAATATATATAAATAAATAAAATTATACGCGATTAATACTTCTTTAGAAAACATAAACATTTGAACGTTGCAGAATTTGAACTGAAATTGAACATTATATTAATCTCTATTTTCCATAGCAAAAACAACCCGGCTACAAAAGTCAATCATATCCGGGTTGTTCCCTCAGGCGGCGCGCCTCGCCCCGGACAGCTTATATATGGGTATCCGCGGCGCTGTGCTGCAGCTGAGCCCGGATAGCTGCTTGTATCACGCCGTACAGCCCTCCTGGTATGTATGAAAGTAGAAAAGGAAAATAATATTTAATGGCTATATGTTTTGTTTTTTTGTTGAATGTCTTAAAAAACTATATGAAGTTATATAAATTACTAGCGACCCCCTTGCGGCTTCGCCCGCTTTTACTACTGGATTATTCATATAATGTATGTTTGCAAAGCACTTAAGATAATGTGAAAATTAATTAAACCCTAACGCAACCCGCATTTTCGTAGTTTCAATAAGGATTTTCCAATTGTTTTACACAGCAAGGATATTTTAGTAGGTACCGTAATTTTAAATCTGTGCTACTAATTTTTTCAAGTTGTTATTAAAATATATTTAAATGACTATTTTTAGATAGTTAAATGACTATTTTTAAACAGAAGAAATTATAAACAAAAGCCTACCTACTAATAACTACTACAAAAAATATGAAACCAAATATATCGCGCTGAAATAATACATTCAACTCCAATTATCCAATACGTGCAAACGCATCTAAATCTTCGTTGCTACGCCTCTATAGCGGGCGGGTTTTTTTCGAGCTTGTGGTTAATGCTGAAAAGGGTATTCTGTCCCTGTGAGGACAATTAAATAGAATGCATTGGCCGGGACTCGAACCCGGGCCGCCCGCGTGGCAGGCGAGCATTCTACCACTGAACCACCGATGACTGCTCATGACGCGCTTGTATAAGCAAAACGTCACTTCTAAAGTACTTATTAAAATGAAAAAACAGTAAAAGACAGTTTTGATCTACATTAAATGGCCAACGTAACTAATATACTTATTTATATGCTGAGAGTAAGGGATAAGTGAAACTTGAGTAACATACAGCTGATGTGTCAACGGCGGGATGTGTCAACAATTAAATGCGTTTTTCTCTAAAACTATTCGCAATTTCGAAATAGTTTAAAAACCAAATTAAATTTCGTTTAACGTAGAAAATTAATAAAGTATTTTAAAGGATAAGGATTAATATCATTATGGAAAAATATCCCTCACAATAAAAAATATATTGAAATTACTATTTTTAGACAGAAATATGATCACTACACGTTACCCTTAAAAGATAAAAATATGCTGTCGCGGACTTTTTTGTAGATCTTATTAAGAGGAACAATACTCCAGTACATTATTTTCATGTAGTACTTACCATTAGAGCAGCGCATGCGCGAAAGTGTCTCAACGGGTAGGACTTTACACACATTTATCGTATTTATGTTAATTTACATAAAAATGTACAAATAATAAACTATATATAAACCTTCCCTGAGAAATTCTCGACCTAATGGTGAAAACCGCATAAAAATCCGTTGGGTGGTTTAGAAGAAGAAGAGTTAGAAAGTTCAGACAGACACGAAAAGCGACTTTGTTTTATAAGATATAGGATTTGTATATTTTAATAAATAATATTTTTATTTCAGGTTAGTTTTCGCGTCAGTGCAAAGTTCAGGTGACAAAACTTATATGAGGGATGTGATGGTTGCCAACAAAGATTGGTTGTTGGAAATCGCACCACACTATTATAAAGAAACTTAGTTCTTAATAAATAATTTCTTATTTTGAGTATCATCGTTTTTCCTTTTTTATTTACTAATAGGAATATTGTATTAAATGTTAAGAAATTATAAAGTAAACTAGAACATTTTTTAGTTAGTTGTAGCTTCGATATCCATTCTGGGTAGTAAAGCATTTTCATTTTCCAGAGTTCCCAGAATATTCACAACCGTCGTTTACAATCAGGCCCAGAACAGCTTGTTTTTTACAAAACTTGCTCGTGTAAACTCGAAATAAATGCTTATTGGGCCGTTCAGTGGGAGGAACGCTCCTCCATTCACTTTCTACACTTAAGATCAAAGGTCGAAAGATCATCAGAAATATAAAACAATACCTAGACTTAGTGATAGACGATGTTATTGACAAATCGTAATAGGAATTGTTATTGTAAACAATATTATGACGGTATTTAGAAGCTAAATTTCCATGAGGAAAGGAATCTAAACTTATACTAAAATAATAACGTATCGGTGTCTGTACATGGAAGATACATACAAAAATGTTGTTGGGGACTTTTTTAATATAATGGAACCCAAAACAAAGTTTTGTCTGTTTGTCTGTGCGATTGTTCACGCTAATCTCAGAAACGCCTAAACTGATTTAAATGAAGTTTTAACTATTAAATTTTGGCATGCTTCAATTAACTTAACGTACGTAGGTACGTAACTTAACTTACAACTTAACTTTTATTACAATCGGTTCATAAATAATAAAGTTATATAAATTTAAAGTAACTAGTTCGGCAAATTTGCTAATTGCTATAACAATTATTTTATACATCGGTTTTACTGAATTCGCTGAATCTTTAGCTTTCAATTTGTATGATGATAAAAAACACCAAGATTTCAAGATTTAGGATTGGGATCGGAGCTTACACGCTGCACACTTACTTACCGTCTACCTAAATATCGTATAGTTCAGTATTTTTCTTAAAGGGGGAAACAGGCTAAGGAATCCGAAAATTTGGTATTTTTCGAGAATTTTTTGAACAACGAAGAAATAATCAGAAATTGTTTCAGTTTGGAGGATATTTTACTTGTATTTTTGAGTACACTTTTAAATTTTTTGAGTACGCTTTGAAATACGGTGGCGTTAGAGCGTGCTGTCCAAGGACGATCGCCATCTGAGTGTTTTGCTGGTGGACATTTCTCTGAAATCAACAGCATTTGTTTTTTTTATTAACAAAATTTTTTCTAAGAATATGAACCTAATTGTGATAAAAAAACATTGAAAATTGTATGTTTTTGAGGCACTTGAACATTGTAATTTTTTTATACCATATTTTTTCATCTATTTTGCTTAGAAAACAATATTTTTAATAATAATATAATCCCAGAATTAGGTTCATATAGATAAGAATTGAATAAAGAAATAATCACAAAAAATTAACGCTGTCTCACTGCTCAGCAACGGCCTCGAGCCAAGTATAATCAAAATATAAGAATTAATATGTTATATGTTCATATAGTTTTCAAATAATGCAAGATAAAATGATAATAAGCATAAGTTCAAAGATTTTTTCAGGTAGCATGATATTTGATTCCTCTTATCAGCATCGTTCCATATTTTGTTTTCTTCTATCGGTAAATGATTGTAGAGATCAAAAGTTAAGTATTATGCTTTGCAAACACTAATAACAAGTATTATTGCAGAGATTTCTACAATGATATAGGAGCATGTAACAGTGCTTTAGCAGTACCAGACTCTGTATTAGGAAAAAAATATTGTATATAGTTCAGAATAAAAATAATTGACTGTAACTATGGTCGTTGTCACGACAAAGCTTTTAAATAAAAAGAAAAAAAAAATGTATTATTTTTTAGCTTCACGGTGTATCCCGTACGTAGGCAGACGAAACCTACGAACGAACGAACCTAAGACACTCCGTTCCCATTAAAATACTTCCGTTCCCCACTTTCCGTCGCTGTGGCGGAGCTCAACGCCGTGCTTTGTCTCGTTATGTGAGCGAAGAAATGAAAATATTTAATATTTCATTTTCTCGAGTGGTAATCAAATCCACAATAGTTTGCTTATTGTTTGTTTATTACAAGTATAAGAATTGTTATATGTTTGCAGGCAAATCATGTCTTGAGTTCATTCAAATGTCGATAACTTTTTTAATGAACCAATTGTTATGAAACAAACTTTAGATGTTAAGTTGAGTTAAAACAAAGCAAGTGGTGAAAGTTTTAGGTAAATCAGTTGAGTACTTTCGGAGATAAACGTCATACATACATACAGTCAGACAAACAGACAAGAAATTAAAAAAAAAAAGGTTTTGCTTTCTATTATCCTTTTTATGTTTCCCTATATCCATTTCAGTCAAAAATACTAAATGTAAAGATAAAATATTTATTTATAACTATAGATTATATAAATATAAAAAGTCCCGATTATATATTATATGTAACTAGCGGACGCGCGCAGCTTCGCTTGCGTATTTAAGGGTGAATTCTAATAACCGATGAAACATGTGTTCAATGAAATATTTTTAAGAGTCTAAATTTCAAATTTTATAAAAATCGCTGGCGATTTAAAGATTTTTCCATACAAACTTTCAACCCCTTATTAGCACCCTTAGGGGGTGAATTCTAGAAAACCATGAAACACGTATTCAATTAAATACTTTTAAAAATCTAAATTTCAAATTTTATAAAAATCGGTGACGATTTAAATTTTTTTCCATACAAACTTTGAACCCCTATTTCACCCCTTTAGGGTTGAAATTTTTCAAAATCCCTTCTTAGTGGATGTCCAGATTATGAAAGTAAACTTTTGTCCAAATTTAAAGTTTCTACCATCAGCGGTTACGGCTGTGCGTGCGTCTTACCTCAGTCAGTGAGGACAAGTCCTTTTATATATATAGATTATTATTTTAATCTGAGGCCGTGACTGTAACGCGACGGTTGTGGTTTGGATCCCAACTCGAGAGAATGAATTATTATTTATTAATATTTTCAATTCTCCGCTCTGGCACCGAAAAACCCACCGTTAAGCCGCCACTCAACACACAATGCCTCCAGAATTCAGCAGAAAGTGGAGAGCGGAGTGTCGTAACAGTAGCTTAGTAGGGAGTAACCGATTTAACTGTACATTTTGCACTATTGTCTAATCTAATCTAGTGTAGCTTCACGCAGTATCCTTATTTTGTATAAAGAAATAATAAATAAATAAATAGAGATTGTTTTTACTTCTTCTATATGCCTCGGAATACATTATGGTTTTTTTATTCTTATTCATCCATAGTTAGGCATGTAGAACTAGTAAACTATAAATAATCTAGAACAAGTAATAAGTCTCCACTCATATTGACCTAAGCACTATACGTATAAACAGATACTTGGCTGATATCATCACAGCTTGGTAACCCATTTTATATAAGTCTAATATATTTCCATGTAATAACATCACGCTTTGTAAATAAATGTTTATGACACAGCGTCGCTATGCCAGTGACTGATTAGACTGACAATAGACACAGGTCGTGAATTCGAATTCCAGTAGACAAAATGCGTCTTGGATTCCCATCAATTAACATTATTTTTTTTATTTTATTATTCGGCTTATTTTTTTCTTTATTATTATTTTTTTTAATAAACATACATATTTTTAATAAAATACATAAAATAAACTGTGTTCTGCTCAGTTCCTTTCTCCAAATTCAAAATGATAGAAGGGACTAGTCGGTGTAGTAGCGATACTAGCCTTCTAGAAGTGAATCACTAATTGATTATGAAATAATTTAGGAATCATTGGCGTATCTACAGATATTTTCTGGACTTTACCTTTGAACAGATACTTATGTTCGTGTAAATGCTGGGGTGGGCAAGTACCATCCGGTCCCCTCTCTTCCTACGCCCTTGAATAGAGTGTTTAAATACTAGGTTCCATGTCTACCCTGCTGTTAGCGGGACACAACATGAGGCAATTTTTAATTAAAATGACAGACGGAGGCTCTATTATACAACGTTGTTTATTTAAAAGTCGTGTATTTACTTATCGTACTTACATACTTTGCTATCCATAGATACTAATCTCAGAAACTTCTGCCTTGAATTGAATGTTTTTGGTGCAATCCTCTGTACGTGCAATCAGAGTTATCTGTACTTAGAATGTGGCTTGTGTCACACTCTGATGTTACTCATTTATATCCCTGTGCGGGAATCGAACCCGCAACCGTAGCGCGTACAGTCACATGGCGTGCGGCCGTGCCACGTCGGTCTCAGGGAGGTCTTGTCAATTTATAAATTAAATTATTTTAAATTCATATTCTTGCGATAAACTAATTTACACGGAGTTGCTAATTCACGTTGTATCCCGCATATAGCAGTACTGTTATATATATTAAAACACGCCTTTCCCATCTTTCTTAAAAATTTAAATAGAAAACAAAAGTACAAAACCAGGTCTATCGGAGTTTAATAAAAATAGTTATAAATAATAGCAAAGTCCAATTAACGGACAAATTTCTTAACCTTAAGATAAGAATGTACAAACAATTGTTGAAAATATATTTGTTTTATAAATAGTTCAAAAATTGTAGTCGTTCGAGGTCGTCGTGGTGCAGTGATACAGCTTATGAATCTGAAAAGCGACAGCTATGGGTTCGATTACCACTCGGGTCAGTGAATTATTTATATTTCCTCCTTGCTGTGGTAAGAATGTAAAGCGCGGCGTTGAGTTCCCCTCATTTCGCAATGTCTCGAAAATTGGGCAGTGTTTGAGGAGTGGAGAGAGGGGTCAAGAATATGACTATATCGTATTTCTTAGTAATATTACAGGTATAAATATGAATGTTTGTGAGGATGAAAATTTGTTTAATTTTCTCAGAAAAATACGGAACGTATTTAGACGAAACTTTACAGTTAACATTTACAGCTATCATTTGGTTACGACATAAACAAGTGAAGAGGGCGGATCCGCGTTGGAGTCGCTAGTAAGTAATAATTTTAAAGAAAAAAAAAACCTTGACAAAGACTTCATTAAGTGATCACCTATTTTATTTAACTATACTTAGGTATAATTTTTCTATTACTTCTAATTTTAGCGAAAATAAGGAAAAATATAAATAAACACTTAACCTATCTACGAACACCTATACAAATAAATATTTTTGTACTGTAACTTAATTAAGAATATTATTTTTTTATAATCTTTAACCTTTTTTATCTTTGGTTTCAAATATAATATAAGCGATAATTGTTTCTAGGAAGAGATTACAATTAAAATGCTGTGTCACTTTCTTTCACATAACAGTACTCCCCCCTACTTTTCGAGACATTACGTATTAAGCGGCGGAACACAACACTGTGCTTCGCCTGCAAGTGTAAGGAAATGAAAATAAATTTAATATTGTTACAGTGATTCGGGTGGGAATCGAAATGACAACATGCGCCGCAACGGCCTCAATAGGCTGAACATCTAGGCCTAAAAATACATTTTTTTTAATTTAAAATTTAAGACAGCATTTCAGCAGTTTTAACGTAATTGTATATAAAATGTATAAATAGATCGCAGTAATGTAATAATGAGTACTGTGATAGAGAGAACCAATACACGGTGTGGGTTCGATTCTTACTCGGAGATTGTGTTGTTTTAGTCTTCGAATAAGATTATTAACGTTTAATTTTGTATGACATTTTTAACATTTTATATGAAATTAGTGACAAAATAAGTTTGTAATGTTTTTTTATCTATGAATTACCCATAAATATTAATGTATCCGACTCTTTACTTTACTTATTTTGTAAGTTTCCATTTTGTACTATATTTCACTTCATTTCATATTTTTTATCTTTTGAGGCACGGAATCCTAAAAAACAAATACAGAGAAAAAATATATAAACACAATTAAAAATAGTTATTTGTTTGTTTATGAGTCATTTGCCACAGACAAAACATAACAAGTGGTCGTTCACTCAGAAAATAATATCGTGTTGGGTATTTGAGTTCAAGTAAATTAGGTACCTACTGTAGATTGTTTGGTTGAACGTAGTAATCTCAAGAACTATTGGTTTGAATTTAAAAATAATTTTGTTTAGTTTAATCTATTTATCGAGGAAGTTTATTGCTAGGCTATTAGTCTTTCCCAATTAGTCAACAGAGTGTAACGTGGACATTATGTGACTTTAAAAATGATTTAGTGGAGTCCTACCTATAAAGGAGTTACCTACTAATGCGAATTTTTATGAAAAAACTATCAAATCCAATCAAGTGAGGCCCGTCGCGGCGTAGGGGCATAAAGTGTCATTGTAAATGCGACAGGTTGTGAACTGCCACTCAACATGGAATGCCTCCTGAATTCGGTGCATGCAAAGTGGGGAACGGAGTGTCTTAGCACTAAGTTCCCTCTGTCTACTCTGCTGTGTGCGGGATACAGCGTGATGGGCATTTATTTAGATTTTTTAATTTAGAAATCTAAACGTGGGCACAAGATACCAATCTGGAGATGGTAGTTAAGCTTCTTAACATCACAATGTATAACCGAGAATGGTATTTTCAGCAAGACTCGCCGCCGGGTTCTAAAGCTTGATCCACCCGTACCGGACTTCATCAGAGTTATGACTGGCCACCGTCTCGTCCAGCTCTTAACCTAAGGTATTATGTTTTATGGTCAGTTTTAAGGAGTAAAACAAACAAAACAAAGGCTTGTTCTAAATGCCATGATTAGTTTTGAAGATTTTTCCCCATATAGTGCATGCTTCTATTGATAACTGTGCCAAGGCCACCCTTAAAAGACTTATTGCAGCCAACAGAGACCACTTTGAATAAGGTTTATCATAAATTTTGAATGGTTTAATATATTAAACTGACACACTGTGTCATTAATATTAATAAAGTAAAGTTTATTACAATAAAAAACATTGTCTATTATATATTAGTCTTTCTTTCATTTCCTTCTTTAAATAATGATAGAAATTTTAGTAGAATTATAATAAGTAGTACATTTTAGATATGCTCAATACCGCCAGATAACGATACCCATCTCGAATGACATGTAAAAATATAATTCATAGTCATTTTGTATTTATCTTTTTTTAGGGTTCCTCAAGATAAAAACGAAACCCATCAACACAAGTTGTCCGTCCGTCTGTCAAGCTATTTATCTCCATATCGCGTGATTTTTCCACACCAACTGTCAACCCCTTATTTGCACCCTTAGAGGGTAAAATCTAAAAAAACCATGAAACACGTGTTCAATGAAAGATTTTTAAAAGTCTGAATTTTAAATTTTAAAAAATCGGTGCTGATTTAATTTTTTTTCCATACAAACTTTCAACCCCTATTTCATCCCTTTAGGGTTAAAATTTTTCAAAATCCCTTCTTACTGTCCAGATTTCAAAATTAAACATCTGTCCAAATTTCACGTTTCTACCATGAACGGTTACGGCTATGCGTGCGTCTTACCTCAGTCTGTGGGAACATGTTCTTTTATATTATATTAACATATAGATAAGAAATATAATATATTAGATATTACAGCGAAATCAAAATTTCATTCGAAAACTTGTTTCGATTCATGCTTGGGGGACTTATTTATTCAATATTTTAATTTCCTTGTTTTTTACCAGGTATTAAGGCAAGGCGCGGTATTGAGTTCTGTTCTGGAAAGGATGGTAACACTATATTCCCAGGTCCCACTGCTTATGTTATTGCTATGTGCGGTAGACAGCGTGAAGCTAAAAAAATCTAATATAATGTTTTATATGGACATTTTATATGGTTCCATTGCGCCACGTTGTACAGCGTCTGATTGTAAACGTGAAAGGAATAAATTATTTGTAATTCCCCACCCTAGTTACAAAGGGCGGCGTTAAGTTCCATCACAAAGCATGCCATATAATAAAAAAATTGGGGGTGCGTGGGGAACGGTGTAACTATGGTGAACACTATGTTCCTGTCTGTAACTGTCAACCCTGCTACATGCGTGAAGCTAAACTAAACATCTGTAAGTCGAATCTGCTACATTTCAAATAATATACTTAGCTATACCACTATCAAGATATTAACAAATTATTTATAAATATCATTATACTATCTCTTTCTTATCATAAAATAATCCTATTATAATAATTGCGTGGCTCAAAGTTCGTCTCGTACGCAATATCTATGTGAATCTTAAAACATAATCTGATTACTTTATTTGTTGATCTTCGGTCGGTGGCTATGAACTCGTATTTGTTTTATATTTATACCATTCGAAAGTGTAAAATGAAATACACAATCGAACTTTATTTTAATCGGAACGGAGTCTCTTAACACTAGGATCCTTCTGCCTTCCCTGCTGTTTGCGGGATGGATCACGCTGTAGCGTGACAATGATTTTATTTTAAATACATTTTTGAAATTGTAAAAAGCTTCTGATAATTCTGATACTCATTACATAATATTAATTACTCATTTTGTTATTTTCATGGCGTATCCCGCTCGTAGCATGGTAGGCAGAGGAGATTTAGTGTAATAAGATAATGCGTTACCATTAAGGCACTTCCGTTCCCGGTAAAGTGCCGAATTCTGGAGTCATTGCGTGGTAGGAACTCAAAGCCGCGCTTTACCTAGTTACTAGAGCGCGCCAATGAAAATATTTAATATTTCATCATACCGTAGCGTTTGGCACTCCGTTCTCTCTGACTACCCCGCTAGGGATAAAGCGTGAAGTTAAGTTAAGTTAATATTTCATTTGTCCCAGTGGGAATCGAATACGCAACAGTCACGTTACAGTCGCATGTGAGAGATTTATAGATAATATAGAGCAATTTAAAGTAATAAAAATAGAAAAATGATCAAATCTATATTTTATCTATCATATTCATTGAGTATGCAAGGAAGGTATCACAACAAATAATTACATGAAGATTATTTAACTATATCATACATTTATAAATTATCTATTACATCTATATATCTACATATTTTATTTTTATTTATTATAACCCTCGTGCACCCAGCGCGACTTCGCCCGCCTTTTTTATTTAATTCTGTTTTTTTAGGTATATTAAGGAAAACATGATTATTTTAATATATTATCTTTCTGTTTATACTAATCTTGCATTCCGTGCCTTCTTCATTCGACTCTCCGACTCTTCGACATTCCGACTCTCAAATATCGGAACCTTCAGGCTTAGACTATTATTTTCACCATCCTTCTGTTATGATAATGGCTGTTACTCGCATTCTGATTGCAATTATTTGTTTGTATTTGTTGTTTTATATATATTCAAAAAAAAATGCCAACAAGTTCGGGTTTATATATTTATACTAGCGGACCCGCGCAGCTTCGCCCGCTTGAACTATATGAATATTTATTAAATATATGTGTGTAATTATTTTCAGTTTTCAATAAGATTTGTTAGATAAATAATCAAAATAAGTCGAAAAAGAATAGTGGACATAAGTAAGGGAAATAAAATTCTTAATATAAAAAAAATATATCTGAATAATAGAAATGAACAAACAAAATAAGTAAAAGTAACTAAAGGGAATTTTTAATATTAAAATCATGCGGCTCGTTGGCTATATTTATATGTTAACTAAGAAAAAATACTCCTTTTAAACAGCATTTCTTAAATAAGTGTAACAAATAAGCATACGCAACCCTTCGCAAATTATTGCGTTTCACGCTTGGCAAAATTTTAATCACCGTACTGAAAATAATATGACAAGCATATTACTTTAATTATTCAAAATATTTTATCATTTATCAAAATTATTATAATTTAATAAGCTAAATTAACATTTTATCAGCTTAATTCGATAATTGTTTTCATGAGAGATTGTTATTTAAAAAATATATACCTATTGATTATTGTACTTACAAATTCTAATGCGTAGTCCATAAATCATTAGTAACAATCTCTTGATATTATTCGTATATTATCGCTAAAAGGAAATATTATCTGAATGCTTTGAAGTCGGTCGCAATGAGGCAACGTTTGACTGTAAGACCAATGTTTGTGGACCTGTCCGCAGTCGGAAGAATTTTTATATTTTAATTATTTTATTTTAAGAGTGTGAGAGTAGAGGAGACCTCTGTTGATGTTCGAAAGCACAGTATCAAAGATACAGGAGGAGGTCATGTAAAAAGCACGAGGACCCTCTGGAGGGCATGTATGGAGAGGTTGAAGGCAGTAGACCAGGCGAAAGAGGTATGTGGAGACCGTAGCGCTTGGCACTTCGCTCTCTCTGACTACCCAGCTACGGATACAGTGTGAAGTTAAGTTAATTTAAGAAGGCAGTCGTAGCGTAAGGTACAAGCATGGTACTATAAATGGGACTGGAATGGTTATAGGTTCAATTCCTACTTGAGGAAATGATTGATTTGATAAGGAAGGAAATGAAAATATTTAATAGGGTGAAAACACACTTCATTTCCCTTTTTTCCTTCTAATTTTCGAGGTATGGCGCTTTGAACGTCGTTTACTGTTAGAGCCGCTGCGCTGCTGATGCAAATGCACCAGTCAATTTCGTAATAAAATGTTATATTGCTTCGTCATGATTAAAAAATATCTTTAATTTTTTTATTTTAACTTGTGTATGTAGCTACTACATATGGAACGATAACGACAAATGAAAAAAGATTATCACTGATATCATTTTTTTTATCAGGAAATTTTAAATGTGCAATGACCATACAAAAAGATAAAAATCTTTAAAATTATAATTTGACGATATATACCTACATCGCGCATCCTTCTGCATATAGCAGGGTAGAGGGATGCCGCGTACCTAGGAAACCAGCGTGTTGCCATTAAAACATTTAAATTCCCCTTTTCGCTTTCCGCCGAATTTTGGACAAATTGCGTGTTGATCGGCGAGTCTCAACGTCCTGCTTTAAGCTTACCAGAGTGGTACCAGATTTACCAGAGATTTACCAGAGATTTACCAGATTTACCAGAGATTTACCAGACATTTATGATGAGTTATGTTCTTTTTTTGTTTGACGCTGTGTTAATGAAATAAAATATATAATATTTTTTTCCTCGAGTGGGTGTCGCAATCAACCTGCAATATACCTCAAGAACCACGTCGCGCGTCGTGCTGAGATCTGTGTCTATTACTGGTGGAAAGGAGAACCTAGTGCGTTGTCATTAGGTTTACTCCGCCCTCCTTCTGTGAAGAATAAACTTGAAATTGAAATAAGTAATATATAACTCGACAATTAAATGTCGTCCCAAAGACATAGATTCCAATAACTATGACGGAAAGATATCATATTTATTAATATAGAAAATATTTTTTTAATCACCTGACCACACAAACGTAGCGCAAGGCTACATTCAAAACAGGCTACAAAAATACATTATACCTATAGATAATGTAGATCACACGTAAACCACGCGAGACCAATGTGTTTCGGAGATAAGACACAATATACGGGTATGTAAGGACCGACAGACAACACAACGATCTGAGTCGCTTGGATGGACAGACGGTTGTTTTCTTTTTACAATATTTATTATCAGTTAAGTGCTTTTTGTGTACGGAAGTGAACCAAAAATGGCAGTTTTTTGTTTATCTGTAAGTATTTTCATTTTTTTTTTTTTTCAAAATTTTCAACAAACAATTTTCTGTTAAATGTTTATTCTATGAATAAATATTAAACGTTTTTATATATTATTTGTAAAAAAAGTTATTTTATAAAAATCTAGTAAAAATAAAACTGGTAATTCCACTTACCATTACAATGTAAACTGTTAGATGTTGCTTCATTGTTTATATTAAAGTTCATAAAGTGCTTATATTTTTTATATATTATCAGTACATACATTTTATAAGTTCTAATAAACTAGGTATTTAAATATTGTACAAAAATTATGTAAACATCATCACACATATTTTTTATAACAAAATAATTCTGATTTCATCGCGACGTTGGGGCTCAAGAGTGCGACTGTAACCGCCACTGTTAAGGGTCCGATTCCCAATCGGGAGAATGAAATGTTTATTGTTAACATTTCCACGCCCCGGTAAAAAGGCAGCGCGGCGTCAGGTTCCGCCACCGACTTGCACGACGAATTTGGCGGAAAGTGGGGTACGGAATTGTCTTAATGGAGAACGTAATGTCTTAACTCTGGGTTCGCATGTTCCCTCTGCTTACTCTGTTATTTTCGTGAAGTAAAAAGACATAATTCATAAAATCAACATAAATTAAATCAGCAAATCAGACAGAACCTACCTACTTCCGCACTATCCACCGAATTCTGCAGGCATTACGTGTTGAGTGGCGGAACTCTACGCCGCACTTTGCCTCGACACCAGACCGAAGAAATGAAAATATAAATTATAATAACTATTTCATTTCCTCAAGTGGGGATCGAACCCACAGCCGGTCGCGCGCTTTGTGCCCCTACGCCACGACTGGAACATGATTCATCATGAATATAATAAACTTTTTTATTATTTTTCTATTTTATAGTATCATTTAAATTTTTGAAATGATTTCAATTGGAATGGATTGCAATGACATTGAATGACTATATTTATCCACTGCAAATCTTAGCAATATTGGAAAAAATATAACTTAAATCATCCATTCATATTTATGATCAACGCTAACAGTAAATATTTAAGAATGTCAAATAAAATAAAATAAATAATAATCCTTAAAAATATTGACATTGTTATAAGTATAGTATAATATTATTTAGATATTTCAAAATTTGACTCGTAAAAAAATTTCAAATACTTATTAATTAATTTAATAACTACAAAACAATATAATTGGATGTAAACAATTGTTGTTGGTATTTAAAATTTGCAATCACAGTATTTTCCTTCAAAGGTTAGGTTAGGTTATCGAATTAATAAAGTCTTTTGATTTGTTTACATTACTTGCATGTTTTCTCGACAGGTAATATTTATATTTAGATATTTTTAATTAAAATAATTGAAAAAAATAAGCTAATATCTTTTATACTGTTTTCTATTCTTTCTTATTATATCCATCTCACAATGCCACAAGTATAGGCTAGAAGCGACATAACTCAACCAATAAAAGCACGCACCTTGTTGCCACCAGATAAAAGGCTGCCAAGCACTGTTTTCAGGCGACCAAAGAAACGTTCCTTCACCAATTGCTTTATGTTCTTTTCATCAACACCCAATGCATCAGACATTCCAAGATATTTATAAGTATCACCTTGACCAAGGGTTCTGAAGGTAACAGAATCTGATATACAAATATTATCAGATCTTATCACACTCCCCCGCAATATGCATGCTAGCACTTTTATCGACGCCAAATTCCATCCTTACATCATTACTAAAAGTTTGAGTAACCGTTAGTAGCTGCATACGTCGGTGGGTTTGACGCAAATAATTTTAGATCGTTCATATACAATAAGTGACCTTAACCCCCCCCCCCCCCCCCCCCGCGAAGGTGAAAGCCTAATCCTGAATCCTCTAGCAAAGTGCTTGGAGGATTTAGAGCTAGACAGTGCCTGGGACTTAAGACCCAAATATTGGTCCCAATATAGGTCCCTTTAAAATGCACATTCAAGGCCTCCATTGTCCAAACATTTCATAATTTTCAATAAATTGTTAAATATAATAAAAACAAAACATATAATAGGTAAAAAGTAATAAATCAAAAACCTTTGACCGGCACTATATAAATAAATCGATAAATGTTTATTAGAAATTAATGTCTGTTGACATGTTAGATAGAGATTTTGTTATTATAGGTATATAATAACAATAATAATAATATAATTTATTACCCAATAATAGGTAATTATGATAATTATTACCCGATGACACCGTCGTTATGTGCTTGTCACGTGTCATACTGTCTCCATTTGCTATATGTTCCTAGGTTCAGTTTTCTGTAGCTGCATAGGTACATCTGAAGCGCCATATTAAAATTTCTTTCATTTTGTTTTATTTTTTGAACGTGCGCAACGTTGAGCTTGCAACATCTCTGATCTCATCAGATCAGGGAAACAAATCTAACCCACATCCGTCGTCCAACGGACGAGGCGAGATGTACCATGTACCATGTACTCTACCACTACTACCCAGTACCACTCCAGTACTCCCTGTACTCACCATGTTATGGTAAAGAGTGGCATTAAGTTCCGCCACCGAACACTCGATGCGTCACGGATTACTTACCTAAAAAAATATTACAACCTACATACAGAGACTACTAAAAACACACGGACGAAACGGCAATATACCGGTTATGGATTTTTATAACATCTTATCGAATTTTACATTATAATTTTCTTATCAAATGTGTACGAGCAGATATTATCGTACAGCAAAAATTAAATTTAAGTCAGTATTTCTAATCACGATCTCATATCGAAAACCTATTTATATAATATATGGCGATCCGAAAATGAATGATTTATATCTAAATATTAAAACGTCAAGCAAATATTTTGTACCCCTTTTTACGAAGACTATGAGGACTGGAGAGTACGAAATTTGTCATAAAGAGAAAGAGTGTATCTACATACAGCAATCTTGCTAATATTTGTTTAAAGTAGAAAATAAAAATAAATTTAATTAATAAAATAAACATGAATAAACAGACATATGAACGTGTTGCTATGGCAACGGGCATTATATACGTCAATTGGTTCCATAAATTAAATTCATATCAGGAAAAACTCAGGTATCAAAAAAATAAGTACTCAGGATGATTTTTTTTATTTTTAGATATGTTCCACTACTTCTATTTTTTTTGTAACTAATAGCATAGATAGCTAACTAATATGTGTATATATGTGTAGTATATATAAGTGGTATTTGGTAGGTGTGTCCGGTTTTATGCGGGTACTACCGCGCATATTTACGGCCTACCTAGATACATATTAGAAAATAACTAAACATTTTTCTATTAAATATGACAAAATTAAAATTAATCATTCCCCCGATTGGGAATCGAACTCACAAACGTCGCATTTAGACGCTGTCCTACTGCGCCACGATGGCCTCGGTGTGTAGGAAATAAATGAAAACAATTATATTTATCTATGTATGTACTATATCTTATCAGAAGATATAAAAATTAAATCTAAATTAATAATGTAATTTATGATTATCAATTAGGTAAATTATAATAAGTAGGATTTTATAGGTACTTCTTTGTGATAAAATGTTAATTTGTTTTAGTGAAATGATACGGCGATTTAAAAAAAAAGAACCTTTTAAAGTTTACGAGAACGTGTTCTAAATTTTCGTTTGTTGTTTCGTATGTTTGTTTATCTACAATATTTTTGGAATATAAGATTCAAATCGAGATAGTCTTATTCAATTTAATAAAAAAAATATTTATAAATTATTAAGAAAAAAATCCTTCAAAAACGGTTTAGTGGTTTTTAAGATTTGGGTACCAATGCAATTCTAAAGCGGTTCATGTTCCTTGGGAAAATGATGCGCTAAGAGGCTTTATAGCTGTAGGGGTATTGCACAAGTATTAATATTATTTATAAATATCAATTGTTAACACGCTATATCAGCGCCCTGGATTTATTCGCTACAAATGCAATTGTGAAATTATGTTCCACTATTGTTTTGTAGCGTATAAATAATCAAATCAAATATATAATAAAAGAGTTGAATATAAGATCTCGTCTGATAAACATCGCCATAATACCGTTGCCCACAAGCCGTTGTATTATAAAATACTAGCGACCCGCTTGCGGCTTCGCCCGCTTTAACTATTAAATTATTCATATATATGTTTGCAAAGCACTTAAGATAATGTGAAAATTAATTAAACTTTGATTTTGTTTTATAAGATATAGGATAGGATACTCTTACACTTCGATCACTCTACCTTCGGTCCGGTCAAGTTTCGGAATGCCCACCGAGGATTGACGCCGTAGATCAAAGGGAACGTGACTTAAAAATATGACTAAGTTTGCGGGCGTATGTAGGTACTATTATTACTTTTATTACTTTTTTTCTGTAGCCAGTAAATTGACGTTAATTCTTATTTTTTCTGTGCTCCTAGGGATCGTAGATTTTTAATATTAATGTCAGCTTGACACCTCTTCGTGATGTTGAGATCAACCAATGGTCTTGACAGACGAACTAACAGTCACACAAGTGATCCTATAAAGTTTTGTCTTAAATATCATAATATTATCATATACTAGCCCACCTGGGCGGCTTCGCCCGCTTGAACTATAAGAATATTTATTGAATATATTTAAGAAAATAGTTTCAATTTAGGGGGTGAATTCTAAAAAACCGTCAAACACGTGTTCAATGAAATATTTTTAAGGGTCTGAATTTCAAGTTTTTTATAAATCGATGCCACTTTAAAGATTTTTCCCTACAAACCTACACACCTCCAGGGTTAAATTTCAAAATTTTCAAAATCCCTTCTTGGGTGGGTGTCCATGTTATGAAAATAAACATCTGTCCAAATTTCACGTTTCTACGCACAGCGGTTACGGTTGTGCGTGCGTCTTACCTCAGTCAGTGAGGACAAGTCCTTTTATATAGGTATATAGATTAGTATCTTATTCTATTTTGTACAAGGAATTATCTTGCTACCACTACGAGTATAATAATGACTTCAAAATGTATAATCAAAATGATTTGTTTTTGCAATGACTTAGGGATAGATATTGAATTAGGTCAAGCTTGTTTTCAACAGATCATTGTGTAAAATATATTTGGGTTAGCGATGACGTTTGTTGTGTAATCAATTGTTTCGTTATCAAGTACTAGTGGTGTTATCAGTACGCACGTACTGAGATACTACATAGATTTTCCTTTAAAAAATAAATTTCATTATGAAAAAAAAAGAGCGTTACGTAGTTTTTTTTTTGGTTTTTTATTTTTTCGATCATGATTATTTGTCGTCACATTTTTTTTTTAATTTTTTAAAAATTTCATGTACATAAATCTTTCAAACATATTTAAGTGTGAACATATTGAAGTGATTGATAAACATATTGAAGTGATTTCACACTTAGAAAAAACATTTTTTTCAAATATCTTATAAGAAATTAAATATATAACGGGATTTGAACAAGCACCCCTTGGTAGCCGTCCAACTTCTAATTTCTCATTGTCATTGTCATAAAATTTATTTCTCCATTTGCTTCTTCCAGAGAAAGATAATAGTGATGCGTCAATGTTTCATACACTATACATGCCTACAGTAAAAATATCATCCTATCTGCCTATAATATGTATTATAAAAGCTAGTTGTGTTGAGTTCCCACACAACACACACAAATTCTGGCGCAAAGCGGGAGATCAGAGTACCTATCTTGATTTCCCTGTTAATCCTGTTAAGCACGGGAAAAGGCGTGAATCTGGAAAAAAATTAAAACTACCACTGTATTTTTACGATAGCCCGTATATATACGATTTTGGTTCGTCACTTTCCTTCAAACTTAATTATTGTCATCAATGAAATGGATCAAGGCATATTAGTATTTATTTTAATTACAATAATTATTTGATAATTATAACAATTAATTAATTAAATGAAACCCTTGGTTTTCCCGATTTAAATTTTATGAATATATCTGCTAGTCATTTACAACACTTTTAATTTTAAATCCACAGATATTTGTTTGCGTGGGCTTTAAAAATGTAAAATGGACAATCCCGTTCTTCCCTTTTCTTGTAGGAATTTTAAAAGATGCTCTGTTTGCGCTCTACTTACCTATTTAGAAATTTCAACTTTCAATCAGCTTCACGTTTTATCCCACCTACGGCAGTGTGGGCTGTAGGAACCTAGTGTTAAGACACTCCGTTCCCATTAAGACACTTTCGTTCCCAATTTCCGCCGAATTTTGGAGGTATTGTGAAGTGACGGAGCTGATGGAGGCATTGCTGGTGTTAGAAAATATTATTAAAATTGAATTGAATTAAATTATTAAAATCGTATTAATTCTCTCCTCCTCTATTGATTTGAACTCGCGAACTCTTCGACTTATGCACTATTTTATGCTTTAAACGTACAAAATAAAGCACAACGTAGTGGCCTTCGTAGCGCAGTGGCACAAGCGTGTGATTGTAAACGCAACGGATGGGTGTTCGATCCCACCATCTCGGGGAATGTGAGTGTTGAACCATGCGCGGAAAGTGTGGAATGGAGTGTCGTCCTAACACGAGGTTCCCTCTGCCGATACTGCTATGTGCGGGAACCAGCGTCACCCGTCGTAAACACAATACTAAATAAGTCACAGTGGGTGGCATAATTAACTAAAATATGCAATAGACATAAACATTCATGTTATCTCTCTTCAAGGCGACAAGACAATAGCTTGAATGTACTATTCAGTTAGGTCTTGAAATTTTGGTGATAGTTAGTTAGGCACTGATAACAGATATCAGTAGGTAAGTTGTAGGGCGCTCTAATTCTGCGTTATCAAATACTACTAGTAGTAGTAGCGAGTAGATCATTCATTATTGCGATAGAACAAGGGCGTCTCATGTACAGATCATTTTGCTTATGTAAAGCTGAAGAGTCCTTTCGGTTGAACGCTCAAATCCTATGAACTACTGGTATCAATTGAAAGATTTTTAGATTTTTGTGTTTTATAATCTATTTATCGAGGACGGCTATGGGCTATGTTATATTAGGTTAATTGTGTCTATGTCATGTGTCATACACAAGTATTAGTTATTTCTTTGTAGGTTCCCTCTGCCTGACTCGCTATGTCGTTATCCTAGCTTTAAGTGAAGAATCAGTAAGAAAATAGATAATAATTGTTTATTGATTCACTTAACGCTGCATTGGTTAAAATAAATCATTCCTCCAATAGTGGGAATCGAACTCACAATCATCACGTTTTATGCTGTATCTCTCATATAGCAGGGTAATCAGAGGGAACCTAGTGTTAGTACACTCCGTTCTCCACTTTCCACATTCGAGGACTAAGATTGAGATCTTTAAGGATGGGATTTTAAGGACTTATTCATATTATATTAAAGTATACCTACTAAAATTTTATTTATTTTGTTTACAGAAAACCAGTGTATTCCTTTTCATCCTGGTATGCATATTATTGGCTTGCATACAGGAATCGAATGCCAAGCCCCCGTGGCTTTCACCAGGGAGCGATGTCTTCACTGAGTCAGCAGAGTGTCATACAGATGTAAGCATATACCTATATGCCTATACTACGATAGGGTTGTGGTTGTGGTTAATAGTTTCATTTCCTTGCTCTTTTAACGAGGCAACAGTCTGTCGTTGCTCTGGCACGGTGTTAATTTCTGCCACTCAACACGCAATGCTTTCAGAGTTCCGTGGGAAATGGGGAACAGAAATCTTAATGGGAAAAATATATGTATAACGTTGTATATGACATCACATGAATATTTCCACGATAAATATCCGACACACAAAGAATTTTTCAATTCGCACCTTTAGTTCCTGATATTAGCGTGTTAAACTACTAGTATACAAACTTTAGATGTATAATATTAGTGGGTTGTATTCTGTTCTAAATATTTTTTCCCTTAACAGGACGAGCTGTTGGACCTGTGTCAAAGATGCGCGAAACTAACGAAGTCTCGTCTGGCGTACCCCGCCTGCTGCTCGACAGACTTGCAGGCCAGGAAATGGTGCTCAGATTACGTGTACTTTGGAAGGGACAAATACGATTTCTATTTAATTTGAAAGTTTTCTTTACTTTGTATCATATAACCGTTAGCTCTGTATATCGTACTGATATATAATATTTGATAGATGGATTTTTTTGGAGAAACTTACCGAATGTAACGTGAAAATTTTCTATATAAAAGTCAACTTACAAAAATGAATTGAAAATTTTCTATATAAAAGTTACATAAATACTCGTATACTGTGTATAATGTGTATAGAATAAGTAAATTAGGTACTTCAATGTTTCATATTTTTGACTAAGAGTTCCAGTGGTAAAGTTGCTTAGTTCTAAAATAACAAAAAAGCAAAGCGATATTAAAAAAAAAGGATATTCTTAGTATATTGTAAAATTAAATTAAAAAATATTCAAATGAAATAACAGTCTAAGGTTGTATATATTTTTTAAATATATTTTTTAGTATAGTGGCCACCGTGTACCTGACAGACGACAGAGTTATCTAGTTATACACTACATTTATTATTAATAAAGAACATGTAGAAGGTGCACATATGTAAAAAATACCATAATAATCCCTGAAATGTATTAGTTTCTTAGTAGATTTTTCTAAAAATTTCACAGGACAAAGGGATTTGATTCTGGATCCATTAAATTATTAATTACGTGATCATGAGTTAGGCCTCTTTATCACGAGGACTCGATTAATATTTAATAATTGTAACCTTTGTTAGTCAGTCCCGCCGTCGAACATTACGTGTGGGGGGTAATGATAAACAATCCTTTGGACACGGGAACGGAAGATAATATTATTTAAATACAAATTCTATAAAGCATGGCTGTGATATTTTTTAGTTTAGCTATTATATTGATATTTGTAAAATAAAGTTATAAAAATATTGTGTGTTTTATTTGTGTTTTGGTACGACAAGACTTAATATAAAATAAAACAACATGACAAAATCCATAAATTATTTATTTATTACTATCTGACAATATTTTAACAAGTTACATTTATGTACAAAATATGTTAACTTATGTTTCTTTCAACTATTGCTTCGGATTGAATAGAACACTGACTTAAACATATTATTTTATAATATTATTAGCTGCATCGTGGAAAAACAGGATAGCTACTAAATGAGGACAGAGAGACTACTTTTAGGGTATCCTAAAGGTATAAATCCATGTTGTACCCAATCCGCGATCAACGTTTGCACTAAAGTGCTTTGGTTTTATAAAACCGCTGTTAAAAAATCTAAAACGGATTCAACGATTACTTTCTTCTTAATTTTTTGTTAAAATACAACAACTACAATTCAATTTAAGTGTAATATTTTCCATTCTGAAAATTTATTTACATTAGTATAGAAGAAAATTAGTGTTAAGTCTCACAGTTATTTATTAAATTATTCTTAAAAGTAAAAAGATATCGTAGAAAGTGAAATTATATATATTTATTGATTTCATTTTTTTAAGAAAAGAAGAAAAAAGATGTACACAAAAGAAAACAACTGAAATGCCAATTACACTACGGGCCATTTTGTGTATAAACATACCTCGTGAACACATCTACACACCGCGCGACTACCGCGCTACTTTTGGCTACTTAAGTATCTTTTATACTATTTTTGACTATACATTTAAGATATACACTAATTTTTACAGATATGGGTTTAGCTAAAATGAAATAGGTCATAGAATTTCCCGTTTGGACGGACATAAAACTAGCAGATTGTCTACTTTAAGCTTTCAACGCATTGCAATTGAATAATATGATCGTAATGTAATATAAATGCAGTGTTTAAATAATCAGACTAAAATCAACATTGTAAACGGAAAAGTATCAAAAATATTATATTTTTCCCATGAAATAGAAGTTTTTTCTTATTTTTCAATTGCAAATGCTTTTGTTTTAAAGTAAAATATTTAATTGGGAGCCGGAACTAAATCTTGGTTTCCAATATTAAATTTATGTCCTTTTATAAGAAAACTACTTTTATTTACAAACACTAAGTGATCATATACACTTGGGGTCATATTATTTGTAATCCATATTTCGTTTACAGTCTCGATTTTTTTTACAATAATTTCTATTGAAAATTCAAAATAGAAAAGATGTTACATCTCAGGTAACAATTATTAACAAATAGACAAACGTTAAACGTTAATAACTAATGATTGTTCTTAGAAAATAACTTAAAATATTAAATTTGGTTTTGTTAAAATTATTCTAGCATTAATTCTATAAAAAGCTTTCATATTTTTGCAATAAAAAACGAAAAAAAAAAAATATAATTCTGACAATAGTTTTTTTAAGTTTAAAATTATTTAAGACATAACTAAAAAAAGAAAATATTTTAAGCATCATTTTGCAAATTAATTATTTATTTATAACACAAAAAGAATCACGACCATTAATATGTTAAGTTTGAAACATCAATTTAAATAACAAAAACACAACAATCTGATGATTTTCACAACATATCGTCGTCGGGGTGCTCCTTTTCGTATATTTCCTGTAATTTTTGCTGATTTTTGACTTTTTTCATTTGCGCGTAAATTGACGCCGCCTTGTAGTTGATGGGTCCGTAATCTTTCATGTCCGCGTCTGCATATATAAATTGATCTTCTGATCTAAAAGGCTGTAATATTGAAAAATGTAAATATAAAATAAGGAAAATAAAGTATATAAATGGAAAGTTATAAGACAAAATAAAGATTAGGTGAAGTTTATTATATTTTAAGCTTCATACTATATCCCAGAGCCAAGGAAGACCGAGGAAACCTGAGAGCTTAGTGTTAAGATACATCGTTCCCATTAAGACACATCCGTTTCACACTTTACGCCAAATTCAGGAGACATTGTATGATGAGTGGCGGAGTTACCAGGGCGGAGAAATGAAAATGTTAAATATTTCATTTGCTCGAGTAGGAATCGAACCCACAACCTGTCGCGTTTACAATCGTACTCTTGTGCCCCTCCGCCCCGACTGGCCTCATTTTTGAGTATACTAAGATTTTCCTACTGCGATATAAAATATCCAGAAAGTAGAGAATGGAAACATTTATCTTTTCAAATACATCAAATGCTAAAAAGAACCGAAAAAACGACAAAAGTAGTAACAAAAAATGCCAAGCTATATGTTAGTAATAATACATATTAATAAAATAAACTTTTGCGAAGCATTGGGACAGTTAAATAACGATATTAAAATTACCTTTTTATTTAGAAAATGTATGTGTCGCTCTTGGCAAAGCGGGCCTATGGACAGAAAGACAAACGTCACAACACTGATTACATGCACGAATGCAAATTTTTGTGCAATATTTCAAAATTACTAGTCATTGATTTAAAATATTTCTAGAATTTAGTAGTGGATTTTAATAATTATAAAATAATAATATTTTCAAAACAAAGAAAAATTGTTTTGCTAAAAATTACTTAAAATAAATTAAATTAAACTATATTTTAGTTAAGTTAGTCAAAAACTCACCTTTATACGTCTATTTCATTGAATTTCAGAGTCGCGTAATCGCTTCTCTGTTGACTTTTCCTATTCGATACATTACTTTTGTAACTAGAATTACTTTCTTTATTTTCTACATTACCTACAGTATATAAATGTTTATTGGAATTGACTGTGTTTTTAAATTTTAAATTATGATTACCTAACGCTAAATCTGCGTATACTAATTTTTTATTTCTAGGCCTATCTTCTTTGCATAAAGTGTTCAAATTTGCATTATAAGTATATTCGGGGCTTAAATTTCTAGTTGAGTTTGATATGTAGTTGCCTTTTAAGAATTGTAAATAGTTTTTTCTGTCGCTACTATAGTCTGGTTCAGGATAGTTCGGTTTCTCATAGTTATCGTAAATGCCAACGCAAGAAAGTTTCTCACGAAGACTTTCAGATTTCTTTAGTCTATTTAATTTTTGAGTTTTTTCTCTACTTCGGTTTAGAGTTTTAGTGTAATATTGAGTTCCGGGCTGGTATATGGGGCCAATCGTATTATTATAAGTTTCTTGGTTCACGGGAATCCTTTTATCTACTCGTATTGGTTGGAAATAACAAAAACTGTGATGTTTTTGAAGTGGAATTTGAAAATTTTTCTTATTTTTTCCTTTGGACATATTCGTGAAGTTTCTTTGGAGATATTGCTGCTGTATGTTAGTATTCTGAAAATTAAATGTTAGTTTGTTAGTCTGTTAACAATACAACACATAGTATAGAACGAGATGAACAAAATGAAAACATACAAAGCGTTTATACCTGAGCGATTTCACTGTTTTTAGGTAAACTAATCTGTACAGAATTGCTACGTTGAACTAAATTTCTTTTAGGTATCGGTTTTTCCGTTAATTTTGGTATTTGTAAAGTTTTATTTGGTAAAATAATTTGTTTTCTCGGTAAAGAAACTTTGTTTATACCTTGGTCGTTCAGTTGGTTGACCACAGATCGTACCAGAGACGTGGATGGTAATGTAATTGAAGTTCTCTTAGGAGTTATGCCTATTATGTTTGGTTTAGTGCTCTTCTCTTCATTAATATCATTATCTTTCTCATCATCATTATCATCAATATCTATATCAGTTACATTTTTTAGACTCGTAGTTCTTTTTGGTATGGCTTGTACATTTTTGGTTTCATTTCTTTGGATTTTCTGTTTTGATATGTTTTCTTCGGACTTTGATGTTCTTATTGGTGCATCGACTACGTCTACCGAAGCAGTATAACGTGAACTTATCAACGGCATTGATAAATTTACGTAAACATGATCAGATTTCGATGGGGAATTTAATGGTGTAATTATAGTTCTTGGAGCAGGAACTGGTCTATTTAAGGAAGTTTTAGACGCATTGATATCTTCTATACTTTCTTCGCAAACTTGTATTGAATCTGTTAAATTTTCAAAATGTTCAACGCCACTCACATTTGACTTTATTTTTAGCAGCGTAGGAAAATTTTCATAAATATTATCCTCTGAATCTACAACTTCATCAGAATCAGTTGTATTTTTGCTATTATTATTAATTTCGTTGAAATTCTCTCCATATTCCGTATTGGGATAGAATCGTTCAATATTCCTCTTTCTAACAATTCTCATAGATTGAAACTTTGGCTTCGTTTTCACATTTCTAGTATTCAAAGAGCTGAATTTTTTTGTATCAATAATTTCTTCTTCTATTGTTGGAAATTGTTTTAATAGTGGCATTTGAGGCAGATAGGGATTGAGTAATACTGTTTGATGTAAAGGGTACATTTGTTGTATCGGAGATAAAGCTGATACACCATATGGTTGATAATTTGTACTAGGATTTGTTAAATGATAGTTCAAAGTATTTTGCACGAAAGGCGGGCAAACAACTCGAGGTGTAAATGATGGATTGGTTGTCAATTGTTTTTGCAAAGCCTCAATACCCTTAGCAGTTTTGTGGTTAGTTTCTACAATCCTAGGTTGAATCGCTTGTACAGGCTGTTATTCATGCCAAAATAAAACATGAAAAGAAAAATAAATGCAAATTAATAGTAAAGCCAAACAAATAAAACAGCACAACATAAATGGAAACTGTTCTTGTGGGAACTTAAAGTAAAAGAAAATATAATTTAGATTTATATTATGCATTCAAGTGAGAAGTCAAAGGAAATGTTTTTCATATATGCACATTATTATAAGTACAAGTATAATATAGTATTATATAAAGAACTTTTACATTTTAATAATATAATAATTAACTACACTAACCTTATTAGGTGGTTGTTGTAGACCGTGGAATGGCAAATTTTCGTAGAGGCCGTTGTCCGCGAGGTTGCCGTTCGCTGCATTATCTATGCCATTCGTAGGTGGGCCTGAAATTATTAACATCATTTATTCAAGAGTATTTTGAATTCTTTTAGCAACTATCTATGCTTTTATTTACATACACATTTTTCTTCGCCCTCTATAATTTTTTAGACAAATTGTGTACTCGATCATGAAACGTAACAGTATTATTGACCAGAACATTTAGAAAGACTGAACTGATTTTTTACTTTACTTTGAAATGTAAAAATATACAATTTGCAAATAATAAATTAAAGTATACTATTCTAAAATATTAATAAAGCGTACAACACAAACGTGCTTACTTACTTTCACCGGGTTTCTTTCTCTTCCTTGTGTTCTTCGAGTCTATGTTACTAGTATTGACCGTGCAAATTCTATCAGGCCTTTTAAACGAGACAACTAAAAACATGCTATTACATTAAAAATGCAAATAATAATATAAAATTTGACATGCAGTAAATAATTTAACAATGAAAGAAAATTTTATGATTTTTAGTAGATTTCAAAAAAGGAAATGATGAGTTAGATATGTATGTTATAATATTAAAATTGCAGCGCATACATATGCAATATAGTTGTCATAGTCTTTTCAATTTGTATGCTTTAAGATTCACATAAAAAATTCTTTATTACTTATTTATATATTATAGAGTTGTATTTGAAAAAGCTGAATTGTAAAAGCGTTACAATCAGAATTTGTGAGTAAAAACGTGCATAAAATGTATAATGATAGTGAAGTGTAATGTATGAGATGATATTTTTAAACAGAAAAAAAAATAACTAGAAAAAATCATGATAAAAATAAAGACAAATACTTTAAATCAAAGATTTTGTTGCTCATTTAAATATAATCTCACACGCTTATAACATGATATAGTCCAAAAATGATCTACCTCCTTCTGTTACGATCACATTCGGTGATTCGCTTTGAAAAAACGAACGAATACGTCTTTTTGGTCCATAATTTTTATTTAGAACTAATGATACAGCTCGTTTATTTGATTTGTTTATTTTTTTATATTTTCCACTATCATCATCTGATGAATCACTTTTACGTCTTAGATTTTTGAGAATTCCCGATACAACTTGTGTATGTTTTCTGGGTTTTCCTGTTTTTTTGGAATATTCAATTTTAGGTGGTGTTCTGTTCTCATCTGTATTTCTAGATCTTTCTAGTAAACCTAAATTACTATTTTCTGTATCATTCTGAACTCTATTTTGTTGTAGTTTTGCCTGATTTTTTGGACTGAGAGTGTGATTGGAATTAACATGTACTAGCACTCCAGGCTTAAGAGGCCATTTGTTTGGTGTCACAACTGTTTGTACTTTATTTGAATCTCTCTTATCAGATTTCGGAGTTTCTGGCTTATCAGATTCATTTTTCATTTCTGTATTAGATGTTCCTTTTATGGTCATTTCTAAGTTAGGTGTATTTTGTGCATCAACTAATCTAGTTCTATCTGATGACTTTGGACTAAATGTTAAATTTAAACGTGGCGATAAAGCGGGTAAAGCTTGCGATATTATAGAATGAGCTATAGACACTTCGTTTAAACAGCTACCATCCGGACTGTTGTAAGAAACATGAAAAAGATATTTGTTAGGAATGTGATGATTTGTTATTTTAATAAACTTTGTCTGTATTTCGAATTTAAATTGTATTTGAAAATATATGTGTTATTTAAAAATGTGATAACTTATTAGTAATTCGAAATGCAGACTTTGTTATAAAAACATAAACAAAAACAAAACAACTCAAACACACAAACAATAAAAATATAAATAAAAATGATAATAATGATTATAAAGTACATATTATACATTAAATACAATATACATAGCTAAAAAGAAAATAAATAATAATAACACTAGAAGAATGCTTTCCAAACTCCATGCAAAAGATACATTTGCTTTTAAAATTCTACGAAAAATGCTTAGTAAGAACAAAACAACACACACAAAAATTCAAATGTCAAAAACTTCCAAAATCAATGCAAAATAAATAAAGAAAGCATTCTTTATCTATGAATAATTAATATTTTGTTAGTAATGTATACCTGAAGTATTAATTGTGGTCAGTCTCAATACATCTGGTGTTAGTGCAGTTAGGAACCTAAGAATAAACATTTTACATATAGAAACTATTTCTAAATGTATGGATCACTGTATGAGAGAAATTGGAATTTACCCAAAATTGTAGTGTTTTTTAAGAAATTTGAGAAAAAAATCTGTTAATAATATTTTAATTACAATGTTTGCAAGAGATCCTTTGCAACACTTGAGTGGTCTAGCTTTTGTATATATTATAAATAAATACAATGTGTTGGCGTCTTTGAATTAGAAGATAAAGTTATAGTGTTACCATGTAAAATTATAATAGACCATGCAAATAATAAAGGGCGTATTGGGGGAGGTTAGTAAGCCCTATTTGTTCTATAAAGGCCGTTGGTCCAAGCGTTGTATACAGCTGAAAACTTAAAACACGCATACGATTCAAAATTTTTTGACTATTTCAAGAAATATTTTGTAGGCACTACTTTCTTCCTTTGGAATTTCTTTAGAAAAATAGTTACTTTAATGTTAGTGTTACATAATATATTATTTTATTTGTTTTTATGGTATATTTTTGATGTTATCAAAAAAGATCATTAATTCAGTATCATGTTTCTAACTTTAATATTTAGTATACTATTTTAAATATTGTTTTAATTTCATTTTATGTCAAAACTAATAAAATGTTAGAAAGGGTTTTAATACTACATTTGTTATAAATACTCATCTGATAAATAGATCAAATTATGTATTGGAACTAACTCCAAATTAACTTTAATTTACATTAAAATTATTAAAAATAAGCTTTTTGAAACTTAAAACAATCAAAAAAAATTAAATCGTATGGTCAAAAATGACCTGCATTTGTATATCACGCGCCCCGCGGCATCGATAAAGTGTACCACGAGTCTGCTCGGACCAATGGCGACGCTGAAATATTATATATTCAAAATATTGTAAACTAATGAATAAATATATTATTAATATATACATATAAAATATATTAATATAGTATATTCAATATAAATATATACAGTACATATAATTGAAGTCGTGTGCATTTAAGTTCATTTTGTAAATAAATGTAAATGAAATAGTTCATATAATCAACAACAGAATGTTGCTTTATGTTGATTATATACATTTTTTTTATTTTAAAACTAATAGCAAAGGTTCATTCTCTAAATTTAAGATTTATTAAGTAAAATAAACTTACTTCTCCCTCTCCTCGAGCTCGACTGGACTGTTATCTATGTGTTATTTTGTTATTGCAGCAAACAAACAAAAAAAACAACAATATTAGTGAATTATGTTATATGTAAATGAACATGTTAGAATAAGACAATGTTAGTCGTGCGTAGATATTATAAAAATATTCAATATAAAGAAAAACTCTCGAATTTTCTTAATCAGTATCCCACTAACATTTTCTTATGAACAATATAAATTGATTTTAATATTGTTTTTAAATGTATGATAATATAATGCTTAGATAATTTTTAACAATTCAGAATATGTCATACAATATCATAAATTGACAAAATTTAAGCACCACATTTTAAATCAGCATTCATTGATAAGTAAGTATTGATAACATAATAACAACAACAAACACAACAACAATAGTATACAATAACACAACTATATTAAAACACACAGTTTGCGATTTGTAGAAAATGCGAATCATTCACACAAAAAAATATTTTCATATTTTAGTGCTCCACTAGTTTAATAATTTATAAAATAACATATAATATATATTTTTTTCTTTTTCATTTCTTATTAATATTATAAATATGATACTTTATGAGTATGGATGCTTGCTCCTTTCTTTCTTGCTTGCTTTCTTCAAATCACGGATTTAAAACGAATAATGAAGCAACTTACATTTGGATTTAGCTCTCATCCGCCTACAAATGCATATGATGATGAGGCACAGTATGACAGTGAGGACCAGCACTGCGAGAGCGATGCCTCCTATCAGCATTAGCTTTTGTTGATCTCGCCACCATACTTTGTTACCTTTGGAAAGAATAATAAATAAATATATGTATATAATTTTTCAAGCTATTATATATTAATATTATATATTACTTCTTTAAGCATATAGCTATATATTATTTTTTTAAGCAGGATAGGCAGAGGGATCCTGGGAACTCCACTTCTACGAACTCCCTTCAATCCAAGGACTCCGAGGATCCGATCCGAGGAGTATGAGGCTTTGTGTGTTGAGTGGCAGGCCTCAATGCCGCGGTTTGCCTCGTACTAACAAATTGTTTTAAGGTAGTAAAGTATAAAACTTTATTTTTAAATATATATAAAATTCCGTTTCAATGCCAACCAATATTTCTTATTTATCATACTTACTGTAGCTTTCCAAATTAGCTGCATGTCATAAATAAAATAAGTTTTAGTAATTTTTTACATTTTTTAAATATATTTACACAAAATAAAAGGATAGCCCACGCATTTTTTGAAATTATAATTTATGGAAAAATCTCTCTCTTTTAGACAAATTGCATTTGTCATTTTTCTACATTTTTCTACTTTATCCATAAAATAGTAATTTATTTATAAGAAAACACTTTTCTTACTTTATTAGGAAACGTTTAAAATTTTCAACGTAGTGGGATTGGAACCCGCGCCACTTCGAAATCGTCCAGGGGTTCTGACCACTAAGCCATACGTTCTAATCAAGCTACTTCGAAATTTTTCGAAATGTTTCTCAAAAAAAATAAATTTGCTAGTAATGGAATAACATTTTAAAATATTCTTACCCATAACATCCCTCTCACAGGGTCTCGACATCCCCACACTGTTGTTCGCGAAGCAGAGGTAGGTCCTGTAGACGTCCACGGCGGAGCTCAGTCTGAGGTAACTTTGTACGCCATTCTGCCAAATCTTTTCGTCCGTTAGACTGTCGTTGTCGTTTTTCAGTTTCCATGAGAATGATACCTGTTATTGAATAATTATAATATATAAAGAGAATATTAAAAAAAAGGGAAACTGCCTGTTCAAATGAACTGAACTGAATAACTAAGAGTTGTGTATGTGTCACATACGTTCAGTGCGGTAGGTAATCATCACGATAAATATAGGTTCAAATTCTTTTATGTAAATGTTACGATTTACAAAAAATATATTTCTTTGATCTTTCCTCCAATCATGCCAGATAAAAAATTGTTCATATATATTTTTTTCATACAATGCTAAAGAGTACTAAAGAGTACAAAGAATAGATATATTGATAACGAGGCATAGTAATAAACTTGTCAAGAACAAGAAGAACTAATATTTTATGTGGATAAATGAAGTTGATGTATCTCAAGAATCTTACCTCAGAAGGATTAGCGTGTGCAGTACAGACTAGGACTTGCTCGCCCTTCATCTCTATTTGCTTTATTCCACATTCAGGTATAACTGTAAATAGGTATATAAATATAAATTAATTGCAGATTTTTTTTCTAATTAAAAAATATCACAAATGGTAGTGCTAAGCTTTATCGTTTTTTTTATCAGCTTCACGCTGTATCCCTCAGACAGTAGAGTAGGTCGAGGGAAGCTGGGAACCTGTGAGACACTCTTTTCTCTATTAAGACACGCCGCTTATCTCTGTCGCTTTGTCACAATGGCCTGTTAAGATAAATCGCGGCGCTGAGTTCCGCTCTACACCGCATGTTTCGAATTTGGACAAATAGGGAACAACGTTTTAACACTAGCTTCTCTCTATCTATCCCGCTATGCGTGATAGAGCGTGAAGCAACGTTTGAATACTTACACATAACATCGAGCAGCACGGCCGTGCTGACAGCGCCGTGCCGGTTGTATGCCTCGCACAGGTACCTGCCCGCGTCGCGCCGCGCCGCCGCGCCCAGCAGCAGCGTGTTGGACGAAGATAATATGAACGATGCGTTTGCATGAGACTTGGCACTGGCTTTGGTACTTCCTTCTCGCCTCCATGAGTAATTTGGCATCGGGAAACCACTGGAATTATCAATTATGTTACTGGTAATTATGCTACTTATATTATTATGTTACTGGTACTGGTAATTTTTTTATAAACTTAAACAATGGGTAAATACAAAAAACTACAGAGACACAAGGTTCCAATCCTATAAAATGGTTTAATAGGATGGAATAAGATACACACATGGAACATACACTTTAGGATAAAAAAACATTAATACAATGTGTGATATATAACAATAACTTATATATAATTAAAAAAGTACACTCCATGATGGTATATCCTTTAGTAAGTTTTATATTTAATTTAAATTTAATTATATTCAATCGGAATATAGAAATATTATGTATGTTATATTGCGGCAATACCCAATAATAAGGTTTTAGATAAAAGAAGCATTGTTATTGCATTGTTTTTAACTTTTTTTTTGATATGAGTAAGTAACTTGGCATTGGAATGAAGTTTAGCATTTTTCTTCGTATATTTTTAGGCTTTTTACATCTAATGGTATCGGTTTAAACAGTTGTAAACATGAAATTAAATTATTCCTTACTTGGCAGAGCATACAACTTTAGCAGGTATTTCATTCTCGATGACGGACACTACTGCGGGCGTCACCGTTATGTTTTCGGGTTCATCTATGTACAAAAATATATATTACTTCAAATGGATTAGGCATAAGAAACATTTTTTTAGCTTCACGCTATCAGGTAACAGGTGTGGCAAAGAAAACCTGGGATAGTGTTAAGACACTTCGTGCCCATTAAGAAACTTCTACGCAAAAATCTCTTTCCAATAAATTAATATTGTCTTATTACTCTCACTGATCTCTAAATTTCCCACATTAATTGTTAAATATTGTGTTTCATTTATTATAAAATATACACTTATTAAATTAATAAAATATCTGACTTATACAGTGTAAAAGTAACAAAAAATCGTACATTCTACAGCAAAGTTGGTGGTGCTGGCGACGGGCGGGCCGGCGTCGTTGCGCGACGACGTGCACGTGTAGCGCGCCGAGTCGCCGCGCGACAGCACGCCGCCCGACCACGCCGACATGTTCCAGTGCTGGGGGAGGGAACTTACTAAGTTATTACAATATATTAAAATATTTCAAATTGCGTGTTGAGTGGCGGGCCTCCACACCCCGCTTTGCCTCGACACCAGAGCGAAGAAATATAAAAGTAAATAAATATTTCTTTTTCATAATCGACAAATAATTACAGCAGTAATAATATAGACATACCAAAGTAGACTCAGTAGCCTCAAAGTCATTTCTATTGACCTGCGGCTCTATCCGTTTCTCCACCACGTAGTACTTGTCGGTCTTATCCGGGTCTATCTTCTGTCCGTCCTTCAGCCACTCTACTGTGCACAGAGGAGCACACTCCACTGTACAGGATAGGGATATGTTCTGAAAATTATTATAGTTATGTAAAATATTAATTTCAGTGTAATATGTATGTATATTAAAATATTCATTTTAAATTTATATGTTATGTAACAATCTTATAAAACAAAGTCGCTTTTTGTGTCTGTCTGAACTTTCTAACTCTTCTTCTTCTAAACCACCCAACGGATTTGGATGCGGTTTTCACCATTAGGTCGACTATTTCTCAGGGAAGGTTTATATATAATTTATTATTTGTACATTCTTATGTAAATTAACATAAATACGATAATTGTGTATAAAGTTCAGACACTTTCGCGCATGCGCTGCTTTAATGGTACATGAAAATAATGTACTGGAGTATTGTTCCTCTTAATAAGATCTACAAAAAAGTCCGCGAGAGCATAATCGTATCTTTTAAGAATAACGTGTAGTGATCATATTTCTGTCTAAAAATAGTAATTTCAATATATTTTTTATTGTGAGGGATATTTTTCCATAATGGTATTAATCCTTATCCTTTAAAATACTTTATTAAATTTCTACGTTAAACGAAGATAAAATTTGCTTTTTACAATATTTCGAAATTGCGAATAGTTTTAGAGAAAAACGCATTTAATTATTGACACATCACGCCGTTCACACATCAACTGTATCGAGTCAAGTTTCACTTATCCCTTACTCTCAGCATATAAATAAGTATATTAGTTACGTTGGCCATTTAATGTAGATCAAAACTGTCTTTTCTGTTTTTCATTTTAATAAAAGTACTTTAGAAATTGTTACAATATCAAAAAATCCTTGCTGCGAAACGCGTCTCGCGACGTTATACTTATACAAGCGAGTCCGCCGCGCCCGCCTGCCTTACACGCATCGGTGGTTCAGTGGTAGAATGCTCGCCTGCCACGCGGGCAGCCCGGGTTCAATTCCCGGCCGATGAATTCTATTTAATTTTCGTCACAGGTAGCCACGTAGTGCTTGCTTTTCATCAGGGACAGAATACCCTCTTCAGCATTAACCACAAGCTCGAAAAAAAAAAACCCGCCTGCCTTTATAGCAACGAAGATTTAGATGCGTTTGCACGTATTGGATAATTCGAGTTGAATGTATTATTTAATGTCATTTAACTATCTAAAAATAGTAATTTAAATATATTTTAATAAGTACTTGAAAAGATTAGTAGCACAGATTTAAAATTACTGTACCTACTAAAAAATCCTTGCTGTGTAAAACAATTGGAAAATCCTTATTGAAACTACGAAAATGCGGGTTGCATTAGGGTTTAATTAATTTTCACATTATCTTAAGTGCTTTGCAAACATACATTATATGAATAATCCAGTAGTAAAAGCGGGCGAAGTCGCAATAGGGTCGCTAGTGTAACAATAAAATCAAATCGATATTTAATTATTTATATTGGGCGGAAAGTGAAGAGCGGAAGATCAGATATTTTGTTTCCACTAACATACTTCCGTTCTCCACTTTCCTCATTAAATGTAAGATAAAAAATAACTAAATTTAAACATACCTGAGACTTATATAGAGCTCCACTGTAGTGATTCATCGCATACTTAAAACTCGGTGGTGCTGAAAAATATAAAAATAAATAAATACCAAGTAATAAATATCACTACGGTTTTTGTTTTTATTTTTTCATTATACATATTTGGAGTGTATGCTGCCCTCTGCTTAACTTAACGCCACGCCTCATACCACAACTCAGCCCACACATATATATCGACATTAACAATAAAGTGTATTTACTATTATTACTGATATTGGCGCTGCCCCCTATTCCCCTACTACTCCCATTCTGGGGGAAATAGGGGGATTGTGAGAAATTAATGCCGTACTCTATGTGACTCACCCAGCACGTCAATGTCGACGCTGGCGCTGCCCCCCTCCCCGCCGCCCCCGACGCCGCGGCACGTGAAGGTGGCGCGGTGGTCAACCGCCACCGGGTCCACCGTCCATTCTCGGGATACTACGTCGCTTACGAGGCGACCGCCGCGGTGCCAGCGGTACCTGGGGGGGAATTAAATTAAGAATTACTTTAATTTATGTTAAGCTTCAGCTTCAATCTTGTTTCTCACATAGCAGAGAGAAACTTATGTTAAGTCATTCCGTTCCTCACGCAACGGCATGTATCTTGCATTACATATTCACGCATTGTACATGTACCAACTATTCAGTGAGAACCTCTAATTACCAGAAGAGTGTGGTGGTGGACACTAAAAAAATCCTAAAATTAAATCTGCGCAGCCATCATAACTTCAGGCTGGCGACAACTCGTCGGCCCTACTGGACGCAATGCTAACTTCATTTTAAACTTATAGTATGTCAAAGTTCTTAAAATCTTTACCTATGAGCTTCTGGTCGTCCTTTCTCTTCTATACTGCAAGTGAGCACTAACGACTTGCCCTTTATTACTCGCCACGGAGAGTATGTCAGTTTGGCTGGACCAGGTGGATCTGGAAGAAAAATGTTCAAAAGTTTTTACTTACCATTATATAATGTCATGATAGTATTGGTAATTTTTTTCATATTCCAATATTTTGCAAAACAGGCAGATAAAGAGGAGTAAGCCTCCTAATTCTCTACCCGATCTATGTTGAACAGCGAAACTCGACGCCCCGAAAATGTTCTCTCAAAGGAAATGTGAAGTCATTCCCGTGAACTATTCTAATTATACAAATTTGATTTATTTAAGTTTACCAAGTCAAAATTTGTACTCAAAAACATTGTGATATGATCTGAAGAGTTAAATACTATTTTTTTCTTAAACACTTACAATTAACAATAAGTTCAGTCTTGTCGCTCTCGTCGCCCCACCCCGCGTAGTTCTTCCCTTTGCACGAGTAGTTGCCGTGAAAACTTTTTGTAGTATCTTGTAATAATAGCATTGAGGGATCTACTTCATTGCACAGGCTTTCTGGAAAGTTATTTGTTTAAATTTGAGTTATAATTATAGTATTTTTAAAGGTTTTTATTACTTTGAATTTTGTTTTATAATATAAAGTTTCGGTAAGTGGACGTTCAACAAAATTATGATTTAATAAATATAAAAACCTACCTTCAGTCCCATTACATTCCGGCAAATGCTTTAATATTTCTCCATCCAAATACCAAATGACTTCATCGAGTACGGAGGGATTGCCTTTCACCACTTCACATGTTAGAGTTACGTTCTTATGGTCAGTCTCTAATATGGGGCTCGGTGAGCTCATTGTTAGACGTACCTGTGGTTTGACTGGAAAAAATGTAAGTAAACAGTCATTATTTAAAATGTACTTTGGCATACCTGAAATAATTAACTAAATGAGTTTAAAATCTTTGATGAAGGTACGTAAAAACGATAATTATAATGCTAGAAGTATAAAAATACTTAGCACTCTATATAATAACACATAAACATTCCTCGTAAGTAGATTTGAACCAACAATCATTTGATTTTCTATAGAGTATTCTGTCAATACAAAACACCTTAAATAAATAGTTTTAGTAAACGTATCGGGATTTGAACACGCGCCTCTCGGCTACCGTCCAAGCACTGCGAAATTCTCATATAAAAAATACGCATAGAAACGATTTCGTCAGAATAGTTGGACGGTTAACGGACAATTCAAATCCTGCTACGTTCGAATTGTTTATACATAGGAGGTAACCAGATGTTTAGTTTTTCGTAATGATTAGGGTTACGGCCAGCCCCTCGTGTGAATGATATCGGGCTGATTGCTCGCAATGGTTGCAACTTCGAGTTCAAACCTTGAGTTTTGCTTAAAAAAGGCTTCATTGTTTCGAAAAAAATACGACCAGGTAAATATTATAATATAAATAGTTAAAGAATGGCGTATCCTCATATGAAATAAATTAGTCTGCCGGCTTTCAGTGGTTGTATTTGCGAGATATGATGATCGCAAGTGACAAGAGGTCAAAGTATATATACTTACATAGCACATTGACGTAAATACTCTCGTTTGTGGTGCCGTTGCCCACATTATTTGCCATGCTGACAGTGTAGTAGTACGCGTTGTCGTTCTCGTTGGCGTCCAATATGATCAGCGCGTGCTGTTCGCTGGTGCCGCCTTGGTAGTGGGAATTGTTCACGTTGATCTTTGTTCCGTTGCGGTACCTGGCAAGAAGAGTGATTTTTCTTTACTTTCAGTGCGGACAGCTTTAAGTGATGGATTTATTCAGAATTTTATTTCATTTGCCGACGCTACAAAAATGAAAATGTGTATCAAAATATTAAAGTGTAAAAAGAACACATCAGAGTGTAGATACAAAAAGACCCAATATAAAGAGATTCATTTAAAATATACCCGCAAAGTATTTCATTTCAGAACAATTCTGCTATATGAATCATTTCGGGCGTACAGTGGATTTGTAGGCTCATGCGTTTGAACGTTATCTCCTTGAGTAATACTTTCGAAGAATTGGGAGACGCCCTTGAATATTTATATGTGTGATCAGGATTTTAAGGCAGGTTCTGTATAGCATGTATGAAAATGGAAGTCATACTTCCCCAATTGAAACGATTCAAAAGACAATTTGAAGAAAAGAAAGAGAGAAAGAGTCGGACAATTTTTGTATACGAGTATTTATACAGGATAACCACAGTTTTAACTACTCTATAAAAGCCTAATATAATTCAGAAAAAAATAATACCCAAAAATGAAAAAAAAAAAAATTTTCAGACAAAATAAATAATAAAATTATCGTTTTAAAATAAAACGCCATTTGTAAAGTATAACATAAACACGAACACACTTACCTGTCAAAGCGGCAACGTCGCATACGTATGTGTGCGTCACACGAAATACAGGTATGGATAAAAATCGTGAAATGAAAAAAAAAATCTACGTCCAAACTGTTGAGGAACCTTGATTAGTTTCTTTAGTTTTGAGTTTGTAATATTTAACCCTATAATAATAATAATAATAATAATAATTTATTTCGTGAAGTAACTGATAGTGATAAGGTACTCCCCACGCATCGCCTACTATTAGACGTAGCGTGTTGAGTGGTAGCATTCAACACCACATTTTTTACTAGAGAGAGGAAATGAAAACCATTTATTTTTCCGAGTGGAAATCGAAACCACAACCATCGTGTTTACATACAGACACACTGAGTTGCGTTTTGTTAAGTCATATTAGTAAGCTGTAAACGGCTTATAAACAAATAAAATATGTTCACGTCATGAAATCCAGGGAGTATATTGCCATAGAATACATTACTCCAAGCAACCCTAAAACCGAATATAAGGTATTCCGTACCAACCGAGCGAGAAATAAGATTCTTTATTCCTATACACGTTAAGCAGATTATGTTGAATTTATGTAACCACTCTACTTAGGAGGGCGATTCATACTCGATGATTACAATGTGAACCTTCAATATTCGCAAATGTAGTCAGTCGTGGCGCAGGGGCACGGGTTGTGGGTTCGATTCCACTCGAGGAAATGAAATATTTAATATTTTCATTTCCTCGCTCTTGCGTAACTCCTCCAGAAGTTGTCGGAAAGTGGGGAACGGAAGTGTCTTACTACTAAGTTTTAACGTTCCCTTTGCTAATGCGCGAAAAAATATGTTTATATAACCTTTCAAGTGATAGTTTTATTATTTTACTAGCGGACCCGGACGCGGCTACGCCTGCTTGAAATATAAGAATATAATTTCTATAGAAATATAATTTCAATCTAGATGAAATGCTAAAAGTGACTATTATATTTATTTTCATAAGGATGAATATCAAAATGACGCGGTAACGAACGCGGTCGCGTAGCGACGACGGTTGTTATTAACATGGCAGAATAAATTGCATGTCAAATTAGAAAGTATTTTAATTTATTAATATATATGTGTAATGTAACGTTATATAGCCTATAGCACTTCTGAAGAATGCAGCTTTCATACAAAACAAAAACATAGTAAATCGGACCAATAGATCCAGAGATCTTAGCGTTCAAACAAACAAACAAACAAACTCTTCCGCTTTATTATATTACTAGTGGACCCGGACGCGGCTACGCCTGCTTCAACTATAAGAATATTTATTAAATATATTCATGAAATTATTTTCAATTCTCAATAGAATTAGTAAGAAAATATAAGCTTTAATAATCAAAAAGAATAATAAGTAGATACACATTATTAAAAAAAATTATCTGAGTTATTGAAATGAACCAACAAAAGGATTAAAAGTAACTAAAGGATAGGTAATCTTAATATTAGAAAAAGTACCTAAACTTTTCCGTGCGTGCGTACATAGATATCGACTCAACGAAATAACTAAACATTTCTCTCTATTAAGAAGGATAATTTTAGCGGGCAATATCAAATAAAATAAAAAGAGAATCAAAGTGTATTTTAAATTAATTATAAACAACAAATAAAGTTCGAAAATGTATGAAAATCTTATAAAACCGTCAACGTCATCTGCCCGTTCGCGTCGGTCATACGCCCGCTAGGTGGCTAGGTCATTTGGAATCAGTGACATCTCCTTAATTATTTATTAGAATGTTATACAGTAAACTATAATTTCAATCTAGATAAAATGCTAAAAGTGACTATTATATTAAATATCAAAACGTCGCGGTAGCGGTCGCGTAGCAACGACGGTTGTTATTAACATGGCAGAATAAATTGCATGTCAAATTAGAATGTACTTTAAAATATATTAGTATATATGTGTAATGTAATGTTATATAGCCTATAGCACTTCTGAAGAATGCAGCTTTCATACAAAACAAAAACAATGAAAATCGGACCAGTAGATCCAGAGATCTTAGCGTTCAAACAAACAAACAAACAAACAAACAAACAAACTCTTCCGCTTTATTATATTAGTATAGACTAGTGGACCCGGACGCGGCTACGCCTGCTTCAACTATAAGAATATTTATTAAATATATTCATGAAATTATTTTCAATTCTCAATAGAATTAGTAAGAAAATATAAGCTCAAATAATCAAAAAGAATAATAAGTAGATACACATTATTAGAAAAAATTATCTGAGTTATTGAAATAAACTAACAAAAGGATTAAAAGTAACTAAAGGATAGGTATTCTTAATATTAGAAAAAGTACCTAAAGTTTTCCGTACGTGCGTACATAGATATCGACTCTACGAAATAACTAAACAATTCTCTCTATTAAGTAGGATAATTTTAGCGGGCAATATCAAATAAAATAAGAAGAGAATCAAAGTGTATTTTAAATTAATTATAAACAACAAATAAAGTTCGAAAATGTATGAAAATTTATAAAACCGTCAACGTCATCTGCCCGTTCGCGTCGGTCATACTGTGCCGCCCGCTAGGTGGCTAGGTCATTTGGTCATCAGTGACATCTCCTTAATTATTTATTAGTATACATACATATTATTTAGTATTATACAGTAAACTAAAATTTCAATCTAGATAAAATGCTAAAAGTGACTATTATATTTATTTTCATAAGGATGAATATCAAAACGTCGCGGTAGCGGTCGCGTAGCAACGACGGTTGTTATTAACATGGCAGAATAAATTGCATGTCAAATTAGAATGTACTTTAAAATATATTAGTATATATGTGTAATGTAATGTTATATAGCCTATAGCACTTCTGAAGAATGCAGCTTTCATACAAAACAAAAACAATGAAAATCGGACCAGTAGATCCAGAGATCTTAGCGTTCAAACAAACAAACAAACAAACAAACAAACTCTTCCGCTTTATTATATTAGTATAGATAGATAGTATAGATTATAAACAATAAATTTCATATAATAAATATGTCAAATTATACCAAATAACTTCCGTCAAGGAGGACGGGTTGCTGACGTATTCACTTTTCAGTAGAATCTTGGAGCCTTCTATGACTGTTATGTTGGGTGGACCCAGGTGAACTATCGGCGGATCTGCAATGTAGGTAATTAGTTAATATGTTAGGTGACAGCACCTGCTTGAACTATTATAGGTTATTTTTATTAAATACTTTTTTAGCTTACAGCGGTGGAAATCGAATCGATCGATTGTACTATAACGTTTGGAGTCAAATATTTCTCCACTGTGTCACGACATATTTAAATTGCTTGATTACCTATCTTTTCTTAGCTTTACGCTTTAAGCCGCATTTAGAGACTTCTCCGTTTTATGCCTGATTTCGAAACATTGCGTGTTGAGCGGCGGAACTTAACGTCGCACTTTGTCCTATCGAATAGGAAAGCTTTTCAATAAAAATAAATAGAAACAGAATAGAAGACTTACACCAAACCTCCAATTCCTTTGTGGCGTGTATGGGATGTTCGTTCGTGGTGACCATCACCTCGTTGACCGCTTGACAGATGAACTTCCTTCCGTTTTCGTATCGAGTCGCTTCGAATGTCAGGTTCGATTTGGTTTCGAACGTCGTGTCGATCTGAAAATACAAGAAAAAAATAATAATAAATATTATTTTTATGTATAGTGTTACACATAGATAACATCATGCAAGATAGGCAACAGGAACCTAGTGTTAAGACACTACGTTCCGAACGCCGTACAATTTTCGAGATGTTCCGCGGTGAAGGTTGACCTTCCGTCTTGTTATTAGAACGAGAAAAAGTAAAGAGTTCACTCTTTGAATGGTAATCGAACCTATAGCCATCGTAACAATCCATCACTGCCTCAACACAACGGCCGAAACTAAATAAACTAAAATCTAAGCTTTAAAATGCTCTCAAAACGTCGCTACCACGCAAAACTTCGGTAAGACGCGATGACAGTTAGAAATTGTTAAGAACCAAAATTTCCGAACAGAAGGGCGAACAATTAAAATTTTACCAGCAATCCGCTTTCAACTGTTAAAATGGCATTTAATGTTTTTGATTTATTTTGATGTGTGTCACAAACATTTCTAAAATTATTGCTAAAATCTATTAAATTATTGTAAAGAAGACAGTTATAAGTGTGGTATATCAAAATTATTTACGCAAGGGAAATAGCTCACAGCCTTTCTCAATGGATGGACTGGACAGCACAAAAATAATTTATGAATTCGGACCGGTTGTTCCTGAGATTAGCGCGTGTAAACAAACAAATTCTTCCATCCATCCATCCATCAGCATTTCAACGTCCACTGCTGGATATAGGCCTCCCCTAAATCTCGCCACGCCGTCCGGTCCTGCGCCCTTTGAATCCAGCGGATTCCCGCTGTCTTCAAATTCAACAAATTGTTCAGCTTTATAATATTAATATAGAGATAATCTTGACTTACCGCTTCGACGACCTTGTGCTGCTCCATCCACATGAAACAAATAAATGTTTTAATTAATTGATTATTTAATTATACCGAAAGAGACTGTCGCATCTGACCGTAAACGCGACGGTTGTGGGCTTGATTTCTACTTGGTTGAAAGAGTTAATTTCATTTCCTCGCTTTGGTAGCATGACGACGAGCGGCGCAGATTTTCGTCACTCAGTACATAGTGTCTCGAAAATATAGTGGAAAATGGGGAACGGAGTGTCTAACACTAGTTCTCCTCTGCCCACTCTGCTAAGTAAATGCAAGTATCGCGACGGCAACTCAAGATTTCTTATGTATTGTAATATTTCTTTCAGGACATACATATTTATTAAAATTAATTTTTAAAATATTTATTATTTTATGTTTTTTACAATTTGTGTTTGTCAGTTTACTTTTTTTACTAAGAGATGTTATGAAATAAAATAATAATTTAAAAATAAAAGTCAAATAATTTTATTCATAAAAAAGATGTAACTTCTTTATCTTGTGAACGTCATATAATTTTTGAAAGAAAATAAAATGAACATAAGAAACAGAAATGGATAAAGATTTTATTTTCAATTCAAGTAAAGTTTATAGCTGTTATATTGCATACTTATTACGTGAAATATGTGCCTCTTTAATATAATAAAATGTAGGATTTAGCGCTCATAACCTTCCTCCGTCTTATCATAGCCATGACTTAATCATGTTTAATTTAAAAATAAAGTTGGGACACACTTGGTTAAATATATTTTGATAACGACAAACAACGACGACGACGAATAACGACAAACTCCACATGACTCATTGTCACTTTCCGCCTGAGCCGAGCGTGCGAGCGAGTTGGCGGAATAAACGAAGGAGAGGCACGATCGGTCTAAGGGCTTGTGACGTATACAAGTTGTAAATAAATTATTAATAGCACATTGCTACCTATAATTAATCTGTATAATTTAAGTAAAAAATATTTGCATTAACGAGTGCAAACAAATATTTAATCGAAATAATTTTAAATGTTTAATAACTGCTTTGTATTATATAAAAAATACAATTCAGAGATAATAATAATAATACTAGAATAATAATGCAAATCAATTTATAAAAGTATGCAGTTTTTAATCAATGTTTTCATATGACGTTACGTAAAACTATCATCAGTTATTTAATTTGTTTGATTAATCAAAAGGTGTATTTTACGAGACTTCAGCCCGATTTTTCTCACTTAAATTGCAAATACCATGGCTCCGACCTAATTCATATTTTTTTTATTTATTAATACTGTTTAAAATATTATTGATGATTTGGTGGAGCTGTAGGATTTTGTTAAAAATGGGTTATTGTTTGAATCCCACTTGTGTGATGTGTTGTTCTTATTTTTTCTCATTCTAGTAACATGACAAAGTGCTCCACTCTTGATTATTAAGTTCCGATAAACACGCAGTGTCTCGATAGTTGAGCAGAAAGTGAAGAAGGACTGTCTTTAATAATTTTTTTTTGACCAAAAGCAAAATTTCATTTATTTACCAAAAGTCTTTTGTAAAAATTATACATATTTGAAATTTGCCTTTTGCCTTTCATCATGGGGTATTCTTCCCCTACCCTACTACTCCTTCAAGCGAATACAACGTGAAGCTAAAAAATATAAATAATAGAAAAAACTAAATAATATCATTTTCACCCAGTGTACCACAAGCGTAACATCGTTTATGATATCTTCGTAAATTTCCGCATTTCAAAGGTTTTTGATGGTTATGACTTAATTAAACACGTAAAGCTTATATAGAGACACTCCTAAACTTGCTGAAATAGAAAACTTGGAGTCTTGTTTATGTTTTCTGTTTTATTATCAAATTTCAAACGTAGATAGAAACAGAAGGTCTTGTCGTAAGTTACTGTATTCTACGCTTCTCTCTTCAAAGATTATAATATTCGAAGATAAATCAAATTGATCAGCTTTCTACTGTATGCCGTACACAGCAGGGTAGCCAGAGCTTTGAGGCTTTCCGTGTTGAGTGGTCGAACCGAACATCGCGGTTTGTCTCAATACGACACCAGAGTGAAAAAATGAAGATATAAATTTAAATCAGCTTCACGCTGTTCTATCCCGCATACACTATGATAGGCAAGGGAACCACTAAGTTAGACACTCCGTTCCCCATTTTGCCCCGAAGTTTTCGAGGCATTGCGTGTTAAGTGGCAGAACTCAATGTCGGGCTTTTTGTGTTGGTGCCAGAGCGAAGAAATTAAATTAAAATATTAAGAAATAATAATTTATTCACTTGAGTAGGAATCGAACCCATAACCGTCGCGTTATAGTCACACATTTGTGCCCCTGCGCCACGACTGACCTGGACATTCTAAGATATGGACAGAAAAAACAATAATAAATAATATGTTCATATTATTTTCAGTTTCACGGTGCGTCCCGCATATAGTAGGGCTGGCAGGATGAAATTGGTGTCTATTTGTCAGTTTTTTTCCGCCTATTACAATGGGTGACTATAAGAGAAGAGTACGGTTGACGTTGGAGAATACACTATCGATCATACTGGAAGAAGGTTGACGTAACAAGAAAGAGGGCCTCCCGGAGTGCATCTATGAAGAGGTTGATGACAGTGGACGACGCAAAAGAAGTATGCCACAAATTGGCAAAAAGTGGAAAATACAGTGTCTTGACACTGCAGTGTCTTCTCTGCGCTAACCAAGATAATGCATGAACTATTTCATTCAGAAAAATGTGTGAAATTAAAAAAAGTGTATCGTGTAAAGCGATTTACTCCAGTTCTTTTATATATTTTCCAACCTTTTAAGGAATTAATTGGTTGGAATTTCACTTTGTTCAAGTTCTTGTTGTTTTTTGTTCCGTAATAGTGTTTGTCATTAATCGTTGTCGATGTTTTATGTATTTTTTTAAATACATTTTCATAGTTGAATATAATATTTCATGGAAATCTTCTTATTGTTTGGAAAGTGTTCTTTCAAGTTTACGTTTAGGGATATTTTTAAATAAATTATTAAGTTACCTAGCATATTTTAGTATCTATGTACAAGTGGGCTTCAAAATTCTAGAGTGACCGTCTTCATGTTATATGTAGATTAAAAAAAGGAAGCTTATATTATGCATAAATAATGTTATTTACTAGTAGACTGGGCATAGAGCTTGGTTACTTCACTAAATATTTAGACAGAGGTAACCTGGAAACCTGGTTTTTTTTTTTTTTTATGGTAAAAGGACAAGGCAAACGAGCGTTAGGGTCACCTGATGGTGATCACCGCCGCCCACGACCCCGTGCAGCACCAGAGGAGCTACAGGTGCGTTGCCGGCCTTTGAGGTGGAGATAGACGCGCTTTTAAAAGGTACCCATATCGTACCAACCTGGAAATACTGCCGCGGGTGGACCGTTCCACAGTTCGGTGGCGCGTGGAAGGAAATCTCTACGAAACCGCACAGTAGTGGAGTGCCACGTATCCAGATGGTGTGGATGATATGGTGTCCAGGTTTCCCGGTTTAAACGATTAACGTGATATTATTATATCATGTTAATATGTTATATTATATTTAGTCCTACTAAGACTCAGACTACATGAGACAAAAATATTTTTTCAATGCAATGCAGTATTTACTGAGATTAGTACAACTCTCCAGCTTTAGAATATTAAGTATAGATTTAAGGGTGAAATAAGATGATGACAAAGAAATAAGGTAAGAACGGAGATTCTTAACACTACGCCGTCTCTATCTACTCTACTATATGAAAAAAAATAATATGAAAAAAATATATAATATAACTATCGACTTTAACCAATCACTAAGGTGTAATCCGATTACGATAGTAGGCTGCATTTAAAGGTATTTTGAAGGCGCTACCTTTGTGTTGTTAGCGTTTTGTGTTTGTTGCTGTTTTACTTGAATTACTATGCATTTATTCTTAAAATCTGAACTATTGTTTAATTTATTAAATATATCAATATACAAAACCTTGCACCGTCGTGGCGCAGGTATCACAAGCGTGCGACTGTAATTGTAACGGTTGTGGATTCGATTCCGATTTGGGGAGTGAACATTTTAATATTTTAATCTTTGTTCTGGTAACGAGACAAAGCGCTTCGTTGAGTTCCGCCACTCAACACGCAATGCCTGGAGAACTTGGTGAAAATTGGAGCACGGAAGTGCATCGTAATGCTTTAACACTAGGTTCTCAGGTACCTGCTATGTGGGGGATGGTAAAAAAAGAGAGAACTGGGTGTAAAGATATTCTCTTCATCACTTTACACGCAATTCTAGAGGCATCTTGTGCAAGATATCGTTACTTAAATCCGCGCTATATAACCACACTGAAGGAATGAAAATATTTGCTGTTTAGTTAGTTATCTTGGATATTTTTTTTTTATATGAAGAACCTAAAATAAAACTTAAGCCACATTATATAACAACAGATTACAAATGACGATGACCTAAATATATTTTTTAGAGCGTGCAGAGTAGCAGACTTGTGATCCTAATACAGTTAAGAAATGAAAAAAAACCCCTCTTAATGTTAATCGAGCCCACATTCGCCGCGTTCACTATAAGACGTCGTGTCGCTGGGCTACAATGTCTCCAGTATTAATTAAAGTGAATTAACGATTAATCACTTTTTTATAGAGGACATTAAAATTATTGAAGCGTTCGATTTCTTTGATGTCGAAGATGAAACATTTTTTTTGCTATTTTTATAAATTAACTAATAAGGTCTTTTTATGAGTATTTATAAAATCATCCATTTTTTAATTATATTAAAGACATTATAATAGGTTAACCTAATTAATATAAAATAAATTATATTTTATTAGTTTTGTTCCTTAAGTTTTTGTTCCTTAAGTTAAACTAAACTCTGGTGCCCATTTTCCGCTGACTTTCGAAACATTGCAGAGATATTCGTGATTTGTCTATGGAACCTAGGAACTGAAACCAAAATATGTATAATTATTCCCTCGGTTGCGAACCGGACCCACGACCAAGTCGCTCATAGACGGACGCTGTCTCACTGCACGACGACATATATTTCTAAAATGTATAATTGAATCTAAATCTTTCTTATAATGATGAACTTTTCAAGAAAATAAAACGATACATAAAAAAAGGTTAGCGTTACGCTTCGCTTGGAGCGTCAAAGGCATTTTTATAACAAAACATCAGATTTCCTCCAGAACAAGTCCCTACTAAGTTTGTAACGATAATTAGTAAGTTATAATTACTCTTAAAGTTTAAGTGTTTCCAACAAGTTTGTGACTTAGATCGCCGGAAGGTAATCAAAAGGAAAAAAGTTAGACAAATCACTTTTTTTCTGGTTTTTTGTTTATATTAAAAACATAGCTTGAGGCCACTCATGGCACAGGAGCACAAACGTGCAACTAAACTTAACTCACGCTACAGATTGTGCGCTCGATTTCCACTCGAGGAAACAAAATGCCTCTAGAATTCGGCTGAAAGTTGGGAACGGATGTGTCTTAAAGGGAACCAAGTGTTGTAATAGGGTAAACTAGGGTTTTTGCCTGCTGCCTGGCTCTTGTATAATAGAGAAAGAAGGGAGAACTCAACACACTCCGTTATCCCCTTTTCGTATAAATTCGAGACATTGTATATAGTGGTCCTCAATGCTGCGTCCTGTTTTATCAGAACTGAACACAAAAACAATTCAATTTCTTGCGCCGACTTGAACAAACAATCGAAATTATAGTCAGATGATGTACCACTGCCCCACGTTGACATTAATATATAGCAAAGATAAGAAATATTTGCGCGAAATCCAACTCGCTCTTGCTCCTTTTCTATCCAAATAAAGAAAATACTTTTTTCTTCTCATATTATAAAAGATATTGTCTAAATATTTGATTATTATACAAATTTCCTTTCTATACTAATTACTAAGAAAAAGAAAATGAAAGATTATTTTGGAAATTTAGACTTTGTATAATAGATTGTTCCCAAACAGTTATTGTGGATAAATTTTATTGTGTAGTACGCTCAACGAGTCGTGGCCACTCTAAAGTTAGACATTCGGAGCTTTTGCGCATTGTTCATTATAAAAAAACAATTAAAAGTAAGAAAAATCCTTAAATTAAATCTGCGCAGCCATAACATTTAACTTCAGTGTAGCACTAGTCACGACTCGTCAACCGTACTGTACTTTGTATATTTTCATTTTCATAGCGAGATTATTTTTTAACCGGGATGATTAATGATGGTTAGAGCGGTCTAGACTTAGGTCTTTTTCAGATGTTTTTTACGGGATCCTTAAAATATAAATAAGACCGTCACAGCACAAAGAAATGGCGCCTAGTTGTAAATATGATTGTTGTCGGTTCGATTCCCAATCGAGAAATTTTAATTACTTTTTGTTAGACAAAAACCAATATATCGATATTAAGTACTATTGTAGCAAAAACTTGATGCCATCATATCATTGTGTGCGAACAAATGCTTGCCTATCTATAACAAAAAAAATGTGATATACCTGAGTAAATGCATGCACTGATAGTAGATTCAATTCCTACCGAGTGGAATGGTTGTTACTAAGACACACGCAGGCTTTATGCAGGAAGATTTACAACAGAAGCATGTATCACTAAGTCCTTCAAAAACCTACCTGTTGTCGTTAACATCTTAAATAATTTTCTTTTACAGCTTCACGCTTTATCCACCCAAATACGAGATATTACATTTATAGTGGCGGAACTAAACGCCGTGTTTGAAGTCAGTCAAAAATGACACGAGTAACAGACGCACATACCCATATCTCAACTTTAGCTTAAATTACCGCACATCGATCTCGTCTCGTTCGTAGTGGTGACAGAATGAAAAATTAACGCGACCCAATTCCTAACCATTGACGATGTAGAGAATATCGATGTGCCTTCATGTTATAATTATATTATGCATAAGCTTTTATGGGAAGTACTTTAATTTTTTTTTCCATCTTCACGCTGTATCCCGCACACAGCAGGGTAGGCAGATGGAACCTCGTGTTAAGACACTCCAAATTAAAAAAAAAACCACTTCACTTTCTGCCGGATTCTGGAGGCACTGCATGTTGAGTGGGAGAACTCAACGCCGCGCTTTGTCTTGACGCCAGAGCGAATTGAATTAAAGCTATATTTATATATAGGTATACAAACATCTGAACATCTGAGTGACAGACAATGGACTGAGAAAATGTACATTTGACAGTGTGTTAAGAGAGTAGACAGTGTGTAGTTAATAACTGCACTGGAAGGATTTCCCGAAATTCTCACGGGAACGGAAAAAACTGAATTTTCTATTTTTCATCTGAAATTCCAGTTGCAAGGACTAGTTAAGTAATATATTTTTTGTCAGCTAGTTTTAGTTTTTCAAAAGCTTTATTATTAAATATTTTTCCAACATATTTTTCAACATAATTATATATCAATACCAATGATAACGGTTATCTTTTATCTTATCTTGTCAAGTGAGCCTCATCCAGTGTACCGTGAGACGGGGTGTGTGCAAAATTCAATTTCCTTAGGGCGTGTTTAATTAAAGACACCGACGCGTTAGATTAATGTGCTATATTAAAGTGTATGCTATAGTCAAGTTTAAGGAAAACGTAACGGTTGTGGGTTCGAATACGGTGTGTGTTACTAGGTACATGGTTTGAAGTTCAACTAGATAATATCTCCAAGCGTTCGCGAGATAAAGGCTCTAGAGAGACAGATAGATAGACATACGGACAATAAAGTGATCTTATAAGGGTTCTTTTTTCCTTAAAAGGTAAGGGACCCTAAAAATAAATAATAATAATAATGATATAATTCTCTCGAGAAAGAATCGAACTCAAATTCATCGTGTTTATAACCAAATGGCCTCAGGAATATATGTATATAAATAGAAAATGTGAGTGGTCGTTTATTTGATATCTTCAAATCAAGTTTGAGTCTCTATAATAAAGAGTGGGGTAAAGATGTACAAAAAGTGCGATGAGGCAATTTTCCTGAACGGAGCACAAAAAGTATTCTATGTATTTAAGTAATAAGAAGAAGCGTTAATATTTTAAATTAATTATACTTAGTGTTAAGACACTCCGTTTCCCACTTACCGCCGAAATCTGGAGGCAATGCGTGTTGTGTGGCGGTACTCAACTCCGCGCTTGTCTTAATATTTAATTTTCTTAAAATACGTATATATGAATTAAAATAATTTATGTCATTTTGGGGTCCTCGTGGCGCAACGACCCAGAGTTACTGGAATTTGAATAAGGTATTTTAATTTTCTTATTCTGCTAAGTTGACAAATTAAGGAGTTAAATTTCACCACTCAACATGGAAACTGGCCATGTGTTCGCCAGTGTGCCTAAACATTAAGTTACCTCAAACCGCTAAGTTTCAAAAAGTATGATTCTGATTCTTGTTTGTTTTCATAAATATCTGAGCGAAATAAATGGAAATATAATGGAAATCAAATTCACAACCGTCACCTTTGTTGTCATATTTACAGTCAGATGCTATCCCACTGTGCCACCACAGTTCCATCTATATAAATATATATATATATATATATATTTATATATATAATATATATACATATATATGTCGGCTGGTGTTAATTTATTTCAATATTGAGAATAAATTCATAATTAGTTAATTAATTACAAAAGATGTTTTAAGGAGTAAAATTAGAAATAACATTTAAGAGTTAATAAAATGCTGTAATTATTGAATTGATGGTTCTGTATTTGTCAGCTTCCGGTGGCGCCACTTTGGGCGCGTCACCGTTGTCAATGTCATTGTTAATTTATAAAAGGCCGCGCGGGCGTTGTACCGCACGGCTCGGAGCACTACTCGTGCTCCACCGCTGGTTAACCTCGACTTTTTTAATTATGAATGTTGTTAAGACCTATTTGTAATTATACTGGACTGGAGCAGTGAAAGGCGAGTGTTGATATATCGGAAAGGGATCCCTTAAGCCTACTCCTGGGGTCACAAGTCCCAGGCACTGCTCCAAGCCATCATTTAAAGAATAAGATAATGCTGTTATTATTTTCCTTGTAATTTACTATGTTTCCAGTTATTGTTTGGTTTATTTATTTGTTTTAGATTTACTTATTTATTTAATTAAGTATTTCGAGTAGAACCAAAGGCCAGGACATGGTCGGGGGTTCTACTCGTTTATTTTTAATGTTTATTACACCTTTTATTTCCGACATATATATATATATATATATGTCGGAACATATATATATATATATATATATATATATATATATATATATATATGACAGTAAATTTAACGGTAAATATATTTTAGCACGAGCTCTTATAACTTAATCCACTCCTTAATGTTTCACAATTTGAAGTAAATGAAAGAATGAAAAATGAGCCGCAGTTACTTAGATATGTTCTATTAAAATAATTGCACAGATGGTTTACGAAGGGAAATTTCTTCTTTAGTGTTTACCAGAATTTTTTATAGCGTGTAACTAAGAGAGGATTTCCCTAAACTCCTACAGGAACGGGCAGAACAGATTTCACGTTTTGTAATTCGAGTAAACGCTACAATAAGGTTTTTTTTTATCAGACACTGAGTGTTGTGTGGCGGAACAAAACGCCGGGCTTTCACTTTGGTGCCAGAGCGAAGAAATAAAAATACTACAAAAACGTAATTAACACGGACATTAAAATATTATAATATAAGAAAATTTATATAAGCTAGCGTGTTATTGTGAAAGCGACAACAACATACTTTCAACGCGCAATATCCTGAATTTGGCCGGAGAACGTAGAACGGAGAGTTTTGACACTAGGTTCTCTCTGTGTTTCTTGCTATAAAGGATATAAAGAGCAAAGTGCTACTTGTCTTTGATATAAATGTTTGTAAACTTTATTTATAAAAAGAAAGAAAATGGCAGAAGATCAGACAAATGAAAGTGAACCATAACATTTGAACCAACAACCATCGTAAAGCATACAAAATTTGTACAATTTCGAACCAGTCAAAAGGCCCTAACTAAATATTTTTAAAAGTATTTTCATGTAAACTCGACTGAGAAAGATCTGGAATGCTGGGATGATTGTAATTAAATTGTTCTTACTTTGATTGTGTGCCGAGTTAATATTAGACGTTCAGACACTAGTGTCAATTTTTTATTACACTTTGGAACAATGTTAATATTATCTTTTAATATACTTTATAAGGTCTTAGAGATTTTATATTATATCATTTTTGTCTTGAAATTAGGACATTTTTTACCATGTAAATTCTTAGTAACTTTAATAATTTTATTATACATTTAGCAGGGTAGGCAATGGCAACAAAAAATGGGTAAAGACACTGTTGCCCACGCACCGCCCAATTAACGAGATAGCGCGTGTTGAGTTGCGGCTTGTTAGACTGTCGTATCACAGTGGGAAAATGTAAGGCAATGGGTCCAAACCGTATTTGTGGGAATGGATATTTATATTGTTTTCATTTCCACACTCTGGTAGACGAAGCGCTATGTTAAGCTCCGTTATTCAACACACAATATCTTGAAAGTTATGTCCAATGTGGAGAACTTAAGAGTTTTAACACTAGATTTTCACTGTTTCTTCTGCGGGGAATTTAATATAATTGATTTCCCCAGATGGGAATCGCAGCCGTTGCGTTTAAAGTCAGGCACTGATTTTAAATACTAAAAAAAAAAAGAATAATGTTGAAAATAAAATAGTATTTCCGGTGAATATATAGAATAAAATGCGAAATTCATTGAAGCGAACTAAGAAACTAAGTGTGACGTTTCATTTGTGCACATTATTGAATCGGAGTTATTGGACTATTGGCTATCCGTGCCGAGTGTAATGGAGACCTCTATACGGGGATGTTTATTATTTTTAGAATTAAACTCTGTATCCTCTACATAGTGAGGTAGGCAGAGGGATTCCCATTCTCCCTTTTTCGAACGGTATTGAGAAATATTGTGTGTTGAGCGGCGGAACTCACCCACGTACTTTCTTTTGAATTTTGTCAGAGCTTTCAGAGCTTTTAAACTCTCTCTCTCTTGATATTTTAATATTTTATAAATTGTTTTATATTTTATAAATTCCAATTAATAAGTTTAATTACAATAACGACTCTTTCGCTTTTTAGTTCTGTAGTGAGCGGCAGGTGGGTGGACTGTGGACCGCGTAAATTTCATTAAAGCCCAGCTTTTGAAATTATATTGAGATACGAGTATAGTTGGGAAAGTTTTTAAAATTAAAAATATTTTCTTTTCCCTTGACAAAAGATTTAATTAATCTGGTTTAAATCTAGTTACTATGATTTATTTATTTTGTGTTAATTTGGCGAAAATTTCGAAACGAAGTTATATACGAATACTAGTACCTACATCGGAAGCTGAAGAATGGAGTGACTTAACTCTAGGTTCTCTCTCTCTGCTGTATGCGGAGGCAGCATTACGCGTACGATGAATTGAGATCAAATAAATAAACAAAAATGTATAAAATAAGGAGAAACCAGAAATTGGTAGATATATTTGTGAATCTCAAATTTTAGAGTAATGCGAAGAAAGGAAAGCTTGGACAATTATCTCTAAGATTCACTAAAAGAGCAATTTCAAGCAATAAAGTATAACTAAATATATTTAACTTAAGAAAAGAAATCTCACTTAACGAATAACATAGTTAAAACAATTTAAATTAGAAAAGGCTACGTACTAGAGTGTGCTCTTAATTAATTAATTGATCTAAATTAGATTACACGGTTCCGTAGCTCTTCCGTAGAATATCCGACAAAGGGGACGGGACCCTAAATTAATTATTTCAAATGCGTTTCTCTTACTTTTACTAAAGTTTTAACATTTAAAGCTGTAAGGTTACAGGACACACTGGCGTTTATTCGTACGATTCCGTGCCACCTTGAAAATCGTCCATAGTTTCAAAAAGTGCAAGTTTGAATCCTGCTACGTTCAAAATGTGTATACTTGTTCTAAAAATAGTTTTTTTTTATCCTTACTGTAGAATACACCATAAAAACCGTTAAAGATTTTTATTTCTAAGTCAAAGTTAAAATTTCGACGTGACGCGATTTTAACTATAGCTTAATTGTTTAGGTTCTAATTCAACTATGTTCAGATTTTTATTGTATTAAGATAAGCTTATCATCGGTTCATAAACATTGTGTGTTGGACAGAGGCGATGACTGAACTAGTAGTAGTAGTTTATGTGAGACATGACGCAAGTATTATTTTATTTGAGGATAAAAAATTGGAACGAAAACGTTCCAATTTTAAAAAACATATATTTATAAAAAGTTCTTTTGGTTTTACTTTGTATATTTGTAGGGTACGGAGAAGGGACCAGGCCGCACTTTGCTTCGTTACCAGAGCTAGGAAACGAAAATATTAAATATTTCAATCCCTCGAGTAGGAACCAAACCAACAATTGTCACGTTTGCAGTCGTGCGACGGCCAAGATGGCCAAGCTGGCCAAGACGGCCTCAAAAAAAATTTACCAAGTAAAATAGAAAATTAAAGATAAAAAACGCGCGTTTAAAACGCTATCTTGTATTTTAATACGATACCTGTGTCAAAATGGTCGTCGATCTGCTCAAGAGTTCTGTCTTTATTAATTAGTCAGTCATTAAACTTTTGAATTGTTACGTTAAGAAAATTTGGTTGATTTTATATAGAAAATGTTCTCTTAATTATATAAGTAATTCGTCCCAGTTTTATTTGTTGGAAAGTATTTTTTTTTCTTACATCTGCGGCAGTTATGGAACAGAGAAAATTTAATGTTAAGACACTCCCCTATCTATTTCTAAATAGAATTTTAGGTGACAGAATTCCGCGACACATTAGAGAAAATATACTACATTCATTTCATTACTCCTTTCGTGATTTCTTTTTAAAAAATACTTCTATTGTGATTGTTCTATAAAAATACTGTAAGGTACGTAAATATTGTAACTGAAACAACTCATGTAAAGTATGCTTTTGAACATTTTCACTAACAAGAAAATTTTAGGTATTGGCAGATAACTGGCAAAATTCAACTGAGCGGAAGTAAAATCACTCGTATGCGCCAATTAGACTATATTTCCCTATTCGTTACTTCACTATATTTTAGACGACAGAATGTTATTTTTATTGAAGTTTCACAATTTTCGTAGTAAAATATTAATGGGTCATAATCAGAAAAAGTGTACATTTTGTGTCTTTTCTTGTCCCGCTACTTTGAATGCGTTTTAAAAATACAATTTTAAAGATATTTGAAATATTTTGCCATTTAAGATAAATTTACTTATTAACTTAAAGATTTTTGTAATATTTTAAATGTATTATGGCAAATAATAGTATTTTTTGTTGGTTGCAAAAAACCTTTCAAAATGCTTCCATACAATTTTACGTGTCCCATTCACCACTTTATTTTTTAAGAATTGATTTGTTACGAATGTTTATGGTTTTATTTGATTTCAGATATGTTTATATTACTTTACTTTATGTATAATATTAAATAGAAGTACTTTTATTGATACATTATTTAATAAATAAAATATATTAGTTAAGTAAATTTGTCCCAAAATATTGTCTTTTCGTTACTCAGGGCTAGTAACGTACAATTAAATTATGAACGCAATTATTTTGAATGGTGTTTAATATTATTCTTTATTGTGGCACCATAATTGTAAAAGTCAATGCTATCGTAGCTACAACCAGTAGTGTTCTCGCAGCAGTAGAGGGGTTCAAATGTTTTAAAGGGAATGCGTGAAATTACATCTCAGGGTTATAAACGGCTATTATTTTGGTAAGTATTCTATAATTTCGTTTTCTTGTTTATGTTATTTGCTTCTTTTTACAAAATCTCAAAAAAGAACTTCAGTGCTTGCAAATGCAACACGTGGCTTATGAGCAAATATTTAAAAAGCTTAGAATTTCTCAGACTTTATTCTCAATTTAGTTATATTTCGTTACGTAACGAAACTGAGAAAATATGAAGCCTAGTTCACAATTACGTTACTAATGTTTTCTTATATATGTTTATAATAAAGTTGTAACGAACCGGTGCTTGTATATGGAAGATATGTATATAAGAAATAAAAATTGCTGGCATATGAAAAAAAATATTAGTAACTTTTCATAACGTAAAGTAACCAAAAATAAAGATTTTTAAGTTTTTTGCTTGTTTGCGTGTTTGTCTATGTGTTTGTGCACACTAATCTCAGAAACAGCTTAACCGATTTAGTTAAAAACATTTTTTTATTCTTCCTGAAATTAGTTGTGATTTCATGATTACTATTTTTATTTTCAGTAAGCGTCATGGCTCCTATGTCAAATGCTGAAAAACATAAAAGATATAGAGAACGTCTTAAAAAGACCAATCCTATTAAATATGGAGATATGCGGAATAAACCCTTACGAAGAATTAAACTTAATTCCAGTGATAACGACTCAAATTTTGATATATTTTAAAGTGGATTTAATTTTATCATTAACTTTGTGATATCTAACTAGAAATATAAGTTTGTTACGTTACGAACTAGCATTATTATATTGTTAATATTGTCAGTTCGTTATGTTTTCTTCTTACATTTGTAATCTGTTAATACAACGATTGAATCTTTAAAATTTTAATCTGTGTCTCATTAAGTAAAAAAAAACAATAGTTTTATTCATATAATATCGTTATTTTGTTGTGTATAATGCCTTATATCATCAGTTTCGTAACAAACATTATCAGTGTTGTTACTTATCAGTTACGTTACGAATTCGAAAATGTCCACTTTTCTGATTATGACCCTAATATGAAACAGAAGAACAATGTTTTTGGAAATTTTACATGCTTTTTTATTATTTTAAGTTATTTTTTTTATTATTTGTCATGACTTGGGGAATATGATAATCGTGGGATCAGTATATAACAATATTTACATTGGCCAATCTAGTGTTACCGTAGCTGCAAATACTTAGTATGATGTCTCAAATAGCACAATAAGCAGGTAAGATATTATAATGTTTTTTTTACAAAGATGTCGCATTTTAACTAGCAAGTGTGCTCGGAGATATAAATTATTTGAGCCTAAGTTCAAGTGGTTTACTAGTAACCTCCAAAGTGTCCCATTATATATAAACAACGTTAATTAGGAAAGCTTATTATACTGTCCAAGAATTTGATTTGATTTTAATCACAGGACAAGCCCCTCTTTCCTGCAATTGAGTGGAATCGATTATTTTGTGTTACAACTTAGATCTCAATCTATATCTTTGTTGTAGGCTTATAATATTAAAAACTATATTTTGGCTAACTAGAAACTTCTGTTAATTAAGATTAATGAGGTTTTTAACAAATAAAAAACATAAAAATGTCCAAAAAGACAACTCAAAAAGAGTACTTACGTAAATGTTCTGATCGTCAGAAGTAATCTTCTGAGTGCCATTGAACCATTCGATGGTGGCTGCGGGTCTTGCGCCTGATACTTCGCACATGAGGGTGAGGAGTGTGCCTTGAGTCGCGTGGTCTCCCACACCCGATATTAGTATTCTGTTTGGTGGAACTGAAATGTGGAAAAAATCAAAGTTAAAGTATTTTATTCAAAATAAGGAGTTACAAGAGGGAGTCATGGCAGGGGCACAGCGCCTAACTGTAAGCGCGACGGTTTTGGATTCTATATTTAATATTTTCATTTACACGCTCTGGAAACAAATCAAAGCGTGGTGTTGAGTTCCGCTACTCAACACGCAATCTAAGGTTACGTCCTCTCTGCCTGCTATCTCTATCCTGCTCTAAGCGGGATACGGGCGTAGGTTTAAACAAAAGATTCATTTAAACGTTTAATTTTTTGAAAGTCAAATTATTTACTACAGGTTCATTAAGGATAATGTCGCAGGCCTGAGCACTTTTGTTTTTTAAGGCAATAATTAACAGATTTATATTCAGAGACATGATATCTTTAAAACAGATTAGGAACAACGAAGTAAATTGTGTTACTATACATAACAGTAATATGTACTAGATTTTATCAAATGCAAATAACTGCTAACAACACTAAATTACTGATTGATACATGATTTGATAAGACTTGTGTAGGTATGTCACATGACACACCATGAGCTCGAGGTCACTGACCGCAGGTGAAATAGGTTATATCACAATAAAACAATTATCTTTCCCTGATAAATGGGTAGTCCGTCCAGAAAAAAAATAGTATTAGTATATAATACTAATAGTCCCTAAGTTTTATATCATATGTTTAGTAAGTCGTAGTTCCTAAGATAAGTTTCATATTTTGCAAGCACGAAACTAATTTTAGGATCATAGTTACAATGTAAATATCACACTTGTGTAAGTGAGTGCAACAATGAGTTTAAGAGGGCGAAGTCGCGTGTCGGTCGCTAGTTCTCTGTAAATAACAAACAACGCTATATATCATCAAAATCACGACCCAATATAATTCCCCATAACGTTTTATTTATGAAAATAACTAGGTTATATATCTATTATGATCCCCTCCGCCTATTAATACGCAATGCTATCATACACTGTCGCAGATATTGCTACGGAACACGCCAAATAACTATTTTTTATTGTCAATATCCGTGTAAGTGGCACTAAAGTGGTATAACTGTCTAGTTTGTCAGTTATAAGGGTGTTCAGTTCAGATTTTATAAATCTGGATAATGACTTAGGTTTTACCAGTCCGTTATTTATGTACGAGTATGTAAATTTTGTTGCTAGTTGTTCGGCAATTCAATACATTAGAAAAGGAGACAGCTACGAAGTATAAGAATCTTTTGTAATAATCTAAATGTAATCTAATGTTTTGACGTACGAAATCCATAATATCTTTAGTTTTAGGGTACATTATTCAAAATGTGTACAATATTGAAATTATTGCAAAATCCAAGGCAATCAGGGGGTAATTGACACGCCTAGGCTATTATTTAAGTTAGGCCTCCTTCAAAGTGCCTGAGGGCTAATTCTTATTGACTGTGGTACAAAATGAAAACGAAAGTTTTCTACGTGAAAGCTTTATTATGAAAATAAAGCTCTGGTGAAACTTTAAAGATGTGATAGTTTGGACTTTGATTCCCTATTGGGACAATTTTGGACAAAGTTTTTAACAAAAAAGATATAGTATAGACGATTAAAAGATGAAAAAATTAGTTAAGTGTGAGTCGAACTCACCCACCGAGCTTCCCGTGCCAATTTAATTATTGTAGGTCAACGGGAACAATTTATAAAAATTGACAAACTTAAAGATTCTCATTCTATATGAGATGAACAGCAAATATAAGTTTGTAATTTTTTTCTCTATGAAATGCCTATAAATTTTCAATATTCGGAATTTTTCCTTTATTTGTATAGTAAGTTCTCATATATGCCAAATATCATAGCTGTAAGTCCACGGGACTCTATAAGTTTTCATTACGCGTTGGATTTCATACAGAATGCGGCAAAATCGACGAATAAATCAATTTTTTGGCTTCGTTGACTTAGAAGCTTGATTTTTACTGACCATAGACGTGATCCTATAATGGTTCCGTTTTTACCTTTTTCGGTAAGGAAAACTAAAGACCAAACTACTAAGAAACTTAAAAACAACTTGGGGCATTAATTTTTATTGTCTAATAAATACATTAAATAACTCATGGCTTAGTCCGAGCACACATCCATAGTATGTGATGATTGGCCCATTACTTACAGTAACGGTTTCGACCCTCCCCCATGTATCTGAACAGAGTCGCAGTGTGATACCTAATTGAATGTGAAAATGGTTGTTTATATCTTAATTCTACTTTTCTACTGTAGAATTGATGCAAAAGTGAAATGAAGAGGATTGATCTTTCGATTTTACTAAATATTATTTTTAGAGAATATTTATAAAATATAGTAAAAATAACAGTTGTAACTACGGTCGTGGTGCATTGCCAAATTTTATTTTATGTGACAAAATCCATATATTCCTCAAAGACAAATAAAACTTGCAACTATTGTGTAAATATATTCATTTTTAAGTGAACTTGATTAGATAGACTTTCCAAAATTTATTTAAATAGAAATTAAACCAGAAGCCACTACGTTTACCGGCAAACACGATCAGTGCACCTCTATACGCTGTATCATGTAGTAGTGGGTAGGCAAAAGGAACCTGAGAACCTAGTGTTAGGAAATTCTGTTTCCTAATGGGAACGGAGTATCTTAATAGACACTTTCGCTTCCCACTTTCCGCCGCCACTGTATATTGAGTAGCGGAACTCAACGCCCCGCTTTGTCTCGTTCCCATAGGGAGAAAATGAAAATATTAAATATTTCATTGCCCTGAATGGGAACCAAACCCAGCCCAAGTTTCGTTGTACGGGTCACTACGGCCTTAATAATATATTTCCAATATTAATACAGCCCTGGAGATGGTAATAGGGCGGTCATGTTATAAATTGGGTACAATATATCGATATTCCTCCAAATCGTTCAACTCAAGTATATAACTTGATGCAAACTTGACAATTTATTATTTGTACAAACTGTCCTGAATGTGGGAGGACGAACTTTCTGTAATATATTGTGTATTGGCTTTCAGTTTCGGCTTTATTTATGATGGAAGAATTTCGTGTTTTAATTTAATAATTAAAGGCATTGTATGGCATGTATAGCAGGGTAGATAGAGGCAATATTGACTTAAACACTAAGTGTTGAGGCTCGACACCACACCTTGTGCCACGACGCCCTTATTTTTAATATATATTATATTCCTGTAATTTAAGTCAACAACTGCATAGAGGCCAATCATAGCGCAGGGGCACGAGTGTGTGACTGGTTGTGGATTCGATCGCGGAGTTTTTCTGAAACTCAATGTCTACAGAATTCAACAGAAAATGAATTTCTACTCGATATTTCCAAGCGTTCCTGAGGTAAAGGCTCTTGACAGACAGACATACATACATACAGACGGACTTACGGACAGCAAAGTGAACTTATAAGGGTTCCTTTTTGCGTATGGTACCCTAAAAAAAAGGAAAATTTTAGTGGGATTACTGCCTGACGGTAACACAATAAATGTTAAAATTAAACTATTTCCATTTCTTTGCCTTGACAAGACTAAACGCGTTGAGTTTCGCAAATCAACATGGAATGTCTTGAGTTATGGCAGAAAATAGACAACGGAGTGTCTTAACACTGGGGACTCTTTGCCTAAATGTATATAAAATTGACCTGTCTTAAGTAGCGCTTACCTGAAAATATATATAATTTTTTATAATGCAAAATGAAACTCGTTATCACTGGCCTTAAATGAAGAGATATTACCCCTTTACAACACTAAGTTACTTAACTGTTAGTACAGTAAGTAATTTTCTACGCCCACTATATAAATTGCAAGACTATATTGCTAATAAGTGGCAAGATAGTTCTAATAGTGATGTGAATTAGAGTAAAATAATCGATATACTGATGAAAAATAACACAAGTGATGAAAAATAAGACAATTTGATTTCATTTAGTTATTGAGGTTATTTATTTATATTTTATATTTTTCCTTTATAAAACTTAGACCCACTAACAAAAAACATATTTATATGCAGTATTTAAAATAAAATATTTCTATTTCTATTGTGCACGAATAGTTTTCTTGGTAATGTAGAATGGAATGTTAAATGACTGATATAAATTTAACAATAATTTATAATCACACTATTAAACAAGAAATAATAGTAAAAATAAAAAGTGTTGACAGGTCACGAACGTATATTTTAGCGGAAAATTGCCTTATTCTATGTATATGAAATTCAGTTGTATGTAAAAAAAGAAGAAATAATATAAATTATTATAGCATACATATATCACGAAACGTCTAAACTCTGAAGTATTTCTTGTAAAATAGCTTATTAAAAAATGTTTCGAAGAAAAGCTTTTTAAAAGCGCTATTAAATTCTTTCACACGGCAATAATATTCTAGTACTAAGTATAACAAGTACGTAAATTACGTAAATTAATGACTTATTTCCATTCGTTCAGTAAATTATATTACAATTACAAATAAGTAAAACGTAAAATAAAATAAATAAATCAATAATTACATCGATAAACACAGTAAATACATCACTAACGTAATATAGGGTCGGAAATTTTACCACCTTGCAATATCGACGGGTCGGATGGTATACTCGTACAGCGTTAAGTGATAAATGAATTTGTGAATCTCACTATGCCTATATGTCGCTCTGGAGCTACGTATATAACATATATAGTAACAGGGAAGCCAAGATGGAACCTAGTGTTAAGATTCTCCGTTCGCAACGCCTAATTTTCATGTTGAGGGGCGGATTCAAGAAAATTAATATTTTTTTAATACTCTGCACCTACTAATATTTTAAATCTAAAGAGTGTATTGAATTGAACGCACTAGTCTCAGGAACTATTGGTTCGAGTTGGTTTTTTTGTGTCACATAGTCCCTTTTATCGGTTACATCACGTCACGTTAAATTGTTTGCGTTTAATCTACTGTACCTATGGCCAGAGTTATAATCAGAAGACCGCGCGAGAAGCCGCGAGTGAAAGCTAGTCATATAAAAATTAAAACGGAAAAACACAAAAAAGCACCTTGGCATAAACGAATGGAAACTCAAGCGATTTGATTGCCAAAAAAAAATTACTTAGCCATTTCTTTCCTTATCTCGTATAATTACTATCATTAATAATGTTGGTATCAAGAAACGTTACTAATGGAAATTTATTTCTCCACGAAATTAAACTTGGGAGCAACGCAAAATGTCACTAGGCTTGGATATTTAAGAAAATGCAAAGTTTTTATGATTTTATGAGAGATTATTTTGTTAATTTTCTGTTTTAACATTTTTTTAGTTTTTTCATAATACATTTTAATGGTTGAAGTGGTATTTCTTTTTTTAAGGGTGAAATAGAAACGTTACAATTTTACGACTTATCCCGCCTATGCCTGCGCTCCTGAACTCACTGCCTAGATTCATTGTGAATACACAATATGCGTTGAGTTCCGCCAATCTATTGATTTTTTTCTGTTACTAGGGCTAGGGCTAGGAAATGATTCATTTCCGGTGTGAGGAATCGAACCCATGGTCGTCACATCTTTCCCTCTGTACTTAATCTTTTAAAATATCTAGTTATTACCAAAATACACAATTTAGGCTAACTAACTTCAAAATTCAGTTAATCCGTTACAGATTGTTAGTTTAGTGCCTAAATCTGTTCGTAATGTAATTTCGCTTCACGATAAACTAGATAAATCTAATAATACATCAATCTATAGGTAATCCATATTAGTATAGAATTTTGTAATTACGTTTTATTTTTTTACTTAACGCTCTATCACACACATAGTAGGGTAAGCAGGGGGAACCTAGGAACCTAGTGTTAAAACACTTTGTTCCCATTAAGACACCTCCACATATTCTTGAATCATAGCCAAGAACACACATATGTGTACTACTAACCTTTAACATCTAGTTTCACTCGTTTCAATATAGGCTTGTCCAGCGCTACCGATGACACGTTGCACATCAGCTCGCCCCCCAACTCCGTCCGCGTCACCGTGAAGTCCAATGTATGGCGGACTGTCGAGTCGTCGGTTGAGGTTTTAGCTGGAATGAACAAAAAAATAAGCAAACATACATAAAAAAGGATCTAGTGATCTATTATTTCGTTTTACTTTACATTCTATATATTGCAATTTGGATGAACACGTTCACACTTCTTGTGGTCTTGTCATTCTGTCTTACTCTGCTATTATACATTTTAAATGTATTCTGTATCTCGCACATAGCAGGGTAGGCAGAGGGAAAGTGGCAACCTAATATTAAGTTTACTTTCTTCGCTCTAGTAGGCAAAGCGTGGCGTTGAGTTCTCACCGAAAATGGGGAACAGAAGTATCTCAACGGGAACAGAGCATCTTAACACTAGGTTCCCAGGTTTCCTGCTATGTATTGGATATAGCCTAAAAGTAAAAAATGAAGAATAAAAACCATTAATATTATTACGTTTACAGTGAGAAACACGTTACTTCAAATAGACTCCGTATCCACATTTCAAAAACAAAACAAAATATAAAATGTTATCTAATATTATATATCAATATAAAACATTGTAGCTGATTGTACAAAATATTTCTGCTTACGTCCGCCTTCTGTGGAAGGAGAAGGAGGAGCGTATTTACAAATCGTTATCTAAAGTCGAGCTCGCGCTTAGAGCCGGTGTCAGCAATATGGGGTAACTGGGGTGTGAGTTCTGTGTAATATCGATAATATTTTAATTATTTGATCATTGATATTGTAAAGTATAAGTGATAGGAGGTTGGAATCCGGAAAAATATATGTTTAATTTATTGTATTGATTAAAAAAGAGTGTCTCTACTTTAGGTTTCCCTGCCTATTCGTATAATCTGTATGATTTATATTTAAATATATATTCTTATTTAAATCTCAGAGAGCATTGTGGTGTTGGGGCACTCGGGAGAATCGAATATTTAATATTTTCATTCCCTCGCTCTGGTAACGAGGCAAAGCGCGGCGTAGAGTTCCGCCAATCAACACGCGGAAAGTGGGGAACAGAAGTATCCTAATGGGATATAGGAGCAGGACAATTTTAATTGTTTACTTACATGCACCTGCTATGTATTATTTAAATGATCGAAGCTAAGAGACAGACGATGATCGAACAGTCATGGTTTATTTTGGAAATAAACAAAATATTCCATTCCTTATAATGTAGTATACAAATAAATATTGTATAGTATACAATATAAATAAATCGATTTATGTCGACGATCAGATTATTTAGATAGAATTCTGTATTAGGATTCGAACCCACTACTGAAATGATGACACAGCTGAATCCAAGTTTGGTTAAATACCTTATAAATTCAGCGCAGGATGACTGTTTAAAAGAAGATATATGGTTTTTTCTTTGAAGACATTAATTTCCTGCGGATCATACATCATACTATACGAAAAGTGCTATTGTACTTAAACGTTCCGTAATATAATATATATACGTATGAAAAAAATATAATATATTTTTGGATTTCGTCAAACAAAAACCTTTTGATCTTCGGTATTCGGATAAAGTGCGGAAAACTTTAATTCAAAATCTCTTTGCCTCAGTGGACATCGGGAAGCATATAAAGGATTATTAAATACAGAATCGCTTAATTTTTTATATGGTTATAAAATATTAAATGATTCTGTATTACATATTATTTAAATGATTCTATATTAACGTTTATATATTATGTCAATATATATAGGGTAATTGTACAATAAAGACACTCAATTTCAATTGTTCAAAAAAAAGTCGGCTTCACTCTATATCTATCTCTTAGAAGAACTCATTGAAAATTGCAAATCAATCTGTTGGTAAATGCAGCATAATCAAAGTATTATAAATGGTAAGCTGGCGAACCCGTGAGCGGGATGCTAATACCTACAGACACATATGTATGCTATAACAAGTTCATATCACACGTTTCGTTCTCACCGAAGCTCACGCTAATTGCTATAGAAGTGTTAAACTTTTAAACTTTCCTCACACATTCATAATAATATTTACGTTAGTGGCTACAGTATAATTAGCGATATAGTAACAATTGTATAATTAGTTGTTATAAATTCAACAACTTCGGGAGGTTTGTTTCAAATTTCGGGACACAAAAGTGAAATTTCATTGGATTTGTCGTAGACTAGTCCTATTGTAAGTTGGTTGTTTCGGCGCATTCGATGTGTGATTGTGCACGTCATTGTTATTAGCTTTTATTTGAAGTGCAAAAGCGCGTGATTCAAAATAATATTTTCTTTTCCTTGATATGTGTATGGCGTTGAATTTGGTCTCCCTCCTACCCTGCCATGTGCAGGATACAGCGTGAAGCTAAAAATATTGGAACTAGAAGTTTTTAAGAAGCTATCCTATATAAGAAAAGAAAAATAAGATATAAAATATATTAAATTGTCTTTCAAATAGGCGGAAAGTAAAAAATATTGTTTGGTTCCTTTCAATATGCAGACCTACTCTGTGCTCCAGAGTCTAAAAATTAAATGAACCCAAGACTTTTGACCTTCTTATTAATTTCAACACTCAACATGTAGAGTTTCTTAACACTAGGTTCACTTTGCATATCCTGTTATACGCGGGACACGGAGCGAAGCAAATTTTTTTATTTTGTCGTATTTTGATTTAAGAAATGTCTTCGTTATACACAAAGAACTTTATATTTTAAAGTTACAAAACAAATACAAAAATCTTACTGCCCTTATCTATAAAAATCTAAAATGAAATTCAACACGTGTGGCGTCATACATAATGTATGAACACCTTTAAAACACTTTGCGAGTGGAGTGTCGATATTTTACAGTAAGCATAAGTTTTTGTTTATTTCTAAGTATTCTTACTTTTATAAAGAAAGAGGCGGTCGTGGCTTAGAGTCACAAGCGTTCGACTGTAAACTCAACGGTCGTGGGTTTGAATTGCACTCGGGGGAAGGAAATATTTAGTATTTTCATTTCCTCGTTGCGGTAACGAGGAAAAGTTGAGTTTCACCACTGAACATCCAATGCCTCGATAATTGGGTGGAAAATGAGAAACAGAAATGTCTGAATAGAGAACGGAGTGCATTAACACTACGTTTCATATAGGGAAATGTTGGAGTAGTTAATTTTATTCCTAATCTTTACCACCAACATCTTCACCTCATCTTAAATAATATATAGTAAAAAAAGTAACTAACTAACCAAGCGTTCCTTAACCAAAGGGTCCCTCGGAGGCATAAGTTTTTTGAGGCTAAGCCCGAATGGTTTACTAGCAATATTTGAAGAGTTACGCTATTCAGATCCTAGTTCCATAACCAGACCAGAGCGATGGTGACCATATTCTTGCATTGTCACCTAAGCTACGTGTAACTGCGAATTTGCGAGACGAATACAGTTATACGAAGTGAGTCGAATTCAGATCCTTAGGTTTTGTTACATACTTCCAATGCTATACAGTTAAGTCACTCCGTTCATCAATTTCTACTGAACTGTCGACATATTGTATGCTGAGTTGCGGAAATTAACGCCGTGCTTAGTCTTGTCAAAAAAAAAAAACTAAAATAATTCATTTCCCATAGTGGTAAAAGACCATTACTTTTATAGAAAAACAAATTACATTAAGAAATATATTGTTATATATAATCGTATAGAAAAACTACCTTTTCTTTCTTCGTAACAAGGTCTGTGTGCATTACAGTGAGAAATCTAAGTTTTCACGCTCGAGATGTGTTTAAATTCAATCATTTATTCAGAAATAAACACTTTAAAAGTTAAAAATGTTTCCCCACTTCAATATATATATATTCTCAAAGAATTTGCGTCAATTTGAATTTTTATTACAGCTTAGTGAAAATTTTGAAGTATACATTAGTTTTCTGTCGTAGTTATTGTACTTGGTTGAGCTTAAAATCTAAGTTTGTTATTATTAGATTTTTTTCTTCTTAGCTTCACGCTGTATCTCGCATAAAGCAGTCGGTAGGCAACCTAATGTTAAGGTGTTATGCTTTTCACGTACTTTTGAACCCACGACGACCTCCTTTGATGATTGTGCTTGAAACTGAATTGGAGATTGGAGATTTATTGTTCATTACTCAATAATTTATTTGATATGTCACTCCTTTCTCTTTGCCAACACAAAATCCAAGAATTTGGTATTGATAAATACGTCGTGGTGCACTGTCATAGCGTTTGACTGTAAGCGCAAAGATTGTGGGTTCGGGTTCCAGGTTCCAGTGGGGGAGATGAACTACTATCATTATCTCGTTCTGACATGAATAGAACAGCTGCGTCTAGAAAATGTCTTGAAAATGGGGCGGTGCGTTTCCCCACACACGGAGTGTTTAAACTAGTTTTCTACATCGTTGATCAATCAAATTGTAAAAATATCACATATAAAACAAGCTACACAGTCTTACAGGCTCATTTACCAAGTCTCTTCTAATAGCGTGGCTTACTCCAGCAAGTTGGTAGGAAACACTGACGGAAGTGTAATAATAACCGTGAGCCAGCTAAGACAACTTCGCGCTAAGTTTCCGTCAACACGACTAAAATCTGCAGAACTTTGAACTTGGATTGAGCGGTGCAAGTCATAAAGGGATGTGATAAATATATATATATTTCTCTCATAGCAGTATAAGCAGAGAGAATGTAATATTAAGGCACTCCTTTTCCTGATTTTCTACTAATTTTTGAGACATTGTGTGTTGAGTAGTGGATTTACAACCACACTCTGTCCCGCTGCGTCACAAGGCTGTTTTACGCTGAATCCCGCACGTAGCAGGAGAACCGCGCCGCTCAATAAACTGTGAGAGCTCATATCAGAGCAAGAAAATAATAAAAAAATCAATCAAAAACCCCGAGTGGGGATCGAACCAACGATCGTCGCGTTTACGTTCACTCAGATAGCGACAACGGCTTAATTTAATAACTACTTGTAACATTTCTTTATCTTATTTAAAAACGAATATCCGCTACCGCTTATGAATTAGGAACTGCCACCCATCTTCTATTAAAAGCGGAATCTGGCGACAAAGCATGCGGTCGAGAACTCAATTACACACTGCATCCAGTAGGAACCGCTAATATGCATATATTGTATGGAGACTGCGATTGCAATATGCTAGAACATGTTCATAATCTTATTATATGGAAGTTGTATTATTGTAGCTATGTATGTATTGGATGTCTTGTTATATGTACCAAAGAACCTATGAAGGAACATTTTCATTTTCTTATTGTGGTAAGGCAAGATGCGGCGTTTAGTTTTGCCACTCAACACGTAAAATCCCGAAAGTTGGGCGGAGTGGGGAAAAGAAAACACTTAAAATATTATTTCCAGTTATATTCGAATTAATAATCGTGTTTTAATTAATACGCTGTCCCACTGCGCCTCAACGGCATTAATCTACTAAAAAGGGGTAAGAAACCAAAATGCGGAAACTCCACCAAGATAAGAAACTTATTCAGAAGGAAAATTGCCTAAAGACAAGTATAGAAGTAGTTACAGTATTACCTAGTATTAAAACTTAACTTGAATGCGCTTGCATTGTAATAAGTAGTTAAAAGTGTCCATTGTATTTAATTAATTTTAACTAAACGTGGTTGTTTAATTTCCCTAGTCGCCGAGTTAGTTTTAGTTTCGTGGAGGGAATGTATTTTGATAATTTGAATTTATATACAAACCTATCGTTCGTTCTCGCGTTTTCGTAGTTATTTCCGGGAATCCTTTCTCAGTGTTTCCCTATACTCTCCAAGGACTCTACCCAACCGTACAAAGCCACATGTCATATTTTTTATTCCGCATATACCGCAGAGGCAGAGGCACCTAGTGCTAAAACATTCTGGTCGCACTTTCCGGTCGGATTTTCGAGGCAGTGGAGTTAGAGCGGCGGAACTCAACGCCGCACTTTGACTTGCTACCAGAGCCACTTAACACATAATGTCTCAAAAATTCAACGGAGTGTTTTAGCACTAGGTCCCAACTGTATACCCTGTTATAAATATATAAAAAGTAAGTGTTCAGTCTCTAACAAACCTCTTTCTTAAAGTCCATACGAGTGTAATAGACATATTGCTTTCCTTAATTAAACATGGTTGAACTGGAGACAGTTTTAATGAAAATTTTAAATTAAATCGCCGATGGCTTAACGTTTTTACTTTGTAACTTCATCAGAGATGAATATTTACTGGATGCGGTTATGATTTCTTTTTATTTGAGACCGTCGTGGCACTGCGGCACAGTGTTTGACTACAGAAAGTGAGGAACGGGGTCTTAAAACTAGGTTTTGTGAGCTTAACCTGCTGTACATAAAAATACAATCCTGGGAACGTACCGTTACAACACTCTGTTCCTCAGCATAATCGCATTTTGGATCCAAGGCGTGTTGAGTGGAGGAACTTGGGAAACCAGTGTGAAGACTCTCCGTTCCCATTAAAATACATCTGCTCTCCCTCTTCGTGATTTAATGCGTATGGAGTGGTGGAACTCAACGCCACGCTTTGCCTCGTTATCAGAGCGAAGAATATAAAATATGTCATTCCTACGAGTGGGGATCGAACCTCACAAACCGTCGCGATGCCAGTCGCCCATTTCGCCTTATAAGTTCTAGTGTGTCTATATCTTCGTTCTACACTAGTGTTTGAGATTAGTCCCGAACGTATTTTATTTGGTGCTACTACATACACCCAGCTCTGATTAAAACATTAGCACTTTACTACGTTCCTAGTTTTACTTTAAAATAATTGTTGTAATATATGCATAATATACATTTTTTTTTGTAGCCTAAGTGGTATAATATAGGCTATTTTTTGAAGCCATAGTGGCCACAGCGTTTGACCGTTAGCGAGATGGCTGTGAGTTCGATTCCCACTCGAGGGAATTATTTCTTTTTCATTTACTCTAGTAACAATAAGAAGTGCGACGTTGATTTCCTCCACTGAATATATGAAGTCTCGAAAATTTGGCTGGCAATAGGGAGGACAATCTGCCTTAACACCAAGTTTCCATTGCTTACCCTGCAAATTGCGGGATAGAGCGAGAAGCTAAAAAAAAAATTGTATGACTTAGACCTGGCAAGAGGTATCAGGTTTAAGAGCAAATTAATATTTTTTAAATAATAAGAACAAAGAAAAAACACTGTACAGTTTATTTAACATGAAACAGTGATCGAATTCAGTTCGGAAAGGCATTTCCATTTCGCGACGTATCCGGCCGGCACTATGTATGACGCGTGTAAAATTTAAATTTCAACCATTCAAACCAGTTTGATGGAAGAGCACTGGACTAGTTTTTGTTTTGTTATAGACATGTTGTTTTTTTGAAGAGGCCATCGTGGCAGATGCCACGATGCTTACAGATGTAAGCGCGTCGATTGTGGGTTCGATTACCATTTGTGGGAGGATCTGATGCTTGCCTTGCTTTATACCTACTAGATGAAATGCTTCCAATGAGATTCGAACTCACAACCACTGATGACTGATGTTATCGAAAAATGTTTTTATTATTTTATTAGCTTTATTAGTTCGATCTGGACTTCGATCGAACGAACGAAAACCAATCAACTTTTAAGAAGAAATGTATACCGGCGAATGATCGCTACGTATTTTGAAAGCCTGCAGTGTAAAAAAGGCAAAACTTTTTTATTTAGGTTCATTCGTTAGTTCCGAGTATAAAAAAATCTTTACATACTATCATTCCGTTGTATTCCGACCTGTAATACTTCAGGAATAACGAAAATATATAGGATATATTTTTGTTAACTGTATTTTAAAAATAGGAAATTATGGATATGGATAATATTTGAGAATATTAATCTACTTAGACTTCTAAGCATTTTGTTTATAAATTCGTAAGCATATGTATGTATGTTTGTCTGTATGTTTGCGTGTCCTCAAATTTCTCCGGAAATGAAGTTATATCGAGCTAATGGTTGAATGGCTTTTGTTTAGAATGTCATATAATTAAAGCGCAACATTAAGTTTCGCCACTCCCATGCAATGCCTCCAGAAAGTAGGAAATGGAATTGACTTAATGGGAAAGAAGTGTCGTTACAACAAATTTCCTCTGCCTAAAGCTATAAAAAAATTAAAAAAAAAATTGTAACACTTTGATATATTATAAATCTGTGATTAAATAGAACTCTCTACACGACTTACGCCTTATCTATATATATAAAATCGAAAGGTCACTCGCTTATCACGAAATCTCAGAAACTACAAGTGCTAGGAATCTCAAATTTTGCATAGAAGTTATTTATAGGACGTAGGTGCTCGCTAAGACGGGAATTTGCAATATTCGACTTCTAAGGGGTTGTTTTTGGGGTTTTGATTGTATGAAACTTCGTTACTACAAGTGCTAGGAGTCTCAAATTTTGCATGGACGTCACTTATAGGACGTAGGTACTCATGGAGACAGAAATTAATAATCGTCCTTCATATAATTTGACAATTTACACTCAAAAACAATAAATCATTAAAATACCCTCTCCTATTTTTATAGTTCACGAATAATTTGAATAGTTGCTATTTGAATTTCGTTACTTCACGGTTTGCATACGCTTGCGTATACCTACGAGTACAGACCTACTGAATTTTTTTTTCATCTTTTTCAACAAAAGTAAACTGGGCAGAAAATATTCGATGGGCGGGCAACCTGCCCTGATATTTGATATCGGAACTACGATAAATTCTGGATTGAGCTACCATCTTTTTTTTGTTTAAAGAATTTTTCTATTCAATTCAATCTCTCTGTTTGTTTCCACGGCTGTCACTGTTATGTGAAAAAGGCTGTCGTTGCTCAGTGTATCTGAATATCTATCGATTTTTTGGCATTTTATTTTATTATAGTTCTGGATTTAAAATTTTCTAGAAAAATATGAGAAAAAGGATGTTTTTAATATTTAATCCTGCATCAAATAAGATAAACCTATACTTACATTACAAACCTCGAGAATTTGTTTGGTTGAACACAAATCGTTAGAAATGAAATAATAATTGTGTTGAATAGTTTATTTACTAAGTACGTTTTATCGTTTCAATGTAACTCATCGTACTAGCGGTCACTTAGAACATGTCGCCAACACAGTCTTAGAACGCTGCTGTTCGTGTTTATGTTATACTAGCGGACTCGCGCAGCTTCGCTTGCCTATTTAAGGGTGAATTCTAATAACCCATGAAACATGTGTTCAATGAAATATTTTTAAGTTTAAATTTCAAATTTTATAAAAATCGGTGGCGATTTAAAGATTTTTCCATACAAACTTTCAACCCCTTATTTCCACCCTTAGGGGGTGAATTCTAGAAATCCATGAAACATGTTTTTACGTTTAAGAAGAGAACAATTATATACGTTTAAGGGTCTGAATTTCGAATTTTATGAAAATTGGTGACGATTTAAAAAAAACCTATACAAACTTTCAACCCCTTATTTGCACCCTTAAGGGGAGAATTCTAGAAAACGATGAAACACATGTTCAATTAAATAATTTTAAAAATCTAAATTTAAAATTTTATAAAAATTGGTGCCGATTAAATTTTTTTTTTCATACAAACTTTGAACCCCTATTTCACCCCTTTAGGGTTAAAATTTTTCAAAATCCCTTCTTAGTGGATGTCCAGATTATGAAAGTAAACTTTTGTCCAAATTTAACGTTTCTACCATCAGCGCACGTACGCACAGCCTTAACGGCTTGCGTGCGTGCGTCTTACCTCAGTCAGTGAGGACAAGTCCTTTTATATAAATAGATAGATTTATTGGTAATTTTTTAGTACAAACTTGTGTTAAGTTGATCCACTTCATAATTTCCTTGTGGAAATATAATTAGGTCATTATTTTATCGTATAATAATTATATTTAGTTGAAGATTAAAAATAAAAGTAAATTATTTTTAGCCGCAAAAACTATGATAAACAATCGTTCATTGGCAGCTACCTACCTACCTAGGCAACCTAGTGTTTAGACTCTGCGTTCTCCAAAGACTGATGTAATGAACCCTCTGCGTATCCTGCCATACGAGATAAAGCGTGAAACTACTTCAATACTAATACATTTAATTAAAATCTATCATTTATAGAACAATTCTGTTTCACATATAGGTAATTACATTGCATCATTTGGCATTCCCATTGGTACCTAGTACTGGGTAAATTGGTTTAGGTGACCTAGGGAGCATTGGTTAGTTTATATTAACTTTAATATTCTGATAGTGAATGTATGTATGTGTATATAAAGTCTAACTATGGAACTGAATTAATGGTTAATATAGAAAAACAGTTGTTGTTTTAATTTAAAACGCGCGGAGCGCGTGCCAAGTTTCTGGGTTTCAGAACTGGCGAGCAGCACCGTGTGTTATTTTACACGAACCATTTGAAGCCACTTTTTACCTATTCGTAACTCAAAAACTATTCCACCTAAAGCTGTCATATTTGGCTCAAATATTTAGACCCCCTACCTGTATACGTGCATAAAATTTCATAAACACAGCTCAAACAGTTATTTAGATAATGACGTCCAAAAATCGTAAATTTTTAGGGGGGTGACTGACCTATAGACCTTAATGTTAACCAAGTTCCAGATGATCTAGAATGGTGAAATTTAGCATCCGGTTAAGTAATTGGGTGTATGTCAAGGGAAAAATCCGAAACTAGTATTTTTTTAAATATTTTCTTATAATTTTTCAATAAATAGATTCAATTAGGAACATTTACTTATAGCACCTGTAATGAAAGCATAGCAATCAAAGTTAATGATAACTGATTTTTAGGCATAGCGCCTGCCAACAAAATAAGAGCAATGCATTATTTATATATATTTGCTTTTATTTATGTCACACGTTAGTAAATATTTTATTTGTTTTGTAGACTAACTTCACTATTACTTACGTAAGCCATCTCAAACAACACGATGCTTTCAAGTATATTTTAAGATAAGATATGTCTCCATTTGTAGCTGAAAATGACTCTAATTTATGTCCTGAGAAAGCCTGTCATCATGTGGACTTCAAGGGCTTCACGTAAAAATATAAAAATATAATAAATGGATTAACATCCTTCATTATTATTTATTACTAGCGGACGCGCGCAGCTTCGCTTGCCTATTTAAGGGTGAATTCTAATAACCCATAAAACATGTGTTCAATGAAATATTTTTAAGTCTAAATTTCAAATTTTATAATAATCGGTGGCGTTTTAAAAATTTTTCTATATATACTTTCAACCCCTTATTTGCACCCTTAGGGGGTGAATTCTAGAAAACCATACAACATATGTTTAATTACATACGTTTAAGAGTCTGAATTTCAAATTTTATGAATATTTATGAATATTTGCACCTCTAAAGGTTCTCTCTAGGGGGGGAATAATAAGAGGGGAGAATTCTAGAAAACGATGAAACACGTGTTCAATTAAATACCTTTAAAAATCTAAATTTCAAATTTTATAAAAATCGGTGCCGATTTAAATTTTTTTCCATAAAAACTTTGAACTGCTATTTCATCTCTTTAAGGTTAAAATTTTTCGAAATCCCTTCTTAGTGGATGTCCAGATTACGAAAGTAAACTTTTGTCCAAATTTAACGTTTCTACCATCAGCGGTTACGGCTGTGCGTGCGTCTTATCTCAGTCAGTGAGGACAAGTCCTTTTATATATATAGATAATTTAAACATTTTAGTACTTATTATACTAAGAGCATTTGCATAGTCGATTAACGTATTTGATATTAAATACCTGAAGAACTTTTATTAAATTAGTGAATCACTTTTAAATTTTTAAATATAAATTATTATAAAAAAGATACATTTAAAAATATAAAAAAACCACTCTTCCGAGGGCGGGACAAGGGTCCAAGCCATCGGTGGCTAGGGCTCCAGAGAGAGGAACCTCCGCACAATACGTGCCGTCTCAAGTAATACTGCCTTCTGTATCCGGTTCTTGACCCAACAGCTAAGCGATAGTCTGTTAAGGTGTTGGTCGAGGCTTTTCGCTATTAAACCGTTAACCGAAACCACTATCGGCACAATGATAACAAATAACAAATTATTATAACAAATTATTATTACAATATTTAAGTACTAAGTCCTATAAGGGTTCTGTTTTATTGCTTTCGAGGTACAGAATCCTAAAACAGAAAAAAATACACTAAAAAATAAATATAAATAAAAGCTTTTAAAAAGTAATTATATTGATAGAAATATATATAAAATTTAATAATAATATACTATCTGTAAGGTCAGTCGTGGCACAGGGGCATAAAGTGTGACTGTAAAACCTGACTGGTTACTGGTTACTAGTTACTGAGTGTTTTAACACTAGGTTCTCTCTGTCTACTCTTCTGTGTGCGGGATACAGAGTGAAGCTGATTTGATTTTTATTTTGAAACATTGTCAGCCTACCAGCTATCTTAACAGAAGTAATTATAAAGTAATTATTAACAGTAAAAATTTAAGTAATTGTTAATAAAAAAATAAGAGAAAAAAAGAGAAAATTAAAAATTACTTAAACAAAATAATAAAAAAAACCAAAATGTGGTGTCGTGGGACACCAGTTAGGAACGAAGTTCGACGAACGACGAGTCCTTCGGCTAATGTAGAATCGACACAAATTGCAAAAAAAGTCGTGGTCAATTTTATGTAGGTTTTCTTGATTTTTCTCTTAAATTTTGCTGATTTGTTTTTATTTAAGTACAAGAAAGTATTTAGAAAATTCAGTATTTTAGTAAATAATAAATTACTTAAAATAAAAAAACATCGTAATTCAAATTATCAACTAAAAAAAGAAAGAGGGAGAAAGAGAAAGGTATTATACATTACTCGTCTGTGTATGCGACTGTCGCGCCTGCGCACGTCTCATTTAACGGTTTTATTCCACGCATTTTTCTTACGGTTTTACTATCACATTTTTTTCAGTTCGTTCACGCAGCGACATCCCTATCCCTTCCAAGCCTGCCGTAAGGAACTTCGTTCCAATAAATAAATCCGCTTTACGGTGTATCCCACACATAGCGGGGTAGACAGAGGGAACCTAGTGTTAAGACACTCAGTTCCCCTCTTTCCTTCGAACTCTGGAGGCATTGCGTGTTGAGTTATTCCAACAAAATAATAAAATTAGAAAAAAAAAATAATAAATTTATCAGATTTCTAAACGCAGCATACATTAATTACTTTATAATCTGACAACTGTCATTTAATCAACAAAATAAAAACTATAGTCGAGATTCATAGATAAATATAATCTAAATTCATATATAATTAAATATCATCTTAAGAGTAATAAAACATAATATTATTGACTATAATAAAAAAAGTAAATACCTAATTATATTAGATACATTTTATTGTACGAAGGCGCTCATATTTTAATGGTTTTTTTGGCCTGGGTTTCATGATTTTACTGGTTTTAGGAACACTTGTGAAAACGGCAGAGAACGAAGTTAACATTGGGATCATATCAATTCAGATTGGTACCGTCAGCACTTAATAAACTTATTGTTTATATTTTTTCCAAGACATGTTGAACAATGAGTCGTTCAATAGAATTGCTTGTGGGTGAAACAAGAACCTTACACCGAATTGTTCCAATGCCTCCCGATGGGAGCTGTCTCTTCCATGCTTTTGCATATTCTTTGTTTGAGCGTTTTGATATACAACAAACTAATAAATTGCGCGAGACTATAGTAGAGTACGTATGTCGTAACTGGAATGATTTAAGTATCTACACTAGCGCTCCAAACGGGAATCTTTACTCTTCTAAAGAAGACATGCTTTGCTTAACTACGTACGGAGCTACTTCCGAAATAAAGGCTGCAGTAGATTTGTACAATATTAAGATAGAAGTGTATTATCACAATGGTGTCCTACTTGGTTTATTCGGCGAAGAGAAATGTCCTATGAAGCGCTTACTCTAAACTATGTTTTAAAAAGAGCAACTCTTGAGTTTCTTGCTATAGTAGCTTCCTATAGGAAAAGTACTTGTAATGGCCAAATTGAATAAAGAATATTTTGATTTTGATAACATTATGAACCTTCCTACTTATAATTTCTGTACAAAAAGTAATGATATCCCATCAAAAACATAAATGTAAAAAGAAAGCCAAGTTCTGTAATAAAACGTATGCTTTCAGCGATAAAAGAAGTGAGATGTAAATGTATGCCAAGTTCAATGGTCAGTCCTGAAATTTATTTTTAACAATATAAAATATTTTATAACAACTGAAAATGCCCATTCTTCTTACAACTTGGAGACTTCATTTATGTGTAATATCTGACTTGGCTAGTTTTCAAATTAATTTACATCGATATTAATGAATGTATTCAAATTCTATTCTATTCTATTAAGATTCTATTGTAAATTCATATGAAAACTAGCCAAGTCAGATATTACACATAAATGAAGTCTCCAAGTTGTAAGAAGAATGGGCATTTTCAGTTGTTATAAAATATTTTATATTGTTAAAAATAAATTTCAGGACTGACCATTGAACTTGGCATACATTTACATCTCACTTCTTTTATCGCTGAAAGCATACGTTTTATTACAGAACTTGGCTTTCTTTTTACATTTATGTTTTTGATGGGATTACCTATTCAAGAACTGTTTATATTTTCAATATGTATCTCGTATAAATAAGGGTCTGCAGAGGACACCCTGGTGTATGTAAGACATTCCGTACGCACTGCCCTAATTTCAAGCGGAACTCAACGCCGCACTTTGTATAGGCAGCGTTTCTAAGATGACGAAATGTAAATAATACTTTCCCTCAAGTGGAAATCAAACCTTCATACGCTTTTACAGTGAGCCACCGTCGCTACGCTCCCTAAACTTAAAATCTAAAATAAATACTTTTTCCTGCAAATAGTTCCTAGTACAGATGAAGTCAAGTACTTACATTTATTATGAAACTTTGATTATCATAGTTCCTGAGATAGAACACTTTATCTCACAGCATACGATATTACTTCTATGAATATGAGAGACGGCGGGTACAGCGCGCCGTTTATTTAATACGATTTTTATCTTCATACATTTCCGTAGTTACAATGTTGATTTGAATTTCTGAATAAATAAGTCTGGGATGTTTCGAAAATCAAAATACTGAAATAAAATCCAATTTTTATACTTTTTTGTTTATTATTATTATTATGGTTATAATATGTAGATAGAAACTAAAGGCACCCCTGACAATCAAAGCGCAGAGTTGTCTTCCGCTTCTCTATCATACAAATCCAGAAAATTACTATAAGACATTCATAAATTACTATAAGACATTCATAAATTTACAAAACAAACGAACGAACTGTAACGGGATGTGAATGATGTATTTATAAATAGTTTCTACATGCGATAGCTGTAAATACAATTTTAATTTTTCTCGTGGAATTATTTATAAAATAGAAAATTATATTTTTTTAACCGCCCACATGTTTGCTACAGTAGGTAGAAGAATCTTAGGGTGAATATATTTAGTTCCTTATTTTCTTCCCAATTTTTAAGACATTACGTGTTGATTGGAGGAATTCAACGCCGCGCTCTGTGACCAGATCTAGGAAATGAAAATAACTCATTTCTCCGAATGGCAATCGAACCCACAACCGTCGCGTTACAATTAGACGATAACGACTTTTATTTAAATAAAAGTCGTTATCGTCTTATAATATAATTCAAGCAAAAAAAACATATTTAATCGCAATGAATTTTAAAATTTAGCAAAATATGTATACCTCGTATTCAAAGTTGTAACCCAAAATGCAGATTCCGTAAACTTCCTACAAAGCTTTGATGGGACTCGCGTTTATTGAAAAAGACTTTTGAATTTTGTATGGAATATTTTTTTTGACATTGTGAAAAATGTAAACGAACTTTTTTTGTGTTTCATTTACAGTTTTAAATTATGTTTTTTTTACTGTTACCTCCATTTTTTAGAAAATCATCAAATTTGGTGTTTTTTTAGGATGTTATTAAAGTATTAGTATGTTTTTAGGATGTTATTAAGAAATATTATTGAGGTTATCACGCAGTGGGACGACGTCTGGAGTCAGCGGTGGTGATCACTCACTAAAACTACACTTCCAAACACTTCCTCCTACTGGAGGTCTTTGATACTATGTTTTCAAAGTCAACCGAAGTCTCAACGGGGTAGAACCCCTACCTCTCTTACCGCTCAGTTTTCCATCATTTCAAATACATTTCCAAGTCTAAACGTGCAAACACTTTCAAATAACACCAAACAATTCACATACTACAATCCGACGAATAGACATTTCTATTTATATATAAATAAGAGGCCATAGCTCAGAAACTAAAAGCACACGTTCACAGCATTCATCTCGGAAAAGCGGAAAGATTTTTGAGAATTTACACTCAAAATAAGCTGCCAATAGCGTTGTTTAAGGCATACATAAAATGCCGGCTACGAAGAAATGTGTGTAGAATGAGATGGAACTCAGCGTATGCATGGACGGATTTTGTAAAGATAACATGTTGTTATTTTTTACTTAACGCGTTCTCTCACATAACAGGCAGAGGGAACCTAATGTTAAGACTTTTTGGGCTTTTTTGGGAACATAGTGATTTAACTTTGAGTGGCGTAACTCAACGCCACTCAAAGTTAAATCACTTTGTTGACCCTCACAATTCACCTAGAATTATGAAATTTGGCAATTAGTATCTACATGTAGTACTAATTCAGGAAAAAATCTGAAAACTATAAATTTGAGGTTAAATTCTAAAAAAATAAATGACTGAATGACTGACGAAATTTTGCCCCCTTAAAAAGGGGCAAAATATGGTATTCAAGTCGATAGTTCAAGTGAGGTATCAGTCTAGGATCCGCCACATGCTGTGCACGGTGGTTGAAGCTAAGCGAAGACCTTCGAAAACATAATATCTATGATACTGAGGGAAAGTTCCCCTGGTGTGGACGTGGCGGACGCTGTATGTAGAGACCGTAGCTTCATTCTCCCTAGCTACGAAAAAAGCGTGAGCTAAAAATCCTTAATAGTTATAAAACATAATTATATTTTACACTACTTTTAAATCATCATTGCCGTGATACAAAAAAAACTGTACGTGCTTATAATGAAAAAGGTAACCTACATATTTCCTTAGTATCTCACACTTAGCCCAAGTACACTTAACATATAAAAGAGGCTTTCGAATTTGAAGTAGTTACCGATACGGTATAATTGATGACCTTATTCAGTGATGCGTGGTTTTTATAATGAGGTCAAAAGTAAAATAGTTTTTATTTCAGTTTCATGTTTTTTTTCTTTATAACAGAGTATACAAAGATTACGATGTGTCAAGACACTCATACTATCTGCCCAAATTGGACAAAGTGAGTGGTGGGACTGAACGCTGCGTACGGGCGAGCGTACGGGTCACCTAACTATTATTACACTTATTTGTCTTCATCAGAATGGGAAAATTTTATTATAATTAAGTGGGCATCAAACCTACATACATTGTGCTTACAGTTACTATCCACTACGCAACGTTTGTTTTCATTTTTATTTAAAACACACTAAGGACATAATAAGACGTCCATGCCCTTTTTTGCTTTTGTATTTTTTTTTGTTATTTGGATTTTAAATTTATTTTGGGTTTATTAATCTCAGCATTAAAGTTATTCAGAAGAGTTACCGGTGGAGCTCAGTGTTGGTCTTTGCCATCCTCCATACAATGTTAAACAAAGACATTTTATGAGATAAAAACAAAATCATATCACTAATTCATCCGCTAAAATATAAAACAAATCATCCCGTGCAATGTTCATTACGATTGTTTTATTTTTATAGATAACTAGTGGACCCGAACGCAGCTACGCCCGCTTGAACTATACGAATATTTATTAAATATATTCATGAAATTATTTTCAGTTTTCAATAGAGAGAGCTCATTTTGGGTGACATTTTATAACAACAAACTTTGCAAGCCGTTGCTTAGCAACGCGACGGTTGTTATTAACATGGCGGAATAAATTGCATGTCAATAAATAAGTTTTTTAATATATATAGGTATATATCGAAAATATTACAAATATGAGAAAAAAAAGTATCCTATGTTCATCCTGAGACCCTCAAGTATCTCTATATGAGTATTTTATCACAATTAAATTAGCGATTTGGCCCTGATTGCGTAAAAGACAGACAGACAGACAGACAGAGTTACTTTCGAATTTATAATATAGGTATGGATTGAGAGAGAGATTGAGAGCTTTATAGATGAATAAATTGAACATCCTGCTTAATATATTGTTACATAGGCCGGCATCTGGCTGCTAGCGCTATTATATGTTTGTAGGTCCAATCTCCATTCAACGCAATTCTTATTATAAATTATTTTCATTTCTCCACTCTGGCCAAACAAAAGTATGAAAAGCATAAGTTTCTTAACAAAGGTTTTCTTTGTCTTTCCTGCTATATGCCGTAGATATACGTATAAAAATATTACATTTTCATAAAAAAACGATATAATTAACTCTTGAAATACAAAAGAGCCTTTCGAATTTGAAGTGGTTACTGATATGATAGTTCAATATCGGTAGCTTCATTCACCTGGATCCAGTCATACGTGCATTATAATGAGGTCAAAAGTAAAATTGAAGTATGCAACTGATTTTTTAATATTAATTATATAATATATTAAGGCCCTTTGACCGTAAACGTGACGTAGACCGTCACACCGACATGGACCGTAGGTTCCATTTCCATTCGTGGATATTTGATTAATCCTTACTGCAATATTTCTAAGCCAAGACTGGTGAACGAAATAAGATTTTATAAAAAATACTTAGAAACGTGTTTTTTTTAACGTACCTTATATTACCGTATATTATATTAGAGCAGGGGAGATTAATAAGAGGATTTTTTGTAATTGCTATGGAAGTGAGATAAATGGTTTTTTTAATTTTACATCTTAAAGTCCACGGAACAAAGTAGCGGTTGGAAATTAGTTTTGAATAAAGCTTACAACAAAGCGTATTTTATTATTACTGCTTTTAACATAAAATTCAAATATATAAAGTAATTTTCATCCTCAAATTGTATAAAAGTAACCTTCTTTCAATAAAAATGTAGCTATATGTGGAAGAGAATTCAAAAGGGTAATGCAAGATGGCGTGCCTCAGTGCATAATACGTGATCTTTGAATGTAATGTTTTGAAATAGCTTTACTTTGCATCAGCAGGTTAGGCAGAAGGAACCTAGTGTTAAGACACTCTGTTCATCACTTCCCGCCCAATTTTCGGGGCATTGAGTGATGGTTTTGTTGTTACCAGAGCGAGGGAAGTAAAATATTAAACAATTTATTCCCCGAATTAGAACCGAACCCGTAACCATCGCGTTTACAGTTGCTTGATTTACTTTTGACCTTATTTGACCATTTTACCAGTTAATTATTGGCACTTCTGTGGTTTAAAACTTCTTTTTTTGGATTCACACTTTAACAGAGTCTTAACATTGAATTCCTAGGTTCCCTCTGCCTACCCGGGTTAGTGGGGAATAATGAAGAAGAATTAAGACTTTGTTCCTATTAATTCCTATTTTTCTGTTCCTCATTTTTCACTGAGTTCTTGAGGCATTGCTTGTTGAGTGGCCGAAATCAATGCCATGTTTTGCCTCGTTACTAGGGCGAGTAAACGAAAATGTTAAGTAATTCATTCCCCGAATGGGAATCGAACTTACAACCTGTCGCTTTTACAGTCGCACGCATGTGCCCCTGCGCCACGACTGGCCTCTAGTGGCGTGATTATTTGAACTCTATTGTAATAAAACATATGATCTTACAGTGTTTCAATTTATTTCAATAAAGAAGTATAATTGAACTATCAAATTTGCAATTTTGTTCTAGGTATAGTACTGAACGTGCTTATTATATAGGTCATAGATTAATATCCTATTCCCCGTAGGTATAGGCAGCTATTTATAGTATCGTATAGAAAATTGCTTAAAAATAACCTGTTTTCAATACAAATATATCTGGAACAGAATTCAAACGGGCAATACTATTGAAAATGCAAGGTGACGTACAGTACTACATCACAAGCGTCTGTGGAATACAAAATGTCTGAGCAAACGATACCATTATGCGGTTTAAATTCTAAATATACTTCAAATATTTGGGGCTTGGAAAGTGAATATTTGTTAGTGGAGAATTTTATTTTTTATTTCAGCTTCACGGTGTAGCCTGCAAGACAGGGTAGGCTGAATGAATCGTGGTGTTGAGACACTCCGATTCCCCTTTTTGTCCAGGTTTTATGTCAAGCTTTGTCTACTAGAGTGGAAATTAAAAATAATTAAATTCAATAAAATCATTGCCTTGATTGAGTGAAGATCGAAATGACAACTATCACGCTTACAGTAAGGTACTGTCTATAAAATAATGTCTCAAAAAATATAGGCGGTGCGTGGGGAACGGAATGTCTTAACACTTGGTTCCCTCTGCCTGCTATATAGGGATACAGCGTGAAGCTGAATACATAAGAAAACTATACAAACTTAATCCATTTCAAATATATTTAATATATTATTTAAAAAGGTTAGATTGACCATTTAACCCGCAACCGCCAATTTCGACGGCCCGTGTGATAAACTTGGTTGTCTACATACTAAATTGCTTCACCTAAAACACTTTGGTTGTTCCTTTATACTATTTTTACTTTGTTAAATAGTCTTTGAGAAATTTTGTTAAATAAGTTGGATAGTGGATTTTGTATATAAATAAAGTAGAAGAAATCTAGTGTCAAGTTTTTATAGTGTTTTTTTTTTGTTATATTTTTAAATGATTCTTGAGGCCAGTCGTGATGAAGGCGCACAAGCCAGAGTAAGAGATAGGTTGTACGATTCGCACTTGAGGAAATGAAATATTTAATATTTTCATTTCCAAGTTCTGGTAACGGAGCAAAAGGCGGCGTTGAGATCCATAAAGGCGGAAAGTGAAAAAGATTTTATTATATTTTCTATATTGTTTACTCTCCAAAGTATATGAAAAATATTTCAAGAAGTATATAAAATAATATAACTCTTAAAATATTTTTTATCCATTTTATAATTCTACATACCGACCGGACATAGAATTCCAACATAGGACGTTTTAAATCAAACAAAAAATAATATTATATTGAAAAACCAATCTAAATCGATGATCAAGCAAACATTTTGTATTCAGCTGGTAGAGAATGAAGAACTTTGGTAGAGTCCCCGAGGTAAGCATTTCGAGTATGTTGGGGCCGCTGCTATCCAATAATATAACGCGGTAAGAATATTTTATTACATATATGTAAATTTTAACAAACTAATTTGTATTTTAATTTCATCCTTTTAACAGATTCCCGTATAACAGGTTAAGTAAGGGAACCTAGTGTTAAGACACTCTATCTCAACTACTTATAAATATTAAAATTAGTTAAGTTTCAATGTATTTTTTTAAGTTTTTAAAAGGGTAAAAGGAAAAAAAATATTTCGTCAAGTGGGGACAGAACCTACAACCGTCGCGCTTATTGTTCTAGCAATTAGTAATAAACTTTTAAATATATTTGATCACAAGAAATCGAACACAAATCCCTATAATATTTTAATTTATACCAGATTTTACAAAATAGGTCTCTACATTAATGAAATGCATTCGAACAGAATGCGATTTCTAATTTATCGACAGATAAGGGGTACGATTTAGACTGGCCCACTCCCGTAATGAGTTAGGTAATCTGTGGGAGCTATCTAGTTTTGTTATTTGTGGTAAATAGTTTTAGAAACTTCAATTAAAGGTATGTTTTTCAAGTCTTGGTATATTTAGTTAACGTTAGAATAGATGTAACAGTGAAGCCTCTTGGTAAAGGGAGCCTGGGGTTAAATCCCTCCCATTTTCCATTTTAGATTAATTATTATTACATTTAGATCATCCTGAACTGATGCCGATGATATACTAACATTAAAATTAATATAAAAACTTACCATCCAAACGTTCTTTTCCATTGAAGTACCAAGTCACCTTCGGCTGAGGTTTACCTTCCTTCACTATACAGCTTATGTTCACCCTCTGTCTCTCCAGCAGAGAACCGAAGATATCTCCATCTGATAACTCCTGGCCCTGGTCGGTTATTACTTGCACCGATTTTGGTTTTACTGTGGAAAAAAAATATACAATTAATTAAAAAATCAATCATTGCGTGTTAAGTGGCGGAACTCAACTCCGTGCTTTGCCTTGACACCAGAGCAAAGAAATGGAAAGATAAATTTAAATAATTATTTAATTTGCTCGAGTGGGGATCGAACCCACAACCAGTTGCGATTTCAGTCACGCTTTGTGCCCCTGCACCACGACTGGCCTCAATTATTAAATGAAAAGTACAAAAATATCACTAACGAGCTTAAAAGCTTTAAACACGCCTTGTCATTATACCCGTCGCGTCGTCCTGATACAATCGCGTGCTACAAGCAAAGGCAAATACACTTTTTATTCGGGAATCTATCATTTTATGCAAGTTTCTAATTGTCGTAGTACATGACTTCACGTTATGGGGTGGAGATGGAAGGAGGTAGGTAGAGGGAACCTGAGAAGTCTTCCCCACTTTCCACCGAACGCTTCAGACATTGCCTGTCGAGAGGCGGAACTTAACGCCGCGTTTTGCCTCTTTACCAGAGCGACGAAATAAAAGAGTTAAATATTCCATTTTCTCGAGTGGGAATGGAACCTACAACCCTTGCGTTTACAGTCACACACTTGTGTCCCTGCACCATGGTTGCCTCTTAGAGATAGGAGATAGACAGGTAAAGATACAATATTTGAAAAAGAGTTTTCCAATCACTTTTCCCCTCCCCAGTCCTCAATCACAATTCTACTTAACATCGTTAGTTGATTGCTCAGATTTTGTTTAACGTAATATTCTTACTGAAATTACATTCTTTTATGAACAAATACCTACGGCTTATTTTAAAAATTCAATTGTATCCAAAATTGAATCTAACAAGATGTTGGTTAAGCGTCGGCGGTAGCAGCCCGTGATTGGATGGGTGGTTCGTTATATTGAATTATGATTTGTACGCTCGTATGTTAGTCTGCAATCAATTTTAGAATTTGTCTTCGTTGAAAGTTAAGAAACTTCAAAGCAGAGAGCAGAGATATATAGAATATTTTAGATAAATTTTTGTTTTACAAAAGATTGAATAAGTATTTTTTTCGTTCCACGCTGTATTCCGCAAGCAGTAGCGTAGGCATAGTGTTAAGACACTCCCCCCACTTTCTGATTAATTTTCGATGCATTAAGTGTAAAGTGGTAAGCTTGCTTTACCTACTTATTACCAAAGCAAAGAAATGAAAATATAAAATATTTTATTTCCTCCAGTGGGAATCGAACTCACAACATGTTGCGTTTACAGTCACACGCTTGTGCCCTGCGCCACGTGCGCCTTAAATATACAAAAAATAAGCATGGTCCCTCTGTTTACCATACTATATGAGATACAACGTCAGGTACGGAAAAAATATGTTATATATAATAAAAATAAGGAAATAATAACATAAAATTAATTTAGCTCAAGAATCTGAGAATATAGTCTAGACTAAGACCTGATTTAATACCTAACAACGTGAATAGAGGTACGCCGAGATAACACCTAACGCTTTCACGTTGAATAAGGAATATTACTTCGAGATGCTAAGGATTAAACATTCAGGGGTGTTTAAACATATTGAAATATTTTAAACACAAATTATGCTAATATGTGTATATTTTGGCTCAATTTTGTTTGTTGAAAATGTTTTTGATTGTGTTTATCATGAATAAATATATTGAAATATATAGATCTATTTTATTTTTTTTCTATATGTGTAGCAAAATCCACAAAGATACTGACTTGTAGAAATAATAACATCGCAATCCTAAAATATTTAAGGTGTTAAGGTATAATATAAACTCATTGTACGGAAAATAACGACAACTTAGTAATTAATCAATACGAGAATTTGGTTTTTTGCTAAAAGCGTTAAGCTAAAACATAGTACATTTATCGAAGAAATATGCTTATATAACGCTATAAATAATATGAGCAAAGTTTATGTGTTACCAGGAGCGTGATACACAACTCTTAGGTATTTCCATTTGACCAAGCGGGCACAGCCGTAGGTAAGGCTTGTAAAGTATAAAAAAAAACCAAATATTTAATATTGAAAAAAGAAGTATAATATTGGTTCTGAAAGTAAACAAAAAGTAACTATTCAATGACACATCTGTCAAATTTGGCGCCAAATGCGTAACTGTCATTGCCGCCCAATACCTGTCAATTTGTTTTTTTTTATGAAATGACGAAGGCCGGAATCGTTGTGAATAATGCAGGATTTATTTAGTTTTAGCAATGATTGATAAGGTTTTAGTTGACTTTATGTGGATTTGATTTTTTGATTTTTGATATTGGTTACGGCAGTTTGATTGATACTAGATTAGGGCTGAGGGAATCTAGTGCTAAGACACTTTCCGGCCAATTTTACAGACATTACTGTTATGTAGCGAAACTATAATATAGAAGGACAGGAGAAGAAGGACAAGAAGGGTAAGCTTATTGAACCGGCTTACCCTTCTTCTATGTTCGGGATACACTAAAATAGTATCATAAACATTTTTTTTAAAACAAAAAACATATTTGCTCGCATGTCACATTTAATTTACTCCGAAAGTGATTGATATTACGCGTTGATGAATTTATAGCTTGAAAATACGACTTTTTCATACGAAATTCTGTTAAAACTCTACCAAAGGCTGTATTTTAAAAGTGTTTTTTTTTCGTTCAAATCAAAGGGAAATCCCATAACTCTAATAAATCCCGTACTAACCGCCGTAGTTATCTAAATTGGCGGCAAGTCTGACGCCGCTTGACATCTGTCGACTGAGTGTTTGCCAACATGTCATAGTTTGTTCCCGTTTATATGTGTGTATGTAATGCATGTATGTGACAGAATTAATTTTGTTTTGATATTTGTCAACAGAAAGTTTGTAACTATCGCGGCTTAGAGAAGTTGAAGAGTACAATAATGGCTATAGATTCGATTATAACGTCGAGTAATATTAATGTGTCTACAATCTACATGTCTAATGAGGCAACGAGTATTGTAAGTGCGGTGGCTGTGGGTTTGATATGCATTCGGGGGATGGAGCTATTTTTATTTTCTCGCTCTCGTAAACTCTTGGAAGGAGCGTGGAGAACAGAGTGTTGAGTGAACACTAGATTCCTTCTGTCTACCCTGCTATATCCATGAAGATGATATATCTCTTTAGTAAAATTTGAATCTGCACCTCTTGGACACTATCCAAATGGCTTTTACACAAAATTTTCAATATACACTGTTATTGTGAGACCAACGTTTAAATTTTGTTTGAATTGCACAAGTAGCGAACGCCAATTCCACATAAGTTTGTCTGTAAATCATCTTTTCTCGATGCTTTCGAAATATTTCGATAAAATTTCAAGTTTTGTCAACTTCCAAGGAATGAGTTATGAAGATTTTTCTTTAAGGAAATATAAAAATATACTCTATTTTTCTTTTGTTAAAGTTGATTTTTGCTTGACATTCCATTTGAGAATATTAAAGACCCTTCTACAATCGTTTTGTATGTATTCGTAGATATATAAGTATACATTTTAAACTCTATAGAAAAGTTTGGTGGTTGCTTTTCGTGACTATTATCAAGACTGTTACTGTTATAGTAAAGGAAGATCTATATTAATGTATTCTTTTCATGCTGTATCCCGCATATTGCAGGATAGGGAAAGGGAACTTGTGTCAAGACATTCCGTTCCTTACGCACTGCCCAATTTACGGGAAATCTTGTTGAATGGCGGATGTCAACGCTGAGCTTCATTTCTCTACCCCGAGAGGAAATTGTATCCACAACTATATGTATACAGTTCGACGCTGTGGGACTGCGGCACAACGGCCTCAATTCCTCAGGCCGCAAATGTTTTAAATTATAGCGCCCCACCCCACCATGTTTGAATGTTACCCTCATTTTTCAATAAACAATTTATATGTATACCACATATATAGCTCATTTGGTGTCCCGTCACTCCGTAAAAGAAGAAGATAAATATGTCAATGTTTGCGGAAATACTATTTACACACTTTATTTTACTAAAATAGGTTTAGATTTCCACCAAGAGAGTTTTGTATTTTATAATTCCTTTGCTCCGCTCCCTGGAACTGGCCGAGTCCATTTCAACACTTTCTGCTCGCTCAGTCCTTTCCGCTTGATTATTTATTGGTGGAAATACAAGCATACAGTTTGTTCTTGCGAGTTCAACATGGTCTCCGCTCGGGCTAGAAACCGAGGTGTATGTCCTAAGTTCTAATTTTTTTGGTATATTTGCACTGTAAACCTTAAAAATTTCAATAATTACTTTCTATATTAAACGAAAACTTTAAATCCTAACCTACGCTGAATATATCCATATATTAGCGGCATGTGTTACTAACGGCACTAATTACATTCTGTTACCGTGAAAGTTAGTTATCTACAACTTTAACTTCTATTCTACTGTACTCATTTATTCTATACGCTTTTAACAAAAAAAAAATTTGGAACGGCGTCTCAGAACCAGTTCCACAAAATCTAACATAATATTAATTTTGATCACTCCAGAGCCAGTCAGTCACGTGACTGTGAACGCGATAGTTTGCGGGTTTGATTCCCGTTCCAGGTCTTAACACTAGTATCTCTCGCCTATGATTTCTCCCGCGACAGTATTTTCACGGATAATATCTACTGTTTTATAATTCACTCAAGTACCTTAGAGACCTAATTATTATTAATTTGGGTGTCGGAGCGTAATCTGCATTTTCAATATATTTAACGTAATATTTTTTGTAGTAGATATAAGTATAAGCTCGAACGTCTTAAGCATATAATCCTTTTTCCAATAACCTTGAAAAATCCAATTTAGCTAATGACATCGCATAAATCATGTCTTATAAAGATGTTTAAAAAATTCAAGACGAAATATGATACCGTCGTGGTGTCGGCAGTGTCTAGCTGTAAGTGTAACGTACCATGGTAGGCAGAGGGAACCAGGGAACCTGGTGTTAAAATACCCTATTCTGCGTTAAGGTACTTCCATTCCCCATCTTTCGCTAAATTCTCCATATGTTGCTTTTCAAGTGACGGAACTTAACGCCGCGTATTAATATAATCAATTTTACATTCTCCAAATTGTAAACGTGACGGTTGTGGGTTCGATTGACACTCGAGGAATGAAATATTTAATATTTTCATTTTCCTCGCTCTGGCAACAAGACAAAGCGCAGCGTTGAATTCCGAAATAAGGACCATTGTCCATATTTTTTTTATTAATACAAATATATAGATACATATCTACATATATAATATTTTTTTAGCTTAACACTCAATCTCGTATGTAGAAGAATAAATAGAAGACAACTATTCTTATGGCACTACATTATCCATGCACTGCCAATCTTTGCAAACATTGGGACTCAACGCCGCGATTTGTCTTGTTTGTCCATAGAAAAATCAAAAAGAAATCAAAAGTGAAATCCACAGTGAAATGAAAATAATTTATTCCATCGAGTGGAAATCTAACGTAACTACCGTACTGCTGCGCCACGTGGGTTGCTATATTACATGTATAGAATACAGTAATTCCGATATACCAGTTAGGCTTAGAAGACCACAGACCATAAAACGCCTAGCGAGTTTCCGGTCACCGAAATGAATATTCATGTTAGTACATAATGCCCAGGACAAACACAGGTTTTCAGGCCGACCGCCAAAATACATGGCCTAGATATATGCCTAGACCCAGATAACTTATCTTACGACCTAATTTCCATGAAATACCGCAAAATGGGAGTGAAATTGCCGCAAAAATGAAGACAAAGCAAGATTTTGTTGGTAGGAAGCCTTTTGTGCGGCATCAAAGTGGATTTTTCAAGTTAAAGTTTATTTTTATGAAATCTTTTTTCGGTTATTGCTAGGTTAGAGATCGTTGAGTATCTTCTTGGGTTTGAAGGAATGTTTCATCATCATTTACAATTTATGACGGGAATATAGGCTGCCTGGATACCAATGACTCCCCTAAACTATGAACTCCCCTAAGAATTCCCGAACCCAGCGCGACGGATTGAGAAATATTTACTAAACTGAAGTATTAAACAATTTTATAACACCTTTGCTTCTTAGTTATATTATTTTTATATTAGTTGTTTCAATGAAACTCTCACATTAATTTAAATAAGAATGAAAAACTTAGAAATACAACACTCTGGTCTCTCTCTGGCTTAACTCAACGATTTGTCTTGTTACTAGAGAAAAGTATGGGAATCAAACCCAAAAATGTCATGTTTATAGATAGATGCAGTGCGCCAAGGAAACCTCAAAAAATGTTTAAACTACTTAGTAAATAGCATTTTCTTTTGGCAAATGATCGTTCTTAGCATCTCTGTAGAGAAATTCTTATAGAAATTATTTTTTAATACTGATTATAAGAAGATAACCTCGACAAGAACATCTTACTTAATTGGCTAGAGCCCTGGACGGTTTGGAGGCAGAGGGTTCGATTTCTACTAGGCTAAAAAAGTACATTACTACCAAAATATTTTTCTTTCCTTAGTACATATCTGATTAATATTGAAAATAAACTGAAATATTATTAAGATATAATAAATCTGCCTTTTTTAGTTTTAAATAATTTACATATTGAAATTTGAATGTACGACCATCACATATCTAATTGTGCCAAAACGACGTAATATCACACTACTACGCATTTTACAGAAGTTTAACGTAATATTCTTACTGAAATTACATTCTTTTATGAACAAATACCTACGGCTTATTTTAAAAATTCAATTGTATCCAAAATTGAATCTAACAAGATGTTGGTTAAGCGTCGGCGGTAGCAGCCCGTGATTGGATGGGTGGTTCGTTATATTGAATTATGATTTGTACGCTCGTATGTTAGTCTGCAATCAATTTTAGAATTTGTCTTCGTTGAAAGTTAAGAAACTTCAAAGCAGAGAGCAGAGATATATAGAATATTTTAGATAAATTTTTGTTTTACAAAAGATTGAATAAGTATTTTTTTCGTTCCACGCTGTATTCCGCAAGCAGTAGCGTAGGCATAGTGTTAAGACACTCCCCCCACTTTCTGATTAATTTTCGATGCATTAAGTGTAAAGTGGTAAGCTTGCTTTACCTACTTATTACCAAAGCAAAGAAATGAAAATATAAAATATTTTATTTCCTCCAGTGGGAATCGAACTCACAACATGTTGCGTTTACAGTCACACGCTTGTGCCCTGCGCCACGTGCGCCTTAAATATACAAAAAATAAGCATGGTCCCTCTGTTTACCATACTATATGAGATACAACGTCAGGTACGGAAAAAATATGTTATATATAATAAAAATAAGGAAATAATAACATAAAATTAATTTAGCTCAAGAATCTGAGAATATAGTCTAGACTAAGACCTGATTTAATACCTAACAACGTGAATAGAGGTACGCCGAGATAACACCTAACGCTTTCACGTTGAATAAGGAATATTACTTCGAGATGCTAAGGATTAAACATTCAGGGGTGTTTAAACATATTGAAATATTTTAAACACAAATTATGCTAATATGTGTATATTTTGGCTCAATTTTGTTTGTTGAAAATGTTTTTGATTGTGTTTATCATGAATAAATATATTGAAATATATAGATCTATTTTATTTTTTTTCTATATGTGTAGCAAAATCCACAAAGATACTGACTTGTAGAAATAATAACATCGCAATCCTAAAATATTTAAGGTGTTAAGGTATAATATAAACTCATTGTACGGAAAATAACGACAACTTAGTAATTAATCAATACGAGAATTTGGTTTTTTGCTAAAAGCGTTAAGCTAAAACATAGTACATTTATCGAAGAAATATGCTTATATAACGCTATAAATAATATGAGCAAAGTTTATGTGTTACCAGGAGCGTGATACACAACTCTTAGGTATTTCCATTTGACCAAGCGGGCACAGCCGTAGGTAAGGCTTGTAAAGTATAAAAAAAAACCAAATATTTAATATTGAAAAAAGAAGTATAATATTGGTTCTGAAAGTAAACAAAAAGTAACTATTCAATGACACATCTGTCAAATTTGGCGCCAAATGCGTAACTGTCATTGCCGCCCAATACCTGTCAATTTGTTTTTTTTTATGAAATGACGAAGGCCGGAATCGTTGTGAATAATGCAGGATTTATTTAGTTTTAGCAATGATTGATAAGGTTTTAGTTGACTTTATGTGGATTTGATTTTTTGATTTTTGATATTGGTTACGGCAGTTTGATTGATACTAGATTAGGGCTGAGGGAATCTAGTGCTAAGACACTTTCCGGCCAATTTTACAGACATTACTGTTATGTAGCGAAACTATAATATAGAAGGACAGGAGAAGAAGGACAAGAAGGGTAAGCTTATTGAACCGGCTTACCCTTCTTCTATGTTCGGGATACACTAAAATAGTATCATAAACATTTTTTTTAAAACAAAAAACATATTTGCTCGCATGTCACATTTAATTTACTCCGAAAGTGATTGATATTACGCGTTGATGAATTTATAGCTTGAAAATACGACTTTTTCATACGAAATTCTGTTAAAACTCTACCAAAGGCTGTATTTTAAAAGTGTTTTTTTTTCGTTCAAATCAAAGGGAAATCCCATAACTCTAATAAATCCCGTACTAACCGCCGTAGTTATCTAAATTGGCGGCAAGTCTGACGCCGCTTGACATCTGTCGACTGAGTGTTTGCCAACATGTCATAGTTTGTTCCCGTTTATATGTGTGTATGTAATGCATGTATGTGACAGAATTAATTTTGTTTTGATATTTGTCAACAGAAAGTTTGTAACTATCGCGGCTTAGAGAAGTTGAAGAGTACAATAATGGCTATAGATTCGATTATAACGTCGAGTAATATTAATGTGTCTACAATCTACATGTCTAATGAGGCAACGAGTATTGTAAGTGCGGTGGCTGTGGGTTTGATATGCATTCGGGGGATGGAGCTATTTTTATTTTCTCGCTCTCGTAAACTCTTGGAAGGAGCGTGGAGAACAGAGTGTTGAGTGAACACTAGATTCCTTCTGTCTACCCTGCTATATCCATGAAGATGATATATCTCTTTAGTAAAATTTGAATCTGCACCTCTTGGACACTATCCAAATGGCTTTTACACAAAATTTTCAATATACACTGTTATTGTGAGACCAACGTTTAAATTTTGTTTGAATTGCACAAGTAGCGAACGCCAATTCCACATAAGTTTGTCTGTAAATCATCTTTTCTCGATGCTTTCGAAATATTTCGATAAAATTTCAAGTTTTGTCAACTTCCAAGGAATGAGTTATGAAGATTTTTCTTTAAGGAAATATAAAAATATACTCTATTTTTCTTTTGTTAAAGTTGATTTTTGCTTGACATTCCATTTGAGAATATTAAAGACCCTTCTACAATCGTTTTGTATGTATTCGTAGATATATAAGTATACATTTTAAACTCTATAGAAAAGTTTGGTGGTTGCTTTTCGTGACTATTATCAAGACTGTTACTGTTATAGTAAAGGAAGATCTATATTAATGTATTCTTTTCATGCTGTATCCCGCATATTGCAGGATAGGGAAAGGGAACTTGTGTCAAGACATTCCGTTCCTTACGCACTGCCCAATTTACGGGAAATCTTGTTGAATGGCGGATGTCAACGCTGAGCTTCATTTCTCTACCCCGAGAGGAAATTGTATCCACAACTATATGTATACAGTTCGACGCTGTGGGACTGCGGCACAACGGCCTCAATTCCTCAGGCCGCAAATGTTTTAAATTATAGCGCCCCACCCCACCATGTTTGAATGTTACCCTCATTTTTCAATAAACAATTTATATGTATACCACATATATAGCTCATTTGGTGTCCCGTCACTCCGTAAAAGAAGAAGATAAATATGTCAATGTTTGCGGAAATACTATTTACACACTTTATTTTACTAAAATAGGTTTAGATTTCCACCAAGAGAGTTTTGTATTTTATAATTCCTTTGCTCCGCTCCCTGGAACTGGCCGAGTCCATTTCAACACTTTCTGCTCGCTCAGTCCTTTCCGCTTGATTATTTATTGGTGGAAATACAAGCATACAGTTTGTTCTTGCGAGTTCAACATGGTCTCCGCTCGGGCTAGAAACCGAGGTGTATGTCCTAAGTTCTAATTTTTTTGGTATATTTGCACTGTAAACCTTAAAAATTTCAATAATTACTTTCTATATTAAACGAAAACTTTAAATCCTAACCTACGCTGAATATATCCATATATTAGCGGCATGTGTTACTAACGGCACTAATTACATTCTGTTACCGTGAAAGTTAGTTATCTACAACTTTAACTTCTATTCTACTGTACTCATTTATTCTATACGCTTTTAACAAAAAAAAAATTTGGAACGGCGTCTCAGAACCAGTTCCACAAAATCTAACATAATATTAATTTTGATCACTCCAGAGCCAGTCAGTCACGTGACTGTGAACGCGATAGTTTGCGGGTTTGATTCCCGTTCCAGGTCTTAACACTAGTATCTCTCGCCTATGATTTCTCCCGCGACAGTATTTTCACGGATAATATCTACTGTTTTATAATTCACTCAAGTACCTTAGAGACCTAATTATTATTAATTTGGGTGTCGGAGCGTAATCTGCATTTTCAATATATTTAACGTAATATTTTTTGTAGTAGATATAAGTATAAGCTCGAACGTCTTAAGCATATAATCCTTTTTCCAATAACCTTGAAAAATCCAATTTAGCTAATGACATCGCATAAATCATGTCTTATAAAGATGTTTAAAAAATTCAAGACGAAATATGATACCGTCGTGGTGTCGGCAGTGTCTAGCTGTAAGTGTAACGTACCATGGTAGGCAGAGGGAACCAGGGAACCTGGTGTTAAAATACCCTATTCTGCGTTAAGGTACTTCCATTCCCCATCTTTCGCTAAATTCTCCATATGTTGCTTTTCAAGTGACGGAACTTAACGCCGCGTATTAATATAATCAATTTTACATTCTCCAAATTGTAAACGTGACGGTTGTGGGTTCGATTGACACTCGAGGAATGAAATATTTAATATTTTCATTTTCCTCGCTCTGGCAACAAGACAAAGCGCAGCGTTGAATTCCGAAATAAGGACCATTGTCCATATTTTTTTTATTAATACAAATATATAGATACATATCTACATATATAATATTTTTTTAGCTTAACACTCAATCTCGTATGTAGAAGAATAAATAGAAGACAACTATTCTTATGGCACTACATTATCCATGCACTGCCAATCTTTGCAAACATTGGGACTCAACGCCGCGATTTGTCTTGTTTGTCCATAGAAAAATCAAAAAGAAATCAAAAGTGAAATCCACAGTGAAATGAAAATAATTTATTCCATCGAGTGGAAATCTAACGTAACTACCGTACTGCTGCGCCACGTGGGTTGCTATATTACATGTATAGAATACAGTAATTCCGATATACCAGTTAGGCTTAGAAGACCACAGACCATAAAACGCCTAGCGAGTTTCCGGTCACCGAAATGAATATTCATGTTAGTACATAATGCCCAGGACAAACACAGGTTTTCAGGCCGACCGCCAAAATACATGGCCTAGATATATGCCTAGACCCAGATAACTTATCTTACGACCTAATTTCCATGAAATACCGCAAAATGGGAGTGAAATTGCCGCAAAAATGAAGACAAAGCAAGATTTTGTTGGTAGGAAGCCTTTTGTGCGGCATCAAAGTGGATTTTTCAAGTTAAAGTTTATTTTTATGAAATCTTTTTTCGGTTATTGCTAGGTTAGAGATCGTTGAGTATCTTCTTGGGTTTGAAGGAATGTTTCATCATCATTTACAATTTATGACGGGAATATAGGCTGCCTGGATACCAATGACTCCCCTAAACTATGAACTCCCCTAAGAATTCCCGAACCCAGCGCGACGGATTGAGAAATATTTACTAAACTGAAGTATTAAACAATTTTATAACACCTTTGCTTCTTAGTTATATTATTTTTATATTAGTTGTTTCAATGAAACTCTCACATTAATTTAAATAAGAATGAAAAACTTAGAAATACAACACTCTGGTCTCTCTCTGGCTTAACTCAACGATTTGTCTTGTTACTAGAGAAAAGTATGGGAATCAAACCCAAAAATGTCATGTTTATAGATAGATGCAGTGCGCCAAGGAAACCTCAAAAAATGTTTAAACTACTTAGTAAATAGCATTTTCTTTTGGCAAATGATCGTTCTTAGCATCTCTGTAGAGAAATTCTTATAGAAATTATTTTTTAATACTGATTATAAGAAGATAACCTCGACAAGAACATCTTACTTAATTGGCTAGAGCCCTGGACGGTTTGGAGGCAGAGGGTTCGATTTCTACTAGGCTAAAAAAGTACATTACTACCAAAATATTTTTCTTTCCTTAGTACATATCTGATTAATATTGAAAATAAACTGAAATATTATTAAGATATAATAAATCTGCCTTTTTTAGTTTTAAATAATTTACATATTGAAATTTGAATGTACGACCATCACATATCTAATTGTGCCAAAACGACGTAATATCACACTACTACGCATTTTACAGAAGCTTAGAAAATATCATTAAAAACATCATTAATTACTAACCAAATTTTTAAATACATTTTGTTAAGCTTTACATGAATCCGCAAGCAGGACACACAGAGTAAATATAATATTATAAGAAACTCTGTCTGGCCTCATTTTTAAGAAATTGCGAGTTAAGTGGCGGAATGCAACGTTGCACTTTATCTGTTGCGAATAAGGATAGAGAAATGAAAATAACCTATTCCCAAAAGAAGAAATCGAACCCACAGCCATCGCGTTACAGTCCGATGCTGCGACACTACGCCCCCTTTACATACTCGCAGCTACATAAAAACTTTTAATTTATTTTATATTGGAAATATTCATCGGCGGCATAATTTTCTTGAAAAATTTTACGACAATTTTATACCTTTCATAAATCATGCAGTAATATCATTAGGTAAAGCGATTTTTAAGGCCAATATAAATCTTGTAAAGCTATCAAAATATACGCTACACTAATTTGATGTATCGTGTAGTACGGTGGAGGTAACATCAGACTGTGACGGCTATGGGCTCGATTCTCACTCGTAGGAATTAATAATTTTCATATCGTCACTCTGGTAAGAACTCGTTTCTATGTCTCGAAAGTTTGGCGGAAAGTAGGGAACGGGGTGTGTTCTCTGTCTATCTCGACATCTTAGCTTGAACGGTAACAAAACAAGATGCGCCACACTGCAACCCATACTAGGTTGCTTCTGTTTATCCTCCTACACTGACTTTGACTTTGACTTTGAATGAATTTCCTACAAAACGTTACTATTATAACACTATAGAAAATTTATTAAAACACGTTCATCTTGAATTAAAATTGCAAAACGAAGTGAATTTGAAACGGAAAACTACTTTGAAATTCAATAACAGGAAGCTGGTGCAAAGTTTGACGTTTCCGGCCGCGGCCGGATGTAGGTGACATCGCGTCGCCATCTTACATCCGGTATGCAATGAAGATATGTGAAAAATCTAACTTGCATTTGAAATACGCTTCGATATACGTTAGGTTATTTTATTCAAATTCAAAGTTCAAATTTGGTAAAACGAAGAATGACTGAGCTCCGAAACTCAACACGGAGTATGTCAAATTCAGGCAGAAAGCAGAGAACTAGCGACGTTACATTTCGCCACTCAACACACAATGTTTCAAAAATTGGGCGGTGCATGAAGAACGGAGTGTCTTAACACTTAGATTTTGCCTATCCCGCTATATGCAGATACAGCGGGAACTTAATAATATAAGCAAATTTGCTAAATTTCATACATATTTAAGTACCTACAGGCAAGTATAAACAAGAGTTACACAAGCGTGAAACGAACCAGTGACCCATTTATCAAATAATAATGTAATCAACGCGTACTATCATTTTATCTCTGCAATGATTTTGGATGCTGCGAAGTTTAATTTGTTTGGGGTTTCTGCTTTTATATAATATATATTTGTGTTACTTATTCATGTTTTGTAGTGTTGAATGGAGACGAATAAAAAGTTGACCTAAATTTTTTCCCGCTTCACGTTTTATCCCGCATTTCGCAAGGTAAGTAAAGAGAACCTAATATTAAGGTTCCCAATTTGTGCCCCAAGTTGTGTTCACTCCGCCGAACGGGAATCAAACTCACAATGTCGCGTTTACTTAATGCTAACGATACGCCGCGCTTTGCTTCATTACTAGAAAATGATTAAATATTTCATTTCTCCGGATGGGAATCGTACCCACAACCTTTGCGTTTACAGTCGCACGCTTGTACCCCCGTGCCACGACTGGCCTCACATTGTCTACCTAGTACTCGTATAAAACACGAGAAGCAACAAAAACACCGATTGTACTGGAATTGGCCAAAAACAATAGCCCAACTGTCTACAAACAAAATGGGCATGAACAAACAAATTTAACATATTCGGTGCGAATTCTATTCTATTCAAGAGTTTCTCTTTATTAAATGTAGTGAGATAGCAGAATTTATAGTAAAAGCTAAGTTAAAGCTTCTCTTCTGAAGAGAACTTCGCTTCTGAATATGTTTATTTATTCACTCTCGCAGTGATAGCCTTAAGTTTTTTCCCATGTAAAAGGATAGGCAGAGGTGGTGCTAGGACACTACCATTTCCCACTCACCGCCCAGTCCGCGGCAGTGTGATGCGGCGGAACTCAACACCGCGCTTTTTTTTACCGTAGCGTGAAATGAAAGTAATTTAAATATAAACATTCCCTCATGTGGGAATCGAACCCACAGCTGTCGCAACGTAGTCAGATAATGTATTACTACGCCTGTTGTACTAGGTAAGAATTTTTACATTCAATTTAACACAAAAGCTAAAAAATGTCCAATTGAATTTGCATGTTACTAATATTTAGCGAATTTCCTTAAAAATTGCAACACTTTTAACCTTTTCAAAACATAATGGCGGTTATTACAGCTCTTCAAGTACAAATTTTCCCCTAAAATTATGCTATTAATATCTAATTATCCTACTTCAAAGTACGTGAAACAATTAGACCCGGGAAATTTGTAGTTTCCATTTAAAATATGTGCCCTTTTTTCCATCTAATTGTTTCTTCTTCACGCTGTATCCCAGGGTAAACAGAGATAATAATTGTTAAGAGTGTTAAGACACTCTGTTCTCCACATTTTTATCAATTTATTTAATTATATAACGTGTTAAGTGACATAATTTAAAGGCGCGCTTTATGCTGCTGCTGCTGCCGCTGTATTTTCTTATTTTGCAAATTACGATGTGGACACAGAAAAATAATGACATAACTCTCTTTATCTAACTTGTGAACTATATTTCGTAATTTAGGTGAAGTAAATCTAAGACTGTAAACTCGACCGTTGTGGGGTCAATTCCTAATCGTGGGATTACTCCCAAATGCACAACGTTGAGTTTTGCCACTACGAAATATCCCGAAATTTTGCGGAAAGTTGGTAACAGAGTGTTTTAACACTAAGTTTTCTCTATCTGTACGTGTTCGGGAAAGGGAAAAAGCTATAAAAGAGAAAAATCTTTACTATTTAACCGAGTTGGATTTTAATTCACTTCCATAGTGAGCTTACTGCTCTAACATAAATAATAATATGTATGATAATGCTTCAATTAATCTGTTGGTTTCCCTACCGACTTGTGGTGAAAGTTTCTACGCCAGTACTGAAACTAAAATAACTTGGCCTCATATTGGAGTCAATTACATAATAAATCTTATCTTACTGAAATTAACCGTTTCTCATGTATATATAATATACAAAGATTTTATCTTTATAAATTAAAGACATTTTTTAATTGCTCATAAGCTGTGGTAAGGCAAACCACAGCGTTGAGTTCCGCCACTCAATACGCAATGTCTCAAAAATTGTACATCTATTCTGCTTTATGGGAAAAAGCGTGAAGTTGCTTTTAATTTTTACAAATCTTGTATGTAATCCCATCTTTATACGAGTACTGTAATCCCACACAGCCAATAAAGTCATCGACAATTTTGTACGTGACTAAAAATGCATTTCCCTTTCAATAAATCTAAAGATCGGGACTTACTTTAGTGATGGTAATACGATGATTGTCGATACTTTTGGTTATTGCATAATTTGTGAATTATAAACGTGTTTAATAAGTTTTTATTCGTGAGGGTTTAGATTTCTTTAAAAGACTTTGAGGGAATAAATTGTTTTCATTTTCACGCTGTGGTAATAAAAGAAAGCACGGCGTTGAATTCTGTCACTCAAAATACAATTTCTCGGAAATTGAGCAGAGGGTAGAAACGGAGTATCTCTATATTATTATCTTTCCACTAACTGAACCTGCTGAACATTTTAGCTTCACGCATCATCCCTCATCTATATAAAATGTATATTGAATAAAAAGGTATTTATTAGGTAAAATTTATAAATTTTATCTAAATCGATGAATCCACATCACTACGTCCTCGCTCCTCTATACGGGCATTGTGTACGACAGATTTCTTACACCGCTGCAAATACCAGCGAATTTGTATGAAAAATATTTGTATTGGCATTTTTTGTGAAATGTTAATGCTTTTAGTATTTTTCAATTTCTGTGTTTGTAAAGGTTGTAATGTTGAGATTATAATAAATTTGAAATCCATTTACAATATAAAATTACCCCAATTTTTATATTGTTGTCACCTGGAAATCTTCATAAGAAAATATATTAAAAAAAAATCATATAAAGTATGCCTACGTATTATGTTATTTGATTACATATGGGCTTCAAAATAAAGCCCAAGTAGAAAAATAAAAAAATGCAAAACAGTCCAATTTTGGAGACGCCTTCGTCCACCAGAGCAGGGAAATGAAAATAATTTAAATTTAATCGTTCGAGACGCTGTTCTACTATGCCTAGATAATCTCATCGAAATTGACATAGAAATATATAGAAATTATTTTATTTTTCTCGGAATTTTACTTGAAATTATCTAAATATTGGAGAAACGGGAAAATTATTTATTAAAATATTTTTACTTCCATTACCTAAAGTTAATTACACCGTCGTATTTACTCAAAGCCTATAAAGGAATTGTAAATTATTATAATTTCATTTAAATTTCAACATCGAAACTTAATTAACCTCTTTTTTCTTTTTCCTTTTTCATCTTCCGAAAGTTTGAAAAGAAAAAAAATCTTTCCTTTTTTAAAATCACGCTACATACCGCAAATATCAGCGTCAGTAGAGGGAATGTAGTGCTAGACACTGTCCCTCCACTTTCGCTGAATCTTCGAGACATGGCGTGTTGATGGCGCATGGGTAGAACTCAACGTTACATTTTATCTTCTTATTAGTACAAGCTCGGGTTGTCATTATATATCACTCTGTTCTATTTTATTACCTGATATGGATAAATTTTGCTATCAAATTATCAGCTTCACGTGGCATCAGTCTTCAGCAAGTTAGGCAGAGGGAACATAGTGTTAAGACACTCCGTTCCCCACTTTCCGCCGAATTCTGTAGGCATTGCGTGTTGAGTGGCGGAACTCAACGCTGCTTGCTATGAAATTAAAATGAATATTACGTAATATAATTTTTTTTAGTCTATTTTATATAATTTCATTTAGTATATTTTCATTTTCTCGTCCTGGTAACGAGGTTAAGGTCGGCGTTTTTTTTCGAACTTGAGGTAAATGAGGCTCTTGATTCGAACCTCGGCTTGCGGCCGTCGAGAGGACTGGATTTGTAATAACAATTTTATTTGAACTAAATACTAACGTTCAACAAGGGCCGCGGTGAATTTCGCCACTTAACACGTAATGCCTCAAGAAATCGACGGAAAGTGGGGAACGGAAATGTCTTAATAGGAACGAATTCTCTCTTAACAAGGTTCCTTATACCTTGCCTGCTATGAGCGGGATAGTGATAGGATAGTGTGTCAAAAAAAATATATTTCTTGTTATCAATTTCATATATAATATCTCAGGCTACATAGTCACATCGTCGTATAAGCCTGTGCGATATTTGTTGTAAGTGCATCGCTGCTTGAAACTAACTGGACGAATTTATCATATACTATTCCTATTAGTGTCAATTGAATTTCAGATTTATTAATGTGTGGTAATAGACGGAACACAACGCTGTATTTTATCTTGCTGGAGTGAAGAAATTAAAATAATAGATTCTCCTGAGAGAGTATCGAACCCACTATCATCACGTCTACGGCTAGAGTCATTGAGCCATGACTTAATAATAATGATGTTTTTGTTTTTAATTTTAAAAGAGAGTATAATATGTAGCTTATTCCAATTCTCCGAATGACAACTCCTTGACTAGACGTGAAAAAGGAAAATAAAAATTATATTTAATACACTGTCACAGCTTTCATAATAAAGGGATAAGGATTCGTTAAAAGCGTCGTTAGAATCCTCGCTGTTATTTATGGAAACCAGTCTTCGGTACGTTTTGATCGTTTACTCTTTGCGGTATGTTTAGAATTTTAAAATTTAAAATTGTATATTTCAATAGGACTTACATTTTTCTTTCTTACAAATAAATGTTGAAATTCAAGATAATGGTAAAGTGTTTATAGTGACAATTGAAAGTAGGCCAAAAAAATTTTCTTCGACTTCATTTGATTAACCATCTTAGTGGGGCCAGTCGTGGCGCACGGGCACATAGTGTGATTAAACACGCGACTGGTTGTGGGTTCGATCCCCACTTAAGGTAATTAAATATTTTTTTACATTTATATTTTCATTTCTTCGCTCGAAAAGCCCGTGTCGAGTCAAAGGTTTCGCCAATGCCTCCAGAATTCTGGGGAAAGTGGAAAACGGAGTGTGTTAACACTAGGTTCTCTCGGCCTAGCCTGCTGTGTGCAGTGTGAAGCTGATTTTTTTTTTACTTATATATAATAACAACCGCGTCTATAGTCAGACGCTGATATAAATAAATCCTTAAACGTAAACACTTAGTATTCTATATAATTAAGACACGATACGTTACGTTATACGTCAACGTGACGACAAAAATGACTTATATATTTTTTATTTTATCGCGTCGTATACGTCGTATTTTGTAAAGGAGTTTCAGTAACGAGATGCCTACACAACTCGAATGCAGCATAATTATGTCTAAGTATTGCCTTTGTAATACTCAGACTTTGCGATACAGAATATAATTTAAAAAAGTAGCCCCTACGGTTTATTGTAGTTGTTTAACCAACTTTATATTTAGTGGTCATGGGTTTGAATTAAAAATTATATATATAAAAGGTGGAGGGGAAAGTGGAGTGATTGGTCACATGTTAAATTTGTTGTTTAATAAATCTGTCTCATATTTTGATGTGTTTCTGTTTATATTTTTAGTAGTAGTTGTGAAGCTAATAAATTAAATATTTAATCAATAAAGAATAAGTATTAAAAATAAATTTATAATGTCACATTAACAAAGTTCAATAACTTTAAAAGAACATGGGAACGTAATGCACGCCTAAACACTCTATTCCCCATTTTCCCCTGAATTTTTAAGGTTACTGGTGGCGAATAGGTGGAAGTTAACACCCCGCTTTGTCTCGTTACGTAACTAAATGGTAATATTAAATATTGTATTTCCCCGAGTGGTGATCGAACCCTAAATCGTCGCGCTTACAGTCGCACGTTACTTGTATTATAAATATATTCATTTCGTGAGTAGTATATACGCAAAATCACGAAGTACAGTTAACATTCTCCAAACTATGGAATAGGGTATGGACAGCATTTTCTTTTTTAACAAACTCTTGAAGCTTAGATTCAAATAAAAATAGAATTCAATTCATTTTTGTAGATCAAAAACTCGATTCGTCTAGACATCTCGAAAATGTTAGTGAAAAGCCGAATGTCCATACAAAATGGTAAAAAATCCTAAAATCGTGTCGTTCACGTTCCGTTGCAAATATCACTAATGGGATACCTATTTCACTGCAGTATAATTATGTATATTTCTTTGTCGTAGAGCCTGCGACAGAAAAAACAAGCTAAGACGTTTTTAACAAGATGAAAGGACACCTTCAATTAAATTTCTTAGGACTTTTGTGTAGAATCTTGAATAATGGGTTTTAAAAGTCTTTTATTTTTAGTTTCAAGCTGTATCCTGCCTGTAGCAGAAAATTAGACGGAAAATGGTGAATAAAGTGTCTTAGTAGCAGCAGGCTGTACAGAGTGAGGCTAATAAAGTGAAATTTAAAACATCCCTCAAGAAACTAAAATAATAATTAATAAATAATTAAAAAACGCCACAAAAAGATCTGTAAAATAAACGACCAACTATAAAAGAATTGATAATCTTCTAACTACTACACATATTTTTTGAATCATGGCTAAGAAAACTATTGATTAAATCACCTTTCAAACAAAAAAACTAAATCAGAATCGGTTTAGCTTCACACTGTATCCGGCATTTCGAATTCTCGAGGCATTGCGTATCAGCAGATACTGACATATATGTATATTCTAAAAGCTCAGATAATAGATTAAAGAATGTAACATTCGAGGCGCTATCTTGCAGCTTGCCAAATCGAAACATTGCAGGTCATTCAATATCGGATACAAAATTGATTTATAATGTGTCATATAAACGATAGCTTATAGTGAGATACTTGTTGCGATGAATGGTTTTGTCTGATTCTACTTTTTTGTAGCTTCACGCTGTATCCCGCATATAGCGGGGTAAGCAGAGGCAGCCTAATTTTAAGACACCTCATTCCACACGCATCGCCCGATGTTCGTAATCAACGCCGTGTTTCGTTACCAGAGCAAGGAAATGCAATTAATGAAGTGCACCAAACGGAATCGAAACCAGAACCATCGCGATTATAGACAGATGACCTCTAAATTTATACATTTGTAGGGGGTTGCACAACAATTATTTAAAAGAAATATTTACGAGTATAATATTAATATACGCAAACATACATACATATACGTGCATGCGATACTTGCTGGCGTCATTCCAGGGGATGCAGTGAGATATTTTTCTACGTGTATCGCCCGACACATAATCACTGAAATGGCTGAATATTTATCTTTGTTCTGTTCTTGGCTGGAGATGCATTTAATTTTTGTTTTGCTATTTCCCACTAACATATATTTTATATTTGTTTATATTTTATCTTACAACTTTGCTTGCGTGGACTTTGAGGCGTTAATTTTAAAAATGGATTCTTTCCGGTTTTCGTAGAAATTTCAAGAAATATTCTCTTAGTACTCTCATTCATTCAACCTCGTAATCTTCAAACTTCAACCTCGTCCAGTCCAGCAATTTCGTTTGTGCAGTCTGTTCGTCAGTTACTCAGTAATGACTGACAGAGTGCGTCAACGTAATCGACTCCGTAATCAAGCTTTATGTATTCGATTTAAGGTTAGAAACATTTGGACACATATTCAGGAGAGCAAAGTTTATATATTTTTTTTAAAGAAAGCGAATAAAATAGTACTTATGTTATAAATAAGTTGTTTCTACTTGAAATATCAAATAATTAGTAACAATATTACTTTTAAGTAACTGAAATATCTCATGTCTGATAATTACATTTTTATTCATCACTCTGTTACCAAAGTTTCTTTTTCATCACGAAATTTCTTTGTAATAAAAATAAAAGTACCTATACAAAATTACGTGGACTTAAAAAATACATGTTTTGGTTGAACACAAACTGCCGTCGGCCAAATAAAAGGTTTTTAAAGGCCAATCTAGTTTCTACAGTGTTTTGACTGAGAATATTATTGTTAAATTAGTCTAATGTATTCTTTATGAAAAGCATTAAAAAGATGACTAAAAATAAACGGAATTTAAGTTAATTTTATAAAAGTTCTCTGAACATTCGTTTTCTTTTTTTTTCAAGAAAATGCTTTATTGTCTCTGGTTGGTCTGTTATATGAGTAGTTAGTACCTACTCCTCTCCTACTACTTTAGTTAGTAGTTTTAATTGTTCAATTAGAAGTTATGGGTACTAACTAAGCTAAGTTATATTTGAAATCGAGATAATTTAAAATTTTTCGTTCATTTAAAAAATACACAAAAGTAAAGTACAGTTTTGTTAGCCTTAATTTAGGAATTTTAAAAAGGAACTTAGTGTTACAATATTCCGTTGTCCATTTTACGCTCAATTTTCGAGATATTTATTGTCGAGTGGCAGAATCTCAATAATTGATCGTGAAGTAAAAGGGAAGAGTCTTAACACTAGATTCCTTCAATCTCTTTTAAAAAGCGGAAAAAAGATTTTTTTATAGTGTTATATTTTTTATAAAGTGTAGTTTTCTATTTATTTACTTGGCGTTGGCGTTTATCCAGATTTGCGATAGTATATTTGTCTAAGATTTTTTTACATTTTAAACAAACATTATGCTTTTTACGTTACTGGAGGCCGATTTTCCAAGCAATTTGGGTGCGCTTCAACTTTTCTTGGTTGCTTAATTAGCGTTTTAATATCTAGGTTTTAGATCTGAATATTTAAGATGTTCTTGGTACTGCAATGTAACTGGGTAGGCAGATTGTTGTATTGGAGATTACTGGTTCAAACCTCGCTCTCACTCTATACTTTGAAAACTATTCAGTTTTATGTTTTTCCCCTAATCACACGTTTTTACTTATAAAGAAATGTTTCCACAAAAATATTACTTCATAAATCAATTTTTCATAAATCAAATTTTTCAAAATTCTTATTATGTATCTTTTTAATCAATTCCAAGTAACCTGACGCCACATTATTTTCAATATTTTTTTTCTACTGAGTGTAATTTGAACTCGTGGCTATCACCTACGTTCATACCCAACCCAAAATTCGAAAGAAAAAAGCTATTCAAACTTAAATTTGAATTTGTTAATATAAAATATATAACTAAGGAAGCTGCAAGAGTATTTTGTAAGACAAATGGCTCGCTCGGAAAGTAGAATAGTGGCGTCTCACGAATACCTACTGTAATGGGTTTATAATTAAATGATTTATTCGAATTAAAGTTGGGATCATTGTGGGTTCGAATATAGTGTGGGGAAATCTATATATATAAAAGGACTTGTCCTCACTGACTGAGGTAAGACGCACGCACAGCCGTAACCGCTGTGCGTAGAAACGTGACATTTGGACAGATGTTTACTTTCGTAATCTGGACATCCACTAAGAAGGGATTTTGAAAAATTTTAACCCTAAAGGGGTAATATAGGGGTTGAAAGTTTGTATGAAAAAAAATTAAATCGGCACCGATTTTAAAAGTATTTAATTGAACACCTGTTTCATGATTTTCTAGAATTCTCTCCATAAGAGTGTAAATAAGGAATGGAAAGTTTGTATGGAAAAATCTTTAAATCGCACCAATTTTTATAAAATTTGAAATTTAGACTCTTAAAAATATTTCATTGAAAACATGTTTCGTGGTTTGTTAGAATTCACCCCTAATTAAGCAAGCGAAGCTGCGCGCGTCCTCTAGTATATATATATAAAATTTCACTGTTACTAACTAAGGAGTCGTAATTATTTGGAGTAGAACGCTGAAATTTAACATGAAGAAAGTACCTCACTTAATGTAAAAGATTGAACACAGAACTCAAGTAGACTCAATAGTAACCCCACTGTACTATAGGTACTTTAAATTCTTAAAATATATGTCAGTTTAAAGTTTTAATGGAAGATATAATTTCTCATTCGAAATAGCACAAAGAAGTATTAATCACGGAGACAAGATAAATGGTAATGTTTGATATTGTACTCCGACAGAACTAATATTGTTTTATGTATGTATACACGAGTCGTAGCCCACAATTTTATTTGCGTGGACTATAAAATGTAAAGTCTAGTTTATTCTCGTTTTCGTAGGTCTTTTGGCAAAATTTCAGTGTTCTACGCCGCATAGTTCTGGCTGTGCGTCAGTCAGTCATAACGGAAGAAATTTATATTTATTTAGAAAACATTGATTATAGCGGGATTTGAACCCGCGCTTCTTGGAAACCGTCCAAGCGCTCTGACCACTAAGCCATACGTTCTCATCAAGTATGCATACGCCGAAATTCTTTTACTGTTGTTCCAACTTATTTATGTTGTTAGCATTTCTGTAGGGAGATTTTTACAAATTTGCGCTACTCGAAGATAATTACTTAGAATTATCATTTAGCAAGAGAGAATGCTATTTATTAAATAAATATTTTAAATGAATTTAAAGCCTTGTTCTAAACTTAGGATAGAAAAATATATATATTCAGAAAATGTATTGAACGTAACGCGTAACGCGGGGCTCAATCCTGTGCTTCATCCCCCGCGCGGTGTCTATTTCCGCCATTCAACAAGCGAAGCGAAAAATTAGGTGGAGAGTGATAACTGGAGTGTTCTAACACTAAACTCCTATCGTGCTATATCAATAAAGATGGCCAATTTTTCACTGAAATACTTAAAGAAGTCGCTAAGTCTTAAGAAAAGACCATTATTTTTCCGCTATCGTTAAATCCCTTAAAGCAAAATTCATTGCCCGAGAAAAATACGTTTTCTCCATTAAATTGTCATTTTTTAAAACCGACAAATGTAACCGTTTCAGGAGAGAATGGCTGAAGTTTAGATATCTTAACGAAAATGTAAAGACTACTTTATTTTTTAAAAAATTATAATTTTTTGTTGGTCTGTTGGTCCTAGAAAAATTCGTACCCACGAACCTTATTATTATTAACACCAACTAAAACTATCCCTAGCTAGTTTTAGTCAGGGATGGCTTTCAATTTAGTTTCTAAATCGTGGCGTAATGAGCCAGCGTCTTACACGATGGTTGTGGGTTCGATCTTACTCAGGGAATGATTGTATTTAATTATTTTCATTTCTCCGCTCTGGTACACAAAGTACGGCGTTGAGTCCCATCATTCAACACACAATGTTTGGAAAATTCCTCAAATTTAAATCCATTTCGCTACCTTGTAGTCGGGGTACCTACAGCATGTAAAAATATAATACTAATACATAATCTTTCCGGCCATCACAACATGTAAAAAACACTCCAAAGTTCCTCCCGATATCATCCAAACCATATAATTTACTGAGTTAAGTACAGTAATTTACAGAAATTCACACAAAAACCTTTTTTCGTAAATGTAAGGTGCTGCGGAGAGCACATTTGCGGTGTAATCGACACAATATCTGAGTTTAAGTGACGTACAATTTATGTACTGAAGAGATAGCGGTTCTGTATTTTTTGAAGGAAATTGCGATTTTTTATTTGAAGCGTGTATCCCGCATATATCAGGTTTCCGAATCTTCGGGATGTTGCGTGATAAGTGGCGCGCTGTTTTCATACTAGAGGAGCAAGCAAATGAAAATAATTCATTACTCCGAGTGGAAATCCAATTCAAAACCGTTACGTTTACCGTCAGACGCTGTGCTACTAGACCACTACGACCTCAATATTTAAGGTTTTTTAGCAAGATTATCTGTGTTTTAAATTTTTTTTATGTAAAACAACCTCGCACTGGCAACGAGGTGAAGTGCGGCGTTGAAATTCGCCACCCAACAAGCAATGCCTCGGGAATTCGGCGGAAATTGTAGAACAGAATTATCTTAATGGCAACGAAGTATTTTAACACCCTCTGCCTTACCCTGCTATGTGTGGTATACAGAGTGAAGCTAAAAAAAATGTAAACACGACAGTGGAGAACGCAGTGCTTTGGTACTAGGATCTCTTTGGCTTTACTATTTCGTCTTTTTTTTTTTTTTTTTTTTTTTTCGTCTTTTTTTTGGCTTTACTATTTAGTCCTTTTATGTTTTACGGTCAAACGTTTAAACGAAAGTGTAAGAAAAATATATAAATTAATTTGTGAAATTTCAAAAACCTTGTGATACTACTAAAAACATCTTTAAAAATCTATAAGTATATACATATAGGTATACTATACTTTTTGTCTCTCCCGAGCATAAGCTTAACAGGCTCGCAGTCTAAGCCTATGCTATATGCAGGATAAAAATTTTGATGTGGGCATAAAAAATCTGTACCTGGGATATGCGTAAAGCTAAGAAAATTATAAAATGTCAATATTTTATATTCCTTCATATATTGTACCATTTATTTCGGACGGTCATTGTGCGGGTCAGCGCGTAATGTCACGTGAAATGAGACGTCCCTTTCGATGCTAGTGATGTGCCAAGTTTTATTATGTAATAATACTTTATTTTCAAATAAAAAAAAATAAAATAATTATTTTCAGAGTTCTATTTTTTAATATATGATAAATATTTGCAAATCAATAGGTTGAAAGGATCTAGTAAAAAAGTAGAATGAATTGCCGTGTATGAAATAAATTTAAAACATTTCTCTGAATGCCTAAATACATCATCATACGCAAATATTATCCAATTCATCCAAACAGTTGGACAATTCTAACGACATTACATTTATAAACGTCTTACTAATAACCCTCTTTTTTGAAATCGGATAACTATGCATTTCTCCTATTAAGAATCGACCCCATACTCATCAAAATGCAACGAATGATACATCTAAAGTGAAGTTAAAACATCCTATAATAATGAACTTGATAAATGTACGAGACAGATGTGCAAGATGCATTTACATTTTGAATTTCAACTGTCATAACTATTATGAATAATAATCTTCACCTGTTTTCTTTAGTTACAATATTTTAGACGTTTAGATTTATGGTGTTTATTCTATTTTGTCGTATAATTGATGTGAAAAGGGTATGGATAGGGACGGTTGGGTTTTGGGTGGAGGAATACAACGTCGCATTGTATTTTTTTACCACAGTGAGGAAATAAAGATAATATAATCGGCTGGGAATCGAACCCACCACTGTCGCGTTTACAATCAGACACTGTGCCACGGCACCATGACGGCCCCTTGGCATAATTTCTGTTTGTTAAAACTCCACTTCACTCTCAAATTCAAAATTGCGAGTTGAATGGAACTCAACGTCAACAAAATTGACTTTTTAAAAAGAATTTTTCTATTTAACTAAACTGATATACACATCGAAACGGAGCCATCCCTATATAACAATGGCCAGTTTCAAATTTCAACCACGTCATTGAATGTTCAAAAATGCCTCCTTACGTGTATGAATGGAGAAAATTAGATCTTATTTAAAGTAAAATAGAATCTATTTTAGTTTAGCACTTTTATATTTTGTCTATTAAAAATTTTAAATAACCCTTCCTTAGGAGTCGGGGAAAAGCCTGTATGCTTATTTTGTTATGTAAGACGAATCTTGCCATTGTAATGTTTGACTGATTCCTAAAAACGAAGGTATATGCGATATTCTCAATATAGGATATTTTAATATGATGATATATTTTTATTTAGCCTTCCAAGCTGTAAGCAAAATATCGTATGGGTAGGTATGTTTCTCCAAAAAATTATGATTGTATGGAGCGGATGATCCTTTTTGATTTAAGTATTGTACATTAGCAAACATTTTAAGTTTTATTAAAATTAGTTCAGTAGTGTATGAGATATAACTAAGTATATTTTGGATCTAAGGACCTTGGCAATTGACAGATATATTTGTATAGGAAATAGGTTTACTTATTTTTAATTTTTATTACATCAATGCTTATTATATATTTACATATGTATTTAAATATTTTCTTCTGAACATTCAAATCGTATGGCCTTGAAATTATTTTCTTAATATCGTCTTTGGAAATTGTAAGAAGATTGGACACAAAGTGATTTTAGCTTCCAGCCATTCTCAGAGGAATGTAAAGTTTAAAAATACATAAAAATAATGATGATGAGAGTTGAAGCCGTTGTCGCGCAGTGGCACTGACTGCGTCTGACTGTACATTCAACGATTGTAGGATATTTTCTCGCTGTTATAGACAAAGTACGCGTACGCGTTGAGTTCCGCCATTCAACACACAATGTATATGACTATCTTGGCTGTGCCTACCTTGTTATTTACGGAATACTGCCTGAAGCTAAAAAAATGTAACATTACAATATTATCACCTAACGAAAAATGACTGAAACAAAAAATAATCATACGAATTTATAAACTCTGATATTTTCTTCTACTTTTCCAGAAATAACACAAAAAGAACAAAAAGACATTGATCAAGACAGCTTTTTTTAAATGAAAAGCTGATTTTAAAGGCATTCACGCCATCTTAAAAGAGGTAATTGGAATAGCAAAGATTTCCAGAACAATAGGCTATTGTATACGACCTACATACAAACCTAGGCCAGACCAGCATTGTCTTGCAGACATGTCATATATAACAGTTGGGTTAAAATACGTGAAACACCTGTGTTCAATTTAATATTCGCTTTTGTCTGTATATTTGGATAAATTTATATCGGGGTACAAGCACTTAAGACTTCAAAATTATTAAATCTTTGTAAAATTATTTTTCACTTTTTAATTCGTTGTTAGAAGTCGGTTTTTCTTTTTGTTAAAAATTTATTTATTACATATACACATATAATGAAACTCTAAATCACCGTCGTCTGTACATGGAATATACTAGTATATAAGAAAAGGATGTGTGAATCAAAACAAAAATATGCATATTAATATATTATTAGTGAAACGTAAATCCCTCATAAATATTTCCCTTTATCAAAAAACTGAAAAGAAAAATAAATCAAGTGGAAACGGTAAATTGAATTTACATCGGCCAGTCCGATACTGAATAATATATTGACATACTTTGATATCGTTCAAGACTTACGCTCGCTACGTCGCTCTTGCTGTGGGAATCAGAAAACATATCTTTACAACTAGCTTTATTATAAACTGACAACAGGTCGACAACTGACCCAGCCAACACATCCAATTATTTAATTATTTATACAAAAACAAAATATACATTATTAAAAATAAATATCAAATTTATACATATTTAAAAAGGCTATATATAAGGTTTACTATACTATATACTTAATATAATATGTACTGTCAATTCAACCCGTCAGGCTGGCAAGTAATTACATATCCAGTAAAAATAAGTCACATCAGTGACACGGAGTCAAAAACTAGTAGTTAACGTGACATCCCTATTAAAGTAACCACTCCGCCTTGTCAGGGTGACAATGAAGGATATAAATAACTATTAAGATTTTGAGAATATTAGATGTTTATTATTTATTTTTAACCGACTTCTGTAAGAAAAGTTTTATGTTTTTCACGTACATAGCAGGATGGCTATAAACGTATACATGGATGCTGTAAACGTTACAATTGCGGGTTCAATTCCACCTCTTTTCTTTTTTCTGGTAAAATAACAGTACCTACGCGGCGTTGGTTTTCGTCACTCAACACGTAATGTCTCGAAAATGGGGCTGGAAATAAGTGACGGTATTATGCTAAATGCGGGATACAGAGTGAAGTAAAAATTATTTATAAATTCCACATCTAAGTTCTCAGCAAACCCTTTAATAAAAGACAATGCATTTACATATAAAATTATATTGTATTTGACTAGAAGGCACCACAGTACGATATACCAATCGTTTCCTCACAAATTAATGATAGGTTGGCCCACCTGGCTCCACCCTGTAATATAGTCATAATAGGGGCCTTTCAGTCTATTTGACGGCAATTATGCTATTTCAGTTGAGTGTGGTACAGCGAATACATTGTATAAATGCCGTGGGTTCTAATCTCAATTGAGTGAATTTGTTATTTTCATATTCTCGCTAACTGGTAACTAGGCATGTTCGCTCTGCTTAACCTGCTACGCGGGATAAGGCGTGAAACTAATCAAATAAATAAAGTGTAATCATTCCCCTGAGTGGGGACCTCAGGATCGAACCTACAGTCGTCGCGCTTGTAATCAGACGCTGCTCCACTACGCTAATGTTTATACAAAAATAGTGCCTTACACTGTATCCCACGCATACTTCAGATATTATATCAACAATAATTACAAATTTTTAAAACAAAATCAATTGCACTACATAGATTTTTTATAAAAATATAAAACATCCATAGCTATAAAGTATACGAAATATACAACCAGCTCATACAATACTGCTATAGTTGTACAACGGAAGCGGAAGTCCAGAACAACGCGCGCAATGGTCATGATGTATGCCGTTACAGACGATAACGCTAAAGTGATAGAATGAAGGAAGCGCACTGAATTTACTAAACGAGGCAACATATTTACATTTTTGTTTTGTATTTTTGTTGAAATAGTTCTGAGGCCCTTGTGGATTCAAATTCCATACAGGGTAGTACCAAAACTCTTGGGTACCGCTACTCAACTTACCTACCCTGCCTCCATTATAAACTAAAATAAATTTTGGTTAAGAATAGTTTATTCTAGAAGTTTATGAATGTGAAAATAATTATTTGCAAACAGCGAATGACACGTTAGCGTATTCAATCTGTTACTTTTCAACTTAACAGTTTTGTTACCCGACTGCGCGACGCAGAGAAGCGTAATGTGTTTATGTATTATTTTGATAACTGATAACTTCTAATATGATAGGTCTGGAATATATTATCTTAGTATTATTCAACACTAAGGAAAAAAAATAAGGAGAAAAACTGTAACGTAGCAGGACTTGGAGCATGCTTTCTTAAATATTAATATCTAAATAAGTAAATAATCTTTACGTTGTGAAAAACTTTAAGAAATCTCCCTGCTTAGATGCTAACTACAAAAATAAATTATAACAAGTGTTAACAAGTGTTAAGAGGCGGTTAACGTTTTTAAAATAAACACGATAAAAACACATTCCATCTATATGTTTCCGACGTACTCGGACAGAGGTTCCACGTAATTACAATAAGTGACCTGTATCACTCAACATCAACACTACACACTAGATACCTTCCAATCAGGGCTGCCGCCTACGAGCAACTGTTCCCGTTTGACACAATTTCACTGCTTTTAAAGTCTTTTTCACCTAAATCCACCCACTTTTACAGTTCAGTTCAGTTCAGCCCTTTATTTATGGCGCTTCGAGTGTGCCAGTTGAGCAATAATTACTTCGCCAATGTCACGTTGTATGGAGAAGACACAAAGGAGATTGTACGGTAAAAAAGAGATTATATTACACAATAGGAGAATGCATGTCAAAAAGAGGTCCAGTTAAAATACTGCCTTCACCTATAAAATAAGAAAAATAATAATATGCGAATATGCTAACACAAGCGTATAAGAATTTTAATTGAGCCCAGTAGCAACGGTTTAGAGGTGAGAGCGCTTCGAAACTATTTAAACAGGGTTCATGGTACATGGTTTTGAGTCCAGCTATAGTATTTTTTTATATAATCAATTTTATATATTAGTTTTTCTTGAGTATATAGGAATATGTGAAATGCACACAATGCCTGGAAACTTTCAAATGAAACGAAATTAGTGGCTACAGTGAAGAAACAACAAATCTTAAATATACGTAATATTTATTTCTATATATTTAGAATCACATTTATCCCAATGCAAAGGTAGCGGTACCAATTCCCAGTCGGGGGAACGAACTATTTTCGTTTACTCCCTCTAGTAACAAGGCAAATCTGGGCATTAAGCACTGCTACTCAACACGCAATATATTTTTATATATTTAATTAATTGAGCAAAAAAAAATCTGAAATTTTAACTTTTTAATATTATGCAGAACGCACTAACATAATTTAAACGACGATTTACACGAACTCGTTTGATAAATTTCAAATAATTAAAACAAAATCATTGATTATGCAAACAAATTCCAATCATTATGGAATAAAGCATTATTTTACAAAATATATTTAAATTTCTGTAGGTTGAAGCGAACAGCACCATTTGCTGGTTGATTGAACAGATTGAGAATTTTACTGAATTTGCATGTAAATGTGGATTTTGTTAAGTTATAGTTAAAATAATCTTATTTTAACGGTAAGATGAGCCCCAGAGGGGTGCGATTGATTGAATTACCCACGTTGAAGGGTAAATCTGAGATTAAAATTAAAGGGGTAGAATTATTAGAGTATTATAGTTAATAAAGTGTGTATGAAGGTTAAATGGAATTTTGAAGTGGTTATGTAGCTCTCCTGTCCTGTCCTGTTTTATGCTGAAATGTAGTAGATTATGTGAGACCCTCGTGGCGTGTATGTGGCGGTTGTGAGATGGATTTCCTCTGCCTACCCCGCTATTTGCGAGATACAGCGTGAAGAATGATAGGCAAAGAAAGATTTTGTGTGTTAGCACATAACCTATCTCCGTATTTTTTCACGAACCTTTAACGATTATAACAAAGAACCTTAATAAAGTTAAAGTTAACAGTTAACTCGAGTGAAATTCAACGCGAGTGAAATAAATCACTCGTTAAAGTCAAAACTTCCAGAAGAGTTAGATTAAAAACACTTTTTTTTGCGAAAATATTTTCACAAATTAAATTAATTTTTCTGACATGATTTGTGATGATAAGAATGTATACTTTGCTAAGACCGCCCGGTACAGTGGTTGGTGGTGCCGGTAAGACAAAATAATTATTAAAAGAGTAAATTTAACGTCACATAACGCATTTTTTCGCTTTTATTAAACACATTAGTATTAGAAAACTGAAAGTTTTGAAATCCACGGGCATTTTAAATTGAATTGAATCTTCTTTAAAAAAGTATCCGTTTTTAGCGTTTCCCTTTTCTCATTTCTCTTATTGTGTCGAGTGGCGGAACTCAGCCCCGCATCTTGCCTTGTTACCAACGCGAGGAAATGAAAGTATTAAGTTATTCATTCCCCCGAGTGGGAACGAACCCACCACCATCGCCTTTACAGTCACACGTTTATAACCTCGACGGCCTCTCGATTATACTCTTTAAGTTCTTTGTTAATTAATTTTCCACAAACATTATGTACGTATATTATGTATGAATAACAAACACAATGTTATAAGGGTTGCGTTGGTTCAACGGTTGATGGGTTTCTGGCCTTGAATTAAATAGTTTCAATATATTTAAGCCATTATCTAAACCCAGTCTATCTATCAGCTGTCCACAACAAGTGAAGCTAATACTATATTATAATGAGACAATCGTCTAACGCGGTTGTTGTGGGTTCTAATCAAGCTTGGGGGACATTTTGTATCTATGGATTAAAGGCAGTATGGTACCGTAGTTTCATATATAGCAAGGTAAACAGAGGGATTTAATGTTAAGACTCCACCTTCGCTTGCTGTCCAATTTTCTAGACATCAGCTTCTCAACTGTAAACGTGACAGTTTTTTTTAAATAAAGCTTTTATAAACTGTATACATTGTTTCATAGTCTCGCAAAAGCGCATAGCCTCGCGGCTTGAGGCATTTGGCTAACATTGGGAGCAAAAGCATCTTAACGGAGTCACTTAACACTTCCCTCTGCGTGCAAAGCTATGTGTGGGACATATTATCGTGAAGCTATGTTATTCTATATAGCGCTAAAGAAAACTATACTTCTATATATACTATAGTTAAAACAATCCTAATTCTTAGCAAATTAATCACATTAATTGCCTCGTTTCGCCTGACAAAGGGGTATATCGACCGCAAAATCTATTTAAGGGCTACTATACAACTATTAATTTCTCTATTAAAATATAGTGAGTTCCGCCACTGAACACAAAATGCTGCCAGAATGCGGAAGGTGTGGAGCGGCGTGTCTTAACACTACATTCTACCTACCCTACGGTGTGTGGGATACAAAGGTCCTGGATATAAGCGCGACGGTTGTTGTTTCGATTTCCGCTTTAGGGAATAAATTATTTCCCCACTCTGATAACAAGAGAAAGCGCAGATGTAGGTTCCGCGGCCACTCAACACGCAAGTTCCGAAAATAGAGTGGATAGTGGGGAACGGCTTTTTTTTCACACTAGTTTGTCTATGCATATCCATCTATACGTATCCCAGTCCAAAGCTAAAGCAAAAAGATTTTCTTCCGCTTTATTAAGAGAAATACGACGTTAAGTTCCGCTTACAAGAACATATTGCAAAGCAAAATATGAATTACATGATTTACTGTCTATTACCTGTCTATATACTGCGAAATACGGAATATTTATGTTAATATAAAAAGATCATTTAAAAATTTATCTATGTTAAGTTTTAAGCCACTCGACATACTAAAATCGGAAATAACGGAATTTGTATTCACGCTCTCTTAGTTAATGCGTTCAAGAGCTCTACTCAACCTATATATTTTACATTACCTTATTTTAACAGAGAAACAAGCAGATTATGATAAGATTTGGCATACCTATGCATTCTCTTAAACGAAAATGTTTAATGTTTTTTAAGCTAGCACAAACAACCAAACAACCAATGCTGAGAAATTCAAATATTTTAAATAAAATCATTCCTCCGACTGGGGATCGAACCCACATCAGACGCATTTCCGTCAAATGCTGTCCGACTGCGCCAAAACGGCCTCAATTATTTATCATTTTTCATTCCATTCACAGCGACAGTATCACTATGTTTCAATAAATAAATGGTATAAATGAAAATACATTGTCCCCACCTCCATACATACGTCATTGGGCAAATAATCTTGAGCCGAGTGTCTAAACAAAGTATCAAATAAAGTGTTATACGTAGAAAAACGTGACAAAAGGGAATTGCTGTGTATACAGCATGTTTTATTTTGTTTTATTGTGGTGAGTTGGTTTTTGGTGGAAAGTTTAAATGATGATGTCGACATGGAATTAGTAAGTGATGTTAAACATGATAATTATGAGTTCGAGCCTAAATGGAATCCATTTTTTCTCTCAGAAGGCAAAGCGCGGCGCTAATTTTCACCAATCAACACACAATAACCCGAAAATTCGGCAGAAAGTGGAGTGTCTTAACACTAGGGTCCCTCCGCCTCCTATATGCCGGACATAGCGTGAAGGGGATAAAAAGTCACTTATTTATAACATGACGTACTGAATGATGGACACCGATGCTGTTCTTTGCTTAACCGCATTGGAAAAACATTTCAATAACAGGCTTAATACGTCTTACACAACTATCATATTCAACCTCAAACTCTTCAAGTATTCTAAGAAAGCATCGATTATTTAATTACATTCATAACATAATCAATTTAAGAAACATCCTCTATAACGAAAATAGATAAAAAGAGACAATAAAATATAGTATATATAGTGAATCGCCTCAGGCGGTGCGGCAATATTGTAGACCAAGGCGGTATCTCTCCTCGCTTTGTACTGTATTGAAAGTGTTTTGTTATATATTTTATTTATGATGGAAAGTGTGATTGGTGGATTACGAAAGAGTATCAATGTATCTGTTGGTAATAGGTTCAATGTCAATTTTGGATTTTTTTTCAGCTTCACGCTTCATATCTATAGTTTCAGTTGCAGAGTAGCGAAAGGGAACTTGTCACTTGTGTCAAAATACTCCAGCTTGTGATTGTATACATAACATAACTACTTGTTGAAGCGGAACTTAACGCCGAGTTTTGTCTTACCAAAGCGGAATGAAAACAATTCATATCTTGGGAAAATTATTGTATGTAAATTTAATTTTGTTTATCTAATTTGATTAATCTATAAGAGGAACGAAACATGGAGAACGGACGAACGGATCTAAGTACTTGACAAATATATATAGGAAACAAAAAATCCATAAGTAATTTTTGTTTGTCGAATGATTTTTGTGAATTGAAATGATAAAGTTAATTGAAGAAACTTGATAACATTATTTATTACATTTTTTTTGTTTTCACGCTTCAGCTTACGAAATAGCCTTAATTAAATAACAATAAAAATAATAATCACGTCTTATTGAAATATTCTGAATTTTTAGGAAGTAAAGTAATCATTGTCATTTTTTACTCGCCGCTGTTCGCTGTTCATATTATTTTATACACTGAGAAATTTGCCCCGTCCCAATACACTCTATGAGTCAATTAGGTACTAAAAATAATAAATAAAACTTACTGTAAGTGTGAAAATCGGTAACTTGCACAGTATTGCAGTCTTCACCAACTTGCAGGTAGGTGATCTCGCATCGGAACACACCCTCGTCGTCGGGCTTCACGCTGGTGATGACCAGTTCAGCGTACGTTGCGTTCGGTTCATGAGATATTGATAACCTGCGGACAAATAAATACTATTTATTAACTATTCAGATTGATTTTATGTTATAGTTTTATAACTTCTAGTCGTCATCCGTATGTCCATTGTGACGACTTTAAGATCTATAACGAAAAATCTCGTTCTTTCTCGTTGGAAGGACGTTGGGCCGCACCAGTAAATACGACGGATGACACTACTGGTACTGGGTTTAAAAAATTTAAATTGAGAATATAATTGGGTTTGGAAGAGTAGGAGAACATTAAGAGAGTAACGGTTCTCAAAATTCTTACCGATGATTGTACCAAAATGGTGATTCGTGATGTTCATTGATTTGTGAGATCAACATAAGTCGTTGGTTCGAACGCACTACCGCAAGTTGTTCGACTCGTAGGCGGACACTACTACATACACTAGAGTTCCAGGACATGAATCACACACCTACATATACTTACACCGAATTATAGAACAACAGTAGAAGCCTTTACACATATATGTATGTCCAATATCATACGAGCATCGCTTATGCATCGCAAGCGCACGCGGGACAACGTCGATCGCGGTATAACAATAAAATGCCACAGCCATTCATCTAGTACTACTAGTAGTAGCGTAACCAAGCATCAGTCGGTTGTGACTCCAATATCAGTTATTAGTAAAACATAGGGTCAATGAACTCTGACAATCGAATGTATGATTAATAAATTGTTAAAGTCTATTATCTTTATAATATTTAATTAAATATATCGATACGTCGAACCTAGTGTTAAGACACTCCGTTCCCCACTTATTCTATTACTCATATAATGTTTATAAATTGTAAATACGTATTTTTCCCGACTGCTAAGGAAGGGTTATGACAATAATTTTTATATCATATTATAAACTAGCGACCCTCTTGCGGCTTCGCCCGCTTTAACTACTGGATTATTCATGTAATGTATGTTTGCAAAGCACTTAAGATAATTAAACCCTAATGCAACCCGCATTTTTGTAGTTTCAATAAGGAAATTCCAATTGTTTTACACAGCAAGGATTTTTTAGTAGGTACCGTAATTTTAAATCTGTGCTACTGATCTTTTCAAGTACTTATTAAAATATATTTAAATGACTATTTTTAGATAGTTAAATGACTATTTTTAAACGGAAGAAATTATAAACAAAGACCTACCTACTAATAACTACTACAAAAAATGTGAAACCAAATATATCGCGCTTAAATAATACATTCAACTCCAATTATCCAATAAGTGCAAACGCATCTAACTAAATCTTCGTTGCTATAGAGGCAGCCGGGTTTTTTTTTTCGAGCTTGTAGTTAATGCTGAAGGGGGTATTCTGTCCCTGATGAAAAGCAAGCACGACGTGGCTGCCTGTGAGGAAAATTAAATAGAATGCATGGGCCGGGAATCGAACCCGGGCCGCCCGCGTGGCAGGCGAGCATTCTACCACTGAACCACCGATGCGTGTAAGGCAGGCGGGCGCGGCGGACGCATGGCGAGTGGCGAGCCGTTTCGCAGCAAGGATTTTTTTGATATTGTAACAACTTCTAAAGTACTTATTAAAATGAAAAATAGTAAAAGATAGTTTTGGTCTACATTAAATGGCCAACGTAACTAATAAACTTATTTATATGCTGAGAGTAAGGGATAAGTGAAAATTGAGTAACATACAGCTGATGCGTCAACGGCGGGATGTGTCAACAATTAAATGCGTTTTTCTGTAAAACTATTCGCAATTTCGAAATAGTGTAAAAATCAAATTTTATCTTCGTTTAACGTATAAAATTAATAAAGTATTTAAAAGGATAAGGATTAATACCACCATGGAAAAGTATGACTCACAATAAAAAATATATTGAAATTATTATTTTTAGACAGAAAAATGATCACTACACGTTATTCTTAAAAGATACGAATATGCCGTCGCGGACTTTTTTGTAGATCTTATTAAGAAAAACAATACTCCAGTACATTATTTTCATGTAGTACTTACCATTAAAGCAGCGCATGCGCGAAAGTGTCTCAACGGGTAGGACTTTATACATATTTATCGTATTTATGTTAATTTACATAAGAATGTACAAACAAAAAACTATATATAAACCTTCTACAAAAAATACTCGACCTAATGGTGAAAACTACATCAAAATCCGTTGGGTGGTTTAGAAGAAGAAGAGTTAGAAACAACAGACAGACACGAAAAGCGACTTTGTTTTATAAGATATAGGATAGGATAGGATGATGCAATTACATCTATACATATTTATTTATACAGTAATATTGTTAATACTAAATTAACAAATATAATTTATCCTATATCTTATAAAACAAAGTCGCTTTTCGTGTCTGTCTGAACTTTCTAACTCTTCTTCTTCTAAACCACCCAACGGATTTTTATGCGGTTTTCACCATTAAGTCGAGTATTTCTCAGGGAAGGTTTATATATAGTTTATTATTTGTACATTCTTATGTAAATTAACATAAATACGATAAATGTGTCTAAACTCCTACCCGTTGAGACACTTTCGCGCATGCGCTGCTTTAATGGTAAGTACTACATGAAAATAATGTACTGGAGTATTGTTCCTCTTAATAAGATCTACAAAAAAGTCAGCGAAGGCATATTCATATCTTTTAAGAATAACGTGTAGTGATCATATTTCTGTCTAAAAATAGTAATTTCAATATATTTTTTATTGTGAGGGATATTTTTCCATAATGGTATTATTCCTTATCCTTTAAAATACTTTATTAATTTTCTACGTTAAACGAAGATAAAATTTGCTGTTTACACTATTTCGAAATTGCGAATAGTTTTAGAGAAAAACGCATTTAATTATTGACACATCACGCCGTTGACTCATCAGCTGTGCCGACTCAAGTTTTACTTATCCCTTACTCTCAGCATATAAATAAGTATATTAGTTACGTTGGCCATTTAATGTAGATCAAAACTGTCTTTTACTGTTTTTTCATTTTAATAAGTACTTTAGAAGTTGTTACAATATCAAAACATCCTTGCTGCGAAACGCGCCCCGCGACGTTTTGCTTATACAAGCGCGTCATGAGCAGTCATCGGTTGTTCAGTGATAGAATGTTCGCCTGCCACGCGGGCGGCCCGGGTTCACTTCCCGGCCAATGCATTCTATTTAATTTTCCTCACAGGCAGCCACGTAGTGCTTGCTTTTCATCAGGGACAGAATACCCTCTTCAGTATTAACCACAAGCTCGAAAAAAAAACCCGCCCGCTATAGAGGCATAGCAACGAAGATTTAGATGCGTTTGCACGTATTGGATAATTGGAGTTGAATGTATTATTTCAGCGCGATATATTTGGTTTCATATTTTTTATAGTAGTTATTAGTTGGTAGGCTTTTGTTTATAATTTCTTTCGTTTAAAAATAGTCATTTAAATATATTTTAATAACTACTTGAAAAGATTAGTAGCACAGATTTAAAATTACGGTATCTACTAAAAAATCCTTGCTGTGTAAAACAATTGGAAAATCCTTATTGACACTACGAAAATGCGGGTTGCATTAAGGTTTAATTAATTTTCACATTATCTTAAGTGCAAACATACATTATATGAATAATCCAGTAGTTAAAGCGGGCGAAGCCGCAAGGGGGTCGCTAGTATAGCTATATACCAATAGCTTTAATTTCACGATTCATACATACGCATCCAACAAAGATGGCAGCAAGCATTCTTTTTATTGAATGTATTAACTTATTATTATTGTATATTTTTATATTTTATACACCTCCTAACGCATCGACATTCATTTCTACTTAATAATTTAATAATATTTATCTCTGTATATTAATGGTATTATGTGTATTAATATTAGTCTTCTTTGTTTTAATAATAAGATATTACAACTTACCGACAAAGTATTCCAAAACAAACAATCGTAAGTAGTGACAGCACTTATTACTTATATCACTATTACATTCACTAACTCACATGATTTTTACATGTAAAATGTAACTAAATATATATTAATTATAAATTTAAACTTGTCTAAACATTTTTCAACAACTATCCTTCATCAGACGCGTCCGCCATCTTCCTTCTCTTTTTTTCAGTATTTGACTTTGACGTTGACAGTAGCTTATTCAGCCAACATGATATTTTGCTATATTAAAAATATTAATTATGTTATTATTTCTTTTAAATTATAAAACAATGATGACTTATAATTGTTTAATTATTTTTAATAAATTTACCTTATATCTACGTGTTTACCTACGGTGTATTACGTCACTTTAATATTACTTGTGAACGTAAACGTTACGCGTAATTAAAGAACTGAACTAAATTATTATTTATAAGATTATATTTATCGTAAATTATATTAAATAGTATTGTAAATTATATTTATAATATTGTTTTATAAATTAATATAATTTTTAAATAATTATATTATTTACCTACATATTTTAGTTACAGGCTAGGCAGAAGAAACCTTCAACCTTCAACTGCTCAATTTCAGACGTTGTGTGTTGAGTGGCTCAACTGAACTGAACTCAAAAATAAAGAGGAAAATGAAATTAATTCATTCCCCCGAATTCGATTCGACTGAACCTACAACGATCGCGTTTACCATTAATATAATATTTAAAAACCTATAACGACATCACAGTACATTCAATATCCGTCTAAGTTAGTCAAAGGCTGTCCGAGCCATCTCTATACCCTAGGCACAAACTTAGAACTTTCTTAATGAACTAGAACTTTTCGTTTGAGTCTAACTGAAGTTATTAACTTACGTAACTTACCTAATTCCCAGGTAGTCACTGTACGCTTACCGTTACTTACAATATAAATAGTAATTACTATAATATGTTGCTACATTAGTTAGCAAAAGTTGTAAGTTACTCATACCCAATTAACAACATAAATGTGAATGTGAGAAAAGTTTAATATTGAATAATACATCGTGGCATCTTCATCGGCACAAAAAGATCTGTATGGGTGCCAAGTTCTGCGTTCACTCAGCTCAAGGTGTGACTTGACAAATTTTACATACAGACTGTAATATATTTGTTTTCTGAACTTATACTATACCAATATATTTGTAGGCAAAAATAGCTTGAGTTAATATAAAAATACATTGCGTGATTCCAAGTTATTTAAATTGGCGGAACACTCTTTCGCGTGTTTAGATTGTAAAAGGTTATAGAATCAAAATATACTACTACACGGTGTTTTTTTATTATTAATCTCAAAAATTAGGCGGTGCGTGGGAAACGAACTGTCTCTACACTAGATTCCCTCTGCTTACTCTGTTGCATACGGGATAGAGCACGAAGCTATAAGAAATGTTTGTTTTAAAAGAAAAATATATTTATATGTATAAAAGTTGGAACTAAAAGTTTGTTGCGCCCTAAATCTTAATTAAACCCAGTTATAGTGAGACTGACCCTCGTTCTCTTGATTAATGTTCTGTCTAAAAGATAGAGATACGTTTTATTTTTACTAAATCACGTTAATTGTAAGAGAATGAGATAGCACTCTTTGTTTCTGGACTCGGCAGCTGTATTTAGTTTACTGATTCATTTTATATAATTATCTCTTTTTGGTGTAGGTTCGTATAAGTATGTAGAAGGAACTTAGTGTTAAACACTGCTTTTCTCACTTTCCGTAAAATTTACTAAACTGCGTGTTGAGTGGTGGAAATCAACGCTACGCTTAGTCTTCATAAGCGGGGTAAAGGAAATGTTTTATAAGCACTCCACGACATACTATGATATTTTAATTACTATTTGTAATTATAATGTGGGTATTCTTTTAGCTAATTTTAAATTAATGATTTATTACATTTTATGCAATATTTCAAGAACCTAATGTTAAGACACTTCGTTTCCCAATTTTTAAGACTCGGGTTAAGAATTGGCGTAGTTAATTTAAATATATTCATGTACCCTTGTGGGAATTAAAACCGCAACCATCATGTTTGCGTAGATGACCTAAAGTCTTAATTAAAATAAATAAATATAAACTTATATTTTCACTTTCTTGCATAACGTATTTAAATAAAAAATAAAAAACCTTTCAGTAAGATATAAGCTTATTGAATTTAAGCGTTACGCTTGTGAATTCAATTTAAGCTCAAAATTTTAATATTCCTTTTAAATTCATGTATAATTTTACGTGTGATTTTACTCGTTTTATTTAAGTTGTAGGACAGGCAACAAACAAAAAGAGACCCATCATACCATTCTTTATATTCTTGTATTTTCTGTTTTATAAGAAATACTTGCGACCTTCTTGCGGCTTCGCCCGCTTTTACTACTGGATTATTCATATAATGTATGTTTGCAAAGCACTTAAGATAATGTGAAAATTAATTAAACCCTAATGCAACCCGCATTTTCGTAGTTTCAATAAGGATTTTCCAATTGTTTTACACAGCAAGGATTTTTTAGTAGGTACCGTAATTTTAAATCTGTGCTACTATTCTTTTCAAGTACTTATTAAAATATATTTAAATGACTATTTTTAGATAGTTAAACGACTATTATTTAACAGAAGAAATTATAAACAAAAATCTACCTACTAATAACTACTACAAAAAATATAAAACCAAATATATCGCGCTGAAATAATACATTCAACTCCAATTATCCAATACATGCAAACGCATCTAAATCTTCGTTGCTATAAAGGCAGGCGGGTTTAAAGCAAGCACTATGTGACCGCCTGTGAGGAAAATTAAATAGAATGCATCGGCCGGGAATCGAACCCGGGTCGCCCGCGTGGCAGGCGAGCATTCTACCACTGAACCACCGATGCGTGTAAGGCAGGCGGGCGCGGCAGACGCATGGCGAGTAGCGAGACGTTTCGCAGCAAGGATTTTTTGATATTGTAACTACTTCTACATTAAAATGAAAAACAGTAAAAGACAGTTTTGATCTACATTAAATGGCCAATGTAACTAAAATACTTATTTATATGCTGAGAGTAAGGGATAAGTGAAACATAGCTGATGTGTCAACAATTAAATGCGCTTTTCTCTAAAACTATTCGCAATTTCGAAATAGTGCAAAAAGCAAATTTTATCTTCGTTTAACGTAGAAAATTAATAAAGTATTTTAAAGGATAAGGATTAATACCATTATAGAAAAATATCCCTCACATTAAAAAATATATTGAAATTACAGTTTTTAGACAGAAATATGATCACTACACGTTATTCTTAAAAGATACGAATATGCCATCGCGGACTTTTTTGTAGATCTTATTAAGAAAAACAATACTCCAGTACATTATTTTCATGTAGTACTTACCATTTAAGTAGCGCATGCGTGAAAATGTCTCGACGGTTAGGACTTTATACATATTTATCGTATTTATGTTAATTTACATAAGAATGTACAAATAATATACTATATATAAACCTTCTATGAAAAATACTCGACTTAATGGTGAAAACCGCATCAAAATCCGTTGGGTGGTTTAGAAGAAGAAGAGTTAGAAACAACAGACAGACACGAAAAGCGACTTTGTTTTATAAGATATAGGATAGGTTATCCTATCCTATGGATAGGATAGGATACACGTAGTTCCTTCAGAAACAACTCAAAGTAGAAACTAGCTTAAATCAAAAAAGATCATCCTGGTATGGCTTTTACCTACGAGTGTAGACACACGTATATATATATAGTATATCGAAATTTAGCATGGCTAAGAATTTTAATACATCATATTTAAATATTGTTCAATTCGAAAAACACACATGTCAAACTGATAACTTCCAATTTTTTGAAGCAGTTAAAAACAATAACTAATTTCTTTATTAAGCGAGTGTCTAAAAAATGAGTTTCCGGTCCATCTGCCCGTTAAAAGCCAACGTAAAACGTCTGTCTTTATGTATACTCGTAAAAGCTTTAAATTCTCAAACAGTAAAATAAAGTTTTGTGTTTACGACGATCGACGTTAAAGCAAATGGACAGTGACATTAAGTTAAAATATTGAGTTTTTTTTCGAACTGAAATTTTCGATGGCGCAAAGTTTGTAGGCAGGATCTGATATGCTTAAAAATTTGTTAAAATACAAAAAAAAACTTTTGCGCCCAGTTTTGAGATATTGCGTGACGAATAGCGGAGCTCGACGCCGTGCTTTGGTTATCAGACCGGTAAAAGAAATTGATTTTAGAAATCCTCTCTCGATTAATGCCGTCGTGCCCCGTTGGCACAAGGGTGACTGTAAACGCGATGGTTATGGACTCGATTCCCACTTGTGGGAATGATATATTTAACACTTTCGTTTCCTCGCTCTGGTAATTGAGTTCAACGTAGAGAATACGGCGCAAAATGGTGAATGGTGGTGTTTTAATAGGAATAGAGTCTCTTAACTCTGGACCCAGGCTCCCTCCGCCTACTCTACTGTGTGCGGACTACTCTACTCTGTGTATTATTTATTTTTAGCTTCACACTGTAGTGCTTGGCATGGGTTCTTTATAATGAAGAATTTTATTTCTCTTTTATATAGAACCCGTGTCTATTTGGTTTTTATCTTTGTATTTCTTCCCTATTGAATGCACCATATCATATTTCCCAAAGCAAAACAGATATATTACACAAATCTAAATCGTCTATGAAGCATAACTCATTACTAAAATTACACAATTAGTCACCAGTACCGCACAATCCCTTATTATTCGGCTATTAACGTAAATGGCGTCAATATCTAATAATGTTAATGTATAATGACTTTAATGTTGCTACGCGGACAGTAAATTCGATCCCCGCGTGATGTCACTTTTGTTTTTTTATTATTTTAGAGACTATTAGTTGAAATTGGTGTTTTCCAAAAAAATTGGTTCGAATTAAATAATATTCTAAATAATATTTTATCTTTTGGAAAGTATATTCACCGAGAAAGGTTCTATAACTTTACTTTTCCCATACAACGTGACATTGTCAAAGTGATTATTTAACTGGCACGCTCTGAACTCTACGAGTATAATCAAAGAACAGAAAAAAATTAAAAGTGAATTCTTATATATATGGAGCAAATTTACTTGGCTAAATATATATTTATTTTGACAACATTTTGCATATACGCTATCCAAATACAAACAAACATAATATATTTTAATATATCGTAGTTTTGATACTCTCACAATACATTTCATTATTCATATTATTCGACATTTATTTATTACTGAATTCAGTGGACTGAAATATCTGACAATATTTTTTATGGGAGTGATATTTTACTTATTTTACCTTAATCATTCTTCCTTAGGTGACAGGTTCGATGCCCACGTAGTACCTACATGTTAAAGAATATAAAAATGTAATTTAAAAACAGAAATAGAGGCCGTTGTCGCGCAAGAACACATACATGCGATTGTAAACTCGACGGTTGTGGGTTCGACTTCTATTTGAGAGAATGAAATATTAAATATTTTTATTTCCTCGCTCTGAAAACGACGCAAAGCACGGCGTTGTGTTCCGCCACTTAACATACAATGCGAGTGTTCAGTAGAACCTGGGGAAAGGTAGTGTCTCAATGGGAACGGAATTTCTTAACACAAGGTCCCGTACATACGTGATTTCTTGAAACTTAGGTGGAATAAGGAAACGGTATGTCTTAACACTATATTCCCTCTGCCTATGCTGCTATATGACATATTGAGAAATACAATCGAGTTTCTAATTTATATACGCACCCCACAATTTTACTTTGTTTTAGGTGAAAAGCAACGCCAGGTGCAAAGCAAGCAACGCAAGCGTTTAATAAAGTTAGAAAAATATAACGTTTCTTCAACCATTAATAATCCTCCTTGAACTGACAACCAACGCTCCGTCTGATAGATAAAACAAAACTATGATGCCGCAAATGTAAGAGGAGAGTATTGTATAATGTATAAAATGTTGTATAATGTCACCCGTTCTTAGCTCTCCGCCCGATATTTTATGTTAGGGAGAGGAACTCAACTTCAGGTCAATTACAATGATTTTTTGAATAGGAACTATCACGTTCACAATCGGACGGTACCCCACTGCGCCACTATGACCTCGTACCATATTTATTTGTTTTAATACGAGTATTTCATACTAATTCAAGCCAATAAATTTCCTTAGCTCACCAAAACAAATAAGAAAAGCTTTTTTTCTTATAAAATCTTAACAAAAGTTTTCGTGACAATTTTATTATAAGAAAAAATTAACGTTCCCAAGCGTAAAGCGCAAACTTCTGTGATTTCTCAGTATTGAATTGTCCGAAAAAATCGTTTCCTACCGAGCTTTAGGCACCCGTGGGGCTCTCTATCTAGTGGAAGCTGAATTTTCAATGTTTATTTTCGTTTGGAATACGTAAATGTAGTAATTTGGGCATAAAAGCATATGATTGTGTACGTTATACACAGTTAGAAGTTCGATTCTCACTCAGAGGCGTGTTTATAATTTATATTTCAAAAATGTCTCCGTTGGTTGAGAGATAACGCATAGATGAGAAAAAATTTAATTTGAAGTTACAAAATTAATTTGTGAGCCACGATTAGTTTAATATGTTTTACGCATAGAGTCCCGCCGTCGTAATATCTAAAAATTTAGACAGAAATATTTAGCGAAAAATTGAGTGGCTATTCTTTTATCTAAAATCTATTTATATTTACGTTAAACTTCAAAATGTTATCAAAAGCGTCCAATAAACCGTTATACGAGAGCAAAAATCAAAGGATCTTGGCAAACAAAAGTTGGGAAAAAAGTAGGTCATACATAGCACGGCCCAGTGGCGTATGAAATGGCCGGACGGTTTACTCTTCAATTGTTTCTTTAACAATTTCACAAGTTCGATATTAAGTCCCTCAGCTAGTCGCGTCTTGTTCGTTACTTCCTTGAAAATTTTCATTTCGTTTCGAAACTTTTTTTATATTAGAATTGGTGATGTTTTTGCAATGAATTTAGTTGAGAAGTCTACTTTTTCTTTTGTGTTTGATGATTTTAAGTTGAATTAATCATTCATGGCGCAGTGGGATTGTGTATGGTTTTGGGTTCAATCCCTATTCGGGGATCCATTTTCCAGATTTTACAGAGTAAGCAAAGGGAAATTAGTTTTAAGGCAAGCTTTACCTCACTATCCACCCAATTTTCGAGCTACTGCATGATGTGTGGCGGAACTTAATTCCAAGCTTTCTCCTAAGGAATAAAATTAAATGGAAGCTTCTTCTCCCAAGTTGGAATCGAACCCACAACCATTTACATTCAGACGATATGAGTCTGTACCACGACGGCTTCTACCATTTATTTATACATATAACTTCAAGATATCCTCCAGCACATTGCTGTGATCTACAACACCCAGCTTCCCAACTATCAATCTTGGTCTTGTCTCATAGCGTCGTGCCGAGCTTTCGCCACGAAAGCATAATTTAAGCTTAGCACAAATGTAATATATTTATGAAAACGAAACACCAGAAGCTAACTACAAAATATATGTATGTATGTCAAGTATAACGAGGCTACTGTGCTAGGTAAATAATCATTGCATGTGACGACGCGTTATTATACATGTATAATGTACATGTTGTACAGCATCTGACTGTGAACTCGATGGTTGCGAGTTCGACCTTCACTCGGCGAAAATTCATACCTTCCTAATTATCATTTTACTTTTGAGTAATCACGTCTAAAACATTAAGATTTTAACTATGTAGAAACTAAAATATTATTGTATATTGTACCAACTCGGCGGAATGAAAGTATTTATTTCTTTGCTTTTTTATTTCATTGCTTCCAGAATTTACTGAAAAGCGGGAAACGGAAGTGTCTTAATGGGAATAAAGTGTCTTAGCACTAGGTTCCCAGGTTCCATCTAACTACTATGCTAAGTGCGTAAGTGCGTGATAGCGTGAAGCTAAAAATGGACAATCCATCACAAAAGAAACTTTTCAATTTGTTCCAGTAGTTCCTAATATTAGCGCGTTTAACCAAACAAACTCTTCAACTATAAAATATTAAGTATAATACACACACTATGAAATAAAATGTATTACGGAAATACGGAATCTACAATATAATATCTCAGTATTATAATATGTGCAATAATTTCATGAGCAGTACAAACTTTAAAAAGTAAATTCAATATAAAAATACTTCGAAATGAATTTATTTTCACAAATATCTTTTGTTCATTCACGCTTTTAAAGTTAACCTGAACAAACAAACAGATAAACTATTTTAAATATGAGCTCTTTGTTCCAACTCGAGTTTTTAAGTCCATTATATATATTAACTTATCGGTTATTATATTATTTATTACTAGATTTTGCCTGCGGTTTCGTCTGCATAGCAAGGTACAGTAGGTTACATCGAAACTATTAATATAATTTAATTTAGTCAGTGCTATATTAAATACATATTTATGCAGCATGGAAGAAAGTATTAATTTATGAGTTAATTCAGGATGCAAGCTCGGGTAGCTTCTCGAAAAAATTGAAAATCTATAGTTTCTGAGTTATTTAGCAACAAACATTCAAATATACATTCATATTTCTAACACAAGTGTATAAGTTATCGCTTAGTAATAAGCATACAACTTTACGAGTCTTGCCGCGGGTTCATTTCGTTAATTACCCCGTGAACATATGACCGATAAAACATTTTTCCAGCTACCAGAGTAGCAGCATGAGGTACAAATATCACTGTTTATACGTGACATTTACTGTTGACGTAATATTTTATTTCTAATTTTATAGGCTATATCCGGATGTAGGCTTTGTATGGATGATGAAGTGAAGGTAATATTTCACTAGGAAGTGCCTTAAGAAAGATTGAGACGTCACGTTTTTCCAGTTTATTTAAATATAGGTATTATTATATTAATATGGAGGCCGTTGTGGCACATCGTTTGACAATTTTAATTTTAAATCATTTTTATCTCTTCCTCAAGTTAGCAAAGTGCGGCGTTCAGTTCCGCAACTCAACATTAGGTCTGCCAATTCTGCCAACCTGCTGCTATGTAAGACAAAGAGTGCAGATATGACTTATTTAGAAAACGTATAAAAAAATTAAACGTTACGGGATTTGAACCTGTACCTCTTGGAAACCGTCCAAACGCCGTAGCTCAATGTGAATGTACATCTTAATAAGTTTTTTTTTCATAAGTGTAAAGTGACACTAAAAATGTAAAAAATAGTGAAAATATTTTTATCTCAATATAAATATCTTTTTAATTGACGCGTATTGATGGATTATATGGATATGTAAAAATAAATCAGCTTCAACTGTATACCGCATACAGCAGGGTAGGCAGAGAGAACCTAGTGTTAAGACACACCATTCCGCACTTTCCGCCGAATTCTGGTGGCATTACGTATTGAGTGACGGAACTCAACTCCGCGCTTTCCTCGAGTAGGAATCGAACCCACAAACATCAATCGCGTTTAAAGTCATACTTTGTGCCTCTGCGTCACGACTAGTCCATACAAATAATAATTAAATATTGTTAAGAGATCATTAAATAGTAGTTTCAACTAAAATGACCGAGATAAAAATTAGAGAAATTAACAGAAATTCAATGAGTTTTATTGTTTTCATAAACTTTACTAATAAAAAGCACACGCTACCTGAAAATTTTCTTGAATTTTCACATATAAATTGTGTTCTAAGTGCTAGCAGCAAGAAATTATTCGTTATGGTGAATTTTACGGGTTCCCATAAAATCCGACCCCTTGCGATCGTAAACGGTCAACAGCTTTTTACTAATATGTAAATTAGCTATACAGCTATAGCAGTAGCTGAGAACTGTTAAATGTAATTGCCATAGTAATTCTATATGGCTTAATGTTATTTTTATAGTTTAGAAAATAAATTTGCTATTGTTTGCCTTATAAAGCACAGTAAATATGTTACCGTTACTTTCAATTTTTAAAGCTACACTATTTATATACTTTCTTCGAGACATTGCATGTCGATTGGTGGAACTCAACGCCGCAAAATTTTATAAATTAGTTGTAACTTAAGAGGCCATCTGATCTTTTAAAAAAATCATAATTCACATTCTATTACCTGGCTAGATTATCTTTTTTATATTTTTACATTAAATTCTAAATATAAAATCTCTGATTTTTGCTACCATAATAAAATTCGCTAGAAATCCAAAATATACTTATCATACGATACAAAAAGCAATCCCAAAAAAACTATTTCCAAAAGGGAAAACAGAAAACGCCATATCATTTCCAGACATGAATCCAATTCGTTTTGAATCATTAAACATTTAGATATCGCTGGGATTATTTCTTATAAGAGAACAATACCGTTCCTCGAAAATCGCCAGAGGGTAATAATATAAAGATATCTTGGGTTCTGTATATAATTATAGAATAATTAAGATTGGTATAATACAACTGAGGTCATCGTAGAGTAAATCTCAAAAGACAACACGCAATATCCTGAATTGGGGGGAAAACAAAGAAGGCAGTGTCTTGACACTAGGTTTCATTTGCCTATTTTATAATAGGTCCCTCCTATAAGCGTGACGCTGACAGAATGTTTTACTCAAAAGTATGTAGCGAGGTCGGGAGAGGGAACCTCATGTTAAGATGTTTCCCACGTTCCTCCGCTCGTTGCATTGCATGTTGAGTGGTGCCACAATCATCGTGTTTAAAGTTACGCGCTTGCATTGCTGCGCCACAAGAGGTTAAATTTTTCTATCTATTTTCTAAGGTGTCTAATTAAGTGAGGTATTCACCTTTAAGCCTTCATTGTCAGTGTATGCTGACGATGTACGTACATACATCGTAACATTATTACGTTCTCTGTTTTCTGGATATTTAAACATACTACGTAACGACTGACATAACACAACCCAAGCCTCATAAACGAATATTTTTTAATAATGATTGTGTATACACTAAAATCCTATTCAATTGCACTATATTGTGCAATGCCTATAATATACTGATAAATAATGTCGAAATAATGATTGTTTGTGTTATTTAATTATAGCAAACAATTTTATGTACATATGACCTTGACAAGAATCATAAATTCATTATAAAATTTCATTATTTTTCTCCCTCTTTTCATAGTAACAAAACACAGGCTAAAATGGTCGCAGAAAGTAGTATGATATATAGTTTACTAGTATAATGTGCTTTATAGTCTTGAAACCCAATTATTCACACTGCTCTGGTTTTTATTGCGTCATTACGGAACCCTAACGAGAAGTGACCCTAAAACAAAACACATATTTATACGAATGTGAAATAGCAACCTTTGGGGTAGAAATTGTATTGTATAAGTATAATAAGAAAATATTAAGAATACTGGGATAATGAAAAAAAAAAATTAAGTATGTATAAATATTCTTAAGATATATTTGTTTTTTACATTTCAAAGAAAATTTTGTGTTAATAAATTTATTGTTCTTAGATTTATGCTTTTTGCCCAATATAGTAAGGTAAGCATAGAACACGTGTCGAGACTCTCTGTTCACCGTTCACGAGCCGGCTGAATACAGAAACAATAGGTTATGGGACTATATTAAATTATAGTTATACATATTAAGTTATAAATAAAGAGATGACAGAATATTACCTAATTTCTTCTTTTTTTCTGAGAACAGGTGACTTTTATGTAAAATGAACTAACTATCTACATAATAAGTAGCAAAATATTGGTTCTACTTTTCTATTTGTCACTTCTGATTACGTTCTTAGTTTTTGTATACAAATAATTATTGTTCCACTCTATATCTAACAAATTTCCTTCATATTTTCACGTGAGCTTGTCACGTAATTGACTTAATACAGTAATACGTTTAACGCTAACGTTATTACTATCACATGTGCGTCATCGATCAAATAATATTACACATACGGACATACTCGTATAATATGTATGTAGCGAGACTTATACTGCAGTTGATGGAAATAATAGTTGTTGCTTTCCTTACGACTGTGTTGTTTGTTATTAACTAATTACTGTTCCTATACTTAAAAAACGAGTTTTTCTCTGTTTGTGACTTCTTTTTATACTTTTTTTTTAAGTATAATTCATAATGTGTTTTAATTAAAATATTGATGAATTAAAATGTCTATACATTATTTGTTTATTATTCTATGTAATATTACATTTGTTAAAACTTTACCAAGTCACGTGTACGTGTATATTTTTTCTGTTTTAATCTTGCAAGTATTCATAAGACTATATGTATATAAATGAATAAGAAATATACGAAAGAATAATTGGAATCACGTTATAAGAGAGGCAAGTTTTTTGTTTTATAATAGCAAATATATAGCTTTCGGTTTTTTCAGAAGAAAAATATGATAAAACTGCTTGTGGAGGGGAGCAATTTTTAAGGATTCTACTCAAAGCGGCCCAGATTAACCGAATTGTGGCCACGAAACTGACCTACAAATAGCTATCAATTTTCTTATTTTTTAAATAAAAATTCAAAGTATTATTTATTCAAATATACTAAAATATACCAACACTTTTAATTCATTTCACAAAACGGAGAATGGAGAGTTTCAACACAAGATTCCCTCTCCCTACCCTGCTATAGATGAGATATAATTCCTTAAAAGAATTTGAAAGAAAAGAATGAGTCATATCTAATAAAATTATTTTAAATGGGCAGAAACTAAAGATCTATGTATCGCTTTAAACACTCAGGTTAAGAGTGTTTAAAGCGTGCAGATAAAAAGAAACGAATCACCATCTCATGGCCAAACAAAATAAACAAGCGGCTTTCAACGGATTATGTTCTTAAGAATTACATGCGTTTTTGTCGGCAGGTTTTTTAAGTAAATAAAACACTTGTCACTTCCGTAAATCCTTTGGAAGTATGAACCATTTTTTTTATTCGTGACACGTAATTTTCATATATTTTATCGTCATGCCTCGTTTAGGTGTGTAGCAATGGGGAATATGAAGTCATAACCTCTTTTTTTAAGTTTCTCGCTGTATCCTGCACACATCAATCCTGCTGTCCCCTTAATTAATTTAACTTAATTCTCTCTATCTGGGTAGATAGAGAGAATCTAGTATTAAGACATCTTCTTCTTTTTTCTTCTTTACGCCTTTCTGCCTGTGGCACCTTAACACATATACAATTTACATTCAAAAGCCAGTTTCCTTGTGGTTGCAGATAAGAAGTTGTTTAGTGAAAATTGGCCTATCAATTAGAAGAGTGTTAGCTCTTTTCCAAAATGATGTAAGGCTTCTCGTTGTTTGATTTTTGTTTCAATATATATTTCGTTCTATTTGTCTAGCATTTCGATGCATAATCTATCATTCTACCTATCATCATCATTCATTCTATCTATTCTTACTTTACTATCTTATATATTACAAAAAAATAGTTTTTATCCTTATTCATAAATACATATATTATGTAGACTATACACAAACATTATGTTATTTATTGTGTTTTTCTTAACTGTTAAATCCACAGAAAAAATTACTAAAGTAATTATAACATATTATAATAATTTATAATTATAAGTCCGTAATCTACATAATTCTAACACATGTCCAATCAATCTGTCCGTCCATCAATACCGTGACAAGTGGACGGTAACAGAGTAACGATGTAACAGAGGTGTCGTACAACGCGCGGGTGAGTTACTGCTCCCCTGACGTTACTTAGACACACACCATTTCAATGGATATGCTTGTTTATTATTATTTATAAGCTTTTTTGTGTTCTAGTAATTTTATTTTTTTTTGTTTTTTGATAAAAGCATATGGCTTTGTGGTCAGTCTTGAACGGTTTCCAAGAGGTGTGGACTCAAATCGCGCTGTGTTCGAAATTTTTGAATATTTTCTAAAAAAATGCAATGTGTTGAAAATTGGGCTCTGTATTGGGTTTTCAAAATCTCATCAGAGTGGCATATTAGTTATTATTTCACTGAGTATTGAATCCACAACTGTCATGAATACAATCATTCGATATATTTCTAATTAATTATTAAACCAATTTATTTTCTTTTCATTACAACACGTCGTTAAATAAATAAAAGTTATTTTGAATCACCTTTCACAAGTTCTCTTTGTGTTTCACTTCCGTGTTTACAAACACCGAGTAATTCCAGGCAGTTGAAAGTTTATTTTGACCCCCGGATACCCCCAACACATACAGTGACAATAATTAAACAATATATTGGACTTGATGTCACTTTATGCTCATGTTTTAGGGTATTTCAGGGCATAAATACAGAAAGTCTTGTGCCCTATACAATATAATGTTGAAATATAAAGTAAATTATTTTAGGTACATAAAAAATAAGGATTGCGGTTGTGGGCTGTGACAATGCGATGATACTAAAGAGACGTTTAAGCGGTTATATTTTTTGAAAATTTTTATTTAATTTCACGCATAATCTTGTATAACATGTTATGCAGTGAGCACCGAAACACTCCGTTTTCCTCTTCCCGAATTCGGAACTGGCGTAATTCAAGAAAACGCTTTATGTTTTTTTAGGTTAATGAAGAATTAAAATATTTTGAAGAAGCCGTGGCGCAAGGGTACGGAGATGCAACGGTTGTGGGTTCGATGCCCACTCGGGATAATGAAATATTTAATATTTTCATTTCTTCGCTCTGGTGGCTAGGCAATACGCTGTGTTGAGTTCCACCACACAACACTGTTTATCCACTATATATTCACGTGCGTTGCAGGGAGAAGACTTCAGAGCTGTGCCTGGGACTTGCGATCCAAGTATAGGTTTAACGGGCTTCTCTACATACCGACTACTCTCTATACCGACACCAAATTTAAAATGATTATTTTAGTGCCGCCTTCATAGTAGGTTCAACAAATTAATTAATTATTGTTTTAGATTGGCTTAGACTTTTTAGCAAACTATTAAAAGAATTTCCTGTTAGCCTCTAAATCTATTCCTGATCTCGGTTTTTGGTTTTTTGGTTCCTGTAGTAAATATATATTTAAAAAAAAAAGATTTACAAATGTCTTTGTAAAAGTACAAATATATGATGTTACGTAATGTTATTAAAAGCGTCGTAAGTACAGAAGGTAGGCGTTTTTTGTTCTTTTACATTCGCTCCGTTTTATTTATATTACTACTATATTAATATGTAGGCTTTGAGGAAGTTCATGATTTACAATTCTGATATAAGGGCGACATTGAGTTCTGCTACTCAACATTCAATGTCTCGAATTAATCTGTGTATAGAGTAGACAAAGAAAAGTCATAACACTCCTTGCGGGAAAAAGCGTGATACTGAAAGAGAGCAAAGGAAATAACAATGGCAATTGGACAACGGAGTATTTTAACACTACTTTTCTCCTGCCTGTAACAAATGCCCAGAGACTAAACAAAACAAATAATACTTATAGAACATTGTCGTATCCTCTTGTGTCTTAACCCGCATTATCATCTCAAGACAGGGAAGCATAAATCAGTCGGTGGAGCGGGTCGTATGTAAATCCAAGGCCTAACTTAAAGGTAGAGCCACATCTAAAGCGGTTAATAATTGTATTTAAAGCGATTATTGTAGATTTTTTAAAAGTTAATTCTCAAGGTTATTTGGTTTAGTTACTTTTTCATCTAAGTCTTACAATAGTATGATGTATCAATATGGTGCGTAGAGACAGACGAAATTTTAGAAATTTCGTGTCTACTCGTTTTTTATCTTTTTGTTTTAAAAAATATTTTTTTTAGATTAAAATCACATTTCTTTTATTCAGTGCAAGTAATTATATATTTTATAATTTAAGATGTACAGCAAACGAATGTAATGTGAATGTAGCATTACATTCACGCCGTATTTCGACAATATGTCATATGCCGCCTCTCTACAACTTTAGACGCTCTATTTTCATCAAAATATTTCCGGTTTCCGGAGGATTCGTGTTTCTTGTTGAGTTGCGAAACTGATCACAAGAAATTGATTACATTACCTGTATAATAATCTTCTCCAAATGACTATTATTTTACTCATTCATTTACAAAGTGACATTTAATAAGAATAAAGAATAGAAAATAAGTCAATACGTTAACTTTAAAACTCGCTTACACTCCCGCCGCACCCCATAGCGGAGTGTGGGAAGAATTATGACACGGTTATCTGGTATTCGCGGGGGACGCCGAGGGCTTTTACTGTCATAGTGCAAGAGACCATTTAAAACCTATCAAATACATCATGTAAATGGTTTTAATGGAAGTAATAGATTCATTTCCGGTGTGGTAATTCGTCTAGGTGAATAATTGTACTTATGTGTATAAAAGAACTAAATGTTTTTATGAAAGTTTCATGAAAATAAATTCAGCCTAAAGCCTAAGAGCGGTAAAATGGAAATAATTAATTTCTTCTTACAAGGATCGAACTCACAACCGATTACCGATTTACCGATCCACAGTCAGATCGCAAAATATAATAATAATTTTGTAATTAAATAACATAAGTCTTAATATATTAATAGAAATAAATCTACAAAAATAGTACTTAGGTAATCAGTGTAAATCTGTCGACGTCCTTCAACAGCTGCCGTCTTCAAACAAATAAAACAACATGCTTTTCATTTTAAATATAGTAGCGGGTGCTAAGTCGATTCTGAACAACAATTGTTTGTAACTTGAAATACCGAGTTTTGAGTGAAAAAAAATGAAAAAGTTATAACTCGATGCCAAGTAACGCCTTCTTTCTGCATTGTGTCCCTGTAGGCTGCCTTTACACCGATGTGAATGTACTAAGTTACAATCATTAAAATATGTAAGTTGAGAATAAGTTGCTTAGATGATCGTTACTAATGATAATCGCAATGATGGTAATGATTAATATATTTTATTTTATATGAAATGTTAATACAAAAGAGTTAATAGATACTCATTATTTAAATAAAAAAAAACGTTGCAGTAGCAAAACTTAACATTTTGTTTTTAGACAAAATAGAATCAACATTTTGTTCTAAGGAGGCGTCGTAGCACAGCGACATTGTGTCTGACTTTACAGTCAGTTCACGTCAGTCACGATACGGTTGTGGGTTCGATTCCCACTTACGAAAATATTTTTTGTTCATTTCATCGCTTTTTCAACTTCATCAAATTCTTTCTTAAAAAAATCACGATGTTAAGTTCTGCCACTCAAATTGAACTTCAAAAATTGGACAGAAGCCTTCTTCTGCAGGACGCCTTAACACTAGGTTGCCTTTGCCTACCATAGTGCACGTACATAAGAAACGTATGATAGTCTCTCCTATATGTAATGTTATGTTTTAAAATACAGTTTTACTAGTACAATTATAACAATAATTAATCTTTCTCTTTACACGAGACGCTCATATCTGTGTAACAGTCGCCCCTCACAGCTAAATAATATTCAGGCGACGCGTACTTAAAGTGGGGAAAACTTTTGGATTCAAACTTTTCTTTCGCTTTATTTGGAATCACTTAAACGCTCTTATTTTCTCCCATAATTGGTGCTGATTGCGAAGTAAATTGCTTTCCATTTACCAAAGCTGAGATTTTAATGGTTTAGTTGAAGTTTGTGTAACTTATATTACGTGATAGAGTGTGGCCAAAATTACTGATAGTAAAGTGTAATATATTGAAATATTCTTACAGGAATTGCTACGCATAGGATCTTATATTGACTAAGTAGGTGTTTCAGCGGACATAGATTCAGATTCAGATGTATGTGACGTAATGTCTTTGAACAAAGAAGTGGAAAACAAATTATTCAAAACAATATATTAAAATACGTATGACGCGCAAAGTCAGTTAGGGAAGAAAAACCTAGAGTCACTTAGAGTTGTTACACTTTATTCTCAATAAAATTGTCTATTTCATTCAATATGAAATATTGAATTAGACGGAACACGGGGAATGGTCTTGGTTCGTTTCCTCTTCTTCCTCTGTTATGCGGGAAAAGCGATTTTTTAATGATATTTAAATCCATGACTATCGCTTAGAATGAAATAGATTGAAGCTGTCGTGGCGCCTTCCACTTGAGGGAATGATTATTTTCATTTCCTCTCTCAGCTATCTATACAATACTCCTGTATTGGACAGAAGGCCACCACTTAAAAATTTGGCAAAATGTGGGAACTAATAGGTTCCCTATGCCTACTCTGCCACATGTAGGACATAGCGTAAAGCTATAAAATATCAAAGTCTAACAAATATTTCAAACTAAAATAAAATAAAGCGAAACTTCTTTTACAATTTATTCTGTAGAACATTTATATCAGCAGATCAACATACTTTATAAGTTGTTATCGTCCAAATGAATTGGAAGTTCCCATTCCCGGTGTTATCAGATGAGAGCCGGGTTCAACTGTTAATTAGTTTGTATAAACTTTTTTGCTTAATCCGTGGAGATTTCCTCAGTTCTTAATCTGTTTTTGTTGACTGTGAGTAAAGTTTTGGGTAAATCATACTTTATTTTTTAATAAAATACCATTAATCCTGAGTAAATGTCTTGAAAACTCTGTAATTAAAGTTTTTATAAAAATAAAGATTTGTAATCTAGTGATTATTAAGTTCCTACATTCAGTTCACTATCACTCAGCACGCAATACCTCGAGAATTCGCGGAAAGTTGGGAATGGAGTGTCTTAACACTAGGTTCCCTCTTCCTACCTTGCTATATGCGGGGTACAACGTGACCCTGGAAAAATATCAGCTTCACATTTTTTCCATATGGCAGTGTAGGCAGAGGGAACCTAATGTTAAGACACTTTATTTTTCGCTTTCTACGTGAATTGAAATTATTACAAATTGATTAATGAAATTCCACGACGCGCTACGCCATGCCACAGCGGACAAATGACAAAAATCCACTACTCCGCGTGGGGTCGAACTCACAACCACCGTGTTTACTATAATATAAGGAATTTCGAACAAGTTTTGTTACAATACTTTTCTGTTCCCCAAAGAGGCATATTCGAAAATTTAAACATCTCGTTACTACCAGCATTGAAATAAACTTAGAATGTAAACGATTCAAATGAAGATATTATCTTCGTTCTCGAATGTCTTTAGTAAGAATTTTTGGTATTAGAAACTTAAAAGCGTCTTTAGAACTTTTATGTTAGGTACTAAGAGTATTTTAAATGATTATTTCTTTTTATCATCACGCCGTATCGCACACATCTGCACTAGTGCAGCAGAGGAAATCTGGGAACCTAGTGTTGAGATACTCAGTTCCTATTAAGACACTTCCTTTACCCACCTTCTGTCGTGAATGATACAAAATTATATTTATTTAGAATTTAAAAAGTTGTGTTATTGTCATTTCCCCGTTCCGGTAGACAAAGCGCGGAGTTAAGTACTGCCACTTAACACGCTATCTCTTTTAAGTTTTACATTTTTTGAGGAACGGAGTATATTAGCACGAGGTTTCTGTGTTACTTTCTTATGTGGGAAAAAGCTTACTTATCCATTTATTAATTGCAAAATGTCCTGATAGATTACCTGAACCAAACAAATAATATTATTAATATCTGTATATCTATCTATACTAATATTATAAAACTTGACAGTTTGTTTTGCTGAACGAGCTTCTCTCAAGAACTACTAGTTCGAATTGAAACGTTTTTTTTTCTCTTTTTATTGAGGAAGTCTATAAATATATAGCGTAATAAGTTTTATATATATTACGTTAATCGCTTGGATGTAATCCACTGTATCCGCAGCTAGGGTTCCCTGGTACTTAAAATGTGTGTGTGAAGCCACCGGGAAAATTTATCACAATGATAAGATTATTTCATAAAATTTTTGATCATTCTATTTTTCTTTCAACTAAATGAATTCTTAAAATGAGATTGTTAAATTAGTCGTCGACAGTTATTTTGTTTGTGTGGACTTGGGATTCAGATGTAAAATGGAAAATCCCGTTTATCCCGTTAACATAGAAATTTCAAAAAATCTTTACTTAGTGCTAGCATATGACCAATTTCAACGTTCTCTGTCCAGTTATGTATGTGTTACTTAATACATAAGTAACTATAAATCCAGAGAGTTTTTACTCAAAGGTAAGGAATTTTATGAGATTAAATTATGATTTACGTAAAAAGAGATTCTCTACTAAACTTAGTAAATTGCTATCAAACGCAGATGACACTTAATTTAGCGTGACGTGAGTGGATATAACCATATTTCATGAGATTCTTTTTCAAGATTTACTTTAAAAATTAAAGAGGTAGTGACGCAATGGTACCGTGTGTACCTGTGAGCGCGAGGTTTGTGGGTCCGATGACCTCGCTATTCCCTCGCTCTGGTCACATGACAAAGTGCAATGTTGGGTTTCGCCACTCAACACTTAATTTTTTAAAAATTGTTCAGAACGTGGGTAACGGAGTCAGCACTAGGGCGGTAGAATAAGCCTAATGTCAAGACATTTCGGTTGTTTGTGTAGCGATACCTAGTTGTAGCATATTATTATTTTTTTAGCTTCACGCTGTATCAGCTCAGGCAGCTGGGCAGGCGGAGGGCACTTGGGAATGTAGTAGTTTTGTTTTGAATGTGTAGTAGTTTTTAGTAGTATTTTCCGTTGCCACCAAATAAACTCATATCAATATCACTATTAAAAATCACTCAGCTAAACAAAAAACAGAATAAAGCATGTAGTAAAAAATATCCTATAAAAACTTTTTCGACAAACTCCACTCTAACTAAGAGTAAAAATACATACATTTGAAAAAAAAACTATAATTTATATGCGAAAAAAATGCACTTCTATCTAATAAACTTCATAATTTGCTTCCAAAGTTATAACAAGGCTTGTTAACTCCAGGAACTGTTTCAATCACTTCAAGTGATGTTATGTTAGTGCCAAGGTAACTTTAGTTTTATATACATACATGCATAACTATGTAAAAAATGTCAGTTTGTTTTTTAAATTTTTTGAAGTCGAAACATTGTTTTATAGCTTGCTTTTATAAACCGCAAATCGCAGGGTAGCCACAGAAACCCAGAAACACTTCTCCGGTTCAACAGTTCTCCAGTTTCCACCGAATTCTGGAGGACCGTGTTGAGTGTCGGCACTCAACGCTGCGCTTTGCCTCGTAATCGAGAATATCCAACGGACATTCTATTTCCAAAAGACGCGCTAAAATTCCGCTGCGCTCAAATTTATTTACTTTTCCAAAAAAAAAAAAAAATTCGTCTGACTTCTCAAGATTTTTTATAAGTGTCATTAGTGTTTCACTCCAGACATCGTTGCAAATGGACTACTATTTTATTAATTTTATATATTTTACGTCAAAAATCTTTGATGGTTTCGTTCGTTTTTAGCTTCATATCATTTTTTTCTGTCTATTAGTGAAAACTGCATTAAAAAACTTACATCAGTGAGATGCAATCTATTTTTTTTGTTATATAGAATCGATTACAGCATCTCAAATATTAATATTCTATTTTCATCTGGAGAGATCTACTTAACCTATATTGTTGTATGGGGAATACAACGTACAGTTAAAAACTATATGTATATACACATATATTAAGGAACTTAAAGCTCTACATAGAGCTGTCCATTCCACATTTCACAGAAAAAAAACGAGAAACTACTGATTCGTATAATGCATTAGGTTCCAGTAAAAATGATAAAGGATTTATCAGCTTGATTGGAGACGGTCCAAACAGAGGACTCGATAAATCCAACTGATTTTCCACGTTAGAACATCGTTCTAGCGTCGCCGATGCAAAGTGAACAAAACGACTCTACGATATAAAGGCATTTCTGGATATAACATTTTCTAAAATTTTACCTTTTTGTATTATATGTGTAGGTATATTTTTGTTTCTCTGCTTGTAAGGGTTGTTGGTTCGATTTTTGTAGCGTGATTAGATAAAGTATATAATTATTTAATCTTCACTTCCCGCATATAACAGAAAAGGCAGAGGAAACCTGGTAGTAAGACATTCCGTTCCCCACCTTCTGCACAATATTCAAGAAACTGCATGTTGAATGACGGAACTCAACGCGAGCGAGGGAATGAAAATATTCATGCCTCTAGGTAGAAGTTGAATCCACAACCGTCGCTCTAACAGTCAGACACAAAAAAAAGAAAAAGCTTTTCAAATATGTTCTGCACATGGAAACGCTGAAATAGATTCTCTACAATAGTAATAAAACATATAACGTCAATTAGCTGATCTATCGATTTATGTAAATTGGTCTCGAGCACTGTGAGAACTTTTTGTTACTAATTTCAATGTTCAGTTTCATTGCCAATTATGGTGTACCATTTGGGGTGGAAATGTCTGAAATTCTATCGTTAACTCGCTTCAAGCTTTTAAGGGGAGCTTTTGAATTTGGGAATTTAGAATCTGTATCGGTTACTGAATATGTCTAGACTTTCATTATGAATTTTGGGGGTGTATTGTAATTTTTTTGGCATACTTGAATACATTTCTTTTTTTAATAAAAATAATAACTTGGTATGTGATTTTTGTGATATCATCATCATCATCATCATCATCAGCCTGTTCTCGTCCACTGCTGGACATAGGCCTCTCCAATGGCACGCCATTTTGTGATATAGTTATGATTAAATTCCATAAGTTCACTGTGGCGCATCTGTATAGCGTCTGATTGTAAACGCGATGATTATGACTTCGATTTCCATGGATGAAAATGAATTATATTTAATTCCCTTTTAAATCGCTGTAACTGAAACGGAGTATTAAAACACAAGTTCCTTCTGATTATAATGCTGTCTATGAAAAAGTCTTCTTAAATTTTATAAAAAAATATAACTTCTATCCATTATTGCTCTTAAGAAGGTAAAGGAAGTATGTGCAACAATTTTGTCTGTAATATAAGAGGCGTGAAATAAATCTTATTGCAAGAATTATGGCTGGACTGAACTTTCTATTCCAAAATGTATAGTAACCGTTTTCCTATTTTTAAAAGCAAATTTCAAGATAACGTATGTTACGATAACAAAATATACTTATTATATTATACTTAATATATTATTTCAATATTTAGTCAATCAAAACAGTGTCTGTACATGTAAGATATGTGAAAAAAATTATGCGAATATTATTGAAGGCATGTCTCAATTAATATAAACCCTAAGCAATAAATTTTACAATTTTTGTCTCCTTGTCTGAGCGCTAACTTTTATATTGGCAGACTTCCTTTAAAAAGTAATGTTTGCTTATTTAAATGGACCTAAAAATAAAAAAGTTAAAACAATATAAAGTATTTTGTTCGACAAAATAATTATTTTATTGAATACGCTAAAAATTTAGTTTCCGATACGTGGATATTATCTTTAAAATGATAATGCTATTAATACATTAGAGTAATTCAGGTCAATTAACAAATAATAGTGCAGCTCAAGTAGGCGGCAGGAGGCTGCTAGAGTCTGCTGGAGTCACTCCCCCGGATGGAGATCCCCCCACAATTCTCAGGCTTACAGTCGTCACAATGGTTTCAAATTTAAACAAATATAACATATTTTAAAAAATAAATATTTTTTCTGCTTACTGTATATTTGAGCATGTATCCTTCTCGTTTTCGTATATTTAAAAACAAATTCAAATTGTACAACCGCACGTTAATTACAATTCTTGGATGAATAAATTCTTTAGAAACACCTGTGCATACCTTCTTCTGTGGTGATGTGGTCACGTTTACTTTTTATGTTGTTCCGGTGCTGTTTTGTGTGTTTATGTGTACGCCATACCTTATAAACAGCTTTGTTAAAATATTAAATAATATGTGAGTCAGTGACAGGGTAAGTTACGTACAGCAGGGTAGTAGTGGGAACCCAGTGTAAAGACACTCCGTTCCTATTTTTTCGTATTTTATTTGGTACATTGCATGTTGAGTGGTGGAACTTAGTGGCATGTACTTATGCATTCAATTCTCACTTAGGGGAATGATTATATTTAAATAAGTATCATTTGCAAACTCAGGTAGACGAAACACAATTCTAAGTTTTAACAATTTACCTAAAACATCTACCAAAAATTAGTTTAACAACATAACAAAAGAAAACCAAGGAACTTGCTACTAGCATATTATTTCCCTTTACGTGTAGATATTAGTTACGTAATGACATAGCTGTAAATATGACAGGTTATGGCACACCCGTGTCGAAAACCTTAGTTTACGAATTTACGAGGGCGAATGGGCAACGCTTGAGCGCTGCTTTAATAAATTTAGTATGTTTGATATTTCTGGCCACGTTTATACCTCGTTAGCAATTGTCAGATAATTTAGAGACACTTTTGCGTTTGAGGAAAATACTGTTTTTATCGTAGGCTTTTTTATCGAATAAGGAAATGATGGAGGTTATTTGTTAAGGAAGTGTTCTAAGAGTAGGGTAGGCAGAAGGAACCTTGTGATAGGACACTCCGTCACCTAATTTTCGATATATTTTAATGATGTTTTAAAGTGCTGAGCTCAACACCGCGCTTTAAGTGGCACAGCAGAATATTATTTAAATTTACGATATATTTACTAAATAAAAGTATCTAATATAAAATAAATATACATTAGATTTATCTACTTTTATTCAGTGTTTTCTTCTTTGAAATATACTTTATACTAACGCGAAATACTTGTTCACGATTATGGGATTTAGAAAATGCTTTTGTAGCATTTGTCACGTTTGGTTAAAAGGTGGGTGAGACCATTTAAGCAGGTCAAGAATCTACCTTTAGGAGTGGGGAGTGCGAAAATATTGGGATTGCTGCGATAAGTTTATATGAAAACGTGTTGAATAAATCGTTATACATCACTGAGCGGGAGGTTTTAGTCCAAAAGAAATTAGTATGTATTTTATAAGTGGTAGAGTTGCTCTTTTATACGTTAAGACGTTACCTGACTGGTTTATCATAAGGCGTATATAAAAAACAACTTTAAAAAATTGTCACGACACTGCGTGGCGGAACTCAACGTCACGTTTTGTCTATCAATGATCGTTATGATTTAAATATAATTCTTCGAGTGGGGATCGAACCCACAATCAAGGCGTTACAGTCGCTGTTCCACAGGATGGCCTCGTATTATATATATTTAAATAATCGTAAAATTTTAATTATTTATTAAATGAAATTAGTTTTTACATTTTCGATACAACACAAAACAGTAAGCGAAACCATACGTTCACGTTTATGCAAAGAAAGCTACCAATGTGATAGTAAATATGGCTTCTCAGTAAATCTCAGAACTCTGTATTCGCATCGCGGATAGGTATTTATTTAGGGTCGCTTTCAGGGGCTTAGTCTATGTTGTGAGTGGTGAGCGGATGTACGTAGAGATTTCAAGGCTTTGAAAGTATTAATGAAATATTTATTATTCTTTACAGAATTCTAAAGTGTTATTCCACATATAGGGAATATTTTTTATAGAAAATATATTTAATTTCGCCTCTTCCACACCACTTCCACAGTGATGACAGCTCTCGGTTGGTTTTGCATTTTCGTTAAAGTGTAGCAAAAATTTAAGATATCTCTTTTATCTACAAATTTGATAAGAAATATAAATATAAAAAATGTGATGGTTACGACGATGGCTTAAAGTAGTAAAAATTATAAAGCATTTTTTCTTTATTTTCGGAAAAAGTTGATATATATAATAAAAAAATATATAAATTATTTTACTTTAAATCAAAGTAACTTATTCGGGCTTGTGTGTTCGATCTCCAATCAAGGAAATAATTACATTTATTTTACTTTTATTTCCCCGCGTAGCGTTAAGTCCTATTGAATGTTTCGAAAATACAGAAAAAAATGGAAAACGGGCTTTTTACACTAGGTGCACGCTGCAAAGCGTAAAGCTGATATTTTTTCAACTTATTTGTTAATTGCATTAAATAATTGTGCTTATATTATTACCATTTAAGTAAGATTCATACATGGAGAGTATAGAGAAATACTAAGAGAGGATTTTCCAAATATCCGGGAATTTATGGGAACGAGACAAAGACAAATTTGCATTTTTATCGAAAAGTTCACGAAAACATATTGAAGTCCACTATTACAGGCACAAATGTATGTTATAATTCCATACATTTTGTGGCATACGACAATTTATTCCGGTTTGCCCTTAGGGCGACAATAAACAGTGTCCACGCCTAACAAAACTGTTTGGTCAACGCGGACTGAATACAACTATGTGTATTTCCAAGCACTTTGGATGGATTTTTTATTCGACAATTCACTTTTTATTGCTTAAACGAAACATCATGTAAAAATGTGCGACGATAAAAAATGCTTTCAAACATTTATATAAGCTTTCTAAGTTATAGAGCTTTTAAGGGCTACAAACACTTGATGAGAATCGTTTTAGTATTATTTTCGTAGTTATAAAAAAAAAATATTTTTTTTTAGCTTCACGTTGTATTCCGCACATAGCAGTGTAAGCACCTGGAACCTGGGAACCTAGTGTTAAGACATTCTGTTTCCATAAAGACAATTCCGTTCACCGCTTTACGCCAAATTCTTCAGACATTGTGGACTGAGTAGCGAAACTCAACGCCACGCGTTGCCCCGTTATCAGAGCAAGGAAATGAAGACATTAAATATTTAATTTGCCCGAGTGAGAAACGAACCCACTACCTTTACAATTTTTTGAAATATTTAAGAAGACTATCAAAGTTTGTATATATAAACTTTAAGCATATATTGACGTATTATTAAATTTTTCTTGATTGACACACTCCACTTTGCACTTGAGCTCATTCTTTTCTCTCTCGCAATGTAAATAATTTAAAAACCATTCCGTCGAGTGAGGATTGAACGGCAACTGTCACATTTACAGTCAGATTCCATCCCACTTTTCACGGTCTCAAATATAGAGAACCTTAAACTCTAATAACATTTTTTAATAAGCTCTCCCTCTATGATTTTACATTTGAAACGGAAATATTTTCTGAACTGTACGCCAAGTATGATATTAGCTTCATATTGTATCATCGTGGCATCGCATTGCACAGTTATTGACATAAGAGCAATTTGAACTGCTGCACCCACTCTGTTGGCAGATATAGTGGAGCTTTAATTTTAAAGCTTAAATCTTTTTCTTTTATAGAATATTATGAATATATGTTTTTTTCAGCTTCACGCTGTATCCCGCGCAGGTATTCAGAGGGTCTAATGTTTAGACATATCGTCCCTCACTTTCCGCTGAATGTTTGAGGTGAAACTCAACGCCGCATTTTTGCTGCATGGTACTAATCCTATATCTTATAAAACAAAGTCGCTTTTCGTGTCTGTCTGTTGTTTCTAACTCTTCTTCTTCTAAACCACCCAATGGATTTTGATGTGGTTTTCACCATTAGGTCGAGTATTTTTCGTAGAAGGTTTATATATAGTTTATTATTTGTACACTCTTATGTAAATTAACATAAATACGATAAATATGTATAAAGTCCTACCCGTTGAGACACTTTCGCGCATGCGCTGCTTTAATGGTAAATACTACATGAAAATAATGTATTGGAGTATTGTTTCTCTTAATAAGATCTACAAAAAAGTCCGCGATGGCATATTCGTATCTTTTAAGAATAACGTGTAGTGATCATATTTCTGTCCAATAATAGTGATTTCAATATATTTTTTATTGTGAGGGATATTTTTCCATACTGGTATTAATCCTTATCCTTTAAAATACTTTATTAAATTTCTACGTTAAACGAAGATAAAATTTGCTTTTTAAATTATTTCGAAATTGCGAATAGTTTTAGAGAAAAACGCATTTAATTATTGACACATCACGCCGTCCACACATCAACTGCATCGAGTCAAGTTTCACTTATCCCTTACTCTCAGCATATAAATAAGTATATTAGTTACGTTGGCCATTTAATGTAGATCAAAACTGTCTTTTCTGTTTTTCATTTTAATAAGTACTTTAGAAGTTGTTACAATATCAAAAAATCCTTGCTGTGAAACGCGCCTCGCGACGTTATGCTTATACGTCATAAGCGAGTCCGCCGCGCCCGCCTGCCTTACACGCATCGGTGGTTCAGTGATAGAATGCTCGCCTGCCACGCGGGCAGCCCGGGTTCAATTCCCGGCCGATGCATTCTATTTAATTTTCGTCACAGGCAGCCACGTAGTGCTTGCTTTTCATCAGGGACAGAATACCCTCTTCAGCATTAACCACAAGCTCGAAAAAAAAAACCCGCCTGCCTTTATAGCAACGAAGATTTAGATGCGTTTGCACTAATTATATTGGATATAATAATTAATATATTGGATAATTCGAGTTGAATGTATTATTTAATGTCATTTAACTATCTAAAAATAATAATTTAAATATATTTTAATAAGTACTTGAAAAAATTAGTAGCACAGATTTAAAATTACGGTACCTACTAAAAAATCCTTGCTGTGTAAAACAATTGGAAAATCCTTATTGAAAATGCGGGTGCATTAGGGTTTAATAAATTTTCACATTATCTTAAGTGCTTTGCAAACATACATTATATGAATAATCCAGTAGTAAAAGCGGGCGAAGCCGCAATAGGGTCGCTAGTAACTAATAATTCATTCCCCTAGGTGGGAATCGAAACTGTTACAGTCACTTCAAATAATTATTAATTTTAATCTTAATATATGTTATATGCCTTCGTTGTGCAGGGGGAACAACCGTGTGACTGTAACGCGATGGTAGTGGAGTTCAATTTCCACTCAGGGGAATGAATAATTATTTATTAATATTTTCATTTTTTCCCTCTGATTCCAAGACAAAAGGGCGAGCCACGACCTTGAGCTGCACCACTCAATACGCAATGCCTCCAAAATTAGGCGGAGTATCTTAACACTAGGTTCCCTCTGACTATCCTTCTCTATATAGAGAATACAGCGTCAAGTAAGAGTGCTAAATAACTGTTTATGTTTGTTTGTCCACGCCTCACAGCGTGAAGCTGAATATAATCATAGTTTCGGAGAAATTTATGTAAATAGGATTATTATATAAATAAGATTATATTATTTAGATATTTTTAATTAAAAGAAGATTAAATTATATGAACATTACACTACATATTTATATAAATTGGTTATTATGTGACCAATTTTATTATATAAATAATATAAAGAATAAAATAAAAAATAGAAGAATATACGTCTAGTTTACGTAACATTACAATTGCTCTACAATTGACATCAAACGTTCTCTAAAAGAACTGCGGGAGACACGTGATGGATAACATAAGTGGATAGTTTTTCAGGGGATTCTTAAGGAAACATCAAATAGATTTTTTATTTAGTCTATAAACAGCGCAACAGCACAGCGTGTTACTGGAAATGAGATGGTTGTGGGTTCGAGTCTTACCTGGGGGAATTATTTTTTGTCCATTCCTCGCTCTGGTAAGAAAACAAAGCTCAGGATAGAGTTCCTCCGGCCAACACTCAATGTTTCTCAAACTGAGAGGTGCATGGGGAATAGAATGTCTTAAAAAGTAGTAGTCTTGTCTGCCTACCCTACTTACTATAAGCAGGATACAACGTTCACATAGAAAATATTTTATTTTTTATTCAAACAAAGCCTGCTTTATAAGTAGGTCATTCCTTTGTTTCCGCTTATTTTACGTACATTGCATATTGCGAAGTAAGGCTCTATACAACAAACAAATGAAATTACAGATTTAAAAATAATTTCAAATACAAATCTCAAATCTGCAACTATCGTATAGACACGCTGAACTGTACCACGACGGTCTTCCTATTTTTATCGCAAAGTCAATACCAATTTCAGTACTGTCACGCCGTAGCTCGGTAGTTTCTAAATGAAATCTGTAAAAGGTGAAAGGGTGGAACGTGCTAAAACGTGACAGCTTAGTAAATAAAACAACACCGACCGCCTAAACTCAATTGGTCGACTAACTAGAAAATACTGGAAAAAACCGGTACAGATACCGGATGATACCGGTTTCAAGTTGTTCTAACTGGTTATTTTGTGCAATTGATATATTACGTGTGCTTTACTGTTATTTAATCCTAAACATTTCTTGAGAAATATCAAAATATTATTTTATTATATTTTTATATCCATAATTTTCTATTGAAAATATGACTTGAAGCCGTCGTGGAGTTTGAGTTTTCAGGGGACGAAGTGTTTAAGCACTAGGTTCCTTCTGCCTAGCCTCCTATATGCGAGACACAACGTAAAACTAAGTAAAAAATAGTGCTTAATGATACATCTTATAATTATATTTATATTAATCAAATATTATATTAGTAGCATGGGATTATAATTCCAACATTTCCAAGTTACCTGTAAGATAGCGCTTAAGAGATAATGTCGTCTTATTAAACATTTTATTCTTATTTTTTTATAATAGCTTCAAGCTGTATTCAGCACAGAACAGGGTAGGATAGGGTATTCAGGAGGCATTGAATATTGCGAGGCGGAATTTAACTCCGCGCTTTGCTTTTGCAGAGAAAATGAAAATAATAAATATTAAATTTCCTCGAGCAGGTGTTGAACCCATAACCGTCGCGTTTACATTCGCACGCCAGTGCTTCTGCGCCACAACTGGCCTTGATCTATCTTAGTATATAGCTAAGTTTTACCTGTGTTTGCATGGAAGCACGGACTGTAGGTACAAATGGTTACAACGAAACGATAAAGTGATTAAATATAGCTAATAGATTTTTTATAAAAAATATATTTTTAATTCGATTTCTGAAATTGGTGTGATTAATGAAATGAAACTCTTTAACTTTGCTGTATAAGAAATATAGATGTGTTTAATTTTTGTATGCAATAAACTATTTTGTATTGTATTTATGTTATCAAATCGGAAAATATCATATTTGGATACCACTCCATTCACATCAACTAAGCTAGACTTGCCTCAATATGATTTTCAAACATTTACATAAATATGAACATGCCTAAACAAATATTTAGTGTAAATAGTACCTTTTAAGCTTACTGTTAGTATTGATTGCAATTTCGTGAAATGCGTTAAGCTTTTAGGAGCTTTCAAAAGGATATTTCGTATTGCCGAGTGGACACCTGAGTAATGTCACAGCTTTGATGGGCACTACCGATTTTGGAATTTAGCTCGATCTGTTCTAATGATGGGAAGGCACAAAGACTCCTATTTTAAATTTGTCAGTGAAGTGGGCTTTGTATGAAATTACAGGTGGATGAAGAACTACCTATATCTAACATACTAATAAAATAAAATATTTTATAAAAAACGTATAAATATTTGAACGTAGTGGGATTTGAACCCGCGCCTCTCGTCAAATGGTGCGCCACGACAATCTCAAATACTATATTTGTTAGCTTCACGCTGTTTTTACACATAGTAGAGGGAACCTGAAATCATATTGTTAAGACAAAACACTCCGTTTACGATTTTCCGCCAAATTTTAGAGGCATTGCGTGTTGAGTGGTCAACACTATCAGAGCGAAGAAATGAAGGTATGAAATATTTAATTTCTTCGAGTATTAAATTCGAGTATTTCTTCGGAATCAAACCCACAACCTGTCGCGTTTACAGTCGCAACCTAGTGCCCCTGCGCCACGAGGGGCCTTTTATAATATTGTTAATTGGTTCATCATATAAAGACAAGTTTGAGAAAATACATTATTTCAATATAATATCTTGAGGCTATTTTAACCTACTTTTTATAGAAAATTAAAAAAAAACAATATATAAATGAGATCTTTTATTTCTCTTAATATAATTTTTAACTGTATATTCTAATCTGGAAATCAATGGTTCAATTCATACTTATATTTTTTTAACATTCACGCTGTATCCTGCATATGACATGGTAGGGAAGTTAATAACTTTTTTATTAGGTTAGCCTTTATTATATATTTCGTAAAATTAGGTAGTTTTTAATGGTGTTGTTTTCCAGGCGCTTCACAATTTTCGAAACATTGCGTGTTGAGTGACGGAGTTCAACGCCGTGCTTTATCCTTTGCATAATTATATTAGTATTTTCTTATAATTTAAAAAAAACTTGCATAATCAATTATCTACTTCAAATTAAAGGATCCAAATATCAAATGACTAAAAGTTAAAAAAAAAAAAAAATTACCTATTTTAATGAACATAATATTCGTTATGATCTACCGTAAACTAAAACTTAAACCTTTAGCAATTTGGCTCTCAAATTAAGTCTTAATACCTTTCAATTCTACGATACAATTCACAACATTTATCACGTCATATAAAATGAAGTACAGAGAAAAGAGCTCTATCCCTTCCCTTTTAGGGTGGATTTCGTCTGAAATTATCTGTCCTTTAGAGCATTTTTGCCCAAATGTGCTTAGAAGCTTAATTCTACTGGCCGTCTCGGTATTCGTAACGAAATGAAGCTGTAATTTACTAGGATAAGGTACAATAGTGTTGCCACGGAAGTAAAACGGTATTAAGAAACGCTGTTTTGTTCTTTGTTAGTTGCTCAATGTGAGTGAGTGAATGGTACTGAATGGGATTTCTCTAACTAAATGCTAGGGGAAAAATTATATATGTTCCTAGCTTCACGCTGTAACCCGCATTTAGCAGAATATGCGATAATTAATTAATTGAATTTTGGCTCTTTAAATTGGTTGTGACATACTCGTATTCTGTTAATATCAGTAATAAGGACCTAACGATGGAACCAGAATGGATGGAAGAATGTATTTTATTTTTCAAAGTATATTTTCTTTCTTGTTTTGGTTTTTTCGACATTTTCTACATAGCAGGATCGGCACACAAATCCTCGTGTTAAGACACTCCGTTCTCCACTTGTCACCCAATTTTCAAGGCACTGTATGTTTAGTGAACAAATTTAACGCACAAAATAACACACATGTCAATTAAATGTTATTTGTTTTCTATTACTATAAAAGTTAGAAAAATGAAATGTCAATATTAGGTTCCAATAAACTATAAAATGTTGTATTATAAAACAAAATAGATGTACCTCCAACATAAAAAACCCGGTTTTAATCCACGCTGAAAAGGATAAATCCTACATTAGCAAAATTTATGGCCACTCCTGGTAAGATTAAATGCTGTATAGAATTAATACTTAGATTTACGACTCATCGACTATCGAGCCTTCACGGTGGCCATTCATCGGAGCGAGGTCTGAAAGGATTGATTTAGAGGATTTTAAACGTTTCAGGCGGTACCACAAATATACTTGAAATACAATATGACAAAGTAATATTAAAAAAATAGTATTCATATAAAATGTAACCGTTTTGACGCAGTGGCGCAGCGTGTGACTGCTTACGCACTTCGATTGTTGTGGGTTCTATTCTTACTAAATAAAGATTATTTATCTGGAATGAAGTGATTTCATTTCTTCACTCTGGTAAGAAGACAAGATGTGGCACCAAGTTCTGCCAGTCAACACGCAACGTTTCCTTTGCCTTACCTGCTATATGTGAACTACAGTGTGAAGCATAAAAAATATCTATATTTCAAGAAAATATAATTATACCTAAAATATATTGAAGTATAAATCATATAGAAATCCCGATAAATTAAGCTCAATTGCGTTTATGTTTAAAATAGGTCGGAAATTTTGCAACGTGGATATAACCAATGTTGGCTGAATCACTGATAAGCTGTAATTATTACCTCAGCATTTGTTGATTCGGTGTTTTGATCCAAACTGTATATTTGAAAACATCTTTAAAAAGTAGCTTCACTTTTTCTGCTTAGCGGGTAAGCCAGAAACAACCTAGTGCCAAAAAATTCCGTTCTACGTCGAAATTCAATAATTTACGTGTAGCGCTTTGTGTAACCAAAGTAGAATAATGAAAATAACTCATTCCCCCTAATTGAAATCGAAACCACAACTGTTGTGCTTACAGTTAGATGTAGCCCTATTTTGCCAATACTCGTATATGTATCTTACCACAAATTAGTAAAGAGTTAAGAATTAAAAGTTTTTATTTTTTTCATTAAAGCGTTTCTATGCGTTGTATTCAAAAATATTTTATTAAGATTTATCGATTCAAATTAAATGAAGAATGTATTTATAATATTTATACATCAAAATTTGACCTTCCCATGTAGATAGATGAGATGTATGTTACTGCAAAATTTCCTTTTATTCAGTTAATTTTTTTTGTGTTAAAGTGGAATAAACATCCATCCTCACAAACTTTCACATTTATAATATTAGTTGGACTAGTAAGTTAATAGGATTAATAGTAATTTTTCTTTATGTTTTTTTTAATTAAAAAAACGATATCAAAAAATGTCAATGCCATAAGTGAAGCTCCAAAACCCGGCCAGTCAATACAGGATGACCGTACAGTACCGGCACGGGGGCTCGGCATTGCGACATCCAATAACTACTCAGTCCATTACGGCCTAATTGTGCCGTCTGTTTGTGTCCGAGATAGAAACGGTTGTAAGGATTTCAACTGAATTTCAGCCTGAAAATTTAGACTATTCAATATGGGATGTATTACGTACCTACATACATATGTATGCACTCATATGTAGGCACGTTAATGGAATTGATTTGGTTTGATTAGCTTTTTGTGATAGTACGCGAAAATAGGGTCGTTGTGGCGCAGCAGTGCAGTGCCGGACTGGAAACGCAACGATTGTGATTTCTATTCCTCCTCTGGACATGGTAACGAGAACATTGAGTCACACCAATCAATACATAATGTCTTGACAATTGTCCTATTAAAATACTTCGTTCACCGACGATCCCCTACCAACACCAACACCAACACTGGAGCGAAGAAATGAAAATATTAAATATTTCATTTTCTCGAGGGGCATCGAACCCAGAACCGGTAGCGTTTACAGTCACACGCTAGTGCCACTGCGCCACGACTAGCCTCTAAAATAAAACAAGTTCTAGCAGCCATACAGGAACACTCGTTACTATACTGTCATAACAATAACGATTCAAAGTCAAAGCTTTCTCCCAACTTACGTAGTTCTATCCACTGTTACAGTTAGAGTTTAGTTTTAACTGCATTCTCCGCTAATTAGAGCCGCTCTAATGGTAATTTTATCCGGATATAGTTATTGTCATTGCTGTGTGTACGTTTATACTCGCTTTGTTGTAGACTGATCTGGTCACACGTTTTTGTGTGAATTAAATAAAAAAATAAAGCAGTTTCAAGCTTCTTCCCGCGTACTAGAGTAGAGAGAGGGAACCTAATGTACCTCGCCCCCCACTTTTCGCCCAAATTTGAAGACACGAGTGGTGAAATTGAAAGCCGCACTATTTGTATCTTCACTCGAGCGAATGAATAGTTAAATATGCATTCGCTCGACAGCTCAGAATAGAACCCATAAACGTCGCGTACCGTTACATTAATATTATAAAGTCTGTTAGGTTGCAAGCACTTATCTTGGGAACTGCTGGTTTGGATTGAAAACAACTTATTTGTTTGTGGATACACCATTAATTAAGGAACACCATATTTACTTTAATAGTTTGGATGTACTGCACTGTGCTTGTGATTCTATTTACAGCTGCAAAATATGCTTCATATATGATATACGTCTCTCAGTTCTTTTCATTTGATGATGCAAGTGAAGCCGCAAGTAGAAGTTAGCTGATTGAATAGACTTTATCGTAACGGTTATTGGGAATAACCACTTAACAGGAACTAAGAAATAACATAAACTAGCTGCAAACTGAAATAAAATAGTTAAGTAGTGAATCGTAACTAAATTCTTTATTGTGAGTTTGATTTCCACTTTAGCAGATAAATTATTTCTATTTCTCTGGTAAGTACCTCGCCACTTCTGGGTCTCTCGTCCTAGCACTAGGTTCACTCTGCTATATTATGCATATAGCAGAATATGCTATGTGCAGAATGTAGCGTGGATCTATTAAGTTCGAGCTTTATTAACAGCATCGTGTTTTTATTCAATTATAACAAGAGAAGAGCTATTACGTCGTCAATATTACAAACTAAAGAGAAATTAAGGGGACTCTAATCCTCATAACTCGAAGAACTAAAGTTATATAAATTTAAATTCTACCTAGAGTTTGTCGTGTGGTGCAAGTGATAAGCGATTATATTTTATTAGTAATAAAATAAAAAATTATTAAAAGTTTATTTCGTCACATTTTTATTACAATAAAATTGAAATAAATTATACAATTATTAAAAAAACAGTCATGGCGCGACTTTTGGTTGAAGATTTGATTTCCATTTGAGAAAATTAAATATTTTAATTTTCTTCGCTCTGGTAACAAGGCAAAGCGCAGCGACCAATTCTGCCACTTAACTTCTTCAACTGTTCTGTGGAAAATGGAGAATGGCTTTTTCTGATTACAATTTTACGCTTTTTCTCGTATATATTTACAAGCAATTTCCAGTATAGGCAAAGAAAACATAGTGTTAAGACACTCTATTACAAGCGCATCACCCCATTTTCCAAACTTCCAAACTTCCAGCAAACAATTTTACCAAAATCGGCTTATTTCACTTCGCCGCTCCCTTCCATTACTCGTGCTACAGCGTCTACGTGACCGTCCAACACTCACGTAGCACATTATCAACGAGTTAGCTAATCAAGTTAGTAGTGTCGTAGCTGCCCGAACAAATACTAGATTGTGGTTAATGTAATACTTGTGTAATAATTCTGTGTGTTCATTGAAATTTGACCTATTAGTACTAATATTATGAAACTGGAGATTTGATTTGGTTGAATGCGCTAATCTGAGGAACTACTGAGTTTAGTGTTCTTTTGTGTTTGTTAGTCCATTTATTGTAGAAGTATCTCCGAGCGAGAATGGAACCCACAACCGTCGTGCTTATAGCACCTGATTGTAATCGCATCGGTTGTGAGTTTAATTTTACACTCAGGATAATAAATAATTTCCATTTCCTTGCTTTAGTAACAAGACAATCTGCGACGTTGAAATTCGCCACTCAACACGTAATCTCTCATAAATTGGGTGGAATATGAAGAGGAGTGTTTGAATAAAAGATTTTATGTCAGATACAGCGTTTAAAAATAAACCAATCATAAAACAAAACTTAAACCAATTAGATAAATATTTATAGAATATAGGAAACATCAACTTCAACTAGTAATAGAAAAATATTATGAGCTGCTTTATAATTTAATAGTAGATTCGAAGAATGAAAAACAGTTATGCTAAAATTAATACAAAAATTCTCAATAGGTCTCGAGAACTGCTGGTTTTCTCTTCACTTGATTTATTTATTTCATTAATTGGAGGTCAAGTATTTAGTACTCACATAAATTGTTAAGATGTGACTAGAATGATTTTATTAAAAATAGACTCTTATTTATAGAGTTTTTGAATATGGTCGACTTGTAACTATGTAACTGTACAGTCTGGTAAATAAGTAAGCTTATCTCTTATAGTATCGTCTCGTCTAAATCTTTTTATTAAAATAAGATTTCGTTTCTTCTAAGCTAATATTTTTGTTTTAGTAATCCTTGAACGAAATCAAATTTGTCACATGAAGGATATTTTGACCTAGCAATAATTTTTAAATAAGGCATCACCTTTTATTGATCATATCTCAACCTTTTAATTGATAAAGAAAAGAAAATCTGAAACCATGACACTGCTCTCCGTTTTATATTTTATTTATTATCTCAATATATAAAACTGTTCTATTGCTGAGTAACTGACAGACAAAGAAAACATGAACTACTGGACTTAGAATTATAAAGGGAATATAGAGAAGCAATAAGAGATAAATTTTCAATATTCCTAAAGTAGTACAAGAGCAGGAAAAAACGGAAAAATATCACTTAAATCTTAAAGCCCATGCAAGTACATTGCGGGCGACGAATACTGGTAAATAACGGACATTAGTACCTACCTGGATACCTTGACAGATAGGTATAGGTACCTCGACACATTAAAAGAACTTATACAATATAATAGCTTCCCTGTATTGACTGTAATATATGTATACATAATCAAAAACTACTCCCGTTCACATTAGCTAACAAGCTTAATGTCTACTCTACTCTACACTACTCTATGCAACTTCATTGCATTATTCGTACCCAATCAATCCAAAGCTTCGAGGGAGGTTTCAGTTATATTACTAATATTTAATGTAGTGGGGATCGAATCCACAACCAGTCGCGTTTACAGTCACGCACTTATGCCCCTGCGCCACGACTGGCCTCCGATTGAAATAAATAACTATATACAACTTATAACTGTATGTAAGAGAACACTGTTATACTGCAACATTGCAACACTGCATCACTATAACATCATTCTGCTAAGCCTTAAAAAATACTCAAAATAACTAAAATTTTCAAAACCATTTAATATTCTTTGTAAGAATTAGTAAATATTTAACTAAATGTTACGGTTTCAAAGACTCTACATTACACAAATTGAAAGTTTCAAATTGCAGTGGCCGTTACTGTTATGCAGTGTTACACTACGAAAATGTAGACGTGCTACGAGTTGCTACGAGCTGCTACGACCTACGACAAAGTTTTATTGTACTAATGTAGAGCCTCACAGCAAGAGTTAGTTGTTCGAATAATATGTTTATCTTATTTTATATTCTCATCAAAGATTAGTTTTGAATAAATTATTCATATACACTTTGAACGTTTGCCCTATTAAAGACAAATGTCAATCATTTATATTTATAAGAGTAGCATCGTGATAAATATAACTAATAGCTAGTATTTTTTATTATTCATCACATTATAAATGTCACTCTCTTTTTCTCTTTACTAAAAAATAATAATAAAATATAATATCTATCTATTGATAGTTACACGTGCCTTAACTCACTAGGTTAACTGAAAAGTCAAAATAATCAATACAGTACTATTTCTAATTTTGCCTTGTATATCTGTAGCAGAACATAAAAATGATGATAAAAAAATTATAAAATTTAGTATCACCTTATAAAATATAAGACGCTCAATACATATATTATGAATCAACCTCTTACGTCACTGATCGAAAACGGACAGACGAAACTACTGGACATAGAATTTGCTATGATAACAAACAATTTCTAAACAAATAATTTCTTTTTTTATTTTTAATCCACTCAGTCTAATTTGCTTTAATTGTTCATAAAGGCCGTCAATATAAAAAGCCACCAGGTAAACCATACAACAATACTATATAATGCACAGATAAAATTAAGTTGGGATCTCTTATTATAGAAGCTCTTTTGAGAGATTACACACAAAATGTATCACTACATATTTTTCTACGTTCAAGCAAAATGCAAATTTGAAAGCAAATGTAGCGAGTATTCCCTACAAAGTAGACATCGTGATGGCAAAACAAAACAATATCATTTTCGGTACAGTCCCATAAAAATATCTCCCCCACGTAATGATGGCATTTTGATAACAACGCCTGTAAATAAGTAATAGCAATCACACGTAATAGACACGCCATTTGGATCTCATTCCACATTCTATTAGTTTTACAATACAATTTTATTTTTTCTTTGCCATAAGCTTTTAAGCTGTTGTAATAAGCTTGGTTTTAGCATGAAATAGCTGTTTCAAAGCTGTTTAGACAGCGTGACATTTACAGATAGGGTTGTCGGATGATATTTTTTTCCTTGAAAACGTTGCAAGGCGCAAACACCTACTACTTTGTTATTTTATATTTTATGATAAGTATGCTATTTTTACTAAAGGTAAGTTAAAAAGCAAAGAGATCATAGTGAAATCATTATGTTGTTTGCTACAAGAGTTTTTTTTATAGAAGTTGTGTATTATTTACCAGCTTATTTCTTATAGGTAATTGCATAATAGGAAGTGCATAATAGTAAGCCTAATGATAATAATAATAATAATCGAGAAGTCCCTACAATTTATAATTTTTTTTATTAATAGCGGAACGCAAAGAGGTGCAGTGTCTTACCAGCTGAAAATTACATGTGAAAATTGTACCCACAATCATCATCAGCTAGGTACTACATACACTTAGTTAGGTAACATACATTTGACACAACCCTAAATTGCCTTCTATATAATGTAAATTATTCAAAGCATTAACCACTTTATTGTTTACGTAATATTGATGTTATTTGCGTGTAAATATTTGATAATTATACAAATTACGTGATTACAAACAATATTATATATGTGATTTGTCCATTTCCTGTAAGAGAAAATCGATAATACTACTTTTACCGATGCTTAACTATCACACTGATCGAAAAATTATTGCGAGTTTAATTTCTACTCTTGAACAGAAATGGAATGTTCAAATTCGGGAGTAAAATGTAGAACAGAGTGTCTTGACATTACTTTCTTTACTTATTTTTTCAGCTTCATGTTGTATCCCACGCGGGGTAGGCAGAGGTAACCTAGTGTTGGGACACTCTGTTCCAGACTTTCCACCGAATTCTTCGAATGGTGGAACTCAACGCCGGGCATTTGGCTTGGTGCCAGTGCGTGAGTGAGCAGTGAGAAGATTAATAAATAAAATAGTTCATTTCCTCTAATGGACAAAAAGCTAACAGCCATCGCGTTACAGTCACATTCTTGCGCCCCTGCGCCACGACTGCCTTTACCACTTTTTTTTATGCTATGGCAATAAGACATTCATAAGTGATTTTTAAAAGATATATCTTATTGAAAACTTATTTTTTATTACTTTTCAAAAACAATATTTTTCACTATTTCTTTCACAAAAATATATTAGAAATAATATTTTAAAAACACGTAAATCCGAGTTAATAACATTTGAAATTAAATAAAAAGTTTTTTTTTAAATACCAAATTATATTAACCACAAACAAGGCCCCAGTAAAATTACACAAAGCTTCTAAAATTATAATTAAAAAAATATATGTAATATACATACAAATAAAGTACAATCTTTCGTCATAAGAACGAAAATGTCACGTTAAAACATTCATAAGGTTACGTGACGTAAAATGTCACGTCGAAAATTTACGGTCATACCCTTACCGTACACGTTGTAGCAATGTTAGTGGAATAGGCTTGAAACAGGGTTTGTAGATACAAGCTTCTACGTTGTGATGTGCTAGTATATAACCAACTTTTATATTAAATATGTAATATAAAAGTAGCAAGTTTAAATAAAATATTTTTGAGTTTCGCAATGCTTCGAATATTGGGCGGCCCACACGTCGCTATTCCCCCGAGGGTAAATCGAACCCACGAACGTCTCGTTTATAGTCAAAAGTTATGCCTTAAGCTAAATACATAGCCGCGTTCAAAAACATTTTACTCCCACAAGGCCGAAACGCCGACAAATTTGTAAAGGATTTTATCAGATTATGTTATTTAAGGTTTGGTAATTTTTCAGCTTCACTAAATTTAAGTTAAAATTGAAGATAATGCTGATGAAAGGTTTCAGATAATAATTTTTCGTTTGTATTTTTTTTAGTATAACGCTTAATTTATCGATAAGTCTAGAAATAGGCTTATCTTATCTAGATTATATTTTATTCCATTATTTATGTATATCTTATGCTTTGTCCTTCACGCTGTATCCTGCATGTAGGGTAGGCAAAAGTAAAAACACTCTGGTTTCATAGTTCCGCCCAAATTTCGAGACCTGACGTATTGAGAGGCAGGACTCAATCCCGCGCTTTTTATTCTTACTAGAGCGAGCAAATTAAAATAGTTCTTTCTGTCGGATGCGTTCAAGCTCACAACCGTCACATGATGGCCTCAAAAATATAGTTTTTTATATTGATATGTTTATAAGCACACCATGACACACCACGTAGCCCGAGCTGGGACCACGTGGTGCTGTAGAGATTGCCGCTAGGTATTTATTTATTACCGACGCCACGTTGCTTCACCTGCGTATTTCACTTTGTTATATAACTAGCGACCCTATTGCGGCTTCGCCCGCTTTTACTACTGGATTATTCTTATAATGTATGTTTGCAAAGCACTTAAGATAATGTGAAAATTAATTAAACCCTAATGCAACCCGCATTTTCGTAGTTTCAATAAGGATTTTCAATTGTTTTACACAGCAAGGATTTTTAGTAGATACCGTAATTTTAAATCTGTGCTACTAATCTTTTCAAGTACTTATTAAAATATATTTAAAATACTATTTTTAGACAGTTAAATGACATTAAATAATACATTCAACTCGAATTATCCAATACGTGCAAACGCATCTAAATCTTCGTTGCTGGGTTTTTTTTTCGAGCTTGTGGTTAATGCTGAAGAGGGTATTCTGTCCCTGATGAAAAGCAGCACTACGTGGCTGCCTGTGACGAAAATGAAATAGAATGCATCGGCCGGGAATTGAACCCCGGCGGCCCGCGTGGCAGGCGAGCATTCTACCACTGAACCACCGATGCGTGAGTAAAAATATCTTAAATTTGTATTTAAAAACTATTTTATTAAAATAAAATACAATTATTATTAAAACTAGTTCTTAACTATAAGAGTGCTGGTAGTGGAATCGTCTTATCCCTAAGGTTGGTCGGCTTTAATACAAATTCGGGTGTCCCCACCCCTTTGGCTCGTTTCCCACGATGCTTTGTTTCTCATGGAGTTATTATATGAAATTCCCTGGAAGTCGGAAATCAGCGAGCCTATTGTCATCGACATCCAAATGTTCATGTGCCCCAACATGTGCGGCTGGGTTCTCGTAATGCTTTTATAGAACTTTCTCTCGGAGTCATAAATCTACCATAGGCCCACATGCCGTCGAGCTCTTGTTTTATATTTATTATCTTTTATTTAAACCATTTGTTACAACAATGCTAGACTAGGTTGACTGTCCCCCTCCAAATTCGAAGTACATGTTTCGAACGAAACCTGGATCTGAGAATTTAAGCTCAAATTAGGCATATCAATATAATAATAGTTATAATAGTTGTCAACCATATTATACTATGTCGTGATTTTCATAGTTAAATGTTGGAATTTCATTTATTCTCCATCTTCATCAGCTGTAATTCTTTTTCTTTATAAAATATTTCCTTTGCATATTAATGTTCTAGTTCAGTATAATCTTCGACATCATATATTGTATGCTATAATTACCGTTCGCATTATAGGATAGGAACAGGGAAGGTTGTATTGGATAGTAGGTACAATATTGCAAGTTTTCTATATACTACTTTACACAATTATCAGTAAAAAAACATATTAAATTTACAATACAATCTAGTATTTACTGAAACAATTTTATTTTAATATGTTCTAAAATAATATGTATACTTTGATATCTGTGATTTACATCTTTCTAATTTATGTATAATAATTTTTATTTCTAACTTTTATATATTTATTGTATAGCACTTTCCTTCTAATATTCGAGTAGGTTTTACTACATTTTCCGAAGGGTCTAACTACTTGAACTTATCCGAAAGAATAGAGGATTCTGAAACAATTAACTCCTCTACGTGATAAATTTTTCCATTGCTTATTTTATATTTATTATGCGGTTCTATACTTAAGATTTTGTATGGACCCAGAAATCTTGATTTCGTTTTGTGCCTATCTATCATTGAATTTTTTAAATAAACCTTATCATCTATTTAAAATACTTTTGGAGGCTGAATTCGTTTATTCAATCTATCATTGATATAATTCTTTTGTTTCCTACATAATTCACAATTTAAAATATATTTCTTAATAACCTTTCGCATATTTTCAAAATAATATTTTTCCCGTAATTGCTTATAAACACTTTCAATACCTGCATGTCTATCATTTAATAAATGACATTCTTTAATCAAACATAATTGTTCCTCTTTATTATCTATCTCTATTAAAGACTTAGTATATCTTACTGGCTTAAACTTACTATGATCAAAATATTTCCTATATACTTCTGAAACTTTATAATATAACTCTTCACTAGGAATTATAAACGCATATTTTTCTTTACTTAAATATTCTAACATAAATTTTTTAATAACTTTTTCCTCATTATTTGGTGGAATATGAAAATACCACATACTTTTTTCATATTTCGCGTTTTCGTAAGGCGCACTTTCCAACACTACACGTCTTAAACGTTTCGGTGGATAACTGTGAATAATAATTGGTATGCCACTATCACTGTCTTTTTGGCATGAATCTATTGTATTACTTAATGTTTTATTGTCTGAAAGCAATGAATTGGACTCTGTATTTACAGTAGAGTCCGTTTTACATGGTGTATTGTCTAACGATATTTCCTCACTACAATGAGATTGTAATGAATCCGAACTTGTGTGGAATATTTCAATTATATTTAATGCATCTGCAACGTGATTTTCTTTACATTTCACATGTTCTATACTATGTGATTTTTTGTCGCGGTCGGCAACTTCGTGAAAATTTAAATTAATATTATCAAAATTATTTTCATGCTGGAATACTTCCTCAGCAACAATACTTTTCCCTAAATTGACCTGACCAGGACGCAATGGAGGGGCTGATTGCATTGAAACATCCCCCATTTCCTGCGGGATCCTATTTGTATTAGGACGATATTGATTTCGCTTAAAATAACTATTCTGCGACCTAGTAAAAAAATTATTTGCATTCGGAGTCCATTTATTTTTATTATGGTTGTAATTATTATTATTATTATAATTATGTCGCATCGGAAAATGATTCGATCGCGATGTGGACGGATAAGCTTGTCTCTGGTTATAATTAAAGTTCGATTTATATTGCGAATACGCATTTTGATGTACATTACGCGGCGGCGGTACAACGTTATAAAAATTTTGTTTAAAGTTGTCATATCTCCCTTCTGCTTCTAATTGCAATATTCTAGTTGCCGTTTCATTAAAATTACAGTTAGATACATATATTTGGTCATGATATGGTAAGCTTTTTCTTAAGGTATTCTGGGCGGTATTTATGTACGGCTCCATTACCTCATCTACTAAAAGTTTTTCACTATATTTATCTAATAATTTACTTCTAATAAAAAATAACTTTTGTTTTAATTCGAATATTAAATCTTTATATAAACCTTTTCTCTTAACATTTCCTAACTCTATTAATAACGTATTTAAATCTCTATTATCTCCGCATTCTCTTTTTAATGCTAATTCTATATTATTCCATTTAAAATCATGCTCAATCATAGATATTGATATAGTAGCTTTAGATTCTAATTTACTTAATAATAACATAATATTTTGTGGTGTATCTCCACCCACTATCTGTAGCCATTGCTTAGCACAGTTAATATAATTATATAAAGTAAATGCATCGCCATTATACGAAGGGACGAACGAAAGTAAGGTTATTGGGTCCATTGTTTAATGTAAACACGGGACTCTAAAATGGTAGGACGACTGACTCGCGCTACTTTCACTACTCTCACTATCAGAAGGAGAGTGAATAACACTACTAGTATTCCTATAGCTATTATATACAAAAGTTGGGAGTTTCAGATGGGAAGGAATGGTGACAAAGATAATGCTACTTGGTACTTACAGAATTGCTCACGACGGCAGCTTCCTTGATCATTTTCTTCCACTGATAACAGTATTTTTACGTATTTATATGGTTTCGTTGCCTAGCCATAGTCTTGAGAGACTTCGCGAAACTTTTTGCGGAATTACTTATGATTGCGCGTTTTGTTCACTTAGCTAGGCCCCACCGATGGGCGCCAGTAAAAATATCTTAAACTTTGTATTTAAAAACTATTTTATTAAAATAAAATACAATTATTATTAAAACTAGTTCTTAACTATAAGAGTGCTGGTAGTGGAATCGTCTTATCCCTAAGGTTGGTCGGCTTTAATACAAATTCGGGTGTCCCCACCCCTTTGGCTCGTTTCCCACGATGCTTCGTTTCTCATGGAGTTATTATATGAAATTCCCTGGAAGTCGGAAATCAGCGAGCCTATTGTCATCGACATCCAAATGTTCATGTGCCCCAACATGTGCGGCTGGGTTCTCGTAATGCTTTTATAGAACTTTCTCTCGGAGTCATAAATCTACCATAGGCCCACATGCCGTCGAGCTCTTGTTTTATATTTATTATCTTTTATTTAAACCATTTGTTACAACAATGCTAGACTAGGTTGACTCGTGTACGGGCGCGGCGGACACGCCTTTATAAGTATAACGTCGCGAGGCGCGTTTCGCAGCAAGGATTTTTTGATATTGTAACAACTTCTAAAGTACTTATTAAAATGAAAAACAGAAAAGACAGTTTTGATCTACATTAAATGGCCAACGTAACTAATATACTTATTTATATGCTAAGAGTAAGGGATAAGTGAAACTTGACTCGATACAGTTGATGTGTGAACGGCGTGATGTGTCAATAATTAAATGTGTTTTTCTCTAAAACTATTCGCAATTTCGAAATAGTTTAAAAAGCAAATTTTATCTTCATTTAACGTAGAAATTTAATAAAGTATTTTAAAGGATAAGGATTAATACCATTACGGAAAAATATCCCTCACAATAAAAAATATATTGAAATTACTATTTTTAGACAGAAATATGATCACTACACGTTATTCTTAAAAGATACGAATATGCTCTCGCGGACTTTTTTGTAGATCTTATTAAGAGGAACAATACTCCAGTACATTATTTTCATGTACCATTAAAGCAGCGCATGCGCGAAAGTGTCTGAACTTTATACACAATTATCGTATTTATGTTAATTTACATAAGAATGTACAAATAATAAACTATATATAAACCTTCCCTGAGAAATACTCGACCTAATGGTGAAAACTGCATCCAAATCCGTTAGGTGGTTTAGAAGAAGAAGAGTTAGAAAGTTCAGACAGACACAAAAAGCGACTTTGTTTTATAAGATATAGGAATATACATTTTAAAAACCTCTTTTATTTTTTGACTATACAGACAAACTAAATTACATAAATTTACATTCTAACCAGAAGTTTCAATTAATTAATTAATATGTCAAAATGTATTTCAGGGCTACTATATAACTATTAATTGTTTTATTAAAATATAATGGGTTCCGCCACTCAACATGCAATGCTGCCAGATTTCAGGCGAAAGTGGGTAGAAGAGTGTTTTAGCACTAGGTCAGGTCAGGTTTTAACCTCAGTCCCCACTGCTACACGCGCTTTACAGCGTGAAGTTGAAAATAAATCTTATTTATATTCCTAAGCTTACCTGTCCATCATGTCACCTTCAGGTCGGTTAATCGCTGCGTCCTTAGAAGCGGAGTACACATAGACTCGTGCATCACCCTTGTACCATTTGATGCTGTGCATTTCCCCACAAGACTTCCCGTCTATCCGACATCTGAGACGAGCGGTGTTGCCGACTAGAGCTGATGCGTGATCTGTAATGAACAAATTATTCGTTAGAAACACCTTAGAAACATTTTAAAAAGAGATTTTTCTATAAGTATAGGGTAGGGAACCTAGTATTAAGACAGTCAGTTCCCCTGTGTGTGTTGTTTGTATATATTATATAGCGCGGGTTTGATATTCGCCACTCAACAATGAATATCTAGAAAATTGAGCTAAAACAGGGAACGAGGAGCTTGACACTAGGTTTTCTCTGGCTACTCTGGCTGCTAAATGCCGGCGTCAAATGCGTGAAACTCTTGAGGCAGTCGGAGAGTTCAATCATTTCGTTCTCATTTTCTGAGTAGAAATAAACCTTTCAAACATAACGTCCGTTAATATCGTCTCCACTAAGCCACGATATATAAAATAAATCAATTAAGAGTAATGGGCATTTATTTAACATATAATGTGAAGATACTCGGAGCTGGAAAAAGTTTCAAAAGCTTTTTATTTTCCAGAACCAACAAGAGTATTCGCTAGAGTCGGAATTACGCTTTTTCTTGAAATAAAATCACTGCTAACCGCATAGGATGGTTTAAGTTATACGAGGTAGTAGGGAAATATTTATTTTTACTTGTTTATATTAGTTTCAATTCGATGTTTAATTGGCTTTTTGTATATTACGAATAAATTAAAAACAAAAAAATATTTTGGTTTTAATAAGCCTATTAGTATACAAAAAAATATTGCTTTTTAGACTCTAGAAATATATTCGTTCCAGTTCCAAAACAGTTCCTGTCACAACTGGTTTACATCAATTTTAATACGAATCTTAAATTTGCTGAGTGCTTTGCTTTAGAAATCTTTGAAAAAAAGCTAGAAATTATGTATATGAAATACATTTTTATTTTTTTAAATATAATAAGCCAAAAAGGGAAATAAAAAAAATACATATAAATGTTATTATCGTATCCTATACATATAATATCGTATTATCGTATATAGCAGGAAAATCAGAGACTTTCCACTGAATTATCAAGGTAAGTGTGTTTAGTAGCGGAACTCAATGCTACGCTTTGTCTTATTAGCAGAACGACGAAATTATGAATATTATAATCTAAAAATAAAGGCCGTCGCATTTAATCGCTATAATTTTATAAGTTGTTGCTGTTCATTGTTTGCCCCTGCAAGCGACACATGACGGCAATATTACGATTACCCAACTAATAGCGTAACCGCAGCCGTAACACATGATAAAGGTAACTTCAATTTGCTTGTGAATGATTTAGGGCTTTATTACATTGACATACATACATACAGAAAATTTACATATATGTATATAAAAAAAACAGTTTCGTGATATTCTCACACAGCAGGGTAAGTAGAGGGAACCTAGTGTTAAAGCACTTCATGTTAAATCACTAAAATGTGAAAAAATAAAAAAAAAATGTTAAATAACTAAACTAGGCGGTGACCTCCTATTTTTCGAGACAATGTGCAATGAGTGACTACGCCGAAATAAACTCAACGCCGCAATAATATGATGTACTATAATTTTTTTTTTCAGTTTCACGCTTTATCCCGCATGTAGCAGGACAGGCAGAGGGAGCCTAATGTGATACCGTCATTACGAAATAAATCAAGCTAACTCGTTTTTTTTTAAATTTAAAAATGAAACTCAATTGGATAAAGTTATTAAAAAGCTGCAAATTCAAATTCTGCTGCTGTATTTGTATTACGCGTTAAACTTTTCTGCATAGAAACTCATACGACACATACGACACGAGGTATTCATATAAAATTTTAGTAAACGTGAAAATTCAACAGTATGTACAGGGATTCAAAACAAAAGTTTTTTCGCTGAATACATCCATACTTTAGAATCAAAAGCTCAATAAACATATATCTGAATATTTATATATAACGAGCAAAGCTACGTTTGAGTTACTAGTGATAATAGGATAATAATCAATACTGTTATTTGTACAATGTTATTATACATATTGTATACAGAGGAGATACTTATTTTCATTTCCCTGCACTCGTAACATACTATGCGACGTAGAGCTAAGCCTAAAAGTTGTTCAAAATGGAGATACTATTATTGTCTAAGCACTAAGCTCCCAGGAAACTCCCCCAGCCAATCCTGCCAGGAGGGAAAAAGCGTGAAGCTAAAAATTTAGAATAACAGCTGTATTTAATAATTACACGAGCTAGTTTACATTGTATCTCACAGCACACGCGCACGTGTCACGAGAGACGCCTCCAAGCTTAGGTTTAGAACTTGCTTAATACTATATTTGCTAGATTTTACGTGGAGTGTACGTTTATTTTGTAATTTCATCTTATTTTTGGTGGTTGATTATAAGTATTTTCTTTACTAAACAAAAATTACTATTATTTGCACGCGCATTTAATGCAGTTATTGTTATAGTAAAGTATTTTGACGGGTTGGTGTGCCTCATTGTGTACAAATTTCAGATATAATTGCGGTTTTTAAATAAAATAATCTTTTTTGATAGTAGAGGTATATTACCGCTACCGGTATTTACCGCGAGGCTATTATTACCGTATTATTAGTTTAATCTTTTATTTTATTCTTATTTAATCTAGTTCGTCGTAATACGAACGGTAGAATCGTTATATTATTCATGATAAATCAAATATAATTATAATTGTATTAGTACGTCGTTGAAATGTCAAGTGACGTCATATGATAATGTTCTGTCCCACTATTATTCTATATTTATAAAGTAGAATTGCTGGCAGATTATTTTTAGTATTTTTGGTTTTATATCAGTTATCATTTTTATATTTACATTTTTTGTTAAGATATAGATATCAATCATTGTAATTATACACGCGATTGGGGAACAATGAACTATACGTGGAGGCCAGTCGTGGCGCAGGGAGAAATATTTTAATTGCTTCGCTATCGTGAAGAGACAAAGCGTGGCGAGAACGGCAGTGTCTTAATAGGACGCGAGTGTCTTAACACTAGGTTCCCACGTTCCCTCTGCCTAACTTTCTATGGGCGGAATACAGCGAGAAGCTTTAAAAAATATAATACATTTTTCTTTACCAGCTCTGAGAAGTCTAAAGCGCGCAACTTAACAAACAAAGTCTTTGTTAACTACTATTAAGTTAAGAAACCTAAAATTACGTTTTCTTTAAAAAAAATTTTTGAATTAAAATTGGTTTTTGTGCGAACGCTATTTAAGTAAGCACATGCATCGTTTTGAACTCCCTAAGTACTTCGTATCTGGCACTACATTAGCTAGAGATTAAAAGTTTTATCGTTGTACAAAGTTCCTAACGACTTTAATATGCCGCATCGTCGGTATTCGTGATTCCGCGAAATAACTCACGGCGCTGTAAAGTTACGAGTTACAAGGCCAATTGAGTTTGGCTAAATTAATAATTGTTTCTTTAGTTCTTATCTAATTTCTAATGTTGAATTATTTTACTGTACTTAGAGGTTAGAGTAATTATGATAAATTATTAGGATTGGAATACTGCTTATCATTATCCAGTCATCTGTGGAGCAAGAGCTCGGCCAATTGTCAACGCTTCTGGAATCTACTTTAATTTGGGCTTATTATTGTTATTATTCCGACTTTTGTACCATAAAATAAAACAAATTAAAATAATATCCTTTCATTTCTTGCATAATTTAAAAATAATACATTTATCAAATTCTTAAGTTTGATAAATGTCAATTAGACTTATAATACATTTATTATCATTAGTAATTTACATTTTTAATTAATAATCCTATATCTTATAAAACAAAGTCGCTTTTCGTGTCTGTCTGTTGTTTCTAACTCTTCTTCTTCTAAACCACCCAATGGATTTAGATGCGGTTTTCACCATTAGGTCGAGTATTTTTCGTAGAAGGTTTATATATAGTTTATTATTTGTACATTCTTATGTAAATTAACATAAATACGATAAATATGTATAAAGTCCTACCCGTTGAGACACTTTCACGCATGCGCTGCTTTAATGGTAAGTACTACATGAAAATAATGTACTGAAGTATTGTTCGTCTTAATAAGATCTACATAAAAGTCCGCGACGGCATATTCGTATCTTTTAAGAATAACGTGTAGTGATCATTTTTCTGTCTAAAAATAATAATTACAATATATTTTTTATTGTGAGTCATATTTTTCCATAATAGTATAAATCCTTATCCTTTAAAATACTCTATTAATTTTCTACGTTAAACGAAGATAAAATTTGCTTTTTACACTTTTTCGAAATTGCGAATAGTTTTACAGAAAAACGCATTTAATTTTTGACACATCCCGCCGTTCACACATCAGCTGTATGTTACTTAAGTTTCACTTATCCCTTACTCTCAGCATATAAATAAGTATATTAGTTACGTTGGCCATTTAATGTAGACCAAAACTGTCTTTTACTGTTTTTCATTTTAATAAGTACTTTAGAAGTTGTTACAATATCAAAAAATCCTGGCTGCGACTTGCCATGCGCCCACCGCGCCCGCCTGCCTTACACGCATCGGTGGTTCAGTGGTAGAATACTCGCCTGCCACGCGGGCGGCCCAGGTTCGATTCCCGGCCGATGCATTCTATTTGATTTTCCTAACAGGCAGCCACGTAGTGCTTGAGTTTCATCAGGGACAGAATACCCTCTTCAGCATTAACCGCAAGTTCGAAAAAAAAACCCGCCTCCCTTTATAGCAACGAAGATTTAGATGCGTTTGCACGTATTGGATAATTGGAGTTGAATGTATTATTTCAGCGCGATATATTTGGTTTCATATTTTTTGTAGTAGTTATTAGTAGGTAGGTTTTTGTTTATAATTTCTTCCGTTTAAAAATAGTCATGTAAATATATTTTAATAAGTCCTTGAAAAGATTAGTAGCACAGATTTAAAATTACGGTACCTACTAAAAAATCCTTGCTGTGTAAAACAATTGGAAAATCCTTATTGAAACTACGAAAATGCGGGTTGCATTAGGGTTTAATTAATTTTCACATTATCTTAAGTGCTTTGCAAACATACATTATATGAATAATCCAGTAGTTAAAGCGGGCGAAGCCGCAGAAGGGTCGCTAGTTTATATTATACTAGCGGACGCGCGCAGCTTCGCTTGCGTATTTAGGGATGAATTCTAAAAAACCACGAAACATGTGTTCAATGAAATATTTTTAAGAGTCTAAATTTTAAATTTTATAAAAATCGGTGGCGATTTAAAGATTTTTCCATACAAACTTTCAACCCCTTATTTGCACCCTTAGGGGGTGAATTCTAGAAAACCATGAAACATATGTTCAATTAAATATTTTTAAGAGTTTAAATTAAAAATTTTATAATAATCCGTGGCGTTTTAAAGATTTTTCCATACAAACTTTCAACCCCTTATTTGTACCCTTAGGGGGAGAATTCTAGAAAACGATGAAACACGTATTCAATTAAATACTTTTAAAAATATACATTTCAAATTTTATAAAAATCGGTGCCGATTTACTTTTTTTTCCATACAAACTTTCAACCCCTATCTCACCCCTTTAGGGTTAAAATTTTTCAAAATCCCTTCTTAGTGGATGTCCAGATTACAAAAGCAAACATCTGTCCAAATTTCACGTTTCTACCATTAGCGGTTACGGCTGTGCGTGCGTCTTACCTCAGTCAGTGAGGACAAGTCCTTTTATATATATAGATTACTTATTTATTATTCTCATTTAACTAATATTATAATCATTTAATCACAAATTTATTTCATTTTATTGCACTAGATTATATTTAAAATAAAAAATATATTAACTTTAAATGATCATGAAGACGTGTAAAACCCCTCATGTGAGGGTGAAGGCCTCCTTCAGACTTTTCTATTTATGTCTGTCATTGGCAGTTTTATTCCAGTTCGTCTCCCTCTCTTTCTGAACCCTGTAGGGGGGGGGGGGGGCGCTGCCCCACCACAATGTCAGTGTAGAAGTCCAGCGGTCGTTGTTCAATAAAGTGCAAAAATCTACGGTTACAAATTAAAAACAAGTTAGTAGTCTATTTGTATTTTATTGTTAGCTTGTTTCAAGAATAGAGTCTGATATAACATCTTAGAGATATATTTGTACGTAATTTTCATCACCTAAACTGCCGAGACAATATAAATTACACGCATGTTTATTTTTTTAATGATCCATATAAACGAATCCCTTGTTATATATATGCTAACAACAGCATGGATTCCATTGCATCAGACTTGTCAATTTCGTGGTAGAATCATAACTTACACCGGATTTCCATTTCAAATTAAATAAACTGGGGTCAGTTGACCTCTTGTCGGACCCCAAGGATTACCGATTACAGCCGTAATACTGTTAAACCTTTCACAATTACATTTGTAATACATTTTGAGTTTCCTCGTTTATTGGACTATATTCAATTTGCATTTCATTCAACGCTTACCTCGAAAGAGATTTCGGAATTTGGCTGTAACATAATTTTTTTATGTATTTATTTTTTTACATTATTTAAATAAAAAATTTCATTTTTAAATGGGTAAATACAAGTTATATTTTTATAAGTAAAATCTCATATATAAAATTTTGACTAATCATTGCATTAGTTAAGATGAGTTTCGTTCTTGTTGAATTGCTTTTCTTAGTGCCGTTAACCTGACATATATTTATTTTTAAATTGAATTATTTTAATGTATGGAATTCGGACAGAACAACATTAGCATTAGTTGGGTATTAATTATTTGGGCAGGTTCCAACTATGCCACGAGTGTGACAGTTATGAAAGTATATATATTTTGTTCTTTATCTACCACAAGTTTCTAGTTAATCCAAATTCAATTAAAATACAAAATATAATATATTAGTAGAAAGAGTTCATAATAACTTTACACCTTCACGCAATAAATCTCAAACGACGGAAAACTTTCCAAATCAAGATTACCGAAGACGTCCGATCCAAACCGAACAACGCCGAACGCCCCATAAATTTTCGGAGAAACCTTGGCCAATTACCGACTTGCACTTTTATGGGTGAACTTGGCTGAAATACTTCTTTTTTATTGCTATAGTTTTTAAAAGGTGAAATGTCAAAGAAATTTATTATAGGTCTAAGTAACTATTCTTGGAACAAGTGGATTGTAAGTCATTAGATTTGGAAAGAATTCACCAAATGGATGTTTGTTACCAATTACACGTTTGGAATGAAAAGAGTTATGGGATATGATGGTGTTGTTTGAAATTTTGAAAAGTTTGGGGTTGAGAAAAGTTTTAGCGTGTCTTAAAATTTTCGTGTGATTGTTGGCATTAATATTTACTGTTCTTGTAATGAGTTTTTAGTTTAGCGAATGTCACTCAAAAGATGACAAACATATAAGCACTCGACACTCGACACTCTGTGTCAGAAGACGGCAGTCAGAGCTGACACTTCACTACTGACTCTCGACACACAGCACTCGGCAGACAACACATATCTTACGACACTAGATACTTGATACCAAACACTCGACACACAACACTCGACACTCAAATTTTGTATACTATCTTTTAAGTTTAGTTATTACTTATTAGTTACATTTAAGGGGCCTCCAGTTTTTTCCTATGTAATAAAAACGTTTAATAGACAGTGTTGATAACTATTTTGTCAGATTCAAGGAGTGTTGTGAACAAAGTTGTTTGTCCAAATGAACAAAGTTACCTAATAAATACTCCTTCGACAAAATGACTTTTGTTATTCAAAAGTTGTTGCTTACTTAATTTTTTTAGAAAAATTAGAATAGAATAGGTAAAAGTTACAAGTAGACGTTTTTTTTATGAAGAGTAGTAGCTTAATTATATTATATAAACCACCACCACCTTCCACCAAATTTTCGAGATGTGGCGCGTTGAGATTGACCACTAGAGCGAATAAAAAAAATAATTCATCCTTTTGAATGAGAATCCAACCCACAACCATAACGTGTACATTTCAACCGCCTCAATTTACATACTTATGCTCCAAATATAGTTTGGAGGATAAGTATGGAAACACTAAAAAAATATAAGATTTATAGTATAGTAAAATATTCGATTCTATATTGCATTTTATCTTTCAAATAGGCTTGGATATATCTTGCATCGCTACTTGGGTGCAACCCATTTCATCTGTCAGGTGCAAGCCAACGCTCCGGTTTAAAATATTGCATTTTATTATTTTATATAAATAGAAATGAATGTCATGGCTTTGGCTCTCCTTTTTTATGTTAAGAGGTTTAAATTAATTAAATTATAGTTTAATCGAGTATCTACGTACCAGAGCTATAAACACGACAGCTTGTAGGTTTGACTTCCATTCGAGGAAATAAAATATTATATATTTTTATTTCCTCGCTCTTGTAACGAAGCAGAGAGTAAAGTTGAGTTCCGCTACTGAATACGCAATGCCCCTAGCATTCGGCGGATAGTGGGGAACGAAAGGGTCTGGGAAAATATGGGGATAACCCGCCTACCCCGCTATGTGTGGGTTGCAGTGTAATACTAAAACAAACTTAAGCTATGTTATTATAACATTGATTATGTTTGCCTTTATTATTAAATACTAACAATATATTTTTTTATAATTCTTATTCATATCAGCGCCCATATTTGCAAACTATTATTATAAACATAATAAAATGTTAGCAAGATGTAATAAACAGCGCGTACTAAAGACAGAACGTGCATATAAACTAAGTAACTCCAGAGTCGCAGATCAAGTGGCTGTAAGTGCCAAAAAGTTGGAAACTTCGTGAATTACCCGATTTATGTTGCGATGGTAATGTCGCGGATAATTTTGGGCGCTTCGCAAAATGGCCGGTTGTCAGATTTATGTTTGTTTTGACGTTTTTATCGGTTATGGTTTTAGTTGGTTAGGAATGGATGGGATCGGGAGACTTGTAAATTAAATTTCAATTATATTTTTACTTATACAGTGCTTATTTTGTTGATACGTATGATTATTTTACAATTAACGAAGTAAAGTAACTTTTAATTTACTTACTTTGAAAATATTTACTTTTTTATTTATTAAAGTTAAAGTGGTGGCGCAAGGGCACAAGTGTGCTACGGTTAGAAAGACGACAGGTTGTAAGCAGGTTCCCTCTGCATACTATGATATGTGCGAGATACAGTGTGGATCAAAACAATCTTAAATGAAACTATTTTACCCGGATTAATCGCGTTTATTTTGTCTAATACATATTTTTGGAAAACCTGACGTTTCGAACACTTTACACTTTACCATCAATGATTTCTTAATAAGAAATCGTTGGCGGTAGTTTGATATAATAATTATGTCAACTAACAGACGAATGCCTGTGGCCTCGACGACGGTTCTCCTTCTCACATCTTTTTCTCTTGTCCTAAATTGACCCGTCCCTTATATGACATCCTTCCTTATAAAGTTCCCCGCCCCCTTAATGTTCAGTGTTTGTTAATGTTTGTGTTTAGTCCGTTATGTAAATTTTTATGTAAATATATTAAGAATAACAAAATTAAACTATAAACTAACATCTGTGTAAAATAATAGATATTACTAACCCTCTTTATTTATATATTGTATTTATATTTTTTGTATTGTTATAGGTGAAGGCAGTAGTTTAACTGGATCTCTCTTAAACATGCATTTTTCTGTTGAATAATATTATTCCTTTTTTTTACCGTACAACCTCTTTCGTGAGTTCTCCATTCAACGTGACACTGGCGAAGTGATTTTGTGCTCAACTGGCACGCTCGGAACGCCATAATAAAAAGAACAGAACAGAACAGAACAGACGAATGCCACCTCAGTCTACCCGTGACCAGGGTCTACTGTGCAAAGTTGTGAACGGAGTGCCCTAACACTAGGTTCTCTGCTAATCTCGCTATGCGGAAAATAGCGTGAAGCTGTATTTTTTAACATTTCCCACTTAAAAGCTTTCCTTGATCGGCTCACAATCACATTGTCGCAAGTTTTATTGGTAAGTGACCCCTGAAGCAGAACGTCCTGAACGCTAACACGTCTCTACACTTAGAGATCGACATTAAAACAAAATTTTACTATTGAATTTTGAGTTTGAAAATGTTCAAAGAATTTGTGATGTAGACTAGTTATAGGGTAAAATAAGTGTAGGTATGAATTTGATGGAAAACCACAGTTTTTCTTTAGTTTCATGCTTCTTCGTCTTTTTCCATCATTAAAAGTGAACATATAGTCGCGTTAAAGTGCGCCACGACAACAGCTTAACACTGTATCCCGCACATAACAGGGCAGACGGAGGGAACCTGGGAACCAACTGTTAAGAACTCCGTTCCCCTTAAGGGGAATTTTATTTTCAAAATCCCTACTGCAATGTTACTTATATTGTAATGTAAACTGAGTTGATATACAAATTTAATATAAAGCTCTTTAAAAGCTCATACGCGGCCCAGATTTGACTTCAATAATTGTCATTTTCCCACAACGTTTTTAAACAATATTAAATTTTAAATGACACTTTTGGAGTTAAATACAGAAATACGTGCGTCATTATATGACACGGTAACGTTACAAAATGTTTCTTTATGTTTACATTCAATTTGTTTAATTGTTGGTTTGTTGAAGCTTAATTAGTGTAAACGTATATCTAAATATATAAAGCTAATTCTTTAATGAGTGACTCGCAGACAACACACAGAATTACTACAAAACTTAAATTTGCAACACTCATTCGTTCCTCAGATAGACATCGAACTCACATCCGTCACGTTTACAGTCAGACGCTTCGCCACTGTGCCATGACAGCCTCGTAACTTTAAATACACTCTCGTATTAAATAAAATCATATATTATGTTGCAAATATAAATAACAATTATATTATTTTTCTACATAAAATAAGAGCTCGAAATAATTACCTTCGTTGGAGGTTGGTTGTAGGCGTGACGTCATCGCTTACGTCATTACTTGCCTCTTACGTGTATACGCTAACAAGATATTAAAGAAAGTTATAAATACATGTATTTAAGTTTCTTAAAAAGTTAATGCTGATTTTAATTTTGAAGCGTGGGGTGAGATCATTTAAAGGATATTAAGATTAGCTTTGAGGCCGTCATGGCGCGGCGGCAGCGTGAGTGTAACCACGACAACTATAGTTTCAATTTCCACGAGAGGTATTTTTTTTTTTCATTTCCACGATCTAGAAGCCAGACAAATCACGGTGTTGATTTCCGCTACTTAACAGCGATGTTTCGGAAATTGGATCGAAAGTGATGAATGTAGTGCCTTAACACTAAGTTCCTATATGATACAGCGTAAAGATATAAAATAAATGGTTATAAATAAAATATACGATTTTTATAATATAAAGGGTGGAACTTCATTAGCAGTAGCAAGTAAAAGTTTTAATTTCTTGGTAATATAATGCTAATTTCAAGTTTGTTTGCTGTTTTTAATTTAGATTATATCTTGTCAAGGAAATATTACCTCCTAAGATACCTTGCTTTGAAAGTATTGTTTTACAAAAATTAGATTATTTGAGATTCCCATAAATATTATGATTTTTAAAGGATATTTTAATATAAAATGTGGCAATCATCATATATATGTAATTTTCTAACCTTATTGAAAAAAATAAACAAATATGACAAACATTTTGAATCGTCAATTATAATTAATTTTTAACAAAAACAAAAACCGACTTCTAACAACGAACTAAAAAGTGAAAAATAATTATATAAAGATTTTATAATTTTGAAGTCGGTGCCAAGTAAAACAAACAGGCTTAGTAATTAGATATTGTAGTAAAGGTGTTGTAGCATTAGTTTGACACCGACTTCAAAATTATAAAATCTTTGTAAAATTATTTTTCACTTTTTAGTTCGTTGTTAGAAGTCGGTTTTTGTTTTTGTTAAAAATTAATTTATTTTACGATTTTTAGTGATGGGTAGATCTTAAAATGATGCTTCTTGAACGAGTGGTGATGGTGGTGGTAGTGGTTGTCAACGAGTGGTTGTGATTGTTCTATGTAAAACTTCATTTAATTAGCTATTATTTTTGTGCAAAGTTACATTTTGGTATATTGACAAGAACAAACATAAAAACTATTCGGGTAAATTCGGAATCTCCCTTTTTTGAAGTTGGTTGAAAATGAGAACATCCTCTTTTTTGAGATTGGTTGAAAAGAAATGCAACGATCAGGAATCTCACTTCTGACATCAATTTAAAAAGTTTTTGCTTGTAACTATTACAGTATAATTAATTTTTGACCAAAAAAAACAAACTTTCTCAATTTTCTCCGGATTCCATAATCGAAACCTAACCAAACTTTCACCAAATTATCCTTGAAGTGTATCCTTTCAAATAAAAAAAGAATCATCAAAATCAGTTGGCGCGACATTGAGTTATTCGGCTATTAGTCGCGCACATGCATAATGCAAATTTAAGACTTATGTGATTTTCTCATGGATACCATTGTCAAACATGGACCAAAAAAAATGGGACCATTCGGGAAGCTATACCTTTCAAATAAAAAAAAAATTATCAAAATCGGTCCACCCAGTTAAAAGTTATGAGGTAACAAACATAAAAAAAATAATAAAAAAAAAAAAAAACAGTCGAATTGATAACCTCCTTTTCTTACAGAAGTCGGTTAAAAAAATATGTTGTGTCAGTGTCAGTCCTTCAGGAAGCTACCACCAGTATATAAAGAAGTTTTGCTAAGGAAATCAGAAAGAAATTCGATAGTTGCTCTTTTAAAATACAATTTACATTAAATAACTATATGTACATAGCTAAGAGCTATAGATTTGCTAAAATTGGGCTAACATGCATATTTTCATATATATATGTTACAAGATTTTCATTATATAAATAAAATTTTAAGGTACTGTACAATAAAATAAACGCCAGGGCTTCCTGTTTACAGCTTTAGCCCATTTGGGCTATAAATTTTGCTCACGTTACGTAAATGGAAATACAAAACGCAATATATTTCAAAATAACGGATAAAGGATAGGTGGCGTATCATTTTTCTGCCACTACTTTTGAATCATTTTCCTGCCACTACCCGGATCTGACGTGACTGATGGGTTCTTACGCTTTTGTATTTAAAAGACGGATAACATTGGGCGAACCAAAGTAACTATTTTCATTTCTTATTTCGAGCTTGATTTATGTGTTCTTATATGGATTTATAGGTTTCTTTTATTTGGTTTATTATTTATTAACGTTATAGCAACAAAGATGTTTATTTTGAACTGCAATCGACATTTTTATAAAAGCCTTTTTAAGGCCTTCGTGGTGCGGTGGTGTAACTCATAAATAGGGCTTACTTGGAGCTGACAAACAAATAAGGATTACTAATAATTAAAAAAAAGAAGTACATATGAATTTTTTTATATAATTTCCTACTTTCTACTTAATCTTTAATATATTATGACATGTGTTGAATGGTAAAATTCAATACCGGGCTTTGACTGTAAGACCGCAAAACAGAAAATATATTTTTTCCTCTGAATAGAAATCAAACCCACAGAAACCAACGAGCTTGGAAGGTGAATATATTATTCAATTTTGTAGAATAACGTAATATAGTCTTTTACTAGCATAGTAATATATAGTCGTGTTACGCTTAAAGACTCTAAAATATAAAGATCGCATACATTAAGGTGCAAAGTTTAAAAATTTCAACATTTTTCAGCAAAACTGTAAACAACTCGTATTAATCACGTCCCTCGTATATTGAAGTAGATTTCTGATATTTCATCCGTAGCGTCAGAAGCTAAAGATTTTTACATTAATTTTATAGTATATTCTCTAGCTATTAAATAAACTGAATTGATGATTTTGTTGCTAATGTATATACGTGTGAACATAATATGTACAACTATAAAATATGCGTGTGTAGCGCCTGATGGAAAATACGAAAGTTATGGGTTCAATTCCCATTCATAGATTTTTTTTTTCATTTTCTTGCTCTGGTTAAAAACAAAACGCTGTGGAGCTCCTCTTTTTAACACCCAATGAGTAAAACTTAAGGCAGTTTGACATTGGGTTCCCTCTGCCCTGCACGTCTGGCTGATAATCAGTAAATTATTCATCCATCACACAAGGATTTTACATAAATATATCAATTTATCACATTTTTCCGGCCCTTTCTTTATAAACTAATGGATTTAGATTATATTTATTTTATTATAACTAATTTTAATAAATTATGAATGATATTATAAACTCTTTAACTGACTCTGAGTGCTAACTTAATACCATCGGGTTTTTTATTAATTGCATGGTGGGTTATTACATGTTTTATCTGCATTAAAATTGAGTGGTTAGATTAGATTAGACTACCATATCATGAAAAATCTATACTAATATAATAAAGCGGAAGAGTTTGTTTGTTTGTTTGTTTGAACGCTAAGATCTCTGGATCTACTGGTCCGATTTACATTGTTTTTGTTTTGTATGAAAGCTGCATTCTTCAGAAGTGCTATAGGCTATATAATATTACATTACACATATGTACTAATAAATTAAAATATTTTCTAATTTGACATGCAATTTATTCTGCCATGTTAATAACAACCGTCGTTGCTAAGCACCGGTTTGCAAAGTTTCTTTGTTGTTTTAAGAAAACGTCACTCAAAATGAACTTATATTTTGATATTCATCCTTATAAAAATAAATGTATTATATAATATTTAATAAATATTCTTATAGTTCAAGCATATTATCGTCCGGGTCCACTAGTAATAAATAAATGTACAAACAAATACTAAAACATTTTTTTACTGTCGCTACTTAAAACTTAGTAAGTACATGTACTAAGCTGCTGACGGTACATAACCAGCGAATTAAAACTTTCCAGCTACACAAACTTGCCGGGTCAAATTTACACTCGCGTTTCAAAACGGTACTGCCTACGTTTTGCTAAAGTTTATAAGGCTTGTATACTATTAAATGTTGTGTCTTATCACGCTTTTACTCGCTTAGTAAGGAAGGCAGAGAAAACCTAGTGTTAAGACACTCAGTTCTCCGTTTTCCGCCGAGACATTGAGTGTTGTGTGCCGTAACTCAACGCCATAACATTTTTACCGGAGCTGTTGAGAAATAAATAAAAGCGGCAGCGCCACAATAGACTTATATAAATTCTATTTTATTCTTATTTTATTCAGAATTTCGCAGAAAATAGGGAACAGAAATGTCTTATTGGGAACTGAGTGTGTTATACTAGGTTCCATTTGCCATCCTGTTATTTGCGGGATACAGTGTGAAGGTGCAGGAAAACAAACAAAATACAGTAAAAATCTTCTTTACAATGATTACAACACTTCAACGTGAAACAATGTGAACGTAAAGCTTAATTGGCTAGAGCTTTTGGAAGCTGTCCAGAATGCGCAGGTAGTTCTTTTTAGTTTCAGAGTAGATAGGATAGGAGGGAGCCTAGTGTTAAAACACTACATTTACACACGATTTGGAGGAGAAACTCGATACTTTTAATCTTTTTATACCGAATTTCAGAATTTTAGTTGAGCATTATGATGTCAGTATGTATATCTGAGGGTCGTGGGTTCATCAATCTAGGGAAACATTTAATTTATTATAATTTTTTATATCGTAAAAATGGATGGAAAGTTGAATATAGAGCGTCTTAACATTAAACTATCCACTTAACTTTTTATATCTGAGAAGTGCACTAGGGTACACTAAAACTTTTTTTTAAGCTCACATATATGTACGTATACATACGTATCCCGTATATAACAGGTTGTTAAAAAAATCCGTTTACCACTTTTTGCCGAATTTTAGAGACATTGTTTAATGGCGGAACTAGACGCCGAACTTACCAGACTTACTAAATGAAAATAAAAAAATAAGTTTCTAAATATAATCAAGAAAATGGAATAATTAATCACTACACAAATTGTACACCGAGGTATTATAGACAAAAGCGAAGCGTAACAACACAGTAATTGTTTCTGAAAGTTTATGTGATATATTTTGATACGACGCTGATTAATAATAGCTGTCGCATTACGTACAAGACGGACATATTTCTAACGAAATTATTATTAATAGTTGGTTTCACGTCATTTGATACATACTTGTACCGGGGATTCAGAAATGTGTTTTAATATATTGCAGTTGCATTATTCCTATAAATTAAATATTTAATATTTTCATTTTCTGGTTTTCTGGTTTTCTGGTGTCGAGGTCCGAAGGCAGTGCGTGTAAGTGTGAATTCCACCACTTAGCACTGCGATGGAAAATAAGGAAGAGAGGAGAGGAGTGTCTTAACACTAGGTTACCTCTGCGTACCCTGCTATGTGCGTTCATTTGAGTTAATGAATACTTATCCTTTTTTTACATTACCATCATTTCTCGTCGTGTCGCAGTAAGCGTCTATTTGTAAAAGCAATGGAATATAGTGACTTATAATTCCTCTACTATTCGAGACTGCGTCTGACTTTAAACGTGATGGTTGTATATTCGATTCCGACTCAGTACAATTTTATTACCATCATTTCTCAGTTTTGATTATATGAAATGTTTCGTATTCGGGCGGCAGCTCATCATATTAGGCTCTTCCTGTCTATCCTGCTGTGCTATGTAAGCAAAATGTTCCTTTATATTTTTTGGAGTGACCAAAAAATTCAAATAAAACTGTTGAATACTACACATTTATTGTAAAATTTTTCTCAATTCGATCATAAATTCACCGCCGTGGTACAACATCAGCGAGTATCATGAGGCAATCTATTTGAGAAATCGTCCTTTCAGCGATGCTGAGAGGTGATTTGTCGCCTTTTTTGTTTCACCCCTTGGAATATAACATAAATTATTGGGGAAACCCTCGATATGTCGGTTCAAGTGTAATTCAGATTTTTATGTTGCTGTATGGGACCGTCTTGTCGCAGTAAGTAGTAAATATTGGGTTCGATTCGTACTCGGTGGAAAGATTGTTTTTACTTTTATTTCTCCTCCTCTTTCTGCTAGCTAGTGGCTCAACGTTGAGGTCTGCCATTCAGCGACTCGAAATGATGACGGAAAATGAGGAATAAAGTGCCTGATAATTATACTACTATACGAGTCTGCGTCTGACTTTAAGCGTGATGGTTATATATATTTAATTCAGTGAGTATGTTTCAATTATTGTTATTTCCCTGATCTGAAAAAAATTCTTCAAATTCCGTTACTTAATACGCAATCCCTCCATAATGAGGCAGAAAATGAGGAACGAAGTGTCTTAACACTGGGTTCTCTCTTCCAGTCCTGTTGTGGATGGAAAAGCATGAAGCTGCCTTACACTTTTATTAATAATATTGATGCATTATATGATTTATTTAAACTTCTAATAATATTTTGAAGTTAGACACAATATTCAATGTTTTATTAAAATACATTTAACATTATCATTATGTCTAGAAAACTAACAAAGCATGTTGTCCACCACTCAACACAAAATCTGTTCGGAGTTCGGACGGAAAAAGGAGTGTCCTTTATGCCCGTGACATAAAACATGAAAGTGCACAGTAAATGTATGTATCATGTGACTTTGCCACAAATGCATCTTGAATAAAACTTTAATATAATATATTTTTTCTTATTTGTTCATTTCTCACGCATCTTACTAGACTTTCTCGTTAAATTCCTTTTATATAGACCGCAAAATAAAAATGAATATAACCGCATGCTTCGTGATAATATTATAATTATAACTACTATATTTTTTTAGATCGCCGTAGCGCAGTGATACGATATCTGATTGTAAACGTGATTGTTGTGGGTTCGATACCCATTTGGGGGGAATTTATTATATCTTTGCTCCGGTAACAATATAAGGTGTGACGTTAAGTTATGCCTCGAAAAGGGATGGTGCGTAGTAAAAGGAGTGTCCCGAATAAAGGAGGGTAGGCAGAGGGAAACGAGGCCACAGCTGTCGAGCTTGCAATCATGTTTAGGCCCATGCGCCACGACGCCACGACCGCATATAATATAACACATAATATAAAAATAAATATATATTAGATAAGATTGAAATAATAATAATAATACCAATTTGTAAGCAACTATAAATGCAAATAATATTTGCAGTAGGTACGTACGCTTAAGTTCGTAAGTTAGCTCGCTTATGTTGAGCGTTTGACGAAACTTCACTGAATACACTAACTATGACAATGATTAAATAAACTTACTAATTGAATTAATCTCGAGACGAACTTACATACATATGTGGAGAATTGTTTAAGATATTACAGTGTCGTCGGTTGCGTTGTTTTGTTTTAATGGAAGTTGTTACGTCTGTGTACAACACTGATAAAGGTGGGTTAACGATCTAATGATTTTTGAGAATCGAATCAATAACCTTCACACGTATAGTCCGACGATCACAAATTTTCAAGGCTTTTCGTGTTGAGTGGCGAAACTCACTCACAGTTAACAGATGCCAACAAATGAACATATTAATAAATAATAATCCATTTCCTCGAATGAGACGAAGAGAACCCAAACCGTCTCATTTACAGTCACACGCTTGAGCCGCTGCGCCACAATGGACTTTTCTTAATAATATTTAACAAAATAAATTTTAAAATGATGAACTAAAATGAACCTTCGTTCAGTTCGTCGACTCCGATAATGTCAATCCATTATAGATGCGAATATTTGATACGACACTGTAGCTACAAAACTTGTGTTCGCGTTCAATTAAAATGACACTGAGACGATAAGATATTTTGATAGTTCATTATGAAAGTTATGTATTTATTAATCATTTATTTTAAGCAGTCGTGGCGCAACGGCAAACTGTCTGACTTCAAACGCAATGCTTGTGGGTTTGATTCCCACTTGAGAGAATTTAGGGAAAATTCACTTCCTCGCTCTGGTAACAACGCAGAGCACGGCGTTGAGTTCCATAACTCAACACGCAATGCTTTAAAATTGCGCAGTGCATGAGGAACAGTCTCATAACACTTGATGCCCCCTCTCTGCCCCGCTACATACGGGAGACAGCGTGAAGCTAACAGAAACCTTCAATATCTATGTATAAAATTATATATTTATAGGAACTAAGTGTATATTACCTATATACAAGTTTACCTATAACGAGATTTGGAGTTACACGATCGCGTGCAGTCAATATTGTTTCGATACTACTCCGGCTCAGCACGAACACTTCATGCACAATAGAAGGGTAGTTGATTATAATTAGAAAAAGCCTTATTAATATATACATAAATAAAACTCTTTCATTACTGAGTGATTGACAGTCAACGTACAAACGAAACTACTGGACATAGACAGTTAAAATTTTCTAGGGTTTTCTAGAAACCCTTACGGGTAGGGAAAAATCAACATTTTCCATTTCATGACGTAAGTTCTATTCAAGCAAAGTTGCAAGCGAAGACGTATAATAATTATTAGTGATTTTATAATCAATATTATAATAAAGAATAAGATGCGTTGCATCATTCAACGTGTAATGCTTCCACAACTCGGCGGAAAGTAGAGAACGGAAGTGACTTGATGAGAACTTTAGATAAAAAATAAAGAAAAGAGAGCTTTAGGTAAAAAAAATAAGAAACCATTGTGGTGTTATTGGAAAAGAATAAGCTGACGCTACTATATTAGCATAGCATCGTTGTATTGCAATCCAGCATTCATTGTCTTTGTAACGGCCGGCGAGGAGAACGGAGAGCAAAGTCAAAACTAAAAAATATACAATTAACTATAATCATAATAAAATTTACAATATTTTTTATGAAATAATGTAATGGACATTTATTAAAACAAAATCCGACGTTGAGTAGTCAATTTAAGAAATAATAATTAGGAGATTATACATCAAGGCTCCATTGTAACACTTGTTTTGAACCTGCACACCTTAATTCCACTCATAACTAATAAGCCACTGGTACATCGCGTCTTGTTTGCAATTTTAATGAGCGCGGGATGATCGCGCGTAATTCCTAGTATTCGGAATAGCCAATTTGGACTAAATCATATACAATTACCTGGAATACATTGAATCGTCTGCATTTTCAAAATGGTATTTGGTATAATTATTGTTCTACTGTAATACACTGCGAATGTTGAAATTTGCTGTTTAATTTAATGTAATATAAAAATGTTTTAGTATAAAAAACTTTGTTATACATATCCAGCTCACTTTGAAGATTGCGTCTTTGATTTTTAGTTGAATTGTGCTTTTTGAGAGATCAATTGAACGAGGAAAAATAATGAAATAAAATACAGTCGAATTGATAACCTCTTTTTCTTACAGAATTCGGTTAAAAATGTCTGAACTGGCTTAGTAAAGCACAATATGCATTTCCACCACTCAACACACATATTTTCAATACAGTTGAAAAGTGAAAACCGCAGTGTCTTAACACCAAGGTCTCCCCCTCACCCCTACATTGCTGTACGCGCAAATAATGGAATTAAGCTACAGATCCTTAATGCCGTGGAATATATTAGAGATATTAATTTCATACGCTAAATCTCAATTATAAGTGTCTCTAAACTTCACTTACAATGATTTAATATCGGTTTATGAACTTTTGCAATTTGTGGACATTTGGATCTCTGGCTAGGAATATTTAAAGGAGTAAAAGCTTAAACTGGTAGTAGAATTGATTCTTACGTTAGAATCATTATATTGATATTCGAGACAATATGTTTTGAGTATGTTTTTGTCGCTACTTCATTTTTTTAATTACAAAAATAGTAAAATTACTATTTTAGCAACCTATGTTTAGTGTGCCTCGGTCAAATTAGACATTTTAATATAATATTGATTTTTCAATTTTCCAATCCGAATTTCAAATTGAAAATTGAAAGCAACAAATCTAAATCTCTCACAAATTACAATTGACATGACAAATAGATACGAAAAAGATTTTGCTTCGAAAATTCGTTCAAAAATGTCTACATTTGAACATGTCACGATGTCGTAACAAGTTTCGACATGTCTATAATTGGCTTGCATTTAACAGATGTTTTATTTCAATGGGAAAGTTGCCGAAAGGACATTTTGTCAGGTGTCATCCAGTTATATTTATACTAGATTGGGTTTTAGAATTTTGGTTAAAAACGTGATTAGGATTTAGTAATTTATGGTACATTCAATTGCAGCTATCGTGAATAATCATTTATTGTCAAACTTCTTTATCCTAACTCCTACATATTAATATATAACAGTGGATATTATTGTCTATTTTAAGGCATTTTTAACTTGAATGGAAATTGAAAATATTTTAGGTATACATAAATATTACTACTGATCTCATCAATTATGCCAAGGTGGCGATTACATAAAACTATAATCCTATGTAATAAATTATTATATTTATCAGAAGAAAGTAAAAATATTTTAAAAAGAAATAACTTGAGGCCTAATAAATTGATGCAAAAGGCGGCGTTCAGCTCAGCCACTCAACAAGCAGTGGTTCAAAAATTTTGCGGCAAGCGGAGAGCGGACTATCTTAACTCTAGGTTCTCTCTATCTACCCTGCTATACGTGGGATACAGCATGAAGCTGAAAAAAACCGTAACAAAACATGTAAGCATCCAGAGAATTCACAGCAAAACTCAGAAACACATATAAATAGGAATACAGAAAGTATAAACATAAACATAAACGTTTCAAACGAAATCCTAGTAGCCGAGCAGCTAAGCTCCAAGTGTTTGAAATTTAATAAAGCTACAACCGCGGGCTCAGTGTTCACAGCCACGATATAGTTATGATGGAAGTTGAGGGCAATATCGCACATATTATGAACTTGGCCAAGTCTGATGCGTTATGAATATGGAAAATATTATACAAATTGATTATATAGTAAAAAAAATAATTAGCTGCATATACCAAAGTAACACGTAGTCAGCAACAGTACCAAGTAGAGTCAGAGGGCACCTAGTGTTCAGACACTCCATTCTCACCGTCACTCTATCCTGTTAGCAGAGAGAGGAAATAAAAATAATTCATTCTTTCACTGGGCATCAAATCCACAAGCGTCGAGCGTACAATCGGCTTAAATGTATTCATTTAATCATTTGATTTCATTTAATTTCAGAACTGGTTTTAATTCTGAGGAATACGTATTTAAAATTCATATATCCAAACGCTCTATTAAGTTATTGCCTTTGAACAAGCGTACATATTAAGAAACTGCCAAGTTTAAGGTAAAAAAAAGAAAAATTTTAATAATAGAAAATAATAATTATTATATTTTTAAGTCTAGGGTCTAATTTATGGATTTAAAAGATATAATTAATTCACATAATTATATAATAAAAACATATCTACCCAATTGCTATACTAAGTTGTAGTTATTAACTTTGTAAAACTCTCTTATGTATATTTGTACATTATCAGTTCACGAAGTACTTGGCAGTAAACCCATTTCACACAGAAACTTAAATTACAATCGAAACAAAAACTTAAATATCTTAAATGAAATTAAAATTTAATTTTGCCTTATACCCACTGCTGTGGACTAAAATGAAAATACTCCAGTTACTATAACTGTCAGTTAAAATTAAACCCTATGTCGTTAGAATACAGTTAAATTTGACTTGCAAATTAGTCGCGATGTTGTATAAATCGATTAAGTGCCTAACCACGATTATGCAACTAGATTAGATTAATTCTACGAAAGCAGCCATTAAATTGATGAATATTAAATTTACATTAACTTGCATTACATACAAACATTTGCGAAGAGCACAGGTTCAATTCCCAATTAAGGGAAAGTTCATAGTTTCAAAATATTTTTGTTATGTAGATATGATTTCGAATAAAAAATGAAACATTTAACGTAAAGTACGAGACTTTGGATAATTCGCTATTTTTATTTCGTGAGTTACTTAAAAGTATTATAAGTTAAAACAGTTTTTTAACTTCTTGTTTTGTTCGAGAAACTAGTAGCGCGGCATTGAGGTCCACTTACAACGCGCGATGTCTCGGAAATAGATCAGAGAGTGGAAAACTCATTCTCTCTGCCTGCTCTACTATATGCGCAATACATTGTGAAAGCTTAAAAAATAGTAATTAAATATCATAAGCCATGACTACAAAATATTTTAAAAAGACAAACACACTACCATCTTATGTATCTTTCCATCAATATCTTTTCACAACCTAATTTTAACCGATTTTCACGAATTTATAACAAAAAAAATATAGATTTTTCAGTATATTTTCCCTTAATTAAGCGTGAAAGGCTCGCACTATAACACTGTCCTATTCGGCGACAGCCACCTGTCATCTGACTGACAGTCACTTGTGTGTCATATTACAATCAGTCTACGTAACGACGACAACTATCTATTACAATGTTATAAATATATTTTTTCAAACTTTGTATATGGTTTTATTAGTTTTGATCAAATGTATTGTTTTTTAGGTTCACGCTGTTTAAAGGAAGAGGAAACCTGGGAACTTAGTGTTAAGACCCTCCGTTCTTATTAAGACACTTTCGTTCCCCACTTTCCACCTAACTCTAGAGGCATTGCGTGTTGAGTCGGAAAACTAAACACAGTGCCTGCCTTGTTACCAGAGCGAGGAAATGAAAATATTTAATATTTCATTTCTTCTTCTTCCTCCTGGCATTAATCCCGGCTATTGCCAGGGTCTGCCCTCCTACTCAACCTACTCCACTTTGCACGGTCTTTTGCGTCCTCGGTGGTTAGACCATTGGCTCTCATGTCCTGCATCACGACATCCAGCCAGCGCTTCCTTGGGCGTCCAGGAGGTCTCACTCCAGGAACTGATATAGCAAGGCACTTGCATCCGACATAGTTCTTAGGCCGGCGCGTAACGTGGCCAAACCATCTTAGGCGGCGCTCTTGGAGCTTATCCGCTACGTCACGGACCCCAAGACTACCTCGAATGAATGTGTTGCGTATGCGGTCAGACCGCGTTACGCCGCACATCCACCTCAGCATCTTCATTTCCGTGACGTGAAGCTCCTGAGTGTGCCGAGATAGTGCCGGCCAACATTCGCTGCCGTATAAAAGAACCGGTCGGATGATGCTCTTGTATATCAGCCCCTTGAGCTTGGGCGGTATTCTGCGGTCGCAGACCACACCAGTGACCTCCCGCCATTTGGCCCAGGCAGCGCTTATCCGCCCTTGGACATCGTGATCGATGCCTCCAGACTCGTGCATAACGGATCCAAGGTACCTGAACTTCTCCGACTTAACGGCTGGCTCAGGACCTATAAGGATGGTGCTCGAGTCCCGGCTCCCGCAGGCCATGTACTCTGTCTTCGACACATTTAGTTTAAGACCGCCGTTCTCAAGCGTACCCTTCCAGAGGTTCACTTTACGCTCCAGCGTCAGTCGGTTCTCGGCAATGAGTGCTATGTCGTCGGCATACATCATCAGCCATGGAGGCTGGTCCTGGATGTGAGCCGAGACAGTATCGAGCACTACATTGAATAAGAACGGACTAAGAGCCGAGCCCTGGTGAACCCCCACTGTAATCGGGAAGGGTCTAGTGTCGCCAACAGCAGTCCTAACCATAGAAGCGGAATCGTGGTACATGTCTCTGATAATCTCAATATAGGCCTCAGGGATCCCTTTGGATCGCAATGCCCACCAGATACACTGACGAGGCACACAGTCAAAGGCCTTCTGCAGATCTAAAAAGGCCACATGCAGAGCTCTCCTTTTTTCCCTGTATGCCTCCATCAAAGTTCTGAGGGCGAAAATGGCGTCCATGGTGCCCGATCCTGGCTGAAATCCATATTGAGACTCAGAGAATCCATATTGAGACTCAGAGATTTAATATTTCATTTCTTCTTGGGGAAATCGAACGCATAAACGCTAGCGCTTATAGTCGACGCTTGTGCCCCTGCGCCACCACTGACCTCTATATATATTCATAGTTTCATATATATATTTAATTATGAGTTAATATTGAGTTAAAGTTATATCAATGAACTCGAGGTATTTTTTTTTAAATGCGACGCTGAGTTCCACCTCTCATCTCGCAAAGTGATGCGTGGGAAACGGAGTGTTTTATCACTGGGTTCCCTCTGTCTTTTCTATCCTTTTATGTAGATAAAAGTATGACGCATTTTTTTAAAATATTTCTTTTTAAAAAAGATATGTAGATTTTTTTTTTAATTGACTAGTTAGACTATAATCGTCACACATACCAGCTGACTATAAAAGTGACGGTTGTTGATTCAATTCTCACTCGGGGGAATTAATTATTTACTTTCCCTCGCTCTGATAACAAGACAAAAACGATAAGTTCAGCTATTCAACTAATATAAAGCTGAAGTTTGGTAGTTTGTTTGAACTCACTTAACTCAGTTGTATTTTTTAAATTTTAGACAACCTTAACCCAGATAAGCCTGAAACTAAAATTTTCTGAAAATTTTGAAAAAAGTTACATTATTTAGTTTATTAGATCTTATGCAACATAAAAAAAATTATGAAAAAAAAATTAAGTGTAAGACTTTCAGGGAAACAGCCGTCCTATATGTAGGACAGTAGGATAATAAGAGGAAATAAAAGACCATTTATGACAAAACAGAATGTAATCAAAAAGTGTAGTTTATTAGATAACTATTGATTATATTACCCATTGTTATATGTAATTTACTAGATTAACACTATTTATGAATGATATGTTTCAAAACACTTGACACACACTCCAACATCACATTTCTTGCAACGTGTCAAACATTTTTTGTGACATTGACGACAGTGTGTTTGCTTCGATTGAGGAATAACCAGATGATTCATTTGGTCTTTACGACCCAGTAAAAAAATTATCAAAAACTACGTGGTAAGGAAGGTCGAAGCCACGTGAAATCAGTACATCGCAAAAAGTGAGAACAACGCTTGCACCCAGCCCCAATTCTTTATATATTGGATTGCACATAGTTGTAGCACCTTGGTATGGTTCCATCCATAAAACATACCCTAACCGTGTAGCATCAACCCAAGCTTTGAACCCGTACCTAATAGGTTTACCTTTTATGTGCTGTTTGCAGCCATGTCTACCATAGTAGGGGATCATGGCCTCATCTACACTGTAATGCTCTTCAAGAGGAGAAAACTCTAAGAACTTTTTATTTAGAAGTGTAACTAGGGGGCGTACTTTTGTGTATTTGTCTTGCAAATCCAGATTATCATTGACATGAAGGTGGCGAAAAATAAAGTCAAATCTATCCTTAGTCATAGCCGAGCTGATCAATTCATTCTTTGTATCAGGGGAGTTTTCCCAATACATTCTTCTACGGGGGAGCCATGAATAACCACTAACCAACAATATGCCGATGAAACATTTCATATCTTCAGTGGTTATATCTCCAGGCAAATTCTTTTTGACAGCATATTTATTGCTCTCTGACACCAACAACGAAATAACATCTTCATCTAAGAAGTTTTCAAACCACTCAATTGGGCGCTTATCTTGGCAAGCGCCTTGAACATCTGGCCAATTCACGGGATTTTTTGCCAAGTCCCGTTTTCTCCATGCGTAGGTACGCCTACGTTTAGTTCGACCTGTAGAATCAGAAGGTTCTTCTTCTGTATCACTCACCATAATCTGCCCTTGAATCATTACTTCAGCCCGTTGAAGCAGAATGTTTCGTGGCAAATTATTCAAAGTTACATTATCTTCTTCACCCGAATCTTCGTCAGTCAGACAGTCAGGATCAACAGGAGGAGGTAGAATACATATCAGTCGTTCTCTATAATCTTCTTCATTATCAGAACCATTTTCTAAAGCATCTAAAATTTCATGCGCAGCTAACGGTCTGTAAAGAAAAAGTTGTATTATTGTACTAAAATCATGTATATTATCCTACTGTCCTATATATAGTACGCTAGTATTTGTAACAAGTTATACGTAATTTATTTATATTATTTTGCTAGAATATTTATTTAGTACAAAAGTTAAGGTTATCAACTAGATATTAACACAGAAAAAAACAACTCACGAGTAAAATATAACTTTTTATACATACCTGTCATTTGCCATGTCTGCAACGCACTTTTATTACACACTTATAAGGTAAAATATAAGGTAAAAACTGTTAAAATACCTGTCTTTTTATTTTTTCTAATAAAGCTGACACGTTTCTTACTGCAAATCATAAGACTAAATAATCTTAGATAAAGAGGGTATTCTGATATTTTTTTTATTTCTACTGTCCTAAATATAGGACAGTAGGCTTATCTGGGTTAAATATTGATATTGGTGACTAAGACAGAAAGTTAGAGCAAGTAACAGAGAAAAATGAAAATAAAGAACCAATATATATGCTATTTATCCAATTTAGCTGTATAAACACGTCACGCCGCTATCACGACGTTGACATAGATATTTATAAAACATACAAATTACAAATCTCTATTAAAACAAAATCAGAAGGCACTTTCCGTACTGCCATACTAAACATCGTATGAAAGCTTCATTTCACGCTGTCACGCTAATCACGTTGTTTGACGATCACTGTCACGTTTTGACGTGCTCGATACCATATCATTCAGCTGTCGCTGTAGAATAGTTAATCAAGATGAGCTTTTCTGATAGTTTTCTAGCGTTAATATATTTTACATATTATTTTACAAAGAAATGCGATGACGAGATAGTATAATAAGATGAAAAACTGTTTCTAACAATGATTTTTTGTATACAACAAGCTTACTATGAGCGAATGAGAGACACCGCGCACATGCGAGACTAATGAACTACTAGAAGGTTATGCAGTACGATGTACGTGTAAATAGTAGTTAACTACTAACTACTGAGACTGTACGCTAAAAGAGGATTTCTCCAAATTCCTAAAAACAGGAAAAAAATGTCAATTTTCCATTTCAAGTCCACGCAAACAAAGTTGTGGTTATGAACGACAAGTCTATTAATAAACACACAAACAAAATTCACTAAATGAATATCGGTTTCATTTGCTTTTTACAATGTCCTGTGTATGACAGCGAGTTAAGCCCAATTTCGTTTTGAAGCACACTTAGTCCGAGAGGTGACGGTGGGTTTAATTAGAGTTCGTGTTTTGCTTGATTGTTGTTTAAGTGATTTGAATTATCACACTTCAATAATGTAAGCTTAGAAAATAGCTATATATTATTACGATTCAAATGTTTTTGTCTGATTATGTTTTTTTAATTAGCTTCACGTTGTATGAAAATAGCTCGTTATTCCGAGTGGAAATCGAACCTACAATGAGTGTGTGTATCGATGCACCACAATTAATATTGTTTTCTTTGTGAATGATGAATAATACTATTTTTGTATTACAACAATTCAATTATTTGATAATTTGATTTTTTTCTAATATTACCCCAAAAACATTCAGATATTCTTTTAATATATTTAATTTTAAGTCAACTAAATCATTATTTTGTTATGTATTTAATTTTATTTAGCCTTAATTAAAAAATAGGTGAATTACACCTACAATGTTTTATTTATTTCATCTGTCACCTTTAACTACTAAAATTTCATCCCTCCTTTTTCCAGTTTAAATTATTCTTAATAATATGTGTTATTATTTTATTCATAGCCTAAAATACTTCTGAGACTAAAGTGACAAACACTTTTAAATTTGTCGAACTAAAACTACCGGCCGGAAAACAGACATTATCTAACTACTGAACTATTAAACATAAAAAATAACAAAAATCTAAATTTCAAGAATTCCTTGAACCTACGTCTGTATGTAAATACAATTAAAACACTCCATTGTGTATATCTCCCCACCTCCCCCTGGACCTAGAGTAATTAATAGTTGGATATCCTTAGAGATAAACAATTTAGTTTTCAACCGCTTTGTGCTCAGTGTGAATTTAAGAGGCGTATTGTTACTAGATAATGAAATTGTCTTTTGTCTTTGTATTTATGTGGAGATGTTTTAGACGTTTTAATAAGTGCTTCGGAAAGTGTTTGTTGATTGTAGTACCCTTGTTTCTGTTAGTCTAATTTAGGGATGGTGTTGGGTTTCTATATTATTTAGTTGTACCTATATCAATTATTTTCATTTTCTCGCTCTGGTAATAACAAATCCGCGGCGTTCTCCGTACACGTTAATGTCTCAAAAATTGAGCGTAAAGTGGGGAAGTGTGACTGCCTTAAAAGTGGAGTTCTCTCTACCTAAACAAAACAAATAAAAAACAAATAAGTTTACCATGACAACATGCAACTGCATGAAATATTGATGATATCAACTAGATTATTGTTCGCGACAACCGACGCGCATCATCGGCTGTGAACTCGTCACAACATGTTAGAGACTGTTTAGTTTGGCAAAAAGTGACGTCATACCACTCTCGTAATTTTGAAAGTTATTATTAGTGTCTTTTCTAAATTAATAGTGTTTTTTCCTTTGTAAATAAGTAATTACATTAAATAATAAATATAAATAGATTTGGGTTCCGTTTTAGATAATAATTTTCGACTTTATATCGTATTTGAATAGTTGTACTATGATTTGCCGCATTAATCGCTTTTTATATAATAGTAACTTCCGTATAGTAAATTTTATTATTAATTATTGTTTGTCATAGTTTTCTGTAACAAAATAACAGATTTGTATATTCCTAATGTGTGTAATTAATTTTAGAGAGAATTTTCATTGTAAAAACTCATGTAAAATTCGTCATCGTAACAGCATTTTTCGTAATTTAATAATAGATAATACTTAAATAGTATAATGTTTTATACATAGATAGATAGATATTTTTATGTTCTTTTAATATGTATAAATTGTAAAAACATCCGATTTTTAGTTATTAAAATATAAATGTAAATGTGTGATATTCATAGTAAAAATATTGTTGTAAATAAAGATAAAACGGCTCGGTGGCTCGCGGCTCTCGTTACCGTTTAGCTCCGCGCAACGGAGGTGCGCGTCGGGCGAGACAGAGACAGTCGGCAATCAACGGTGAGCACAACAGGAAGAAGATAGAATCGGAACAAGACACGAATAGAGCCGACAGTCACCGACCGTTATACAGTGATCAACATCTTGTTTCAATATCCTGTTTCAACATCCTGTTTCAGTATCTTGTTTCAATGTATAGCAAGAACGTCACAAGAACGTCTCACAAGAAGGACTCACAAGAACGTCTCACAAGAAGGACTCACAAGAACGTCTCACAAGAACGACTCGCAAGAACGTCTCACAAGAACGTCTCACAAGAAGGACTCACAAGAACGTCTCACAAGAACGACTCACAAGAACGTCTCACAAGAACGACTCACAAGAACGTCTTGGGGTCTCAGCATACTCCGTGTTCCCATGATCTAGAACCTATAGTGTGCAGGGCGTCAGCGGCTCATTCACTTGAGTTCCGCCCGTCCGGTACAACGTGCTGGTCCTTCGAACCGGATCTGGGGACTCCTTACCGAAGCTGAAGACTCCTCACCGAAGCTGAAGCATCATCTGTCATCGTGCAAGTCATCGCAGTGCTCCGTCGCGCAAGTGCTCCGTCGCGCAGTACTCTATCGCGCAGTGTTTCCGTCGCGCTCGCAAACGCATTCGCCGTCGCGTTTCGCATCCGTATCGACTGTCGCGCTCGCAACTGCGCTGACGTCGCATATCCCGTCACGTCGTGAGTGTTTTGTGCATCCGCCTTCGTGAGTCTTCGTAAGTGCTCCATCGCGCAGTATATTCCGTCGCGCTCGCAAACGCATTCGCCGTCGCGTTTCGCATCCGTATTGACTGTCGCGCTCGCAACGGTGCTGAAGTCGCCTTACTCGGCGTTAGTCTTCGTGAGTGTTCGTGCATCAGACTCTGACATCCGCCTTCGAGTGTTATCGTGAGTCTTCGTGAGTGTTCGTGCATCAGCCTCCGACATCCGCCTTCGAGTGTTATCGTGAGTGTTCGAGAACCTTCGTGCATCCGCCTTCGAGTATTATCGTACTACATCGCGCAGTGCTCTCCGTCGCGCAGTGTTCTCCGTCGCATAGCGCTCTCCGCTGCGCTCTCCGCCGCCTCCGTTGGCGTCCGCATTGACTGTCGTGCTCGCTACTGCGCTGACATCTATCGCGCCGTAAGTCACGTCGTGAGTGTTCGTGCATCCGCCTTCGAGTATTATCGTAAGTCTTCGTGAGTGTTCGTGCATCATCCTCCGACATCCGCCTTCGTGTGTCGTCGTTCGTCTCCGAGAATCTTCGTGCTTCCGCCTTCGAGTGTCGTCGTTCGTCTCCGAGAATCTTCGTGCATCCGCCTTCGAGTATTATCGTTTCGTCTTGGTGAGTTTTACCAATTATCGTAGGTTTTTACTAAGATGCCTATCACAAGATCAAGAGGTCGATCCGAGGGATTGAGATATGAAGCCGACCCTTCATCTAGTCACACAGAGGTGACACACCCGCCTACGAATACACAAGAGGATTCCGTAATAGAAAAGAACTTAATAGTACCAAGTGACGAAAGGGAAGACTCAAGAATTATTTCAATTAACAAGGAGGAACAATTTGAAGACACACAAATAAAGTCGACAACTTCGAAACGTGCAAACTCGAAGAAGTCTACGAAATCCAGACGTAGAGCAAGAAATGCTCGTGAAGAAATACTTCGCATCAAGCTTGAACTCGCGCAAATAGCTCTGGAAGATGCTGAATCAGATAGTTCAGAATCCCAGGAAGATAATATATCGAAAACCGACTACGTTAGCTCCTGGATTGAAGATAATGCACAAATCGTACAAAAATCACTTACACCATGTGCAGATGTTCCGAGGCAACCACATCCAGTGCCGTCATGCTATAGAATGCCTCAACATCCGAATATCGGCAACAATTCCGAAAATCAACAAGCAATACAGAGAGATTCAACAAAGGAAATAGAGGAGCTAAAAAAGGAAATAGAAAATTTGAAGAAAAGATGTGAAAAAGCCGAAACCGCTCCTACATCGTTGTGTATGAAAACAGAGGTACCTAAACCTACAATGTTACCTCCATCATCGTCATACAATTTTCCCGTCGCGTCCAAAGTCATCATGGATCTTCCTACATATAGTGGAGTGTTAAATGAATGGCTATCATACAGGGCCATATATGAAAACACTAAGGGATACTTCAATGAAGTTGAAAATACAGCCAGAATTCGAAGAAGCCTAACTGGAAAAGCATTGGAAGTCGTCGACACACAACTCATAGCTCATTCAAAACCGGATGCCATCATAGAAGAGCTTGAAATGAATTTCGGTCGTCCAGATGCAATCGCATATAGTGAATATGACAAGCTTCGATCTCTACCTCGTTGTGCTGACAATCCAAAGGAGATACATGCATTCGCCAGTAAGGTAAGAAGCAGTGTCAATCTGTTTCGCGCCCTCGATTTACACAACTTTATCACTGCGCCAGATATAACGAGGGCCCTTCGTGAAAAGCTACCATCGTCGTTATGTACCAGGTGGTACGAGGAACAAGCATCTATATTCAAACCAGACCTGACGCACTTCAGCGAGTTTCTCACCAAACAAGCAGCATGTCGCACACCTTATTCAACAGAGATCCCGCACTCAGAGCCTACTCGTCGTGTGATACATAGAACGCACAATACTACCGAAGAAAGGAAAACTAATAGATTTCATGGAATGGTGAAAAGTACGTGCAAAATTTGTAACAAAGAAGGTCATCACAGTATTAGCTGCAAGAAATTTCAAGATGCCAACTCAGATAAAAGATGGGAACTCGCCAAAGAACACCGACTGTGCTTCAGATGCCTGCGGTTCCGACAATCAGGACATTCCTGTAAACCACAGAAGTGCAATATTAAGGGATGCATCGGTACTCATCATCGATTACTACACTATGATAAAAAGGAGAAATCAGAAAATCGAAATCAACAAGAAGAAAAAGAAACCGTGGCCAACGCATGGATACCATCAAAGGCGCATGCTTACCTTAAAATCATACCAGTCAGAGTTCATGGACCGGCGGGAGAAACCTCTGCATACGCTCTATTAGACGACGGATCAACTGTATCTCTCATAGATGAAGCTTTGGCAAACGAAGTCGGTGCTGAGGGACGGCTGGATCCTTTAAAGATGGAAGCAATCGGGGATATAGTTATTGAAACGCCGGGATCAAGGCGTGTTACCGTGACACTTGCTAATTCACAGAAAAAGAAGATTAGCTTTACAGCTCGTACCGTTCCGCATCTTAATCTTTCCCCGCAAACAATTCGTGAAGAAGACTTAGCTGCCTGCGATCATCTAATAGATTTGAAGAACCAGCTCACCTACGACTCAGCCACGCCTAAAATTCTAATTGGTCAAGACAATTGGAATTTACTACTCGCCGAAGATGTCCGTATAGGACCGAAGAACCAACCAATCGCTTCACTGACGTCGCTCGGATGGGTGCTCCATGGTGCGCACAATAGGACATTGGGTCAGAAAATCCATTTCGTCAATCAAGTTACTGCTATTGAAGATAGAATGGATGAACAACTGAGAGATTACTTTGCCTTGGAATCTCTTATCATTAATCCGCGTCGGCCAGACTCTGATCCAGAAATAAAGGCTGAAAACATTTTGAAGAAAAATATACACCGTTTACAAGATGGACACATTGAAACCGCACTTTTATGGAAAGCAGAGAACAGCATCATGGTTAATAATTATGAGTCGGCGCTGAAGAGGCTCATATCAATAGAGAGAAAAATTGATCGTGATCCTGAACTGAAAAGGAGATACACCGAACAAATGGAATCACTCGTCCAGAAGGGCTACGCTGAGGTGGCACCTAAAAGTATCTCTCCAGGCAGAACATGGTACCTGCCACACTTCGACGTGCAAAACCCGGCTAAACCAGAGAAGCTTCGCATTGTTCACGACGCCGCTGCTAAAACCAAAGGTATGTCACTAAACGATTTCCTCTTGACTGGACCAGACCTTCTTCAATCGCTTCCTGGAGTCATGATGAGATTTCGCCGTCATGCTTTCGCTGTATCAGCCGACATAGCCGAAATGTTTATGCAAGTCAAAGTAAGACCTCAAGATAGGGATGCCCTTCGCTACCTGTGGAGAGGACACCGGCGGGAGGGAACTCCTGAAGAATATCGCATGACGTCGCTTATATTTGGAGCTGCGAGTTCACCATGCACCGCGATATTCGCTAAAGATTGGAACGCAAAAAGGTACATCGACACGCATCCAGAAGCAGTGGAAGCTATCATCCACAACCACTATATGGATGACTACCTAGACAGTTTCCGAAGTATAGAAGAAGCTATAGAAACTTCCAAGAAGGTCCAACATATCCACGGAGAAGCTTGTTTCAAACTCTGCAAGTGGGTTTCAAATATCCCAAAAATAATAAATGAACTTGAAACACAATCAAACATGACAGAAACTATTAACCTGGGTACCAAAGAAGAAAAGATTTTGGGTTTAATGTGGAGACCGTCAACCGATGAATTACGATTCAATCTAAAACTGGCAAGATTACCGCCCAGTTTATTAAATAAAACAACTCCTACGAAGAGAGAAGCTCTGAAGATAGTTATGTCACTCTATGACCCTCTTGGTTTCGCCTCACCGGTTACTATTCGGGCTAAGCAAATTCTCCAGGAATCATGGCGAAGAATTATAGATTGGGATCAACATCTGGATGAAGATCTTTCCAAGCAGTGGGCAGAATGGATGCTACACCTTCAGAAACTGAAAAATGTGAGCTTACCTCGATGCTACTCTGGTTATAGTGATGCCACATCTGTACAACTACATATATTCAGCGACGCCAGTGAAACAGCCTACGCAGCAGCTGCCTACTGGAGGGTGGTTGCTCCGGATGGAAAAGTCCAAGTCAACATGATCATGGCTAAAGCGAAAGTAGCCCCGCTCAAGGTTATGTCAATTCCTCGTTTAGAACTACAAGCAGCCGTCATGGGAGTTCGCATAGCAGAAGCTGTCATAAAAGAACATCGTATCGCGCCGGAATGCAAAATCTTTTGGACAGACAGTAAGACAGTTCTGACGTGGATAAGAAATGGAGCCAGGTCTTATAAGCCATTTGTCGCACATAGACTAGCAGCCATTGAAGAATATACCAAAGTTGAAGAATGGCGTTGGGTACCTTCTAAGCTCAATGTCGCCGATATAGCCACCAGAGAAGTACCATCTGATTTTGGAGCTGATCATGAATGGTATCACGGGCCTGCCTTCTTGAAAGAAAATCCGAGTACCTGGCCTATCGAAAAACCGGTCGTGTCAAACAATACTGGTGAAGAACATACTTTTACCGTTAAAGAACTCCAGCTGAAGACAAAATTACGTGAAGCAATTCCTGATCCACAACGCTTCTCAAAATGGGAGCGATTACTTCGTGCCACAGCTAGAGTCTTGCAATTTTTAGATATTTGCAGAAATAAAAAAGAGAAGATCTTTTATAAGCGAACACGTAGAAATATGGAATCAGATCCTACGTGGAACAAACGAAGAGAAACATTGCAAAAGAAATCTACTACTCTACATAGCAAGAAATCTATGGACTCCAACAATTTTCTGATATTGGATTCGAAGTACATTACAAAAGCAGAAAATCTTCTCATCCGAACCTCTCAAGAAGAATCTTTCAATGAAGATATCACAGACTTAAGATACAACAGGACTATTGCCAAACAAAGTCGCCTTCATTCATTACCTGTAGAACTCCGAGATGACATTGTCGTTCTTCGCAGCCGTATAGCCGCCGCCGAGGGAATAAAAGACGAAACAAAGAAACCACAAGTCTTAGATGGAGATAACTACATCACACAGTTATATATTGATTGGACCCACCGTTGTCTTCACCACAGCAGCACCGAAATAATAGTAAATGAAGTACGTCAACATTTTTGGGTAATTCGTCTTCGTCCCACCGTGAAAAGGATAGTTCATCAGTGCCTCAAGTGTCGTATTCGCAAGGCACAACCCCCACAGCCTTCTACGGGTGATCATCCTAAATCCCGTCTCGCTCATCATCGAAGACCATTTACATACACCGGCTTAGATTATTTTGGCCCTCTCACAGTAGTCGTCGGCAGACAACACGTGAAACGTTACGTCGCACTCTTCACGTGTCTTACCACTAGAGCAGTTCACCTGGAAATCGCCGCCAGCTTAAGCGCAGACTCTGCCATACTTGCATTGCGAAGATTCGCTGCACGTCGAGGATGTCCTTCCGAAATTTACTCAGATAATGGTACAAACATGCATGGAGCAGACAAAGAACTTCGAGAAGCATTCAAAGAAGAAGCCAGTCGTCGAGGCATCGCATGGCGTTTCATAACACCATCTGCACCATTCATGGGAGGCGCATGGGAACGTCTTGTTCGCTGCGTGAAAACAGCTCTATACACTATTCTTCGTGAGAGATATCCCCGAGAAGAAATTTTGGCTACATTACTCTGCGAAGTAGAATATACTGTGAATAGTCGTCCCCTCACACATGTTTCTGTAAACAATGACGACGAAGAATCTATAACACCCAATCACTTTTTACTTGGGGGTTCAGCTCGTCTACCTGTACCTGGCACATTTAGTGAGGACGACATCGATAGCAAAAAGCAGTGGAGACGCTCACAGATATTAGCGGACATGTTTTGGAGACGCTGGGTTCGCGAATATCTCCCTGAACTTCAACACCGGCGGGAGCCTCTTGGTCGAGGCCCTACTTATGAAATAGGTGACCCGGTACTTATAGCCGACTCACAACTTCCAAGAAATACGTGGCCAAGAGGACGCATAGAAAAAGTATATCCAGGTGCAGATGGACAAGTGCGAATAGTTGAAGTACGCACTAAGGGTGGTCTTCTGAAAAGGCCAACCAAAAAACTCGTTCCGCTTCCAAAGTAAGAAGACGTCGTCGCTCACCGCGGGAAAGATGCAGCATCACATCGAGACCTGATTCTGCACGGCGGGAGAAATGTTCGCGACAACCGACGCGCATCATCGGCTGTGAACTCGTCACAACATGTTAGAGACTGTTTAGTTTGGCAAAAAGTGACGTCATACCACTCTCGTAATTTTGAAAGTTATTATTAGTGTCTTTTCTAAATTAATAGTGTTTTTTCCTTTGTAAATAAGTAATTACATTAAATAATAAATATAAATAGATTTGGGTTCCGTTTTAGATAATAATTTTCGACTTTATATCGTATTTGAATAGTTGTACTATGATTTGCCGCATTAATCGCTTTTTATATAATAGTAACTTCCGTATAGTAAATTTTATTATTAATTATTGTTTGTCATAGTTTTCTGTAACAAAATAACAGATTTGTATATTCCTAATGTGTGTAATTAATTTTAGAGAGAATTTTCATTGTAAAAACTCATGTAAAATTCGTCATCGTAACAGCATTTTTCGTAATTTAATAATAGATAATACTTAAATAGTATAATGTTTTATACATAGATAGATAGATATTTTTATGTTCTTTTAATATGTATAAATTGTAAAAACATCCGATTTTTAGTTATTAAAATATAAATGTAAATGTGTGATATTCATAGTAAAAATATTGTTGTAAATAAAGATAAAACGGCTCGGTGGCTCGCGGCTCTCGTTACCGTTTAGCTCCGCGCAACGGAGGTGCGCGTCGGGCGAGACAGAGACAGTCGGCAATCAACGGTGAGCACAACAGGAAGAAGATAGAATCGGAACAAGACACGAATAGAGCCGACAGTCACCGACCGTTATACAGTGATCAACATCTTGTTTCAATATCCTGTTTCAACATCCTGTTTCAGTATCTTGTTTCAATGTATAGCAAGAACGTCACAAGAACGTCTCACAAGAAGGACTCACAAGAACGTCTCACAAGAAGGACTCACAAGAACGTCTCACAAGAACGACTCGCAAGAACGTCTCACAAGAACGTCTCACAAGAAGGACTCACAAGAACGTCTCACAAGAACGACTCACAAGAACGTCTCACAAGAACGACTCACAAGAACGTCTTGGGGTCTCAGCATACTCCGTGTTCCCATGATCTAGAACCTATAGTGTGCAGGGCGTCAGCGGCTCATTCACTTGAGTTCCGCCCGTCCGGTACAATTATTAAATAATTAAAATATGTATTATAGAAACAGGCAAAACCAGAGACAGAGCCAGTCAATAAATATGATCCACCATAAATAGACTACGAAACACCAGTCACAAAGGCAAAGTTTCAAACTTGTTACGCAGTTATTACTGAATATATTTCCTCTGTCAATAAATATAGATGACTATGTGACTTTCCGGTATCAGCTAAAGTTTTCCATCAAACATGGTTTCTGTCAGTTTGGAAATGGGCAGAACTTGTGAACATCTATTTCAACGTTCTAAAAGATCAATATTTTTTTTCGCTTCACGTTGTATCCCGCATATGGCAGGGTAGACAGAGGGAACCTATTGTTATAACACTCCGTTCACTACTTGCTGCCTAATTATCGAGAGAGTACGTGGTGAGTGGCAGGAATCAACGTCGTGCCGTATGTCTTATAATGAAAAAATACGAGGAAATTAATTCACTGGTGTGGAAACCAAACACCGGAAAAGCGATGATTGCATCGCTTTCACAGTTAGATGATGACGAACGGAAAAAGAAAATGAATCCACCTATATTTAAATAATGTATATTAAAACCATATTACCCTTTTCAGTGTTAAAAATAAAAAGTTTATTTTAAATAGTTTAACAAAGTTAGCTTTGACATTTAGAGCGTAAGCAAAGTAAATTATGCGCCGCAAAATAAACAAAAGACTCGAAAGATCTGCTCGTAGGTACTGTCGCTGCCTTTATCATTGAATACACACCGTGCTGTAGAATTATGATCTTATGGCAATTTTTTTGCACTCTTCACGCTCTTTCACGCTAGGCAAAGGCAACCTAGTGCTAAGACATACCGTTCCTCATTTTCCGCCAATTTTCGAAATGTTGTGTCATTTGGCGGAACTCAACGCCGGGCTTTATCTTTCAAACATTTATTAAGTTTGTTTTATACATTACAGTAACAGTTAAATATGATCTTAATAAATAAATGAAATTTGCCTTTATTTCTGATATTATACCATAAAAAAATATTCTATTGTGTTCAATAAAATCATTTTCAATGGTCGTTATTATTATCAATAATTATTTTTGATTTTAGATAGTGGATAATATCGTTTTGTTTTGTAAACTGTTTTTTTTATTTTGTCGTAAGGATATTAAATTCTATAATTTAACCACTGTTAGTTAAATATTATGAGCATTCAAATTTTCACAAAAAAACCCATTTATCTAATTTTTTGGACTTGGTCCATAACGTGTCTGTCACCTGGAACGTAGATGTGATGGATGTAGGTCCATTTCCCACTCGGTGGAGTGAAATATTTTCATTCCCTTTTCCTACAGCCTACCTATAGCAGGCTATATGCAGGATACAACGTGATATTATAGTTGATAGTATTATTGTTTTACTTTATATTTGTCTATCCGTATGTCCCGTTATCTTTGCAGTCGTCGCCCGAGGCGTCACTTTCAACGGAATAACATTTTTGATAGTGTCATTTCTTTCACAGCGTCCTTTGGGACTGTTCTAGATATATTCTATTGCATTCGTCTGTATTAGCATTTTCTTGATTTTTTATCTTTCACCTCGCTTAGAGACTAAAAAATAATAATAAAATATATGTATTTCAAGTAAATAAAAAAATATTAATATTTCTTTAAACCTTCTTGTGGAATAACAAATGCTAAAAATATTTAATAAATAGCATTCCCTCTTGCCAAATGTTCATTCTTGGTATTAGTCCTTGTGTAGCGAACATTTGCTTCCAACATAATTAAAATGTAACAAGCGTATAAGAATTTCGCCGCAGCTTGATGAGAATGTATGACTTAGTGGTCAGAGCACTCGGATGGTTTCCAAGAGGTTCTAATCAAGTTACATTCATTTTTTTTGTATTTTTTTAAAAATAAAATTAAGTGATTTACAACACTACGAAAAAAATCTTAAAACGTGAGTAATAAAAGCGAAAAACCTGCATGTATCCATTTACTTACCAAAATCACTAGATATTTATCTTCATTCAGAAACAGAACATGAATAAGACGCACCGCGAGATGAATCCCTAACTACATACATATAAATAACTATAAATATCAATGAAGTCTAGAATACCTCACGAGAGAACGTGCAGTTACTTTATGTAAGAAGTAATCAGCTAAAAGATATATATGGATCACTCATAAATGATTCTAATAAATTTTCCTTTCATCGCTTACGTATTTTCTATGCTATTTTTTTAAGCTTCACGCTGTATCCCGCATATAGCACTGTAGGTAGAGGGAACTTAGTGTTATGACACTCTGTTTTCTACTTTCCGTCGAATTCTCGAGGCATTGCGTGATGAGTGGCGGAACTTGACGGCGCGCTATCAGTTATACCAGAGCAAAGGAATGTACCTAATTATTAAATAATTAATTCTCCGGCAGGAATCGAAGCCACAATCATCGCTTGTGCCACTGCATTCATATTTTTATACGTTTTCTTATATATTTTTGTATCCTGAGTGTTTTTTGAAACATTGTAGTCATAATGTAATCTAAACATACAATCTTTGTAGTCTCATCAAATTCTTACACAATTTTATTACTTTGAATCACATAAAAGTTCTGTTCTATACAAATATTCTGTATAAAGCTTAAAACTTGTGTTGTTTATGTTACAATCTAGTTAAAAAGTATTGAATAAGTATTGTTTTTCTCTGTAATTTTACTCATTTTTTTGTATTATATATATATATATATATATATATTTGTATTTATAAAATTGTCACAGATAATTGTAATAAAAAAAATAGTTTATTAAGTTTAAAAAAAGCGTATTAAATGTTTTTGAACCCATAACCGTCGCGCTTTGTTTCATTCTGCCACAATGGTCCACGCGGCACAGCATCTGCCTGTAAACACATCGGTCTGAGAAGGGTATTATTTTGGTCTTCTCTGGTAACGAGGACAAATAGCGGCGTTGAGTGCCGCCAGTCAACATGCAATCTCCCGAAAATTGGACTGAAGGCGGGAAACGGAGTTCTCTGTTCTTTCTAGCTGCCTAGTGACAAAGCTTAAAACTATAAAAACGAATTTGCATCATAACTATCTCATAACAAACAAAATCTTATAGACACTTACAACTTACAAGAGCTTCTCAAAAAATCATAAAAAACAAATAACTCTCCAGTAAAATATACTTTAAACTGAAAACAGGATGCGAAGTTGAATAAAAAGCCAAGACTTCAAGGAAACGGCGTAATTTCAAGAGTGGAGTTGTCTTATTTACGACGTGGTGGAAATCGTAAAATACACCGAAATATGTGCTATAATCAACACATCATTTTACTAGACTACTAGATATAACTTTATTTAGAGACTACCGACCCGCCCGCGGTTTCGCCCGCTTGCACTACACAATTATTTATTTTCTCACCTGTATTACTTTCGTGATCTTATAACATTATCATTTAAAAGACAATATCCATATATTGAAATTTTAAATTTCAGCCAATTCAATAAAACAGATATTTTGTAGGAATATTGTCGAATCAAATATACATTGACATAACTTTATTTATCTATGAATCGATTTAAATAAAACATACACAAATGTTAAGGAAAATTTGCTAAAATACAATATTGAAAACTGTATTTAAATCGGTTGAGCCGTTTCTGAGATTAGCACAAACGCACAGATAAACAGACAAAATATTTTATATCATACTTTAGGGTTTTATGATATTAATAAATTTAATAAATATCGCAATACGATTATGATTCAATCGTCTAGATCTAGAATCTAGATCTTTAAAATCTGCGGTTATATTATTTATTTCAGGCCGTCGCGGTCGTCACAATAGAACAGCGTCTGATTAAACGTGACAATCACGGGTTCGATTGCCAATTGAGAGAATGAATTATTATTTTTTTATTCGTCCTGGTAACAAAACAAAGGGCGGTATTCATTTTCGCCTTTTTTAATTTTAGTAAACCTTCGAAAATGTAGAGGTGCAACGGATAAGAGTTAACACTGGCTTCCCTCTATCTATCCTGTCTAAAGCGGGATACAGCGTGAAGTTAACATAAAAATAAAAAAAACTTCAATTTCAATACATTGTAAAAACACACTATTGTAGGTATCATATAGAGCTAGAGCTAATAAACCTTCACTTATACTTTCTAAAGCTTACACTTTTGAACATAACGTGTTGAGTGGCGGAACTCAACACCGCGCTTTGCTTTTTTACCAGAGAGAGGAAATGAAAATATTAGATATTTCATTTTCTTCGAGAGGCAATCTGTTAAAAAGTGTTAAATACGGTCCTGCTATATCTGAGATACAGCGAGAAATTAAAACAAAACTACTTTATTTAGATCCCTAAACAAACAACGAACCTGCACCTACTGGCCACCAACTAACTACTTTCCAAATCAAACAAAAAACTATCTAGGTGTTACAGCTTTTGCATACAGAATAACTAATAAAGCAATAAACCAAAAGTAACGGTGCAAAATAAAATTTTATTTTATTCCATCGCATTAAACATATTCCTATATAAAATTTAATTTAAAAAATCGATGTTAACTCGACTCGTGATGTGTATAAAAATGAAAATTTCAATCGTCACGAACCACTGGTGTTTTATTTTTTTGTGAAAATGTGTTATTTCATTCAATATTTTGTATGTTTTATGAATTTTGATTCGAAAAAACTATGAATAATTGGTTATGAGGGGTAATAAATGTACAGTTATTTCTTATATAATTAGCTGTGAATAACACATGATTAATGACACTTTGTAAGTTCGAGGGGTACCTTCAAAAAGCACGTCTATCTCCACTTTAAAGGCCGGCAACGCACCGAAAAGTTCTCTGGTGGTAGACGGGGTCGGAGGTGGTGGTGACAACTTACCATTTACCCCTACCCTCGGTTGTCTTTTCCATAAAAAAAAAGAAACTCTTACTACAGGGCAAAAGGTTACACTGAAACTATTATTGTGATAGCTTAAAATTATCAATAAATAGACTATCCAATACAAACACGTTCAATCAAAAAAAAATTGAATTCGTATGAATTCAATTTTTTTTTACAGACTGACAAAGAAAAATAACCTAGTGTTAAGACAGTCCGTTGTTCTCTTTCCTCTCTGATTCTAGATAATAAAAGGTGGAATGGATATGCATGTTATTCTATGCTATATGCTACCAGAAAAGGAAAACGAAAATAGATTTATATATAATCATTCTACCAAGTGGGAATCGAATACACAATCACCGCGTTTACTAACAGAGGCAGTCCCACTGTGCCACTTTAAAATAAAACACTAGACTATTCTAACAAATGTACACGCATCTCTTTCTATTACATGCATAATATGTATGTTTGTCTCGCTTATGCAAAGTGTTAGGTTCAATTCAACTAAAAGGTATCATTTATATACGTGTCATAGAGTAACTTGGCAATGGTTTTCAGCATAAACGGTATAGATACTTTCTTAGTATTTTATTTTCTTTGAATATTTCAATTCAAAGGCAAAGATAATTTATTGTTTTCTTTTCTCCGTTCTTTTCACCATTTTTATGGTTTTTCGTGTCAATTTATACAATTTATATTAGTGTTTTATAAACAGAAATTAGTATTTTTTTCCTTTTGTTCCGCTGCGTACCGCTTATCCATCCGCCATCCGTCTTATTCTCTAGATACTATGTGTTGAGTGGTGGAATTTAACGCCGTTCTTTGTTTTCGTACTGGAGTAAATGAAAATATTACATAATTTACTTCCTCGAGTGGGACTCAAACACACATCCGTAGCGTTTATATTTACACGCTGCCACGCCTTCCTCGAAATTGTTAATGGGTACAAATATTATAATAGCCCGTTATTATTCTATGTTATGTAAACTTAAACGCTAAAATATTTTTAATGGAACGCGCTCAGGAACTGGTTGGAATGGAAAGATGTCATATTTGGTGGATAGTCCACTGAGTGAGGAAGCTACAGGCTATGTCATATTACGTTAATCTTTTGGTTATAACCCACTGTACCGGTCACCTTAGGTACTTAAAATTATTTTCATTTAATCAAAGGAACAACACCCCAAGTAAAAACTAATAAAATTCTATACTAATAATATTATAAGTGTGAAAGTATGTGAGGATGGATGTTTGTTCTACTTTCACGCAAAAACTACTAAACGGATGGACTACGTGAAGTTCTCTATTATAACTTAAAATAATACATGGGCTATAATTTATATAATTATTTGTAAAATTTTGCTACAGTTTTACAATATTTGGCTATAATATTAAAATGATATAAGCGGGTGAAACCGCGCGTTTCTCGCGAGTACATAGTAGATATATGGTATCGTGCACATCGAAGAATCTCAGTACTATTACTGACAACACTTCCTATCTCTAGCGCCAATTCTAAAGGCATTCAGATATTGAATGCAACACATTATGTACCAAATCGCGGCATACGCGTCATTCCATTCCACGAACGGTCTTCTTGCATTTTGAATATCTACAGTTTAGATACAGTATAAAAGTTACTTTTGTATATGAAAATAGTGATTTACTTAGCTTCACTTATACTTCATTCTTTTATCATTATTCAAAATTATAAAAACCAGAGAAGGTCATGGGAACTAATGGTAAGAGTTATGACACTCCGTTTTATCTTCGTCCTTCAAAGTAATTTTCCATTGGTTTGCTCATCCTTTTAAAGGAATTAATTAGGAACGCCTTAACATTCTCTCATCTGATATATGTTTAAGTGCAATGGTAACTTGTTGTCATATTTTTAAATAAAAATTGCAAAATAATCATTAATATGAATATGTTACGTAATTTTCCTTTAGAACGATACATATTTATCCGAACTTCTTCAAATAAAGGAGATCGCTAGTGTGCTAAGCATGTATTACACTTATGTTTTATTCAAAAATCATACTAATTAAAAGAAATGTTTGTACATATAATAAGAATCTTCGAGGAACACGAACTAACGTTTATAAACGAATATTGAGTTGAACCATCAGGAGCTTTCAAAAGCTCTTCCCAAATATCCATCAATGTTAGACAAATCCTTCTTTGTACTTTACTACAAAGTTTAGCCAAGTCGATAAAACTTTTGCCTATTATAGACACATCGTCTATATACTGCTGTATTTCTTATATACGAATTTATGTATATTATGTTGTGTTTTTTTTTTAGTTTCACGGCTTATCCCGCATATAGCAGGATAGGCAGAGAGAGAGAGAGCGTTCCGCCCAGCTTCAAGACACGACACAAGTGTTGAGTGGCTGAACTCAACGCCGCTTTGTTTTACCTGTCGGGTTGCACCACGATGATCATTCATCAAACATTAATTATTATTTATTACGTTTAAATTATTTTATAGTGGAATGGCTTATAATATATGGTCGCATATGGTAGTAGGTTGATGGAAGTGGACGAATGCAGAGACCGTAGCGTAAGACCCCCCCTTATCTCTGGCTCTCTCGCTAGGAAAAAAAGTGAAGCTAAAATATATATAATATACTCTCGTGGATAATGTGGATTCTCGCTCGTGTCTAGTATCTATATTTAATTGAAGCACTCCATTATAACCTAACTTCAAGTGCTGTCCGCTAGTTCAGTCATTATATTTAATGTAATATCATTTTTATCACAACTTTTATTGAGTTCATTAAAAGTTTCTCTATCAGGCTTTAGCATATTATAATAATTTTAATGTTCATTTCGCGCAATATTTTTTCAATTTTACGGCTTATCTTAGGCTTATTATATAGCATAGATAAGCATACTAAATACTACAGTGGCAGAGTTCAGCACCGCACTTGTCTCAGCACCGTCTTGTTACACACACAGACGAAATACAAAATGATCCTATAAAGGTTCTGTTGTTTTCTTTCTCTCTCGCAGCCTGCTATATGCAGGATACATTGTGAAAAATACCAAAAACATGATCAAAATGAACAGCAAATCAATACTAATTTACAACTAATCAAAAGTTTTTAAGCAAATGATGCAATACATTAAGATTCAGCACTCCACCCGGCTCCACCCGGCTCGCCGAAGTTCCGGGCGATTTAAAGTTTTCTATGAAAAATTCAACGGAAATCATCTTAGGAGCAGAAGTAGATAAGCCGATCACGAATTTTGCCGCAGCTTTTACAAAACTGACGAGTATTTACTCAATAGACTCAGTTTGTTTTACAATATTTTATATTGGACATAATAAAGTTCGTGGTACGCTTGTTTACGTACGTAGGAACGTGCGGCGTTGGGTTGCGGCCACACAATACGTCTCGAGGGGTAAATAACTTTCCGACTACACAATCTTCTTAGATCATTTCATTATTTCAGCTTAATGCGTTTAACGCGGAACGGAGTGTCTTCACTCTTAGCCCCCTAGCCTTCCCTCTGCCTTCCCTAATATGTGCGGGATACACGCGGTGACAAAAAAAAGACATTTAGTTGTTTACTTGCAGATACGAAGAGGTTGTCCAATTTCTTATAATACAAATAGAAAATGATATAAAACTTTGAATTGGGTAATTGTAATCTTTGTAATGTAATTTTCATTATCTTTATTTATTTATCAAAGCATTTGGTAATTTGGTTTTTAAGATAATCATTTTGAAATTCCCAATTTTAATCTAATTTCTACCTACCGTACATAGCAGACAAAGCGAACCGAGTTTTAGTATATTAAATTCTCAACTTTATGCCCGAGCTTAAGACATCGTGTGTTAATAGGCGGAACTCAACACCGCGCTTTACATTGGTAATGCCAAGCAATGAAAGTAAATATCTCCATGGAGTCGTAATCGAACTCACAACTACCGCATGCAGTCAGAAACTGAGACTCGATGGTTACGATAAATTCCAATAATAACAGAATAACAATCCTGTCACAATATGTTACAAATTAATCTATAATAACCGCTATAAAGTAGTGTTGTAAACTTTGATGGCACCATAAAAGCTTTCAGCTCTTGATTATAAAGAATCGAAATAAAAATATATATTTAATAATTATTTATTATTAATTAAATAAAAATATATATTATATAGTCAAAGCATTTTGCGAGACACAAATGCCTCGAACAATTGGAGACGGAAACGGGAAACGGAGTGTCATAACACTAAGTACCCCTTGCTTTCCCTGCCACATGCGAGATACAACTTGAAAAAAAATAGTAATTTAAGCGATATTAATAATAAGAATACGAAGCAATAACAAGATAAAATGATGCAAGTGTATGTAGTGTACTATAAAAAATAATAAAAAGATATCAAATATGTCTTGCTACGTTTCAATCCGCATTCGTGTAGGTACATAAAATTGTTTAATTGTGTATTCTTAATTACTTACTAACTCTGATTGTCAGATTGTGTAAACATGGGATAGTTTGTCACCAAACGGGAACGAGTTTTAAACTAATTCACACTAACGTTGCTAAGTTAAATTTCATTTCCACAATGAAGCAACATTGAGGGTATTTGTTAAATGAAATGCTTGAAATAAGTTACAGCTTATTTAAATGTTAAATGATTTATTATTTTCAGCTTTAGGAATTTCCCGCACAGCAGGGGGCAGAGAGAAGTTAGTGTTAGGACACTCCGTTTCCATTAAGATAGAGACACGTGTATTGTTGATATGGAGATGAATAAAAAGTCTACTCACGATTAACATTCACACTGAATACATTCAACACTACTTTAAAGTGTATAATAGTTTGAACACAAATACTAAATCACGACACAGTTTACACAAAGGTCAACCACAAACATAATAAAAGATAACCCGATAATTACAATAATATTAACAAATAACTGAGACAACAATGGAACGTATCTATATAATGCGGGGTGGCAAGTGGCAAGCATCGACTGTTAATAATAAAATATGCCGTCGAAAAGGGGGGAGGCGTAAATGTTACGATTTTTTACCGGTTCAGTCGACGGCAGAGAGCGCTGTCATACGAATACTTACGATAAAATATGTAAATTCTATTAAATATATGCATTATATAGATGATAAATAAATAAATTACAATATTGAAATATATAATTGACACATATTAAATAAACTATAAATATAAATAACACTTCCCTACATATACTATTTTATCTACATACAGATTACAGATCCTTCCCTTTGAAAACTTAAAAAATTGTTATTTAAGTTCCTTTTTTAAAATTAAATTATAATAAAGTTCATATTGAGCTAAATAAAATGAACATAATTATTCTGTCTTAAGTAAACGTTAGCAAGACTTAACACAGTACTTTAAATAACAGTAAACCTGAGTTTAGAAATTTGCATTTTATCGCCTCAGAGCCCTCAGAAATAAGCTCTTGATTAATTTCATCAAAATTCAAAAGTTCATTCTAGTCTTCACATTGAAACTTGTATTGTTTTAAAGACGACCTATTTAATAAAATATAATGTATTTGGATTTATTTTTCTTAAATAATCTCAGTAAAAAATAGAAAGAAAATGGTGAAAATTGATTACGTTTTATATTAATTAAATAGACGAGAGACGAACGTAACGGGTAATATATATTTTATGTAAAATTCGTGTCAATTTTTTCTTTTTAAGGTTTCGTACCTCAAAACGTAAACACGGTATGATCAGTTTGTTGTCCGTCTGTCTGTATGACAATATCAGTTATCTGGAGGTCGCATAGAGGTATAAATATGTATATTTAATATGAAAAATTTAGGTGTACGGTCGTTTATGCATCGATTTTGCAAAATTTTATATGAAATTCACCGCTTAATCAAAACCTATAGAAATATCCAAAAAGTGAAAATTAATAGATATTTCATAGAAAAAAAATATTACAAACTTGTATTTATAGTTAACTAGCGACCCTCCTGCGGCTTCGCCCGCTTTAACTACTGGATTATTCATGTAATGTATGTTTGCAAAGCACTTAAGATAATGTGAAAATTAACTAAACCCTAATGCAACCCGCATTTTTGTAGTTTCAATAAGGATTTTCCAATTGTTTTACACAGCAAGGATTTTTTAGTAGGTACCATAATTGTAAATCTGTGCTACTAATCTTTTCAAGTACTTATTAAAATATATTTAAATGACTATTTTTAAACGGAAGAAATTATGAACAAAAACCTACCTACTAATAACTACTACAAAAAATGTGAAACCAAATACATCGCGCTTAAATAATACATTCAACTCCAATTATCCAATACGTGCAAACGCATTAACTACATCTTTTACATTAACTAAATCTTCGTTGCTATAGAGGCAGCCGGGTTTTTTTTTCGAGCTTGTGGTTAATGCTGAAGGAGGTATTCTGTCCCTGATGAAAAGCAAGCACGACGTGGCTGCCTGTGAGGAAAATTAAATAGAATGCATGGGCCGGGAATCAAACCCGGGCCGCCCGCGTGGCAGGCGAGCATTCTACCACTGAACCACCGATGCGTGTAAGGAAGGCGGGCGCGGCGGACGCATGGGGAGTGGCGAGCCGTTTCGCAGCAAGGATTTTTTTGATATTGTAACAACTTCTAAAGTACTTATTAAAATGAATGAATGAAATGAACAGTAAAAGACAGTTTTGGTCTACATTAAATGGCCAACGTAACTAATGTACTTATTTATATGCTGAGAGTAAGGGATAAGTGAAACTTGAGTAACATACAGCTGATGTGTCAAAGGCGGGATGTGTCAACAATTAAATGCGTTTACTGTAAAACTGTTCGCAATTTCGAAATATTGTAAAAAGCAAATTTTATCTTCGTTTAACGTAGAAAATTTATAAAGTATTTTAAAGGATAAGGATTAATACCATTATGGAAAAATATCCCTCACAATAAAAAATATATTGAAATTATTATTTTTAGACAGAAAAATGATCACTACACGTTATTCTTAAAAGATATGAATATGCCGTCGCGGACTTTTTTGTAGATCTTATTAAGAGGAACAATAATCTAGTACATTATTTCCATGTAGTACTTACCATTAAAGCAGCGCATGCGCGAAAGTGTCTCAACGGGTAGGACTTTATACACATTTATAGTATTTATGTTAATTTACATAAGAATGTACAAATAATAAACTATATATAAACCTTCTACGAAAAACACTCGACTTAATGGTGAAGACCGCATCAAAATCCGTTGGGTGGTTTATAAGAAGAAGAGTTAGAAACAACAGACAGACACGAAAAGCGACTTTGTTTTATAAGATATAGGATTACATAAAAAATTAATGCATATGCTCGCAAATTTGTTTGTTAACTTTTATAAATTGTAGCTTCGGTCGGCGAGTCCGACTCGCACTTAACCGTATGTTCCTTTTACGCCAGTGTCTTCGTCATTATATTTGGTCTGGTACTAACGTGACTGACGTTAAAATGTGTACTTCAAATTTGTTAAAATATTTTTTTTAGCTCCACGATATACCCCACATGTAGTAGCGTAGGGCCTAGAATTCAGATACTCCACTTTTGAATGGCGGAAATCAACGACACCAGAGCGCAAAAATAAAAATATTAAATAATTCATTTCCTCGAATTTTCATTCGGGAATCGAACACGACACGACCTATCACGTATAGAGTCCCGCGCTGGTGGTGCCACGAACTGACCTCAAATATAATAACTAATATGATGAAAATATTTTGTACTATATTTAAAATATGCATTTGATTATTATACAATTTGTCGACTTTGATGTGGTTTGTTGAAAAGTGAATCGGTTTTCTCTCACACATATTCGTGTTTCGTATACCTAAATATAAAAGCTTTTATGTTTTATATTTCCTAAAGCCAAAACGCAGCGTTGAGTTCCGCCACTTACAATACGCCAATACACAATGTCTCCAGAATTCAGCGGAATATGAACGGAGTGGTTTCCAGGTTCCCTCCGCCTGTAATATATATTTTTTTGCTTTACGTTGTGTGTGATACATTAGGAAGCGAATAAAATATATTTTATTACGACTAAGATTTACGACTGAAATAGATGAGGCCTGCAATTTCATTCACGTCGGCTTTAGCTCTAATTTAGCAATCTTATCTCTTAAGGACTATAAATGCGACGGTTCTCGATTTGATTCCCACTCAAAGGAAGAAATAGTCTTTATTTTCCTCGCTCTAGTAGAAAAAGAAGCGTAGCGTTGAGTCTCTCCATTCAAAACACAACCATATAAAAATACCATAGAAAGGAGGAAAACGAAGCGTCTTAACATAAGGTTCCCTCTGCCAACCCTTCTATATGCGGGATACAGCGTGAAGCTAAAAAAAATAGAACAACAAAAAACCGACTCCACAGAAGAACTTATTCCGGTGAGAGCTTTTAAAAAACACTACATTAATTTTACATAGAAAAAGCTTGCAAATAAAACAGAAATAAGCTCAATAGCTTATACGTGAAATAGGACTTACAAAGTTGCAACGTGAAACTTTGTACGTGAACAAGCGTTACCAGAGTTATAGCAAATTACACTAGAAAGTTGCATTTTATAACGAAATATGCGGCAAATATGAGTTTTTATTGTAAATCATTTTTGTTCCTGTGTATAATTTTTTTAATTGGTTGGTATTACATTAAAGGTGATTTTTTTATAATTTTAGAGATTTTTGCTTTTCGCTGTATCCTGCTTATAGCAAAGAAAGACAAAACTTAATAAATATATAATGCTTACCCTAGAGAGAATTAAAAAAATGTATATGGCATTCTTTTCGCTCACTTTTTAAATAGCGAATGTGAGGGTGTCTATCTCATTTTACCGACAGGCAGAAAATGCCTCTAAGCTAAAGAAATAACGTTAAAATGCTTAAACAAAAATATTTTATAATGTTAAGAACCGCTGCAAAAAGATTTTCATGAAGTATTGTATTCAATAAATAAATGCTTTTATTACTGTAAGTTTCGTAAACACAACTCGCGCTATATTTTTAAATAACACTTCACGCTGTAACCCGCGTATATCAATCAGGGGGAACCTAATGTTAAGATATTTCGATACCCACGCACCGTCTTATATTCAAGACATTAAGTAACTTAATGCGAAATGAAAATAATTAATTCCCCCTAGTAGGTTTGGAGTTCCCAACGACGCGCCTACGGAGGTGCGCTTACTCTTTACCATGACAGCTTCTTTACTAATACAAATGCTCGGATTATTTTCAGATTAGTGAATACTGATATGAAAATTCATCATTTTATTGCGAATTTGGGAATCTAGTGTTAAGACACTCCGTTTACAATTAAGACATTTCCACCCCCCTCTTTTCGCCGAATTTTTAAGTCATCGCGTGTGGAAGTCATCAGTTACCAGAGCAAAGAAATGAAAATATTAAATATTTCATTTCCTCGAGTGGAAATCGAACCAACAACCTGTCACATTTACAGTAGCTTGTCCTCTCTGTCGCTCCTGTGCCACGATTGGCCTTAATTTTTCAATTTTAGTAACTATTTCCCTAATAATTGGATTAAAATGATTGTATTTTGTGTTTCTTGTACTTAGAAAGATATCGATTTCAAGAATATTTGGAAACATCATAAGCGAAGCCTTATCGATCACCAAAAACCTCATAATCTTATTACATAACTAGCGGACCCGGACGCGGCTACGCCTGCTTGAAATATAAGAATATAATTTCTATAGAAATATAATTTCAATCTAGATGAAATGCTAAAAGTGACTATTATATTTATTTTCATAAGGATGACGCGGTAACGGACGCGGCTACGCCTGCTTGAAATATAAGAATATAATTTCTATAGAAATATAATTTCAATCTAGATGAAATGCTAAAAGTGACTATTATATTTATTTTCATAAGGATTAATATCAAAATGACGCGGTAACGAACGCGGTCGCGTAGCGACGACGCTTGTTATTAACATGGCAGAATAAATTGCATGTCAAATTAGAAAGTATTTTAATTTATTAGTATATATGTGTAATGTAATATTATATAGCCTATAGCACTTCTGAAGAATGCAGCTTTCATACAAAACAAAAACAATGTAAATCGATCCAGTAGATCCAGAGATCTTAGCGTTCAAACAAACAAACAAACAAATAAACAAACAAACTCTTCCACTCTATTATATTATACTAGTGGACCCGGACGCGGCTACGCCTGCTTCAACTATAAGAATATTTATTAAATATATTCATGAAATTATTTTTAATTCTCAATAGAATTAGTAAGAAAATATAAGCTCAAATAATCAAAAAGAATAATAAGATACACATTATTAGAAAAAATTATCTGAGTTATTGAAATGAACTAACAAAAGGATTAAAAGTAACTAAAGGATAGGTATTCTTAATATTAGAAAAAGTACCTAAAGTTTTCCGTACGTGCGTACATAGATATCGACTCTACGAAATAACTAAACATTTCTCTCTATTAGGTAGGATAATTTTAGCGGGCAATATCAAATAAAATAAGAAGAGAATCAAAGTGTATTTTAAATTAATTATAAACAACAAATAAAGTTTGAAAATGTATTAAAATTTATAAAACCGTCAACGTCATCTGCCCGTTCGCGTCGGTCATACTGTGCCGCCCGCTAGGTGGCTAGGTCATTTGGAATCAGTGACATCTCCTTAATTATTTATTAGTATGTTATACAGTAAACTATAATTTCAATCTAGATAAAATGCTAAAAGTGACTATTATATTTATTTTCATAAGCATGAATATCAAAACGTCGCGGTAGCGGTCGCGTAGCAACGACGGTTGTTATTAACATGGCAGAATAAATTGCATGTCAAATTAGAATGTACTTTAAAATATATTAGTATATATGTGTAATGTAATGTTATATAGCCTATAGCACTTCTGAAGAATGCAGCTTTCATACAAAACAAAAACAATGAAAATCGGACCAGTAGATCCAGAGATCTTAGCGTTCAAACAAACAAACAAACAAACAAACAAACAAACAAACAAACAAACAAACAAACAAACAAACAAACAAACAAACAAACTCTTCCGCTTTATTATATTAGTATAGATAAAATTACATGTTTTTACGCATCTTTCGAATATGACGGTGTAGTTAGCGAACTTAGAAATGCGATATTTCGATCTTTACTCTTCTCCTACTATGTAAACTGAGCAGCGTAACTTAACGCTGTACTTGTCTAATTACATTAGAAAAGGCTATAAAAAAATATCTATGTAGCAAGAATTGAACCAACAATTATCCTATGTAAAGCCAAATACTTTTTAAACCACTATTCTTTTACTAACAACTTTACGTTGCATAATGCTCATAGCAGGGTAGGCAGAGGTTATCTAATGTTAAGATCCACACTTCGTTCCTCAGTTTCCGCCCAAATTTCGAGATATTACACGTCGAGTGGCGTAACTCAGCGGCGCGCTTCTTCATTTTACTAAAGCGGTTATTTTACAACAGTGCCGTTACAGCCAGACGCTACACCAATGCGCCACATTGACATCAACATTACCTCTCTAAGTCGAACCTGCACCAACCAACCAACCAAACATACCTGAAAACAAATAAAAAACAATAAAAAAATGAATTCCATAAATCCCGTGTAAAAGTATAAATTCAGGAATAAAGTGACAATAATATTTTCAGAACAGTTTGTAGTCATTTGAATCTAAATGTATGCGAAATTAGCATTTGAATTAAAAAGTTATTTTTTAGCATTCACAAACGGACAGTTTCAGGAAGCTCGTGTTCAATTGTAATGAATGTTTTTTGGACATTCATTTTATTGTTATTTACATAATTAATCTAATGACCACACCACAGGTGTGGGGTTCGATAAAAGAACTTTAAAACATGAGATATAGGAGTATATAATAAGTAGTTTTTTAATATATTTTTGTATCGAATGTTCTTTTGTAAGTATAATATTATTATTTATATTTTTCTTTATTTAGTAAAACATGTTAAAATAATAAAATAATTTTGTTAAAATAATATCATATTCAAATGAAAATAGGAAGGAGGTTAGTTACATCCATTAACAGCCCTTCAGAGCTTCCCCTAAAACTCTTAAGTATTTTGCAAGCGTATATTTAGGCCTAACTTAAATATTTTAAAAAGCTTACAAATTTAATTAAACATAGAGATTTATAACTTGAATCGTATATAAATAAAACACACGAGTACTTAGATATGAGGGGCCTATTGTGGTGAATATAAATGCAAATTAGAAGCTTCACGCTGTGTTCTTTATAGTAGGGTAGGTGCAGGGAACCTAGTATAAAAACATTCCGTTCCCTATCTTTCGCTCACTTTTCGAAACTTTACATATTGAATGATGCTTCTTCCTCTTAGCTACTAGTGGGAGCCGTACCCCCCCATTCTAAGTTAGGTGTTGTGCCGCTGCGCCTTGACGGCCTCAAAGATCACTTTCTCATTTTAATGATATTAAATGACTAACGACCTTCACGCGGCTTTGCCCGCTTGAACTATACGAATATTTATTTAAGTGTATTTAATAAAAAATAATTATTATTTAAGTAAGGTTATCCATACTATTATGCACAAAGTAAATCGTAATTTAGAACTTAACATAGGATATTTAGAAGACGATTAAAGTAAAAATAATACCTAATCGTGGACTTAGAGTGGTTGTATCAAAATATATAATATATATTGGTACAAATATACAATAAAAATGCGAATGGTAATCAAAACACATTCCCTTTTACGTGTATTTTTAGTTAAAAATATAGCAAAAGAAGTTTTGTGTTATACAAAATAAACGCGCGCAGTAAACTAGTCGGTCACCGGGGGACTAAAGACTGATGCAATATAGTTGCAATGTATTTATCAGCTAAAACAAATCACGGCTAGTGGAAATAGTTCCTTATATATGTAGTTGTAGGTAGCCGTGTTGGACCTCGTGTGACCGTTTCACCCCTTCTTCTCCTACGTAAGAATATAATAACTAAAATATTAACCTCAGATCATTTTGCGGCTACAATACAAATAAATTATAGAAAGAAAAAAACTCTATTTTTTTGAAGTTGGTTACATTCAAGGGTTGGACCCATTAAGAACCCTTCAAACACCCTTAGACCTTCCATATCCCAAATTCGAGTACATTGCAAACGTGCTCGCGGCATGTACGATATCTTATGTTTGCATTACATCCCCAAAAAAATTTTTTAAGTTTTTTTCTTAATAAATAAGTAATTTTTATTTTTTTATATTTTTGATTTAATACAGAGTTTTATCGAACTTTATTTTCTGAGTCTTGTCGATGATGGTGATCTATGCTCTTATCATTTATTTATTCTTTATTGTAGACACCCATCATAGATGCCATCATGCCTATACATGATGGTAGCACCGCCATCAATCGGCTATAAGAGCCTCCGTCGCTGGTCGGAATGCACTAATTGCAAGTAAAGTTGACTAATTATAAGACTTTAATCATCTTTTCTTTGGTTGAATATTCGAGTAGAATTTTCACCATTTTTAAGCTAATATAAAACTTTCTACAATCAACAATATGAATTCTGGCAATTTTGTCAATATAAAATAGAAACCTAAACGAGTTCGATTTGAACCCACAATCATCGCGCTCACAGGTAAAAGTAAGTTATATATAAAATTTAAAACTTAGACACTCTATCACAGCGTCAGATGACTCCAGAAATGTAATTTTTAAATTTCCAACCTAATATCGTCCTGCAGATGGAATCTCGTGCATTTTATTAAAGCAACTTGCTGAGTTGGAGGAAGTGGTGTTCAATAAAACATGTAAGTAATAAATTTCTCAGTCAATACTGCTTTATATAATTTATTATACAGGTATGTGTGTGATTTGGATGAATACGTTTCAAGTATTTTATTAAAGATTTTAATAAGTAATGTATGGTAGAGCTAGTTTCAAATATATGGTATATTTTTCAAATGCATATTTTTTAATTATAAGTAAAAAGCAATAATTGTACTTGTAAAATAAAATATTATAACAAAACATATAGGGGCAGGCATAACACTACTGACAGTGGCGCAGCGGTAGAAACATGTGACTATATACGCGACAAGTTGTGGGTTCGATTCCCACTCGAAGAAAAGAAATATTTAATATTTTCATTTCTTCTCTCAGGTGACAAGACAAAAGCGCGGCGTTTAGTTCCGCCACTTAACACGTAAAGCATACCGAATTCGGCGGAAAGTGGAAAGTGGAGTATGGGTGGGGGGTAGGGTGACCTCATACTTCCAATATACATATATATGCTATAAACCTATCCATCAGCCAAATCTATATGGATACCTCTATATAAATAATCTCAACGTAAAGCTTAAGGAAAATGTATTCCAATTCGTGAATACGTAACTTTCTAAAGAGACTTGACAAAGAAAAGATGAAATCAAACACTTCGGTACCAAAATGGGCCCCTGCAGCCCCCTGCAGCCCCCTACCCTCAACATTTATTTACATGACTCACGTTTCTGTAAGTGTGTCAATGTATGAAATAATAAAAATCTATGAACAAATATATTTAATTAATATATAATGTTAACGTTCAGGTCATCGTTCTGATTCAAAGCGCGACAGTTGTGGATTCGATTCTCACTTGAAGATACGATTTATTAAATTTTCCTCGCTGTATTAAGGTAAAGCGCTGTGGTGAGTTCCCAATGTCTCGAAAGTGACTCAATGTCTCGAAAGTGGGGTGCTGCGTAGCGAACGGAATGTGTTATAACGATAATATCGTAACGATATATATTTTCTAAGTGATGGATTCAAATTAATTGATTGGACAATTTTGACACACGCAATGCTCCTTTTAATTTATTATTTTACCTTTAGAACCAAAAATATGATGTGGACGTAAACGTTAAATATACATTTTGTAATAAATTATTATAATAATATATTCGAAAGCTTTTTGAAAGCTCCACTTTATCCGTTCCAATATTTTTTGATGAATGCAAATGTGGTCAGTTCCATTATTATATTAAATTTACATGCATATTTAAAATATATTTATAATTTATACTAAAATTACAAGATTGCAGATTTGTTTTGTTATCGCGATTATCTGAGAAACTGCTGGTTTGAAATTAAAAATCTTAAACACTTTTTAGAAAAATATATAACAATTAAACGTGGCAGGCTTTCAACCTGCACCTCATTGTTCTTTTCCTATGTATAGTCACACGCTTGTGCCCCCGCGCCACGCGCCTCGACTGACTTCAATATTCTTTCTTTTTTATTTATAAGTAATCTGTGCTATGTGTATATATAAAGCTTTGCTTACAAAAAGCTTTGAATCAATTATCATCGCCTTTACACCGAGAGCTAACCGTGTAGTTAGCTACCACTAAGCCAAAACAGTAATTTATATTAATGCAAGGGTTTTTGAGCACCACAAAAAGGTATTCAGCCGCCTGAATAGCTAAATATGGACCTATTCATTTTTTATAAGGGCACGCCTTGAATAACTAAAGTGCGGCTGCGGAATTAATTATGGAATTTAAGGTTTTTGTGCGCTAGTTTAAAAATAGTAGGCAAGGGGAGTAGGTAAAGGACAGAGAGTTTGGTACTATTTTTCTACAGCTTTTGCTTTTTTTGTGTAAATTGAGCTAGAAACTAAGGTAAAGAGAGGCCAGCCAAGGCGCAGGATTACAAGTACTTGCCACTTCAGGTTACGAAATATTTTATATTTTTTGTCTTCACTTTGGCAACGAGACAAATCGTGCATCGAAAATGTTCCGCCACCCGACACGCAACGCCTTCAGATTTCGGAAACGGGGCGGCAGTGTGTTAATGGGAACAGAATGTCTTAACAGTAGGTTCTCAAGTTCCCCTTGCTTACGTTGCTATGTGCTGAATAGAAAAGAGCCTCGTGAAGATGAAAAAAAAAAACGTTTATCCATTTAAGACAACGCATAAGAACACAAACTCCTCAAAAATATCCACAATTAATAACACATACTGCAAAAAAATCTTTCCATTTTCCATATTTTTTCTTAAGTCCCGTTCGAAATTGTAAAAGCCCCTTCTAAAATAATAGAAGGGGCGTCGAGGACCACTCATGGCGTGGTCTTGGTTGAATGCAAAGAACACTTAAGAGATATTTACTGTACGTGCGTCATTTTTATACAAATTTCATTTTAATTAGCGAATGGATGGTATATTATAATTTAATTTAAGTGGCATTTACTTAATGTTACATTTTTAGTATTTAATGTAACAATGAATTAAAATAGACAATTGAACATTAATAAATAATGAAAAAATGACTGTTTCTCCTGGTATAGTAAGATGGGTAGAGAAAGAAGCTTGTATTGAAACGTTACGTTATCATATATTACCATAGATAAATAGAAATAACAAGAGTTATGAAGCATTCAGGCGTTAATGGAAACAGAGTATCTTAACACTAGGTTCCCAGGTTCCTTCTGCCTACCCCACATTGTGCGGCACGCAACCTGAAGCTATAAAAAGTGTTATACATTGTAAGTGCCCGAGGTAGCTCGGACGGTAGGTATAGGCGGTTACATCGAAACGATTAACACCATGAAATACTCGTAAATATAGCCTATAGCCTTCTTGACAAATGGTCAACCTAATTAGTTCTTGAGGTTAGTGCGGACAATCCAACAGACTCCTGAGTTTTATAATAATAGTATAGATTAATCAAAATTGCCTTAACCCAAGTATGAACCGGAAACCATTCTAACAGATTTGTCTCGTCACTGTACTAGAACGTTTTTACTTTGTATAACTTAATTTTACTTTTACTCACAGTTCTGAGATTCTATTCCGTACTGACTTTAAACAGTTCTCTTAACAACTTCTTTCAAGATACGACTGGCTGTAATGCAGTTGAATAGTATAAAATAATAGAAATTCTTTGAAAACAATTCAAGAAGGAGGTATGTAGAGTCGTTTTTTCGTCTAGGAATGCCTTTGTACAAAAAGGATGCGATTTAATGTGAAAGTGCCATTTTTATTAAGTTAAATAGAGATAAATCTATAATATAAAACTCTCTTATACTGAATGGACGTGCAGACAACGCATGTACGAAACTATTCAGTAGTCTTAAAAAGTAATTATGTCTCTTAAATACATAAAGGAGAAAAAGAAAATGTTTTATGACTATATTCTAAATATTCTGCTATAAGCATGAAGATAAAAAACTAGAGATGTTCAATACACCCTTTTTCCCAGCTCACTCAAGTGTAATTCCCGCAAAGATATTTAACGGCCTATCCTTGATAACGTGTAACAATGGTCGTGAATTCGATTTCCGCCTCCAGGTAACGTTGTAATTGATGAAGATGTCTATAATAAAAGACTATGAGAAAATATTATTACAATTATAGTATTGGAAACGTTTTTAGAATAATAGTCTTAGGTATGGTATATATTTCAGTAAGTAATTAATACACTTCCATTCTAAATTTCCCGATGCACTTGCTCGATTATGCGGCGAAAATTGGGGAACAGAGTGTCTTAACACTATGTTTCTACATTGCCTGCTTTGTGCGGGAGACAGCTTAAATAGAAAAAGGTAATCTATAATATATAAATTATCTTATACAACTTTCTCGAGTCTAATTTGATTATACGACCTTGTGTGACACCACAGGATTTACACATGAGTGAACACTCCTTGGTAATACTTTTACAGGTGACGATATATCGTATCGCTTGTGGTGAATTCTGAATTGAGGTAAAGTAGTGGGTGCTTCTTATTTTTTATAAAGTACGTATTATTAATTACATAATATATGGTAGATATGTTCTTCTATAAAATTGTATATACCAAAATTGAAATCGTTTACTATATAGTTAATATTGTTTCTAATTCGTCTTATTTTTATGATCATCATAGGACAGCACATAGCAAAAACTATGATGATAGTGGTTTGAATTCCTATTTGGGTAATAAATTATTATCATTTCGTTGTTCTGACAACACGGTGTTGAATTCTGCCTTTGGAAAACGGAGGATGGAGTGGTTTGACAGAAGGTTCTCTCTGCCTACCTTGTTATGTGCAGGATAAAGCACAAAACTAAAAAAAGTTTAAATCATGTGGTTTATTATAATGTAGGAAATTATTGATATTTTTGACCAAAATTATGAACAATATTTGTTTTGTAAATAGGTAGTTAACCTAATTGAGCGTATGTCGATCATTTCAAATAAAATTAACATATAAATAACTTTTGTGAACGTTTTGTATATTTTATTGGATGGTCAAATTATTGGAGTTAATTTAACGTTGCTCTCTGCATAACTAGATTGGTTCAGGTCAGGTTAGTGTTAGTATGATTATAAATATGAGTATGATAATAAAGTTAAGAAATTTGTATTTTAAAGTTTATACATTTTTTTTTCAGCATATTTTGAATTTGAATTTGTAGCAAGTAAAGAGGGAACCTAGTGTCGAGACACTTCGTCGTTAGGTTTTGTACCAATTTTCGGAACATTTCATGCTAAGTGACGGGACTGACAACGCTGCTCTTAACATGAAATGTCTTCTTAACAGGGCGAGAAAAATAATTGTTTCCTATTAGTCAATCCCATCGCGCTTATAAGGGCGCTTTGATAGTTTTGTAAAATAGTGAAACTAAGCACTGCGCTCGCTTATTAAATTAAAAACAAAATGCTCAAACTGGAAATACTTTTTTATAAATTATTTAAGTATATTTTGAACAAGAACGATAATGATTAGAAATATTTATCGTAATCGTATCGTAAGTACTAAAGGTAATATTAACGGACGTGCGACAGCCGAAGGATTCACGGACGGATGGACACCGCCCTTTGTGTTTTATACTTTTTACGCGTACTATTTTTTTTGTCTTTTCAAATATCTTATTTTCACGCCCTCATTGCTGTTGTACCTTTATTCTTATGTTTATATAAGAAAAATAAATTTAAAACAGTTTCAAGCTTTTTCTCGTATAGCAGTATATGCGTAGAGCACCTAGACATAATCTAGACAAATTATCGAGACATTGCGCATTATTTTGAGACCCTATATTCGAGTGTTTGGACGGTATCCGACAGGCAGTAGATTTGAGTCACGCGACGTTAATTTTTTTTTACTTTTTCTTATTATTAATACTAACTTAATAGAGGATAAGTGGAAAGTCTAAGCATTTTTACTTATTTATCCAATATTTCTGGTTAGCAAGTACAAGTATACAAGTATAGTCATCGGAGCGTGTCGACTGCCGGGGCGCGCCCGTGGGAACGCGCGGACATCAGGTAACTTAGTTTTTGCTTCACTCACGTAGAAAATTATACAAAAAATATGTTTTATCGAACATACGTCTATTTTACTGTATTCTAAGTTTTTAATTATACTTTCAGCTTCACACTGTATCTCGTGTATAGCAGGGTAGGCAGAGGGAACCTAGTGTTAAGACACTCCGTTTCCTACGCACCGCAATTTTTTTTTAATATTTTACTTAGGAACTCAACGCCGCGCTTTGTCCTGACACCGCAACCATGTTTACTGTATAATGCTGTCCCATTGTGACACAATATCTCTTAAACAATTTACTCGGACATTAAACATTTCTCACGTTATTTCAGTAATAGGTCAAAATTACACGAACATGCAACACTCGAGCTAAATCAGTTAAATACAATTAAAACTTTTGTACGAAAAACGAAATAACATTCGAATATAGCAAGATAAATGAAAGTTGCTGTGGAAATATTTCGTATAGTCTATTATTATTAAGGCCTTTGATAGTGAAATAACAGAGAAATTTGTCACTGAACTTCTATTGCTATAAGTATAAAGCAGGTTCAAGCTCTTTCCTGGCCGGGGAAGGCAGATGGAATCTAATGTTAAGATACTGCGATCTCTAAGTTCCGCTCAATTTTTGAAATATCGGCGCAATTTAACGCTGTGCTTTATTTACGAGAATGAAAAAATGAAAATAATTCATTCTCCCTATTGAGAATAAAATCAAGAACCCTCGCGTTCACAGTCAGACGGGTATTAAGGTAAAATAATATTAAAAATATTATGAAGTATTACAAAAGAATTTCTTATTTATATTACTTAAAGCTCACAGTAGTAATAAATGATTATCTGGAAGTGTGCTTAATGCTTAAAAGAAATAAGAGCGATGCGAGCGCAAGTACACAAGCGTGCGCCGAAACGACCCACGACCGTCGTGGATTCGATTGCTACTCAGTGGGTACAATGAAATGGTAAAACCCGGCGTTCAGTTTCGCAACTCAAGATGCAATGTCAAGAAATCAGCGGAAAGTGAAGAATGGAAGTGTAATACAGCGTGAAGCTAAAAGAAAAACCAAAAAGATAACGCGGACTTCTTGATTATTTCTTTTGTCTAATTTTCAAGATTATTTTTATTTCTTGTTGAGGGAACCTAGAGAAGAATCACTTCATTCTTATGTTTTACATTTTTAAAGTGTTACTCCACAATATTTTAAAAATATATATGTATGTAGCAGTGTAGGCACAGGGTACTTAGCGTGTAGTCTTAGTCTTAACACTAGGTTTATTTAGTCATCGTTTTTAATTTTCTAGACATTTCCGAACGCAACGCCACGTGCCGCCTACCAGAACGGTAAAATTAAAAGAAATATGGGCCCAGTTTAATGAACATATTATTCTGATATTAGTTATGAAAATAAATTTTAAACAAGTAACAAGACTGTAAAAGTAATTTTAAAAAATTCATACTTTTACATCACGATTACACGTATTTATTAACGCGGTGGTTCCCACGGGGCCTGTAAATAATGCTTTAATTTGATATGCATCGCTTGGTACAGAATAGATATTTTATACTTTATTAAGATATAGTCATTTTTATACCGATTTTTTTTTGTAGCCATCGTAGCGCAGAAATACAGCGTCTAATTGTAAAAACGACGATTGTGGGTTCGATGCCACTCATAGGAATTAATTATTTCTATTTTCCCGCACTACTAACAACGTAACATGTGGCGTTGAGTTCCGCCAATCAACACATAATAATTTAGAAATTGGGCAGAAAGAGGGGGACGGAGTATTTTACCACTGGAGATAAGATATAGAAAATAAAGTATATTGACGTTTCTTTAAATATGTAAGGCACAGAAAACCACATTATTTTTTTAGCTTCACGTTGTTTCCCGTATATAGCCAAGTAGACAGAGGCAACCTTGTGTTAAGACACTCCACTCCCATTAAAACACTTCCATTCTCCTCTTTCCAGTAACCAGAGAAAAAGGAAATATTACATATTTCATTTCCTCTAGTGGGCATCGAACTCAGAACCTGTCGCGTCTACAGTCTCACGCTTGTACCCTCAGGAAACCACATGTCTTTAAACCATAAATAACAGGATCTCTTAAGTGTCATCAGTATGAGATCGAGGGTCGTCTTTAGTGTGGCTAGTAACATAATACGTGAAGCCGAACATGTCCTTATGCGGTTTTAAATATCCTTTTAGTTTTTATAATAATGATACATTGACCAATTTAACGCCAATATGGTGCAGTTGTTATGTCTTCCTTTAGTACCAGTAAAAGATACAGGTTCTTTTAGGTATTTTTTTAGCTTCGTGCTGTATATCCCGCATACCAGGGTATGTGAAGGAATCCTAGTGATCAAATACTCTGTCCCCAATGCACCACCTAATTATCAAAACATTGCGTGTTGTATGGCGGAACTCAACGCCGTGCGAGTGGGAATCGAAGCCACAACCATCACTACGACAGACATTCTTATTATGAGTAAATGCACTTTTATTTATACTTGTTTTGAACGATGCAGTTTAGAAGATTGTATAACTTGCATGTTATTAAATGGGACTTTGAATCTTATAACAGGGTGGTAAAATCCAATTTCATATAAGAATATGATTTATTATGCATTTTACAATATTTGATGACGTTATAATGCAATTTCGTTGGATTTGTAGATTTTTGTAATAGCGATGTAAACGTTGCTACAAAAATAAGACAGGTCTTATAACCCCATATCGTAGAAGCGGGTATTTTGCATATATCTATACTGCAATATAATAAAGCGCAAGAATTTGTTTGTGTGTTAGTTTAAGCGGTAAGATCTCTAGAACTACTGGTGATATCAGAATAACCGTGTTTTTTTCAAGTGCATATGGTAACTTACACGATATAAAAAAATAATTTTATATAAATAAATATTTTTACTCTCTATTTGTCTGTCTTTCTATTTGTTGAGCAAATCCCAAGAACCATTTTTTGTTTCACGCTGTATCTCAGTAGCAGGATTGGCATAGGGAATTTAGTGTTAAGGTACTCCATTTCCCGCTTTCCGCCCAATTTTAGAGACATTGCATGTTGAATGGTGAAATTCAACGCTGACTTTTGCTTGTTACCTAGTGCATTCTGCAGGGATTGTGTGTTAAATGGCGGAGCTCAACGACACAATGAAATAAAAATATTAAATCATCAATTCATCCGAGTGGGAATCGAACCCACAACCGTCGCGTTTAGTAGCGTTGATCAACACGCTTGTTTCACTACACCACGACAGTCTAAAACGTCCCATATCTATACTAATATAATAAAGCGGAAGAGTTTGTTTGTTTGTTTGTTTGTTTGTTTGAACGCTAAGATCTCTGGATCTACTGGTCCGATTTACTTTGTTTTTGTTTTGTATGAAAGCTGCATTCTTCAGAAGTGCTATAGGCTATATAATATTACATTACACATATATACTAATAAATTAAAATACTTTCTAATTTGACATGCAATTTATTCTGCCATGTTAATAACAACCGTCGTCGCTACGCGACCACGTTCGTTACCGCGTCATTTTGATATTCATCCTTATGAAAATAAATATAATAGTCACTTTTAGCATTTCATCTAGATTGAAATTATATTTGTATAGAAATTATATTCTTATATTTCAAGCAGGCGTAGCCGCGTCCGGGTCCGCTAGTATAATAAAGCGGAAGAGTTTGTTTGTTTGTTTGTTTGTTTGAACGCTAAGATCTCTGGATCTACTGGTCCGATTTTCATTGTTTTTGTTTTGTATGAAAGCTGCATTCTTCAGAAGTGCTATAGGCTATATAACATTACATTACACATATATACTAATATATTTTAAAGTACATTCTAATTTGACATGCAATTTATTCTGCCATGTTAATAACAACCGTCGTTGCTAAGCAACCGCTACCGCGACGTTTTGATATTCATCCTTATGAAAATAAATATAATAGTCACTTTTAGCATTTTATCTAGATTGAAATTATAGTTTACTGTATAACATACTAATAAATAACTAAGGAGATGTCACTGATTCGAAATGACCTAGCCACCTAGCGGGCGGCACAGTATGACCGACGCGAACGGGCAGATGACGTTGACGGTTTTATAAATTTTCATACATTTTCGAACTTTATTTGTTGTTTATAATTAATTTAAAATACACTTTGATTCTCTTCTTATTTTATTTGATATTGCCCGCTAAAATTATCCTACTTAATAGAGAGAAATGTTTAGTTATTTCGTAGAGTCGATATCTATGTACGCACGTACGGAAAACTTTAGGTACTTTTTCTAATATTAAGAATACCTATCCTTTAGTTACTTTTAATTCTTTTGTTAGTTCATTTCAATAATTCAGATATTTTTTTCTAATAATGTGTATCTACTTATTATTCTTTTTGATTATTTGAGCTTATATTTTCTTACTAATTCTATTGAGAATTGAAAATAATTTCATGAATATATTTAATAAATATTCTTATAGTTGAAGCAGGCGTAGCCGCGTCCGGGTCCACTAGTATATAATATTATTAAACAACAAAAGAATAATAAAATCCATTTATACGAAGTCTCATTCATCTTTTCGTGTCATCGACGATGGTTTTTGTCTTTTTCTAACGTATGAGGAAAGTTAATGATGGACAGAGATAAATTATAATGTAGATTAGATCGTTCGTAATGACAGTACGGTTTTTTCATATCCCATGCATTATATGCGATGATTAAGGAAAAAAATAGCTTTAGGATGTGATTTTTTGTTACTCAATGCATAATATATCTCGCACATAGCAGGGTAAGTAGGGGAAGCCTGGTAGGTCCCTACCTAGTGTTAGGAGACTCTAATAAGACACTCTGTTTCCCGTTTTCCCGTTGATTTCCGCTATGAAACATGGAAAATGTCTGAAATAAGTAAATAATAAAGATCAAAGTGGGGAATGGAAGCGTCTTAATGGGAAGGGAGTGTCTTAACACTAAATTCACATTACAGCGTGAACCTATAAAAATATAATATCTTTGTCTCCCCCATTATATAAACATAATGTGTAAATTACTTTAATTATTTAAGATTTATCCCGTTTATTAGAAATGTTAGTATTGTAATCGATTCTTTGAACTGACCTAAATGATTAGGGTTGTCGACTTTACAATGATAATAACTAACAAACATAAAATGTGTTCCTACTAATATTTAAAATAAATTTAATTATACATTTTGTGAGGCTGTTGTGGAATGAAATATTTATTGTTGTCATTTCCTCGCTCGGGTAATTACGAAAAGCGCAGCGTTCAGTTCCACCATTCATCACGCAATGCCGTGAATGCCGTGCCGGAAATTGGGAAAAGAAATGTCTCAACGGGAACGGAATGTCTTAACACTGAGTTACCAGGTTAATTTAGCGTACCTACTCTGCTTAGTGAGATATTCAGCGTGAAGCTTAAAAACAGCAAAAAGAAACAAAGAAGCAATTATGGCTCAATTAATAAGAGTATATATAAGCTATACATAATGACCATCGATGCTCACTTGTTATGATGTTTAACAACTTCATATGACTTAATTATTTTATTTTTTTCGCTCTGGTAACAAGATAAAGCACAGCGTTGAGTTTCGCCAGTCAATATATTAATTATTATATTATAATGTCTCGAAACTTGGACGCTTCTTCTATAAAAGTGTCTATGTATGTTTTATAGCTAGTTACTAAAAGTAGGGGCTATAACCGGGATTCGACGTGATGCTAGAAGAGAGCTTAAAAAATAGAACGGAATAATTTGTCACTAATCACTCCTTCGTACGCTTTACATGTGCAAAGAAAATGTAATATATATTATAAACATTACCGCCCCTAATTACAGTAAAGAAACGAAAGAAGCGCTGTCTTACCGACTAAAGATTAATGCTCTCACTTCCCTTATAAAAATACTTGTTAAATCTAATTACTAAGTAATTGGTTAAGTGATACGTTGATTTCATTGCACTGAAGAGCAGTGGTAGTGGGTACAATTTTAATTTCGTTATGGCAAAATATGACGATTTTATACAATAATTTAAAATAAGTGCAACTTAATTTTAAATTGTTGTAGTCCAGAAATCGACGGAGAGTGGAAAAGTGGGTAATGGTTGTGTCTAAATGGGTAACGTAGTGACTTAACACCTGGTTCCCACATCGTCTAAAAAAACGAGGCTCATAAACACAGTTATTTGCAATGTATCTGAAACCAACTTGATTTGATTTCTTTCAAGGGATTTTGAATATACATTTATGTTGAACTTGTAACCTAGTTTACTGCAGTAATCCATATTTTTCTAAGCACGAGTAAACAAAGTAAATTTCAATACACGAACTGCTCTCGACGCAGTGAAAACGTAATAAAACACTGGTTGTCTCATGGGCATAGTTTCTCATATGAATATGGTTTGTATTCAGCTGAAGTGACATAGTCTATGTAACGTAATAACTTTTTTATATTATACATATATTTTTACTTACTTTATCAAAATAATTAATACAAAAAGCAGTTTTACTCTTTTTACATCATTTTCCTGTAGAGGGAACCTCTTGTTAACAATCCATTTTTCATTCTAAACTTAACGTCGCAATTTTTCCCCGACTGAGAAGCGAAGTCCTGGCCACCGCGGCAAGCTTTGTACCACTGTGCCACGACGCACTCAATTAATAAAAAAAACTTTAATATCTAAACAGCCAGCCCTGAACTCTGCGGTAGGAATGCGTCGGCACTAGAAATATTCACCGTTTCAACGTCAATGCTATTCAGAGCATCCTGTATAATAATTAAACGTTACATATTATATTATTTGCTAATAATCTGCCGTAATTAACTAAGTGATGTTGCGTGAAATATTTTAAATCTATATAACAAATAGGTATATTTTCTACGTATTTATTGATATAAGTCTATAAACAACTTCATGATTTTTCTCGTATAGCAGGGTAGGCGGTGGGAAACTAGTTAGGATACTCTGTTTCCCACTGTTTTTCCTTTTTTTTTACATTATGGCGGAACTCAACGCCACGCTTTATCTACAAGACTGAGAAAATGTATCCCATAAACATCGCTTTACCATTAGATTTTTATTCTATATAGAGCGGAACAGAGAAAGAAAGAAAAATAAGTCACTAAACACGAAATGGAGTATTTTAGTATGGTTTTATTGTGTACATTACTATATGCATAAGAAATATAATTAAAATAAATTAAATAATTATAAATGAAACAATATCACTTAAAGTATTATTAAATTAAATGATCATTTTCGTTTTGATCTCACGTTAAATAGTATTTTAATGAAACAATGAAGTGCCTTTATATTTAAACATGGCTCATTGTTGTATTTCATTCTTCGAAAGACAATTTCTCGATAATGATTAATCATTAACAAATGATAAATGATTGCGTAGTTGTTAATATGTGATTGAAATATGTTTGATGGTTATGAGTTCTAATTCTATCTATAATAGTATTTCCAAAAATACTCGTATTACTTCACATCAGTGTTTGCATATGGAGAAATTCCATTGTAGAGAACGGAGTGTCTTAGCACTAGGTTCCAAGATTCCCTCAACAAAAAAATGCTCGATAAAAAATAAATACAGATTTCTGTATGTTCATATACATATATACAAATATTTACTTTCTAAAAAGGTTATGCTCTGAAAAGTTTATACGGCTCTACTTATCACTAAAGTTATATATTACTTACAATTTTCCAAAACTTAAATCTATTAAAACTTTTTAGCAAAGCAGTTAACCTATCAAGCTGTCAAAGGTAAGTCTAGTACAAACCAAATCTAAAACCTAAAAGCTCACCGCCAATCTTTCAAAATAACTTCGAACCAATACATCACTGAACTAATACAAAAACTGTCTAAAACTGACCTTCAGTTCGATGGAACTTTACGTATCCAGGTGTGTTCCTTTGATTTATAACGTAGCAATCTAACAAATCGCTACACCCTTTACAGCCGTAAATTATGAACGAGCTTTCATATCATGTGTGCTAAAATCAACTCTACATTTTTCGTATTAGAACCTATTTTGCTATGCTATAGTTAAATGAACTTGGTATCATGTCCAGGGTGGGTTTACACGACACTGAGAAATCAATTTCACACCGATATCTTGTTAGGAATTGTGTTTTGGAGTAAACTAAGATCTTGGATGCTGTGGTAAGAACACTGGATTTTATTTAGATGGGCTCTGGAATTAGGAAATAAATAAGATAGAAATAATTATTTTATTTGTTTGGATAAGCAGTGTACTCTCCTTTCATCCTCCTTCATTGTATTGAAGTTTATGTATTTAGAAGTAAACTTATCAAAATCAGTTCACTGGTTTAACAGTCACAAAGGAACAAAGGAACGGACGTACATACAGTCATACATACGAGCAAAAGTGATAATACTCCTTTCGTGTGTCACCGCAGTCGGATAATAAAAGCTCTTTGAACTAATACGTTTCCCAAAATTCATTAACGAATGTAAGCAATCAATGTATACTTTAAAACAATACGTAATTGTGTATCGTCTCTTCAATTATTATCGAATTACGACGCTCAGTACACATTACTGATCAAAGGCGGCAATTAAACATTGAAAGCACCTGATTTCGTTTCCATTTTAATTAACAAATTTATAATTGTATGAGTGTTTATTGCTATAGGTTTTGAGACAATGGGGGGAGTGGTGGGAAATGTAGAGAAAGGAATGATTTTTGACGAAATTATTGTATTTGGCCGTTGCGTGGTGCCGGTGAATGCGGTGGATGCGCATTCGAATTCCACTGATTTTTCAGCGCAATATTGAGTGTAGCAATGTCTCGAAAATTAAATAAGGAAATGTTTAAGTTCAGTTAAATGAGGTCGGATTACATGTCATGGTAAGGAATTCGATTTCCTTTGGTTTTGATTTTTTTTTCATTATTTTTCTACATTTGTAATTTAATTCTTTCCATATAACTTACATGTTGAGGGAGCCGTGTGAAGACCTGAAAATATTTATCAGTGAACAGCTACTATATGAGTATGTGAGTTAATTTGGCTTCTTTCTTTAAAAATATTATAATTTTATTCTCATAATCATTTTAAAGTATTATCTACCAGCTGCTCTGCTATTTTGCTGCCTAAAAAGGCACTGTAGATAAAGTGTGTTTTTAGCATCACGATGTATCCCGCAAATAATTACCCGGATTATAATTTTCAGGACATTGTGTGTTGAGTGGTGGAACTCAACGCTGCGCTTTATCTACCAAAAGGTAAATAAAATGAATTGAATATTATAGTTCCCTTGAGAATAGATTGATCCCACAACCGTCGCGTTTACCGTCGACACTGCGTCACGACGGCCTCCTATTTATTCAAAATTTTCAATAAATAAAAAAAAAAATTGACTAGGAATTGAAGGTTTAACCATTGCAAACAACTTATTACGATTTACAAATCGATGTATGAAAACAGAAAGGAAAATACACAAGTAGTACATTCGCATTGTGGGTTTGCTAATTACGGTATTTCCTAATGAGCGCTATAAATTCCATAATTTGCTCCATAGGATATGTTACTAATAGATTCGACATCCGTTCTTCGTGTACTCAAATTTACTCAAAAATTGGATTCATAACATAAAGCATAATAAACACTTTGACATAATTTACATAATTGACATAATTCGGTGTTTGCCTATAAGTAGTAAAACATAATCTGTTTTAGTATATAAGATAGATTAATTTTAAATGTAATATAACATAAGCTTAAAAATGGAATCGATTCCAACTCATTAATTAATTAATTATTTTGAATTCTTCGCCCCAGAAATATGAAATGCGGTGTTGAGTTTCGTCAATCGACGTGGGGAGGTTCCTTCTGCCTACTTACTATACTAAAAAAATAAAATTGCTAAAATTATAAAATTGCTTATTTTTGTTTAATAAATACGAACATGAATACAACTCATATCAACATAATACTATATTAAAGTTTTCCAGTAGTTGTTGTGTTAAGTGGCACCGCGCTTTGCCTCATTACCAGAACGAGAGTATAAAAAAATAAGTTTTTTATTCCCCGCGAGTGGGCATCGAACCGACAATCTGCCGCGTAGTAGCCGCTGTAGTCCCACGCTTGTACCCTTGAGCCACGACGGCAACATTATGATAAAAAATATATATAACCGGATGTACCCCATTTTGCTTGTGATAACACTTTACGAATGTTTATGGCCGTTTTAACGTGTTATGTTTTACGTTTGAACGCGTTTAACGTCAGTGGAATTATCTTTCATTTCAGTAGGGTGGGGGTTCGAAGTCGATTTGGGGTAATTATTTATGCTATGTAAATGGCGTATAAAAAGGGGAACGAGGGTGACTATTTCATTGCGTATATATATTACGATATTTGTTTATTCGCGCGTTTCACACTTTCCGCCGTATTTTTGAGACATTGCGTGGATGAATAAAAATATTAATAAATAATATTTTATTCCCCTGAATGGGAATCGACCCCATAAATGTGTCGTTACAGTTACAGTCACGTTGTGCCCGTATGCGGCCTCTACACGATGTGCGTAAAACGCGAGGCTCTTTATTTAGAGTGCTAATTAATTTCATATTTATCTTAACAGCAAAGTTAAATATAAATTATTATTTTATCACCTGTTTTTCTTATTGTAGTGGAATATCTAACAGTACCTGGAAAATAAAATTAAAATATATTAAAATCATAAATTAGAAAACAAAATAAAAAATATTAATGTACCTAACTAAAAATATTCAGTTCTAACTGAACGCAGCGTCCGGCGCTCCGTCCTCTCCGGCTACGGCGCTACAGATAAAGTTTTTAGAGCTACACGTTGTATCCATGCGGGACATAGCGAGAACGGTAGGCAGAGGGTACCCACTTTAGACTGCCATTGTATTTACGAGTTGAGTGGCGAAACTCAACGCCGCCTTATAACCTCGACCTCTGACAATATATAGTGTTTGTACATTAGTTAACCAAGTATAAATACGCGTTTCCATGACGCACAGTGCACACTCAGTGAACGGAGCGCCAACCTGTCGCGGCGAGCGGTCTCTGCATATCTCTTACGAGAGTACGGCCAAGGAGGCTATGCCAGCTATGATGACGTTTCATCGTCACTTAAAATCTCGTCTCTTAAGTATTTATATTAAGGAAATAATACTTAAAGTATTTTTTTTTAGCTTCACGCTTTGTGTTTGTTCTTCCCTAGAGGAAATTCAGGGATATCCAGGGATAACGGAGGCCGAAAAGCTATGGGAAGAGATTTTTTGAGAAGAGCAAAATAATTAAAATAACGACAAATATATAAATTATTTTTACAGATTTTCTCTATCTTTGATCGTTGTGATAGTTAGCTAGTAGTAGTAGGTATGTATGCACTAACAAACTGTAATCTCTCTAAAACAAAACTGAGTACAACATATCTGCTACTCGACAATGACAGATAGCTTCTAAGTTCCGTCATACGAGATGTATCCGAACTAGACAGCTTACACGACGCGAGCTTCGGAAGCTACTTTGTTACTGGTTCGAGTTGGAACTATTGTTGGCTCTATGAGGCCTTGTGTAATATAATATGTATGGGAGTTGTCTTACATATTCTTCAGTTTGTCTGGATAGTCTAAGTCAGAGTACTATATAAACAATAACAAAAAGCAATTTCCAAACTATCCTCATCAGTTGTTTCGACGTAAATAAAACAATGAAATAACCGTCACAATATCAACGTTTCAAGTTATTTTCAGTATTTTCAGGAAACTTGCAATTCAGTTGGAAGCCGAATGTAATTTTAAAAAGAATCTCTAGATCTTTGTAATAAAATTTAAATTAGTTTGTCTTATCAGACCCATTGGTTTTAACTTTTAATTGAAATCTCGCGTGTCCGTAACCATTATGTATCGCTAATTGACTCCTATTGCGCCTACTATGAGTATTAAACTATATCTATTATAGTGTAACTATAGTAGTATTGTAGTTTGAATTTTTACTGTTTATTATATACTACTGAAAATAAAGCTTGTGAAGTATTTAATTATACCAGGTTTGCAATTTATTTTTTAGTTCTTCATTAGTATCATTGGTATCAGAAACCGATATTGAACTCTTTAAACATAATAATATTGTAGATGACAGTGGACGAGACAAAAGAAGAACAGAGAGACCTTAGCGTTTGGCACTCCGTTTTCTCCGGCTAGGAATATAGAGTAAAGTTGAAAAAATCACTTTATACCTTGTTGGTAAAAATAAATACTAATAGAATAATATAATTTCTGTTTTTACTTTTGTAGATACTAGTTCATCGCCTTATTCTTATCGATCACAACCAAAATATACATCTTAAGATAAAATGAAACTTCATTTTTCACAAGTGTAATAATGCTTTATGCTTACGGTACAGCTTAAGAAATCGTATACAAATATAATCAAATTGAAGTGAATATGCAAATAAAAATATCATAAAAAACTTTTAAAATTATAATTTACGTAGTCGCTATCGACAATCGACCATAAGGTATGTATGTGGTAATCATATAGATAAACGATTCCAATTGTTAATGCTTAAATACTACTTGAAACAAAAATGAGACTTATATAGAGGCGAGTAAAATTCATTTCTATATAACACATTTGTATTAACTGTTAAGTGATTAATATTTTTGTAATAGAATTATATTTACAATCAAAACGAAAAATCTAAATTTAATCAGCTTCACGCTGTATCCCGCACACAGCAGGGTAGGCAGAGAGAACCTAGTGTTAAGACACTCCGTTCCCTTTCTACCGAATTCTGGAGGCATTGCGTATTGAATAATAGGAAAAATACTAATAAAATATAACTTTTGATTAAAGAAAGCAGCTTCCCGCTTCCAGCATTCCGTTAAAACATCCCAATCCAATTTCCTTCCAATTTTCCAGACATTTTGTGTTAAGTGGAGGAATTTATCTTCATTTTATCTTCTAAAGCATTCCCCTAAATGGAGAACGAACCCACTACCAGCACCCAGTCGTACCACACCACGACCTTCCGCTGTCTATAAAACCGTATATAATAAATACCATATGGTTTATAGTTTAGTTTACCCACACTCATACAAGCGTAACATAACTTCAATAACAAATAACTCCGTCGCTCCAAAGCGCTTGTAAATCATAAAAAACTAGCAAATTCCCGTACATAAGCCTTTTATGATCTTTCTGCTTCGAGTACGAAACTTAAGTGATTTATTTGATATATAAACGATAAGTTTTGGTTAGAATTTCGTAAGTTTTGTGTCCTGTAGGTATACGACGTTGTACTAATAAAAGATATTTTTTTGTCGTATTTATTTGAGAAAGATAAAGTTTTACAATGTGTGTACATATACTTTATATTTATTTGGTATTATTTAGTATATCCTTTTTATTCTCACCCTTTTCTCATATTTACCGGGTAAACAAGTAAAACGTCACTCCATTATGACATATTCTGTGGTAAAATTCGTGAAGCGTGAACTCGAGGCCGCGTTTTGTTTTCCCTGAATGGGGAAATGAGCAATATATAAACAAACAAAATGACTGTATTTAAAAAAGTTCCCCAATTAGTCAATAGAGTGACAACGTGGACATTCTCCAATTTCAGTGATAGCTTGGTGGGTTATTAGCTATGAAGGAAGGACGAAGGAGGAAGGAAGCTAGAGAGTAAAGCTTGCTCTAAGCGCCATTATAATTTGGAGTCCCTAAACAGTCCCTACGATGTTACACGTATCGACAGTACTGGACTGGACTTATAAAGTTCAGATTTAATATGAATGATGTGTATTTCTCGAAACTCTTACCGGAACGGAAAGAAACAGAACTTTCCATTTTGCTTCTTGAAGTCCACAAAGAAATTTGCAAGTGACGACTAGTACGTACTTTATAATACTTAGCGTACAAACACTCTAATGTCACAGGTTGTTTAAAATTACTTATTTAATGTCTTGTTATTTCGTCAAAATTAAACTTCAGTGTATATATTTCGCGCAAAAAATATTACCTTTCTTAGGACTATCTTTGTAGTCTAAGAGTTAGATGTGATAAAATATATTGTACCTGGACCTGGAACCTGGGAACCTAGTATAAAGACACTCCGTTCCCATTAAGACCCTTCCGTTCTCCACTTTCTGCGGAATTCTGAAGAAGTGCGTGTCGAATGGTGGAACTCAACGCCACGCCACTTTACCTCGTTACCAGGGTGAGGAAGTGAAAATATTAAATATTTCATTTCCTCTAATGGGAATAGAACCCACAACCTGTCCCATTTACAGTCACACCGTTGTGCCCCTGCACCACGACTGACCTTTAATCTTTAGACAGACTTCAGACTTTAAATCTCATGTGCACGTGCTATCCATCCTGCATCCTTGTACCTTCTTCAGAGACCAGATCACCTGTGTAATGTGTGTATAATTAAAGTATCTAGGACTGCCTTAATACTTAAATTATAAATCTATTTCTTGTCTTTTTTAATATGTTGTTGGTGTAATAAAGTGTTCAATAAATAAATAAGTGTAACAAGCCTAGAAAGTCACAAGTAACTTGATTTGCAGGCGTGCACATTTTAAAATTATTTAAATATTTAGGTACATTTAAATATATTACAAATACTACACATAACAATTCTAACAGTTGCCTCTTAAGCTATTACGAATATCAGTAGCTGACGTCGTCTATCCCTCTTGATAAATGACCCAATATTATGCCATTTGAAATTGAACATACAACCTAAGAAATAAGATCGAATTTCCTTCAAAGTTTTGCCACAAAGATACCCAAAATTGGCGTTTCAAGATAATATATTTGAACAAAGCATTGTATAAGGAGCTGTGTTTAGATCTATTAAGGACGATTTTTGTTTACAGATAAATCTTTTAAAAAAAATTAAAACTTTCAACTTTAATACCTAAGCCATAAGATGTTTAATTCCTTTTTTTTTTTCTATTTACTAATTAAATTCTGCCAATGCAATTTGAATCTTGTAAGAAAAATTATGTTTATACAAGATTTTTGGTAATACAAAATACGTATATTGGTGATAATTTCCATTTAAGTATTCACTTTGTGAGATCAGTGACTGTCTTACGTGTCTGAGATACCTTTGATCTGAAGGAAATGAAAATAATCCATTAATCCGAGTAGGAACCGAACGGAATAAAAACTAGCGACCTGGCTTTGCCCGCTTAATTTTATTATAATATATTATAGCCAAATTATATAAAATCTTTATGTAACTGGCTTATGTGTTATTCTGATGTGATGTATAAGCTATATTACTCTAAACTTTCATCTAAATCTGTTCGGTAGTTTTTGCATGAAAGTGGAACAAACATCCTAACAAACTTTTACATTTATAATATTAGTAAGATAGCATATCCAAAATTTACCCAAAAACAACAGTTTATACAAAAGTAAATTTATTACAACGGTAATCGAAACCGCATTGGTTTATGCGATTTCAAATCTGAACTACTTTTGGTTTAATTTTGCGCTAATGCACTGAAATGGTGGTCGCATGCGGGAGCGGACCCGTCGTGCGGTTAACGAAATGCTATAGCAATTATATCATTTCAGACGTCGTCTGATGGTAGTTGGTTCGATTTCTACCTTGAGAAAAGTATGTATATATAAATTATTTTCTTTTTCCCACTCTGGCAAGATAAAGCGTGGCTTTGAGTTTCGTCACAAAATACGTAACGTCTCGAAAATTGGGCGATGCGTGGGCGACAGTGTCATAACACTACGTTCTGTCTGCTTGCCTTGTAGCGGGTGTTCTGTTGTGATAGTGTACAACGATTGAAGGTTCCTACTACAGGTAAGTACCTTAGAAAAATTTTTTTTTGGTTTCACGCTCACGCTCTTATTTAGGGAAAATATTAAGGAACGTAGTGTTATCTCTATCTCTTTAAAATAGAGAGCAAACATAAAAGTAAAAAAATCCTAGCTTAATTTTTTTTATGAAATAATTCCTGTTAATAAAAGACTATATGATCACATAGTCGCGGCCGCGGGGGGATATCTACCGTATTGTACATACATTAACCTATTTTTACAAGAGTTTTCAGAAGTTAATTATCAAAATTGGCTGCCAAATGTGAAAAGTTGTGAAATAAAGTTTTATGCACGGTTTAAGAGATGTAAATGGGTGAAATTTTCGTTGTTTTTGAGTGGATTAAACGGTGGAATGCTAAAGGTTAATTGTATTTAATTATATGATTTTTTAGCTTCACGCTATATTCCGTATAAAATAGGGACAGAGGGAACCGACTGTCAAGACAGTCGTTCCCTGATTTCTGCTCCAGACATTTATTTATATTTCGAGATATTGCATGTTGAGTGGCGGAACACAACGCCACCCTTTAGTCACTAAATTTCAAGGCTAGAAATTCTTCCTAATATTCTTAATAACGATTAGGTACAGCTGAACTAAGCCATCTTTTTTGCAAGGCCATAGTAAAAAGAACATAAAAGCTTATGTGACGATAGATTGGTACTAACCTGGGCACATAAAATACTGATTCAATAGCAAAGTAAGATTTGATGAATCTCATTGTTGCTTAATGAATCAAAAGTTATAAGGTACGGGTTTCATAATATGTAATTTTTTAAAATCTTTATTACTTAACAAAATAAATACAAATAGTCTAGTCATTTTTATTCTTGCCTCACGCTGTATCCCGCATATAGAGAACTCTCAGACACACACACTTCCCCATTTACCACCCAGACACTTCTCGAGACATTGAGCTTAGAGTACCGAAATTGAATATTGCGACTGCGTGAACATGAATATAAACGAAATATAATTATTCCCCCTGGTGGGGATCCAACTTACTACCGCCGCGCTTATAGTTTAGTGTCATTTGGTATATTAAATATATGCATGTCGTACAAAATTAGACACATACAAGTCGTAGCGGCATTTGTTATTAATATGAAATCAAAATTACAAACTAACAGTAGATACGTATGAACTAATAAAATGAAATATGATCGACGTTAGTGAATAATTAATGTAGTATAAATGTATAAATAAGTTACGCGCTCGCATGCGACCAAGTTATTAGTTTTGTTGCGTTATTTCAACATTTGTTGACTTTTCATTACTTTCTGTACGACTATGTTGCAGCGTTAAATTACATGTCCGATAATAAGTCCACATATTTGCGATACGGCGCAAATTCATTTTGAGCTTTTCGTTTAGCACGTTTTACTAAATTACTGAAATTGCATCTTAAGTAGCAGAAGTAGCAGCTGAAAACCACCCAACCTTAACCACTGCGTCATCCTCACCAAATAATACCATTATTATACCGGTATTAGAAAACTCAATTTATTAAAGCCGTATAACAATAACATGTCAATATAATGAAAACATAAATCCGACACAATGCGACACTCACCGCGGACGTCAATTTCAATTAGTACAGCTATTAAAATGTGAGCGTATAGTACAGAGACAGACTACGGTCGGTTAGAATTTTAGAGTTCGATTTATTTTTGGTTAATCAGTTTTAGTCTAAATAAAAAATTATTATAAATTTTGGATTCAGGTCCGTGTTTATAAATTGTTCTCAACTTTGAGAGTGCTCTTCAGAAGACATTTTTATTAAAAAGTGTCTTATAATCAATTTTAGAGTTAAGAGTGGTATAAATTTCCCATCTAACGGCAGTGTCTACTATCTCGTAAAGTAGAGAAAGTACTGAATCTGAATCTCTTTTTTTCTTAACTACTACTACTTTTCAAGTAAAATTTGAACAGGAAAAAATTGCTCAACCACAATACCATAGATCACACGCGTAAACGCTTTAAAATCCCATCCCCAAATAAATCGGTCCATTGACAGCCTCTTAATTCAATCATTCAACATTCATCCGTCCGTTCACCTCTGACCGCGCGTCTAATTTAATTTGTAAGCGAGATCAACTCCGCCTTCCACTTGATTTATACGCGCTACGTACTATGTCGTGATATTTGGTACTATGTTATTGTATGAGCGTGTGTCATTATTTCTGCTACAGTTGTATAATAATAATTTATCGCTGTAATTCGTAATTAAAATTTGGGGTTTAATTACCTTTGCTAATTAACTCTAATTAGACTAGCCTTGTAGTTGGTGTGTTGAAATGTAACGTAAGTGTAAGTTTTTCCTCTTTTTATCGAGCCTCAAAGTCCCGATTTATTTTTATGAACTAAGATCAGATCATCGGATCGGACATCTCTCTGCCGACCCTGCCATGTGCGGGTAACACCGTGGACCTCCACGTTATATTATAGCTCGAAGTGGACAGCAACGTTATACCTGCTCATCGGATTAGCGCGCGTTATTGTAATGTATTGCGATTTTAGTCTAATCTTTATTGAACTACGTTTTGAGGAAAATGGGGGTTCATTTACATTTGTGTGGATATACTACTCTTCTGTTAACACTTGTTGGGGAAAGTAAATAAGTATTAAAGTTAACTAGACTGTAAATGACGGTTGTAGTTCGATTCCTACTCGGAAGAATGAAACAGCTTTTTGCATTTCTCCGCTCAGATAGGAAAACAACAACTGAGCTCCGCTACTCATCATGAAATATCTAACAATTGGCCATTAAGTGGCAAACAGATTATCTTAACTTGTTTTCCTCTGCCTACTTTGCAGTACTTAGACGAGATTCTTCGTGAATCTGAAAATAAACCTTGGTTTTCGCCAAGTGGAAGGAATCCGAAGTAAAATGTACTGTGTTCTTCGATTTTCTTCCAATTGTAGTATCTGTTAAGAACATTTTATCATTGCATTATACCGAAAAAGTGCGAAAGAAAAAGAAGCGAGCTGGATTAACAAACAATTTTACAGGAAATTAAACCTACCTATCTTGTTTCAAACAAAACCATAATCAATTTGCTACAGAAATTTGCTATAGAATTAGCATTCATTGGATTAGCGAGCGGTATTGCAATGTACGGTCTAATCTTTATTGAAGGTAGCTGTTTCAGGTAAATTGTGTAAACATTGACTTTTATTGTGATTTCGGTTTACAAACCATGTGGTGAAAAAATATTTAATAGGTATAAGAATATTCCTCACGAAAAATGTATAAGTGTTTATGTTCATGGCATAGTTCAGGTAAATGTGTGTAATTAATTGAACATGGCGCGGCGTTCAACTCCATTACTCCACACGCAACGTGTGCTGTTGTGGGTTTGATTCCCACTGGGGAAATATGCTATTTTAATTCCCTCGCTCTGATGAGAACACAAAGCACGACGTTGCGTTTTTTCACTCAACATGCAGTTTCAAAAATTGCAATGGTAAGTGAGAAACGAAGTGTCTTAATATAAGGTTCCCTTTGCCAGTTGTTTAGTGGTAATAGAAGCCAACATTTTCGCGCTTACAGTCCGGCTTAATTTACGAAAAATTTTATATTTTAGAGTTCAACGTCGCGCTTCTCCTTGTTAACAGATCGAGGAAATGAAAATTATTCCTTCCTAAATTATTCGTTATAATCAGTAGATTTTTTTCTTTAATTATGCAACTGCATTAACAGACACAAAAATCTAAATTCATATTAATAAAAAACCAAGTATTTTTTATTCAGTTAGGCCATTACAAGCACTTTGAATCGCCAATTTACATAGTGTCAGTAGTCTGACACTACTGACATTTCTAAGTGAATTGGCAGTACCACGTTACACAATAAATATCAAAGATTGTAATATAAATATTTCATCACACTTTACTGCACAATTTATTTTTTTTATTAAATATTGAAATAAACAAAGTCGTAGAATGATGTTTTTATCTCAAAATTCTTTAAAAATAATTTCAGTGGAAAACATTTTTCAGATGTTTCATAATTTTATTCTGTTATTTGATTTGCCTTTTTATGGAAAATATTTTAAATTTTAAACTTAAATAAAAACGCAATATAAAATATATTTAAAATAAAAAATCTTATTTAAATTGTAGGGCGACGCTGTTTCTCGCACCTAGTATTGAGGCTCTGTTCCCCACGCACCGCCCAATTTTCGAGATCTTGTGTGTTGAGTAGCGGAAGTAAACGTCGCATTTTGTCTTGTTACCAGAGCGAGAAAATCATAAATCCCCCAAATAGAAATCGAACTCACCGCCGCGTACACAATCAAGCGTTATATATACCGCTGCGCCGATAGTACATTATAACCATATAAAAATATTTGAAATACAATTAAAATTGAGAGTCCATTTCAAACATATATAAGCTCTAAATCAAACAAAACCGGATAGTAAATCTTGTCAAAGTGAAATTCGCTGAGCCAGCGCCGGCCTCGTAATGTTGTCCTGCTGTCTTATAAATTGGGGTCACACCGCCTTGACTTACGTTACGGGAGGCAGGCAAGGATGTACCAACGTGGCTTGTTTTGGGGAAATGTAGTTTTAATATATGTATTTTTGGATGTATGTATGTATATATTTTTGTAATAATAAGTATCACGGCAACGGTTCTAGAATCGATTCCCCCTGAGAGAAAGAATTATTTTTGTTTCTTTTCCTCGATTTGTTTGTGGTCGGTCGGTTGGTTGAATGGTTCAGAAATTGGGTGGAAAATAGAGAACAGAGAGTCTTATCTCTAAATTTTCTTCGTCTAGTGCTACATATCAAACTATTTTTTTTTCCTAGATGAAACGTTTATTTGCCTTTTTCTTCTTAGACCTCGAAGAATCAAACATATGTTTTACAAATTTTTGATAAATTCTTAAACCAATGTAAATTTATTAATTCAAGCTACAGAAAGAGGAGAATGTTTAGATTTAGAATGTAAATAATTCATAACTAAACATTTCCCCGAAAAGGGATCGAATTCTTAAGCAACACACGTTCACAGCGCTTCTACGTCGACAGTATCATATTAAAATTCTAATTATAATGAAAGTTATTAACACTATTAAGTAATATGCTCTCCCACCACGTAGAGACTGGGCGTCGACTCAATCAGGGTAATTCGGTCACTCACGATATTGGGAAGCGACGGACGATAAATGATCTTAAAGCTATATGTATACTGTTTATTATAGTAATTATAATATATTAGCTCACGCTGTATACCGCCCATAGTAGTAGAGTAGGCAGAGGGACCCTGGGAACCTAGTATTAAGACACTTCATCAAATCAAAAACACTTTATTGCACAAAGAAAATACAATTAAATTTGTAATTTTGATACAGTGCATAGGCGGCCTTACCACTATAAGTGATCTGTTCTGTTCCCCACTTTCCGTCAAATTCTGAGGCATTGCGTTTTGAGTGGCGGAACTCAACGCCGCGAATATTTCATGTCCTCGAGTTTGAATCGAAGAAATGAAATGTTTAATTAATAAAATGTATTATTATATATAAAGGATTCGATATTAAAAATATATATACATATGTATATATTTCTTTGACGATGGGTGATCCCTAAAAATTTCCACGCAAAGTATATTTTACAACACTCTGTGGCAGTGCCTGGGGAACAGAGTGTCTTAACGCTACGCGATTTATGAAATTTTAGTTTTAAATCTAAAATAATATATAAAATTATATAGATATAAAATGGTGTGGCAAGTGGCAGGCTACTTTTTTAAACTATATTTTTCTTTTACACGTAATATTAGACAAGTTTTGAAGATGACACTTATTTATATAAGTAATTAACTATTGAACAAAGAGGTCAGCCTTCATGGCTTTGCAGACTTTCAAAGGCTATCGAAGTACCACTTTGCATCTACACTGCTCTCTGCTCGTCCGAGCGTAAGACCACAAGTCTCGTCAAAGCTCGACTCATCTTAAATTTAACTAATGGACAGGGTGATGAAGTTGCCAATATCCCAATACTAACTAGTGGCGAAATGTTCATTTAACATGATTCCTAATTATTTGTCATTGTTTTTGTTTGACAGGTCTCCTTTTAAGACACTCCATTCTCCATTTTCCGCCCAATTTCCAAAATATTGTGCTTCGAGTGTAACGTTATATAGTAATCGTTTCTACTAGATAGGCATTGAACTCACGATCTTCGCGCTTATACTCATATACTATTGTACTGCGTCTGAATTACCTATTTAAAGTATCAGAAACGATATTATACCCAATATTATGAAACCATATTGAAGCACTGTAATAAGCAATGAAACGAAATTGAATTACACAAATGAAAGTTTATAGTTCTGTTTATTAACTGTTTTATTTGAGTCTACGTTCAATGCTACGAGTACGTACGGTGCGAGTGTCATATTAGTCTAAAGTCGCACTATCAATATGACCTCTCCTAGATTTTGTTACAATTTTGTATATATTTTTTCATTAGCTTCACGCTGTATCCTGCACATTGCAGAGTAGCCAGAGAGAATGAATGAACGAAGGAATGTTAGTAATAAATATATGTGTAATTTTTGTTCTTAAAATTGATAATTCTGTCGCAGGTAAACAGTATATGACTGTCAACGTTATGGTTGTGGGTTCGATGCCGGCCCTTCTCATCTAAAATATCTTAAGATCTGGTATTAGGTTCACGTTTTTTTTGATTTAAAAGTCCTTGCAAGGAAATAATTATATTTAAAATATAATGTTTATTTCTTCACTCTGTAATTTTACGCTTTTCCCGCACATAGCACGGTAGTGTGTGCCTGATGCTTAGACCATTATTCCCGCATCACCTTCCTTTTGAGTCACTGTTTGTTTAATTTTTAAATATGAAAATGTTTATCTTGCAAAGGGAATCCACAACCGTCGCGTTTTCAGCCACATGCTGTACCACTGCACCACGACGACCGCAGTCTCAAATTTAATTATACATTTAAATAAAAAGCAATTAACCTATAAATTAACTTACTAGAAATATATACAAAGAACCAGATATTATCGTATGCATTATTTACAATGGCCATTGTACACAATGCCCGTATAAGTTCTGCCTATTAAAATGTATTACGCTCGATATAAAATCGCATCATTTATCAACGAGACCGCCGCGGCGTCGTTTGAACCTAAATTTTGAATAATAAGGGTTGCTACGTAATGAGTTTACGTCAATTGTGAAATCATTTTTAAATTTATGTTTTTTACGCTTTTTCCTGCTTAGCAGAGTATACTATACTAGTGTAAAGATTCTCCGTTCGTCACTTTCAGTCTAATTTTCAATACATTATATATTTACAGACCTTAATTTATTATCATAAGAAGGTAATGAATATAATTCTTTTTCCCAAGTGAAAATGAAATCCGCAACCGTTGCATGTACTCTCAGACGGTACATCGATCTCGTCGATATTGTTATAAAATAATATTTCAATAATACTACCAGTAATATAACAAAAGAGTCTATTTCATAACAATCGCTTGAAAAGTAAATGAATGCGCGCGGCTCCGTTTTGCTATAAACATTAATATTTATATTTTCCTTTAACAAATGAATAATTTAACATGAATTTAGTTGTGGTACTAATTTTCACTTGTCCGTGCAAAGCTTGAACGCTATTATAACATCTTTCTATAAAACTGACTCTACTGAGACTTTACAGTTACAGTTCCCCATTTGTGGCATTTTATGTAATGTGACGATTCAAAAGTGTTAGTCGATTATAGATGGAGTTACCAATTTAAAGAAAATATAGATTCGGCATTGAAAAATATATTATTAATATTAAATATTTCGTATTCAATGGCTGGAATAAACGCCGCGTTTCTTTTTCAGAATCAATCAATCAATCAGAATCGAACTCAGAACCTCTGTGTGTACTTAAAAATAATTCTCCACGCTACGATTGTTAAAAATACTTTAGATTATCAAGAACAATTTAAATATATATGATGAAAGCGTGAAATAGTTGATAAAGGTCAATTTTAATTAAAACCGAAACTAAGGCTTTTAGGTTACAGAATATTCAAATGTTTGCGTGAATTGATATGAGGACGCCACCAAGGCTGTATTTTATTGAACACGATGGTTACCGGCGTTTCTTAATTTTGATAGGTAGAACACTACTACACACAAAAAGTGGATGGTGCAGTGATTCATCACTAAATTTCCTTGTTCATGATATAGAAGATGCTTATACATTATCTCTACTTCTATGAGTATATTTAAGCTCGTTTGGTAAAGCGGAGTTATGTCAGGAGCTTATGCTTTTAATTAAAAATTTCTTACTTCTATAGATACGCAGTTATATCTATTTGAACGCAGGGACGAAGCTGGATGTAAAAGTTCATCTTACTATAAATAAGCATTGGGGTTTTCAATTTTTGTAATATAATATGAAAAAATAAGTAAATAACGTAAAAATACAAATAAAAGAAATAAAAAAGCATTACTAAGCTAATTCCGCGGAGAACTATTGGTTATTGTGAAAAATATGCAACTTTTGATCATTGCCCATATAAAATAAGTTCACACGTAAACTATAAATTAGGTGACATATTCCGGTAACTAATTATAACGGCGTTATCTGCCCTTTCAGGCCGCTAAAGCCCGAGAGAGCTCACTTGAATTAATGCTGGAAATTATTGCCATAGGAAAGTGGGGTTCCTTATAGAAGGTTACGGAACCTTCTCAATAAATTATTTTTGTGTGCTTTTTACTTTTCACTTACTTTATGTATAATGCAAGGAATACTATGTTAGTATATTATTAAGTTGCTTTAAGCCGAACGTGTAAAACTTGGAACAAAGCGGGACTCGCACACGCACCTCGAGAAATCCGCCCAGACGCTCTGACCAATAAGCCATACGTCCTTGTCATGCTACGAGTACATCAAAATTCTTATACGCTTCCTTCAACTTATTTATGTTAATAGCATCTCTGTAGACAATCTTTTACAAATAATCTCAATCTTGATACAACTCGTAGTTGCGTCACGTTAACACAGTTGAAATACGGATAATTAAATAAACTACAAATAAAAGAATCCCTACAAATGCGTGTCACACTCGTACTTGACCGGATTTTTTACAATTGAATGATAGCAAGAGTTGTCAGCTAATGTGCTTAATCCCATATTAATTGAAGTATTTTTGTCGTTTTTACGAAATCCGTAAAGATTTATTACTTGCCCTCTCTCCTTCTCTCCACCTATTTTGCTAAGCAAAATTATAATATAAAAGTGATTAAATAAATTACTATTATTTCTACTTTAATTTCAATAAGATGACTGTAAATATCGTTGTTTATAGATTTGATCCCCCCAAGGCTCAATTAATTATTTCCATATTATAGTAAATCTAAGTGCAGCGTTGAGTTCCACCATTCAACACGCAATATCTCAAATCTCTCTCAATTATGGAGATGGAGATTGATTATTGTTACAATAAAACTAAACCTAATTTCTGTCAGCCTACTCTGCTCTGCACGAAGAATCATAAAGCTGACAATAGAGACAACAGACAGAATATTCCTTTCTCTACATTGAATACACAACACACTCTCCAAATGCAGTAAAACCAAACTGTTACTCGTCGAAACCTAAATTTATACGAATGCAGTACAAAACTAAGCCGATTTCATGTTAGACGACAATAGATAGGCCGACTGTAGTCTATCTATATACTCGTAGTACAATTCGATAGAGTCTATGCATCGAATGTTTTGTCATATTAACGTGGATTTGAATAATTAAATTGTATTGTAGAGTTTATATTAATACGTTATTTGTATTTTTTTTAGCATGAAAGGGAACATTATGATAAGTCACTCCGTAATCTACTTTCTCCTCGAAAAATTTAATTATATCTTGTTGGACATTGGAAATTATTGGATTGTTTTGTATAATGAGACTAAATTATATTATTAATATACGTATTTTCCTAGTTAGACTGCAGCAAAAATTATAAGATTACATTCTAGAGATTTTTTTATTTCCCCGCTCTGACACAAGAGACGCGTCTTTTATTTTCATCATTCATCGCGTGAGGAAAGAAGTGTCTGAACACTAGATTCCCCATACCCACCATACAATGCGGAAGCTCTAACACAAATAAAAAGTAAAATATATATATCTCAAATAGAACTAATTCATTACAGATTTAATATCGAAATCATTTAATTGTAAGGGATGCTGGATACATCAATCTTGAGTTGGGATTATCCGCTAATAAATACATTGCAAGTATTAGGATAATGGATAAGTTGGCGATATAAAGTGATCGATATCTTGTATTGAGATGAATAACTTTTATTCTATTTGTTTAAATGTAGGTGTTTGGTTTACTTTTTATAAGTATTTAAACATGAGAAAGAAAACAAATTTTCACTTTTCATCTTAAACAATGGGAGACAGAAACTAATAATACTATTACACAAATGAACATCTACATGAAGGTTTCTCACGCCCAACCAGAACCTGGCTGGACCTATTCCAGTTAAATTTGGCAACCAATACAACTCTACAAATGGATTACTTTATATTTTAAAAACATTTGAAGCTTATAAATTATTTATACTAAAAATGACTAAAATATTCTTAAAGTTTTATCAAGAGGATTGTTGAGTTAATGCAATTAGCTTACAACATATATACGTAGTGCTACGCAACGTGTACCCAGGTATATATAAGAAGTTAAAAAGTAATATAATAACACTAGCGGACGCGCGCAGCTTCGCTAGCTTATTTAGGGGTGAATTCTAATAAACCATGAAACATGTGTTCAAAGAAATATTTTTAAGTCTAAATTTCAAATTTTATAAAAATCGGTGGCGATTTAAAGATTTTTCCATACAAACTTTCAACGCCTTATTTGCACCGTTAGGGGGTGAATTCTAGAAAACCATGAAACACATGTTCAATTAAATATTTTTAAGAGTCTAAATATCAAATTTTATGAAAATTGGTGACGATTTAAAAAAATCTATACAAACTTTCAACCCCTCATTTGCAACTTTAGGGGGAGAATTCTAGAAAACGATGAAACACGTGTTCAATTAAATACTTTTAAAAATCTAAATTTCAAATTTTATAAAAATCGGTGCCGATTTAAATTTTTTTCCATACAAACTTTGAACCTCTATTTCACCCCTCTAGGGTTAAAATTTTTCAAAATCCCTTCTTAGTGGATGTCCAGATTACGAAAGTAAACTTTTGTCTAAATTTAACGTTTCTACGCACAGCGGTTACGGCTGTGCGTGCGTCTTACCTCAGTCAGTGAGGACAAGTCCTTTTATATATATAGATAATAACATAATTATAATTTTATTTGCCAGAACTTTAAAACGTGAACTGGGTATTCTTTTTTTTCCCATTTCCGTAGGAGAAATGCTACACTACGTAAAATTTAATTGTCAAGTTTCTGATTGATTGATTTCTCGATATATGGCGTTTCGAGCGTGCCAGTTGAGCACAATTCATTTCGCCAATGTCACGTTGTATGGAAAACACACGGAGGAAATTGACCGGTAATAAAAAAGATAAATATACACAATTATAGAATACATGTAAAAAAAGAGATCCTGTGTAAGTACAGCCTTCACCTAAAACAAAACAAACACAAATTTACAATATAAACACAACACATTAGATTAGTAATAAATAATATTTTACATGGGTGTTAATTTAAAGTTTTATTTTGTTAAGTTTAATATATTTACATAAAAATTTACATAAAGGACTAAACACAAACATTAACAAACACTGAACATTTAAAGGACGAGGGACTTTATGAGGAAGGACATCATAAAAGGGACGAGTTAACTTAGGACAAGAGAAAAGGATGTGGGAAGGGGAGCCGTCGTCCAGGCCACATTCACACAGAGATTGGTCCCTGACCCTGATCTTCGCTAGATGTACAGGAGTAGAAGCATGCCCAAGACGTAAGCGACAGATTGTTGTAATAATCCTCCGTTCAATAAACCTTTGAGAATAAAACCAAGGTCGCCTAGGAATATCAGGTTGAATAAAGGCGTAATACTTACCTTTATGGGATTTTGACTCACTCCAGGAATTATTCCAGGACTTATGCAGATGAATATCCGCAAGGGACATCAGATCTTGAGCGGAATTGGAGAAATGGTCTAATGTGCCACACTGAATAGCTGATTTAGCGCAGGAGTCTGCAGATTCATTCCCACTGATTCCAGAATGTCCTGGAATCCACACCAAAGTAACATCCAAACCCTTTAGATGACAAGAGTACAATTCTTTACGAATCCTTAAAACAATTGAAGATCTCAATCTACTATAAAATGGGCTTCCCTTTAAGGCCATTAAGCAGCTTAGTGAGTCAGTAAAAATAACCGTCTGTTTAAAATTGTGGGAATGTGTAAACAGGACTGCTTCTAACAAAGCAACAGCCTCGCCTGTGAACACAGATGATTCGGGAGGGCATTTAAATTGTAATATAATTTTGAATTTTGGTATCCAGCAAGCTGCACCAACACAGCTTTCTTTTGAAAGCTTTGATGCATCTGTAAAGATGAGGATGTGATTTGAAAAATTTTCATTTACTATGGATTGATATTTTGTGTTGGTGCCAGGATCTCCCTTGGTTAGGCCAAGATTTGTGATAATACAAGGAGAATTAACTAGGGCGTTATACGGTGTAAGGAATAGTGGATTAGAAGGAAAACAAGTCCAAGGATTAGGGAGAGAGGTAAGTCTAAGGAAGCTATCAAGCAGGTATGGTAAAGGTTTGCCTTGAGGGATGAGATCCGCTAGCTTAGATAGCTTAGACCGTAAAGGATGGGAAGACAGCTGCAACATTTTACTCACAAATCGGTCAGAAAGGAATTGTCGGCGGATAGGAAGTGGAGGATCTACACACTCCACCTGCAATGCATTGGTAGGAGTAGACTTCATCGCACCTAGGATAATCCGAAGACATTTATATTGTATTCGGTTTAATTTTTCAGTAGGTAATTTATTAAAGGGGTCTAACACAAATAATCCATAGTCAATATGACTGCGAATTATAGCATTGTACAGCAGTTTTTGAGTATAAGGATGTGCACCCCACCACACACCAGACACAGCTCTCAAAGCATTAATGCCTTTTTCACATTTCCTGCTGAGATATTCAGCATGAGCAACTCCGTTCAATCGTTTATCAAGTATTATGCCTAAAAATTTGACGTTTTCTGTTAGATGAATGGGAATATTATCACACAGAATTTTAAAATTTGGAATTACTCTCTTTTTTGTAAACACGACCGCTTGACATTTAGCTACCGACAATGCCAGGCCATGCTCAGAGAGCCAATGGTTAAGATAGTGCAAGGCAGTATTTAAACGAAAAGTTATGTCCTCCACAGAATTTGAGCTGTAATAGAGGACGATGTCATCAGCATACTGAAGGATGTTACAGAAATTATTAACAGATAATTCAAGGTCATGTGTGTATATGTTATACAACAGCGGACTAAGAGCTGAACCTTGAGGAAGACCTTTCCAGACAAGTCTGGAAGGTATAGTAAGAAGCGGATGTCTTACAGATACCGATCTCCCGGTCAGCAGATTACATATGTAATGGGACATCCTCGGCGGAATACTCAGCTGATGCAATTTCTGCCTGAGCACCGGAAGAAGAACATTATCATATGCAGATGCGACATCTAAAAAGACACCAACCAAATACTCTCCTTTGGCAAAGGCTCGTCGAATATCTGTAGTAAGAATACTGAGACTATCAATAGTACTTAGCCCCTTTCTAAAGCCAAACTGAGAGGGCGCTAAGATATTCCTACTTTCCACTATCCATTCCAGTCGATTTTTCAAAAGCCGTTCAACAATCTTAGATATAGTAGATGCCAGGGCAATGGGTCTATAGGAATTAAAATCTGAAGGACATTTTCCAGGTTTGAGGATAGGGATAACAATTTGGGACTTCCATGAGTTGGGTATATTGCCTGATTGAAATATTTTATTTATCATGTTTAGAAAATGGTGTTTAGATTTATCATTTAATCTTGTAATAAAGGAGTAAGAAATACCATCCTCACCTGGACTGGTATCCTTTAAATCCGTTAAGACGTTTTTAAGTTCTTCAAAGGAAAAAGGAAGATCCATTTCCTCCGAAGATTCAACCGGCGTGGATATAAATAAATCTTGGGATGGGACAAAAGGAGGAGCCAATTTGTTTGCAAAATCGTTGAGCCAAACAGAAGGATTATTGGAATTGGGACTGCTGACATTGTTAAGAGATCGGCGAAATCTCTTAACATTTGTCCAAACAAGGGAAGGAGAGGAACGAGGACTAAGGGATTCACACAAACTTATCCAACCACGTTTTTTCCTTTTCCAAATGCAATTTCTAAACTTCGCATCCTTGCGTCTGTAGTCGATAAAATTTTCCATAGTCATACAGGCTGCGTATGACTCCTCGGCAGATGTTCGCCGAAGGACAGAATCAGAGCATTCCTGATCCCACCAGGGATTGAAATGCATCCAATTCTGAATGGAGCGGTATTTGGGGATATGTAGGTCAGCAGCAGACATAATAGCAGAGACAAACCCTTCATAGTAAACAAAGATACTCTCATAATTACCAGACTCAGAAAGATTGCACAACATGCAATCCACAGAGTCGGCGTACTCGTTCCAGTTGGCCTTTTTTAAATTAAATCTATGGGGAAGGGAAGGACTAGGAGTGGAAGGAAGTCTATTATTTAAGGACAGCAAAATCGGGAAATGGTCACTACCATGGGTAGATGGAAGTACAGACCATGATAGTTGGGAAGCAAGAGAAGGAGAGGATAAGGAAAGATCAATAGCAGACCTAGGGTTCTGATTTGGATTAACCCTACGAGTCGGTGATCCATCATTGAGAATGCAGAGATCCACATCATCAATCATGTCCAGCAACGAAGGCGAAAATCCATCACAGTAGTAACACCCCCACAAAGTGTGATGGGTGTTAAAATCACCCAGGACCACCACAGGGCTAGGAAGCGAAGAGATAATAGACTTAAGCTGTAAAAATATGGAAGGGGAAGGATGGGGGATGTAAACAGAAAGGAAGGAAATACCAAGGACTCTCACAGCAACAGCATTCAACTGTTGACTATGAGAAGGGAGAGGAATACGGGAATATGGAGAAGAGTGCTGGATGAGGATAGCACTACCTCCATACCCGTCATTTCTGTCCTCCCTTAAACAGGCGAAACCTGGCACCCTGAATCGGGAGTCAGGCACCAGCCACGTCTCTGAGAGGGCAATAATGACAGGATTATGCAGAGAAATAATATAAAGTAATTCATGCTTTTTAGCACGAATACTCTTACTATTCCACTGTAGGAAGGATAGTGGAGCCATTGTGAAGGATATTGAAGATTTTGAGTAGGTTTTGGGCAACGTTGGACGGTAAAGGAAGTTCATCAGCAGTTGAGATTATGCTCACAAGAGTGTCAGTCAAAGCAATCAACAGATCCTTTGTAGATTCTGCTGAACTGTCTGAACCTTGATTAAGTGCACAACTATTAGGAAGGGATGAGGAACAACTGCTAATAATGGACTGGTGAGCTTGTCTGTTGTATCCCTTTGCCATAGGAGCGTGGGGACGGGGAGCTTGGAAAACTGTTTTAGAGTAGGATTTAGAGGAAGAAGCAGCAGGTCTGCTTTGTTGGGATTGGAGGTTCGTGAAAATAGGAGGTGAAAACATTTCCTTAGCAACATCTGCATAGGAACGTTGGACAGATGGAAACCGAGAGGATGCTTCCATATAGGAAATACACTCTTGCGACATAACCGACTTAATGTTCTGTTGTCTTACATACTCAGGGCACCCTTTATCAGTTGCAAAATGTTTAGCTGTGCAATGGATGCAGGTTGAATTTTCCTGCCGGATGTCACATGCATCACCAGTATGAGACTGGGAACACCTATAGCACCTTGGCTTTGATCTACACTGTGACTTAACATGACCAAAACGACAGCAATTAAGGCACTGGATTGTAGGATATTTATAAAGTTCAATATTAAGGACAGATTTATAGGAGAACACTCTTTCAGGCAATTGTTGGCCACGTATAGTAATTACAACAGTTTGAGTTGGAACCCATGTAACTACACCCTCACTTACATTCTTGCGGTTCATTCGTCTTGCTTTTATAACTTCTCCGCACGCACTAGGGAATATCAGTGAGCCAACAAACTCTTCCAAAGACCATTCAACGGGAATTCCTTTTACAATTCCCATCCTTGTAATATTAAATGTCGGGATTACACAAACATATTTACATAGACTAAGAACAGGATTATTCAAAAATCTATTTGCTGCATCAGCAGATGTAAATTGGACACTGATTTTATTGCGACCAACATTTTTAACTCCATCATTAACTATATCAGTGATTTTATTAGTATGGAGAAATTGACCAAATTTAATGGCTCTTATAGAGGTCCCTGCAGATGGATCAGGAGATTCCCTTGACACATACACGATAAACGGACCTTTATCAGTACTAATATAGGATTTTGGAGTTTCGGACATGGCAGGGTGGATCCATACATTTTGGATGGAAGGGGTAGCGGTGGATGGGTCTATAATAGTTTTTTTAACTATATCTTGATTTGAGGATGTTTCCTCTCCTTGTCTTTTCCTATTCACTACTTGTACTGTGGGATTTACATAACCCCCCCCAGGATCAGGGGGGTCAGGTGGAGGATCAGGATCCATCTTAAAATAAAATAACCTAACTATATACTAAAACTAATCTAAACTATAAGACAACACAACTACTTACTATTACCAATCACCTTATTAGTATGGATCTATTTACACTATTATATATTGTTTCCACTATGTAAGATAAACATTTTCAATAGTAAAAAAAGATATTTTCACGAACACGTGTGTCAACCAAAACAAACGTCAGCGAAAAGTCAAGTTTCTGTGTACTGTAGTTACGTATGTGCGTTGTCTGTCACTCAGTAAAGGAAGGAGTATACTCGTATGTAGATATATAGTAGGTCTACTTGTGTTAAGGAATTATGAGGGTGTAACGAAATTGTCGAATTTTGTACAGTAATAGCTCTTAGTCGCGGCCTTGGTTTCGGAGAGAGAAACATATCACACTGTTTAGTTATTTATTATTTTTAAATTTAATTTATTAGGTCATTTTGACTGATGCTAATATAAATCATAATAATATTGCGCCTTCTCTATATTTCATATTTAAAAAGACTAATATACATTATACAGAAAATGAATTCATTTTCTGTATAATGTATATATAATTCTTTCTCTGTATTTCTGTACATATGAACATAAAAAAGCTACATGTTAATATTTTAATTTTTAAATTGTATTTAGAGAGCCATTTTCTCTCCAATTTAAATACATTGTTAGTAACGTACAAATGACTCGCCCTTTTTTGAATTGAAAAAAAAAAACAATGTATTGATTTTATAAATATAAATCGACTGGAGTTTATTATAACCATCATCCAGGCACCAGGCAGGCACTCCAGAAAAATAGAAAATAAAAAATATCACACAGAGCGAAGACCAGAATAATATATTACTAAAATCTATATCTGAGGCTATATTTTTTTCTCTACGATGATATAAAATATAAATAAAAAAACTAATTTAATCCATTCGGTGTAATAGGAAGCCCCGTCGGGCGTCGAGACAATTCGTTATGTTGAAAACAAAACACGTCTTATATGGGCCGAAACGTAATACAGCGTTTGAGTTCATATGAAACGATTATTTCTTATTTCATATTCATCTCTACCACACGTCTGCGTGATGGGACTCGCAATGTTTTAATTTCGTGATTTATTCATGCTTTATATATTTATATGAATAATAAAGCAGCTCCAAGCTTTTTTTTGCAGTGGAGGTAGAGAAAATCTGTACATTGCGAAATGAAAATGATAAAATTTAATTTCCTCGAGTGGGAATCGAAGTCACAACCTGACGCGCAAACAGTTACATCTGGCCTTTATGTATACAAATAACCTTTTCTTGCTCTACCAAGATGACTGACAACTGACACAACTGACTCGAAGACAGACTTTATATCACAAATTACAAAACAAATTCAACCATAAAATGTCAAATTAACCGTCCTGAAGGGTTCTCCGCTCTCATATAATAGATTTTCGGGGATGAGCATTAAAAACTCTTTTTCAAGTGGCTGACTCTAAATGAATAGGCCGCTAAAACTGCCATGACGTCGAATTTTCCGCCTGTCTAAGTCCCAAAGGCCTTAACTAATGTCTGTCGGATAATAAATACTATAGCAATGTTTAAAGCGAACTTGAATTAGTTGGAATTGTTTTCTTAGCTTTGTATTCGTAGAGCGTAATTGGTACAAATATTCTTAGACCTCATACACACACACACACATATATATATATACGACGAACGATTGCAGCGGCTTCCAAGAGGCACAGGGTTAAGTTCCGTGACTTATTTGTGGAGTGGGAAGGTGTACTACCTACGACATTACTTTCTCAATCATAGGTAGACCGAACTCAGAGCTATTGTTATACTAAGCAGATCCAATAGCAATCACTTCAATCTGAATGGATTTCTACGTGAAACCATAAAAGATTATACCCTAAAGCTTCCTATTGTTAATATGTTTCGAGTGTTAACAAGTGGATAAGGGGAGACTCTAATGGCACTATTCTGTCATTTAAATCAAATATACTCGTATACGTATGTTGTAACTTCGCGCTTCCTCCCGCACAGCTTCATCGTGTAACGTGTTGAGTTCCGCCACTCAACATTTTACATTTTTTATTATTATCACAGTGAAGAAATTCAAATAATTCACTCCCTCAAAGGGGAATCGAACCTACAACCGTTTCATTTGCCTTCATTTTATCGTTCTTTCGACCAATCTCATCACAAGGTACATAACTACAATACTTCCCCGCTAATGTCCACCCTCACCCTCGCAAAGATTACGTTTTCCTCGATCAAATCAAATTGTCTCAGTCTGCTTCACCCGGGAGTCAAATCGGGGCCGTTATTGCACTAATGCCCCATGTCCTTATCCGCTATCCAATTTACGATATTGTGATCGGTTTAATGAATAAATGGTAGCTTATATAATCTGTGAGGCTGACTTGTCACTTCACAATTATCTTTTATTTTACATTGCGCATGCTTCTTCTCCGCATAGCAGGGTGGACAAAAGGAACCTAATATTAAGCACTCTAGCGGTGGAAGTCAACACTGTGTTTTGCTTATAGAGCTGGATAATGAAAACAATTGAACTATAAAATCATTTCCACGACAGGTTCCAAACCCACAAGTACGGTATTTACGCTACGACGGCCCTCTTTAGTTTACACATTATATCCTATCCTATATCTTATAAAACAAAGTCGCTTTTCGTGTCTGTCTGTTGTTTCTAACTCTTCTTCTTCTAAACCACCCAACGGATTTTGATGCGGTCTTCACCAGTAAGTCGAGTGTTTTTCGTAGAAGGTTTATATATAGTTTATTATTTGTACATTCTTATGTAAATTAACATAAATACGATAAATGTGTATAAAGTCCTACCCGTTGAGACACTTTCGCGCATGCGCTGCTCTAATGGTAAGTACTACATGAAAAAAATGTACTGGAGTATTGTTCCTCTTAATAAGATCTACAAAAAAGTCCGCGAGAGCATATTCGTATTTTTTAAGAATAACGCGTAGTGATCATTTTTCTGTCTAAAAATAATAATTTCAATATATTTTTTATTGTGAGGGATATTTTTTCATAATGGTATTAATCCTTATCCTTTAAAATACTTTATTAATTTTCTACGTTAAACGCTTGCTTTTTACAATATTTGCTTTTTACAATATTTCGAAATTGCGAATAGTTTTACAGAAAAACGCATTTAATTGTTGACACATCCCGCCGTTGACACATCAGCTGTATGTTACTCAAGTTTCACTTATCCCTTACTCTCAGCATATAAATAAGTATATTAGTTACGTTGGCCATTTAATCTAGACCAAAACTGTTTTTTACTGTTTTTCATTTTAATAAGTACTTTAGAAGTTGTTATAATATCAAAAAAATCCTTGCTGCGAAACGGGTCGCTTGCCTTACACGCATCGGTGGTTCAGTGGTAGAATGCTCGCCTGCCACGCGGGCGGCCCGGGTTCGATTCCCGGTCCATGCATTCTATTTAATTTTCCTCACAGGCAGCCACGTCGTGCTTGCTTTTCATCAGGGACAGAATACCCCCTTCAGCATTAACCACAAGCTCGAAAAAAAAACCCGCCTGCCTCTATAGCAACGAAGATTTAGTTAGATGCGTTTGCACGTATTGGATAATTGGAGTTGAATGTATTATTTAAGCGCGATATATTTGGTTTCACATTTTTTGTAGTAGTTATTAGTAGGTAGGTTTTTGTTTATAATTTCTTCCGTTTAAAAATAGTCATTTAACTATCTAAAAATAGTCATTTAAATATATTTTAATAAGTACTTGAAAAGATTAGTAGCACAGATTTAAAATTACGGTACCTACTAAAAAATCCTTGCTGTGTAAAACAATTGGAAAATCCTTATTGAAACTACAAAAATGCGGGTTGCATTAGGGTTTAATTAATTTTCACATTATCTTAAGTGCTTTGCAAACATACATTACATGAATAATCCAGTAGTTAAAGCGAGCGAAGCCGCAAGAGGGTCGCTAGTTTTTTGATAAATCTTAATTAACATAATTAATTGAAATATTGTTGTCCACTACGCTTAAATAACTTGTATACAAATGTCGATGTATTCATTATTTATACAAACATATGAAGTCGTGCGGAAAGTGTTTTTGATATAATTGTAATATGAATATTTATTCTCTCTAAAGTGGTAGCAGTGACACAGCGTCTCTAATTGTAAAGGATGATTGTGGGTTCGATTATTACTGGAGACTTAATTTATTTTCATTTCCCCGCTCTGGTAGAAAAATCAAGAGGATAAGTCGCGTCAGTCGACAAGTTTTCTCAAATTTCTACGGAAAATAGAGAACGCAATGCGTTGATACTAGGTAAGTACCCTCTACCAACCCTGCTATTCTAAAATTATGAAGTTAAAGAAAATATTATAAGGTTTAGTGTGTATTTAGATGAACGCACTAAGAAAAAATATTTTTGTGTTATTTGTCCATTTATCGAGAAAGGTTAGTGTTAATATTAACGTGATATAATATATTATATCACGTTAATATTTGACGTACCCCAATGTACCGGCGTTCAGAGTAATCTCGGGCACTCTAAATATGTCATGCTTAAAAATTAATTCAAAACAATTCCATTCGACCGCGACATTTGTCGGTAATAGATAGTTGGAGATAAAACGTGATCTAAGGAATATGTTTTAATGCTAGAAGCGTTCCTTCATTCTTTCTGAACCAAATCTCAATCTGTAACTAACACGTCTTCTTAAAAACCGGTTGAAAACAAAAGAAGGGGTCACGTACATAAGGGGTGATAAAAAGATCGTCACCATGTTTAAGTAATGTTGCCATAAAATACCCTAAGGCCGATACGTGAGGGGTATTTATTGTATTTTTGCGATAAAATGTCTTTATATTTCTTAGGGACCTTTTGTTCTCAGAGAGATGCTATCTGTTTAGTATCGTTCAATTTTTAGAACTTCTGGTTATCGATCGATTCTCTCTCTCTCCACTAGGGATAAATCGTGATTTTTTTTTAATTTAATTTATATTTTAAATATAAGTATTTCCTTTAAAATGGATAACGTGAATATTTTTTTATAATTAAAACGTAATGTATAGTTGGAATGAGATCGTTTTTTCTGTAATGGCCGTTGGCAATTTTCAGAACCGATGTCCATATTATAATATAAATTTCTAATAAAAGTATTATATTAAACTTGTTAAAAAATAAATGTATGTAGCTAGAATGTTATTTCAATATGGTTATCTTGTGCTGCAATACATGTATCGAAAGAAGCTTAAGGCTCCATAGGATGACATTACTGGTGTAACCCACTATGACCGCAGACACTCACATCCGTGGGTATACGCCTCACGTTGTACGCTGCAAGGAGCAGGGTACGCAGAGGGCATCCAATGTTAAGACCTATTTTCGGATTCTGGAGGATTCCGTAATAATTAGCTATAAGTTAGTTTTCAATAATTTTTTTGTTTTTTCATAAGCTTTTTTAGCTAAATTCCTTTTGTAAAAGTATACAACATTGTTCTGAGCACATTTTAAGTTATTTATGTTGGTCCTTGAAGCGAGACGTATAAATCAAGTTGAAGTGACAACTTGGCGTGTACTGAAACTTAGCGCTACTTAGAAAGCGCTCAGATGGCACTTTACTTACTACCTATATCTATGGAATGTCTCTAATTTTTGTTCTTTTGGAGAAAACAGAGAGTTTTGCGTCTTTACTTTATAGATCCATTTTAATATTCGTATTATTAAAAAAATACACTATTTGAGCAGTATAAAATTATTAATACCATTAATGAAGAAATATTATCGAAAAAATAGTACATTATTGTCTTTTTTTTTTCTATTTTCATTGTTACGAAGGGCGAAGTGAGTAAAGATTGTTGAGCGAAACGAATGCGGGTTATGAAGCGAAGCGTAGGCAAGGATACCCTCTATAATCTATAAATGAATGATAAGTATATTTAGTGAGAACACCGGTGACCTTTGTGCAAAATCTGATATTGAAGGAAGGTCACGTACGAAGTATAAGGCCTTCCTGAAGGACAATTTCGAGGTCATATTAAGTAGTAGATAAATATTTTCGAAACATAATGTAATCTTCATATATGATTTTCTGTTTTTGAGTGATAGTTATAGGAACATATTACTTCCGTTGTTAAGTGACTTACAGACAACATAAGACAATCGCAACTACTTAGTTTCTCGAGAGGCTCTCGTATACAAATTTCATAGTCTGAAGGGACAAAATTAGGTCGAGCTTCATACGATTTATCGAGTAATTTTTATGGCAAATATTGCAATTTTTTATTTTTATGATTTTTTAATCTTCATTTATCGAGTAAGAGAGACCTAGCGTTAACGCCGCGCCTTGCTACTAGAGCGACGAAATAAAATAATTCATTACCTCAAGTGGGAATCTAACTCGCAACAATTACATTCACATGCTGTACCGCATACCAGTATGGACTGAATTTATTATGTAAATTTATATGAGTTTATTTTATTCAATAAGAAATATTTTCAAAATTAATGCCTTTTAAGGAACATTGTAAATCGCGAACGGTCGTTGTAAATTGGGATATCGTTTGTAAACGCGACGGTAGCGGGTTCGACCTTATGTAATGATTATCTTTACATATCTGGTAGACAAAGCGCGGGGTTGATTTTTGTAATATAATGTCTTCGAAAATTGGGCGGTGTATGGAAAATAGAGTGCCTTAATACTGTCCATCTTATTACGCGGGAAAAAGCGAGAAGCTGCTTTTCTTTTCTAAACGAAATTCCATATTTAGTATTGGATAACGTACTAAGATTTCAATACACGTTTTAATAATAATATATATCCTTAAAGATAAGTATTTAACCAAGTTAAATTTTAACAGTAAATTTTTAACTTAAAGTTTAACTTAGCCACAAAAGACACAAGTCTCGTTGTCCTCTTTATATGGATCGAAAACGTTTCATAGATAACTTCTAAACTAGATTAGTGCTAGAAAAGTGGTGAACAGAACACAGTCATGTAGCTTCCAATAGAAAAGTTTTTTTTCGAAATATTACGTCAATGCTTTTTAAGTTTAAGTAGTACCTGAGACTGTAAATGCTTTGATTGTGGATTCGATTCCCATTCGTATGAATGAATTATATCTTGCTCTGGTAAGAGGACGAAGAGTGGCATTAAGTTCCGCCACTCCACATCCAATATTTCAAAAATGGGCAGTCCTCGGGGAGCGGTTCCCTCTATATACAGGATACAGTGTTAGGTTAAAAACAATAGAACGAATTCTCTTACACAATACATAGGAAAACATCAAACTCCCGACCCTTACAAATAAATCTAGATGCCGACATTAAGCCCAAGGATCTATTTAAGTGTCATTTGGATCAACCGATTGAGACGGGCTGTAAATAAAGCGATCTTATAAGGAGGGGAGAAGTTTTTGTACAGAACACTTTGCTTCAATAAACGTTCTATAACTAAATCCAATAAGAGAACGGTTAAGAAATTTGTGAGTGGTGGGTTGTGGATTTGATTCTCACTCGTGGATATTAATTATCTTCATATCTCTGGCTATAAAAGGAGTCAAGTTCTAGCACTCAACTAGTTTAAAATGTAATAAAGCAGATTAATGAGAATCAAATTGACAACCATCGGGTTTTCAATTAGAATATACTAAGGCTGGACCGGATCATTAATTTCTTAATCTTCATAACCTTAGAATATTATGAAATAAATTCTCTACCTAATCTACTAAAAAGGATATATCCTTACCATACTAAAAAATATAGTCAAAATATTCAACATAATCGTCTAACAAGTATTCGATAAAATCAAATTGTTCGCAGCAGCTATACTTTAGTATAGGAAGGAGCTCGGAGCATGGAGCATGGGGGTGCGATTACGCGTAACGTGTCGAAATGAATCATCGCAGATAAAGTGAGTGACGTCAGCGAGGTTTTATAGAGGGTAGCTGGTCGGTGATTACTTTATCCTGGGGGTTCCACAAATATTCCTTAGCCTTTTCTAAGCTTCATACTATATCCTGCATATGGAGTGTTTTAAGACACTCCATTCCTCACTCACATCCCACTCCACAGGGACCACCGTAGCATAGAACATGTTTTTTTGGGACTAGTCCTTAAAAAACATTTTACGTAAGCTACATTAAAAAATTTTTGCTTAGCTTGACACTGTATCCCGCAAATAGCATGATAGACAGGGAACCTAAATGGTGTTAAGACGCTCTGTCCTTAACGCACCGCCCAAGTTTCTAGATATTGCATGTTGAGTGACAGAACTCAACGCCAAAATTTGTTATATTACGACAGCGACGAAATAAAAATAATTATTTCCTCCAAGTGGAAATCGAACCGATAACCGTCGTGCTTTTACAGTCAGAGTTACCTGTGTGCTTAGAATATTATTTCGACTTCTTTAAGATTCTTACGTTGTGTAGGTAATAAGGTGACTGTTAATTAAATTGAAAATAAAGAATATTTGAATTAAAAGAACTTTAATATATAGTTTCTTCCATTATTATTTTATTTTTCTGATATACAAATTGCTTACGATGTTTTTGTAAAATTTGAGTTTATTATTTTATTAAAGAAAAACGATTATGTAACAAAATTTCTTTTAAAGACATTTAAGAAAATTTTGTGAAGATGAGGAAAAATATTCTTAATATGATAACTTGTAAATAAAATTATTTGCATTTTGTATCAGAAATTTGAGGTCCATTCAAAATTTCTGAACACTAGATGTAAGTGCTTTTACTTATTATTTATACAAACTTTAACTTAAAATACGCTGACGACAATAAAGAATACAATCAAGGCGAAAAAGAGTAAATATATCGAATTACTTTGGAGCCTGAACGGCCTTTGTCTAGAGACGTGACCTAATTTACAAGAAACATCCTATTTCTGTCCACTATAACACCTACCCTCCATTTAGGGGAAAATAGTCTAAAATACCTTCAAAATAGAGTTTGGTAGAGATGCAAACAAAGTTTGGCGAATCTGATTGGATATAGCGGACCTAAACCCAATTGGGCCATTAGAATTTCAACTTTATTATTATTAGCGTTAAGATTGATTTGACATGCGGAAAATTTGGTACATTTTCTTCCGATCCAAGAATTGGTGGGTATCAGTTGAAAATACCGATTGTAGAGTCTACGCTTGTTGCAATAAAAACTATTGCGTCAGCAAATTGTGGATAAAGCACTTGGTTTCAATCATTCGCAGCATTCCGGATATCTTTCTCGATATCTATCAGGGTTCCTTGAGTTTGAGACATTGACGTAGGTCATTCTATCCTCCTCTGTTAGGAATACGTAATTTCAAAAAAAAAACGTAAAGCGTTTTGCTTATCTTGATTTATTGGATTTCTATGGAAATGAGGATAAATTTTAAGATTTTTCTTCAACTTCCATCGCTCGGTAGACTTTTTCCGCTTTTGCAGTGTGTTTTTTTTCTGTAAAATTATAAAGGCAATTTTAAAGTACAGTTTTTTCTTAGTTTCCGAGTGGTTGGTCGCTTGTAATTTTCTTTATAGATAAACGTATAATGATATCATGAGCAAAATGTTTCGATTTATAAATTTTTTCATTTACTTTTAACACTATTTCTACATTATATTGTAAAATATAATAATTAACGCTCTGAATTTGAGTAAATTGAGAAAAAAGTTATAGATTAAGTTCCGATTGTTTTGCCAATTATTTTGGCTTAACAATTTCACCTGCACACAGCCCGAGTGACACGTGCAACTTAACGCCGCGCTTTATATACCAGATTATTATTATTAATTATATTGATTTATTTACATTAATTACATTTCCTTGCTTTGGTAACGAAGTAAAGTGTAGCGTTAAGTTTCAACACGCAATGCTCCAAAACTTCGGCGAAAAGTGGGGAACGAAAGTGTCTCAATGGGAAAGAGAATGTGTTAACTCTAGATTCCATAATGTGAACGAAAAACTAATATTCCCCCGACTAGAAATTAAAATCACGACGGCCTCAACTCGGTCTGAAATAAAAATCATTTATTATTTCATTATTAATTGATAAGTGTAATATAGCATCTATATGCTATATTACACTTAACTTTTTTTGAACTGCCGTCAATTTATTAATATTCATAGGAATTAATATTCCTATGAATATTAATAAATTGACAGCATTTCAAAACTTTTCTAATAATAGTAAATAAGAATTTAAAACCCAATCTCAGCGATTTCTTTTTACAAAGCTCACACAGACTCTTATTTCCAGTCTTACATTCTTTTGTTAGTGTTATACTGAAATTAAAAGCTTATACTATTGTTTCTAACTTAATATATATGTTGTAGTAAAGCAGGATAGAAACTTAGTGTTAAGATACTCCGTTCTCCACTTTCCAACCAATTTTAGAAATATTGCGTGAGTCTACCCTTTGTCTCGTTACCAGAGCGAAAATATTTTATAGTGTATTCGATAAATGTATTTCCACATGAAACTCTAAATGAATAAATTAAATTAAAGTACTCGTATAGTGAAAAGAAGAACGCGCTCAAGTGGTTTGTGCACATCAAGGGAAGATGTGATGAAAGAATGGCAAGGGAGATTTATCAAGGAAGAGTGAGTGATAAAGAGGCAGGCAGGCTATCTCTGATACTAAAAGAGGTTTAAGTAAAAAGCATGAGGATCCCCCAGAGAACATGTATGAAGAAGTTCATGACAGAAAGAGGGAACTTTATGTTAAAATGTCAAATTACCTCGTTTGAACTTCGAAAACACATTGCACATAACAAACAAAGCCGTGGGTGACGACTTGTATAGTACACTTATCCATACCTATATTATAAATTCGAAAGTAACTCTGTCTGTCTGTCTGTCTGTCTGTCTGTCTGTCTGTCTGTCTGTCTGTCTGTCTGTCTGTCTGTCTGTCTGTCTGTCTGTCTTTTACGCAATCAGGGTCAAGCGGCTAATTTGATTGTAATAAAATACACATATAGAGATACATGAGAGTACCGGGATGAACATAGGATACTTTTTTTACTTATATTTGTAATATTGTCGATATATACTAATATATTAAAATACATTTTAATTTGACATGCCATTTATTCCGCCATGTTAATAACAATCGTCGCTACGCGTTGCTAAGCAACGGCTTGCAAAGTTTGTTGTTTAAAGAAAACGTCACCAAAAGTGAGTTTGCTTAATGCACACATGGCGCGCGCCGATATACATTTGTATACATTAACAAAAATTAGATGATTTCTATAATTTGATATTCATCCTTACGAAAATAAATATAATAGTCACTTTTAGCATTTTATCTTGATGGAAATTATAGTTTACTGTATAACATTCTAATAAATAATTAAGGAGATGTCACTGATTCGGAATGACCTAGCCTACGAGTGGTATAGTATGACCGACGCGAACGGGCAGATGACTTTGATGGTTTTGTAAATTTTTATATATTTTCAAATTACTATTGTTTTTTATGTAATTATTTGCTGCTTATAATTAATTTATCTCAGTTCTGTTGTCTATACCGATGTTATACACTTAAAATATCGTAATTTTAATCATTTCGGATTTTATTTAATATTGTTCGCAATAATTAATAATTAATTAATATAAAAAAATGTTTAGTACACGCGCACGGCAAACTTTAGGTACTTTTTCTAATATTAAGAATTTCCTTTAGTTACTTTTACTTCTTTTGTTTGTTCATTTCGGTTACTCAGATATTTTTTCTAATAATAAATCTCCACTTATTATTATTTTTTAACTTATTTTAATTATTTAGGCTTATATTTTCGCGGGCGTAGCCGCGTCCGGGCCCACATATTCATATATACAAGTATTTCAATACAAAAAAAATACCGTGGTTTTAAAACCCGCCAAATACACGAACAAAATAAATCCGCTTTACACTCTGTGTACGAGTACTTGTTGTTATTGAATTTCAGAGTCTATTAAGCAACGAAAACAAACGAGTTAAACAATATAATTTTTTTGCTTCTACTTCTACGCTATATCTCGCGTATAGCAGAGGAGGCAGATGGAACCTAGGGTTGAAATCAACCAGACACTTTATGTTACCGCAACAGGTAAATCATAAGTTATCTTCAACCGGGAATGAACTCACTGCCTCCGTATGTGATTACAAGATAACCGTGTTTTGAAAGTGCATATAATTTATACGTGTCAAAACAAAAATAAGCAATTTTTTAATTTTTGTTTGTCTTTCTGTTTGTCCGAGTTAATCTCTGAAACAGCTGAACCGATTATTATGTCTTATTTTCAAAACATTGCCTACATTAGAAACGTCTTGAAAATCCAAATATTTCATTCACCCGAGTTGAAATCGAACCCACAAGCGTCGAGTTTAGAGTCAAACGTTGTGCCTCTGCGCCATAAAAGTGTTTTACTTTTAACTACAAGAACTGCAAGAACATTAGATTTTTTCGTTATCTAACCAATTGAGTCATAAATTTTTATACATTTATTTTAAATGTATGTACGGTTGTAACAATTTTCGTTGTTATTATTTCACAATATATCCAAAACCCAGGAAATGGCTTTTGGAGGTTTCGCCGCGTTAAAATATACTAATATAAATTTTACACGAGCTGTGATATATGGTAAAAGGTGTCGTTGCTTATTGACCCAAAATGCACATGTAATAAAATAACTAATCAAACCAAATAATCGTGTTTACACTATTTAAATTTTCTTTTTAAATTTTTTCCCGCTCTGGTAGACAAAATGTGTCGCTGAGAGGTGGAGCCTCTCAATACATAGTGTAGGTGTGGAACGCATCGTCTTCATACTAGGTGTCTTCTGCCAGACCTGCTTTGCAGTAAAAAGCTGCAGATTATTTTTTTGCTCTAATTTATTTAGATTGGTATCGGGCACAGCTAGGAAATAACTTATTCAACGTGATCGTCGTGGATTCAAATTTTATTCATCTTTTAATAAGAACGTTTGTAAAATACATAATATATATAATCGAAACCAGTCGTAACGCGATAAGTTGTAGGTTATTTTCTTTGGCGTTGAGTTCTGCCACTCATCACCCAATGCCATCAGAATACGGCGAAAATTGGGTAACGGAAATGTCCCAATGCTAACGAAATATATTAATAATAGCTTCAAAGTTTCACTCTGCCTAGCCTACTTACTGTAAGTGGGATACATGGTCAGGCTAAAAAATACCCGCATGGCAACATGGGTGTCGCTAAGAGATCGGGATGGAGTGGTGACCATTGCAATGAGGCGCGTGATGCACGGCACGTTCTTCAGCTGTCCATCATTACTACTGACAGAATCACTGTATTTTAAAAACAAAGCTTATATTTCGCCAATCCTACAAAATTTTAAACATAACAAATCCGGAGCCACTCCACACTTTTCTAGACGATTTAATTTTTCCGTGTTCCTTTTGTTATTTTTCGGTAGCTTTGTAAAAAAGCCCGATTCACGCGATCGCACCGCGCCTTTGTTTACACGATATTTATAAACTATACCCAAAAATTTGATAAAATCGAATCGAACCTTAGACCACTGCCATAGAGTATAAAGCTGGTTGACATTTGAAGCAATCCCGCCTTCATTTCCTAAATCACTGATTGAATTTAGCGTGGAGTTGTTCTTTGTAATGGCTTCGATTTGGGTGTTATTGAAAAGCGTTTTTTGTTCGGTCGTTTTCATATTTTTGTAGAGCGCGTTGCTTTTAATCGATTGTGTTTACATTTACATGTGTATGTTTGTATGTAGGTATGTATATATGTATGTAGTTTTGTGTTTTTGAACGGCCTTTTCTTAAAATATACGTATTTGATTCTCGTTTTCGCTTTTCGTGTAATATTTTCAGTTTGTTCTCTTTATTTAGGTTAGGGAGGCCAGGCGCTTACACTCAACTGACGCCACTGTGAGAGCGATAGGTTGTAGGTTTGATTCCCACTCGAGGAAACTATTACAAATATTTAATATTTTCTTTTCATCGCTCTCATAGCAAAACAAGGCGTTGAGGCTCACCACTCAACACGCAATGCCAGAATTTAGTGGAAAGTGGGGAAAGGTAATACACTTGTCCTAATGAGAACGAAATGTATTAACACTAGCCTCTCGGGGTTTTTCTGCCTACCCTGCTGTAGACGGGACTATTTTCGAGAGTATTATCTTTAAGACCTTAAAATTTTGTAGACGTAAACAATTTTCCATTACCCTCCATTTCCATACCACCAAGTCAGAACGCATTCCACCACGTTCAGAAACTTATAACCGATCATTACTGAATAAAAAATCCAATAGAATCGTACGTATCGTCACGTAGACACAATATTTCAGTTTTCCGCTAAAATTTAGACATTCGGCTGAGACGTGCCCGCCGTGCGCGGCTGTGAGCGCGTGGATGTATGAGCTTTTATTACCGGTTTAATATTCAAACGCATGAACCAATGTCGATAAATCGCTTCGCTTGTCTTTCGTACTGCTTTCTTAAACTAAAATTTTTATTTATTATTTAGTAGTTTGTTTAAGCTTAATAACAGGGTAGACAGAGGGAATCTAGTGCTAAGGGTTGCAATTCCACTTTCCTATTTTTGAGACATTGTTATTTGGGAACACGATATCGCGTTTTGTCTACCAAAATAATTATAATATCCCAGACTATGGATTGAACCTACAATCATCGCGTTTACATTAAACACTGAAAACGGATTGCCTTAACAATAATTTCTCTAATAGGTATAAATGTATTAATGTTGTATTGCAGCCTAAAAGCTTATTTCTTGAAGGTACTTGTTATTATTTTAAAAGTGAAGTGAAGTGAATATTATTCATAAAATAAAGACAAGTTTATTTTTATAACAATAACATTTTGATTGAATATACGTCAGCAATATAAGAGACCGTCTCTCTATCTATAACATGACTTGTGAGTTTTAACTCCAGATTACTCTTATTTTTTATTGTAACAAGTACTTATTAAAAATCGGTTAGATTCTTATTTCTTAATTATTTTATCGCACGTACTTTTTAAAACATAAAAGTACAATCTTTACACCTAAATTGTAACCACCCAGTGTCGTTGTAAAGGCCAATACGCCCAACAGGATTCGTAGCGAATGCACATACATAGGTGTTTTAGAGACGCACGGCGGTTATCGGGTATAGTAGGAAATTGTGGATAAAAAGATTATTCTTTTTTTTTTCGTAAATGAGTTCTCACCCACCGCGCTATTTTAAGTTTACTCGCATTTCAAAGGTATTCAAAGAATTTCCGTAACCAGAAGACCGTCTTCGCACTTAGCTATGGTAATTATGAATTAGCATTCCTTACAATGTGAGGGAAATCTCATGTTTTTTTTTTAAAATGCTCGCGTCTTTGTTTATCAAAGTAAATTTTCTGTTGTTTTTGTATGCTTGCTAGTAAAAAAATGTTTTAAGAAATACACACTACCTTTCCTCTGCCTTTCCCGCAAACCAGAGTAGACAGAAAAACGTGTTAAGACATCCCGTTGCCCATTTGCCATTTGCTAACGAGAAAACACACGGCGGAAAGTTCCACCACTCAATGCCCCCAGAATTTAGCAGAAAGTGGGGAAGTGTCTTAACGGGAATGTAGTGTTTTGACGCTAGGTTCCCAGATGTTTATATTTACACGCTGCTACACTCTGCCATGACGGATGCCATGTTTTAAAAATAGTTAACAATGTTTTATTGAAAATTGGGATGTGGGCGGAGTGTTTTGGCTCTTGGTTCTGAAAAATAAAAATAGAACCTGTAACTTTCTAATCTCAAACTAAATTTTACCGTCCTCTCATGTATAACGACAACACAACAATCTTTTACACATTCCTTACATTATTACATTCACTTCCTTTTTTCCATTCTCCCATTATGAGCCGTTTAGAGCTTTGAATTTTTGCTTACACAGTCACTTGAAGGGAAAGCGGAGTTTCAAAGAACATAAAGAAGGTAGAGTTGGTTTGTGAAAGTCATTCTTTTAAGTCACGTGGTCGAAAATCTCAACTGTACACAAAGTTACAGTTTTTTTTATAAAAACATTTTTTTTCTTTAGAATTTTCTTAATTATTCGTTTCCTCCTCTTTTGTTTATATTGTAAGAGTATTTTTTGCAATTTTAGGTTGTATTTTTTTTGCTAATTTTGCGCGTTTGTGACTGGAAGAACATGATTGATGTGAGTTCAATTATAGTCTTCGAATATATTTTGTCAATGCTTTTAAAGTGTTACCCACTAATCATTTACAAAACATGCAAGATAAAAATATTTTGAAAGATATATATTGTTTGCAATATTAAAAATGACTGACAAATAGAAATATTTCTTAAAATATATTTTTATGTAAAATTCAATCCAGTGGAAACCAGGCCAGAATTGACGCGGTAGTAGGTCAGGGGCACACAAGTGTAATTGTAAACGCGACAGGTAGTGGGTTCGATTCCCAATTGGGGGAATGAGATATTTAATATATTCATTTTTTTTAACATTACGCAGTATCCAACTTACGCAGCAGCGCTGTACGCAGAGGGAGACACCCTACTGTCTACTTTCCGCTGAATTCTAGAGGCATTGCGTGTGGAGTGGAGGAGCTAAACACAGGGCTTTGCCTCAGTACCAGAGCGAAGAACATTAAAACATTAATTTCCCCTCGTGGGAATCAAACCCACAAGTTGTCGTGCTTACAGTCACACGCTTGTGCTCCTGCGCCATGACTGGTCTCATCCTATCTTAATACATTCAATATTAAAAGAATAATTTAATACATTCAGTATTAAACAAATATTAACATCTTATACGACAAAATAAAATTGACACGTACTCCTCTTATCCCGCATATATAAGGCGACCCTTTAGATTTATCCGCGTAAATGACGCTCTTACCCGTCCTCTGTAAACTGTGTCTTAGACGTAAAGCCGCTAAAACGTAAGTTTATGTTTGTTATTGCTTAGGAATAGGATTGTGCTGCTTGTAAAGATTTCCTATAGCTATAAACCATTTTTTTGCTGTACAGAGTGTAAACACTGGGAACCTCGTGCTAAGACATTCCGTGCGCCACGCGCCGCACTATTTTCGAGACCTTGCGTGTTGATCGGCGGAATTCAACGCTCTCCTTTGGCTTCCACGATGGGGAATCGAACCCACAACCCGTTACCGTCATACGCCATACCGTTGTGCTACGACATCATCGTGAGCTCATGATATAATTTTATTATTTTTGGTTCTGGATATAAATGGAATATTAATTTATTTAAAAAATCTTTAGCTCTCGCAATTTTTATATAAACTTAAATGAAACTACTTTTTTACGTTATTTAATTATTGATAAGATAACGGATGTAGCATTTTTTTTATTATTGACATTTAAAAATAAATACATTAAATAGATTATCGCAATACGTGCACTATTCCGTTAAATTCGATGAATATATTGGAAATAGTTTCATTCTAATAGAAGGCATCATGGTGAAGGGACACAATCATGCGAGTTCAAACGCGAAGGTTGTGAGTTCGATTCCCAATCAAGGGAATGAGATATTTAATATTTTCATTTTTCGTTCTGTTGACAGAAAAATATCATATACTAGAAGTTATAATGTCAATTACAACTATATTACGAAGCTATAACACTCTCTCTTTCTCGTTAGTATCAGGTCTATTCGCAGCATAATATAGTATAGCGTTTACCAAAAACAGCCTTTATGATTCTCAATACGCGTATTTACATACGAGCTTTAAACGCTTAAGCGACGTCCTACTCTCAGTGTGCTGGATGTTAGGGAATGTCAACACTACATTTATACCAGTGGGGGGCGGGTGTTCTATTGAACATTATATGTCGTAGGTCGTCATATATATTGTTTTTCTAGTCTGAGTTAGTAACACTGGTTTGACTGTACACGTGACGGCTGCGGATTATTTCCTGTTCCGGCAATTCGTTCTGGTAACAAGACGGCGTTGAGTTACGGCATAGGGAAATTTACATCAAGACTCTCCATTCCCCACGCACCGTACAAGTTTCGAGACGTTTTTTGTTGCCTAAAATAGACATTACATGGAATACCTAAAAATTGTACCTCGAAGTGGTAAGAACCGGATGGGAATCCGCGATTTTCAATACGAAGTGATTCATATACCGCTGAGTCATAATAAATTCTTATATCAATACAGTATTATAAGTCGTCTTCAACGCCACGATCACATCACATTGAGTTCGCTGAACCGCAATAAGCCGAAGGTTGCACAGAACACTAAAACAATGGAGTATATTCTCCCACGAAACTGGCTTAAGACGTTTAATAAAAATATATAAAACAATAACGATTCTATAGCATTATAATACGATACAAAATCAAATACACTATTTACCGACTATTATTTGAAGAAAATTGAACTTAGATATTTTAAACATAAAGTTTATTTTGGCTTTTTATGAATGTACGTTGAAAAAATCTTCCCATCGTATAGAGAAATATATTTTTACTTTTGACTTGAGAAGGCACGCTAGAATTGCTCGCGGAAGTCAATTTTATGTAAAATTTGTACTTGTTCTAGCTGACTGCTACTGTTACCTGGAGTATCACATGGATGTGAAGGTACGTGGGAACTGATTTGAAGTGCTGGTATTAACAATACTGTTACTTTCAACAATCAGAAAATATAGCAATTATATAAGTTTCAACTAATAGCCCGCAATTTTATTTGCGTGGACTGCAACACCTAAAAATTCTTGATTGTCCATTTCAGTAGGACTTTTAAGAAATGTTCTCTTAGTGTTCCCCTACACTCCCCGAGCTCCCAAATTTCAGGGAAGCGGCATAGTCTCGTTTTTGCGTTGTCTGTCATCTTGTCAGCAACGGAAAAGTTTTACATTATATAATTATGTAAATTTAGACGACAAATAATATTGCGGACACGATTTCCTTGTTTAAAAAATAGAAAAATAAGCAAACACATCCATATACTAATATTATAAAGTTATCAGCAGCTGTGCTCGTCTTGAATTAAGACATTCTGGTTCTCATTTTCTGCCCAATTTTCGAAACATTGCGCGTTGAGTAGTGAAAATAAAATGAAACACTTTGACCTGAAGTGATCATCGAACCCACAATCACCGAGCTTAGTAGCAGTCGGACGTTGTCACGCCGCGTCACGTACACACAACACATTTTTAAAATATTTATATTATTATTCTAAATTTAGGAAACAAAAATACTATTTTAGAAAACGTATAAAATTCGTTTTTAGTAGCGGGTGGTTTTAGTAGACGCGGCTTCAAATACCTACCTACTACGTTCATTTTTTATACGGTGCTTAAAAAAGTTATATAAGGCAAATATTTATATAGACTATATTTTGTTATATTTTTCACAGCAATTAATTTTAACCTTTCTTATCTAACATTGAGCTTACACTGAGCAAGTTTATGTAAAAGTTAACATAAATACAAACGCTAAAAGAAACATTTAATCAAACAGAACTACGACGTTACTGAGATAAAGCCATTGCTAAGGAGCCTGAACAACGCTTATTCTCTGAATGTAGCTTCCTTGTGGTCTAACTTACGAGGGAAAGCGTTAGCCCAATAGCACAGGCACAAAATAAGTACCACAGACTGAACATGTTGATTACAAATGTTATCTTTATTTTACTCATCCTATATCTACTAAATAAGTATTAATAAAACAATTTAATCATATTTTTTAATGGAAATAGCATTTAATTCATTAAGAGTAAATATTATTTTTCCATCTTTCACTGTATCTCGTATATAACAGGTTAGATAGACTTAGTACTAATACACTCCGTTCCTATTTTCCCCTCTTTTTGCGGAAAATAGCATGTTAAGTTGCGTAACTTAACACTGCGCTTTATTTTCTCACCAGAATTCATGCTTATTTCTAATATTTTACTGTAATTTAAAATATGAATGAAAAATAATGACTACATAATATATATGTGATAAGTAGGTATAAACAATGTATAATATTTTACTGTAAATTTATAATTATAAAATATTGTAACTTCTTACAACCTGGACCATACATTTTTGTCGCTGTAGTAGCGATTCAGTAAAAGTCATTGATTTTGTATTGAGAGTCATTTAGAACGAGATGCTCTTCACTTAGCATACTAGAGATTTGACTCTTATTACTTTTTTGCATTGTATTCTTTTTTTTATATCTTTCAGAATATTATATAATATTTATTATATAAGTCCACTCGGGGTACGGTACTCGGTGACGTAAAGTTGAGTTAGGACACTAAATACGTAATTTCTCGAAAATTTAGTGGAACGTACTGTTTTAAAACTGGGTTTAATAGTTAAGTTAGTTAGTTTAGTTGTTTAATAGTTTAACTGCGCGCTGGCTGTCTGTCAGTCAGGAACAGAACTTTTCTTATATTTTATTTTTAAGGCAAAGTTATATATGTGCAGGATATAGCGTGAACCGCGAATATATGTACATTTCTACTTTTCCTTTAAACCTATATCTAGGCTTCACGTTATATCCTGTACATATACATGGTAGGCAGATGTGATTGTGACCTCCATATATCTAAATAAATAATTATAAAACATAAACGTTGTATTCAACAGTGTATAGGAGGGCGTGCGGAGCTCCCGGAGGTTTAACCACTTAGCCCCGGCACCAGAGCACCTGTACAAGTGTCAGTGAACACCCGCCCTGGACTAGAGCTCGCTCGAAGGCGTTATGTTGTCAAGTACTGGCTTAGATATTGTCGCTGTTAATTAAGCCCCCGCCCCCCGCCCCCCGCCCCCGGTTGGTTTTAGTTACTTTGGATTTATCGTTTCAGTATATACGAAGAGGACTTACACCTCGGACGGAACTCGACAACAATTTTTTTATATATATATTTTTTTAATTGTTGGAAAACAATGAAATTTAAATATAACTAGTGACTTTTGCGTGGTTTCGTCAAATTACATTCACACATAATCTTTATGTAAATTATAGCCATATGTGTTATTCCGCTGTATTAGCAATATTACTATAAAGTTTCATATAAATACGTTCAGTAATTTTTATATGAAAGTGGAACAAACATCCATCCTCACAACCTTTCACATTCTTAATATTAGTAATATTGTTTACACTAAAGAAGGCATCGTATTTACATTAAGCGATAAATTATTTTAAATCTTATTGTAAAATCAAGTCTGGGTCCTTATAAGTTGAATACAAGAATGATCAAAGGTAGAAATAGCCAATTAAAGTAGGATTAATGAAGAAATCTGAAACTAATTGAGGTAAAGCACATTTCATTTTAATATTTTATTAATTTATATTTTAGCCGATGTCATCGCGGCGCAGTGACGCTGTGTCTGACTGTACACGTGACGGTTGTGGGTTCAACTCCCTTGCAGAGAATGAATTATTTCCCAGCTCCGAGAAAACAAAACAGAGTATACTAACACTAGAATCTTCTATAAGCGAGATACAGTGTGAAACTATAAAATATGTAATTCATTAAATCTTTCTCTCAGTAGTGTTAAAATATTTTAATTCTTGTTTTCAGTGTAATTTACGTAATTCAGACGCCACGTAATAGCCTAAAATACCGTCCTCTATTCTTTACCAGGATAAGGGCACACTCTACACTATATTTATGGGGTAATTTTGGTCTAATCGTGCATTATTTATCCATTTAAGTCTTGTAATTTGCATGTTATACAACTCAAGGATTTTTACATGCTAGACTTTAAATATGGACATTATTATATGCTAATTTTTATGCTGTACCTACCCTGTAGTGAGTACATTAAATTATTAAATAGGAGTAATAATATATTAATAGGCTCTTTTTACAGCACTATTACTTATATTGTTTATTTACTGTGCCATGCTGTAATTGTATGTAATGTGTTTTTTAAGCACTTGCTAATACAAAAAGAAATAATAGTTATTTAAAATATTATTTCTTTAGTTTTAAAAAATGAGGATTATGACATTAAATAATTAACATTTTTTATTTTTAATATTGTAGTATATGAAGCTACAAAAAATCAGCTTCTACATTATATAACGCAAATAACAGGGAATTCAGATAAAGTCCAGTATCAAGGCACTTCGTCCTCTACTTTCCTCCTGAATTCGAGATATTGCTTATTAAGATTTTAAGTCACAGTTTGTCTTACCGAATTCGGAAAATAAAAACTCATTAACTCGAGTCAAATCAAACCCGCAACCATCAAGCTTACAGGTGGACACGCTACCACGGCTCTACGATGACCTCAATAAATGTTTATAAAAAATCAATTTGAATTTCCACTGTAATATATGGAACCTTATAAAAACAAACTCTCAAACTCAATTTGTTAAATTACCGGTAATTTATTTTCTCATTTCATGTAATAAAAATAAAAACTGTTCTTTTTTAATAGCCCCATTTTTTTTTATTTTACATAGTAATTTAAAATATATTTACTCTATTTGTTTTTAGGCGTGTGGCTGACGTTAAGTTATAAAGGCAAATTTGACATTTTTTTCTTTAATTTAAAGAAATAAAGTAAATGAAATAATAAATACTTGAGGCTATTGTGGCTCAGGGACACAAGAGTGTGACTGTAACGCGACGGTTGTGAGTGCGATCTCCACTTTAGGGAATAAAATCAATAATCATATTTCTTAGTATGTTCATTTCGTCGCTCTGGCGAAAGCTCGGCGTTGAGTTCCACCACTCAACAGCAACACTTTGAAAAACTCCGGCGAGTTTTTCAAAGTGTTGCTCCGGGAACTCCGGGAACGGAGTGTCTTAACACCAGGTTCCCTCTGCCTACCCTGCTGTGTGGGGGATATAGTGTGAAACTGATTTAATAATTAATTATTGTTATAAATAAAATAATTTATATAGCGTCATTGGTATTTTTTTTTAAATTTATGTTTATCTTATTCAGTAGAATAAAGTTGTGAGTTCAAATCTTATTCAGCAAAAAATTGGCTTCTACATAAAATATAGTATCTTTTAAAAAAAAATTAAATTTTCCACAAAATGCGTGACATATGTAATAAAGAACTATCGTTTATTTCCTCGTCAGCGGGGAGCCCTTATTAGAATTGTAAATGAGAAAATACAACACCTGCAGAATGTACGGTTTAAATGAAACGGAATTTTGGAATATGCGCTTACTTTAGTTAAATACGCTTTCAACTAAATGCTTTACGTCCACATTTAGTTATAGTTATAGTTGTAACTGTAGTAGTCGTTGTTAAAGTGGAAGTGTTAGTGAAACTATGAATAGTAGGATAATAAAGATAGGCTTACCGACGAACGGATGATTTTTAAATTATTTTTACTTTCCCGCTCAAATGTTTGGTATATAAAACGTGGGATTGAGTTCCTTCACTTAACGCTTCTATATACCCTGCAATTCAGGATCGAGCGTGAAGCTGGTTGGCTTACTTAGATTTATAATTATCGAACTCACAACTGTCCAATTATTCAAGCACTCACCGACTACACCACAACAGTGTTAACAATACATGTACAGAATTTTAAAAAGCGCATTTTTCTATAAACATAATAAAATAAAATTAAATTAAAACTGAGCTATTGAGACGCCGTCAATGCTCTCTTGGCCCAGATGTTCTATGGAAGTGTGGATTTCGCATATTACTGCAATTCATTCTAGAAAAATGTTTTAATATTTTTAACTTAACTGTGTCAGTACAAATGTGTTGTATGGCCTTATTCATTTTTTACGCAATGACCTATATTTACAGATTTTTATGAAATTTACTTTAGTTTTAGAGTTGGAGTGAAAACGCGACCTTTGTAAGTTCGATTCACACTATAGGAAATTAATAATTGTTATTTCCTCAGCCTGGTAAGAAGACAAGGAGTGGCGTTAAGTTTCGCCACTGAAAATATAATGTCCTGAAAGTCGGGCGGTAAGAGGACATTAGATTATCTTTTTCTACCCAGCTACGTAATTCTTTAAAATATTAAAAAAAAAAAAATTAGCTTCACGCCGTATCCCGCACACAGCAGGGTAGGCAGAGGTAACCTAGTGTTAAGACACTCCGTTCCCCACTAAAATATTATTTTTAGTAATAAAAATACGTAGATTTAAAATTGAGAAGCTCCGTTCTTCACTTAAATAATTTTTATCCTTTAGGAGAACGTTGGTGGCTTTTGGGTCCAAAGCAGATTTTTTATTTAGATTAGCAGTAATATTACAAAGCGCGTCGTTGTTGGTTTGCGCTACCAAAAAAGAGGTGGAAAAAAAATTGAAAATTTTCTCTGCATAACTACATTTTTTTATACTAGCGCCCCCCTCGTGCCATCGCCCGCTTGAACTATGCGACTAGACGAAGTGTCATAAAAAAAATGAATGAGGAAACTTAATGCCGCACGTCTTCCGCGCTACCCACTTACATGAAAGAGATAATTTAGATAATTAATTGTCCGGAGTGGAAATCGAACCCTCCCCCTCCACAGGAACCTCACTAAGGAAGTTAATACATATTTATCATCGTTATAATGGTTATAGAACACCCTTCACCCATAAAACACATTGCAAAGTTGCTTAAGCTCTACCTTTTTATTCAAAAAGTTCCCAACAATATAACGTACGGTCATCACATGTAATGACTTTTTTAATACATTACAGCGAAGGGCTTATTAAACTTTTTAAATACGAGTTGTTCCTTATGATATATTATAAATATCTTATAAGTAAAAAAGCAGGTTCACGTTGTGTCCCGCATATACCAGGGAAGGCAGAGGGAATGTAATGTTACTACACCTCGTTCCCCACCGCAACTTATAAGTCACCGAGTCCATTTAGAGACTTATGTTGCCCACCCTAATATAATGCAACTGGAAATATAGCTATTGTCCAATCATCAATATGATTTTCAATACTAACAAAATTCTTGCACATTTATTACACTAAGTGATACAATAAATTTCTCGAATAATATTAATAGTAAAATAAGAAACCTTCTCAGACGGTCTAAGAACCTACACCGACGTACGCACAGTCCAACTGAGCCACAGTGTTGCTATAAAGCTGTACATTTTAATTAAAATTTAATCTAAAAGTAATTTCGCGTGCGAGAATTGATAAACAAAGCCGAAAAAAACCTATAAAATTAACGAATGAAACACAAATACAAGAGTAACGAGTAACGAGTAACGTACACGTCGGTACATTTGGGATTTTTTGGTGAAAATTTTGTTGGTAATATACCAAAGTATACAAGCCAAAGCTTGTTATTTCTAACCTCGATTCTCCCCGGGAATTAAAAAAAATACATTTCCCCTGGTGCTGTTCTATAGCACCACGATGTTATTTGAGTTGGAATCGAACCCACAACCTGTCGCGCTTACGTTCACACGCTTGAGCTCCTGCACCACGGATGGCCACTAGCAAAGTCAACAACAACATATCTCAACACTAATATCTCTTTTGCCTACACCGCTACGTGAAAAAATAAATGAATGATTGTGAATTTTACAAGCTGTCTTTAAATTTAACAAATGGTATTTATACAATCGGCTTTAACCAAGTACTCGTATTCACGGCACGTCTGCTTCATCGCGGCGCGTGTGAGTTGCTCTAAGTGAATTGTATCTCGTGAATTAACACTTCTGGTCACAAATAAAACATTGTTGCTCGTTGTATAGAATAGTGTGTAGAGAATAGCGACTGTAAGTGCGACGGTTGTGGGTTTGATTCCCTGTCGAGGAATTAACTATTTTCTCTCACATTTTATTTTCTCAACATGCTATTTCTCGAAAATTGAAGGGAAAGTATAGTAACCTAATCTAACCTAACATAATATGCAGGATAAGATTTGAAAACCTAATGTTAAAATTTCGATTTTGTATTCATTTGAGATATTAGGTGCTGAGTTGTAGCGCTTAGTGGCGTGTACCAAATTAATAGAAACAATTATATATGCACCTAATCATGTCGTGAAAATAATTTCAGCAGGAATTGATCCCACGACCAACGCGTCGATTCCCACCTGTTCCAATGTACCCTGATGACGTTAAAAATAAGACCTCTTCTTCGTGGTTGCATTATATTCTAAAGCCGTATTCTAAAATTGCTGGGAAATAAGCGTTTCACAAATTTCACTTTCACTTTTACACAAAAGACTTGTAGTTCCGTAGTTTTTATCTATTGTCTAGTTGATTCAAAGTGCAGTGTCTCCAAAATTGAGAGAAAAATTAGGAACGGTGTGTCTCTACACTAAGTTCCCACTGCCTACTCTGCTATATGCTGGATATAGCGAAAACCATCAAAAATACTTCAAAAGTAAAAGATAAAGTTTCAATTCCGCATTTTGTCTAACAATGAAAAGACATTAAAATAATTTGTCCCCTTTAGTGGGACTCGAGCCCGCAGTCATCGCGTTTGCAGTCTTCATGGTTAACTATCACATATACGCAATCAGTGCAAAATGACAATATCAATCATCTTTGTCAATACCATTACACGCTAGTATATTATTCCCTCTATTCGACCTCCATGGACGATAGAACAATGACATTCTCACGACGTTTGCAGCTTCATTATAAATCGTAAAAAGGTGGCCAAGCGTAAGACGGGCCCGCCTATGTATGGTTCCGTAGTAAGAAGCTGAATTAGGGTTATATATATCATCATCATCAGCCAGTCCTCGTCCACTGCGGGACGGCGGCCTCTCCAAGGCAGAGCAGAGGTGACAGACTACGATATGCCACCAACACCAACTGACTCTGACTACGTACAGACTACGTACTACATATATAATGCCTAAATGCCACTACGATAATGATATACATTATTATTCTTTATTTCTTATCTTTTTAAAAAATATATTTAAAAATCATAAAGCTATTGTTTTAATATTGTACTTTTAATAGCTTAAGAATATTTTTTTCTTAAAACTTATGAAAAGAGAGACATTATGAATCAATAGAGGTTCTGATTTTTTTTTATGCGTCTACGGAACCCTAAAAACTACTGTAAAATAGCAAACTACTTTGGCTTACAATTCTGCTTACTTTAGTAATATTTATTTGTAGTGCTGACTCATAGAGTTATTTGTTTTAGGTTAAATTTGTCATTGTGAGGTATAAATTATAATTTGTCTAAGAAAAATAAAACATTAGGATTAAAATATTACAGAAATAATTTATGTGACTTACTTGCCTTCTTATTTATTACGTTTACCTTTATAATAACCTTTTTTTATTTTCAATATAGTATTAATTTTCAGTATTTAAATTGTTATCGTAAAACTGCAAGTTTACTTGTGGAACGCGCTGACCTCAAGCAGCAGTCGAAATGAAAAAATAATAATAATAATAAATAATAAATTCTTTATTGGAACTAAAAATAACATAGGTACAATATTTTAGAAGCTCGATAATGATAATGACTTCATTAGTGAAAACTAAAAATGCTTTTTCATTATTTTTGTGTTGTCAAAGTTTTTTTGGTTTGGTGCGGAGAGAACCAGAGAACCTAGTGACAAACATTCCGTTTCCATTAAAACACTTCCGTACCTCACTTTCTGCCGAAATTGAGTGACGCAACTGAACGCCGCGATTTGCCTCGTTACCGAAATGGAACCCACAACCTGTCGCACTGTATAGTTAATTTATCGAGAAATAGGCTATATTAATATAATATAGCGTAATGTAACTTTTTGATGGAACCCACGATCAGAGTTACCTCTTGTACATAGGATGTTTGCACAATTCTTAGTTATCTTCATGTGACGACGCGGGTGAAGCCGCAGGTAAAAGCTGTACACTATAAATAAAGCAGCCTTTGCAAAATTGATATTTTTTTGTTTCAACTTCACGCTGTATCCCGCAAATAGCAGGGTAGGCAGATAATTAGTGTTAAGACTCCTTTCTTCGCTTTCCGCCATTCATTTACGCCGTTATCTTGTTACCAGGGCAATAAAATTAAAATATATTCATTCCCCTCAATGGGAACCGAACCCACAACCGTTTCCCGTCAGACGCTATATCGATACGCGACGACGCGACGGTTTCAACTGCGATAGCATATTTTAGTACAGAAAAATAAAAATGACTTATTGATTTTCCATTAATTGAATAACTTAAAAGGTCAAATAGTCCGAGGGTCTTATTTGAAGCTAGTACAATATAAGCGTACAAAAACACTTACTTTGACGAAATTTTTCGCAGAATCAAACGTATTAGAGAAAAAAAATGTCAGAAACTTTCTTAATATTTTTCCGTACTTATACCCTTTTTACACTTCACTAACTCACTTTATACGTTTTCCGTTTGAATTAGAAGAGTAAAGTCGTTCATATTTATTATGGACTTTTATTGCGGAACGTTTTATTAATAATTAGGAGTTATTTGTTTTTGTTAAATATAAAATACTTTTAAGGTCGGAAATAAATTATTTTACGGAAATAAATTAGTTATGTCTTGCCGGACGTGGCACAACGATCTAGGAAATATGTCAGAAAGTAGTGCCTTGCTTTGTCTGTCTGTCCCTGGACTTACATGCCCGCCCTCGCCAATATTGCGATAGCTACATGTCGTGATGAAGACAGGAGACCCAGTGGACTACTCACCGAGGATATTAAAGACTGTGCTTAGTAACAAACTCCGGGACTAGTGCCGGGTAGAAGACATTGGCACTGTTTGATTAGAGTGTTAAAGTTCTTCTTCCATGATAACTAACAATAAAAACCGTTACCCACGCACCACTCGCTCTGCGGAACTCACTGCACTGTGGATCTACTAAAACGAGGAAATAATTTATATATTCTTTAATAAGAGCAGTTTTATTCTAATAAGTTGCTATAAATTCCAGTAAGTTACGATAAAAGTTCCCACTTTAAACGGCTTTGTTCTAACAAAGTTTGGATGTCACAGAGACAATTAATTTGGGTACTTTTTGCGGACCTTAGCTGTAAGCTTACTTTGTAAAGATATTTTACTTACCGTATACATTCAACGGCTAAAAATACAGTTGGTTATACCTAGACAAGTACATAAGGTAAGGAGAGTACAACTGACGTAGGTTCGATTGCCATGTTATAAGAACATTAAGTGCTGAGTTGAGTTAAATGTCTTAGTCTGGGGAATGGAAGTAGATCATTTGGTTTCTTCACTAGTTAATGATACGATATATGGTTCATTATAAAGCTAATATTTGCTTTAAAATTAAGCAAATATTAGCTTTATAATAAATCAGCTTCAAACTGTATCCTGCACACATCTGAGTAGACAGAGAACTGGAAATATAAATTTAAATAATATTTCATCTACTCGAGTGGGAATCGAACCCTGTGCCCCTGCCCCACAACACAAATATGACCACCTTTGAAAACATCCCCTACTGTGTTGTAGAACTCAACGCTGCACTGTACTTTGTTCTGAACAGATAGTGAATACATCTTAAATTTATATGAAACCATAACTAGGAAAAGTATCCGAACTAAAAACACAATGACATCTACTCACAAAAAAATATAAGAATTGTAAATAAAAATTGTAACCATTGCCGAGTTTCAAGACCATTACAAGATATTAGCAGAATATTACTGCTCCCCAGAATAGAAATAAAGAGAGAAACTCTACAATTTTTCAATTTAAGCTTTATACCATTAACAATAATGTACCAAGATTGTTTCACATTTTAACTCACTTGAAAACAATACGCTAGCATCTAATATAAGTTGACCTTCCCCGCTCTTACTACCTCCCATAAATTGAACAACATAATGGGTAGAGTTCCTTTTGTAGAGTTCAAGACGTTCTGGATGAAAGTTATTCCAATTTATAATGAGCTCTACGTTCCTTCGTGCACGTTACTAATGTTGATATATCAAAGTTCTTAACGAAGTGGTCGAGTCTTCAAGGGATTGTTAGTACTTTAGTCTTTCAAATGGTATTTATTTATGTGCAACTACTTGTTTAGGAAGGAGCTCAAAAATTAAGCATTTTAGTTTTTTTGGTATGAGATTTGGGTTTGACGTGCGAGGCCAGCCGTGGCGCACGCGCACGGGCACGCGCATGCAACTGTAGGTAAACGCGACAGGTTTTATTTTCAATTCTCAAGCAATGAAATATTTAGTATTTCACTTCCTCGAGTGGGAATTTGCACGCTCTGGTAAAGAAGCAAAGCGCTGTATTGGATTCCGCCACTCATCACACAATGCCTTTAGAATTTGGTAGAAAGTGAAAACGAAAGTGTCATAATGGGAATGGGAAGTCGAATGATGTCTTAACAGGTTACCAGGTTCCCTCTGACTACTCTGCTATGTGTAGAATACAGCGTAAAGCTAAAAAAATAGTTTCATTTTAAAAAAAAGTTATTATATATAATAAGTTATTTTAATTACATTTATTTCACTAAAAATGTATGTATTTTATTTATATGTAACAAAATATACATTTTGTACAGAAAAATATAAAACAACCTTACTCTTTTTCTCGCAAGCAGCTATATGAATCCTATTGTTAAGACATTTCATTCCTCACTCATTTTTCGAGACTTTACGTGTTGAGTGAAGGAGCTCAACGCTGTTGTTATCATATAAATATGTTATACTTTGAATTTAAAGTTACGATCCCCTCTGTTCAACGCCACGAAGACGTCATATCATAATATGTAGGATGAGATAAGTAATATGTACTTTTAACTATCTTCGAAATTTATGACGCCGCGAAGGCGCAGTTAGGGCGTGTCTCACATTGCACAATCTAATTCTAGAATTACCATATAACATAAAGAAACCCGTATTTTTTAATAAATTTATAATTATTTAAATTTCTTGCTCTGGCAGAACAAACCACGGCGTTGAGTTTCGCTACTTAACACGCAATGTCTAGAATTCGAGTGAAAATTGTGTATGAAAGTCGCTTAACACTAGGTTCCCATTGCTGACCCTGCTACGTACGGGATAAAATGTGAAACTGTAAATAATATACTCACACACGCCTAATATACACCATAAAAATAAAAAAAAACAATCTAAAAAAAAAACACTTTTAACGTAATGATTCTCTACTACATTTATGAAACACTCCTATCGGACCGACAATAGTTTTGTAACAAAAGGTGTCGCTCGAAGAAAATCCAAATAACACTTACGAAATCGCTTAAACTGAGCACGTTGGAAGTGAGTGCCAAATAGTACTCCCCCTACGACAAACTTATTTACTTTAAGCTTTAATTGCTTTGAAAACAAATATCGTTTCCTACTCAGATAGGGATTATTTTAGAAAATTAAAAGAAGAATTTTAATTAACATTCATATTAGACCTGCAAATTTTTCGGTAAAGTCCCATCCCGTCCGTTCCACATATTTCGCCATATTCTGGAAGCATTGTCAGTTCAGTACCGAAACGCGTGCCTGAACGCCGCGCTTTGTCTCGTTACCAAAGCCAGGAAATGAAAATATTAAATATTTTATTTTGTTCGAGTGAGAATCGAATCACCAACGTGATACGTTCATAGTCGCACGCTTGCGCTCCTGCACTATGACTGGCCTCATTGGCAAATTATCTACTCTATATTAGACTAGTTTTTATCTCCAGCGTCGTCCCCTTCGCCAAATGGAAATAGCTAAGAGCTTTATACGACTTATGATACATTCTGTAAGGTAACTCTGACAGTCTTTATAAGAGAAAAAGATTCTTATATTAACTTTATTATAAATCAATATCAATATCACTATCAACATTCACAAAGCGTTTCCTAAATAAATTAACGAAATAATTCCGGTAGAGCTCCATTAGACTCTTGAAACCTATATCGTAAACGTCAGCCTTGAACCTTGTTTTATGTCTTGCAATAAAAACCTTAGAAAAAGCGTATCGAATTTTAGAAACGAATAGTTCTTAACTTGGACTTATACCACTCTCCATTTTTTTACTTTCACGCAGTATGTCACATATAGTAAAGTTGGCAGCGGGAACCCAGTGCTAAAAATCTCCGTTATACACTTTTCACCTAATGTTCGATATAATGTACTCGTAAGCTGATGGTGGAACGCCGTGTTTTGTCTTCTAAGCAGAGAGAACAAATTAAAATAATTTATTCCCCTGAGTGGTAATCGACCCCACAACTGTCAGCTGTACCTGAACCGCGAGGGCCTCTATGATTCCTCTCATCAACTGAAATTTAGAAATTTAGAAAGGTTACGTGGACTGATTACTGAAGTATTACTGAAGTATAGTTTACTAGAAACAAAAAAATATATTTCTACCTACATTTAATGTAGGAAATGGACTTGGCTCAGTTAATTAGGAGTTACGTGCGTAATAAAAATATTATGATAACATTACTTTATTACTGTTCATGTTTCATATATTCATTCATATGTCAACATTTATATGTGAATATTTTTGTAGAGAATTTTTTCTACATATTTTGCTATTTTTTATATCTCAAAAATCGTACAATCATACTGTGTACATAAGTCTTTAAAGAGAAATCTAACCCAAATGTCAAATATTCTGGATATAAAAATCGTAGCAGTAGGTGTTTAAATATATTAATCATATTCGAAATGTTTTTCGACACTTCAGAATGATTTCTTTTTTAAAACGATTAATTGTATAAAGTAATATTTTCATATAATATTCAGGTTCAAGTTCTGCTACGTCTAAATGATAATACGTTTTTTTTAAAGTGAAGCTGTTTAAACTAGTCCCGTATGTGACACAGCCCTTACTAATCCAACACGCGTTTACGATAGCATTTTATACGTTCACATAAAACAGTCATAAACCGCTTGGCAGCTCTACTACATCATGTTTATAGCAGTCTCCACAATAAAACTGTTTTATCTTGTCCCTTTAACCGACTCTACCGACTCTACCGACTCTACCAACTCTACGAGAGAACTGTATGTTAATTTGTATAAAACTAACACTTTTGAAGTTTTTTTGCAACCCAACATTTTGCAATTTTTTTAATGGAACCCTCAACCGTCAAGTTTCAGTCAGACCCTATATAGCTGTTCCACGATGATATTTCGGAATAGATTATATTTAGATTTCGTGTTTTATTTCAACTGAATACCGATACAGACTTTTATATATAACGTTAGTCGCTTATAATTTACGCGACTTTTTGAAAAAAATCCTTTTGATATTTAAACAGATCTAAATAATTTTAAAATACGTATATAAAATCATAAACCATTGGTACACACGCTAATTAATCTGAAATACAATAGCTGAATATTACTGAAACAATCGAAACCACTAATCACCTATAAAATATATATATTTTATATTATCATAGACTCACGCTGTATCCCGCTTGCAGCAGGTAGACACAACCACCACGCACCACTTAAGTTTCGAGACATTGCGGGTTGAGTGGCGGAACTCAACGCCTCGACACCAGGGCGAAGAAATGAAAATATAAATTTAAATAACTATTTAATTTGCTCGAGTGGGGATTGAACCCACTACCAGTCGCGTTTACAGTCACACTTTGTGCCCCTGCGCCACGACTGGCCTCAGTATAAAATATTAAGAGCAAAATTAAAAAATATAAATATATATATATTTATAAAATATTCAATACAAGTTCCTATTTCATAAATAATAAAATCCGCATAATATGAGGAAATTCACAATAATGGGTGTACGAGTAATACCTCGAGTTGCTTTTTGGTATATAATTTTATGAATTCTCAAATATATTCGAAATATATGCTGACTAACACTATAGAGCTGAGGAGTTTGTTTGGTTGAACGCGCTGATCTCCGGAACTATTGGTTAGAGTTGAAATTATGTTTTTTGTATTGGGTCCGTTTATCGAGATGTACTTTATTAAAATACGCTATATTTGTTATAGTTATATGTCATGTATCACAGCTCTTAATACGTAATTTCCATTTGACAAGGGGAACGAAGCCGCAGGTATGAGCTAGTATCCTCATATAAGATGAAAAGATGTGTATTACGAACATCAACGCAATAACTGAAATGGAGTAGAATGGAGAGCTTAGATTTGAAAACGAGAATGGCCAATTTCAAATGGAATAATCTGGCTTATTATTTGCTACTGACTTCGCTTGTTAATTTCGCTTGAGTATCTGATGCTTAAGAAGGTAGTTAAGAAAGTTAATAAAATATGTTGAATGGCTTAGCTCGATGCTGCGTTTTATTTCTTTACCATAGTATGAAAATAATTGACTATCCCACCAGGGATCAAACCCACGGCCGTCACGTTTACAGTCAGATGCTTTGCTGCTATGCCGCGATGGCGTATTTCAAATATAATAAAGTAAATTTTGGTACATGTTTGACATTACGCTAGCCAACTAAATATATAAATAGAATCTGTTAAATATTTAGTGTTGGTAATGTCCTTTATAAATAGAAGATATTAATATTCATACATTAGTTCATAATGTTTATTACACACTATTTGTACTATTTGGACATGCTCTTTCTTTAAAGAGTACTACTTTAAAGAGTAGGGATAGCTACTGAGTAAAAATGCTGGTGGATGGTCGCGAGTCAATCTCTGCTCTGGGGAATGATTATATTTAAATTATTTTCATTTCACCACTGACGCGCTGAGTTGGCAATAGAGTGTCCTGACACTATGTTCCCACTGTCTTTCCCACGTATATATTCATATTTTTACACATTTAAGTACCGTTAAAGATCGTACCGTATAAAACTAATTCTTAATTTACTTAAAAGCAAAGAAAATATATATATATAAAAGTTCACGGAAATCGATAGCTTTTATAATATTTTATACTATCGAGATGGATTGATTATTCATGAATAATTTATATCAGACAAATTTGAATTGCGTGTATTATATTACATACATACTAGATTTTTGCTGTCTCATCTGCGTTTAATACATATTTGACAATGCTAAAAGCCCGCTATATATATATTTGTAATTGGATGATCCGTGTAAACTCTATCGAAAATCTCTACGTTAGGTGAACGAAACTTTAATGATGTTTTTAAACATACGCATGTTGCAGGCAAACGTGACGCACTGAACGTGAAGATGGTGTTAGTTTTAATATTTTTTAAAGCTTCATTGCCCTACTTTTGTCTAGGCTACTTCTCTCACTAGGATATCCTATTAAAACTTTTCTCATTTTCCAACCTCATACTATCACGTCAATATTTTTTATATATTTACTCTATTTATCTTTGAGATGGTTTTTACCATTGCTAAAGATCTTGTCTGTTCTGATATGCCCTGGTGGTACAGAGATGCTTCCGTGTCACCTTGTTTTCAGCTTTTCTAAGAACCTCGGTCACAGGGATCCCTGGTACATCCCTGTGATCGAGGTTCTCGAGGTTCTCTATATGATCTCTTTTACGGTGTTAGACCCTCATGTAGTGTAGCTTGGCCTTTATAGCTTAATTGTTATATTTCATTTAAGTAACCTGGTCAATTTTACTTAAGACACTATTTTAGTTGTTTAGGACTCTGCTACATTTTTTGTGTTTCCTAATTCTAAAGTGAGATGAATATAGTACCAAAAAATACTTAAATTCACTTAATATATTCATTACACTTTGTATTACGCACAAAAATTTCCATACATTGACCTTGATGTAAATTAAAAGGTCAAAGGATTCAACCCCCAAATGACTGGAAGGGTCTGAAGGCGTCGCCATTTGTTTACATATGAATATGTAAAATATTTTCAATATATTTTGTAAGCAAATTTGTGTTTTTGATTATTTTTAACCGATTTGGAAAAAAGAGTTTCAAGATTCAAGCCATTATCCAAGCCAATTATTGTCGTAAGATTGCCTCAGCTAAAATATAAGCTGAATAATTTTCAAAAGACACTTAAATTAAGCTCCACTTATGACAAGTTCATTACTTAAATTTTTTACCATTATATGAATATATCAAATGAAATTATTAAATTATAAGTAAAAGCTTAAAGCAGAAAGTGTCCTGGTTATTCTCGTACTGCAGAGTAGACAGAAATTGTTCTTCTCCTTCGCTGAGCAAAGCATGTGTCCATTGTGTGTTATGTGGCGGAACTCAACGCCGCGCCTTGTTCAGCAAGAGCGGTAAAGTAAGAATATAATACTCCAAGTAGAAATTGAACTCACGCCTACAGACACTGTCCTATTGCACCACGATAGCCTCAATGATGAGTGTGTTATGATAAATGCGTTAAGTTCACAATAATAATATTATATAATGTATTTGATGAATCCATTAAATTAACATTATGTATTTATAAAGTACGCGAAAACTATTGTAGTTGCTATCAAATTAAAATTGAAATGCACTAAAAATTTAACTTTTACAATTATTTATATGAGTATGTTTGACTCGGCCATGGCAGCTTCACGATTTACGGGTTTTTAGAGTAGGCAGATTGAGCCTAGTGAGAAGATACTCTGAAAATTAGGAAAACAGAGTGCCTTAACACTAGGATCCTTCTGTCTACCCTAATATATAGGATACGATACATGACAATACAAATAAATAAAGTAAGAAACCACTCTATATTAAATACTCTATAATAATAAAAAAAATATTATTTCTTATGACTGAAATAAAACTACATCATTCTTTAAAATCTTGATAGAAAACCCAGTCCCAGGCTATTTGTTGGAGCAAATTTAGTAAAAAGTCACTCTCATTGTTATCGCCACCATATTTCGTAGCACCGCTACGTCTTATCTACACCGTAGCAAGCACCTCGCTCCTACTTCTATATCTCAAACCGTAGACATGCTCTACGAATGCAGGGCAATAATATGTAATATATAATATTATGTTAATGTGACATTTTATTTATGTTGCAACTTCAATGAAAGTGGCGTATCTCAAAAACTTTAATAATAGGATAGGCTTATTATGAAAAATCAGAGTAAGCAGATGGAACATAGTGCTAAGACATTCTATTCCTGGAAAGTGTTCCACCTAATTTTCAGAACAGCTTTTAAGTAGCGAAGCTCAACTCTGCGATTTGTCTGCAGAATAAAGAAACTAAAATAATGCAAGAATCGGACACATAACCGTCACGTTCACATGTAAAATATATACCCCATATTGCAGGGTAGGTAGAGGAAACCTAGAGTTAAAACACTCTGTTTCCCACTTGCCGCCGAATTTTTCGAGGCATTGAAGAAATAAAAATATTAATAAATAATAATTCATACCCTCGAGTGGGGAGCGCCGCGCCACGGTTGCTTCAATATTATTCAGAAAAAAAAATCCAACCAATCCAATCCACTGCCTTATTGATATCATACAAAACTTTAAATTAGCTTAGAATTATGTACATGCTCTTCTACTATGCATATAAACACTTGGCAGAGCTTTGTGTTTTAGTTACATACTTGGTAAGTATTTGCTTTGGTATTACTTCCGGTTGGAGCATTTATATAGGAATACTTCAAAGGAACGCTACTACTTCTATTATATATTAAGACAGTCTATGCAACTACTTATTAGGAGTAATGTAGTTAAAGATGTATTGGCATAAGCGTGCGACTCTAAATGCAAGGTTCTCCTCGCTCTAGTAACGAGGAAAATCTATAAATAATCCAGGTATCTTTTGATACAAAATATAACATAAGCGTAGTTAGGAAATTGATATATAATTTAGCAATTTGCCTCACAAACTACCAACAACTACAAAGTGCTAACAGCTAATCTTTCAAATGCAATAATTCAATACAATCTACTAGAGAGGGAGAGAGGGAGATAAAAGAAACAGAGTTTGAGCTGTTAAGTTTAAATGTAATATCTTAAGTAACACTGTTCGTAAACTTCTTGCAATCGGTGAGTACGTGTAATGAACTTAAAGGAAGGAAATGAACGCAAATTAGTTATCAGCTAAAATACTTCATAGTTGTCATCATGCCGCAGTGCGATAGGTTCTAAATATAAACGCAAACGGGTTCGATTTTAACTCGAGGGAATAAACCATTTTATTTAACCGCTCTGGAAACTTTCAAAATGAAATGTTTATTTAAATTTATTTTTTATTTTTATCAAAATGAAATATTTATTTAAATTTATTTTTCCATTTCTTTGCTCTGGTGTCGAGGCAAAGCGTGATGTTGAGTTCTGGAACTCAACACGCAATACCTCCAGAATTCGGCAGAAAGTGTGGAACAGAGTGTCTTAACACTAGGTTCCCTGCTGTGTGCGGGATACAACAAAGAAACATTATTATAAAAAAAATAAAATATAATAACTCGTTATATCTGGAACAAGCAATAGTATATTTTAATAGCGCTGAAACAACTAAAAAAGGGTCCAAACCTTCGGTCAGCTTAAGAAGGGATCAAAGAGTCCTGGGTGATGTGTGAAACACCTGAGCGTGTGTAATCGAAGCTTGCTATTGTACTTCAAACAGTATTTTAACGACTTCAAATATACTACAAAAGTGTAATAGTTACTTACTATTGGGTAACTGTGGGTTCTATTTCGATAGTGGTAAAAATGTATATTGATTCGTGGTATGGTGGTACAGCGTCTGCCTGTTAGCGCGGCGTGGGGAAAGATCCCCATCCGAGGGGGCGAATTATTTTCAGGAGATGAAAACCCTCTCTGGTAACTAGACAAAGCGCGGGGTTGATATTCGCACAGTTGGAAACGGAGAGTCTTAATACTAGCGTTTCTCTGCCTGTCGTAGTATGCGGGATAGAGCGTGATTTTTTTATTTTCTTTTTTCAATATGCTCTACATCTAATTCTCTCTAATAAAAATGTGACCCCACAACTATCACACATCAAACACATCCCACCTATATTTTCCCCATGGTAAATTTTCATTAAGAAAACTAAAACAGAAGTAAACGATAATGTTTTCCTTTTCCATCTACACTTTCATTTTAACTTAACTATTTATTTATTATAAGATGAAATATAACATTTATTTTATAACGTCCGAAACAGGTTCTGTATTCACATAATAATTTCTAAAGGCATCCATGATTTTCCCTTGAAAAATAATAATTAATTAGAAATGTTTGCTTTCAGTGATTCGTTAATTTGTGACACCATTCAGTCTGTAGTTCTATTCATTTATTACAAAACGCCCGACGCCCATTAGTCTTTGCTAAATGTCAATGAAAATACGTAATATTGAGGTAAATGTTGACGCTAGGTATGTACAAATATTTTTGCTTTAACGTAAAAGGTAAATATCATTTTTTCCTTATTTATCATATATTTATAAAGAAAAGCTGTAATGGCCCAGCTGGGACGTATCTAGTAACATATAATCATTATTTACAATCATAATGACGGAGGCCGGCTGAATCCCGGTTTCCTTTGCCTACCGTGCTACATGCGGGATAGGGCGTGAATCTGAAATTCACTGAAAATTAAATAAACTTCCATATAATATTATGAGTGTGAAAATTCCTGACGATGGATGTTTATTCCAATTTTACGCAAAAACAGCAACACTGTTTTAATGAAACTTTACAGTAATATAGCTTATAATCAGTAATAGTGTAACACGTGGACTACAATTTATGTAAAAATTTCGCACAATTTGGCTAAAATATAACAATACCTTTAAGCGATCGCTAGTGTTGTATGTATCACCTTCAGCACTACAGCACTACAGCACTACAGGGACAGTATACAGGAGCTCATCAATACGCCATACGCCGGGCGTAAGTTATAACAAGGCAAAGGCATATTTTATCGCGAGACAGCTTTTATTTCCAACCTAAATCATTTCTCGATGAAATTTAAATTTATTAGGTACGCTTTCATTAATTAATCTACATATTTAAATAACAATAAGTTGATTTACCTGCACGAGTATGATTGAAATATCAAAGGAAGGCTTACTTTTTACAGATTCTCGCTTTTAAATAAAATTAATAAGTAAAATTCCTCGCTCTGGTATCGAAACAAAGCTCCGCGTTAAACCCTGCCACTTAACTCACAATGTCTTGGAAATTGGCCGGTGAGTGGGGAACGGATATTTTAATACTTAGTTCCTTCTGCCTACACTGTCTTATGTGCACTATGGCATTATGGGATGCATTTTTGTATGTGTTTCTTTATTTAAAGTATTGAAAAAGAAAACACGTATGTTACACGCCCGACTCAAGGCAGTAATCCATTCCGTAATCCAAAATGTATAGCATTCAGTAATGAAGCTTATTTTCTACAATATAATAAAAATATAACATTTTCATCTCAAACATACTTTTAGAATACATGTTACAATATTTAGTTTATTTTAACTAATTTTATATAAATAAACTACTTGTATTATTTAAAATTATTATTAGGAAGATTCTATTGAACGCAAATGTGAAATATTTAAACGCCAACACTGACTTGTATTTAAAAAATGACATTTTCTCAGAATAAATAAAGCATGGCGTTAAGTTCCGCTACTTAACACGCAATGTCTCGAATGCGGATAGAAAAAAAAGAAAGAGAGTGTCATGACTATAGCTTTTCACCACCTATCCTGCTATATGCGGGGAACTGCGTGAAGGTTTAAAAAATATGATATGTTCGTAAGTTCAGTGCTTTAGTAAACGCAATAGTAAAATGAATATTACAAAGAGATCTAGTAAAAACCCCCCTCCAGTAGGTAAACCGCGGCGTTGAGTTCCGCCATTTAAAGTCATGAATTTGAACAACAATTGAAAAACACAGTGGCTTAACACTAGGTGCCTGAGTACGTCCTGCCACCAATATACTCGTATATTGTATATTGAAATACCTATATTGTTTTTTAGTTGTCAATATTGGAACAAGGAAAATAAAGGCTGTCTTCCACCCAATAATTTGAGACGTGTTTCGAATATGCAAAAAGTGTTTCCTGTTTTTGTATTTTTGTTAAGTCTTTAACGGAAAGTAAAATTAGTTCATATACCTACCAAGAATATTTTTTTGTGTATTTAAATGAATTTGACTATTACGTTTAAAAAAGATAGATAGATTTTTAGAAAAAGAATTATATCTTCACGAAGTATGTCGCGTATGCAGGCAGAGGAAACTTAGTGTTAAGATAATCCCGTTCTCCAAGCACCGCCTGATTTTTAAAATATTGAGTGTAGATACTCAACTCCCTTTTAAGTGTTAGATGACGTAACAACGCTGTCTGATTAAATCAAACCAGATCCTCCTCCACCTCCATCCATCAGCCTTTTAAGGTCCACTGCTGGACATAGGCCTCCCCCAATGCTCGCCACTCCGTCCTCCACCTCCACTTAATACAATATGTACCTACTTTTATTTTGACCATCCTGCATGGAACACTTCGAAATTTAAGATTATCCATCCTACTTCTTTCTTACTTATTATTATAAATGTGAAAATTGTTTTCCTTTCACGCCAAAATTACTAAACTAAACTATTAAATTTAGATGAAACTTTACAGTAATAGGCTGTAAAGCTACAATTTATATAAAGGTTTTGTACTATTTGGCTATAATGTAACAACAAGTATAAGCGGGCGAGTCCGCGCGTGGGCGCTAGTTATAACATAATTTATACCAAAGTAATGTATTACTCATAACTCATATAATTATATTATACCCACATATTATTATATATTACGTGTAGCTCTCTAACGAGTGATTGATGTGTTTTAACATAAACTTTGAGCACAACTTGTGTTATCACTTAAACTTGTGTATTACAAACGTCTAACTAAATTACTTATTTTTTTAGTTGAGCGTCACGCTTCAATTAGCAATTTTAATTAATATTAATCTACTTTACAGAACGAATATAGGTCGAAATTTATTTATGTACTTTTTAAACTATATGTCTATAACTAACTATTATTTACCTTTTTTTTATTTATTTATAAGATATATCAAGGAAGAGGAAATAAAAAATAAAGCAAAATTGAGTAATTCCCCAAATAACGTTCCCGTGTCCCGGATATATTAAATTTGTGAATATTTTCACATTAGCGCGTCACACAAAATTGAAATTATTTAAACGCGCGCAATCTAACCAATCTCCCGCCTGATTTACTTTTATATGGACTCATTTGCGTAATAGGGTGTTAGGGGGTTTGATTCCCATTTAAGGATAATTTTATTCGTTGTAGCGAAGATGGTGTGTTTTTGAATAGATGTGATATTAGTAGTTTCGAATATTTTTAACATTTAAAGTTTTATTCCACTCTATTAGATAGTTTTTTTTTTAAAACGTACAAAAATTGCTGGTCTTGACTGGATGCGGAAAGCAGTGGACCGGGAGCTCTGACGCACCCTGGGGGATGCCTCCAGTAGGGGGCATACGAGACGTATAAGAATTTTGACGTTGTTTGATAGAAACGAATGGTCATTCAATACCTAAAAATAAATTAATTAAATTTAGAAAATTATGGATTTGTCAGTAATCTATTTTAAAATGATAATTTCTTTGGAAATCATTCATTTTCAACGTACATAAAAAATTTGTACATTTTTCTTACAAAATGGATACCCAAGAGTAAGCCTCGACATATAGGCTCGAGACATATTCCTCATAAACCTCGATAAAACTTAATGAATAAACATTTTAAGGCTCAACAAGATTATGTGTTTATTATGAACAAATATATATTTTTTTTATTTCTTCATTTTTATATATATATATATATATATTTTGAAAACTTACCTATGCTTAACCTCAAAAAGTAAAAAAAAACAACTCAAAATCGATTACTTAGTACAAAAATACACTAAAACACCGCAAAAGGTTAGCTAAACATTTATTTTGACACACATTTCGTTATATAAATACAGTATATTGTGATACAGAGCGTGGCTAGTGCGAGTACAAAAACTATGGGAAAGCTTTTAAGCTCCTGTCGCGGCTACGAGTGATTGGCAGATGTGTACACGCACGGTTTTTGAGCGCAGAAAAAGAATGTATTCATCACTATATTATATATACTCAACGACGTTTAAATTGGTCGTAATGAGATATGGACATAATCAAAGTGATTGATGAAACACTCTCACTCTCCCACGCTCCCACGATGGCTTATGTAAATAAAAGGGGCACAAAATGTGACTGCAAAACCGACTGGTTGTGGGTTCTATCCCCATTCGAGGAGATTAAATATTTATTTAAATTTTATATTTCTATTTCTTCGCTCTGGTGTCGAGGCAAAGCGCGGCGTTGAGTTCTGCCACTCAACACGCAATGCTTTCAGAATTCGGCAGAAAGTGGAGAACGGAGTGTCTTAACACTAGGTTCCCTTAGCCTACCCTGCTGTGTGCGGGATACAGCGTGAACCTGATTTTATTAAAATGGAGACAATGAAGTGCTCAGAAGTGTAGTACTCCGTCTTTTTTTAAAAGTTACTTAACATAGAAAGTCGCTTGCTACTTATAATATTAGTATATGAAAGTATAGGGGCCACTTGGAACCTACGAATACTCAGAGTTTTTTCAACGCTATAAAACGACCGTCTGTATAACCTAAAAATTGTTATAATATATATAGACTGGATATTTTGAACCATTTATATCCATTGTGCTTTCCAAATGAAAATCCTTTTTTATTTCATACGGTTTTAATAAAAAAATGTTACAAAATCCACCAAAATGGAATCCGGCCTGAGATCTCTTGATTAACTGAAAAATATTTACTGTTTTTAGGGATCCGTAAACGAATTATATAAATAAAAGCCAAAAATTAAACATAAAAGTAATGGAATAAAAAACATATTCAGTCTTTTAATATTCGCATAGATTAGTTTTTATTTTTTACAAAACTAAATTTAGTTTATGTTTATTTAAATAATATACTATGGGAGCCAGTCGTGGCGCAAGGCCACAAAGTTACTGTAAACGCGACAGAGTGTGGGTTTGATTCTAATTTGAAGAAATGAAATATTTAATAATTACATTTAGCGTCTAGCGTCGAGGCAAAGCACAGCGTTTCGTTCCGTGACTCAACACGCAATGCTTCACGAATTCGGTGGAAAATGGGATCCGAACCTAGTCCTCCTGCCTACCCTACTCTGTATGGGATACAGAAGAGATTATAGAGAATATATATGAGGCTTGAGGATATTCCAAAACTTTTTAAAGGCATCAGTTGCGTTCAGCACTCACACGCATAATATTCATATTGTGAATGTAACTCTTTTACCTGATTATTAGCGTATATTTCATATTATACATTTGTGAAAACTCGACCGTGGTAAAGACTATTTTTTTAAATGTTACTTCTGGTTTTTGGGATGAAGATAACAATATCATCCGAGGTAATAAATAATATACAAACATACAAGATGCGCATGTTATAATGAAAAATATAAGCCAAGAATGGCAGTCAGGTAACTAGAAGACTACCTACCTCTTTCAGCTAAGATGACCTGGAACCCGAAGACAGTTAACAAGAATACTTTCAACTTCATTTTGGACTGAGCACTATCACTGTATCACATCAGAACTACTCCTGGTACACTTGCACTTTATAACTGTTGGTCGTGTTACTTCATTACGTCATTCATACTGAGTATCTGAAACAGAAATAGTAATGTTAACAATTGTTTATTCTCACGTGGCATCCCGCACATAGCAGGGCGGGCAGAGGGAACCTAACGTTACGACATCGACAGTCCGTTCCCCACGCAACGTCTAATTTTCGAGACATTGGGTATTAAATGCCAGAACTCAACACCGTGCTCGTCTTCTTGCCCGAGGAAATGAAAATAAATAATTCCCTAAAATATTGGGAAGGAGTCGAATCCACAACTTTCACGCTTACAATTACATGTCACCATATGCCACTACGCCACCACGGCCTCAAAAATATTTGATATTTTATACACGATATTTTAATAAATTTTATAATATACGAGTAGGTATACGAGTATATTGTAGTATTTCACACTAGTGTACACTATTAGATTTTGTAGTGACGATAGCGAACCAAAAATACTTGTATAACTAAGAACGCTGGAGGCTATAAATAAATACGTTTAGACTGATTTCCTTTCGACGTCGCGGCCAAATGTGATTTAGAAACTAAAAGATCTAACTATAGTTCTAGACGGAGAAAATTTAATGTTATAATTCCATATCTGGCAATGAGTCTTGCTACTAACTCTGCAATCGCAATGCCTCAACAATTCAGCGGAACGTGGGGAACGGAGTGTTTTAATACTAGGTTCCTAGTGTTCTACCTACCCTACTGTGTGCGAGACTCAGCATAAAGGTAAATAAAGACAAAAATGTACTATATAAAGTAGGATTGGAAGAGGAAGCTAAATGTCATGACACTTCAATTTCAATCCACTTCCCACCCTATTTTGATGCAAAAGTTTCACATAGCTGCGCTTTTTCTTCCAAACTTCTTTCTTATCAAACAAATACAATGAAAATTAATAATTTACTAAAAAATTAAATTTCTTTTAATTACAGCATCGAACTCACGACCGTCGCGTTGCAGCCTCGAACATTAATTAATCGCTTTAATTAGATGAAGAATTCTCTCAATAAAGTATAGCAGAACTATACCGTTAACTGCCCGTAGTGTACTCGTATAGATAACGCGTTACAAATAGCTCGGTCGGGTGCGCATTTATTTTGGGAACGACGTCAGTCCGCCGCGTGTGATATTACGCAAACATATTCAATTCTTTATGAAAAAATTAAATTGTCATTTATACATCAAAATGTTAATTTTGCAAACTTATATAGGTTTAGTGTCATGCCTAGTGGGTGTGTGAAGACACTCCGTTCCCTATTTTCTTACTGATTTTCGAGACACTGTGGTTTGTTGTTTTTTTTTTAGCAGCAGCAGGGTACACAGAAAAAACCTGGGAACCTGAGAACATAGGCTAGGACACCCATTAAACAACTTCCGTTCCCTACTTTCCGCCGATTTCTCAATGCAACAATTAGCGGGACGCAACACCGCGCTTTGCATCTTTAACAGAACGAGAAATTGAAAATATTAAACATTTTGTTGCCCCGAGTGGTAATCGAACCTGCAATCAACTAGTTTACAGTCACACGCTTGTGTTTTTCCACGACAGCCGGATAATTTAAATAAATCCGTCGAGCGGGAATCGAACTCATAACCCTTGCGTTTGCAATCATAATATACTGTCTCACTTCGCTGACACAGCCAATTATGACTCAATTTTAATGATTATTTTTGTACGATCATCATGTTTCTCATAGAACAGCGCTAGAGCTCGCCCTAGATACGGTGATTTATCTTATCCCTCTGGTAACTTAACAAGTGTGGCGTTGAGTTCCGCCAAACACGCAATATCTCTCATATCGGGCGGGGCGCGGAGCACGGATTGTCTTCATATTAGATTTCGTCTTTCGCCTACTTTGCGGAATTAAGCGTGAAGCTGATAAAAATATTATCATCCTATCAAATAACGAATGATACTACTTATATGATACTTTGTAAGCATTACTATACAAATACATTTGTCACATTGGCCATTACGGTGGCAGCGTTGATAATAGTGATGTGGCGTGATAGCTTCACGCCAAACGGTGTTCGCGAACGGCGACTTCTTTTTGTTTTGTAGCGAATGATTCGAATAGATATTTTTGTGTTGGTTTTCTTATTGCGGAAGTTTTTCTCTAATTTAATTTAAATATTCGTAGAAGATAAAAAGAAATCTTTTTCTTCTACGAATCTTTAATTTTAAAATGCAAGAAGATCTACCTAAATACAAAGTAATTTCAGTAATCTCAATATCCGTATTTATTTCCAAACATAAAGTTCAACCAAATGAATAATTAATTGAATACGATACATTGTGTGACGTCAGTTTAATTAGTTCCATTGTGTACATTAATGACCCGAAATGTCGATAGTAATTAATTTATTGTTTACATTTGTAATGCGATGCGACTTAACCCGCTAAGAAGATGTTACACATATGTAAGTCACTGGCCGGCGGACGCCTTCCCGCTTTATCCCGCATAGCAGAATAGGTAGACTCCGTTTATTGTACCGCCGCCGTGTAATTTTTTGTAAGTTCAGTTGTTTTCTTATATAATATTCTTTATTACACAAAATATACATAAAAAAACAATAAAATACATTTAGTTCATAAAGGTCTTACCAGAGTGGCAAAATAAAACTATTTAATATAAAATAATTTATTTATTTATTTCGTTGAATTCGCTGAGCCAAAGTCAAAGCCTAGCGTTCTCTTAAATCAAACCATAAAATGTACAGCGTACGACGCTGATATTTGGTTACTTAAAGTTCTTGGGGAGTGTAGGGGAGTGTAGGGGAGCGCGAGAGAGGAAAAGAGGAAAGAGAAAGGGTATTTTACGTTCACGTAAACTAAATTGCCACTAGCTCAGTATAAAACTAACACAACATTTATGCAATACGTTTATTCATCATATTCGCAATAGGATCTAATATTTTGTTTCACACTGGTCTATTGGTAACGCGACAAAAGCTCTACCGGGATATTAGCTGCCGCGTGGTCTGTTAAGGGATAGGCTGTAGCGGTTATGTAGTTTATCTCCTTAATGCGACGTGAAAGATTCTGCATTATACTATATATGTGTGTATGTATGAGTATGTACCGGCCGGACGTCTTGGTTGTCCCGTTTGTTATCCCAAAATGTAATGTCCCGGGCGGGACAGATATGGCCCCGCTTTTCGTAAATTATTCCACGTACTTTTTTATTTACTTAATTTTTAAATTAATTATAATTTCAGAGATAAAAATCCCGCTTTTCCCCGAAAAAAAAATCTGGTTACACCTACTATTGTACCACACTTGTACACTTGGAGGAATTATGTCAGTTTCGCTACTCAGCGCAATGTCTCGAAAATTGTGTGTAGTGTATGGAAAGGAGTGTTTTAACACTAGGTTGACAGAGAGATACTTGCTATGCAAGAAAAACCATTGCAAAAACCATTTTAAGGCAGTGCTCAAAACTTATTCAAATTAAGAAACAATTTTTTTTCTCAGACCTGAGAAGAAGCGGCGCAAAAAAATTACCAGGACTTTAATTGAATGAAAATATTTCACTCTCCCGTGTGAGCATCGACCCCACAACGTCAAATGCACTGCTGTACTGTACTGCTGCACTAGGACGGCCTCTTTAAGTATTTGAAAATATCGATCCCAATTAAAGATTGCTAACTATTCCGTTTTTAACGTTCAATGGATGATTTTAGTGAAGGAAATGGAACTTGTCCACCGGAGACGAGGGCTACAAGTGGAGAACGGAGTGCACAACCCCTCTTTATGTTATGAAGAAGGGTGAATGAAATGGTGTAAATGATCTTTATTACTCAGAAACTATAATTAAAGTGCTATAGCATTACCTACCTGCTTTTAGTAACCACTGTCCTACTATAGTAGGGTTAGTTAGGGCGTAGCTTACTAACAACTAACTCAGTCACGGCACTCTGGCTGGCTGGCACGGCTGCACACTGGTGCGAACCCTTACAGTTGCACACATATAAAATTACGAGATTTTTTATTTATGGTTCACACTGTACTGCAATGTACTGTGTATGTATTATATAACAGGATAAGATAGAATTTAATTAAAAATAAAAACATATGTTTGCGCCACACGCCATAGACCTGAAGGTCATACAAAAACGCAGGTGTACCAGCACGCCGCACGCCGCGTCGTCTATCTTCGTTTTTTACAGATTACTATACGAGTACGTACGTTCATACTAAATTATACGAGATAACTAGTAAGTATTCTTGTCTAATAGATTTTTTTGTTTCATTTTTTTAGTAGATTTTATTAGAATTATATTTTATCATCAATCATGGTTTTATGGTTCAACAATGGTTTTATAATAATAATGAATTATATGAATATTTAATGCATCACCTCGCTTAAGTAAGTAAGGGCCGCGTTAAGTTCCGCCTCTCAAAACGTAATGTCTCAAAAATTCAGTGGTGCATGGCGGACGTGTTCTAAAAGATGCCCTCTGCCTACCCTGTTGTTTAGTAACGGAAGATGAAAATATTTAATAAATTAAATAATCCTCCCGAGATCAGCTTAGCATTGGTGGGTTCCATTCCCATTTAGGGGAATGAATTACGTTCATTATCCTAGTTCTGATAAGAAGATAAAGCGTGGATTGTGAAGTGGATTAATTTTGCCACTCAACACACGTTGTTTTCAATCTCAGAGTGTCATAACACTAGGTTCGTTTGATGAAAATAATTATTCTAAGTTTATTCGTCTTTTCTATATTAATTTAGAATCATGCTAGCATGTAAGTGAGAATGTATAAGGAATTTAATTTGGTCCACGCGACCGGTGGTGATTAATAAAGTCTATAAGACCCTTGAAATGGCGCCCTCAGCCTTCGACGTTACTCTGTTCATTTAATACGTTGCATCCCGCTTGTTGATGTGAATTATAAACGGCTTTACATTTTGTAAGTACCGTTTTGAAGGAGAGAGAATAAATGATAAATCACTCCGTTCTTAGAGATTACCTTCTTTGTTTCAAAGAAAAAAAATATGCTAATATGAAATAGTGGCACACAACTTGCCGTTCGTTCACAGGGTTCGTTTCGCACCCGAGATAATGAACTATTCTTGCCTTGAAAAAACAATGCGCGACGCTAAATTCCGCCACTCAACACACAATGTGGAGAGTTTGAGCGACAAATGTAGACAAGAAGATTTTGGCAGTAGGTTTTATTCGTCTACTAGCGACCCTATTGCGGCTTCGCCCGCTTTTACTACTGGATTATTCATATAATGTATGTTTGCAAAGCACTTAAGATAATATGAAAATTAATTAAACCGTATTTTCATAGTTTCAATAAGGATTTTCCAATTGTTTTACACAGCAAGGATTTTTTAGTAGGTGCCGTAATTTTATATCTGTGATACTAATCTTTTCAAGTACTTATTAAAATATATTTAAATTACTATTTTTAGATAGTTAAATGACATTAAATAATACATTCAACTCGAATTATCCAATACGTGCAAACGCATCTAAATCTTCGTTGCTATAAAGGCAGGCGGGTTTTTTTTTTTCGAGCTTGTGGTTAATGCTGAAGAGGGTATTCTGTCCCTGATGAAAAGCAAGCACTACGTGGCTGCCTGTGACGAAAATTAAATAGAATGCATCGGCCGGGAATTGAACCCGGGCTGCCCGCGTGGCAGGCGAGCATTCTACCACTGAACCACCGATGCGTGTAAGGCAGGCGGGCGCGGCGGACGCATGGCGAGTGGCGAGCCGTTTCGCAGCAAGGATTTTTTGATATTGTAACAACGTCTAAAGTACTTATTAAAATGAAAAACAGTAAAAGACAGTTTTGATCTACATTAAATGGCCAACGTAACTAATATACTTATTTATATGCTGAGAGTAAGGGATAAGTGAAATTTGACTCGATACAGCTGATGTGTGAACGGCGTGATGTGTCAATAATTAAATGCGTTTTTCTCTAAAACTATTCGCAATTTCGAAATAGTTTAAAAAGCAAATTTTATGTTCGTTTAACGTAGAAAATTAATAAAGTATTTTAAAGGATAAGGATTAATACCATTATGGAAAAATATTCCTCACAATAAAAAATACATTGAAATTATTATTTTTAAACAGAAAAATGATCACTACACGTTATTCTTAAAAGATACGAATATGCCGTCGCGGACTTTTTTGTAGATCTTATAAAGAGGAACAATACTCCAGTACATTTTTTCATGTAGTACTTACCATTAGAGCAGCGCATGCGCGAAAGTGTCTCAACGGGTAGGACTTTATACACATTTATCGTATTTATGTTAATTTACATAAGAATGTACAAATAATAAAGTATATATAAACCTTCTACGAAAAACACTCGAGTTAATGGTGAAGACCGCATCAAAATCCGTTGGGTGGTTTAGAAGAAGAAGAGTTAGAAACAACAGACAGACACGAAAAGCGACTTTGTTTTATAAGATATAGGATAATTATAAGAACAGCTTTTTCATACATCATTTTTACTACGCAATTGCAATTTATGTAAAAATTGACAAATTCAAAATTACATTTTACGTATTGCAAGAATCGAATCCGTAACATCTTCTCCAGATAATCAATTTATAAATATATTTTTTTCTTATGTATTTAATACAGATAATGAGTACCTACTTACACGTGTTTCGTAGGTACTAGTCTGTCCCGTACCACACCTCACTCAGCTCACTCGTAAACTAATCAAGAAGTATAAACAGAAACAGAATGTTCCAGAACAGGTAAATATCAAATGATTAATGAAATAATTTTCACGCTTTGATGTTTCACGAAAACTCTTATGAATCTACGAATGAGAAATTGTAATGTATTAGAGAAAACATTTCATATATTTATACGTTACAGGTGCAGGCGCCGTGGGGCAGCGTTTCAGTGTAAATACGACGGTAGTAGGTTCGATTGCCACTCAGGGGAATAATATTCAAATTACATTGCATTTCCCGCACTTTTTCCACATAACATACAAAGCTACCAAAATAGAGTGAAAAGTCGGGAAGAATCGAAGTTAGTAATTGTACAAATTGTTCATAATCATAGTTATCTCATCTAAATATTTCTTATGTAATAAATGTGCCAAAGCAATGTATGCCCTTAATAACAAAATTAAGTAAGTTATAATACGAGATGAAAACGTTGATTAAGCAAATTGGTTCAAATGAACGCTGGAAGGTTGATAATTGGAGATATTATTTAAGGAAGTGCTCAGTGCCTTTCTGATTCAATTTATAGATAACCAAGGTATGCAAATAGTATCTGCTGTTGAGTAATGGAACTTAACGCCGCGCTTTGATTTATTAGAGTGTATCCCGCACATGGCAGGCGACGAAAACCTGAGAACTTAGTGTAAGGGAACACTCCGTTCCCATTAACACACTTTCGTTACCCATTTTCCACTGAATTCTGAATACGTTGCGTATCAAGGGGCGGAATTCAATGCCGCGCTTTGCTTTATTATCAGAGCGAACAAATGAAAATGTTAAATATTCCATTTCCTCGAGTGGGAATAGAACCCACTTTTCCAGTAGAATACTTGTGCCCCAGCACCTCAAAAACCTCTATTGTACCTATTGGATTCCGCCTATATACATTTAAGATATGTAGAAAAAGTTAAAGAACATTTCATAGGCATCCCACGCATTTTTAATACTAAAATATGTAATATATATAGATGTAAGAGTCTTTAATAAAACTTTGGGGAATTAATTATTTCGATTTCCTCACTCTGTTAACAAGATAATGTGCGGCGTTAAGTTCCGTCACTTAATACGCAATGTCTCGAAAAATGGATGGTAAGTGGGGTACGGAGTGTCCTTATACTAGGTCCCTTTGTCTGCTATGTGCGGGATATGACGTGAAGTTAATCATCACATAAATTATAAGATGTAAGAAGTCACCAAGCAGCCTTATTCTACACCATTTTTATAGTTTCTTTTTTTAAATTAAAGGTCAAAGAAAGTAATTTTCAGCCTAAGGGTGCGATATATTTCATAAACATTTTTATTATTATTCTTTATCTAATAAACATATTAAAGTCACCTAAAGTATTTAATTTTAAGCGAAATTGCTCTTGACACGATTAGATATACTCGTAGATGAATATTTTAGGCAATAGTATAACAGTATTAAAAAATAACTTAAATTACAGAATAATTATAAGCAAAAGTAGACGTTGTAGGCAGCGTAGGCGTGTGTAGGTGGTAACAGGTACGCTTTATCCTGCTATCTACGGAATAGACAGAGATAACTTATTCCTTGAATAAGAATTCCACATATTACTTGTTAAGAGGCGGTTCTCAACACCGTGTTTCAATACATTTAATTCGCTCTTATTTTCCTTAATTTCCATTTCAAATTTATCTTACAGAGCTGTAATTAATGAAGTATAGTATATTACATATAATTATCGCCATACCCACAGTGTTACGCGAGCGTATAATTATAAATGTTTATTTAGTAAAGTTCAAGTTGTTGAGAATTTCGTCGAAGTCGAAGAGAAGTTTGTGTCAAAACGCGCGTCTCTCTTTACTTTTGTATAAGGGTGTGGTCTCTTTGCACGCTTGGGAGTAAAATATTGTAATATAAAGTTTAAATTTCACAAAATTGGGGCCATCATGGTGCATGGGACCACATTTGATAATATTTTTTTAGAAAACGTCGAAAAATTTAAATGTATCGCCATTTCAATTCGCGCCTCTCGATAACCTCCGAGCGCCGCTAAATCATATATTCTTGTTCAAGCTGCTGAGAAATTCTGATACACTTGTTATAACTAAACTTCTGCAATGGTTATGAGTTTAAATTTCATACAACAACGACACTCTGGTAAGACATACACCACAATCTATGTAATGTCTAGACATTGAGAACTTAGACAACGGTGCAACCCGCACCTATCGCATATAGATAGTATAGCGTCAAACTATAATAGAACAAAATAAAATTTAAATAAACGCTAGAAATAGGACCACATCGTCTTAATAAGTAAATGTCAAAGTATGGAAGCTTTCGAATTAAAATTTCAAATTGAATACATGAAACTTCGAAACGACACACTCATACACTTTGATGTGTTCAATTGGTTATGAGCTTTCTTTAGCGAAGTATTTCGTTATTACAAACCTTCGTATAGCCTCGTGGCGTAGTTGAACAGGGTCAGGAGTGTACCGGTACAGGTGGTTGTGAGATGTTTTATGAGAAAACATTCCCAACCTACCACTGAAGTTCCGAGACATGGCGTGTTGACAGAACTCAACGCCGCGCTTTGCCTTGTTACCAGAGCGAGAAAATGAAAATATTAAATATTTTATTCCCTGAGTGGGGATCCAACCAACTGCAGTCGCTTTGATAGTGACACGCTTGTGCCCCTGCGCCACGACGACAAGTTTACATGTGTATTTTCACAAGTTTCTTTTCACGATTCAGAATTATTATCTCTAGCGCTTATTATAATATTAAATTTAAAAGTGTACATAACGGACTAGTTAAATAGAAAATATTCTTTTTAGATTTTCACATAAAATTTATTACGAAATGAATTCATTTTTATCTCACATAACTGCGTATGTTGTATTTAATTAAAGAGAAAAGCTTTTAAAGTTCTGGAATTAAGCTTAACACAATAGCTGGCTGAGCTTCATGAAGCTAACTTCGTTTTTTTATTTAAGCAACAAAATTAATTGTGTTGTGCGTCACTCCACTACCATACATGTATTTCTGAGGAAATTTTAATATTATTATTTTCTTTTCCCCAAAGATAATAATAATAATAATAATAATAATTCTTTATTTGGAACTAAGATACCTCTAGAAGAGGCTTAAACGGAGAATTTTAACACTACATGACATCCGCTTTCCATACGATGATTCCGTGTGATGCTTCAATACAATTTCTTGTTAACCTTACTGGATGAGGACATAAAATGTACTTATTTTTAAAACATATAAAAATTTAAACGTAGCGAGATTGGATTCTGTAGGATGTTTTTAAGATAATGTTGCTACACAAAGGTATTAGGTAAAGGTATCCCAGGTTCCCTCTGCTTACCATGTTATGTTCGGGATGCAGCGTGAAGCTATAAAGAAATAAATTATTTTTTAACAAAAAGAAAAACCGACTTCTAACAACGAACTAAAAAGTGAAAAATAATTTTACAAAGATTTTATAATTTTGAAGTCGGTGCCAAGTAAAACAAACCGGCTTAGTAATTAGATATTGTAGTAAGGGTGTTGTAGCATTAGCTCGACACCGACTTCAAAATTATAAAATCTTTATATAATTATTTTTCACTTTTTAGTTCGTTGTTAGAAGTCGGTTTTTCTTTTTGTTAAAAATTAATTTATTTTACGATTTTAAGTGATGGGTAGATCTTAAAATTATGCTTCTTAAACGAGTGGTGATGGTGGTGGTAGTGGTTGTAAACGAGTGGTTGTGTTTGTCCTATGTAAAACTTTATTTAATTAGGTATTATTTTTGTGCAAAGTAACATTTTGGTATATTGACAAAAACATACATAAAAAGTATTCGGGCGAATTTGGAATCTCCCTTTTTCGAAGTTGGTTGAAAATGAGAACATCCTCTTTTTGAGGTTGGTTGAAAAGAAATGTAACGATCAGGAATCTCACTTCTGACATCAATTTAAAAAGTTTTTGCTTGTAACTATTACAGTATAATCAATTTTTTACCAAAAAAAAAACAAAGTTTCTCAATTATCTATCCCATTTCGTCGCACTGTACTCGGTTCAAATTCAGCAATTCCTCGTATGAGCAAACTTCTAAACGACTATAGTATGGTTACGGATGTATTTTATGATTCGATAAATAAAGTTTCACAATAATTTCTTGAAAAATCTCCAATAAGTTTCATTAACTTGTAGGTAGCACTTAAACTGCATTCAAGTTGATTAGAATTTATTTTAATAAACATTAGATTTAAGTAAAACAATTATGTGATTGCATGCTGTGTTTACCTTTATATAGTTGTACAATTAAGTTCTTTTTTTTTGTATTGCATGTGTTAGTATTATAAGTATCATTATAACAACTGCTGGTGAACCTTTTCCAAATAAAATAAAAAAAAAATAAAAAATAATTTTGACCAAATTATCCTTGAAGTGTATCCTTTCAAATAAAAAAAGAATCATCAAAATCGGTTCGCGCGACATTGAGTTATTCGTCTATTTGTCGCGCACATACCTAATGCAAATTTAAGACTTATGTGATTTTCTCATAGATACCATTATCAGACATGGACAAAAAAAAAATTCGGGAAGCTTCACCTTTCAAACAAAAAAAAATTTCAATAAATCGGTTCACCCAGTCAAAAGTTATGAGGTAACAAACCTAAAAAAAAAAAAAGAAATACAGTCGAATTGATAACCTCCTTTTCTTACAGAAGTCAGTTAATTACAGAAGTCGGTTAAAAAAGCAATTGTTTAGAATAGAATTATAATTTTCCAGGAGAGAATTTAATATTTTTAACATTTTTAGTGTTATTTCATAGAAGATAAAATGCCTTTTTTAAACCAACTTTTCGTACTTCATATGGAACAACACTTCAAAAATGTTAAAAAGTCATAAAAATATATTTACATTACATTTATCAATAACACGCGGAAGCAAATGAGTCCGTATGAAAGTAAATCAGGCGGGAGATTGGTTAGATTGCGCGCGTTTAAATAATTTCAATTTTGTTTGACGCGCTAATGTGAAAATATTCACAAATTTAATATATCCGGGACACGGGAACGTTACTCCGGGAGTTACCCTATTTTATATTAGAAATTGTATCGAAGTCGTGCTTCGCGTCGTGCGCACCGCCTAACATCGCGAGTTCGAGTCCTGTTCATTTTAAATTTTATACGGTTACCAAAATATTTTGTTTTTTGTTCTTTAGTCTAAAATAACTAAACATTAAATATATGAATGATTAAATAATTATAAATACCTTATATTCCCTTCAGTATAATTGTTTCGCAACACGGATAGCTAGTGTCTATCCGTGTCCATCAGGACACCATATTTTGACTTGTTACGAGTGAAATATAGTGTTAAGACATTCCATTCCCAAGTATCTATTATTGAATACGAAATATATTAATTAGGTAGAGGCCGTCGTGGCGGTGTGGCTGTAACGCGACGGTTGGGGGTTCGATTCTCACTGGAGGAAATGAAATATTTTAAAATTATGTTTTCATTTCTTCGCTCCGGTGGCAATCCAAATCGCGGCGTTGAGTTCTGCCTCTCAGTACGCAATGGCTCCAGACTACGGCAGAAAATGGGGAATGGAGTGTCTTAACACTAAGTTCACTTTGCTTACTCTGCTATGTGAAGAATAAATAAAGCGTGAAGCTAAGAAAAGGCAGCATTGGCAAAGGGAACCTACAGTTACGACGCTTAAAAGTACTTGTAATCCCTATAGCAGTGTACAATATCTTGATTTTGAATAGAAATTTTCTCTCGCCCCTAAGTTAAGGGCGGCAAATATATGATAGTAGTATAAAAGCCTTCGTAATTGTTTAGTGGATTATAAATAAAACGGACGTTTTAATTATGTAGACCCTTTGCCAGCTGTGGCTGTGAGTCCCATCGGTTTTGGTTTGTTCGAGACATGTTTGATTGCTCTGTCTTGGTTTTTGTTAAAATCTTTAAAATAGAAACTTAATTGTACCGGGAAAGTACTCGTAATTCTAAAGAAGCCAATTGTGGCGTAGGGCTGTAAACGCGACGAGTTGTGGGTTCGATTCTCACTCGAGGAAATATAATATTTAATATTTTCATTTCCTAGCTCCGGTAACGAAGCAAAGCGCGGTGTTGAGTTACGTCACTCAACACGTAATGCCCTACGCTATGCCTTCCCTGCTGTATGCAGGATACAGCCGGAAGCAATAAAAGCCATTAATAAAAAGTATTTTTTTTGTTTTTAATATAAATCTGAAATCGATATAATACAGCAAGACAGGTAAAGGGAATCTTATGTTAAAAAACGAACCAACGCCTTATGGGTTGAAAAGAACCTGGTTCAATTTAACCACCAGAAGACTAAAGTTTGCGCGCTAACCACTAATAAAACACCATTTGTCATATCACCAGTTATCGAGAACACTCCTCTTAAAGCAGCGTCCAGTACGTTCAACCCCATATAGAGATCTCATCTTTGGGCTGGTGCACCCCAGTGTCCGCTTAAACTATTTGATCATAAACAACGTAGAGCTATTTGAAGCGTTGGAGTCTTAATAATCTATGAAAGACTTGACTCTTGACTTTACGTAGAGACGTTATCTCGGTGTGCGTTCTCTACCGCATTTATTAGGGGAGTGTTCTGGTAATTGTTTGACCTCAAAAGCTGGCAACATATCTGTTGCTCTTCTGGTGTCACATGCATACAACGCTCGTTTGTCTTTTCCATAAAAAAAGAAGACTACAATTGTGGGTGTTGTGGGTGTTGTGCCGCTGCGCCACGATGGCATAAATTCTATCTTGAAATTTATCTTCAATTCCAATCGGAATGAGAAACAGAAATGAGAAAAAGAGTACTTATGTTATAAGAAAAGAGTACCTACGTTATAAGAAATAATATATATCTAATGTAGAGTTTCACGTAAAACAAATTATTTGTAAAGCAAAAATTAATTAAATATCAAAGGAATTCCAAAGAAATTTTCCAAAAACAATAAAAATTATTTATCCAAATTAATGGTTACCCTACTGAAACAGTCACCTGTTTCGTTTCACGGGAGAATAACTTTTATTCTTAAAGTAATAAGAGACATAACCGTTTGTAAAATTAACATTTTACATAACGCAGAAACTCCTTAATGTCAAGATAGGCTTTCTGTTCTTGCTCTCTTTATATATATTGTTATTTGAATGTATTTCGAATTCAGTATTAAATTTGGAAAGGATTAATTTTCCTGTTAGTGAGTTATTGCTGACAATAATTACAAATATATACGATATTACTAGTTTGATCTGATGCTTCGTTTCCATGATCAAATGAAAATATTGTTAAGAGGTGTGAATGACATACAGCTTTCCTCTACAGATCGCATTTAACCAAATAACTTACATTGTATTCCACTGCACCATGATAAGCACTCTTGGCTATGTCTACACTATTTTTACTTTTATATTAATCTGTACCAATTTCATACAACTAAAAAGTAAGTCTGCTTCGCGCTGTATCCTGCACAGTGGGGTTGGCAGAGAGAACCTTGTGTTAAAACACTCCGATCCTTCACCTTCCCCCGAATTCTGAAGGCATTGTGTGCTGAGTGGCAAACTCACGCTGCGTTTGCCTCGACACGAGAGCGAAAAACTGAAAATATACATTTAAGTAAATATTTAATTGTCTCGAGTAAGAATCGAACCCACATCCAGTCGTACCAGTCGACTGGCCTCCGATATTATTAACATTAACTTTAAAATTGTGTTTTACATATCAAAATATTATTTTGTATATTGTTTAATTATAGGAATATAATCCTATCTATCTATATACATATATAAAATCGAAAGGTCACTCACTCATCACGAAATCACAGAAACTACATGTGCTAGGAATCTCAAATTTTGCATAGGAGTTATTTACAGGACGTAGGTACTCGCTAAGACGGGAATTTGCAATATTCGATTTCTAAGGGGTTGTTTTTGGGGTCGAAAGTTTGTATGAAACTTCTTTACTACAAATGCTAGGAGTCTCAAATTTTGCATAGACGTCACTAGGACGTAGTCATGGAGACAGAAATTAATAATAACATAGTTCACGCGGGTGAAACCGCGAGCGGGCCGCTAGTATCTTATAAAACAAAGTCACTTTTCGTGTCTGTCTGAACTTTCTAACTCTTCTTCTTCTAAACCACCCAACGGATTTTTATGCGGTTTTCACCATTAGGTCGAGTATTTCTCAGCGAAGGTTTATATATAGTTTATTATTTGTACATTCTTATGTAAATTAACATAAATACGATAAATGTGTCTAAAGTCCTACCCATTGAGACACTTTCGCGCATGCGCTGCTTTAATGGTAAGTACTACATGAAAATAATGTACTGGAGTATTGTTCCTCTTAATAAGATCTACAAAAAAATCCGCGAGAGCATATTTTTATCTTTTAAGGATAACGTGTAGCGATCATATTTCTGTCTAAAAATAGTAATTTCAATATATTTTTTATTGTGAGGGATATTTTTCCATAATGGTATTAATCCTTATCCTTTAAAATACTTTATTAATTTTCTATGTTAAACGAAGATAAAATTTGCTTTTTCCACTATTTCGAAATTGCGAATAGTTTTAGAGAAAAACGCATTTAATTGTTGACACATCACGCCGTTGACTCATCAGCTGTGCCGACTTAAGTTTTACTTATCCCTTACTCTCAGCATATAAATAAGTATATTAGTTACGTTGGCCATTTAATGTAGATCAAAACTGTCCTTTACTGTTTTTTCATTTTAATAAGTACTTTAGAAGTTGTTACAATATCAAAACATCCTTGCTGCGAAACGCGCCCCGTGACGTTTTGCTTATACAAGCGCGTCATGAGCAGTCATCGGTGGTTCCGTGGTAGAATGCTCGCCTGCCACGCGGGCGGCCCGGGTTCGATTCCCGGCCAATGCATTCTTTTTAATTTTCCTCACAGGCAGCCACGTAGTGCTTGCTTTTCATCAGGGACAGAATACCCTCTTCAGCATTAACCACAAGCTCGAAAAAAAAAACCCGCCCGCTATAGAGGCATAGCAATGAAGATTTATATATATATATATATATATATATATATATATATATATATATATATATGGTTTCATATTTTTTGTAGTAGTTATTAGTAGGAAGGCTTTTGTTTATAATTTCTTCCGTTTAAAAATAGTCATTTAACTATCTAAAATGCGGGTTGCATTAGAGTTTAATAAATTTTCACATTATCTTAAGTGCTTTGCAAACATACATTATATGAATAATCCAGTAGTAAAAGCGGGCGAAGCCGCAAGGGGGTCGCTAGTTAAACAATAAAACGTAACTGAAATAATTAGAACAAAAATATAAAGTACGACAGAAAAACTACAAAAATAATGGTGTTGAGTTCGATTCCCATTTGGGTGAATGATGATATTTAAATTCTTTTCATTGTCTCGCACTGGCAAGGCAACGCGTGGAGTTTAATTCCGCAATTGTACACTCACGAAATATTCGTATTAAGGCGAAAAGTGGAGAACCGAGTATTTTAACACTAAATTCCGTCTGCCTATCCTAGTTTATATGAAAAATGTGACGTTTTTTTGTAATTGTCTTTTGAAACGGGTGAATTATTTTCGATAAGTACTGACAGTACTGATGCTGCTGTTAGAACTTATCGAACTTACATACACCGCATCACTGTACCATGACGGCCTGTAAGTTATAGCATCTCTTATTCTATTGTAAGCTCCTAGTTTACCACTAGATAATAGTATAGTATTAGAAAAGCTCAATCCCAGCTAAGCTTCAGTTCAGCAACCGCATCATTTAAATAACACTTGCCGCCGTAGCAATAAATGTCCGCAAGCGGCCAATCCGAACCCGCCGGGTTATATTTGAAGTCGCGCCAAAAATTGATAGGCCACGAGTAAACACTGAAATGGTATGCCTTTGTTTTTCATGAAACGGGATTACGTAAAGAACTCTACTGAACTGAACTAACACTCATTCCCTCCAGTGGGAATCGAACCTACGAGTATAAACGTCACACGATGTGCTACTGCACCATATTTTTTATATTCAAATAAAAATAAAACAAACCGGCTTAGTAATTAGATATTGTAGTAAGGGTGTTGTAGCAGTAGTTTGACACCGACTTCAAAATTATAAAATCTTTGTAAAATTATTTTTATTTAACAAAATGAAAGTAAGTAAATTTATTTTCTTGTTCAAAATTAATTTTAATAAAACGATTTAAAAATATATTTATATCTAGGTATTTGCCTAGTTTAAAGTGGTTAGATAGAATCTGAGAGAAAAAAAAATGAGTAAGCAAGCTTAACTATCTAGTTAGTTTACAATAATAAACTTACAAATATTTTTTTCTGTTCATACATATTTTCCCACCTTTAATTCTAAGGTTAAAGGAAGGAAGGTGTAAGGATTTTTTTATTATATCGGAAATGCTAAGCAATATTCACATCTAACGCCGTGTTTATAATAACTATTATTACGTGTACAATCGTCACGCAAAAGTTACAAAATTTTTCATTACTCGAGCTACATTTTTGGTATTGCCTTCATTTTACGTGTAGGCCCAAGTGATAAAAGATTGGTATGGCATTGTGTATATCAGCGTTTTTTATATACTATGAAAAAATATCTGTATCCTTTATATGTATATGTAGCAGGGTAGGAAAAGGGAACCTAGCGCTAATATACTCCGTTCCCCATTTTCCACCAAAATTTTCGAGATATTGAAATATTTCATATTTATAATATTATTAGTATGATTTAACTTTCTGATATACACTTAAACTAGATCAAATCACTGAATAGTCATTTCTTCCATCTCTTTGAAAATAGAAAAAAAAACTTTAAGTAAACCTGATGTAAGTGCTAACCAAGCAAGGAAGAATCCTTTTAAATTTAAATAACGAGTTTAATTAGTGAAACGATACGGCCGGAAACTTGGATTTCAATTAGTCGCTTTAATAGTAACATTGGGGATATGCATGCTGGAATACCATTAATAAAAATATACTAATATATATAATCTAAATGTATAAAATCCGCATATAGGTATAGGGGAAGCTAGTGTTATAACACTCCGTTCTCTTGTTCTCGAGGCAATGTGAGTGTTTGGTAGCGAAGCTCAACGACGCATCATCGCTACAAGAGGAAATGAAAATATAAAATATTACATTTCCCCGAGAGGAAATCGAACTCACAATCATCGACACTCACAACAGTCGCACACTTGTGCCTGTGTGTTACATCGCTTCAGTGTCTGCTTCGGGCAACTTCCTTGTGAGGTCACTCCTGGCAGCCCGCCAGCGGGCGACCGTCGCAGTGGCCTCTAGTATTATTTTCACCATTTTCCTTCATTCATTACTCATTATTATTTCGGTAGCAGTCGACGGGTTTAGTCGTCATTTTATCGGTCATTTCTACTTTGGTCTTCCGGTTCAAGGATATGTAATGCAAAAAAAATATGGAAAATATTTTATTATAGAAATATTTTTTGGATGGGAGTCGAACCCACAAGCATCGCGTGTCACGCATGTTACTTCAATGCCTTGTTGTAAAGCAGAATATGGAGAGTGAGCCTAGTGTCACACACTCCAACTGTACCTAATTGTCGTAAATGTCTTTATTCCAAATCGAAGAAGCAAAGTTTAAAAAAAAATGTGTTTACAAATCGAATCCCCGACTACATACATACATACATATGGGTCAGACCGTCATCAAGCCCACCATAAAAATTTTCATACCTGAGCTTAACATAACAATACACTTAAGATGTATTAGTTACATAAATATTCGACCATATTTCTTAAAAAGTAAACCCTATCTCAGCACGAAAGCAAATATATATTCTAGCATTATAAAACTGAAGAGTTCGTTTGATTAAACTTATTAATCTCAGGAACTACTGGTTCGAGTTTAGTCTGTTTTGTGGTGGATCGTCCATTCATCGAGAATGGCTCACAAGCCGTGGGAAGCTTACCTGTTTCTGTTTCATCGAAGCTGCGGATAAATCTAGTCTAAATACATGCACGGTAGTTGCTAGTTCAATACGGTTCGGGTCGTTTAAAATGCGGCGTTAAGTTCCGCCGCACTTTGCACTAGTTCTCTCCACCTAACACGAATAAGGGAGATGCGTGATCATAAGAAAAATATTTCTGTAATAAAACGTTATACAGTGCTATAAAATGTCTAATAACGAATGTTTATCGTTGACCTTGGCCCATACTTGTTAAACCTAATTTCGTCTAAACAGATGACCTTTGTTATGAGTAACGCTTTTCACAAAGTTGTTAAAATTATATTATAAGGTAAATCACTCCGCTTACCGCCCTCCGTCCATTTCGTAACCCCCAGTGTCAAAAGTGGGGAAAGTGTCTTAACACTAGGAACCATACCTTGTTCCCTCTGTTTAGGCTGCTATATATAAAAAAAGTATAGGTACATCATTGTACATATTCATGGTTTTACAACATCATGGTTTTTCCCGCATAGTACAGTAGGGATAGAAAACCCAGTGTTAAAACGCTCCGCTTCCAGTTATCGAGACATTGTGTGTTGAGCGACGAAACTTAACGCCGCGCTATGTCGATCACGAATACAGGCAGACGCTGTCTCGCTGCGCCACGACGGCCTCATGTATGAATAATGCTAAAATATGTTTGTATTTTCCTTACTTATTTTATTTTCGCACCACGGTGGGCACACCGAATTTGGAAATCTAGCGTTAAGACACTAAGTTCCCATTAAAATACTTTCGTTCTCCACTTTCCATCGTATTCTCGAGGCATTGGGTGTTGAGTGGCAGAACTCAACGCCGGAATGGAAACAATTGCTATATAATATAAATATTTCCTCAACCGCTGCGTATACAGCCAGGTATTGCACAAACACAGTACCTACATAACATACATATATAGATTTAAAATTTATGACAAATTATTTTTTGAACATATTTCAAGTCTAACCAATGTTTTAATTGATACAAAAATCCCGCATTCGGCGTGGTGGGTTACATTAATTATTCATTGCGTTAATAGCGGCCGCGCTTTACTCACTTTGGTTGGAATGAAAAAAATATTTTAAACAAATAAATATATACATATACATTTTTTTCTTATTATAGTTGTTTTTAATGTAGGTATGAATTTATGTGTTATGAAAATTGAGGTTTAACATGAATTAAAATATTGTAAATTATATACTCTTTGTCTTATGTACCTACGGTTTTGAAAACAAGCAGCGCGTCCGTCCCTACATACTCGTAACAGGCACAGATATAGGAATAGAGGTGGAGGGGCGACGCTAGCTAGTAGTTTAGTATTTGTTCTTTTACCAGAGCGTAGAAATAAAAATACATTATTTATTACCCTAAGTGAGAATCGAACCCACAGCCGTCGCTTTTACAGTCAGTTATCCGACATATAATGTATAGAACGTATCATTGATATTGAATTCAGCATATTGTTAACCAGTCAACGTCTGAAACACTGTTATGTTTGAAATTCAAAACCTATTCGTTACAGCCAGGTTAATACAGGTATCGAATGTTTTTGGAAATATTTATATTTCGAATTTTATGTATATACTCTGTTTTTAAACGGGTATATAGGGTAGACAGAGGACCCTGGCAACCTACGTTTGTATTCGACACTTTCGTTAGGGGAACTCGACCCAGCGCTCTGCCTCGTTACCAAATAGGTTTTGTGTGTGTTTTATGAAGCCCTGAGATCACGCGGGAGGTCGGGAATAGCTCAGTCTCGCGGTACTCGCGTTATTTCGGCGCGGTGATATCATTTCGTTGTTACGAATGTTGGAAATTTATTGATTTTGCTTAAATCTTTTTAACCGACTTCTGTAAGAAAAGGAGGTTATCAATTCGACTGTATTTTTTTTTTTATGTTTGTTACCTCATAACTTTTGACTGGGTGAACCGATTTTGATATTTTTTTTTTATTTGAAAGGTGAAGCTTCTCGAATGGTCCCATTTTTTTTTGTCCATGTCTGATAATGGTATCCATGAGAAAATCACATAAGTCTTAAATTTGCATTAGGTATGTGCGCGACAAATAGACGAATAACTCAATGTCACGCAAACCGATTTTGATGATTCTTTTTTTGTTTGAAAGGATACACTTCAAGGATAAGTTGGTGAAACTTTGGTTAGGTTCCAATTATGGAATCTGGTGAAAATTGAGAAAGTTTGTTATTTTTTGGTAAAAAATTGATTATACTGTAATAGTTACAAGCAAAAACTTTTTATCTCGATATCAGAAGTGAGATTCCGGATCGTTACATTTCTTTTCAACCAACCTCAAAAAAGAGGATGTTCTCATTTTCAACCAACTTCAAAAAAGGGAGATTCCCAATTCGCCCGAATACTTTTTATGTATGTTCTTGTCAATATACCAAAATGTTACTTTGCACAAAAATAAAACCTCATTAAATGAAGTTTTACATGGAACAATTACAACCACTCGTTGACAACCACTACCACCACCATCACCACTCATTTAAGTAGCATCATTTTAAGATCTACCCATCGCTTAAAATCGTAAGTAGAACAAACAGGCTTAGTAATTAGATATTGTAGCAAGGCTGTTTGTTCTACTGAGCACCGACTTCAAAATTATAAAATCTTTATATAATTATTTTTCACTTTTTAGTTCGTTGTTAGAAGTCGGTTTTTGTTAAAAATTAATTTATTTAGCTTCACGGTGTATCTATCGCACACAGGGTGAGGACCCGTAGTATCCTACGGGAACCAGGGAAGTTACTATTCAACGGAGTGCCGTTGTTGTTTGGAGGAATGAACTATTTTCATTTTCTCGCTTTTATAAGTAGACAAAGCGCTACGTTGAGTTCTGCCACTCAACACGCAATGCCGAAAATTGGAAGGTGTAGTGAACAGAGTATCACACTGCTATAACCGAGAGCCTGGAGTTAATAAAAGAATATGAAGAAGCAAATATAAGAACAATTCTACCACTATTTTGCTTGTTAGAGATTATACTAGTACAATATTATAATATATACCTACTATTATCCCTTAAAGAGCTTTGAACCCATTTTCAAATAAAATTTTCTAAATATATATTCTTTATTGCACAAAAAACAAAAAACAGAAACTTAAGAGAAGAAAAATTTTGTTGACAAGGGTGGGCTTATTTCTAAAAGAAATCTCTTCCAGCCTACCAGTGGAAGTGGATATCTGTGAAACAGCGGGGACAGTATAGTGCATAACAGAAAAATATTATATTTCAATCTATAAATATAAATATACAATAATATATATATAAACTACATATACATATATACGCAAACTACACATATAAGAAAAAAAATACATACATAATTATAAATATTATATAAATACATAAATATATACATACACATTATTATGATGAGTTAAATGACAAGAAAAATGCAATAATTTGAAACTCTGTCGGAATATATATTAATTGTTCCCAGTTCCCCCAAATGACAATCGAACTCACAACCACCGTCTACAGTCGCGTTTAGGAGGTCATTCATGTCCTGCATATCGCATGATAGTTAAAATAATGTAGGTAATATTAAGACACTCCGCTCTTTACTTTTCGCCAAATTTCAAAGCTTCCTGTTTTACAAACATTAAGAATACGTATTCTACTATATATATACTATACGTAGTATATAATCTTAGTTAAGAAATCTACTAAACATAAGTCAACATCATATACCCGACTAATTATCAAACGGATAATATAACAAAATTCACATTACAACATGTCGTTGGCACAAACCCACAAATAAAATTATTAATTTACACGAAAAATCAAGTTTTAGCTGAACAAATAGTAGAAATTCCAATGTCAAAAACATTTGTATGTTTGTTTACACGTTCCCTATAACGGTTAAACAGAGCGATGAAAATAACCACGAGAAGTGTGAGAACTATTCAATGTAAATAACGCTTCTATAGCGTTTACGTATTGTTTTAATTCTTGAATTTTGTGGGAAGCTTATAAGGGAACTTTTAATTAACGGAGAGAATAGATTGGTGACTTGGCTTTCTCTACACGAAAAAGGACTTATTTCAATGTTCCCACTTTGTGAGACAATATACAGCTTTTAGTTCCGCCATTCAACCTGTTGTGTTTTGACTTTGAATAGAAAGCAAAGAACTGAGTATATCACTAGTAACTTTCTGCCTACTCTGCTATAATTAGATTTTTAATTGAATTCGCTAAAAAACAATAATCATAACAAGAAGTTCTTTTGAAAAATATTTAAAACTAGAATATTCACACAACCGCTATTGTACTCCGAATAAGAAGACGAATTTAAAAGCTCATATCTCCACTGCAAATACACGTATAAAGTTATACCATTTTAAACTGGTCAGATATTAACTTGGTATACTTGACCTATATAAAGTAAATTAAAATAATACAATCAAAAGTAACCCTTAAAATAAAGTACATTGAGTTAATTTTACGGTAAATAAGGAAACGTTTGATTTTCATATATTTTTTTAGTACTATCCAAATAAGAATTCTCTAATGAATTTAATAATTAAAGCTAAAGTAAATTTTCAATGGAAAATGAAAATAAATAAATGATATGAGAATGAGAGAGAGATGTTTACTTTTAGTTTCATTATAGCATTTTCTAGTAGTTTCCTATTTCATTTTACAACACTGTAAATATAACGTTTTTGGGTTCTATTCTGAATTGGGGGAGTCTCTTCCTCTGTTCAATAAATTCATAGATCGCGACTTAAAAGTGGATTCCCTCTGCTTTCCTTGCCATACATTAAAGCGTAAAATATCAATACTACTGAGATTAATCCTAATAAATCAAATTTCAAACCAGAATCACACGAACCCGCAACAGATGCGTACAACTAGTATTAGACCCGCTCTACTACACTACAAACGAGTCATAACATTTAAGTTAATTTTAGTTGAAATAAAGTTATTTAATTCTAGTTTCAAAGGTTAACCTGCCGTTTGAAACATAGTTCAAATTGGTTTACTTCCACAAAGAAGAGCTCGCGAAAAGTCGACTATTGTTCCAGGATTTGGTATAAGCAGTTTGTAGAATATCTTATACCTTAATGTTTGTAAAACAGGAAGTTTTGAAATTTGGCGAAAAGTAAAGAGCGGAGTGTCTTAATATTACATTATTTTAACTATATGCTATATGCAAGAGATGAATGACCTCCTGTAAACGCAACTGTAGACGGTGGTTGTGAGTTCGATTCTCATTTGGGGGAACGAATTATTCTACTTTTCTCGCTCTGGTAACAAGACAAAGCGCGGCGTTGACTTTCACAGTGGCTTAAAGAGGGAATATGCAGAAATGAAATTGAATTAGAAATATATGTATGTACAATGAAAGAATCACCATGAAAATTGAATGCCGCATTTTTTTATCTGTCGTAACTCAACGCCGACTTTGTCTACCAAAGCGCAGAAACAAAAAAATAATAATATAAATATTCCGCCGAGTGGCTATCGAACTCCCAACCATGCATCACGCGGTCCGACTGCGCCGCCACAGTGTACACATCGTCAAAGGTAATGAAACATAAAATATCTAACACACTAACATGAGCCAGCGGGAGCTTATTACTCTCATTATAAATTCTTTTTCGAAAAGCATTGAAAATAGAGCAACAAAATTACAGTTATATTTAATACTAAATATTTATGGAGTTAATAGCGAAAAGTACCATTAGGGCGATAGTTGTGGGTTCGATTATCACTCGGCGGAGTATATAAAAGAAATTGCTCGCTTTTATTATATACCAGGGGTTTCCAACCTGTGCGCCGCGGCGCCCTAGTGCGCCATAGAAAGTAAAAAGGGGCGCCGTGAGTTGGTTGGAGTTGATCTGAAATCGGAAATCTCAAAATCTTTGAGAAACTGTGCGGAGACCAAGCTCAACCGTCACATTGGTTTATTATGTCTTAATTGTTATTTTCTCAATTTCATATTGTCGATGTTTTAATTTTTGATCCTATTTGGGTGTAGGTGTCTATTTCTTTCGACTGTTATTTTTTAATAGCGAACTAGCTTGGGTAGGGCGCCGTCAAAAAATGCCAAACTTGTAACTACGCCGCGAGCTGAAAAAGGTTGGGAACCCCTGTCATATACTATATCATAAGGCTCTCCTGGTTGGTTATGGGGAGTTAGTACATGCTATGTTACTTTTTTGTTGCACGTGATGGTTTTGAGTTCGATTCCAATCTCGGCAGCATGATTATATTTAAAATTAATGATTTGTCTATGAACTGGGCTGAAAGTGGAAAAAGGATTGAGACAGGCTGCAAACCCGAAGGTTATAGATTCGACTCTCTCTCGCAGAAATTAAATATTTCATTTTGTCCCTCTTCTTGGAAGAGGATGTGCGGCGTCGAGGTTTACAGCTGAACTTTGAGCCGTGTGATCCCGGCCTAGAATAGGATCACCCTGGTACTGATGGTGTCGTAAGAGGCGACTAAAGTACGTGTGGTAGAGTCACGCCGCCAGCAATGGCAACACGCATGGGCAGACTCGACCGGATCATTACCACCCCCGGCATTTAAAACCGGCGTTAAGTAGTGGCTTTATGCCACTGCGTTTCGCACTAGGTAATGCCGGGCTCCGGAGTCCAACCCCCACCCCTCCCTAGAATATGAAAGCGGCACTTAAAAAGAAACTACCCCAGGAGGGTACCAGCACCTCCGGTGCTGGAGAATCCCTCCCTGAGTCCTCAAACTCAGGCTGCCCTTCGAATTCTGGGGAGGGCACAGTACCGCGTACAAGTCAAATTCGCAAACAAGGCAAACGAGACGTACGCTCCACGGCAACCCCTTCCACACTAAACGTGGACTTCTGTAACATCAGGGGTCTTCATTCCAACCTGAATGCCGTCCACCACCATCTTGAGACGGCACGGCCGGCCTTGTTATTTCTGACGGAGACTCAAATTATCCGACCGAGCGACACAGCCTATCTCCAATACCCCGGCTACAAAATTGAACACAACTTTCTGCCTCATGCCGGGGTCGCTGTGTTCATAAGGGAGGACCTAAGTTTCCGTCGTCTTGCAAATTTTGAAGGTCAGGACCTGTCGACTATCTGGCTCCGTGTTGACTCGGACGATCGAACCCGAGTCTACGCATGCCTTTACAGGTCCCACAGTGGCAATGCGGAAACGGATCGGCTCATGGAGCACATGCAATCGGCCATCGACGATATGCTCTCACAGATCCCCTCTGCTGAGGTCGTGATACTTGGAGATTTTAACGCGCACAATGCCAGTTGGCTTGGATCACGCACCACCGACCACGCTGGGAGGGCCGTTTTTGACCTTGCTACGGCGAATGGATTGTCCCAATTGGTTGAGTCGCCTACGCGACTCCCGGACGTGGACAACCACAATGCCTCCTTACTGGACCTTCTGCTGACTTCGCACCCGGAACAGTACCAGGTTGTCGTCGATGCTCCTTTGGGGTCTTCTGACCACTGCCTGGTACGGAGTGTCGTGCCCATTAAGCGCGGCAGTCGCAGAACACCCGCGACTCGTCGCGTCTGGCACTACAAGTCAGCAGATTGGGATGGGATGCGTACATTTTACTCATCTTATCCCTGGGGCTCGGTTTGCTTCTCTTCTGATGATCCTAGTACCTGTGCCGCTGCTGTTGCCGACGTGGTTCTGCAGGGCATGGAACTTTATATTCCTAGCACTGTAGTGCCCATCGGTGGCAAGTCACAGCCTTGGTTTGATACGTCTTGCAAACTCGCTGCCCTTAGCAAACGCGAGGCATATCAAATCTGGGCCGAGGCACTGGTGAAAGTGAAAGCCTCAAAAAGAGAGTATAACCGGGCCTCTAGGTCCTTTAAGCGGCAAATTGCCAAAGCAAGGTCCGAGCATATCGCCAAAATCGGCGAGAAGCTTGAGAGCTACCCGTCCGGAACTCACCAGTTTTGGGCGCTCTCAAAGGCGGCACTCGGCAACTTCAGCCAGCCTTCGCTTCCGCCTTTACGCAAGGGGAATGACATCTTGGTCCATACGGCGAAAGAGAAAGCCGATCTCCTGGGCGCTCTCTTTGCTTCGAACTCGACTTTGGATGACCAAGGATCAACGCCACCGACCATCCCGCGGTGCCAGAGCTCAATGCCTGAGGTTAAGTTCAGCCAAAAAGCTGTAAGGCGAGCTCTGTCCTCTTTGGACATCCATAAGTCGAGCGGGCCAGATGGCATCTCCCCCTTAGTGCTTCGTTCTTGTGCTCCTGAGCTGACACCGGTGCTAACGCGTTTGTTTCGGCACTCTTACTCAGTCAGCGTAGTCCCAGATTCATGGAAGAGCGCTCTTATCCACCCGATCCCGAAGAAGGGCGATGGTTCCGATCCATCTAACTACAGGCCTATTGCCATCACCTCCCTACTCTCAAAAGTCATGGAGAGCATCATCAATAGCCAGCTCTTGGTTTATCTAGAGGATCACCGATTGATTAATGACCGTCAATATGGCTTCCGCCATGGTCGCTCAACCGGTGATCTTCTGGTTTACCTTACCCACCGTTGGGCTGCGGCTATTGAAAGCAAAGGAGAGGGCCTGGCAGTTAGTTTGGACATGGCGAAGGCCTTTGATCGAGTGTGGCATGGGGCGCTCCTTGCTAAACTTCCATCCTATGGGCTTCCCGAGAACTTATGCAGGTGGATCGCCAGCTTTCTCACTGGGCGCAGCATCAAGGTCGCTGTCGACGGTTTTTGCTCCAAACATATGCCCGTGAACGCTGGCGTTCCCCAAGGCTGCGTGCTGTCCCCCACGCTGTTTCTTCTGCATATCAATGACATGCTGGAGGATTCTAGCATTCATTGCTATGCAGATGACAGCACGGTGGACGCTGTTTACTCCGGCCGCGCAAGTCTTTCTCGGGAAAACGCTGAACAGTGCCGAAATAAACTTGTGTCTTCTGTTGAGGCATCCCTCGAGAATGTCTCTTCATGGGGTGAAAAGAACCTGGTCCAATTTAACCCCCTGAAGACACAGGTTTGCGCGTTAACCACAAAAAAAACCCCATTTATCGTATCGCCAGTCTTTCAGAACACTCCCCTTTCAGCCGCGCCGAGTATCAGCATATTGGGCCTTAATGTTTCGAGTGACTGCCAGTATCGCGATCATCTGGAAAGCAAGGCCAAGTTGGCCTCGAAGAAACTGGGGGTCATCAATAGAGCGAGACGGTACTTCACGCCAAAACACCGATTGGCTCTATATAGGGCCCAGGTTCGGCCACACATGGAGTACTGTTCTCATCTCTGGGCTGGTGCACCCCAGTATCAGCTTGACCCATTTGATCGCACGTAGAGCTGTCCGAATCATTAAGGACCCAGTAAGCTGTGAAAGGCTTGACACTTTGGCTCTGCGTAGAGACGTCTCCTCGCTGTGCGTTCTCTATCGCATTTATCATGGTGAGTGTTCTGAAGAACTGTTTGACCTGTTACCTGCCGCCGAATTTTCTAACCGCACAGCACGTCACAAACTTAAATATCATCCACACCATCTGGATGCGTGGCACTCCACTACTGTGCGGTTTCGTAGGAATTTCCTTCCACGCGCCACCGAACTGTGGAATAGCCTACCCGCGGCAGTGTTTCCAGGTCGGTACGATATGGGTACCTTCAAAAAGCGCGTCTATCTCCACCTCAAAGGCCGGCAACGCACCTGTAGCTCCTCTGGTGCTGCACGGGGTCGTGGGCGGCGGTGATCATCATCAGGTGACCCGAATGCTCGTTTGCCTTGTCCTTTTTCCATAAAAAAAAAAAAAAAAAGAACTCAATTCGCTCTATACGCGGGATACAACGTGCTACAAAAAACACACCACCTCCCTTATTTTTGAATACAAACCTATTACCATCTCCTCAACCCCTACACCTAACAAACACAAGGCAACATTAATTCTACATACATTTTCCTGTCAATAGAAAATTCAAAACAAAACAATGATATTTTTCATCGGCAAATGAAACACGAAGTTCGGCGGATACATATTTTGGTGAAAACAGAATTTTTAATTTAGAATAGGAATTAGGTCAGCGAGATTTATTCATGTCCGATACGATTTGGTCTTTAATACTTGCTTTCAAATTAAATGTTGATATTACACTACGCCGCGCCGGGCTGGGAGCAGTCTCTCCAGTCTCTCTCTGCAGTCCTACTGATAAACACAAGGAACGAAACTAAGCTCTACCAAAAATAAAGAGTCCTAAGGATAATGATGCATTGTTATCGGTTTTCTTTTATTATATCCACGAATCAATCAAAAAAACTACCAACCTAATAGTAATTTTGTATACAATGGAACTAATTAAATCCTGGCAACACTACGTTATTGGATCGCTTTATTATGATTAATGTTGGCAACATTGGGGCGGATGACTTGCCATGTTTTTTGCATTTTAACCTAGATTGTTATCCTGTTTTAGTAGACAAGTAATGTTTTAAATTAATGTGTTATATTTGAAAGTGTATGTACATAAGTATATACGAGGCCGTAGTGGCCCAGTGGCACAAAGGTATGACTATGAACGCGACGGTTGTGCAATGGGTTCTATTTTCAGCTTCACACTTTATTCGGTGAGTAGAAAAAAAAAGAATATTTCATTACCTCGAGTGGGAATCGAACCCACTACCTGTCGCGTTTACAGTTACATGCTTGTGCCCCTCCTCCACGACTGGCCTCTCTCTCTCTTAGATAATATTATATAAATAACCTTCTATAATATTATCTCTATAAAATTGAAACACAAAATACTTAATCCAAACTAAATGAAAGCTTGCGTTAGCATTTCATCTGAGCTTATAAAAATACATTTTTACACTTGACCTCCCTGCAAGCTCCCATACACATGCACACTCAGACATACCTGTCGATATATTATAATGAAGCAGATGCATCGCGAGATGGATATGGCTCTTACGGTATGAAACGTATATTAATAAAAGTTTATTTTGAATGTAGAGATGTTGTTTGGTTTTGAATTAAGGAGAAAGGAGATAGGAGAAAGGGCAATGTGAAAACGCTGATAATTCTAAGAGATTGTAGGCACGCAAATTAAACTAATTTGCGTGTTAGCTCGCGTATACCTTAATTTATTCTGTTTTTTGCCTAGTCTCTAGTCTCTTTAACATATGAGCACAATATCTCCGTACTCTCTTTAAAGCCTTACAAAGATACTTTCCGCGGAATGGTAATATCTGATCTTAAATCATGTTGTTATTACAAAGATCCACTTGCGGTAACCGATGAGCACTAAATAGAACGAAGACTTCTATTTAGAACATTTAAAATTGTTTAAATTATAACATGTACAATTAAGAATAGCGATACATTTGCTATGAGATGCCAGAAAACGAAAGTCGTCATTGTTTTACAAATACATTGTAAAATATAATATCAACTATGACCAGTATCTATTCTTTATTAATTTTATTAATCTTTTACTTTGTAAACGTTATGTCATGAGTTGAAATTAATTACAGCCAGAGCCAACTTAGTGATAAAGGTCGACCTACTTTGATCCTATCGTTTATGTCTATAGCATTGTAACGTCATATACCTAATGTAATGTAACATTTAATTTTCCATTACACATTTGTATACCTATGCATCTTTATCGTGGATTTGAATATTATTTAGAGACATATTTTTACTGTAAATTTTGTTAAGTTATAGACTTTATTAACATTAACAAAAACTTATATATTGTATACATATTGTATTGTAAAATATACACCTAATTTATAATCACATGATTATAAATTAGGTGTATATGCTTATATACGCTTAATGGCTGAATGATTGGCAGTGATTATGAGGTTCTCTTCACTTTCACTCATAATTTAGTAAATTAAAAATGAATTAAATTAACAAAACCTATTAAAACTAGAACTTAAACTGAACTGAAACAAAATACTGAATTAAATTAAATTAAATACGATAAAAACGCAGCTACAGTGCAGCAGAGTTAAGAAAAATGATTGTATTATATAACTGTTTTAATAAAATATTGCAGTATGAATAATTTCATGAAAAGATATGTACAGTGCACCTGAAAAGACTAGCCAGTGACCTGGCACAGCCTACTTGCCTCAAATAGGTCGAATCTTTGCTTTTAATTAAAAGTACCTACATAATGAATAAAACTGCTTACGACTTATGTAGAGACCATTGTGTGTACATATAGTTCTACACGCTCTACAATTCAAGTAATCTATTTATAAATAGTCTTGTTAAAAGCTTTAGAGATAAAGCTCTACTATATATACACGATAATTAGAAATTTTAATTAGAATTTTTTTTTGGCTTTTCGCTCCCGCACCCGCACGTAGCAGGTAGGTAGAGAGTACTCCGTTCCCATAAAAACTCTTCTGTTTCCAACTTTCCACCGAACTCTGAAGGTACTGGGCGGTGAGATTACAGAACGAGCGACCCTGATTCATCAGACAGTCGACATCAGTTAATATCTTTAAGCGCTGTATTAAATAGTTATACTAAAATTACAAATTTTACCGAATGTACGTAATAAAGTGGAGTAATAAAATATTTTTGATTTGATTTGAGTATATGAAAAATATATTATTAATGTGCTAAGATTAACACTACGTTCACTTTGCCTACCTTGCTATACAAGAATAAGCGTGAAACTGATTTTTTATTTATATTTCCCAGAATCTTTCTAGTAAAGTTTTAAAAATGCTAATATCTATTTCTCATATGTACATATTTAATATAAGACAATATTATAGCGATATAAATAAAGAAAAGAAATTTGTTTTGGTAAGCTTTACCATGTGTGTTATTAAACGAGTATTTTCAATATAAGCGTTTCTTTTTGATCAGATCTGAGGTAGGTACAGTAACATATAAATGTAGTATAAACAGGTGAAATATATACAGCATGATCTAAGTAAGAAAAATAATAAATATTATACGTTTTCGTGATTTTGTAGTGGCTTTGCTATCTATGTTATATTTTATTAATTATTTATTAAAAAAGAAACTTTGATGTCTATTTTCTTAAGAAAAAATAATTAATTTATTATGATAACATTGTTGAAGCCAGTCGTAGCTTAGGGGCACAAGTGTGTGACTGTAAAAAAAAGTAAAGTGTAATAAACTCACATGAGAAACTATAATTAATTTAAGACTAATAAGATGTTTCATTTAAATATTTTATTGACAAATTTAGACAAATTATAACAATACACACTTTACTTTAAAATCTCTGAAGAGTTTTTAACCATTTAACCAGTTCTAAGCGTTAAAAGTTTACATGGCATCTGTCAAATTCTCACGAGGCTATAGACACGAGTGACGTAGGTAGTGTACAATGGTATTTCAGAAATATTTTAGTGTACAATCTCTTTTTAGGTACATCACTGTTGTAGCATTTCTTTACAGTTTTGGTATTTTGTTGGATGGATATCATATAAATGCGTAAATATTGTGCATTTAATATGGACTTTTCGATATGTAACATTAAATCTCTATTCCAGTTTTATATTGACCGTTAAAAAACGTTTGAAATGTAAATTGATGGTAGAGTCGACGTATATATAGCTACAGGTATCATAATTTATTTATATTTTGCTATAAATCGGTCTGAACGAAGAGATGACGTTGAGTTCGTTTAATTATAAACATACAGACAAGATACGCTACAAATAATCCTGATCTAATACTTTCTTTTAGACAAAACTATTCTCATTTTTATGAATCATTTGTGAAGAAGAAACTATGTCAATTAAATGTAGCATTAGTAATAATTTAGAATTGAATATTCTAAAAATTTCTGAGTTGAATATTAGTTTCACAGACTACATTTACATAACAACATGATGGCACATTATAAATGGCAGCGGTTAATTGTTTAACACGAGGTAATGTAAAACAAATATTTCCTAATGCTAAATTTCTCCCAAAATTTTCTAAAAACCACAATTCAAACCGCCCATACCGCCCATACGTAACAAGCATACAACAGAACACTAAACTTACACCATATCATCCAATAAGGACCCACAGGCACCACAACAACATTACTCGATGGCACACACAATTTTTAATCACAAATCCTTCCACGTAATATGAAATGGGCAAACACTCGATACGTCCTCACTCCGGCACGGTCACGCGAGCACTGAAAGCTTTAAGCTTTTACGCCGGGCTCGAGTCTGTGTGGGTGTGTGCGTAGCTGGTGTGTGCATGTGCTTGTGATCAGGTCAACAGAATTTGGTAAAGACAGCCTGAAGTACCATGTACATGCCCTACTTCTATTCCTTTAAGTTTTGTTTCTTGATTTTAATTTGTTTTTTTTTTATTTGGATTTTGACATATTTTTCTTTATATTGTGTAGAGAATAGAGGCAATATCCTTGAGATATCAGGTTATATTTTAGTATGATATGGACCGTTTATTTTGAAAGTAGTGTAAGTCCATTTTTGAGAAAAATGAGCTATCACGTAATTCATGTTTAATTTAATGTATTTTTTTTATATATAAGTAGTCCGTGTTTAATTTCTCAAAAAAAACCCATGTTTTGAACAACTTAAAATCGGTCGGTAAATGAAATTGCATGATCATCGACATACTAACCTTTAATTTTCTCGAAACAAAAGAAAATGGACTTACACCACTCTCAAAATAAACGGACCATATTATGTGTAATTACGTACGTTAAAATTGAAGGAACTGTTTCTTCATACACGCGTATGTACTCGCATGCATTTATATTTGATAGATTTCACGATAAGGAACCGAAATTTCAAACATTTCAACAACAACAATATTTTTAATATTTTTAAAGTATTATTCTTATTTAGAAAACGTATAAAAATAATTTTATAACTTAAACTAATTATTAAAAAAGACATTTATTAATTCATATTTTAATTCTTACTTTTAATATTCTGAAAATGTGTTAAATTATAAAGTTTGATTCAAAAAAAATAAAGAAATGTCTAAATACACCACATTTTTTTGATGGCACAAAAAGTAAAAAAGATGTACTTTTCATGAAAACATATTATTATTCTAATTAGTGTGTCCGGATCTATGTCACGGAGTAGCGAGATCAAATACGACAATGTTCCACGAATAGTTTTGTACTAAAAATGTTGTTTGTTCATATTGTGACGAGCTCACTGGGACGTGCTTTTTTCTTTTAAAACTTTTTGGTTACTATTATATATATCTTAGTTGAAGTTATAGCTGGGTTAAGACCATCGTAGCACAGCGGTACAGCGGTTTACTGTAAACGCGACGAATGTAGAATCGATTCCTATTTTGTTTGAGTTTGAAATTATGAAACAAAGTGAAAATTCATGTAAATTGGGCGGACTGTCGTGAACGGTACAGTTTACTATTACTAGGTTCCACTTGAATGCCCCAGTATTTGCGTGACACTAAAAAAATATATATTTGTATCTCCGGTAAAACAGGAAATTATGTTAGAATAATTTAGCATATCTATAAAAATATGCTAACTTTTAGAATACAATTCCTCTAAGGTTAATGGAAATAATAGAGTAAAACCCGTCAGCTTTTTACTGCTTTACTTCAAGTAACATATTGAGAAGCAACCGTAGACTCATTGAGACGATTTAATTTATTATGAACAATCCTCAGAGACTGACACAAGGTAAGACGGAGACGTTTCAAATCACGTTTTTTGAGTTTACTTCATTACGACAGTGCTATTGTGTTTTTACACGGCGAGTCAATATTGAACCTCTTATTGTATACGAGTACAAATGAAAGAGGTGCCTTTTTAAATGAATAATCAAATAATGGAATATGATTAGAATTTCGTAAATTTTGATCACATTTTTTTGTTTCAAACGGTATCGTTCTAAAGGTAAAGGTAGAAGAGGCGATTGTATTATTGCATGTTGAGTAGGCACTTAACGCTGCGCTTTAACTTGTTACCAAAGCAAAGAAATGAAAATGATTAATTCACCCGAGTAAGAATCGAACCCACAACCGTCACGTTTACAATGCCTTTGCTGTAGACAGATGTATAACATACTTTCTCAAAGTATTCTATACATTTGTCTATATTATAGCAATATGTACTAGGTAAGTTACCTCTGACATAGCCTGGTCAGTCCGTCCACCACAACTCCTGGCTCGGACGTATGAGCAATGACTGACAGCTGAGAGACGCGACGGTTGTACATTCAAATACCATACGATGAAATGTTTGTTTCCTCTGGCCTCACCCATCTACCGCATATAGCCGGCTAGAGACGTTATATGGCAATAGAGAATAGAAATGTACGTACATGAATAAACGAGACCAATCCAACTTGAGGCTAGTCGCGGTACAGGAGCACACGCGTGCGATTGTAAACGCTACAGGTTGTGTGTTCGATTCCCACTCGAAGAAATGAAAATATTTAAAATAGTAAAAAAATATATAAAATACCTGTATATTAAATTTATTTAACTTATTGAGTTATCGAGTTAGAGATTTAAAAGTACTAAGATTTCCCACTTCTAATGCAACTTCCTAGACATTTCGTGACGGACTTTAACAACGCGCTTTATCTACCGCAGAGTTTTCTCTGATATTATTTTTAATATAATATATAAAATGACCCAGAACGAGAATCTAACTCATAAGTACCGCGATTACGTTCGTTCGCTGTCCCACTGCGCGCTGCGCCACGATGGCGTCATAAACATTTTAATATACCTGTCGGTTTTGTGGTGACAAAAACCTACCCAAGCCAATTGTTTTAATCCCACCGCAGTCCGATGTTAATCATTGTAGTGTATTTAGTTCGCATACTACATATAACTACCTACTGATGTATTTTCATTAACATATTTTTAACTTAACGCATCTTCCGCATGTGCTAGCAGCTGACTAGGAGGAGAAAAAAAGTAGAGGGATCTTATTGTTAAGACTCTCTTTTCCCTACGTCACGGGTTATTTCAGAGAGATTGTGTTGAGTGGCGGAACTCAACGCCGCACATTGTTCTATTACTTGATATGAATTGTAAATAATTATGCGCATCATTGAGTTCGCGCGATATCTTCAAAATTGAACGAAAAATATACACACACAAAAGTTCAATTATATCAACGATATTTGAACCTGCGATCTCTAATAATTTAAATTACATTTCTATTTACAATATTCTTAAAAAATAACCTCACATTTTTTTATCTATTCCTTAATCATTAACACACCAGCGCACGCGCCTACCATCTGCCTGTACAGACTAAAAATATTACATACTATAAAACTACAAATTTTATAGTAAACCCAAATATAGTTAGTGTTTATTTATACGCTGTGGCGCTAACGGTCCTAGCCACCTGTTGTGACGTCATACGTCAGGTGTAGAAAGAGATGGATATATGTTTGCGTCTCGTTTAAACACCTGTCTTAAGTTTTTGTCTATTAAAGCCTTGAACTCAAATAATTTACTTTTAAAAAAAAATCTATTATTCTATTAAAATTGACCCTATAAAAGTAAGTGTCTACCTGAATGCCCAATGGTTGTGGGTACGATTCCCGCTCGGAGAAATATCATTAGGCATATAAACGGGACGTGGAGTGTCGTAACACTATATTTTTTTCTTATTTTCCTTTTAAAAAAAATATAAAACCGTGTTATATATACAGGTATATGTACATTGGTCGAAATTACAGAATGGAAAGACAAAAAAATTCTAAAAAATGTAGCCCCTCTGCTATGCAGACGTGCAAATCAAAACTTTCTTTCTAACTATCAAAAGTCGTAATTACCTTTGGAAAATACTGATGCGAGCATTGCGTTTCGCAAAGTATGGTCGTTAAATTGCACAACCGAGGTAGCGTCTGGATGTAAACGCGACCGTTGTGGATTCGATTCCTGCTTGAGAGAATGAATTATTTTTTCTAATTTTTAATTTTTAAACTGAGTACGAGTAGATAGGGAAAAAATAATATACCATTTTCATGTTCCTTATTTAGATCCTTAAGCAGGGATTGAGGCCAGTCGGCCGACTGTAAAAGGGGCATGACACGCTGTTGTAGGTTCTATTCCGCCTTCTTTGCTCGAGGAAATAAGCCATTTAATATTTTCATTTCCTCGTTCTGGTAACGAGACAAAGTGCGGCGTTTAGTTCCGCCACTCAATACGCTATGCCGCCAGAATTCGATGGAAAATGGGGCACGGAAATATGTTAACACTAGGGAAGGATTGAACCCAATTTTAGATACTCATTACCAAACACTGTTATTAAGTACATGCAGTATGAAATGTCATCAAGACAGATTAGAACTCATGACCACACCGTCATTAGTTTAGACTATCGTGAACTACGCCTGAGAGGTGTCATCCATCATAATAATAAGGTTAAAAGCTCAAGGTTGAACTATCCGATCTTCTTTTGCGGTGTCACGTACATAATCTCTAAAGTGTATGGATTTTATGTATTTATTTATGTTTCTATAAATAGAGACCGCGGTGGAGCATTGTGGCAGTACTCGAGTGTACTTTACGACGGCAGTAGGTTTGATCCCACTTTCCCCGTTCTGGTAAATAAAACGCAATATTGGGTCCTCATTTTTTTGCAGAAAATGTTATCTCATGTCTCATGTTAAAAGCGTAAAGCATTTTTTTTACCTTACTTTACTGTACCGCTGCGCCACGAAGGCCTGATCTCTATTAAAAATAATTAAATCGAACCTAAAGTTGGCATTATTTCCCACAAAGTAATTACTACTAATACACAGGTAGTATAATGTGCCCGCGTTATTCGTTTGTTTGTTTGAAATTCTAAGGATTTTCGGTCCACTGTTTTTGAAAGCAATTTAACGTTAGGCTCACGTTCAATCAATCCTGTACTGAAATTCAGCAAAAACTCGTATATTTTACATTTATATTGTTCAGTGTTTAATGCTTACTCTGTGTATGTAGGCAACGTATACAGTAGTACAGTGGGTCGCAACTATACATGTTGCTTAGAAAACATATTGGTTATGCGCCAAAAAAATGTAGCTTTGTGTCAAAACACTCTGTTCTCGTTTTTCCTTCGAATTCACTTTTTCTTGCCAGAACTGAATGATAGAAGGAATTCCTTGACGACAAATAGAATTTAACTTCGCCCTATTCTATCTATTCTCTATTTTCTCAGGTACAAGCTGAGGCTTGCACAGGCCGCACATGGCAGCACAGGCCGAGGAAACCTTGTGTCAAGACACTCCGTTCCCAACATTTGTCCCAGTTTTCGAGACATTGGGTGTTGAGTGGCGAAACTTTGTATTATTTCCAGATTGACAACTAACAGAATCAATGTTGTTGCCGTTGTGGCGAAGGGACACAAGCGTGAGGTTGTCACGTGACGGTCGTGGGTTCGATTCCCACGCAGAGAATAAATAATGATTTATTAATGTTTTCACTTCTTCACTCTGGTACCAAAGTAAAATTGCGGCGTTGAGTTTTGCTACTCATCACACAATGCCTCAGAAATTTGGCGGAAAGGGGGGAACGCAGTGTCTTAACACGAGGCCTACTATGCAATATGAGGGATACAGCGTGAAGCTGAAAAGAAAAGGAAAACAGAATGTAACTCCAGACTTTTCTTTCTTTTCCCACAAATTTAAGTAACATGAAGTAATACATTTCAACTGAAGCTCAACAAAAAGCCAGCAATCATCATAAAACTTTTAACTAAGCTTCTCGATTAAAAGTTGTAATTTAAAAAAGATATATTGAAAGCTATTTAAAATGGTAATTCGCGTTTATGTAGTTAGTAGCGTCGGATAGTTTAATTCCACGCCGGGGAGCCATGAATATTCTATGTGGGCCTCGGAGCCCGTGCAGCTCATACAGGCTCCGCGCCGGGGATTCTTCTGTCTTTACTAAGTATCACGCTTCTTGGAAACCGTCCGAGCGCTCTGACCACTGAGCCATGCGTTTAATTTTTTTATACAAAGCGTATTTCCATTTTCTAAGTGTGGAAGAACATTTAAAAATTTTGCAAAAAAAGGTTCTATAACATTTAAAATGATGAATGATAAAAATTTAAGAATCATTGTTATGTTTAATATGACCAATAATGATTTTTTTCTTATATCTACCATGCTCAGACAGACAGATAGATACGAACAGCATATACATACGATCAGAGAAACACTGTAACACGTCGAACCTATACCTCATTTTCCACAATAAAATCTGGAACCTGTTCAGTGGAACTATTCCAATATGAATACCACGGCATGGAGTCTACATGCAACAGCGACAAGACTTGCGTAGGCTTCCTTTTGCCTGAGTCGACTGTCACTGATATTGTGCCGACGACGGGGACTTATTGAATGGATTCTTGACGTCATTCACTTTTGACCTGCATTTTTTTTACTTCAAGCTTTATCCCTAGTAGGGTAGCCAGAGACAACGGGCACCGACCGTACCGTTTCTATTGTTGTCTCTATAATATAAGACATGTCAATGTAACAAACAAAATAATTGTCGTGTTTAATTTTCTTTTACTTCACGCTGTATCACGCACATGACAGGAAAGCCAGAGGGAACCTAGTGTTTAGACATTTCCGTTACCCACGCATCGCCGAATTGCCGGTTGCTTTGCGTCGTTACCCGAGCGAGGAAATGAAAATATTAAATATTTCATCCCCCGAAACTTAGTATTTATAATAGTATTGACATATAGTAGCTCTCACCTGCGCCTCGCTCAGGGCCAGTAGAGTTAAATGAGTCTTTTTTGGCTATCTTTGTTCATTTTTGCAAAGAAAAATTATTCATGAATCTATAATAAAAATTTTATAATGCAGTTGTTTAGTAGCACTTTCTTGTCATAGGATCACCGGAGGAAGTCAACGCCGCGATTTGTCTTGTTACCAGTGAGGAATGAAAACAATTCCTTCCTCAGAGTGGAAATCGAATTGACAACCGTCGCGTTTAAAGCCAAGACGGGTTCCACTTTTATTTATGTCATATATTCTACAGACAGACATACAAACAAAGCAACCAACCATTATTTAAAATACGTATGCGGCTCTGTGAGCATCTCTCAAGTTGTTATTACTAATAATTGTTCAACAGAATCAAGAATAGTTGGTAACTCTGCCCGGCGCTGAGGTGAACTTCGAACTTGGATCAAATGAAAGGTCCTTTTGAATTGTAGTTTGTGGGTATATTATATTTTGGAGTAAAATGGTTTTCTATGGATATTGGAGGCGGCGCGGCGTTGAGTTTCACTATTCAGCACGCTCGCTGTCTTGATAGTGTCAGGACACTTCCAAACACCGTACCCCCGTCGGTACGGGCCGACTGGCCTGTACTGTAGGTATATAGTGTAATATATGATACAGCAGGAAGTACCCGTTATTATAATTACACAGACGCACGTATCGTATAACCGAGACCCCAACAATAATATACTATAACTATTAAATTAATAGCTGCCGTTAATTTGGTTCGGGCTTTCGTAATATAATCAAGTATGTTAGTATTGTTGGGATCACATAGCTATCATATTTTATGTCCCTATATACCTTCGTGAGTTCCTCCTGCCTACCCTGGTACCCTGGTACGTGCGGGATAGCGGGGTACAGAGTGCACTTGGAAATAAAACGTTTCCAAGCTCTACCAGAACGAAGCTTACCTAATACAGCCTACCCCACTACACGGGGAAAGATCTAATTCTGCTTCACTATTACAGTATTATTTTATTATTCCAGTAAAATATATTTTTTGTAGAACTAACTATACGTTTGTTATAATAGTGTTTTATTTTCCATTGTCCCCGGCCCTTGCAAAGTATATTTTATTTTAAAAGGGAAATTCAAAATAACTCTTTTATCTAATAGAATAAGTTCAGATGGGCGTTCGCGATGGTTCTTTCAACATCAGAATTATACTTTTACTGAAATTAATTCTGGAAATGTCAAGAGGAAGGTCACGGAGATGGTTCATTATAAAGAAGATACCTACATTTTGTTTAGCTTCACGCTGTCCCGCATACGAGTACGTATAACAAGGTAAGTAGAAGGAACCTAGGATTAAGACACTCCGTTTCCCACGTCACCTAATTTTCGAGACATTGCTTGTTAAGTAGCGGCGCTCAACGCGTGGTTGTCATTTTACCTGAGCGAGAAAATGATAATGATGCCCCGAATCAAACACTTAACCGTCGCGTAGTTAAAACCTGTAGGTACCACTGTACCACAACGACCTCTGTAAGATACTTGGTAGCATATTCAATTGTTAAAATAAACGATAATAATCATAAAACTATGATTATTATCATTTATTTTAACAATTTTTAAATTTGTTTAAAAATATGTTTATTCGATTATTTAAATTAAAATCGTGCAAAACCTAACCTAACCTAAAATATACAATAAGAGAAAGCCATTGAGGCGAGTGTTTTTGGGCAGTAGGTACACGCAAATGGTATGAAGTAAATAGATAAAATAGATTATTGTAATTAATAATAACAAATTTACGTATAAACCTCTAAAATACTAAATATGAAATATCTCTTAAAAATATAAATATTGTTTTTCTTAAATAATATACATAAGTTAATTTTCGTAATAATTTTGTATTTCAATAAAAAGCGCTCATAACTAGTATTAAATCAGCATTTATTTCAATATGTTTTTATGAAACGCAATAAATTATATGAACTAAAAACTTAAATGATAAATCTTTATTTCTGTTGTCAACCAGTTTCAACGCTTGCGCACGCCCATATAAGATGAACCAATCAGGAAGCTGCATTTGAGAGGCGGTAACGTTGGAACTGACGCTGGGTACATTATCTTTATAAGAATACTAGTTAGATTTTTGTCGATTGTATTTGGATGGAATGAAAGATGATGTTATTTCGCTTTTTGTATCCGACTCGATTTTCGATTCAATTCCCACTTGGTAATATGATTATTATTAAGTTATTTTCAATTTCCTGTAAAGACACTCCGTTCCCATTAAGATAATTTCGTATTCTGTTCTTCGCCTTATTCTGAAGGCATTGTGTGCTAAGTGGCGGAACTCAACGCTGCATGCCACGTTACAAGAGCGAGGAAATTATAATATTATATATTAAATTCTCCCAAACGGGAGTTGAACCCACAACCGTCCCTTGCTGCTGCTTGCTGCACCACGACGGCCTCAAGATATAAAATTATAAAAATAATAATATGAATTATAAATATACAACGTGAAAAAAAGAACAATAACCCATCAATACGGTTCCTATTGTTCCTATACAATTATACATGTAGAGTAAATTTGATTCAACAAACTAATCTCAGGAACAAATGATTCAAAATGAAAAAAAATGTTTTTATATCGGATAGTCCATTCATTGATGAATGCTTTTTAGCACATTCAACGTTGTCATACACAAGTGTGTAGACAGGGAAGTACTGCCTCCTACCTAGCTAGTAAAATACAGCTTAAAGTTCACACCGACTTCCTAGAAGCCATCATTTACCATTCTACAGAAGCAAAGTAAATATCTTCGGTCGGATATCGAATTCAGACTTGGCAAGGGAGGCGAGACACGCCCACTGCACTAGATGGTGTAATATTTTTAGTTTGGTTTTTATATATTTATAGGTATGTCATGGATGCAGTGGTGCCGTGGCGTGTTGCTTATGGGTTCAAAATGAGCTCACATTCAAAAAAGATTATCGGAGTTAAAATGTCTACAACGCGTTTAAAATGAAACAAAAGAAATATATAAAATAATATATAAATTTGACATCTTTTTTAAATTTGGTTTTATCGGAATCGCCCGCGGCGCGCACGTTACAGTGTAAAATTGCGGCATACGAATAATTGCTATAAATTATTTATTTCTCTGCCTGTTAATTGAAACACTACATGTAGATACACCTATGTGTGTGTTACTGCTCTCGTTCTCGTGCTCACTGTGATATCCTAGCTAGTAATACAAAAAAAAATATTAAAATAAATTATATAAAAATTTCTCATTTAAAATCGGTTAAAGTCGATTGATAACACAACAAAAACTTGTTGTTGTTCTGAAAACGTCCGAAATAATTTATAAAGTTCAACAACAAGATATCTCAATGCAAATGTCGGAGCCGACCGAGTTGTTTGTGCCGATTGTGTTGATTATACCAAATATATTTTGTTTAGAATTCAATTTCGACTTCAGTTCCACTCGAAGTGGGTGAAGATCAAGCGTTTGGGAGTTCGTGGAAATCGTTTGAAGTTTCTTTGTTTGGTCGCAGTTTACGTCATTGCGGGCCTAAGTGACAGCTCGGATATTCTGATAATTAATTAATGTGAAATCATTTTGTATGTATATACTCGTATATATATGTATATTGAGGAACCAAAAGTGGTAAATAACAAAAGTCAGGAAATTTACTTACGATAAACTCTTTTACATTCACTTCGAGTGTCAAATAAGGTAAACCAAATAACAATTTTCGTTATTACAATTACAAATACTCGTAAGATTATATCTACCGCCAACTCTACCTTAGCTTCTAAATCAATGTAGAATGTATCTAAGTTATCTATAAGCTTTATAATTTTCTCAAAGATCTCGTAGTTTTATTATTATTCTTTCTTATATAATAAATAGCCTTACTTGGACTTAAAATTGACTGTTCTATTTAAATTATACTCCAGCGTCGATCGTTAAAATATTTAGTTTCTAAGTAATATAATATTATTATGTGAGGCCAGTCGTAAACGCGACTGGTTGTGGGTTCAATCCCCACTCGAGGAAATGAAATATTTACTTAAATTTATGATTCCATTTCTTCGCTCTGGTGTCAAGCGCGGCGTTTAGTTCCGCCACTCAACACGCAATGCCTCCTGAATTCGGCGGAAAGTGGAGAACAGAGTCTTGACACTAGGTTCTCTCTGCCTACTATGCTGTGTGCGGGATACAACGTGGAGCTGATAAAGAGTTTTTGAGGGTCGCCAGGTCACGACGACGTACGTCCGTACTTTTGTTTAACGAATATAATATATATGGCTAAAAAACTTATATATATATGTAGAAGCATCAGAAGGGGCCTCAAAGCGGTCTTGGCTGTTACTATTCGTTTGTGGGCGTTGAAGCAACAGAGATGTTTAAATAAAAGTCACACTTATATTCTACAATGTCTTATTACTCGTTTACATAACAGTTTTACAATAAATATCACAAGATTAACGAAATTACAATAGATTAGGAGCCAATAGGTTAGTTGGTGAACATCTCACGCCATAGGTGTCAACCAATGACATCCGCTATTCTTTGTGGCTACACCTACTACCCTATTCGGGGTTACCCGCTCCATTTGAAATATTCTTCTAATACAATACTGTATAATCCATTACATAAAACAATTAACATCCAAACGTAATAATTGCGAAATTATAATTAAAACTAATACATAGCAACGCGCCGTCATATATATATATTTAGCCGATACTGGTTTTCTCAGTTTAAAAATACGAATAGCATCCTCTCCCTCACATACATGCTCCATATAACATGAAGATGCATCGAGTTCTAAACTCTAGATCAAAATTCAGTAGAAAATAAAAACATTTTAGAACGAAAAACATAAATATTTACCGACCGAGGTTGTCTTAGCGAATTCAATCCGTACGTGAGCGTGAGATGCATTCTCGTCCGACCCCGCGTCGGAGCGGGTTACTGTAAATACTATATCTATTTGGAAAGTGAACATTTTTAAAATTTACTTTTTTATGTAATTTTGGTTGTCATCAATGTTATCATTGGAGTTGTTGTGGATTCGATTCCTACGCAAGGAAATAAAATATTTAATATTTTATTTCCTCACTCTGGTAACGAGGCAGAGCGCGGCGTTGATTTCTGCCACTCATATTGGGATCACTCTGTTCCCAGTTAGTCTCATAAAGGAAGGATTATCAATATACGAGTGTTCCGTTATATTACAGACTAGTGGTAGTTGGTGAGGAGCGACCGACCGCGCTTAACAAGTATAACAACGTGGTATTCTAAGTCACGTCCGAGCTTTACCGTCTTAGGAACTTACGTCTTACACCTTTCTGTTTTGAAACTATTTTCCGAATTCATTTACTGTTTAACATGTTATATAATAATAAAGATTTTGCACTATTGTGTATCAAAAGTCAGAAAAATAATAGGTCAAGTATGTTGTGACGCAAGGGCACAAACGTAAGCTGCTGCGGGTTCGATTCCCACTCGGGGGAATGCAATATTTAATATATTCAATTTCTTGTTCTGGTAAAGAGGCAAAGCATGGCGTTGAGTTCCGCCACTTAACACGCAATGCCTAAGAAGTTAGGTAGAAAGAGGGGAACGGAAGCGTGATAATTGGAACGTAGTGTCTTACAACTAGGTTCCCAGATTCCCTCTGCCTACCCTGCTATGTGCTGCATACAGCGTGAAGCAAGTAAATAGTCGTGCCGCAGTGGCACGACATCTGATCTGATTGTAAGCGTGACAGCTGGGGGTTCGATTTCTACTCCTAGATGAGGCTGAGCGCGGCGTAGAGTAACATAATCTCTAGTTTTTAATCTCTACTGTTCAACTCTCTTTCTGAAATATATGAACATAATAAATATTACAAAATCACTCTAATAAACAATCAACATCATCCCAATAATACCTTCCTGATAAATGTTCATACATACATACATACATACGCGTGTACTTACATCCCATTCAATTATGTATATACTCAAAATACCCGCTATGAAAGCCAAGGGTTATTGATTAACAATATGGTACAATTAATTAGTCACTGAGTATCTGCCATTCACTAGTTTGTATACGAGACGAGTACATCGGGACACACGAGTGTCGAGTAGAGCCGAGTGGCTAAATACTAGCTACTGTACAAATGTTCATTATCTATTTTTTTATAATTAATAGGTTGTACGCGCTCGTAAGCGGAAGTTTGTTTTGACGTTCAGGCACGACACTATGCACGTTCAAAGCACTTGCACGCTTCTGAATTGAGAGGTCTGGATCAACACAAACAAACTGATTGACTCGTCCTAACGAAAGATAACCTTGGCCGTCCAGATTTTGGCCGGTCGGTCAGCCGTCCGAATGAGAGGTATGCTTGGCGCATTATTTAAGTGACGAAAATCACGAATGTTGCAAAAATTTCGTCACGCTATAGTCGCAGGATTACTGTTTTTGTAAAATTCTCGCACACACAACGCGCGGTCTGCTCCTGAGAACTAAATTCCCAGGAGCCAGCCTATCGAATGACATACCCCCCGCCCCCCTCTAATGCATTGCGTTAACGCAGCAAGCTGATCAAATATATAATTTCTTTTGAGACACCCAGTATTTAACGTTTCATTCTTATACTAGCGACCTGCTCGCGGCTTCAAATGCTTACTGTTGTATTATAGCCAAATTATATGTATAATTTTTTTAAATAAATTGTCGCCTATGTATGAAGCTATATATTATTGTAAAGTTTGATCTAAATACGGTCAGGAGTTTGCGTGAATAAGGAACAAACGTCTGTATATCCTCACAACCACATTCTTATAACGTTATAATTCTATATTCTTTTTTTTACCATGTAGTAAATAGTTACTGGTTATAATCACTTACGTAGAATGAACCGACGCTCCTTAACAAAAATAGAAATACAACTAAAATAAATTTGATTAAACAATTGCTATAACTACGACTTACTATTTTTTATATTAGTACATTGTTTTTTAAAAGACAAATTTAAAAGTATGTTTTTAAAGTATGTATATTTTTTATAAAAATTGTAACGTACTAAGCATTTTTTTAGTAATAATAAAAAAACTGAAGTCCTGGCACAGCGCCACAGAATCGGACTTTAAATGCGACAATTGTAGGTTATTATTCCTACTCGATAGAATTAATCATTTTAATTTTCAAACGCAATGTCTTGAAAATTTAACAAGTTGTGTGGAACGAACGTTACAAACAAACATTAATATATACTTAAAGTACTGCAGTGCAGAAACAACGTACAATACCCAACTGAGAATGATTCGAGATATGCATTCGAGTATTTAAATTATTATCATTATCTCCTCTGGTAACAAAGCGCATCGCCACACGCCACACGATATCTCGCCACGGTAAACCCCACCACGTATCACGCAGAGGCTATCTCAGCTATGAGGGAAAAAGCGTGAAGCTGTAAAAATGACTGAGATAAGTTAACATGAGTTATTTGCAAATCAATTACCTACAACAGTAGCAAAGTTAAAGCGTGATATCACAATGTCTGAGCCACCTCGAGTGGACCTGCGTACGGTACGGATAATGTCTTATACATAACTCTCGGTTATTTCTTTTCGACCATAACCTTTTGTTGAAATCTACAATTATTAGAAAATATGCCCTCAGCTTCTCGCATTTTTGCATATTATAGCAATGTCTCACATGTGCGACAACGCCTGTCTTGTGTCTTGTGTCACAGGACTCTGCCTAACTCTAATTGATCTCGGCTCTGGTATTTGTGGCGCGCGATCTGAGAGCACACCTATTGTACTTGGTACTGTTGTACAAACTAATTGAATTAATTGTGTACAGACGGATTACGATAGATTGCCTTGCTTACAGCTGTCCATAAAACTCATGGGTTGTAGATTCCATTTTCATGTTTTTGTATAAGTAAAAAGAATTTATGGTAAAACATATGTTGTTCATTTCCAAAACAGAGTAAAAAATTAAACTAACTCATAAAATATTTAATGCTATTCGTAATTCGATTATTATGATTTCCACCAATAATATCGTAGGTGGAAGTGCACCCATTCACACATACCTATTGAGGTTTATATTATTTAAAAAACAAACGGCCTTTTTTGTTTTTGATATTATTATTAAGGAAATATACCAATAATTATTGCTATCATTTAGAAATAGGAGACAATATAAATAAAATAAAACAATTAATCTGATCCTCATCAACAATATTTTTTTCCATAAAAGTAGATATTAATTAATTTCGCGTGTAAATTATTTAGGAAACAGACGAGATTAATCACTTTCATTCACTAAAAGAATATAAATATATGAGCATCGTACTTTAAAAAAATTATGCGCTTAACCCGCTTAATAATAGAGAAACTCGCTCACAAGCGCTCTCGTGATAATGACACCGCTTAACACCTCTCGACACACTTACCCGACGCTCGTGTTACTACAGGACTTGTCTAGGAAATTTTAAAACGGGACAGTTTTTTTATTTTGTTTACCTTCACGTTAGTTTCTGCATATAACGAGCAAGACAGCGAGAACAGAGTAGTAAGACACTCCGTTATCCACTTTCCACCCAATAGCGAGAAACCTAACACTACAACTTATTCTATTGGAGCGGCGAAGTGAAAATAATTTAAATACGATAATTCTCCGAATAAGGATCGACGCGATATTTGTTCCACTAAAGAAGGATTTTCTACGTGACTTTATTATTTATTGTATGCACTTTGAAAGTGAAACATTGCCCATTCAAGTAAGTGTGAATAAAATTATTAACCGTGTTATTCCAAAAGATTTTAATACTATGGATCATGGCTATAAACAAAAAAAATATAAAAAAGCAAGCAAATAGCTACTCATAAGTAAGTATAACACATTATTTCACTTTTACACTCCATGTGATAGAATTGCAAATATGCTGAGACCACTCCAGGATCCTTCAAAAGTGACGGCGTGCAAAAATGCGACACCAGCACTGCCACCACCACTGCCACCACCACTGGCACCACCTCTGCCACCACCTCTGCCACCACCTCTGCATAATAAACACTACTCGTACAACGGTTCTGCTTGATTAGCATTATTAATCATATTTTCATTACGATATAACATGCTATGGCGGAATTGAAATTGAGCTTTTATAAAGGTTTCATAAAGAGTATATTAGTTATTTATTTCAGTATTACTTACGTATTCTTAATTAATTAAATATTACAATTTTGCTAGCCATATACCGTAAGGCGAAAAATTAAAAATCCCAATCTTAGTGCTGTCCTACACTTCCTAACTCATTGTCTCTCAGTGGTGAGTATTGGATTTAGTTATTCAGTAGTGGTTTTACAAAAAGGCATTATTAGTAATCTTTGTACATACAGCTAGCAGCTAGCTATAATCAAACACCAACAGTAGTACGGAACCCTACGTGTACGAATGCGATTCATAATTGGTAATAGGAAAAATGCGGTGTAAACGTATAAATCGTCACTTCGTATTATGGTAATATGCTTTAAGTAAAGAGTTCGTACGGTTTCCTACGATTTTCTTAATTATAAAAATTACATTTATTTGTGACTGAAATATAATATAAAAATATTTTAGGCTTTAAAGAAACACTTTTTTTAGCTTTATTCTGTATTAATAATAGGTTCCCTACATAGCAAAGTAGGCATAGGGAGGCTTGGTTCCCTCTGTGAGACTAGTGTGTGCGGTGAGAATGACGGTTGTAAGTTCGATTCCCACAGAGGAGAATAAACTATTTTCATTTCTTAGCTGTGATGAAAGTAGGGAACGGAGTGTCCTAACACTAGGTTCCCTCTGTCTCTCGCAGGATACGCGGGTACACGGGATACAACGTGAAGCTAACAAAACATTATAGTATAATGACCTCATCCACAAATAATTGACCAAGTTGGGAACTCGAACAAATATTTAATAAGGTAAACTACCCTACTTGTGACACCTACATTTATTTTTTTATTGTAATTTACTTTAAAGAATATTGTATAGTAACAAGTATGGTATTTTTATATCAAATTTGAATATATAATAAGAATCTAGTTAGTAATTTATTAGTAATTCAATACAAAATGCGTAGAAATAAATAAGACAATAAAAAAGCTTAACAAAATATACATTCTCATATTCATTATATAAAAAAAATATCTGCATAATCAAAATTAGGATATCTGGCTTATAAGGATAGGATATTGTCCTTTATTTGCAAAACATTAAATTCTACTACTACTCATGTTACTACTACTGTGATCAATAACTCAGAAGTTAAAGAACTTCATCTAGGAGGAAAATATCTTTGTTTAAAAATATACAAAATATAATAAAAATTTATAATGTACAAATAAACGCAAATTTAACAGAATAAAACTTCGACCGACTTGATTTTTTTGCAAAATTTGACGTTTAACATAAACTTTGCATATAACTAATTAAAAGGAATTACATACATATCAGTAAATAAAGTTAGGAAATGTCTCCATAAGCCAACGTGGTGCATTATTTGCCTGTAAGCACCATCTTTAAAGGTTCACTTCCCCCGATCGTTTCGTAGCCTTGTGCAGTTTCTCATTGAATACCTGCAACTTACTACCTAAAATATATAAATAACTTAACTTAAACCTAACCAGTTTGGACATGTGAAACTGAAAACATTTAGTTTCGTTTAAATTCAATAGGATATTTAATATAAGTTTTCTCAGTGCGTTTACAATAAGCACAGAGATAAATTTTATCTTTGTGCATAATTTTAGTCCCCAGTATATTTATTTAGACGTCTCTTTGGCCTTTTTGCAAAGATAACAATATGTCTGCAATAGGACAATTTACCCTTCATCAGAGGAGCTTTCTATTTGACTTCGTTAAATTATAAATGTATCCATTCATCTATTTGGATTTAAAGTTCATTAGCAGATAATTATGTCAACTAAATTATAGTGATGTTTGGTAATGGCAAATTTAGAATTATTTACAATAGCAATGTATAATTGAACCTGATTGGATACTCTACTACTAGCTGAAAGTGCATGAGGGCCATTTGTTTGAGTTTGATTACGCTTGTTACCCGATTCATAATTTGTATATATATCATTAATGTGAATATTTGTCAATCTATCTATTATGGTATTATATTAAATAGATATCTCGTGTATAACTATGCTAAGTAACAGATAAATGGAAAGATAAACGTGTTTTTTGTATACATAACTAATATTAGTAAACAATTATTACTAATTTTATTTTATTTTTTTTAATAATTTATAATTTAAAACGAACTACTTACTACTTACTAGGAATAGTTGTGTTAGCGTTGTGAATTTATTATAATGTAAAGTTATTTTTATTAGTATTTTGTTGTTAAACTTTATTAGAATTATGGTACAATAATTAGTTGTTATTTTCTTTGGCTTAAATTTTTTAATAATATTTTGTGAAATCAAATGACACAATTTTGTTATAATTGTATTTGTCAAGTTAGTTGTTGATTTGACTAATAATATAAAAGGCATGGAATTAGTAGTCGGGATTTTCCCCACAGGCAGCCACATAGTGCCTGCATATTCTTCAGGGCCAGAGTACCCTCTGCCCTACCCACCCGGTGTCGCTGTAAAGGCCAATAGGGCTAACAGCATTAACACTCATTTATTATTACGCCCCCAGGCTTAAGTTTGTCAACTTTTGTCAAATTGTACTTCCCGTTGACATACAATTCTAAAATTGTTACGGAACCCTCGGTATGCGAGTCCGACTCGCATTTGACCGGTTTCTATTTTTTATAAAATAATAATTTAACAAAATTGTAATAAAAATAATAATATCGACAATCAATCAAATGTACCACAAGTGTATGACTATCTCGAACAAGTCGCTGGAATCAATTAGCGGCGAGCTGAGTGTCCAATTAAAACATCGCTCGACGGATGAGGGCGGGCGTGCGCGCTGTTGTCTACCTGCGCTACCTGCGCTACCTGCCGGTAGTTCGAGGTGGTGCGGAATAGTGTTTAGGTACGCGGTAGTACTGTCGACGCTCTCCTACTGCTTATTAAGATTGTTAAAATAATGTGTACAACAAACGGACCATACGGACCATGACTAGTGTAGTAATAATCATTTAAAAATACTATATAAACCTGTGTATAAGTTAATTCAGAGCGTATTATAAGAAATATCTTAATTAATATTGTAATTACTATTAAAATTCTACTAACTACCACGTCGAAGGCCGTCGTGACGCAGCGGCGTGGCACCTGACTGCAAACGTAACGTCTGTCGGTTCGATTCCTGTTTTTTTTATTTTCATTGCTTTGGTAACGAAATGAAATGCGACGTTGAGTTATGCAATTTCCCGAATTGGACGGAATTTGCGGAATGAAGTGTTTTAACACTCTTTTTAAGTTTCATCAGCCCGCCCTGCCATATACGGAATACAGCATGAAGCTATTGAAAAAAATAAAAAAGAAATTGAAGTCTTTAGTTAATCAAGTCCCACGCTACGCCTCCGCCATGTTTAACATGGTATGTTAAAATTTCCCGCGAAAACAATTAAATTTGATCTTTAATAAAATATTTAATCTACAAATATGTATATAGAGTTTAATGAAAACATCGTAGCATTTGTCTTGGAATTTTTCATTTCCCCGCAGGCCTTGCTCGGGCTGAGCCTTCCGGAGCAGTTACTTAAACTGCGAACTTGATTTTTTTTTAGCTTCACGCTATTATTCTACAATTAGCTGGGTCCGTCCCCTACTTTCCTCCGAACTTTCGAGGCATTGTGTGCCGAGTGGCGGAAGCAACGCCGCGGTTTGCCTTCTTACCAGAACGAACTTAGTCGCGTTGACATTCACTCGCTTGCCCACTGCGCCACGAATGCCTCAAACGAACTTGATGTTAGGCTTATTGCATTGTATTCTCTTCTCTTTTCTTTCCACTACGACTTTCATATTATATAAGTAAGTTGTAAGTTATGAGCACATACTTGTATCTTAGCATTAGCGCTGGTTGCTCAACTCGACAGTCGTAGAACAAGCACCCATTACTCAATTTCCGATTTTCCACTTCGATCACAATGGAAATGCACAATCAAATATTTCACTCGGCGCAGTCAATAAGGAAATTATTTTATTTTAAGGGTTCTTTTTCTTTTATTTTGGCGTTACGAGCGTAACAAAACATTTCTAGCTGAAGTTAACATTAAATATCCAGGTCTACAGTCCTTTGGAACACAGAAAAACAGCTTGTGAGTCAAGTTAATCACAATATTTATAATAATTCAAATTTCTTCACGTCTCATCGGTTTGTGGCGCAGGGGCGCAAAGTGTGACTATAAACCGACTGGTTGTGGGTTCGATCCCCACTCGAGGGAACGATTTATTTTCATCTCGTCGCTCTAGTAAAAAGACAAAACGTTATTTCATATTATGCTCCTTTTGAGTACCAATCCTGTTTCAAGCGGAAAAACGCGTGAAGCAACTTTACTAATGCTATACTATTGTATAATAAACAAAGTAGTAATATATCAGACATATGTAAGTGTTCCACCATCATCGACACCATAATCCCACCATTATATCACGCAGGCTTTGCGGTCTCCATAACGTGTTTATTTCCGTTTCGGTCCCGTAAATATTTGCAGGGCTGAGTAGAACAAATTGAATAAAATTGTTGGTTAATATTTGATTTCGCGGATCAATAGGGCGCTGTTTGCTAACTTAAGTCATAAATAAATGTTCGGAACTGCTCCGTATTGAGTCGTGGGATTGGTTTCAATGTGCTGCATAAATATTAAAATATAAATATTCATAAGCAAAATTATGTCGATTGTAATGAAGACGTAATATTTTTTGAATTGTTGTATAGTTGAAGACCAAAAAATCTTTCACTTTACTCATTTTGAAGAAAATGAAGAAAACGGTTTTTTAGCAGCGTGAGCGCTGTACCCCGGGTGTAGCAAGATAAGCAGGGTGCCTTGTTACTGGAGCAAGGAAGTACACATAGTTTATTCTGCCGACTAGAAATCGAACTCACACTGCCGCGTTTTGCCACGGTGGCCTTAACTTGAAGTTATCCTTCTCCTATATTTCTAATACATATACACAATGGTTTTAGATTCGATTCCCATTCGCGGAAATTACTTACCGTGCTCAGGCGAGATAACGCGATATAATACACTTGTTAGATATTTGTTTAAAAATGTGACAAAACCGATGTATAGAAGATATTTCTTTTGATTGATTTAGAAGTTTAATTTAAATTTAGAACAGACAGACAGAAATACATACAGACAGACGAACAATAAAAGAATCCTATCCTAAAAGAGTTCTGGCTTATTCTTTTATGATAGGGATATCAAATAAATCGAAATTCTTGCGACCGTTATACAGTTTACCTTTCCAGAAGTAGACAGAAAGAACCTAATGACAAGACTCTCCGTTCTCCGCTACCACCATATTTGCGTGTTGAGTAACGGAGCTCAACACCGCATTTTGACTAATTAATAATTTATAACAATAATGTCAATAGGTATTCTAAATCAATAGCCCCAAGATAACAGCGGAAGTAAAAAATAATTAATCGTTCTGATATTTAAAATATAAATCATACACCAAGTCAGAACGAACCAGAAACGCGCCCTTTGTCTCCGCCGGCTGCAGCTTTGGGGTGACACCTCCAAGTACATCAACATTTGCCGCCGTTGTATCGTCTACCTACATATATTGGGATTTCGTTTTAAGACTTGTTTTGATATGTTGGAGCTATTAGGAAACGCTTTTTATGGATAAAATTACTAAATAAGTGTGTGATTTTCTATATTATAAGATAACGCCGTCTTCATAAGTTTGAAATGTGGGTTTATACGAGTATATTATCCTAAAATATATCAGAATAGTTCTTGTGCCTGTAATCTTAAAAGACGGACAGACGATCCTTGTTTTTTTAGTTTCACACATTTTCCCACATTTACGCTCAATTTTCGAGATATAGCATGTTGAATAGCGGACTTCAACATCGCGCTTAGATTTATTACAGCGGGGAAACGAAAAAATCTTTCCTCTTATTTCCACCCTTAGGGAGAATTCTAGAAAACGATGATACACGTGTTCAATCAAATACTTTTAAAAATCTAAATTTCATTTTTTTTCCATACAAACTTTCAACCCCTATTTCACCCTTTTAGGGTTAAAATTTTTCAAAACCCTTTTTAGTGGATGTCCAGATTATGAAAGTAAATCTGTCCAAATTCCACGTTTCTACGCACAGCGGTTACGGCTGTGCGCGCGTCTTGCCTCAGTCAGTGAGGACAAGTCCTTTTATATATATAGATAATCAGTAATCTAAGTGAGGCGCAGTGAGGTGAACACAATCACTGCGTACAATATTATATATGTAACAGTTTGTGAGGATGGATGTTTGTTTCCCTTTCACGCTAAACTCCTGAACGGACTTTTTATCACTAAGCCTTTTATCACATAATACGTAATCATTTAACAAAAAAGTAAGCAGGCGAAGCCGTGTTTACGTCGCTAGTGTTTAATAATTGAGTAACAACGTTCCCTCGAGAGCGCTATTTATTCCAAGAAGCTCTCTCACGAACTATTGTTGGAACTTGGGCGATTCTTTAAATTTCAATGCACCCCCCCGCACACCTCGGCACGCCGCGCCTTGACCCGGATGTCACTTTATTGTTCATTTTGCTTCGAATGTTCTTATTTTTTCCTTGAAAAGTTATTCTTAATTTCACATAGGTAGGTAGTCGTAGTGTACTTGTGTACCATGTACAATAGAATATGGCTTAGTTTTTTTTTCTGTTTTGTTTATTTGACTGTAACCACGACGGTTGCGAGTTCGATACGCGCTCGGAGGAAAAATTATGGTAATATATAAAATCTTTCTAAAATTATTATTTACTTTTTAGTTCGTTGTTAGAAGTCGGTTTTACTTTTTATTAAAAATTAATTTATTTTACAATTTTAAGTGATGGGTAGATCTTAAAATGATGCTTCTTAAAGGAGTGGTGATGGTGGTGGTAATGGTTGTCAACGAGTGGTTGTGGTTGCCCTTTGTAAAACTTCACTTAATTGAGTATTATTTTTGTACGTTACATTTTGGTATATTGACAAGAAAATACAAAAAAAATATTCGGATGAATTGGGAATCTCTCCCTTTTTTGAAGTTGGTTGAAAATGAGAACATCCTCATTTTTGAGGTTGGTTGAATATTTTTTCAATATTTTTCTCTATTTTGACTGAATCCCATAATCAGAGCCTAACTTTCACCAAACTATCCTTGAAGACTATAAAAAAAGAACGAAAGAGTTATTCGTCTATTTGTCGCGCACATACCTGATGCAAATTTCAGACTTATGTGATTTTTTCATAGATACCATTAGACATGACATGGACCAAAAAAAATGGGACCACACGGGAAGCACTAGCTTTCAAATAAAAAAAAATATTAAAGTCGGCTCACTCAGTCAAATGTTATGACGTAACAAACATAAAAAAATACAGTCGAATTGATAACCAAAGAAGGTTACAGAAGTCGGTTAAAAAGGACTGATTGATTTCGTCATTTTTGAACTAAACATAATTTCGTATTGACTGGCGGTACTCAACGTTTTATCTACCAAAGTAAAGAATTGAAAGTAACTTAAATACAATTATTACAATCATGGGAACCAACCCAAACCCATCTATTCCACACTCACACGGATATTTAATATGTAAATTCATATAAACTTTATAACATAATCAAAAATATAATGATATGTACGTTATACCTATAACGTAGTGTGTCCTCTCAAGGAGAACTAACGTCGTAAAACCCCGCTAATTATAGCTTAGCTCCTAATACTGACATTAAACAGTCTACGGCTAGGGGAGAGTGGGGACAGTTGATCAGGTCAAATGAATCTGAGTAATGCTATACGTATTGCGCTCGCTACGTGAGGAGATAGCTTGGTCGTGTAGCTACTATGGGTTCTCGGTTCTCTAACAGGTACCACAGACACCAAGCTACTGCCTAAAATAGTTGAAATTTGGCATGTAGGTAAATTAGAAAGCGAAATTCCTATAAGGGAACGGGAAAAACAGAATTTTCTATTTTTAACCGGCTTCTATTTTCAAAAAGCAGGAGGTTCTTTATTTTTATTGTTAACAAAATAACTTGTCCTCTAACTTCTTATCGCGAAGCTATGTTTTCTATCATTACCTATTTTCTATCAGTAATGTCATCAGATGATGACTAATAGAAGCAAATATATGATTATTATTGTAAGATATGAAACACTTAGTCCGTGACTAAATTCGAGGGTTTCCCTCGAATTCGGACAGATTTCATCATCAGATCTCGATTTAGTTGTAATGGAACTAATGGGAATGAACACCCTTTCAAATAAAAATAAATTTGTCCACAAGTGACGGAGAAATCGACGGGCAAATATAAAAAGACTTAGAACTTCCTCCTTTCTGAAAAAGGAAGTTGGTTAAATAAAATTTTTATTATAGGTTTTTGATAAAAATTACTCACGAATATTGTACTTTTAATATTGTTCATATACATATGTTTTAAAATGTTATCTTTCCGTTACGTCGTAATAGCCTTAACTGATCGAAATATATTGCAGCAATTTTAAATATAATACTGAATTTTTCTACTATGATCCTATAAAGGAAAGTACAGGTACACTACGAGTTGTGGGTTTGATACCCAGTTAGTTACCCATGTAGTTTTTTCACTTCCCCGATCTGGTGGACCAGGCACGGGGTTTCTTGTCTCGACTCGACTAAAGTCTCTAAAATTGGGCGAAAAGTAGGAAACGGAGTGGTATTAATAAGTACCCTTTGCTTTTATACGGGAAAAAGCGTGTAGGCTTTTTTTAACTTTTAACGAAATACGATGAAGTAAAATAATTATTTACAACAAAAGTAATTCACACCAGTGCAGTGGTAGGGTAGCGCAGCCAATAATACAAATGGGTTAGGTGTAACGCTATCTTATCGCCCTTTCGAGGGCTTGTGAAGGATTTTTTATCAGTTACCCATTTAGTTTCAGATTTTGATAAGAATTTCATAATATAACCAAACATTTTTTTTGTTATTATTGTAAGGCATTTAATAATAAGTAATTGTGTAATGTGAAGATAACGGCAGATTAGGCAAAACTAAAAAAAAACTAAAATTTATTAATAACCCAATAATTAAAACTCATACACTAAAAGTATTCCATTCTATTTTAAACAACAAATCGCAACTTCCTTACTTGTTGCTACACTCACACAAAATATAAGCAGCCATGTTAATCGGACTCAATATACTGTATAGTCCTCCTACTATATAAGGCCATGTCTCGTTCGACAAACTCCACGCCCAAAGCAAGCCGCTGACTGTAAACATTTGAGAGGAACTTGCTTCCACGAGGCGTGTGAGGAGCTCCTTAAAATTCAATCGCTAAGACGTTGATGGCACAGCTTGAAGTTACCTTAGCTGCCTCTATTAGAATTGATCAAACTACACATGAAACTAGTTATTTAATAGTTGTGAATAGCTATTTTATAACCGCCGGAAAACTATTGTACTTAAAAAATAAAAGAGGAAAAAAAATCTTATCATTTTCTGCCATATAGCAGGATAGTGCTTTGTCTTTTTACCAGAGCGAGGAAATGAAAATAGTTCATTCCATCTAGTGGGAATGGAATCTATAACCCTTACACTCAGATACTGACGTGTCTTCACCTATGGCCTTCGCCGATGGCCTTTACACTTCCATCCAATTCTGAATGCATAGAGTGCTGAGTGGTGGAACTCAACGCTGTACTTTCCCTCGACTTTATAAAGTTCCTGTCACAAATGTTTGTAATTATCTTATCCACCTACACCCACATATTATACTCGTATATTTACATATAGTATAAAGTAGTGATACTGCACTACACTGTACCTACATATTGTGTACATCCCAATTATAATATTGTTCTATTCAATCTAGAACTAAGCCATTAAGTCAGTTGAGTGGTTGCCGGATTGACTTACAGCGGCTTACGCGTCTAATGTCGCATTACGAGTACACGAACTACGAGTACCGGCCGTGATTGGGTTTCATGCTATTTTGTTAGTTGTCCTAAGTCCGTAAAAGTTTATGATAGGAGGCCAAAGGGGGCGCCGCGCCACAGTCGAGGGCTAGATTCACACTCGAGGAAGTGAAATATTTAATATTTTTATATCTCACTTTGGTAACGAGGCTTCATGGGAACGAGGTATTAACAGTAGGTTCCTAAGTTTCCTCTGAATATCCCGTTGTGTGCGGAATACAGAGAGATTCTAAAATAAGATAAGAGACCAATTATGATGAATGATGATGAAGAATTTTCTAGATCATAAAATTAAAATCATCATAAAAAAAAAATATTTATTTTATTGAAAATAATAGTTTCATAGCGTAATATGAAAATAACTGAATAAAAGAACCTGATTGCGTTATAAGCATATATTTTCCCTCGAAAACCCTTAAAATATTTAACATCGCAATACACTTGTGGAAGTGCAAATATTTAACGGTCGACCCACTTCTGTGATGGGGCCTTTCGGGAATTTAGGTGTACACTTTATAATTATGTTACGTTTTGCCGCTCGTTCTGTGTAACAAGAGCTGAATCGAAAACAGCTTGATTAAGTGAAATTAGTCATTTACGCGCGTCCGCTGAGAGAGCTCCGCCGCGGGTCATTGAATCACTTGAACATTCCCCTTTTTAAAATTTCACCGTTGTCGAGATATTGCGCTTATTTATCTATCTATTATTGGTATACAAAAATACCGATACGAATAATAACCACGCATATGTAACAAAAAAGATTTATAAATATTATATCAATTAACAAAATTATTATGAAAGACTTATCGAGTAGTAAACTTGGTAATTGCATAATTAAAGACAACCCAAGTAAGATTTCTTGCAACATTTTCTACAACACGGATATTGAAGTTTTTGTGAAATTCTTTTTCTTATTGGTTTAATGTCACTTGTATTGTTTTTTTCTTTGCTATCACCCTTGCATTTCTTGCATGGTTGTAGTTTTATTTTATCTATGGAGGGATCCTTCTTTTTTTTACGGCCTTGGAAACCAAATCTTGGGCATTTTTCGTAAGCCCCAGACATTTTAAGATGCTTCTTCTGTAGTTTTTTTTTCTCAAGTAAAACCTTTTCTCTTTGTCTTTCAAGAAGCCATTCATCTAATTTTTTTTGCATCTTTTGTCTAGTCTCCACCATTTCCCTCCACTGCCATGGTTTAATTTTTTTCGAAGGCTTTAAAATAGCTTCAAAATCAAAGATGTCTTTAGGCGTAGTTGTCTTACTTTTCCATTTTTTTGGATCTAATAGTTCTTTTATGTTTCTCCTATTGTCAAGGTTGGGTGCGGATAGGTAGTTAACATCGGCGTCGTTTACTTCTATTGCTGTCTCATTGACTCTTTTCATATGTTCTTTAAGATCTTGCATGTACTTAAGTCCTACTAAGCTGCCACTATCATTAACTTTTCGTAATGATTTAACACTTTCATCGATAGCTTCATTTATTTGTTTAAGCAAATCAGTTTTTTCTTTTTCAAGCTCTTCAACAGTTCTATTTATATTACGATCAGTGGCTGTAACAATTTCACCGATAAAATATATGAACATGGCGTTTATTAACATGTTTGTATATGAGGTTAAAATAAACAAATTCCAATAACAACACGTCAGCTATACGTATAATGATACATATAAAAGAGCATAAAATATTTCACGATAATGGAAATAGCCACTGTAAAGATTTATACGACTTTACATAAAAATGGTTTGTGTATATGATGTTTATTTGAAATGTTAAGTGAAAATAATTCAATTTTATGGTTTTAGTAAATTTAAATCCTAGGGTTTACTTTTCGAGCACAAATATTTATTTAATTATGTAATAGTTGTGGGTTCCATTTCTTCCGGGTGAAAAGTATAAACTTTCCTGAAGAACGAATAGCGTAGGATTTTACCGCAACACTTCATATTTATCAATAAGCGGAAATTGGAGAACAGTGTGATGTAGCTCTAAGTCCTCTCCAATCACTTTATCGAGAGTACTGCACTAAGTACCTCAGTCAAATTTAGAAAAATTGAAATTTGATTTTCCATTTTATATTTTTAAGTCTTAGTACAGTACCTACATACGGGAGTCCACCAAAAATCCTATATGTTTTACGTTGGAGTACAAATCAGATATAATGATCCCTTTAATTCGAGGCGTCATAAACTAATCAGAGTCACTTTCGGGAGAGTATTTCTTTCATATTTGTATCTCCAACGACTGTCTTCTGAGCTATACGAGTACGTAGGTACCATCTGTTTCATTGTCACGTAGGTTATGATAGATATGGAGATATACTGGTACAGTAATCAGTACTGTATAAAGTGCGTGTGGTTTAATTACGAAATATATTTTATAAACATAACTAGCGGACCCGGACGCGGCTACGCCTGCTTAAAATATTTATTAAATATATTTATGAAATTGTTTTCAGATTTCAACAGAATTAGTAAGAAAATATAAACCTAAATAATCAAAAAGAATAATAAGTAGAGACATATTATTAGAAAAAATATCTGAATTATTGAAATGGACCAACAAAAGAAGTAAAAGTAACTAAAGGATATTCTTAATATTAGAAAAAGTACCTAAAGTTTTCCGTACGTGCGTACATAGATATCGACTCTATGAAATAACTAAATATTTTTCTATATTAAATCAATTCATAAGGATGAATATCAAAATGTCGCGGTAACAGTTGCGTAGCGACGACGGTTGTCATTAACATGGCAGAATAAATTGCATGTCAAATTAGAAATAAGTATTTTAATATATTAGTACATATGTGTAATGTAATATTATATAGCCTATAGCACTTCTGAAGTATGCAGCTTTCATACAAAACAAAAACATAGTAAATCGGACCAGTAGATCCAGAGATCTTAGCGTTCAAACAAACAAACAAACTCTTCCGCTTTATTATATTAGTATAGATAGTATAGATTAGCGCGGTTAGGAAATATTTAATTGTAGACGCAGTGGCTTTACTCGTATTGGAGAAAACTATAAAAAAGGATTTTAGTGCCGGACCACCATGGGCTGCTCCTCTCCTAAGCACAGACCTTACATATTGCGCCGATTTTCTTTTTATTTGGCTTCTTTCTGCTTATTACTTCGGCTTGGTGACAGTTTTGCCACTCACTTACGCAATGTCTCATTCACACATTTTTATAAACTTACAACAGAGATTACTAACTTTTAAAAATATGTTTTTGTGAAAATTTCACATGTTGAACAAATGGTAGCAGCAACAGAGCCATTACATTGATGAGCGCTTATCAGCGCCGAGGCTTGCTTCTTCCCTTCCGTTCTTTACTTTATGCTATTGTCGATGTTTCAATCAACGTGAAGAAAGCACTCGTTAATTAGCGGATGGACTCAACTCAGACAGTACTCTACTGTACAAGAAAATCCAGTGTTTTCAAGTTGCTTTATTTATTAGTCTGAAATAGAAATGTTTAGTATTAGATGGTCTTTTGCTATGTTTTTGAGTTTTTCAAGTTTAATTGTGTGAGAGGCGGTTGTGGGTTCGATTATTGTGTTCGATATTCGATGCGATTAATTTACTATTGATTGTCGATCTAGTAGTAGTAAGGTAAAATGAGGCGTTAAGTTCCGCCACACAACACGCAGTGTCTAGAAAATTGTGCGTCTATTCTATAAAAAGCAAAACAAAATCCTTACACAAAACAATTTCAAATAAAAAACCTAACAAGATTAGCAAAAAGTAACATAAAAAATTCATTCGTACATTTTAATCGCAATACGAAGAACATCCGACATAAATCCCTACGAATATTTTTTTTCCGTACAATTTCATTTATTTCCCAAAGCCTTCTATTTTTCCATTAAGACCAATTAATATTAAGCACAGATCACTTTTAATTAATTTTCTTTTCCGATAAAGCCCAATAATTCGTTTAAAGCCGTCGTCTCTCATAAATGTTACGTTTTCGGTTATATTACGGTATTATTCTGAATCAAAAAGAAAGATATTCGGATCAAAATAAACAATAATAGTAATGTTTTTAAAATTAAGTAGTAGTACTTGTGGGGTAGGTGTATGTCCCACTGCGCTACGGCGGTCTACGTGCTCGTAGTAGTTCAAGTAATGTTCATTATTAGCTTTGAATAATTAAGGTATGAAAACATTTTTAAAAGCCATTCTACAGAGAAGACTAACGTATTCGGTCAATATTTAGAAGGGGATAAACGAGTACCCGCGATTTTTTTAGATTTTACATTATTTAACATCACTTAACATCTTAGATAGCCTTTAATTAAATTTATTTGGCCTTTTTTAACTTCACGCTGTATCCCGCAAATAGTAGGGCTAGCAGAAGGAACCTAGTAATGAGACGTTCCGTTCCTTTTTAGATACTTTCTTTCCGCCATTAGAGGCTAGTCGGGCGGTCGGGGCCCAAGCGTAAACCTGACAAGCTGGTCGCCTCTAAATAAGTGAGTGTACTAAATGTGAGAGTACTAAATATCTTGACTAGTTTCTGCCTGTCTCTGCCCGTTTTTTAATCATGATGAAACTCTTTTACTGGTACGCTGTCTCAGTCGAGCGGTTACATGAGACTCGTAGATTGGTTAATGTAAGCCATCCTTAATAACCAATATAACACCACGGCTGGTCTATCTATCGTGATGTGTGGGAAAAAGCGTGAAACTGAAAATATACATATGCTGTTAATGCTGCTAATCTTTATAAGATTCTCTGAGAGAAGGATGCAGTGAGAAATCTGTTTCACTTTCCGTCCAAACACAAAAATACAATACAAACTTAAATTTACTTTCAAATTTCCATTTTACATGAAGGAGTGATATGCAAACAACTTATAGCATATTCTACTAATATTTGCTTAGTGTTTAAAGTGTATTTTCTTGGTCATGTTAAAAATTCTTTTATATTTGCGAGCTCCGAGAATATGGCTTTGAAACTTTATGCAGCGCTTCGTTAGGATATTTTAAATTTTCATTCTTAAAACCTTAAGGATCTTAAGCAGGGTAATGTGGCTACGAAATGTGTAAACTTTTTCCGCTTCACGCTGTTTCCCGTATATAGCAGGGTAGGCAAAAGCATCCAAGTGCTATCACACCACATTCCCGACCTTCTGCCCAATTTACGAGACATTCTCTCTCATTATCATAGCGAGGAAAATAATTTATTCCCCCGAGCAGGAACCGAACTTACAACGGTCGCGCTTACCGTCAACCAAGAGCTTTTACTATAAAAAATATAAATGTAACAAAAGTTTCTCTCCTTAGCCGTACATTCTCTGGCCACAAACGTTTCGAAGTAACAATCACACTCAATTACGTCAATTCTCCCTGAATTATCGGCAAAGGAACATCAATAGATCTCGCTATAGCAATAGTGACTTGTCAAATTATACTCTCAATATGTCGATTTATTTTTAAAATGTTACTTCTAATATTATGTTTTAAGTTATTTGGGGGCGTAGTGGTACAGTGGAATAACGTTTGACGGCAAACGGGATGTTTTTGGGTTCGATCTCCAATCGGGGGAATGATTATATTAGATATCATTTTCATTTCACCACTCCGGTAAACAAAGATGACGTAGAGTTCTGGGCAATGGGTAATGTGTGTAAAACTGGTGGCAAAGTGTTTCGCAAATTATGAAAAGTTGAAAAGAGTGTGAAAGTGCTGACGTTCTCTTGACATTCTATGAAGAATTAAAAATAATAAGAAAGTAAGATATAACTACATTTTTTTATACAGGATTGGAAAAAAAACAGGTGGCTGTTTGTCTTTTAACCTAATATATTACACCCATAAAAAAAACTAACCTTAAAGTTAAATGTTAGTAAAAGCAAGCATTTTCTTTGGACATTGTCTAATACGGTCGTCGCCGCACTAATAATTGCATTCTTAGTGCTCGTTAAGGTACTATTCGCTATTCTTTTTCTAATCAATTGATACTGGGATAATGGCTTTTTGAAACTATTTAAAGTTTCTATCACACGATTAGTGCAATATTCATACCTTTCATTAAAAGTGTATCTCCATTGAGTAAGGGGGTTTTGAATTTAATTTCTTATAAATTCCGTTGGAAAAACAGTAATTTTTACTTTTTGTCTCCATTACATTTAAGATTTAAATATTTTATTGGTCTTCTAAGTCTTTTTGTCTGCTTTACAGGTAGGCAGAAGGAACGTACAGATCAATATTGAAGACTTGCACTTGGTCTTGTTAGGGTGTCGTTGTGTCACGGAGACCTCTACATTATAATGAATTATCAATTACGAAGGCAATCCAATCTTAAGTGTGTTAATAAAACTAATATGTTATATTTGTTAAGTTATTCATTAAATACAATGTCCTCACTGACTCCCGCGTCGCGTCGGGCGCACTGGCCACTTGTAATTAAAATTTGTAAATGATACATTTGAATATACAAGTAACATGACAGTACAAACTAGTACAGTTAAGTGTTTTATTAATACGTAAAAAATAAGAAAATCAGCTTCACACTACACGCACTTCCCGCACGAGGAAACGAAACCCCTGTAGGATCGCTTTGTTGTCCGTCTGTAACAAGCATTTATCTCGAGATCACGTGGATGTATCAATCTTAAATTAATATCGAGTCTACGGTTCCTTGAAGCACGGAACAAAATCAATCTTTTAATTCAAGGTAATTCAAAGATTTTGCATTGTTTTTATTGCATTTTGTATAAAATTTCCCACGTCATCAAATTCTGTTGGGTACTTCCCATAGATGTACAATTATGAAATTTGGCAAGAAGTAAATCTTGCAGTACAAATAAAGGATAAAAAACATAACAAACTTATAATTATAGTTCATTTCATACAAAATGAGTGCGAACGTCCGCAAATTTAAGTTTAAGCAAAAGTAAGTACAAAATTGTATAATTCAAGGAGAAGCATACAATCCTGACATTGGTACGGAACGCTCAGAAATGTCCGACTCGCGCTATACTTTTATTACTATTTTCTTACATGTGCAATAAAGAATATATATATATAAATACTTAAAAAAAAAATCAGCTCTACGCTGAAGCAAGGTATGCATGCGCAGCAAACGTGTTAAGTGGCGAAACTCAACGCCGCGCTTTGCCTCAATACCAGAGCCAGACATGAAAATATGAAATATTTCATTTCTTCGAATAGGAATCGAACCCACACACAGCCCTTACCTACTGTCGCGCTAGCAGTCAAAGTCCTGTGCGCCACGACTGGCCTTGTATTTAATATGACCGCGCCAAAACCGCGTCCAGAGTACACTTAAGCAAAAAATATCCAATAGACCGAATATAACTCAAACAGTTAAATGCAAGAAGCTGGAATTTGTTAAATTTTTGATAAATCTTTCAAATTCAAACTTTAAAAGGGGTGAAAAGAAGCAGCAAAACTTTTTTATGAAATTTCTGTATCTCGCCCTCGCAAGGTGTTGGTCGCGTAAATTGATATTATAATATTCCTCACCTCACTCAAATAGACGGGGCTTGTGTTTTTGAACACTTACAGATTTCTCAGGTCTATCATTTTTTAATATTCATATCACATTATAATTAACATTTGTATTCAATTACTATAAATTTATGTCCTTTTTAAACGACTTCCGTTTTCAAAAAGAAGGAATTTCTATATTCCTTAACTATATATTTGTTTGTGCGTTTATTACTCTGTCATTTTTTGGACATGTTATAAAAAATTTAAAACTATGTTTATGGTAATGGACTCAACTCCCCAACTATTAGGTGCTAGAGTACAATCTTTTAAATATAATAGCGACTTATAGTAGGCTAGGGTCATGTACTATCAAGTTTTGTCAAATTTATAACTAACTAAATATTCCTAAGCAGTGCAATAAGCTTAACTTGTAACTGTAAATTTTGAGTAGGACAACGTAAAAATACGAGTTCAATCTCCACTCGGGAGAATGAAATATTTAAATTATTTTATTTCTCTCGGTAGAGAAAATGCAGCGTTTAGTTCCTGCTTAACGTGCTGTCTCCAAAAATATCCTACAACTAAAGTAGAGTCAAAACAACACATACCCCAGCACGCTAACATACATACATGTGTACATACATAATACATGTATCATCACATGAGAAGATCCTGTTTAATAACAGCAAGGCCCCGCTGCATCGGCACCTGCCACTGCGGGCTGTTAGCAGTGCGTTGGTAAATCTCTGCTCCCACTATCGTCGCCTGTGGAACTCTTAACTTTGCGTGACCCGTTTACATTGTGTCGTTGTGACTTTGTTGCACATGTTGACTTCGCTATCATAAAGGAGATAATTTGGTATTATACCTTTTTTCTCTTATATCTTAAGCTTAAACGGGCGCTCTTCAGATGCTTCAGATCTTTAATATTCATATTATGTGAATGGAACATTCTTATCTCTCACTGAACAACACTTTATTAAGTGTGCCTTATAGTGTTGTGTTCATTCAAATATGCACAGTACAAAACACACCACTTTCTCGTCCACTTGCACAGGTTGATGACAATCTGTTATTTTTTAATAAAAGATAAGTGTGTATAATTATACACACTTAAAAAGAATTAAAAAATATATGATAAATTCCTACGATAAAAATCATACCTTAGTTACGACACGGTGTGAACGCACTCACTAATTTAATATTCATACTTTGTTTCTTACATTGTACGACAGTCGCTAACAGCTTACGAGGATCTAACGCTCATTAACCCTCCGTAGACCCTGCGTAGAACCGCCGTAGACCTCCGCGCGGGCCGCCATGGCGCCGTGTATCGAGTGAATAACTAATTAGGACCGCGTGATGCTGTAAAATGCTGTTGTAAATGATTATAGAGAAATCTGTGTATAGATTGTGATATATGGTTTATTGTATTTTAATAATAAATGTGATCATTTATATGTACATATTGTTTTACTTTACGCTGTGTCACACTCGCAGCAGGTGGCAGCAGGTGGCAGCAGGTGGCAGCAGGGTGGCAGCAGGGTGGCAGGAGGAACCTCCAACTAGCGAGACATTGCGTGTACTAGTGGAACGCTTGTGTGCCTGACAGAGCGGGCAAATGAAAATAATTTATTCCCCCGACTGGTTATCGAACCCACAACCGTGGTGTTTATAGTTACAGCTTCTCTTTAAAGTCATTCTGTCTTGTTGTATATCAAATTTATAAAGCCTTATATAAAAGATCCGTCATCACAGAGTATAAGCCGGAGTATAAACCAAGGAAGTATTGTAAAGTAAACATAAACTTGGGTAAGATTTTTGCTAACTCCTCCCCTCCCCTCACCCCCGAGGGAGTGAAACGTGTAAAGTGTGCGGACCTGTCAGTCTTGCAGTCAGGAGTAAGAAACGTTGTCATTTTTGATTTTGGATATCAAAATAAGTTTTTTTCATATCATATATTGTAAATCCTTTATTTAGAAGAAAGATTCTTAACACTCGTTGTACTCTGCCCACCTTGCTGTACGGGGCGTTATTTTCAATACAAGTATTGTAAGAAACAAGACTTGAATCAACACAATTCGGCGCTTAATGCTAATATTATCTTAATGTTAAAGTAAAGTAATCATTTTAAAATGTTACTTGTACAAAATATTGACAAAGACGAACTAAATAAAATACAGCATGAAATAAAATAAAACAACTAAAAATTACGAAGTTCGCTCTCGAACTGGTCGGTGGCTTTTGTACCAGGAACTGTTGGAACTAAATAAAGAAATTGTAAACTTGTTTCAATTTCAAGAACATTTCTACATGAAACGAATTTTTAGTTACCGTATTTTTTTAATTAATTATAATGACAGCTTCACCCATTTTCCTGCATCGCAGGGTAGACAGAGGAAACTTAGTGTTAAGATACTCTGCTCCTTATACTACCAGGACTTTGCGGTGCCAACATTCAACGCCGCGTTGTGCCACACGCGCATGTTAGAGTGATGAAATGAAAATATTTTAAATGTAATCATTCCCTCGAGTAGTGGTCGAACACACAACGGTCGCGGCGTCTTAATTACCATAAATTACACAAAATCTAATTTCATCTTGTCGCAGTGGACTGTGTGTGAGACTTGTTTGCCTTGCAGAGAATAGTTATATTTAAATTCTATATTATTAATTATATTTTATTTAAATTATAATTACTTCGCGAGAAATAGCTTGAATCTAAAAAAATACAAACAAAACGTAGCCGTAGTTCCGCCGGACTCTCGAGGCATTGCGTGAGGAGTGTCAGAATTCAATGCCATGCTTTGTTTCTTTACCAGAGCGAGGGAAAAAAAGTATTAAATATTTCATTCCCCTAATTCTTATAATTTAAGGTTTAGTAGGCTGAAGTGGCAGTGGGCTGGTCACATTTGCCGCAGAACCGATGACCGTTGGGGTAAGCGCGTTCTAGAGTAGCGCGACCACGCCTCGGCAAGCGTAATGTAGGATGTCCTCCAGCCAGATGTGGTGACGATATTCGCAAAATGGAATCGGAGATGCCTATGTCCAGCAGAGGACAAGGACAGGCTGATGATGGTGATGATGATCATGATGATGAGTGGTCATCAAATTCGCAACCGTCGTGTGACGGTTGTGGAAATGTAAACTGTGTAGTTTACATTTCCCATTTTGAAAATTTATTCGAAGAAGGCTATATTACATCGTTAATCGTTCCAATATACCAGCAACCTGCGGCGGTCAGAGTTGCCTTGGATTAGATGTTGTCATGAGTACACAAATCCTAGTTATTTTTATTTGAGCATGAGAACGAAGCGTAGGTAAAGCTAATATTTTGTTGAAATTGTAAATAATTCCTAATAAGTAAATGTTTTACCTCAGCCGAGCACCGACACCGTAACTAAAAGTACTCGTATAAATGCAGCTATCAAGCTACAAGCTACCTGCCGCAACATTTTTGCGAAAGCAACGATATATGCAAATTGGGCCATTACTGCAACTATCACTACGAGTACGTACGTACGAGTACCTGCAAAGGAGGAACACAATAGAGTCGTCACGATTTAAACTGGGTACTGACTTTACTATTGTTGGGGTGGTCGTGTATTGAGCGGGAAACAGAAACTTAAAAAGGGTAACCCTACAAATATTTAGTTTAATACTATCTATACCTATAAACGTCATGCAAAATACCATGCATAAATGATGACGGAAGTCAAAATATTGTTTACTTCTTTCAAAAGGTGGTTTGACATCTGCACTGATTTTAATGAAACCCCTGCTAAAAAATCACATTCAAAGATCTAAGGTTTTTCATACTAGGATACCCTACTTCTATACTTATGGGGTCTCGTTTTGTAACGAATACAGTTTCTGAAAACGTACATCCGGTACAAGGACCTTAAACTATTCATACACGCCTCGCTTTATCGGTCTCCTGTTATAAAACAGTTCTTTTGCCTTAAAAAGGAACTCTTTTACAGTAAAACACATTTTGAAGCAATAGGTACACTAAAAAATATATATCCCAATTATTAATTGAAATATATGAAAATTATATAATAATTAGTTGATTTCAGTCATTGCATTTTTAATGGCAAAACTGAACGACTCGCTGTGTCTTAACAGAGCAGTGAATGAAAATAATTATTTCCTTTCCTCTAATGGAGATCGTAGCCACGACCATCGCACTTACAGCTGCGGCCTATGATAATATTATTATATTATAATCATATATTTAAATTCAATAGAGTACTTATTAAGCTCCCATCTTAATTCGCATTCTACGGACCCGTGACAATACTAAAAGCATTCAGAAAAACTACGTCACTTGGTAAAGGGGCGCTGTCCGTGGGAACTTGCCTTGTCTACGCTCCGAGACCTCCGGACTGTTTAAGTAGTAGAAGACAATTATTGTATATTGTCGATTCTAGAATAAAACTGAACATTTTATAGATTTTTTACTTACACGTATTTCTTTATTTGCATTGTTAATTTTGCTATACGAACTTTTTACTTACATATATTTACTTGTATATATCAATAGCGGCCCGCCCGCGGCTTCGCCTGCTTCAACTATACGACTTCAAAATTCTAAAACCTTTTACCAATTATTTTTTTCTAACAAAATCAAAGTACGATTTGCTTTATGTTAAGTAAATTTATTGAATACTTTTCAGGTTATTGTTTGAAGTCCGGTTTGTTTTTTGTTAAAAATGATTTATGTTATGATTTTAAGTGACGGGTCGACCTTCCATCGCATATCAATTTGGCATATTCACAAGAACATACATTATAAATATTCGGGCGAATTGAGTTAAAAAGGAGAACATCATTTTTTTTAAGTAGATTGTTGATTGAAAAGAAATGCAACGATTGAGGAAACTCATTTGTGACGAAAAGTTTTAAAAATATTTTACCTTGTAACTATTACAGTAAAAATAGGTATTACAACTACGTAGGCCATCTATGGTCTTCATCGTAAGTTTCACTTCATCAAATCGTACTTTCCGAAAGCAAATACACGAGTCTTTACAAAAAGTATCCAAATTTTGTAAGTGTGCCCATCAAATTTAAAGAGTTCCCTCGATTTCTCAGATATCATCAGATCTTAACATGGTCACCAAGGGACCACCTGTGAGATACACACACACGAACGAAAAAATAATTAATTAAATTGATTCAGGTGTTTCCGAATAATCGATGAACACCTCCAAAAGTCCTCCTTTTTTAAAGTCGATTAAAAAAACAATGGCGCCTTCGTAGTACAAAATAACCTCTACAGAATATAAATGTTATTATTGTGAAAAAATATCAAGAATTTCATTCCTCTGTAGAATGTACAATTTAATATTATGTCTTAAAAAACAACTTTACACATTGCATATACTCGTAAAGGTATCCTGATAGTAACAATTTTTTCTACTCCTGAGGTATTATTGAATATTTTTTCGCCGATATGATAATTGTCTATATAATTGTCTATTGTCTACATCCCGCATGTAGCATAGCCGCAGGTAGGCATTGGGACCTAGTGTTCAAACACTCCGTTCCCCACTTTCCTGTCAACTTACGATACATTGCGTGCTGATTGCCGAGCATCATTCATATACAAAAAAAAATACTACACAACACATTTCTCGAAAATGAAATTAAAAAAGCTTTTCCATACTTTTTCATTCAACTTTGTAAAATGAAAATATTCAACGTTTTCAAATGAACTTAGTTAACTTTTTTCTAAACAAGTGAGTGCAGAAACGTTACCGTCGTAACCGAGTTACCGTTGGAGTTAGAGGATAAAAACTGTAGCATTGTTTGTGAATGTGCCAAAAATTGAAATACAAATCGTGAAAGATGCGGCGCCGACGGAAATGTGAACAAAAGCTTTGGTGAACAGTGGTGGGCGTGTGGCGATCGAGTGTGTCGATGTCACAATATATATGTTATTGTATATATGTCAGTCATCAGTCAATGTGACGGCTAGGTGGGGGGTTGTTAAATAGGATAACAAGGATTCGAATAGGTTTCTTTAGTGTTACCTAATAATTAAAGATATCAGTTAAACTTTTTCATCGATTTCCATAGTTTTTGGCTAAATGATACTGAAATAATAATCAGCTTCACGCTGTATCCCGCACACAGCAGGGTAGGCAGAGGGAACCTAGTGTGGAACGGAAGTGGAGAACGGAGTGTCTTACACTCCGTTCTCCACTTTCTGCCGAATTCTGGTGGCATTGCTTATTGAGTGACAGAACTCAACGCCGAATACTGAAATAAGATTTCAGTTATATACATACTTGTGATAACGAGTGTTTATACAGTTGGCAAAATTATTACTATAATTATAAAAAATTTTTTCGAATGAATTTCGTAAAATAATCCAAATATCGATATAACTACAGAACGTTCAACACTATTTTCTAACCAGTTTAGTGACACAGGTAGTGCGCCCACAACGCCCCGCTTGAGGAAATCAAACAATTCTACGATTCGTTGCTATACTCTTCACTCTAATTACAACACACATGTGACAGAAAGAGACAGCGTGTTCTAGGGGAGGATTGACTGCGATAAAAGTTGTTAGTAGTAATTGTTCTTTGTATAAGCAAGTTGTGGCTAAAGTGAGTGATAAATTGGTAATAAATGTATGAATTGTCTTTATAAATAAAAATTGTACGAGTGGAAGCTTAAAGAACTTACATAGCTACCCTAGCTAACAAAAATCTTAAGAGAAAAGACATTACGAGTTGAAGCAGTCACGGCGCACACGCCGGAGTACAGCGGAGTGTCTTAACTATATCCCTCTGCCAACCCTGCTAAATGAAGCTAAAAAAATAATTAACCAAAGTCCATATATTTCGCGTGACCCGCAACAAACAATGGCGTTTGAGACCATTCCATTGTCTTTGTGATTGATTGCGGCTTATTTTTTAATTTACTGCCAATCGGAGGGAAATCACTTTGGGCTGTACTTACTGGAGTTGTGTTTATGTTTTTGACAATGGCGAATTTGAATCTTTGAAAATTTTATTTAGCTTCGCTTCGCTTCCTTCATATAACATGATAGAAGCGAACTTAGCTTTAAGACACTCTGATCTTCGTCCGCCATTTTGAAACTGTGCTTGAGAGAGTGTTGTGACAGTTGTGATGTAAGTAAAAAAATTCAATAAACATTTTTAAAGTGTTATTCCACACTTAGGAAAATGCAATTATTAATTTGTTTCCATTTTCACGCCCTGGTAAAAAGACAAAGTGCGACGTTGAGTTCCCTCCGCCTACCATAGCGCTTACTATCAGGCACTATTCTTCTCCACCACGGCTGCTTCTTTAAAATAAAATAAATCATTTATCAAAGTCAGAGCTCCAGACATCTACAAATGCGTCCTCTCAACAATATTATATGTGACATTAGAATTGCATACAAAATGCATATAATAGATGAAGGCGCTATCCTTTCCTTAATGCTATAAACTTCACACTTTGAATACATTCAGTTTTGAAGTTTAACATGAGAGAATAAGGCTTAAATTTGAATGGATAATGTACATTTCAAATGCGTAAATCATATGAACAGGTCACGTCTAGAATGCTTTTATGTCTTCATTACTAAATAACAGTCGGTTAAAGTATTTTTTTACATCTTCCTTCCTTCCTTCCTTTTTTTCTATTTTCCATAATAATGGAAATAGAAATAAATCACTCTGCTTTGCACTTGCAGCTATCGACTTTGCGCGCCAAGTTGTAAAATATAACACCGTATTTTATTGAGAGAAACCGAAAACAAATGTTTTAAATTAAAAGCCTCCCTCATCGGGCGCCAACCATCCCGGGCTCACCTTTAGATCGTCGTCGTCGTCTGTCCATCACGCTGCAGGGTGTCCTAAACGCAGTCTCTACTCTAACACATGGTCGACCCAGTTCTGCTTCAGCGTGCTGAGTCCATTTCTCAGCCGAATCACTTCATTGTAAATTGTAACTGCCAGATAAACTTCCGCGTCCGACTCGCGCTTAACTTAACACTCGCTTTTTTTTTCATTTAGTCAATGGTAAAAATTTTATTTTTAAAATTAAATTTTTTATTTACTACCAGCAAAAGCTCTGTTCATACAGATCTCCAATTTGGTTCGACAAACAATATAAAAAAGAATAAAAGAAAGATAGATCGCAATGCTCCGCACTGAATGTCAGGCAAGTCAGTGAAATCAACATTTCGTAAAAAAACTACTTCATTAGAGTATTTCCTTAGGAGTTTGTCCACTTTTGTTTACGTTATACGATACTAGCGGACGCGCGCAGCTTCGCTGGCTTATTTAGGGGTGAATTCTAATAAGCCACGAAACATGTGTTCAATGAAATATTTTTAAGAGTCTAAATTTCAAATTTTATAATAATCGGTGGCGATTTAAAGATTTTTCCATACAAACTTTCAACCCCTTATTTGAACCCTTAGGGGGTGAATTATAGAAAATCATGAAACATATATTCAATTAAATATTTTTAAGAGTCTAAATTTAAAATTTTATAAAAATCGGTGGCGATTTATAGATTTTTCCATAGAAACTTTCAACCCCTTATTGGCACTCATAGGGGTGAATTCTAGAAAACCATGAAACACATGTTCAATTAAATACTTTTATGAGTCTGAATTTCAAATTTTATAAAAATTGGTGCCGATTAAATAAAACTCTATACAAACTTTCAACCCCTTATTTGCACCCTTAGGGGAAGAATTCTAGAAAACCATGAAACACGTGTTCAATTAAATACTTTTAAGAGTCTGAATTTCAAATTTTATTAGAATCGGTGCCGATTTAATTTTTTTTCCATACAAACTTTCAACCCCTATTTCACCCCTTTCGGATTAAAATTTTTCAAAATCCCTTCTTAGTGGATGTCCAGGATGTTACAAAAGTAAACATTTGTCCAAATTCCACGTTTGTACCATCAGCGGTTACGGCTGTGCGTGCGTCTTACCTCAGTCAATGAGGACAAGTCCTTTTATATATATTGTTAGAAATAATCAAATAATGACCATAGAGGTTATATAAGAACGGCTCTAATTGCTGGCTGGCACTTTTATGGGCTGTCAACAGCGACCGAAAGAAAAGGATCGCTAACGTCACTCTGCCCGATGGATTCTTTAGAACCAGATATTGTTATTAGACTGCTAGATAATTCCCTTTGGTTGTTTAATAATTATTTGAAGCCTTGTTTTAATTCCTTACCTTTCCCACTTTATTTAATATTTCCAATAGTTTCTAACATCAGAAGTGGGATAGAAGCCTTAGTTACTAAGCCATCCCATTCCTGATCTTTCTAATATTTTTGTGTAATCGGGTAGAGTTACATAGCAATGTCTTCTGATAGCTGACGTTGCAAAACTAGAGGGAGGCGCCGTACGCGAACTCCCTCCCTACTAATCACTTCGCGAGATAAAGCCGCGGAGTCTGACTTCGTGTTGGTGCTGGGTGCGGTACAATGTGATCCTGCACCATCGACATCAACCTACACAACGCCAACGCAGAGCTGCCGTTATCCGTGGGACTACAAGCACCAGTCGAGCAATTTAGCTGAGCGGTTACTTGAAGTGTGAACTCTTTCACGGTGAGATCAAACCAATATTATGTTTCCGATTTTGCCCCAATATTCATGACATCCACACGTGGTGTGACGAAATCGATAAAGTTTACATACTTTACCAAATAACTGTAAAGATTAGACATCCTTTTGCTCGTGGTCAGGTTAGGCCGAGACAAAATAAAATAATAGCCGTTGCTAGGTACATGGTATGATATGCATGGCTGGTATTATGGCGAGGAAAATGGACACCAGATACATGTGCTGCTTTCGTTGATTGATAGCTTTCCCACTTAGTATCTATTTCTTCTCGACTATGTATCAAACTATTTGTGTACTCACCATGTTTTTGTTGTACATGGTGCTTATGTAATTTATAGTTAGTGTGTGTTGCGCAGTGCTGTGTGTACGGTAACTAAAAGTTAGTAAGGAGGCATGTGGTTGCGTCAGTGGGGCCCAGGCTGACTAGAGACCCAGTAAGTCCGGTCTTACGTCTGTAATGTCAGAGTGACTCACAAGGGTGAGAAAAGATCTGATGCCAAAGTCTACAGTTTATATTTGTTTTGCATTTTTTTAGTTACTGTAAACCTCTGTAGGTGTCAGATTGACTCACAAGAGACTGGTGTAAATCCTGATGCATTTAGTATTCGGGTGAGTGGGAAGAGATCCGATGCAAAATCCTACTATTTCTATTTGGTTTCTGAGTTAATGTTTAATTTGTAGGTGTCGGATTGACTCGCAAGAGACTGATGTAATTCTAATGCATCTAGTATCCGGTTGCGTGAGAAGAGATCTGAAGTAAAATCCTACCACGCATATTTGATTTTCATTCTTGTGTCGTTGTTTAATACGAAAGTTCAAAGATACATATTCAAGGATAGATTTCAGATACAAACTGACAATTATATTTGAAACTAATTACTACTAACGTTACTTATTACAATAACTAATTCCATTTCATATGACAGATCATAACGAAACTGGTAATGTGAGCTCTACTAATACTGATGAAGCTGGACCTTCTTATGAAACGAAGGAAGGCATCGGGACGCTGCCATGTCAGGAGAGGCCGTGTTAGAAATAATCAAATAATGACCATAGAGGTTATATAAGAACGGCTCTAATTGCTGGCTGGCACTTTTATGGGCTGTCAACAGCGACCGAAAGAAAAGGATCGCTAACGTCACTCTGCCCGATGGATTCTTTAGAACCAGATATTGTTATTAGACTGCTAGATAATTCCCTTTGGTTGTTTAATAATTATTTGAAGCCTTGTTTTAATTCATTACCTTTCCCACTTTATTTAATATTTCCAATAGTTTCTAACAATATAGATTAATAATAATGTTAATGACAGTAACAATTAAATTTCAGTCAGACCTTTAAATTGTTCTTTTTTTGTATACAAGATTTTTGTACTATTTCATAATAAACTGAAACTTGCTTGGGCTGAAGCCCGGTTTCCACCACGTAAGAGTGATGAGGGGTATCGGACTCCTGGCTTACCTATCCACCAACACAAAGTTTTGTGTTTTGTAATTACTCTTGCGAGTTCAACGTAGTCCTTAATGGGCCCACTCCGCTCGCGGTGGGGTAATTCTGACCGCAGGTACAATGCCTCAATCGATACTATTGACGTGATGTAACGTAGCTTATAACCTTCCTCGACAAATGGCCTATCGACCCCAACAGGATTTTTTTAATTCAATTTTTCTTACGCCCAATGTTAATAATGTATCTCCTATCTCCAGTTAACGTCAATCTTGTATTGTCCGACATATCTATCCAATCACTAACCTGCATGCCATCCTCCATCTCTGTCTATTTCAATCTATGGTTGCAATTTATGGATTAGGATTGATTATTAACATTGGACGTTAGAATAGATACAATTTGCAAATCTAAACCTCCTCGCGTACAAATCAATAAAAATCTTTTCATTATAATTAAGTTAATGTGACGGAAATGCAGATAATAAATGTAGAAGTTATAGGTGCTTCCATTAGTGCATTAAATATATTCCCGATTACTGTTTTATTGGAATTCCTACCCTAATTTAAAGACAAAAGGTACAATTTCCTTTGATATATCATAATGTCACGCGGATCAGCCGGATAGGTCACGTCTGGATGCCATTAGCTTCTATTATATATATATATATATATATATATATTTGCTAAAGAAGTTCATTAAAATGCAAAATGCCTATATAAAATGATTTATTAACAATAAATAATTATTCGAACTCGTTACCATCGTCTCTATCTCACATATCTCGAAAGACGACATTATGTAGGCGACGGATCCACTGTAGCTGCTGTAACTGCGGACAGAGTCACTTCATCACGTGGTATAAAGCCCATTTTACTAAAACGTACAATAGTTTTTGAACAGTATCGCTATCTTTCCTTCAATAACTATACTCACCTCACCCTCACCCTCTGTACCTTCAGATTTATATTTCCTCCAATTTAACCCCTTTATTAATACGACTGTTACTTTATGTCGTGTCTCAAACGTCATTTCTGACTTCTTTTAAGGGATCTTTTCAAATATTGTATCTTGTATTTCGAGCAAAAGAAAATAGACGTTACATAGACGTAATATAGAGTCGAAATTTCATTGTAGAGTCAAAGGAAAGTAGGAAGGAAAATTGCTAAGGTCTTGCTGATAAGAATTTAGTGTTATGTTATATAATAAAGTATTTGTATGTGCGTAGTTATGTAAATGTACGAGTGTCTGATAGCGGGGGAACGGGGTGGGGTATCTGTGTTTCTTGATAAGGGATTTCTTTTCGTTTAGGGAAGGTTTCTAAATGTTTATGATTGAGGGATTTTATCTAAGTATTATAAAATGCTTGCCGATTTTATAACTAGAATTTCATACTATAATTAGTCATACTGTAAAAGATCAATTTTTTCAGTTTCACACTGTTTCTTCAATATAGCACGATAGACACTGAGAATCGTTCTCCTCTTCGTGTCCAAATTAAGAAGGTTGCATGTTGAATGGTAGAATTCAACGCTGCACAGCAATTGATCTAGTTTGCTTATAGCATCACGCTGTATCCCGCATTCCCGCAGCAGGGCAGAAAGAAGGAACCTAGGAACTTATTGTTAAGACACTAATGGTCCTATTAAGATACTCCATTCCCCACTTTCCGTCCAACTTCTAAGACATTGGGTATACGACTAGACTCAAAGTAAGCTATAGTAATATATATATAATTATTACACTGTTTCTCTTTAACTATCGCCATAATTTGTGTTCATCGTCTTCCAGAAGTAGGTGTTTAATCCTCCTCAATCCATTAAATTAAAACGTACTCATCAAAATTCACCCTTAACAGTTTTAAAATAAAGTTCAAAATGGAGAGGCAAAATATAAATCTGAGGTCCGCGGTCGCTCGTACTTAGCTAATGATATGATAAACTTCAATTAACATGATTACCTAATTAACAGAATTTAGGGACTTATTAATAATAGCTCCTTTCATCTTAGTAGGTGTCTCGGAAATGAAATAGATGATACACACGGACCCTGGGAACCTACCTAGGAACCCCGTGCGGACCCTAGAAACCAGTCGTGGCGCAGGGGCACAAGGTGTGACTCTGACTACCCTACTGTGTGTGGTATTGAAGCTGATTTAATTTTTATTCTATACTTGAACTTCCTGTAAACGCTGCGGTTGTGGGTTTAATTACAACTCATAGGAATGAACCATTGAATATTATAAGCGGCGTTGAGTTTCGCTTCCCAACAAGCACCGCCTCTAAAATTTGGAGGAAATTGGGGAACGGAGTGTCTTATCACTAGGTTCCCTCTGCCTAACCTGCTGTATGCGGGGTACAGCGTGATGCTAAAAAACTAATGCAATCTGAATCAAATCAAAACTCAAAATCTGGAAGCTTTAATTCGTGCATACGGCATTCCTTAGTTATTTCATTACTAGGAGAGTTGTCGCAATAAAAATTAAGAGTGAAAAAAAAACTTAATGAGAAAATAGAGACAAAAAACTCAATGAGAAATAAAAATTAATAAGAAAAAACTTTATATAATTTTAGGTTCCGTTATATATAAAAGTATCCATATATAGCATTTAGTTTTAAGAAATGGTGCCGGGATGGTGTGAGTTTAATTTATTTGGATGGAAAATGCTTAAAATAGAAAGACGACCACTGCGACTGTACGCGCGATATGTTGTAGGTTCGATTCCTACTCAAGGAAATGTACCTCGCTGTGGTAACGAGGCAAAGTGAGGCGTTGAGCTCCGCCTCTCAACACGCAATGCCTATTAAACTTGGCGTAAAGTAGGAAATGGAAGTGTCTTAATGGGAACAGTGTCATAACACTAGGTAGTCCCTCTACGTGCGTTATATAGCGTGAAACCATAAAAATATAAAGTAAGTCCAATTTCAAACGACCGTGTGTAGCGCGTCATAGATAAAAGCTCGTCCCAAATATACGACCTCCTTAATTGTGGAAGAAATTTATTTAAAAAGTTATTTTATTAATGATCTGAAATATGAGCAATGATCAGAGACGACTTCAAAGAATCCAACTAAAGTTCATCAAACATTTTTTTTTAAATAAAGATAGGTAATATAAAAAAAAGAATTAAATTAGAAAATAAAAATTAAGCTACAAAAAGAATAGTAATTGCCTAAGAATTATAATTTAGAATGAATAGATCACGGCTGTCGCCTCCGTACACGTAACGCCTCCAGAATTGTGCGGAAAGTGGAGAACAGAAGTGTCTTAATGGGAAAGGAGTGTCTTAACACAAGGTTCCCAAGTTCCCTCTGCCTACTCTACTATGTGCGGGATACAGCATGAAGCTGAAAAAAGTACAGATTAAGTGTTGGGGAAGAGATGTGGTTTCAAGGTCTGTTATATTATTTTTTTTCTACAAACAAATATGAATCTTTTCCCATTTTTAATATTTAATACATTAAAACAAACATAAGATGTGGTATTGACGAATGTTTGTTTAAGGTACTTAATAACAATATTATTCTAAACAACAATTCTAATTATCTTTTCTGATTGTATGCCTAGGTATATCAACATATTTTGGAATAATAAATTCCTGTTATCCATTTATATCCTTAATTAAAAATATAATAACAGGAAATGTTATAATCATTTTACTAAACATAAATTATAAAAATTATAAATAATATAATTTCCTTGCCAAGGCTCTGGGCATGTAAGGTATAAGCTTTAAATGAACTGAGGGTACTAATTTCCGCAAAACTCGTGTGATTTAGGCCTATATATGAAATAACGTTGAAATAGTTTACCTTTATAATATGTACTAAAGAGTTGCTTAGAATATAGGTTGCATTTAAATTGCAGGTAAAAAATAGAAATACAATATTTACTACACTCAAGTCTTAAAACCTTGGAGGGAAAACCTTGTGGATAATAACGTTTTGGTATCAGAGAAGATTAGCTAAACAGAAACCAGTGATAAAATCTAAAATGGAAAGGTTTTCAAGTGGCCGCCACGAACCAAGTGACGTTCAGTGGACAGGTTTCCACCAGGTGGACGGAAGACCTCATAGCAAGGTACTGGGTGCGGCTAATGCAGAGATCCTTTAGAAAGGCCTAAATGCTGCAGTGGGCATAGAAACAATTGTGATGGTGATGAATGTTAGTATTAATATGATTATAACAACGAGCGGGCATCGAACCCGCAGCCGCCCCGTCAGCCACGACATGAAACCTCTACAAACATTTTAATTATGAACTGAATGTATAAATGAATTACTCTAACAATGGCGAGTTAGTTAAATGTATATATTTTTTAGTCTAACTTTAAAGCTATTCTTAGACAGTGACCTATTTCCATCTCCATATTTCATCGTGATAAAGTCTCATTATGCGAAATGAGGGTGTTTAAAACGTATTCCTCCGCTCTCACTCTCTCTCACTCCCGCTAGTGCTGTAATAAGTGGACGAGACAAAGGATCCCCTTTTAAAGAATAACTATTGCTCTTTGTATTTCTATATCATAATAGATTTACTTTTTGTAGTTAATTCTCTAAGTAATGCTTAGCCAATTTAAAAAAGTATAGTTGACTGTGATATTATATTTAGACCGCAAAGCTCGTCTGTTACATTTCGAATATTTGTCCACAAATTTGTATGTAACTGAAAGTTCCATCTTAATATTAACAAGAGACAGAAGCACCGTCAGAAAGATTACATACGTCTCTTAAAGACTAGGGAGAAAAATATATGTTTTCTGTATATTTTTTAAATTCTTTAAATTCATTGAGAATTACAAGCTTAACATATCTAATATTATAATTTTCTTTAAGAATATGTTTTTCATTTTTAAGCTATTTTAAAAATATTACGTATTAAGATGTGAAGGCCAATTTTTTTTCAAATTTGAAAAAAAATTGCAATATTTTAAATATAAGCTCTTCCCTGTGCACGACAAAGGTATACAATAATATGTAGAATAAAAATGTAACTAGGTACAGTCGTGTCAATATAATAATAATTATATTTTGTGAATTTTTGCTTCAACGAGGAAAAGAACCCACAGCTCCTTCGTTTTTCTACTTAGAAGAATAGATTCAAGTGAAATAACAACAAAAACATCCCGGAGTTAAAAACAGTGACTGAGATAACCTTCTTCCTAAACAACTGTTATCAGTGAACAGATAGCGCGGGGTGTGCGGGGTGTGCGGGGTGTGCGGGCGGGGACACAAAGCTATTGGACGACCAAAGGTTTCTTTTTTGTTTGTCTGTTACATTTGGTAATTACGGACTTTATTCTTTTTTTCTCAATTGTAATGAAAAACGGAACTGGGTGACGAATTCCTTTTATGTTCTTAATAAATTAGACATTTTATTTTGACACTCTAATCTATTGGAACTATTTCCTCAAACAATTTAAAGATAAGTATTATATTTATTTAAACGTGCTGTAGCTCATGATCCGTAGAGTGGTTAGTCTTTCAGCGTCAAGCCAATAAATAAACGAACGACTGCCTCGTTTAATACGTGCCCGACCCCCGCGCTGTGCCTCAACAAGGAAAATGAAAATATTATATTTAATTTTCCCGAATGGGAATCGAACATGCTGCCCCCGTGCCCCTGCGGCACAAAGGGTTTCAGCTATTTTTCAATAGTATTTCACACTTACGAAGAGAACGTATTTTTATGAAAAAATATAAAAACTTGACGCCAGTTAAGGAATTTTAGGCACAATTGACAACTCTGATGATTTCCCAGTGCTACATCAAATACTGCTATATATATATATATATATATATATATATATGTCTATACGTTGTCTAAACAAAATATGTGTTTATTTGACTATGACAATATCAAACATAAAATACAAATAAGCCTGCAACAGACAGGTACAACTACATAAATGTCTAAATTCCTTTCATCATAAAAACCACGTCGACGATTGGAAGAGACAGTCAATTTCATTATTACATGAGAACAAACCCATGCTGTTTGCAAACAAAGCTTTACTTTTGAAAGGGCGCCGATAAATTTATATCAGAACTGTCTGTAAATAACAATAGTCGTACAATAGTGGGACCTTTTCTAGTGCCTTGTACTGAAACTAGGCGCGCCCTGTCGCGGGGCGTATTATTTCAAGAAACTTTTACTACCAACTTCAAAAAGAAGGGATTGACAGTTTGGCGCGCATGTAATAATATTATGTTTGTATATGACAGTTTAGAAACTGGGAAATTATAGGTTGCTACTGTTAATTCTAATGAGCTATTTATTGGGCTTCCTTTTTTTCTTTTTAATTTTATGCAGTCAAGTTTCGCTTTTATTATTATTTTATTTCACACGTTTTGGATAGGATTTATTAGCTTCGTAATTAGGATTATAAGACGAAAAATTTTGCAATATTATTATTTCCCAGATCGCGTTAATATCTGATCAGGATTTGAACCCGCTTCAAAGTCCACAATAGTAGGCTATCACTGCTACTAACTCCGCGTAATAAGTGCAGGCTGACTTAATACTGAACTTTCTTCAAAAAGTACTGTTACTATTATAATTAAGTATGTATACGTTAAAATAACTCCAAATCGATATAATGTCTAAATTGGTACTTTAAATGAAAAATCATGAAAGGAACTAAACAATAATCTTTGAATACTTATTTAGCAAGTCAGTCCCACTTCACGTTGCTCAGCGTTTTTTTTTTTTTAATTTAGACAATATGGCGACCGAGTGATGATGATTATGATGAATTTTGATTAGGTACTGTCATGTATTTAGACACCACGTAGCTAGCACACACACTTACATACATAGGCTCATAAACGCATTACTCCCCTTTGCGTCGCTCCGTTAGTCGGGTAAAAAGATGAAAACTTCGGACTTTTGTGTATAAAAACAAAATGTACAAACGAAACGGTGTCGAAAACGGAAACTTAATAACTTTATTATCTGAATAGTCGATTGTCGATAAATATTCATTTGAAGAGGCTCAGTGTGATCTCGACAAGAGCTGCGCGGTAGAGCCGCGTAAATAGGGTTTGTTGTATTTTATATTTGTGTAAGCCAATGTCCGAAGAATATATTTTCTTTTATTATGATATAGCCGATCTTATTATATTCAAATTATATTTGAATATATTCATGTTATCTAAGAACACATATGAATACTTGTACATAGATTGTAATTTGCTAATATAATCAATGTTTGTCAGATTTGTATGAATGAATGTTTGTTTCCTTCTTTAAATCTCCTTAATCCTCTTCCTTGTCGTATAAATAGATTACACGATATGAACCCCATGTAAGCTTCAATGTTATCCAAGCACGCCTACATCTTCTGTCCTATCAGGAAGACTCCGGCTGAACATAAAGTCCTCTAGAACCTTGTTTCCTTATAATTGTGTTTTGAACAAAGATTTTACCTTACATCTACAACCACTATATACCTACTCCAGCTTATACTTTCAACAAAAGATAACACCATTGAACCAAGACTGTCCAATTTATTTTATTAAAAATCTAGTGAAGTTGTATGTTCTACGCACATGTTCTTATCGAGCTACATCAAAACTCAAATAGGCGTGTTCAAATTCAAGTTACGGTTTTCTTTAGTGTTACGCTCTTTACCGCGTATAGTAGAGTAGACAGAGGAAACCTAGTGTTAAGACATTGAATTGGGTGGCGGAACTTAACGCCGCGTTTTGTCTTATTATTATTAAAAAAAAAAAAGAAATCTATTTTACACTACAAAAGTAGACATCCACCGATCCTGCCCTGATTTACAAGAAACAAGGATGAAGCGCAGGAAGAATGGGAACCCGCGCTGATAGCGCCGTTACCTCCTGACGGCGGTGGACGCGGGTACGCCTAATTACTTAGATTGTTTTATTATACATAGTTCTTTGGTTTATACATATATTTGCATATAGGTAGGTAGTGGGGGTTAAGTCGTTCTCTAATTTCCACTCAAATTTTTAGATATTGCGTGTTAAGTAATGAAACTCAACACGGCGCCGTCTTATTAGTTTTTCAGAGCAATAACATTAAAATAAATGAGCATCAGTCGAACCCACAAACGTGGGCTCAGCCACGTGCTGCGCCGCTGCGCCACGACGGATCATTTACACCCATCAAAACCATATTTACCAAATACAAAACTCCCTTAAATCTTGTCCAAATTTAGTATTTTTTAAATAGTGATGTAATGTATCTCATTGTGAAGGCTTAATTAGAAGAAATCTGTAATAGTTCGTTTCAGTACAACAGTTTGTTACGAGATACAAGAAACGCGGGATGAATGGAAATGTTAATTATCCGCGCCAACGCCACCGACGCGGGGCGACGGGCGACGCAGAACCGAATGTGGACGCGACGCGAATACCTCATTATTGTTAACTTGTGGTACACTGGCGGCAACATATACCTTAATGGGAAGTGTTTTACTATATACTTCCGTTCCCAACTTTGCACCAAATTCTCAACGAGATGCGGAACTCAACGTAATTTGCCTTCTACCAGAGCGATCAAATGAACATTTTAAATATTTAATTCCCCCGAAAAGGGATTGAACCTCCAATCCACGGTTCGTTATAGCGGCACGCTTGTATCCCGGTGCTACGACAGCCTCACTTGTCTTTAAGTCGACCCGACTTTTTAATGTAAACTTTAATATGAGTCTATTTACAACTCAGTGTATCACCCGCTTTAGCATTAGAAAGCGATTCAGCTGAACTGCCTTCCTATCCTACAGTAGCTTCTAAACGGACAATAATGATCCTTTTATAACCTTTTGACAATTAAGAGTCTCTTTCAAAAATTATTGTTCAATGTTAGAAAGAGTTTCTTAATTGTCGATAGACTACATATAACACAGTCGATCGGCGCTTGTTATGTTATTTCATACAGTCGATATCTATGAACGCACGGAAAACTTTAGGTACTTTTTATAATATTAAGAATACCTTTAGTTAGTTTTAATCCTTTTGTTGGTTCATTTCAATAACTCAGATATTTTTTTCTAATAATATATCTCTACTTATTATTCTTTTTGATTATTTAAGCTTATATTTTCTTACTACTTCTATTGAAAATTGAAAATAATTTCTTGAATATATTTAATAAATATTCTTATAGTTGAAGCAGCATTTATAAAAAAAATATTCAGATTCCTAAAAATATTTCATTGAACACGTGCTTTGGAGTTTTTTAGAATTCACTCCTAAGGGTGCAAATAAGCAGGCGAAGCTGCGCGCGCCCATTAGTAATATATAATATTAAGCATCAACAGCATGGTCCGTGTCTCCCTCTGCTTACCCTGCTATTTGCGGGATACAGCGTGAAGCTAAACAAAATATTTGCCTTACTCTAACTCTAACTAATCGAAAATAAGTAACAACTCTAAACAACCTCACAAAACAAAAAAACTTCGGAAGAACTGGGGAAGGATACGAAATAAAGTATGATCTCGGGGCAACAAGAGGTAAGTCGGGGATGTCTGCGCGTTAATTACCCGCGCTGCTCGCTGGCGGCGTCGCGGGTAGAATCCTAATTACTTGTTGTTTCGATAGCTAAAGCAATGGGATGAATACGCATTTAATTCTAAATATGTACGAGCACGTGACGCAGTACGTTGTAGGTTTGATTCCCAATATGATAAACCATGACGGTCTCTGCCACTCAAGACGCAATGACTCTCAAATCGGGGGAAAGTAGAGAATGTAGTATCTTAACACTGGGTCCTTCCGTGGTGTTTGCGGGATACTGCGTGAAGCTAAAAAATATACGAAATTATAATCCACCGCGCGCTGGTACAACAAAGGTAACTGGAAAAGGAAATTGTTACTTTATAAACAATATTGCTAGAAATTACTTTGATGTCTGTCTACAATTGTTGTAAGGTACTCTTCACCTGTAAACCGGAGCTCGTGGATTCAATATCCGCTCTAGACAATTGTTACCTTTAGCTAAAGATGACAGGAGATTTCTTGAACATTAATATAAATACTACATAATTATAACCATCGATTTTCATAATCATGACATTACACTTAGCATATTATGTAACGCTTAACTACAGGGTAGGCAGAGGAAACCTACCTCCGTCCCCCACTTTCCACCGGATTTCTCGAGGCATTGAGTGTTGAATTGCGGTGTTTAACGCCCCGCTTTTGCCCTGATGCTAGCGCCAAAAAATAAACATGCTACCTAATAATAATAATTTATTCAAGACATACTTACATACAAGACAAATGTATAAATTAAAATTAATGAATTGACTTTCTCCAGCATACGCGTCGCGTTAACCACTTCCTTTCAATTTGCGTTTGTCACAGCTTAATTAAATTCTTCTGTCTGTTTGTAAACATACGTCGGGTTGTTATTGTATAGCTGACTGAGTTTTGTACGATATAATAAACATTAATATTATTATTGTTCATTATTATTGCTTTTAGCTTTACGCTGTATCAGATGGAAGCCGAGGACACATGGGAACGAAGTGTCAAGACACCCCGTTTCCATTAAGACACTTCCAAATGTCCGCCGAAATTTGAAGACATTGAGTGTTGCCCAACGCCGTATACGCAATATACTCGTATGCATATCCCTACTGATTACTTATTTCATAGTTTATATTATTCAGTTAAGCTAATTAAAATATTTTCTAATTTAGCTTCACGCTTTATCTCCAATATTTAGCAGTATAGGTAGAGAGAACCTAGTGTTAAGTCACTCCGTTTCCTTGTAGAGATTGAACCCACGATCATTGCGTTTATGCGGCCTAAATGTCCTTTACTAAAAATGTAAACGCAAATGATGTACTCTAAATGAAATGAAACACTAATATACATCATATGTATGTAGCATAACGACAGGTACCTACAACCTCCAGTAGGGCGGTAGTTGGAATTTCCTTTCAATTCGCAATCGACATGGCGTTTAATTAAATCTTCCTCTCGGGGACACGCGTACCAGTACCTCTACAGCGACCTATTAAAACTTATTTGCGATGGAACTTTTAACATATTGACTTTATTAGTTATTTTTTTTGTAATTAACTCATTTTTTAGGCCACCGCGGTGCGACTCGAAAACTATAAAAGCGGTGATTGTGGATTTGATTCTCACTTGAGGGGATGAAGTATTTTCATTTCTGCGCTCTGGTAACGAGGAGTTACATTATGTTCCTTCTGCCTAAACTAAACGATATTGCATGTGTGGCAGCACTTAACGCCGCGCTTCATTTTCTTATCACCACTATTAAAAAAAAACATTCCCCGGAGTGGGAAACAAGTGAGTCCAACGGTATTTGGCGAATGAATATTTCTTGAAAATATCAGTTTACAATAAAAAAAGTTTAAAATAAAAAGTTTAAAATAAAAAGAAATAAAACACAAAAAATAACAAAAAAAAATTAACCTTGATACAGAGTTAAATTGAATTGTTTTTCCGCTCCTCGCATAGAGGGAATGGTGGGCAGAAGGAGACTGCCAACCATTCTACGACCATTAAAAGTTATAAAGTCTAGCTACTTTTAAAGACCAACTGAAGGCTTAAAAAGACGAAGAAACTTTAGTTAAATTTATCGATATGAAAATTTTATCGTCGCATTGAATTGGATGAACGCAATAGTTTGCTTAAATCAGTCAAATAGTTATATTTACAAGTTACGATATAGACAAACAGCGGCGTTAGGTTGCGCCACTCAAGGCCGTCGTGGCGCAGTGACACAAATGTGACGGTTTTGGGGGAATAAATGATTATTTGTTAATATTTTTATCTCGTCGCTCTGAAAATAAGGTAAAGCATTGCGTTGCCACTTACAAGTAATGCCTCATCCGACAGAAAATGGGGAATGTAGGTTCCCTCTGTCTACCTTACTATAGGCAACATACAGAGTGAAGCTGAATAAAAGCTTTTTATATCTAACGGGCGTAGGCGAGCGTTCGCGTAGGGCGTAGTCTACGGACGTACGTACGGACGCGTGTAGAGCGACAGAATTGAACGCCGTTCCCAGAGCAAGTTGATGCAAATATTTTGTTCCTCCGAATTGGAATCGAATCCACAACTGTCGTCTCATATTATTCTTCACACACACAGACACAATTGTAACAATTCAAATTAAATGATTCCTGCAGCAGTTCCTGCGTTATAACAAGTCATTTCTTTGAATTTCAAATCCTTTTTCCGCAAGAACTATTTATATTTTGCGCAATACCCTTACCCTTTTACGTTCCGACTTTACTGTAAATAAATATATTTTTGCTATCTTAATTCATTTCGAGCATGAAGCTTTCGAGGCGGAGTGAAACAGTCTTTGATTATTAATACACGCCATGGTTTTAGGATCAATTCTCATTTGGGAAAATATATATTTTTTAGTTACAAACTTTACCAGTCACGTAATATAAGAATGGAGTGTCAAACTCTACGATCTCTGCATACCTCTTTCGTCTCGTCTAACGTCGCTGGTAATAATAGACACTGAGATGGAAATCCAGAGGCAGGAGCTAGTAAAAGTAAAATATGTTCATACATATGTATAACAGTCCACTCTGCTTTATTGTCCGCGATATTTGCAATTCAAGTGAGGAGGAGCGCCGCCACGAGGCGCGTCCAGTCTGTATGAAACATTGCATACTTTGTTTTATTAATACTAGTTCCAGTTCAATTGCTCCTTTGCCAGTATTCCTATGTATACGTATATAGTTGTAGGTACTTGTATGACACAGTCCGTTCCTCTTCAGTATATATATAATTACTTATTCCCGTCGATCCCATACGCAACGTGTGCGGAATAGAGTGTTAAACTAGAAAAAAGTCACACATTTCTCGATTTATATCGATTTACAATTTACTTTTTGTAAGTACTTTAATGAAAAAATATTCATAAACATATTATATTATTTCTTTTGACAAGTATAAACTAAATCAAGAGTTACAGTGCACAGTTTAAAATTTAATCATAAATTTTTCGAAATGCAAATTTCTCACGTGGCTAGAATAAAATAAATTTGCTTTTCTTTGAACCCCTTGCGCTCGGATAGCTGTTTTGCCACGACGGTCTGTAAAAACACTTTAATTTTTTTTTCTGAATGTCAGTCACTCCCCCAGTTACATATAAGGTCAAACGCAAGTATATTTCAGATTGTAATCATTTAGTTTCACCCCCGACTCGCGCATGATGCAGAAACAAGTATTTTTTTACTTTAATCTCGGTAAATGATATTACGAAAAGGCATTATGCAAATTATACAGTGTTCTACGCGAAATACAAGCATATACGGCTGATATTAATATAAAATGTGAATTTTAGCATTCCTTACACAACAGAAATAATAGCGCCTTACATCATCATTTAGTTACGTGCCTGTCTGTTTGTTTTGTCAGTCCACCTGTCAGACCCTTTTTCTCAAGAACTTGTAGACGTATCATAATTATTGCTTAAAGGACAGAAAAAAGTCAAACTTCTAATAAAACATATTCAAAAGGTACTGCTCTTTATGATATTTTTGTGCTCCTTTTCTATTGTGCAGCAGAGCAATGTAGAACAATATCTTCAGTCGGGGCTTATTCCTCGACCAATTAAAGAATCCTGAACGACCGCGTGTTTTGATTATAAATTCACTACACATTACTATTACATTGGTTTACTGTTAATTACACATCATTACTGTATGAAATGTATAAAAGAAGAATAGACTGTAACCTTTTAATGGCATTTTAAACCACTGCGTTTGTTTTTTCTATATAATATTTTCTTTTCTTTTCATGATTTTTTTTAGTTTCCTTTTAATCAGCCGGCCTTTTATTTTTTTTATAAAAATTTTTTTATTTGCCGCATATTGTACGAACTTCACAGCGTAACCAAAGCCTACAGAACCCTCGGTGCTCAAGTCCGACTCACACTTGTGACCAACATGTACATATATATATATTATAGAATTTAATGACTTTTTGTTTGATGGATGAATCTTTTTTTTCACATTTATTTTGATGCAAATTTTATGCATCTTTTACGTCTGTGTTGTTGATAAAAGTATTTTTGAAACTAAACCTGTCAATGACATTTATTATTATTGTTTGAAAAGTAGCTTTAATATATGGTATGATAACAAAAGTAAATGACCTAGTACTGTCCTAGTACTAAACTAGACTTCTCAACGACGCCAGCGAGGTCTCTTGACAATTGCTTCGCGGAACGTGTATTCATTTACTATTGGAAATAAATCGGGAGCCGACTGAACTTAATTAAGTATGGAATAAAAAAGGAGCTTAATAGCTTTAAGCTGCATACCGCATACAACAGAGTAGCTCCTCACGCGATAGTGCAGTCCACCTCAGCGCCACGTCGCGTCGACCTCTAGTGGAATGTGAGGCACTAACTTAAACTGTTACAAATAATTGAAACCGTTTAACTTAGGTAGTGTTATGACACTTAATAAACGCGTCAGTTTTTACTACTAATTGATGATCATTGCTATTTACTCTGAAAACAGTCACTTCCTCAAATAGTTTTCGAGTTTGAAATATAACTTGAACATTCCCGAAGGTGTCAACTGTGTCTTAAGGCGTTATAAATAGAAAGAAAATAATAGAAACATAACCAAAAACCAAGGTCATCGTGCAAGATGGCCGAGGTATTTGCGTTCGATTCCCACTCAGGGGAACGGAATATTTGCATTTTCCCGTTCTGGTAACAAGACAAAGCGCGGCACTGAGTTCCGCCATTCAACACGCAATGTCTAGAAAATTGGGCGGAAAGTGGAGAAGGAAGTGTCTTGGCACTATGTTCTCTCTGCTATATGCAGTGGAAAGTTAAAAAAAATATAAAGGGTTCCAAATTATCTATCTCTTTACACTCCTTTAACTCCTTGAACCCTTACTAACTTGTACCGACAGACAAACTGTTAAATGAATATTGAAACTGTTTATATTAGAATTAATTACAATCTAAACGCCCAATACTCTATTCAAATTGGTACAAACTTAGTTTACTTAACATCAACTAGTTTCAAGTCAATATGTTTCTAAGATATTAATAAACGACTACTGTTACTAATATTCTTGATATCATGACGCAATTATTAGGTTCTAGATTCTGTCTCCCGCCTTTACATACGAACGTGAACTGTGTTATCGAATCTCAACAGAGGTTTATTTTTTTAATATATTGAATAAGCCTGCTTCCTTCCTGCTTCGATCACGTCGAGCCAGATGAGCGTTCAGTGTTGTTCTACGGCGGCAATGAGTTCATTGCTTCTCCGAGCTGTATGCGCCGGCCTATACGCCGGTGCCTAAAAGATGTATGAGTACGTATGTACTCGTATGTACACGAACTCACCATTCAAACTTTACTTAGCTTCGTGCCGTCACTTTCAGTAATCTAAACAGGACAGGCCTTGTAGTACGCACTATACTACTATAGTATTGTAGGCTTTATTGTTACCCCACCTAAGGCTGTTATTCTGTAACATGTATTGACAGCGATTGACAGGTGAATTGACCTTACATGTCCAAATCTCAATGGAAAATAACTCTTAGGCAATAGTATTAAGGTTTATAATAGACAGTAGGTAAACTTTTAGCAGTGTATTGTGCACGTCGGTGGTGGATGCCACAGCACGTCGGTAACTTCCTATGGTGGCCTCTGTATAGGCCACAGTGTTAGTTCTCTCCGGCTAAAACAGTTTCTACGAAATATTTTCTATAATAGTAGTTATTTTTTTATAGTAAATTTTAATTATTAACTTTCATTTAAAAATTCATTTTCTTATTCGCGGCCAAAGGTATTTAATACTCGTATATTTACAATATATCTGATTAAAATAACTTACAACAGGCAAATAAATATTATTTGAATGCAAAGATTCATCAAGAATTCTAGTAAATTTAATCTCACAACAATTTATAATTCAAAACATCATAGTCTGTACTAAAATAATTTACAAAGGGTTTTTTTTATTATTATTATTAAAAAATGCTTAAAAGTTATCATGATGCAGTGACGAGTGGGTGGATAGTTTAACCCTAAATAAGATGATTGTGGCTTTGAATCTCACTAGGAGACTCAGAAGGTCACGATGCTAGAGGATCCTCCGGAGCGGAGGGGGGTTGGCGTAAAGTTTCGCTGGGAGGAAAGTTGAAAACGTGTCTTACTCATTAGCATAGAAATAAGACGGATGGTATGTATAACCTGGTAGATATCTCGAGGATATCCTGTGATGCTAGCACTAGGGGTCTCTCACATTTAAAAACAATAAATCAGCCCCTTAATGTTTAATAAAAATTATATATTTCAAAGAGATCTCTCGAGTCTCGACTCCGATCGGAACAGAACTAAACCAATGCATTCACAATTAACAGAGCGTCTCATTTACATTCTTAACTATTCCAATTTGCTCTTGAGAAAACTGTCTAACTTACTAGTAACTTACTTATTCTATTCTATTTTGTTGTTTTAGCATTTTTGTGCGTTTCAATTTAATGTTTAACTGTTAACGCGACGTTTGTGGATTCACGGGGCGGGATTTATTTCCATTTTCTCGCTCTGGTTTCGCGTGCAAGAAGACAAAGCATGGCGGCGAGTTCCGCCCTCCACCACGCATTGTCCTTGCAAAGTGGGGAACGGCACTCCGTTAAGATACATCTTAATACTAGGTCGCCTCTGTTTATCCTGCCACATGAAAGAAGAAATCACGAATGAATTCTTCAAATTCAATTTATCCATTTCTTACTTTTTAACACAAAATTTACATAGTCTGTGTGAAAAAAAATAAAAAAACTGTGATTACTAACGAAATTATCGGAGCCGTGCCTCATTACTGGAACTCCCTTACACTGGAGGTATAATGAACGAGTCGATATTTACGTAATATCAATAATTTGAATACCTCGTTACGAGTTACGAGAAACATGACTCTTAACTCTTCATTGTTATATTTCGTAATTGGACAGAGTTACAAACGAGAGGATTTTTGTAAATATCTTAGTGAGTGTGTACGTGCGTGTGTACGTACGTATCTACGGAAATCTAAACAAGATTGTTTAGGTTGTTAGCAAAGTTTAACATGTTAAACTTTAAAGGATTGAGTGTAATGTGCTATTATACTGGATATTTTTAGGAAACTTCGGAAAAGAGGAGGTTCTATATTCGACTACTATAGGTACTCCGATGAGAACGTATAGCTCAGTAGTCAGAGCGCGTGGACGGCTTACGAAAGGTGCGATTCGACGCAGGTTCCATTTCCGTTATTTTTATACATTTTCTAAAATGTTAATTTATCAGCTTCGACGTATAAATTGTGATATTATTGGTCATTCAATTAAATGTGTCATTTATTACACTGTGGCGCAGTGGCACCGTGTGTTAACTTTGGCAACAATACAAAACGACTGGAATGCTATACAAAGCGGGAATGAAGGAACAGAGTGTATCTACGCTACACCAAGTTCCACCTGACTACTCTCTCTCTCTCTCTCTGTATCCGGGATACAGTGTGAATGTTTCAGGATGTACTTAACCGCCACCTGACGAAGAACGCACTGTTTAGAACAGCTGCAATCTTACAAATTCCACTCGAGTACGACAAATCTCGTGTTTCCAGACTTATTTTTTTATCTCATTTTGACAAATTGTACGCGGGAGCGTCTTGAATTTTATTTTTTTATATTTTCATTTATATTTTTATATGACGATTTTAGTTTTGTTTTATTTTATGACAGATACATACATACAGCGCTGTGAACATAATGCTAGTTGTTTAATCAAGTTAATATTAAAAAAGTTTTATATTTTATTTATGAGTTCATACAAAATTTTGGAGTCTAAATATTTTTTTATAGCTTTATTGTCATCGTACTGTATCAATAATGGAGTGCGTTCAATTTTTAACTTTTTTAAAAAAAATCACGTAGATAGTTAAATAATCAGGCGAGAAGGCTTTTTAAAAATTATTTATTTAATTTTATAAACAACCTTTCTGTTTTAAAGCAAGTTGAAGACAGAGAATCTTTATTAAAATTTTATATAAATCAAAACAGTTAAATCATCAAAATACTAAAACACTATTGTTCGATTCCGCGAGGTGCAAGTGCGGCGTCATGGGAATGTATCCTTGCACGCATGCATTGTTAACTAGCTTTACAATTTTTATTTAATTACATACATTTAACTACCATACCATACAAGCAACAGGAAAATAGAGATATATGCACGTTGGCTTAACACTAGAAGTGCCGAAGATTGAGCCCCCCCTTGAACCGCCGTCGTGACAAATTTGTCCCATTCTACTTATTATGTTGATTATTGGTATAATACAAAAAAAAATTATTAAAATAATGCGTAAAATATGTAGACCATCTTTAATAATCAATTCTTATTCTTTAACAAACATAAAAGTACCAAAAAACCAAACACAAAGAAAGAATCAAATATTTCAAATACGTTCTAAGGTCGTGACAACTAACTGAATAACTCTTACAAAATTATAAGTTATTGAAATTAGTTAATATTATTATTAGGCCAAGTAATGCAATAATATATTCTTCATCAGTGACACATCACAGATGATTTATAACATTGCATAGTAATGCCTCCAGAATTCGGCGGAAAATGCCAGCGGAGTGCATAGCACTAGGTTCCCAGGTTCCCTCTACCTACCCTACAATTGCCCACATTTGGTATCGAATGTTTTTCTGAAATTCAAGCCTAACTTAGTCATCCCTTCATCTGATACCTCACTTGAACTAGCGGCAAAATTTCGTATTGACACCAATTTTACCCCACTTTTCAGGCTATTATTTTTTAAGATTTATACATAAATGTATAGTTTTTAGATTTTTTCCTGTACTAGTACTACATGTAGATGTTAGCTGCCAAATTTTATAATTCTAAGTTAACTGAAAGTACCTTATTAATTTGATTCCCTTTATAGTGTCGAAATACACGTTTTTTACTATATAAATGGTCATATCTTTTTTTAAGGGCGCTTTTTCAGGAAATCAAGGGACTGTAGATCGTCATATAGTTGATATTCATATACTCATATGAATATCAACTCGATTTGTCCAAGAATTCCTGAGATAAAGGCACTGACAGACGGATGGACAGAAAAATGATCTTATAAGGGTTTTTTATTTCCTTAAAAGCTACAGAACCCTAAAAACTTAGGCATTGACTGCTAAACCTACTATTCAATTTTTTTCCGCCCCCGCATCGCCCTTTCACCTCCACCTCGTCCCCGAGGCATGAAAATATGTCAAATTATACCCTCAAATAATAAAATAATAATGGCGGGACAAAAATGACCCAGCGGCAGTTCTAGGTAAATCTCTTTTTTTTTCAAAAAGTATGACTGCTATAAAATTATTTATATTTTTAATTAAATAAAGGTGTAAAATTGGTTATAGTAAATAAGTTTCATCTACATAAATTAATTAACATATAAAAAAGTTATATACAATCAAACTTGCGTTTGGGACAAAAATGGGACGGCGGCGCTTCTAGTGTTAAAGGATTTTCTTTAAACCACATTTTATAAGTAATATAAGTTCCTGTGTCTTATGTAAATTCCAACTCCTACTCTAAAGTAACTAAAAAATATTAGGACATTTTTCTTCTGTAACGGTCGCTGCTAAAAGATGCTTAAAATTTAACCACCCAGTGAAATGGTTCTAAAAATAAAATGTTTGGGAAAATAAAAATGGATATTTACGAGTATCTTCACGCTTTGTTCGCCTTTCACGAGTTAGGTAGAGTCTCGTAAGTGGTGTGGTGGGGCATCAAATATGGCTCGTGCTCAACGCTAGGTGACTCCATGTTAGTGTATATAACATAGGTTGCTGCCCGCGGAACCGGGACGCAGCGTAGAACGCTGAAATTTGTCTCGTAGGTTTTTTTGGGGAGTAGGGATAGAGGAGCAGTAAGACGAGATTTCTCAAAATACTGGCGAAAACAGAAAATGGGAATTTTATGTTTTATAGATTACTCCTAGTATTTCATGAAACTAATATAATTAGTATCTAATACGTAATATAATAAAATGTCATTTTTTACAACATATTTTAGTTAACTCTGTGTTTATCAGGTGAAGACAAAATAATGTTTTACTAAAGAAATAAAAAAAAACTCTGCTTAGTAGTTTATTTAGTTATACCTAGATTCTAGTTCATATTATCACTTTCTTTATTATAAACATTAGGCACGTAGAGACTGTCGGCGGTGCGGTGCGCGTAGTCCGACATGGCTCGCTTCAGCAGCTGGTAGAAGAGGCGGATGCGCGGGTGCACGGGCACCTTGAAAGTCTTTAGCCGTTTTAGCACTTCTTGGACCTGGACCATGGATTAATTAGTAATTAATTGTATTTTAAGATGACAAAACGAATAATAGGACCAACATTTCTGTATTTAAATTAGCTTAATAAAAATATATTTAAAGAAAGAATATTACAAATTAACGCTATGATGTTGAAATTTAAAACAAGTACAATTAAACAAGTAAAATAGTCGAGGGGCCGTTGTCTGCAAATTCTTAATGTAAAAGCCATAGTTATCTGTTCGATTCGGGGGGTTAAATACACAAAAATATATTTTAACTTCTCCGCTATGCGCGAGGAAGTGCGGCGTTGAGGTCTGCCACTCGGAATGGCACTTGGCACTGGTTCTGTCTATTAGAGCAGTAAGCGGGACACATGTTGGGCCCCTCACAGAACTCGGAGAGTACTTGTGATGACACTCTGCTCGCCCCGCCGTGTGCAGGATACAGCGTTACGCTTAAAAACAAGAAAAACAACTATTTATAAGTACAATTCATTTCATAGAAAAGGATATCTCAAATCCAGCGACATCATGACAACACCCGCGCGTGCGAACAACTCGTTCCGGCATATTTATTATCATTTATTACTTCTACGAGGCTTACGTCATCGGCACTTAACGCGGAAATTCTAGGAAGAGAAGGTTTAATATCTAAAGGTCTATAGTCATGTTCAGATATTTTAGGGCAAGAGATAATGCGTAAAATATTAAATGTTAGTGACTCATCACTCCGTCGTTTTCAACTATTGTAAGATTAAGTAACGTATGATAAGTAGGTATAAGCATAAGTTTGTATCAATCAAATTTTATATAGGAAGCTGTAAATGCTAGACGTCAGTAAGCACAAATTTTACCAGCGAGGATTATTGTTATTTAATACAGTTTTCCAGTCGAGTTTTCTGGTCGAGGCTAAGTGTTGAGTTCCGCCACTAGGTTCCCAGGTTACCCCTGGGTACCCTGCTATGTGCAGTATATCTTAGGTATGTTAATTTAAAACCTTCACATTATAATGCCTACATGTTCGTCATCACATACAAAGAGATACTAAATTTCAGATTTTCACAGCGACAATAAAAACTACACTACTTTTTGCTTGAAAGAAAATCGCAGAAAACATTCAGATTATTAACAAACATACTCCTAATTAGGAATTGAAGCCGCTATATATAAGACCCTCCTTGCACAGCGACTGATTCTAAACGCGGTGGTTGTGGATTCGATAACTACCCAAAGGTTACTATTTCGTTTTAGTACTCCTAGATAGTTGATAGATACTGGATTAACGCCATTGTAGCGCCATATGACAATGAACGTAATGGTTGTGGGTTCATTACCGACTCAAGGTTACATGATATCAATTATTTTATGTTTCATACCCTTGATGATATAGAGCGCGGTGTTTAGTACAGAAATAACGGAAAAGAGAAGAAGGAAATATCTTAACATTATGCTGTTTCTGCCAAATCTACTAAATATTATATACTATGTAAATAGAATAACAAAAAAAACATTCTGCAGTGATAGGGAACGGTAAGAGAGGTAGGAGGAGACTTTGGTTAACATAAGAAAATACAGTATCAATGATGCTTGAGGAAGGTACCGTATAAAACCTTTTTACATTCATCTCCTGGTGACCACTGGGAGGCAAATTTAAAACGATTGGTTACAGACGAGGCGAAAACGGTATGCAGAGAGTACTTCGCTAGGGATAAAACACGAAGCTACAAAAAATATATAATTAGAAATCAATCTGAATTTTATGTTTCACGCAGGGTACGTTCCCCATTTTCCGTTAAATTTTCAAGACGTTGTGTGTTGAGTGGCGGAACTAAACGCCACGCTTTAACTCGAAATGAAAATATTTCGTTTGCACGAGCGGGAATAGAACCCACTCAATCGCTGTACCTCGACAGCATCCAAAAAAACTGTTAACTCCTCTAAGAAGATTACATTATTAAATATTTCACATGCCTGCCAATGTTTAAAGGATGAGTTACATTAGTAGAAGTACAAATCCAATATGCAACAAAACGAGTAGTACCATACACAATATCTGACGTGTTTACTTGTTCAGGTGTAGAGTTGGTATGGCCTTATGTAACGCGGTCATTACTCCAGGAGGGGAGCAGGGTTGTCATAGGTTCGACTCCTGATTAGGAACCGAAACTACAAGCGACGCGTCGATAGTGTCCCTGGGCCGCTGCACCAATTTAGTGTCTACTTCATAATTTCCGTAAAAACCAATAGTACATTAAACGTGTAGTTTGCAATAATGATTAAAAAAACCAGCAGTAACCATATTATTGTAAAGAAGGAAAATGTTGTTATATATTGTTTTTTTTTTATTCCTTCTTAATTTTTAGATGGATAGCCAAAGAGACCAGAGCGCCAATCGCCTTTCGCCTCCATTCTTTTTCCTTCCTCCACTCACGTGCCCATCACGCTATCAACATGACCTCCAGAGGCACCTGTGATTTTTCTTTTGTTATTTACCAAATCAAATCAAAATATAAAAATAACGCACGTAGTTGGCTAGCTCCTTGTCAGTCGATATCTTGCTGAAGTCTCGATCCAAGCCGAATATGTGAGTGCTGTCCTGAAAATAACAGTTTAACATTTACTTCATATTTTGCTTTTGATATATCATTAAAATAACACTCAAATATCAAACATATCTATTACAGCTCCACGCTAACAGCAGCTAACAGCAGCTAACAGCAGCTAACAGCAGCTAACAGCAGCTAACAGCAGGGTGAGCAGAGGGAACCTAGTGTTAAGACACTCCGTTGCACACTTTTCGCCGGATATTCAAGACATTGCGTATTAGGTGGCGGAACTTAATACCGTGATTTATCTGAGAGGAAATAAAAATATTAATAAATATTAACTGATATCCCGAGTGGGAATCGCACCCACAACCACACACAGTGGGGACAGCCTCGAAGTCGAGTAGGCTGAGGTAACAGTCATAGTGCTCGTCCGAGTGTTAGATACTGTATCACCACGGTGATCAGGGGGACTCAGCCCCGCACCTATCGTTGTTAAGTCCTATTCAATAATATAAAACGTATTTCTCGCTTTAAAAGACGGGACAAGACGAAGGAAGAACAGAATAGAGTTGTTTCAGTCCTAATATGTCAATTATTACCTTACCTTAACCTTGTCTTATTCTTGTTGGTTCTATCAAAACTGTATCTAAATAGTAGTCGTCGTCCGCCCGCTTTGTTGTGTACACTTACACGTTAAAAGGAAAATCCCATTATTTCCCGATCTTGTGAGGATTTAGACAAATTATTTCTTAGTTTTTCCTGACACTCATTAATTTAACTACATTCCAAATTTCGATTTCCTAAATCTACTAATTTCTTTCGTGTCAATCATTCAGTGACGAAAAAGATGTTTTTTACATAATGCATGGATCAATGATTATAGCTTAAAGGTAAACGAATACTCACAGTCAACGACAGAACACTTGTTATCAATAACACGAGTGCTAACATTATATCTGACCGCCGCGCGCCGCCGCCGTCCCGACACGACTCGTACTCAATTACACGGCTTATTAACTTCGCCTATTATTTCGTTTCCATACGTTCTTGTGATTTCGATTTATTGTGTTGTATTCTGCCTAGTCGTTGAATATTCGCAGAGCAGAGGGAAGTAGTGTTAGATATTCCGTTGTCCGTGACGCGTCCGCCTCGTGGGCGAGGAGAGGCGAGGAGGGCGGCGAGCGGCGAGTAAGAGCGCCTTAGGGCCTCACAGCCTGATTAGTTATTGTTGTGACCTATTGCAATTCGGAGAACACACACCTGCTACGCCGTGACCCCTGTTTGCTTCGATATTATATGTATAATGTTTAACAAATAATTAACATATTATTTGTTTAGGCCCCGCTGCGAGCGCGCGCGACCGGCGTGACGCGACCGGCGTGACGCCGCTGGACAGTTGGACTAATTACCTAAATAATCATATTATAACATGTTTATATACGAGTATATACGAGCTTATATCCGCGACTTCTCTCGCGTCGTCAATGTTAAATTATAAGTGCACGAGTTAACTCTGACTGTAACTCAGATTAACGTTATTTAACATGGCCTGTAACCATTCTTCATGATGAAATATTCAACATAATCTTTTTTTTTATTTGAACCAGTAGTTCCTCAAATTAACAAGCTCAAGCAAACAAACTCTCCGGGTTTGTAGTGTTTGGGTAACATTACATATTTTAAAACAATTACAGTAAAGTGTCTATGTTTTAATACTCGAGAGACAATTGTGGTTTATAATTTTACTATATGACCAGCGGCGCCTGCGCGGCTTCGCCCGCTTGAACTATACAAATATTTATTTTTATGCTAACACTATTTTATGTTTAACGTCCGTTATTTGTCCCCACAAATGTGTCAACGAAGACATCTTCTTAATAAACTAGACAACTCTAAAAAAATTTTGTCAAAAAATACAGATCGGCACCAATAAAGTATAGACTTATAAATATTTGTGTAAATTATTCTTTAATTATCTTTACCTTTTCTGAGTGTAATTGCTATCGCTGTGGGAAAGCGAGTAAGGCGGGGTTAATAATAGTTTAGCAATTAGCAGAGTCCGCCTAGTTCTATATACCCATACTGTCACAACATTGTGTACAGAGAGCGTAACTCAGCGCCGCGCTCTGCCTCGTCACCAGAGCGAAGCTTGTATAATTATGACAACTCAGACATGTACTTCAGTAGTTTAGTTCGATAATTACATAAAGTATCAATCAATTAGTCAAGTAACCAATTAAACATGCGAGCACGTGTGACCCGTACAAATACGGTACCTAGTAATTATTGAGACATTGCGTGTTAAGTGGCGGTACTCAACGCCGTGCTTTGTCTGCTTTACAGGAAATTTGAATAATTGATTGCGCTGAGTGGGAATCAAACCAATAAACCGCGTGTTTTTACAGTTAAATATCGTGCCGTTACGCCCCGACCGTTACTGCTAGTAATTACATACTAATTATATAAAAATATTTAGAAAGAAAGACATTTTCAAAATTCTTATAAGTTTCCTGCTATGCTCTAAATTTTTATATATTTCTAAACATACTAATTAATTGGAAGCCGTCGTGGTGCAGCCTCACAGACATGCGACTGTAAATTCGACGATTAATATTTTCATTTCTTCGCCCCATTAAGGACTTTTGAGGCGAAGGGCGGCGTTGGGTTCCGCCACTCGACACTCAATACCTCCAAAATTCGGCGGAAAGTGCGGAGCGGCGGGGTATTAATGGGTACGGTGTGTATTAACACTAGGCTTTGCCTACACTGCAAGCAGAATCTAAAAGGTTCGAAGTCCGAATAGAAATACAACCGTCACTGACCGCAACACGCTGGTATCTATCATATAGCAGTGATCGGACGATCAGCAACAATATGGGTCTCGTGCGGGGCCTCAGCCTGTTGGGCAAGCAGCCTTCGCGCCTTGTGCGGCTCGAGCAGAACAAATGCAAATAATTCATTGAGCTACTAATATATCATACTAGCGGCCCGCTCGCGGTTTCACCCGCGTGAACTATGTTACTATTAATTGCTGTCTCCATGACTACGTCCTAGTGACGTCTATGCAAAATTTGAAGGTCCTAGCATTTGTAGTAACGAAGTTTCATACAAACTTTCAACCCCAAAAACAACCTCTTAGAAGTCGAATATTGCAAATTCCCGTCTTAGCGAGCACCTACGTCCTATAAGTAACTCCTATGCAAAATTTCAGATTCCTAGCACATGTAGTTTCTGAGATTTCGTGATGAGTGAGTGACCTTTCGATTTTATATATATAGACTAGTGGGCCCGGACGCGGCTACGCCCGCGAAAATATAAGCCTAAATAATTAAAATAAGTTAAATAATAATAATAAGTGGAGATTTATTATTAGAAAAAATATGTGAGTAACCGAAATGAACAAACAAAAGAAGTAAAAGTAACTAAAGGAAATTCTTAATATTAGAAAAAGTACCTAAAGTTTGCCGTGCGCGCGTACTAAACATTTTTCTATATTAATAAATTATTAATTAAATACGAACGATATTAAATAAAATCCGAAATGATTAAAATTACGATATTTTAAGTGTATAACATCGGTATAGATAACCGAACTGAGATAAATTAATTATAAGTAGCAAATAATTACATAAAATATAATAGTAATTCCAAAATATATAAAAATTTACAAAACCAACAAAGTCTATCTGCCCGTTCGCGTCGGTCATACTATACCACTCGTAGGCTAGGTCATTTGGAATCAGTGACATCTCCTTAATTATTTATTAAAATGTTATACAGTAAACTATAATTTCCATCTAGATGAAATGCTAAAAGTGACTATTATATTTATTTTCATAAGGATGAATATCAAATTACAGAAATCATCTAATTTTTAACCGACTTCTGTAAGAAAAGGAGGTTATCAATTCGACTGTATTTTTTTTTTTGTATGTTTGTTACGTCATAACTTTTAAGTGAGTGAACCGATTTTGATAATTTTTTTTTTATTTGAAAAGTATAGCTTCCCGAATGGTCCCATTTTTTTTTTGGTCCATGTCTGACAATGGTATCCATGAGAAAATCACATAAGTCTTAAATTTGCATTAGGCATGTGCGCGACTAATAGCCGAATAACTCAATGTTGCGCCAACCGATTTTGATGATTCTTTTTTTATTTGAAAGGATAATTTGGTGAAAGTTTGGTTAGGTTTCGATTATGGAATCCGGAGAAAATTGAGAAAGTTTGTTTTTTATTTTTCACTTTTTAGTTCGTTGTTAGAAGTCGGTTTTTGTTTTTGTTAAAAATTAATTTATTTTACGATTTTAAGTGATGGGTAGATCTTAAAATGATGCTTCTTGAACGAGTGGTGATGGTGGTGGTAGTGGTTGTCAACGAGTGGTTGTGGTTGTCCCATGTAAAACTTCATTTAATTAGGTATTATTTTTGCGCAAAGTAACATTTTGGTATATTGACAAGAACATACATAAAAAGTATTCGGGCGAATTGGGAATCTCCCTTCTTTGAAGTTGGTTGAAAATGAGAATATCCTCTTTTTTCAGGTTGGTTGAAAAGAAATGCAACCATCCGGGATCTCACTTCTGACATCAATTTAAAAAGTTTTTGCTTGTAACTCTTACAGTATAATCAATTTTTTACCAAAAAAAACAAACTTTCTCAATTTTCTCCGGATTCCATAATCGAAACCTAACCAAACTTTCACCAAATTATCCTTTCAAATAAAATAAGAATCATCAAAATCGGTTGGCGCGACATTGAGTTATTCGGCTATTAGTCGCGCACATGCCTAATGCAAATTTAAGACTTATGTGATTTTCTCATGGATACCATTGTCAGACATGGACCAAAAAAAAAATGGGACCATTCGGGAAGCTATACCTTTCAAATAAAAAAAAAATATCAAAATCGGTTCACTCGCTTAAAAGTTATGAGGTAACAAACATAAAAAAAAAAAATACAGTCGAATTGATAACCTCCTTTTCTTACAGAAGTCGGTTAAAAACAAAAACCGACTTCTAACAACGAACTAAAAAGTGAAAAATAATTATATAAAGATTTTATAATTTTGAAGTCGGTGCCAAGTGAAACAAACAGGCTTAGTAATTAGATATTGTAGTAAGGGTGTTGTAGCATTAGTTTGACACCGACTTCAAAATTATAAAATCTTTGTATAATTATTTTTCACTTTTTAGTTCGTTGTTAGAAGTCAGTTTTTCTTTTTGTTAAAAATTAATTTATTGTTAATTAGATCTAAGTATCAGCGCGCGCCATGTATGCATTAAGCAAACTCACTTTGGGTGACGTTTTCTTAAAACAGCAAACTTTGCAAGCCGTTGCTTAGCAACGCGTAGCGACGATCGTTATTAACATGGCGGAATAAATTGCTTGTCAAATTAATTATTTTAATATATTGGTATATATCGAAAATATTACAAATATGAAAAAAAAAAGTATCCTATGTTCATCCCGGGACCTTCAAGTATCTCTAGTGAGTATTTTATCACAATTAAATTAGCGGTTTGACCCTGATTGCGTAAAAGACAGACAGACAGACAGAGTTACTTCCGAATTTATAATATAGGTATGGATAATCAAAATTTAGCATATTATGTTCAACGAATTTTCTCGTATATACTTCAAACAACTTTAACACTCCCTTTTAGGTTCCCTCTGCGTACCCTGCTATATGCGGGATACAGCGTGAAATTTAAAAAATATATGAATCTATGCAACAGCTCTATGTAGACGAAGCTCAATAGTGTGGTGATTGTTATTCCAGTAGCGCCGCACGGCCAGCGTGGACACCTGCTGTTCATGTCATGTCTTGTTCATGTCTTCCAAGTGACGTGATATATGGAATAAAGAAAGAACTAGTACATCGTAGAGAAAATAAAATATGAATATGTAAGTAATAACAGATATAACTATTTAAAAGCCTGTAGCGGGGCTGTCGCGGGGCTGCCGCGGGGCTGTCGCGGGGCTCAGCTGAATGCGACGTAACGACGTCTCCGGGGGCGGTGCAGGACCTGGACGCGGCGCCACGCGGCTCTTATAATTATATTCGCTTATGTGACTTTTATAGAAATGTAAAAGTTAAATGTATCTTATTTTACGAATAACTTTCTTTCAGATGGCTAACGTAAATATTATATAGTACCGTCCAAGGCGAAAACGATTAACGGAGTGTAATGTTTCTCGATAAGTGGACTATTCAACACATGGTGGTGCAATGGTATTTTAGAGATACGCGCTTTCAACACTTACATATAGGTACGTAAACTAAGAAATAAAATAAAAGGATATTTAAATAAATATTATAAAGAATATCATTCATAATTTATATCCAAATTAGATTCATTCTGGCAGGATCTGTGACCCGATGATGATCAAGTTGTAGTTACCGCCGACCTCAGCTCATACCCCGGCTTGTGTTTTTACTAGAGCGGGAAAATATTAACTTGCTTTCCCCCTAAGGTTAGAGGTTAGAATCGAACCCGCAACCCTGACGCTAACAGTCAGATGTGATACTGTGCCTCGACGGCCTCCTAATACCCACATATTAAAATGCATAAAAAGGTTTAATATTGTGAAATTCTATAGAGATACAAAACAAAGGACGGTAGCTGTTCAGCTTCTTTCCGGTCCTTCCTTCCGAGTGTCTCTGACTGTGCTAATGACATCGCCATTATATCTTTAGCCTTCGAGTAAATACACTTTTTAAAATATCATTTTGTTAGCAATGATCTTAAATTTTTCAAATAAGTAATGTTAATTCTGTTCTCTATAACAAAATAATTATTGACATTATCTCGAAAATAGGCCCTGAAGCGGCACTAGGGCTCCTCTACCTGTCCAAGTTCAAGCGGGATGCAGCGTGAAGCTACACGGTCGCCTTCAATTGAGATAGATATCAGCATGCTCACGTCAGCTAGTTGGTACTACAGCTACCTCGCCTCGCCTCACCGCCGCCGGTGAACTCATTTACATGTACTATCGGAGCATCTTCACGCCAACTCCGTTGTAGCCTCTCAATGCCCTTTAAAAATAGATTTGCTTGATAATTCACGTGTTTTATTACTTTTGGACTTACGAGTATATCTGTTCCATTGTTACTTTAGTTTTAATTAGTTTTTACTTAATTTCAATGATGATTGCATGATACTAAAACCTTATGCTAACCAGGAATCGAGAAGACAGTGTAAATATACCGTATTGTTTAAGCTAATTAACAAACCTAATAACAATATGACAATTTTAAAATATATTTAACAAACGAGAACGCACAGACAAAATCGGCAAGATAAGAAGGCAAACAATACAAAACAAAAAATCACAGAGCACAGACGTTGTCTTAAGACGAATGTGAAGCAATTATATTCACCATTCTCATACAAATGATGCAAAAATCTGTGTTTCATTTAAAATCGTCCATTGAGGAAAAGAAAGCACAACGGCAAAACGTTGGAGGTATTTTTTGCATCAACTCGTAAATACAAGTTTAATCCGCCTCCGCCTCTGCCTCCGCCTCCGCCTCCGCCTCCGCAGCGCGCCGCGCTTGAATCAATGCGAAGAGACAATTAGGACATTTCTTTGGCAAAAATCGCGAATCATCCAAAAATAAAATCCGTTCACAAGATATCGACACTACCTTACGATACTACATGCCTCAGACCTGAGAGGAACCGGCGCAAGAAACTCAGCGAATATAAACCTTGCTCTATATTGGGTGTTAGCTCTCGACACGCAGGTTCTATGAAATTACCCGAACTGCTCGCAAATCTCTGCTATTTGTGATATATTACATTACTTTATCAATCTGCAAAAGAGACGTACGCGTCGTGTGAACGCTCTCCTTGTGTATACCAAGTCAACACAGAGGCTTTACAAGGAAAGGGCGGGCTTCGAGGGCTTGGGCTGTATTTGCGTCGCGTTTTTATGTAAATACGTTTTTGTGAAAACGTGGAAAGAAATTTCGACGACCGTCTGCTATCTAGATATTCCCGCATATTTGTCCAATATGACCTAGGCCTTAAAACAATAGACCTATTTCTGGGGCACAATCGACCGAAAAGATGGGGCCTGGGGCTTATTTAATTTATAGTCAGCACATTTTATGATGAATTTCATTTTATTATTCCAGTTTATTAAAGATAATATGTCGGTTTTAACAAATGCCCCGTCCCGAGACCCTCAGGAAAAAAGGCATTCACTATATTCTTGTTAATATAAACAGTATATTACAAATTCTCAGTAATATTACAAATCCGTATAAAGTGATGCTCTCGTTGTAATCCTGTAGATAACGTTATCTTACCACTTAAGATAAATACTACACTCGTACAGTGTGCAGGCGAGCGTGAGATAACAACTATCGATGGCCAGCTTTGCTTCGTCGGATGACGACGCGGACGGACACGGGGAGGGGGGAGGGACGTTTGTTTATATTACTATCAATGTGAGTTATTACGATTCTATATAAAATATAACCAACCTGATATACGAGTAGACACATGATAGTCAGTAGAATAATATAGACAAACCACGTAACTGTTCATATATTATTTAAGGTTTATGAAGCTTGAACGGCCCAACTACGCCGCTAACCATAAACAAGTTTTTTCATTTAAAAAATTCATAAAAAAAATTGCCAATAAAAATTTTATAGTTAGACTCATCTATGTGATAAATTTCATACATCATGAAATATAATTACAACAGAACGATAACCTGAAACGAGCTGTTACTGTTATCAGTGAAAGGACGTATCCCGTCCCACTGAGGCAGAAGCTAGTCTGGCAGTTTTAAGATATAGTTCCGATCATTTATTCAGATTTGTTTTCTATTCCTTTTGTTGCAACTTTCGTTAGTCACAGGACGATAATAAGTTAGAATTGCCACTCAGCCGCACACGAACCTATATTATATCTATTTATGTAAATTAGTATGTAAATAATAGAGTGTCCTCTTTCCTTGGGCAAAGAGAACTGGCGTCGGCCTATAGTATTTACTACTTCTGATCGCATGGCTGTATGGAAGAGCAAGGAGCTGCATGGTAGATTCCATAGAGCCCTAGTGGGCCAGGACGTGGATACTGCTTCATCATTATTTTGGTTACAGTTCGGGGATCTTTTCGGAGAAACTGAAGGTTTTGCCTGTGCAATTATGGACGAAGTTATCAAGACACGGAACTACCAGAGACATATTACGAAAGATGGCACTATCGACATCTGCCGGGCGCGTCATCGACCTGGGGAGTCCCTCAGACATATTGTCTCTGGTTGTTCTCATCTTGCTAATGGTGAGTATTTGCATAGACACAATCAAGTAGCCAAGATAATACACCAGCAACTTGCTCTTCAATATGGCCTTGTAGAATTGGAGGTGCCTTACTACAGGTACAATCCCATGTCAGTTCTTGAAAATAGCTGTGCTTTGTTATACTTTGATCGGTCTATTATTACTGACAGGTATATTGTTGCCAATAGACCTGATATAGTACTAGTAGACCGAGTGGCGCGCCGCGCAGTGATTGTTGACGTTACTATCCCACATGATGAAAATCTCGTGAAGGCCGAAAAAGAAAAACAATTTAAATATTTGGACCTAGCCCATGAGATTACCGCCATGTGGGATGTCAATGCGACTATCATTGTGCCGATAGTGGTTTCGGTTAACGGTTTAATAGCGAAAAGCCTCGACCACCTTACACCTTAAGAGGCTATCGCTTAGCTGTTGGATCAAGAACCGGATACAGAAGGCAGTAATACTTGAGACGGCACGTATTGTGCGGAGGTTCCTCTCTCTGGAGCCCTAGCCACCGATGGCTTGGACCCTTGTCCCGCCCTCGGAAGAGTGTTTTTTTTTTTTTATATATTTTTAAATGTATCTTTTTTTTATAATAATTTATATTTAAAAATGTAAAATTGATTCGCTAATTTAATAAAAGTATATGTAGTGTAATTATTTAAGAAAATTTATTATTTTGACATATATACGTATATTTTACACCAATAGTAGTAGTTTTTTTTTTTTTAAGTTAAGGGTTGCCTGGCAGAGATCACCTGTGGGTGAGTTAGTTTTATTTCGTCGTATTTAGTCAAGCTAACGCTACAACACCTTTACTACAATATCTAATAAGCCTGTTTGTTTCACTTGACACCGACTTCAAAATTATAAAATCTTTGTATAACTATTTTTCACTTTTTAGTTCGTTGTTAGAAGTCGGTTTTTCTTTTTGTTAAAAATTTATTTATACTCTAGGTCTACACTGAACGGGTTATGTACGAGGGCTCCCGTACAACAGACACGATGTTGTTGCCATATTCATAATTAATGATACAAAATTTTATTAACCTTCACAACGTATTCTAAGTGCTGGAACTAAAATAATTCATGTGCAATTGATCGTAGTCATTTTGAAATAATTATATTTAAGTGTTTAATTGACTTTAGAGCTCGTCGTTTAATTGGCGTTAGAGTCTTCGCTTGTCTGTTCCTTACATCACAATCAACACACTAAATATACTTGTTTCCATATTTATACTTAAAATTGAAGTAAACCAACACTACATCGAACCACTCAGACTACTATTTATGAACGTACTTAAGACTTTACAAAAGAGAAGGTGTTTTCCCAAAGATATTCTGTATATGTATATGACGCAAGTGCCTTGCTATATTACTTCCTGGGGCGCGACCTCCCGGACGTCCAAGGAAGCGCTGGTTGGATGTCGTGATTCAGGACATGAGAGCCAATGGTTTAACCACCGAGGACGCAAAAGATCGTGCAAAGTGGAGTAGGTTAAGTAGGAAGGCAAACCCTGGTAATAGCTGGGATTAATGCCAGGAAGAAGAAGAAGAAGAAGATTCTACATATGTATATTCTCAGTACACAGAAGATGAGTGTTAGGTCAAGTTTATCCTAAAAGAATTTCGCTCCGCGCTGTTGTAGCTTACATTTTCAACAATATTTCCGGGAACCTGGTTTCTGTTCCCTTATTTTGTACATAAGTTGTGGCAGCTTACGGCCGGTGTGTGCGCGGTGGAATTGCGAATAAACTTCTCCTAACTGGGAATATTAAGCACATCGTTGTAATATAAGTTGTTATTCTAAGTACAACTTACTGACAAAAATTGATATAAAATATTTATATGTACGTTGTGTACATTATAAGTTACTCTGATGATGTTTGAACAATAATATTAAGTAGCTATAATTAAAATGTTAGTGAGAAGTTGTTATTCGTATTAGTTAATATTGGGTACTCTGGTGGTACGCGAGGTCCACCAGAGGTTAGCGCTTACCATCAGGTATTCAGTACGCTTGTTTGTCCTTTTCTTATATAAAGAAAAAGATTACTTGACATTTCCAAGATAGATGACATTTCCATAGACTAATTCTCAACTCTTATTCTTATTCTTTTAATCCTTTTCCCCACATACGTAGAGTAGATTTGAACCTTTGTGTTTTTTTTTAATATATTTATTTCAAACCATTTCAATATCCAACATTTCTTTTTCAAACCTAGTGTTGAGACACTCCATCTTCCGCTAGTGGCCCGAATCCGAGACACCATGTTTTTAGTGTCGGAGCTCACCGCCGCACTTTATGCACTAGAACGAGGAAAATAATTAATTCATTCAAAAAATGTTAAGTGGAAATTAAGATTTATATGTAAACATTTACTGCGTCATCTTACACTAAATGTGAGACGAGGGTAGTTGCGCTTTCAACGCTAATCTCAGGAGCGTCTCAGAGCAGCGAGCGCCTTGGAACGTTATATTTTGTCTACTTAAGTACACCTTACACTGACACACTAGAACCTGTAAAGAATATTTAATTTTTGTTTTAGTTAACTAGTGTATAATTACTTTAATTGTAATTCTCTTTCTTTAAAAAGAGCCTTAAGCTTTGTCCGCATGTAACATTGTACGAGTACACAAAGAAATCACCGAGCAGCTGCTTCTTCTACCTGCTATATCGTTAACACGACTTCGAATTTTCAAAAATCGCTTTACTACCGTATTCTACACACATTAAGAAAGTTATTTAAGAAAAAAAAATTTTTTTTCAGCTCATCACATGAGATGACCCCCTTAAACTCACGAAATCTGAATAAATTCGATAAACTACGCTTTGTGAAATTACTTTTAATAGTTTTTAAGTATCTAATTTCCAAGAAGTCAGTAAGTTCAGTACGGTAATAAACTGGAAAACGCTAAATGAAGAAATAAAATTGGAATCTTTCTAAAATACAGTTATTACATATTTAGTGATTACGAGATACTGGTGCATGTGTTATTTAAAATGTTTTTTACATCTTCTCTCTATTCCGCATAAGGCAAGTGAGTAGAGGAAATTTTGTGTTAAGTCACTCCGTTTTCGAGACATTACGATTTAAGTGGCGCAAATCAACGTCGCGTTTTGTCTGTTTACCAGAACTAGGCAATGAAAATAATTCATTTTACTGAGTGGGAATCAAATCTACGACCTTCACGTTTGTAGTTAGAGGTCATTTAGAGCTATTACGACGTTAATAAACTGCAGTGGTCCCGACGTAAGCCGCCGCTTGGCACGCTCCGAGGCGGCGCTGCCAAGACGGCGTTGTACTTCAGAGGTAACGTATTTATCTTATAATGGTCTTAACCAAATATTGCGATGGACGGGCACCAGCCCGCTCGGAACAGGAGGTGACTCGTATAGATAAGGAGATGTGGGATGTGCTATTACATTTTGTGTAATACGTATAATATTTTTTTCCAATTTATGAAATAAATTCAAATAATTTCATTCAAAACGAACAGCGTCCGCGCGACTTCGACCGCTTGTACTATATGAATATTTATTTTAGTAACAATTGATTAATAATTTTAGTATTATTATCTATACTACTATGCACTAAATAAATTGTAATTTATATCTTTTCGGCTTTTATTTGATTTTGCTCGCGAAAAATGTCGTATTAAAAAAATGATTTTTTATACTCTTAATAGGATCCCAAACGGTGTGACCGATTGAGATGAAAAACATATAGATATGACCACGTAGATAGATGGTTTAGGGTGAAAAAAAATAACAAAAAATTCAAAAATGAATTTCGCGCTTCGGTCAACATGAGAATACTACTGAGATTTTGCCAGCGCAACGAGTCAAAATAGATGTCCGGTTCGCGGCCCTACTTTCTTATCTATCTAGGTAAGCGGTAGAAACGCAGTTTTTGTATCTCGTGGGAATTCAGGAATAAAAAGAAGCCTAAGAAGAAACTGTGCGCTGTTCCCGGAAGAAGATTATCTTTACTTATCGAAGACGATTTCGATTTAAAATTAAAATAAAATCTCTAAAATATTTTGTAAGGATCATTAAGCAAGTTAGTGGTCTTGTCGCGGAAGGCAAACGTAGCGTGCTACCTGCGGCCCGAGAGGAGCACGCCGGCGCTTACTTCGCCGAGGCGTATGCAAAGCGGGTGCAGGATGCTGCGTCTCACAGATTTCCACGAGAGCAAAAACTTTATAAAAGAGTGTGTACATTATGTGTAATTACATATTTTTGTAGAACGCTCGTGAATTTAATATATGCGCTTTTAAAGCTTCATCCATGTCCTGTTTTTTAAGGCCTAGGCAGAAATAATCAATTGTTAAGAGAAGATACTACGGTCTACACCGTTCTTTGAAATACATCACGTATTGGTTGATGTTGTTTCTTAACTGCTTAATTAGCATCACTGTAGAAATGTCGTATTATCGTTTGGCAAGAGAGAATGCTATTTTTAAATGTTATTCCACACTTGTTAAAATTGTAATAAACAATATATCTTAATTACTTTGCTCCGGTAACGAGGCAAAGCGCAGCGTGGAGTTCTGCCTCTCAACACACAATACCTGTGGAATTTAGCGGAAAGTGTGGAAGGGAAGTGTCTTGATGGAAACAAAGTGTCCTTACACAAGGTTCCTATAGCTTGAAGCCAAAGAAACATACAAAGTGTTACGAGTTGAGGTCGAGCTCACATTCACAACCTTGCCCCACTGCGCCACTTTGGCCTCAAAACAAAATTACATAATAACGCAACATTTTAATTCCTAAGTTTACATATACCGAGTTGCCACCCCCGCGACCCCGACCCCGCCCCCCGGCCGCGTCTTGGTGCGTCGATATATGATGCAGATTTTATTTAGCAAGGCGAGTGCCACCTCGCGCCCCGTGCTCCTGCTACTGCACATACTACATACACCGACGTGCGCTCGTATCACGCGATGCACCTTGAGGAAAATATTGCACTTCTTCTTCTTTTACAAATATTTTTCGTAGTTTGGATTAACGTTTTGAGATTATTAATATTTTTTTAATAGAAAAAGGAGACGTCATAGATACTTTAATAAATAACGAATTTAATAATTTAATTTCCGGTTGCGAAAAACTACAAGGTTATAAAATACATACACTTAAATTTATAGATGTTGCAGAGCTAGAGCCGACGGCGGCTTCGACGTCGATATACATGTTTCTAATACATTGTTATTTAAAAAGACTCCTTAATATTTCCCCCTTGTTCAGTTCATTTCTTCACTTATGGCATATCAAGAATGCAAATTGAACACAAAATACTTTGCCACTGTCACGTACTATGGACAAAACACGAAGGGTATTTTTTTAGCTTTATGCTGTATCCCGCATATGTCAGGGTAACCAGAATGAACCTTGGAGCCCAGTGTTAGCGTACTCTATTCCCGTTAAGACACTGCTGCTCCCTAACTTTATTTAGAAAAGTAATTAGTTTATACAGTTACAATATATTATGTAAAAAAGGTACAGTAAAAGTACAGTTTTCGACTATAGAAGTTGGCTCCTTGTCTCATTTATTATTTTATATCGTTAGAAAACAATAAATACACAAAAAATAAATACAATCAAAACTATTGAACTTTTAAATTGTCCTTCAAAAAATACATTAAACCACAATAACGCGAAATCAACGCCATTTAAAACAAAATCAAACATATTTATTGGAACCAACAATAAAAAGTTTTAATGCGAAATACCTTATGTTTTCGTGAAGTCAATTAAAATGATATTAAAATAGAAGTGAGGCCGCCGTGGCAGAATGGCGCAGTGCTTAAGTGTAAGTACGACAGTTAGGGGTTCTATTCCGACTCAGTGGCAACAAGTCAAATTGCGGCGTTTAGTTCCGCCTCTCGGCAGTGTCCCGAAAATACTAAGGAAAGTGGGGAACAGAGTGTCTTGAAAAGTGTTTCAAGTCCCTCTGTCTACCCGTCTATTTGCGGGATACATCGTTATACAAAAATAGATATATAAGTGTTTGTTTCTTTGAATAAGAACAATCGTATTGTGTCAGCTATTTGTTTATTTCAACCACAAAGCAGCAGCAGGCTTCTCTCGGTTAGTATTACGAGTGTGACATACACTGGTTGTGTCGTGTCTTTACTTTCGAGATTCATTTTGTAGTAAAGAAGTTTTTGTCGTAAGAAATTATTACTGTGGATATATAAAAGTGGAAAGTTGATCGCGCCACCCGCGCGACACGCAACTCTTGAACCTACAATCATATAGTTGAATCGGGCGAATCCGCGCGGGGTCTGCTAATATATTAAATAAACCCTATAAATCAATCTTGTAAATTTCATTTATTTCGAAATCGACTCACGATGACCTCTATTTTCTTTCTAATGACCTCTACGTGCATGCACTCGCTGGTGAGTGAGACGAGGACTTGATTTACGTGTGTAGCGCTACGAGGCTACGCTGCTACGACGTCTACGGACTGGCGTAGCTACTTTGCATTAGAAAAATATATTATACTATAAGGTGTTTTCCATTTGTTTAGAAGTGAATAGTAATATATATATATATATTATAAATTGTAGATTTTTTGGTATTGGGAAAATATCGTGTCGCCATAATTATTACCACTTATTAAACTTTTTTAGCAGACGTAACAATATATAAAAGGACTTGTCCTCACTGACTGAGGTAAGACGCACGCACAGCCGTAACCGCTGTGCGTAGAAACGTTAAATTTGGACAGATTTTTACTTTCGTAATCTGGACATCCACTAAGAAGGGATTTTGAAAAATTTTAACCCTAAAAGGGTGAAATAGGGGTTTTATGTTTGTATGGGAAAAAATTTTAATCGGCAGCGATTTTTATAAAATTTTAAAATTTTGATTTTTAAAAGTATTTAATTGAACATGTATTTCACGGTTTTCTAGAATTCACCCCCTAAGAGTGCAAATAAGGGATTGAAAGTTTGTATGCCATAAATAGCCACCGATTTTTATAAAATTTTAAATTTAGACTCTTAAAAATATTTCATTGAACACACGTTTCGTGGCTTATTAGAATTCGCCCCTAAATAAGCAAGCGAAGCTGCGCGCGTCCGCTAGTATTATATAATTGCTTATTCCATCATGGAAAACGAATCAAAAATATATATTGTTATTACATATTAATCTAAATAAACGCCCTCACTAAAAGACGTTTTGATTTATGATCAATTATATTTTTAATATATATTGCGACGTGAATAAAGTACGTACATACAGTACAACTACATCACAGAGAAATATATTAAATTTATACGAAACCCATAGAACAATCGTCTTTCATAAAAATTACATAAAAAGTGAAAATATATGTCACATCAAGATCAAAGCCTCTTCCGACGAAGATAGTAATAACAGAATAAACGAGATGACTTACAAACTCTTACACAGCGCCGTACCTAGTGCTAAGATACTCCATTCTTCACTTTCCGCCGAATCTTCGACGCATTGCGTGTTGAACCCATTGTCGCGTTTACAATCACACACTTGTGCCACAGCGCCACGGCGGCCTCTCATCATTAAAAAATTCTTGCGACGGTTGTGAGTTCGATTCCCGTTCGAGGAAAGGAGATGCTGTGCTGAGTGTATTGAATTCCTTCACTCGATACACAATGCCTCCAGAATTCGGCGGAAATTGGTTAACAAGAGTGTCTCAATGGAATCGTAGTGTCTCAACACTATGTACCCGGGTCTCCACTGGGATAGCATATTCCGTCTGTAGTAGTACAGTGGGTTTTTCCTTTTCTAGGTTTAAAAATCATTTGCAACACATGTTTGTAAGTAATTTTGAAGCGCCATCAGCGTCAAATCAGATATACTTCTAATCGCCGGCCTGCTTTATCTCCACAATGGTAAATCAACCTTAAACATAACTACAATAGAGTATAATATCAAACGAATGGTGTATACGATGTGATGTAACCAAATTACGCGAATGACGATGACACATGACACAGATTGAAATGAGTGGTCGCGTCAGACTCTCATATTTTTTTATTTTTTATGTGAAATATGTTTGCGGAGTTGCGATGTTTAACTCTTATTACTGTTGTGGTGCTGTAGCATTGCTTGCTTATAGGGTAGCGGGATCCATTCATATGGTACGGTATGATTATTCAATTTTTTAAAAATTATTATTGAAAAATTCTCAAATAGATAATAGATTTTTTTAATTTCTTAAATTGTACTTTGTTTTGCTCGCTACTCACTCATCCACTTCCACTGGTTGACTGGAAGAGATCTCTTATAGAGATAAGTCCACCTTTGTACACAAAATGTCTATATATTGTTTATTATGTATTTTTTTTTTTTAGTGCAATAAAGAATATTATAGATAAGTTGACAGAAATATGAAAATGCAAAGGGAGCCCGATCCCGGTATCGTACACAGTGTCTTTTAAAACCAGCTTATGCATATTGTAAAATGTTCATATCAAAGACAATCGTTAAATGAGACTGTAAACGCGGCGGTTGTGGCTTCTATTTCCACTCGGGGGAAATTAATTATTTTTATAATAAGATCTTTGATTTTCGCGATTCACTATTTTCATTTTCTCGCTCTTGTAACCGTGAATGTTGGTATTGTTGCGTGGCGTTGGGTTCCGCATTAATACACTATGTTTCAGAAATTGGGTGGAGAGTGGAGAAAAGAGAGAGTCTTAACGCTAAGTTTCCTGTGCCTACCCTGCTAAGCAAGAAAAATTGTGATACAAAAGCTAAAAGTTATTATTGCATAGAGATTTTAAAGTACAGAAATAGAGTAGTAGGTTGTTGAATAAATTAGGCAACACTAACGTGTGGCCGCTTCCTCCGCGCCGGAAGCAGCTCGTGCGACCCCTCGTCGGAGCTGTTCGAGTCGCGCTCTGCTGGAACATCGAGTGCGATTACTTTGAACTACATTTTTGCATTCAGTTATATTGTTAAAGAAAATCTTAACATGTCCTATTTCTAAGCCTGATGTACTAGTAGACGAAAAATAAATAGTACTCTGTTCTTGTTGGTTTTGATGATTTAAAGAAGTTGTTGTCGAGTTACATGTCCATAGTGTTGAGATAAAATGATAAAATATAAATTTTGTACTTTAAGACTTTAATCGTCTGTGCCTTTCTTGTTCCTGCATTCAACTGTATGTACCGACATTAACAAGAGTCATCAAACCAAAATACAATAATAAGTGTCTAATTGTAAACATGAAACCAACTATGCAGTAAAGTCGATTACGAACACAATGACCAAGTCGATTTGAACAAATTGAACCATGACATTGTTACCGTTACTTTACGACTAGCCTGTACGCGGCTTCGCCCGCTCGCACTTATTGTATGGTATAGTTAAATTATAAACACATAAATGGTAGTCTGTGTGTTTGTGATTCTGTTGTACACGTGAACTACTTACTGAAAAGTGTAATCCGTTGTTGTCGAACTGATCCGTTCAGCAGTTTTATGTGAAAGTGGAGCAAACACAAAACCCTCACAAACTGTCATATTTATAGTATAATAATAATAATTAATATTATTAAGTAACAGCAAAGAAACTTAAAACAGTGGACTTGTAATAAATAAATACAAATAGCGCAGCTTCGGGGGATAATTGTGAGAGAAATGAATGTCGCAAGTAGCGCCACAATGCGGATTGAATTCGAGTGCGAGCGTCCTCTCGTTGGTGACACCACGTTAGATCCTTTACGAGTTGAAGGGCGAAACTCAACGCCGCTTTTGTATTTTAACAGAACGGGGCGATGAACATAATTCATTCCCCCAAGTAGGTCCCCGCTGCACCACGACAGCTTCGTGAGGACACAAAAAATACCTTCGTTAAATTTAAAGTAATAAATATACTTCTATTTGCTTTAGGCATTAAATACGTAGATGTAACAGTGAGTAACACGGCTAGTCCAACGATGTCCCATGTTTACCAAACTCCAGTCGCTGTGAATGAATCGTACGCGCGTAGTCCGTCCGACCGCCCTCGCCTCCGGGCTGTCCCTGCCTCTATCACGCAAAGCCGGGAGGCAGAAGGCAACTAGAGTTAAGGCACTCCGTTTGCAGCACACCGCCCAACTTTCGTGACACTACTTGTTGAGGAGTGGAACTCAACACCGCACTTCGACTTGTTCCTCCGCCCTCGCGTCTTCGCCCGCCTCAGTATCTGCGGACTTATTACTCGCGTTCAGATGCAAATATTGATGATATAAAGATACATTTTGTGCCTCGTATTGAAACTTTATCAGAGGATCGTCTAAGAGCGTTCTTTAAAAAATACAATAGGTTCGTTAAACCTAATAAATAGGAGACAAAGCTTATTAATGAAAACTGTTATAAATAAATAAAAATGTAGGTATAATAGTACGATTGTTATATTTTTTGGTTAAGAAATAGTTTTCACACAGAATTATGATACTTACTAACAATGTAATAAAAAAAATTAACACTCTTAGGGTTTATTTGAAAAACTATTGTGCTTTTTTAGATAGATTATAATATTATGCAAACGTAACACGGAAAGTCTCGAAAAGTAGAGAACTCCATTCTCTACTATTAACAAAAAGTTCTCTCTGTTTTCCATAAAATACTGACCATATCAGTAGTACTATTTTCTTCTCTATTCCGCTTATCAACTCGCATACTGATTTCCAAAGCCAATGCTACACTTTATCTAGTGAGGCAGACGGGCGGAGGCAGTACGAGCGCCACTACATGTCCACGCCCAGAACATCGATGGTATACGAAACGGCTCTTACTTTTAAATCTTATTCTTAAAACGCACACAGCTGATTGTTTTCTTGTTCATTTTTCAGTTATGCGTATTAAAGGTCCGTAGAGCGGGATAAGCAAAGAAAACCTGCTTTCAAGACATTTCATTCTCCACTTTCTGTCCATATTCATGGTTTGCGTGTTGATTAGTGGGACTTAGCGCCGCACTTTGTGTAGACAAAGTAAAAAATGAAAATAACTCTTTCCTCCGAGCAGGCTAACAGACAGACGTCACGCCTAAAATATTTAGGCCGACATGTATGCCGAGACCTATGTGAACCAATTTGCTCTAGGATATTGTAGATGACCTGAAATCATTTTGGTTGTCGTCGCACTGCGTCTAACTGTAAATGCAATAGTTTCCCGATCGATTCCCTCTCGAGGGCATAAATTATTTTCTTCTTTTTGACGTTGTAATTAGGCTAATCGCAACTTTTACTTTTGTTTCTCAATAATCATATTTCGAAGGTTGTACAGAAAGAGGGAAAGCAGTGTTTTAACTCTAGGGTCCTTCTACCCTATCTACTATAGCTAAAAAAACTTACTTAATTGTGAGATTTCAACGTAAAACCTGCAGAACGCTCAAACGGCTTCTTGTGAAGATCGTAATGAAAGTCTACATAATACGTGCTTCAAGTTTTCGCAGAATTAATTTCCAAATTTATTTGAGAAAATAAAGTACAAATTGTAACGAACATACATCCAGATTGTAGAAGTAACGTGACTCGTTGTATACTACAACTCTATAGTGTTAAATATATGAATGTCACAACATAAATACGTAAGCGACTGTAGTAAAGCAACTATACAGTAGTAAATCGTGGCAAAGTTACTTCACGTAGTACATGTACTATGCGCAATCAGTATCAGCGTGGAATTAATCCCAATAAATCGCTAGAACTGAATGCATCGTCTAAATAATGCAGCCCGCCCTCCGTACTGCCCTCCATACTGCCCTCCGTACTGCCCTCCGTGCTACCCTCCAAACTGCCCTCCACACTGCCCTCCACACTGCCCTCTGCACTGCCCTCCATACTGCCTCTATTGTGAGTGACCTGCGTATTGTGTGATCATTGCACTGCAAGGGGAATTTTTTTTAAATGCCTACATATTTAATAATGGGTGTGAATTATAGCACTTTATTGTTTGTTTGAAGTTTATTTATTCTGTAAGAGGTAAGAGTGATCGATAGTTGGGGGTTCAAATACCACGCGGAAAAATATTGTTATATACAACGTAATACAGTGTTGATTTCCGTAATACTGCGTGCAATCATTTCAAGCGCAAAAAGTTGAGAATGCATACATTAGCCACGTAAATAAAAGAAATAATACAATAAATTACCTATACTATAAAAATTACATTTTATCATTATATTTAGTCTTTTAATGAACCTAAACTCAAACACCACTTTTCCACTGCGCCATGACGGCCTCTAGCGCCGTAAAATATCATCTTATTCTTTGTATAAATTTGCTCCGAACAAAACCACAGATAGACGCTAGTGAACAAAAATTGAGCTGAGACGAGGTCGGAATATTAATGACGTCATTACTCAGTAATATATAAGATTGTGTAAGTACGAGCGACCAGTTGTAACATAGGAATTTTATATACTCGTATTAAATACGGAATAAAGTATATGTAAATTATTGCAACAATTTTCTAAAATACTAACTTCCCCTTAAATAGGATAATCATGTATGTATGTCTCGTTATCAAGGCTCGACGGTGAATGCCGCCACTCAACACGCGGTATCCTATAAATAGGATAGGTTGTTTCTACCTGCCCCGCTATGCGGGTACAGCGTGATCGTCACAGCAAAACTAGTAAAAGTAAGTAATATTGTATGTTCTCACTGGACAATTATTTCAATGATTTTCATTTCTTCAGTACAGTATAATATTTTTTTAAAAAAACTTGAAAATGTGAAGAATGGAGCTTATAAATAAATAAATAAATCTTTATAAGGAACTAAAATTAACAAGGGCACAACAAATAAATATGTTCGATAATGACCGCATTAGTAGGAACTGTGTTGCACCCATTATCGCCCATCTCAATAGGACAAAAGTAATAACTAAGTTCAACTACTGAATTTACTATTTTATTTAAAGTAAAGGCATGCAAGATTAAAATAACACTATAGAAAAAAAAAGTAGTTGAGTGCGTTTGTGTGTATATGTATGTGTGTTACTATCTTGTTTCTTTAGTGCATCAGACCAGAGTGGAGCGCCATATAGAAGCACTGATGTGGCTACTGACGCTGAGTCTCCTTCTATTTTGCTTACGCCCTCCGACGTTAGGCATAGGCCAGCGTGCTCTAATCAATCATTATACCTAGGTAACGAATAAACGGCTGCCTCGTAAGCTCGTAGATGCCTCTCTGAGTGAAGCTAGCTGCATCCAGCGTCGGACTACTTGGAAAGTTTTATCGACGGTCCAGTTAATCTCCTCCAAGTGCTTGGCCACCACAATCACCGCTAGGTCGTCGGCAAATACGACCAGCCTGGCTTCGCATGGGACTTCACTCTTAAGCAATCTGTCATACATAACATTCCATAAAAGGGGACCTAGTACGGAGGTTGTTGAGATTATCGCTTGCAACCAAACAAACTCAGCTTCATAATATTTGTATAGAAATATAGAAAACTACGGTATCGTATTGCAGTTAATTAAATAAATGTTGCACCATACTGAATTATCTAACAATGCCTCCTACTTGATAGCTATCTATCTATCTATCATATCCATATGAGAGTGTGCTTAATGTTTCCAGTATTATTTAAATAATAATGATAAAAATACCAGTACCTTTTACTGGTATTTTTATCAACTTCAATCATAGAAAATTATGTTTCACAGTTCAAATAACAATTTTAATAATAAATAGTACTGGAAAATTAAAGAGTAAATAGTGATAGGTTATCATCAATATCTATTGCAAGATACGACAAATTCCCATATACTCGTAGTAATTAATTCATCAATAGTGCACTGGTATGGTTAGTACAATAACGACACCGAACTCAAACTATCTTTATTGTTTAGCCATGCTCTCCGCGTTCAACGCTGCAACTGGTAGAGCGGGGAAATTGAACAATTCGTTATCAGACTGGAATCGAACCCACAACCATCGCGTGTAATGTCAGACACTGTTCTACCGCGACACGACTGCCTCTCAAATAAAAGTAGGCCATTGTAAAATATAATAAAAGACAATGCAGCTACTGATATAGAAAACCCATTTTCCAAATCTTTTGTTCCACAATGTAGAAACGATTGAAGAAGATAAGAAAAGATTGGAATACCTTTTATCTTAAGCTCATGTGCACTCGGCCTCGATCATTTCAATTTCACGGAAACATTCAACTCGAAACTTTTCCACGGGTTTTTGCTTCCACGCTCATTACACGAACTCCTCTTTAAGCGGTTACACTTGGATATACGAGCATGAACACCAATTATTTCTGTAATCTTCGCGCTTACTTTGGCGATTATTTAATTTTTTTTAGACAATAAACTGTTAACTAGGTAATCTATATTATACAGATGATATAATAATTTCCCGCGACTTCCCGATACTCGACAGTCAACTTACTATGTGGGGATCGCGACGTGACGTTGACATGACTAGCGTGACCTCGTCGTTTGACATACATAGTTTAATGAACAAAAAAGATTTCTCAACGAAATGGTAAAATTACTTTTTTAAGGTAAAAATTATTATGAATTTTAATGCGGTGTAACAAAATCTACACTTACAATAAAAAGAAACCTGCTTCAGGCTTTATCCCGAACATAGCAGGGTAGGGCGAGGGACCTAGTGTTAAGACACTCCGTTTCTCACTTTCCGGTTAATTTTCGAGGCATTGAAAATTGAGAGACAAACCTCAACGCCATGCTTTTGCTTTGGTAAATACTGTTGGTAAATACTGGTTGTCTGTGAGTTTGTTCACTCTATTTTCAGAACCGTCTTTTTTATGATTTTTTATAAAAAAAAATATTAGGGAAATGAGATATATATTAATTATATAAATTAATCATAATTACAGCATTTCATTAGTATTTTTTTTTAAATCATTCACATTATTAATTTTGAAAATATCAATATTGGCAAACAATTTATCATAGCTGATGCAGGCTCTATTGATATTTTGTGCATGCTGGCTTCTAGTAACGGGTGTATTAAATAGTAATGGATTACGCATAACTCTTCGCGGGCATCTGAAATTAATGCAGCTCAAAAGAAACGGGGAGTTCATATGATTTTTAATTATCTTAAATAATAAAAGTTGGTCACTAATTAATCTTCTATTGGCGAGTGATAATAGTTTAAAACAATCGTTAGCCTCATTTAAGGTTTGTTTTTTAAAATGTACAAATTTAATGAATTTATTTTGAACAGTTTCTAACCGGTTAATATATATTAAAAGCTTTTATTTAACTTGCAATATATGTATGTGGGATCGGGTGAAATCTTTGAGCTCAATTTTGAAGTAGATATCGTCAACCGATTGAGCTGAAATTTTGTATACACGTTTAGTTTGTATGACAATGTACGATAAAATATGTAACGTCATTCTAAATCTAATATGGCGGACCATGCAGGATGGCGGAAGAGTTATTTTTAATGTACTTCTACAATATGGGTATCAAATAAAAGGGCTCATTGAGAGCAACTCGAAAAATAATGTGATGTCATTCCAAATCCCATAAGGAGGATATCTAAGATAGCCAAGTATCTATTTGGTCTACTTCTACAATATAGATATTAAATGAAATGGGTCATTGACCGTAACTCGAAAAATAATGTGACGTTATTCTAAATCCAATATGGCGGAACATCTAAGATGGCGGAATAGTTATTATTTATTCACTTCTGCAATATGGGTATCAAATGAAAGATCTTGCCGAGAACAATTAGAAAAATAATGTGACATCACTTGAAATCCAATAGAATTGAGCTGAAATTTTGTATACACGTTTGGTTTGGATAACAATACACGATAAAGTTTGTGACTTCATTCTAAATACAAATCATTCTAAATTAACGCGACAAGCTTTTATGATCATATAAATTGTGTACAATGAGGTTATGAGTTGATAGTTAAAATTTAAAAGACAAATTTTATTTTCTCCTTTTTAAAGCGTTTAAATAAAAGCTTTTTCTAAAAATGATTTTTGCTTATAATTTAATATAACTGTATGTTACTAAAGGTAATCATTATTTATTTAAATTTTCAAGAAGAAATATAAATCTCCTCTAATATAGGTAACGAAGCAACAGTACTAAAGCTAGCAAACTAAAATAAATAGAAGGTGAAAAAACATACAAGTGTAATGTTACAATAACTATGTAAATGTCTGCACGAGGCGGACCGGAGCGGAGTTAGTTTAAGATTTACTCAGTTCCATTCAAAGTTAAACTGTTATATTTTAAGTATATTTTTGATTAAAATATTATAATTTTAAGTTTATTTTGTGTTGTTTTCGTTAAAATTGTGTAAAAAATGCGAAGTACATAACATTTTTCCGAACATCACGCTTTAGTGCTAGTGTTGTGCTAGTGTGTTGTCAGAAAGGACGGAGCGCCAGACGCCGGTAGGCTACGTTTATGCCCTCCCAGGAGTCCCCGTGTTATTTACGAGACCCTTCTCCAGTACCATCAATACCGTTTTTTGAAGATCAAACATTTTTTCAGCTTCAAGGTTTATTCCTCACATAACAAGGTAGGCAAAGGAATCCTAGTGTTAAGGCACCCCACTTTTTCCAACTTTGAACCAAAATCTCAAGGCGTTGCGAGGCGGTAATCAATGCAGCAAAAAAATCAAAATGTTCTTTCTTCAATTAGACCATTACAATCACTTTTGTATCGTCAAGTTCATAGAAATGTCAGTAGAGTCAGTCCTACAGAAAGCACTCTTGCGTACAATCAAGCAAATGCGTGGCCGGGGCAGGCCGGCGTCTGCATTGTCTCCTCTCATCACACTCGTTATTAAGGTCAGCTCTTTTACTTCTTGGATTAACTCACCTTATTTACTGACTTTTGCCTTGAAAATTATGTACTTATAACAAGTACCTACTGTGAAACTTACTCAATCTCTCTCATTATATATGTATGTATGCTTCTAAATCGTATTGCTGAAATAAATTTATTGTGCTACAGCGTCTGACTGTAAATTCAATGGCTGTGGGTTCATTTCCACTTGAGATAATGATTGTTGGATTTTATTCATTTTCTTGTTTTGGTAGACAAAGCGCCTCTTAATCTGGAATGTCTTAATAATAAATAGAGCAGTGTATAGAGAACACCTAGTTTGTTCCTTTGCCAACCATATTGCCGATACGCGGCGACTCGCTTATACCTCGGCCTTGTGGTCTTGTTTTTAATGCTGATGATGTTGCTCTAAAATTTGATACCCAATTTCTGATTGTTGGTCCAGTGGGAATGGGATCACGTCGACCAATAGCAAAATGTAAACGGAACGCACGCTGTGTTGTGATCACGGAGCCGCCATTTTTAATAAACTCTTCAACTACGAACGCACGATGTTGTCCCGACCAAGCCATTGCTCACACTAAAACTGCATGTCATGGCGCGTCTAATGACACCATCCCCACCCTTCTACTCCTTCCCTTCTTCGTGCAACGTCCTTCCAAAACCGGAAAGTTCAATATGACTCACCCTGTACTAATAGGAAACGATATGCGTTGTAAATTGCGACTAGATATAGTAGCTCTCTCCGACGAATGCTCCATTGAATTGTCCTGCGTTGAATTCAATAGACATATTAAAGTATGCGTGTATCGACCCCCCTCAGGTAGTTTTGAAGTATTAGAAGAAAAAATGGAGGATGTTCTTAATAATTTGAGCTCGAATAGTGAATCTTTAATAGTATGTGTAGACTTTAATATAGATATAATACAGGTGACATCATTAAGCCTTCGTCTTCTGAACTTATTTAAATAATTTAATTTGTTTAATATACTCTCTGAACCAACTCGTATAACGAATACGTCCGCTACTTGTATAGATAATGTTTTTTGTAATTGTGAGACTGTAGAAAAACCAATTATTACTAATCTAAGCTCGGATCATTGTAGTCAAAAGTTTTTGGTAATAGATAAAACAGTCGCAGAACGTAAACAAATATCAATTAGACCAATCACTGAAAGTAAAATTAATCTTTTTAATAGTAAAATGATAGAAAAAATTGCAAACTTAGAAATAACTGGATTAAATCCGAATCAGTTTTATTGCAAAGTTCTTAATTTACTCTCAACAGAGTTTGATAACATTTTTAAAGTTAAACAAATATATAAAAACTCGAATTTAACTTTTAGCGACTGGGCAACTGTTGGTATATACCGAAGCAGAAACAAACTATACGAATTATATAATATGAGGCAATGGAATCAAGATCCGACGTTCTTGTTAAAAGTTAGAAATTTCTCAAAAATATTTAAAAAGGCTAAGGCTATCCAGGCTAAGTCTATGTATATAAGAGCAAAAATCTAGTAATAAAGTTAAAGCTACATGGGACGTTGTTACTACTGTAACTGGGAGATCTTAGATTAAAAGTTAATAATATAATCTTAAATTCAGATTTAGAAGTGGCAAATACTTTTCAAAAATTTTTTTTCGATATACCTATTGAAGTAACACGTTCACTGCCGTCATCTCCTTTGGAAGCAGAATTTATACTAAAAACTCATGTAAATAGTTGTGGCTAACATTTTGTGTTTAAGAATGTGTCACCAGATGAAATTGTCAAAACTTTTAAAAGCCTTAATTTAAAGAAAAGTTCTTAATACAATTATACCTAATATTACTCCTTATCTAGCTTTAATTTGTAAAATTTGTGTAGAATACGGTACTTTTCCTGATTTAATGAAATAAAGCAAAATATTGCCGCTTTACAAAAGTGAAGATAAAACTGACCCTGGAAATTACAGACCGATCTCTGTTTTGCCGTCTTTAAGTAAAATATTTAAAAAAATAATGTTCAACCAGCTCATAATTTTCTTAAATATTAACAATTGTTTCCATAGTGAGCAATATGTGAGACGTCGGGTCCAGTGTGCCTTCCTCCAGGAAACACGCTGGAAGGGCAATAAGTCCCTTAACATCGGACAGGGTTACCGGCTTATATACACTGGGTCACCTTCGGGTAGAAACGGTGTAGCGGTAGTGCTTTCTGAAGAGCTTCAGAATGGGCTCCTTGAAGTTGACCGTCGCTCCGACCGCTTGATGCGAGTGAGGGTACTGATTGAGGGCGTCATCACAAACTTAATCAGTGCCTATGCTCCCCAGGCGGGATGTAGCGCGGCCGAAAAGGAGACATTCTGGGAGCAGTATGAAGGGGTGCTACTTGCTGTGCCGTGTACCGAAGTGGTCTTAGTTGGGGGGGACTTGAACGGGCACGTCGGTAGGGCTGCTGAACCGTATGAGCGTGTTCACGGGGGTTTTGGGCATGGTCTTCGCAATGCAGAGGGAGAAAACATTCTAAGAACCTGTATTGCGTCTGATCTGGCCGTCGTGAATACGTTCTTCCAAAAGAATTCTCAGCACCTTATCACGTATAAGTGCGGGTCCCACTCAACTCAAATAGACTACTTATTGACCAGACGGTGTCATATGGGCAGGGTAACTAACTGTAAGGTCATTCCAGGCGAAAGCCTAACAGCCCAACATCGTCTTCTTGTCATGGACTTTAACGTCACTCCGAAGAAGAAAGTAGCCGAGAAACGTAGGCCTCGGATCAAGTGGTGGTTGCTGAATGGACCGATGCAGACCGACTTCCTGGCAGAGGTGAAAAGTCATAATCTTTCGACTAACACCGAGACTGCTCAGGACGCTTGGGATCGGGCTCAGTCGGCAATCATTGCGGCAGGCAGGCGAGTTCTTGGTGTTTCTAGGGGAGGACGTGTCATCGACAAGGAGACATGGTGGTGGAATGACGAGGTCCAGGAGGCGACTCGTGAAAAGAAGGCTGCCTTTAAGAAGTGGCAGGAATCCAACTCTCCTGAAGACAGACTGGAGTACACAGTAGCTAAACGTGCCAGTAAAAGAGCTGTAGCCAGAGCCCGCAGTGAGAGTTTGTCACCATTGTATGATAAACTTGAAACTGTGGAGGGGCAGAAGCTCATTTACAAACTGGCACGTTCCCGGGATAAAGTGACGCAAGATATTGCAAAATGTCTTTGCGTCAGAGATTCCCAGGGCACGCTGCTCTGTAATCATGACTCTGTGAAGGAGAGATGGAGAAGCTACTTCCAGGAGTTGCTGAATACTCAGCACCCATGCAGTCTTCATCACGACCCACCGCCCAACCTCGGACTTATTGCCCCAATAACCCTTGACGAAACACGTAATTGCCTTCGACGCATGAAGAACGGAAAAGCGGTGGGACCTGACGACATCCCGATCGAAGCGTGGAAATCGTTGGGCTCTCTTGGTGTGCTCATGCTTACTGACCTTTTTAACCATATCTTGAACACTGGTAAGATGCCGCATCAGTGGCGGCTTAGCTTTATTACCCCTATTTACAAGGGAAGGGGCAGTGTTCAAGATTGTGGTAGTTATAGGGGCATTAAGCTTATGAGTCATACCATGAAGCTCTTCGAGCGCATGATCGACCTCAGGCTCCGCCGAGAGTGTACTGTCTCTGAGTCTCAATATGGATTTCAGCCAGGATCGGGCACCATGGACGCCATTTTCGCCCTCAGAACTTTGATGGAGGCATACAGGGAAAAAAGGAGAGCTCTGCACGTGGCTTTTTTAGATCTGCAGAAGGCCTTTGACTGTGTGCCTCGTCAGTGTATCTGGTGGGCATTGCGATCCAAAGGGATCCCTGAGGCCTATATTGAGATTATCAGAGGCATGTACCACGATTCCGCTTCTATGGTTAGGACTGCTGTTGGCGACACTAGACCCTTCCCGATTACAGTGGGGGTTCACCAGGGCTCGGCTCTTAGTCCGTTCTTGTTCAATGTAGTGCTTGATACTGTCTCGGCTCACATCCAGGACCAGCCTCCATGGCTGATGATGTATGCCGACGACATAGCACTCATTGCCGAGAACCGACTGACGCTGGAGCGTAAAGTGAACCTCTGGAAGGGTACGCTTGAGAACGGCGGTCTTAAACTAAATGTGTCGAAGACAGAGTACATGGCCTGCGGGAGCCGGGACTCGAGCACCATCCTTATAGGTCCTGAGCCAGCCGTTAAGTCGGAGAAGTTCAGGTACCTTGGATCCGTTATGCACGAGTCTGGAGGCATCGACCACGATGTCCATGGCCGGATAAGCGCTGCCTGGGCCAAATGGCGGGAGGTCACTGGTGTGGTCTGCGACCGCAGAATACCGCCCAAGCTCAAGGGGCTGATATACAAGAGCATCGTCCGACCGGTTCTTTTATACGGCAGCGAATGTTGGCCAGCACTATCTCGGCACACTCTGGAGCTTCACGTCACGGAAATGAAGATGCTGAGGTGGATGTGTGGCGTAACGCGGTCTGACCGCATACGCAACACATTCATTCGAGGTAGTCTTGGGGTCCGTGACGTAGCGGATAAGCTCCAAGAGCGTCGCTTGAGATGGTTTGGCCACGTTACGCGCCGGCCTAAGAACTATGTCGGACGCAAGTGCCTTGCTATACTAGTTCCTGGGGCGCGACCTCCCGGACGCCCAAGGAAGCGCTGGTTGGATGTCGTGATGCAGGACATGAGAGCCAATGGTCTAACCACCGAGGATGCAAAAGATCGTGCAAAGTGGAGTAGGGTAAGTAGGAAGGCAGACCCTGGTAATAGCCGGGATTAATGCCAGGAAGAAGAAGAGTGAGCAATATGTTTTCACCAAAGGCAAGTCCACTACCGATGCGGGTGCTGCACTCATAAAGCACATTTATGACGCATGGGAGAAGTCACAAAATGCAATTGCAGTTTTTTTGTGATTTATCCAAAGCCTTTGATTGTATAGACCATGAAACTCTGTTATTAAAACTATATCATTATTGTATACAGGATACTGCTCTTGATCTTATTGCCTCATATCTAAACCAAAGAATCCAGAAGGTTAGTATAAATAATGTAAAATCATCTGGATCTCCTCTAAAGATGGGCGTTCCACAAGGATCTATTCTTTGTCCCCTTTTATTTCTTCTTTATATAAACGACGATAACGTTAAGGATAACGGATCTGCCTTTTTTCTGTGCCTGTTTTTTTGTTATTGTTCATTCACGGAAAGTATTGGTAAATAAAAATCTAACAAGTAAAGCTTATTACACTGTACAAGGATATTTAGAGGATAAATATGCATGTAATTAATGTCTATTGAATGTCATGCAGGATAGCTGCCAGCTAATGTAATAGTAAAATATACCATTGACTTTAAAAAGAGCAACTGTTGAGTTTCTTGCCGGCTCTTCTCAACAGAACTGCCTTCCGAACCGGTGGTAGCTTTTTGTTTATATGTTCATTCGTCTATTCAAAAGTCGTTGTGTGTAGTCTATTTGAATAAAGAATATTTTGAATTTGAATTTGATAAAAGAGCGAAGCTGCTTCGTATTTCATATATATAAAGAATTTAATGTATACATATTTTTAAAAAGTCTATTAAATCCCATTATTGAGAGCAGCGTGCGATATGCGGCGGCCACTTAGCGCCACACTCGGGGCATTATCATCCATTTCGCCCCGATTTTAGTGACTATTGGGCGGAGAGTCAGATGTTACAGGCAGGAGAGCTCGAGGACGATAAACAAATTGTAAATCGAAACTACTTTTGGAAATGTCCTTATTTTACTAATAAATTTTGATAAATAAACTCAAATTTGCGGAAGCGTAAGCACTATTCACGGTTGTATTCGGTTCGATTCTCACGTGGGTGAATTAGGTATGTCTATTTCCTCTTTTAGGTAGCAAGACAATGCGCGGAATTAAGTTCCGCAACTCAAGCGTTTTATAAATACAAATGTAAGGAGAACACAAAAAGAACATTAATAAAAGCACTGTTACGCGTTTCTAATGATTGTTCTAATAAAAATTGTAAAAATAATGATGTTTCTAATAAAAATTCTAATCTAATTTAATTTATCACTGAACAAATTTAAAAAAGTGGTAAAGCACAGGCTCTGCCAAAAAGCTTATTACTCTGTTAAAGATTATGTTCGCGATAAAGATGTTTGGAAATGAGTTGCTCTATTTCTAAGTTAAAATTGTTAATTGTGATTTATAACAAATGTTGGCATTTAAAAAGAGTGGCCATGAGTTTCTTTGCCTGTATCTTCTCATGAGCTCAACCATTTGAACGGGCTTTTTTCAAGTCAAAATTGCACATTTTTTTTGGTTATTTTGTTTTCCATTTTTTTTTTATCTTTTATGACATGTCCAAGTGAATGTTAAGCATTTTTATGGAATAAAGATATTTTGACTTTGACTTTGACTTTGACTTTGACTTTAATGAAATAATTTTAAACCACAAGCAAAAATTAATCCTTTGTAAAACCCACTCGAACAAACACTAAAACTATTTATATATATATATAAATTAGAGGTATATCCTCGTCGCGGCTGCATTGTTTCCAAATGCAATCTATAATGCATCGAGACTCGGAATTGAGAAAGCTCTTTGCAGGTTCAATTACGAGCCTCTGCTGTTATACTCGTACAACGGGGAAGCCTTTGTTCATTATGTGTACGTCATTATAAGTAAGCTTATTATTTATTCTTTACCGATAGTAATTAGATTGTGTCAATCTTGTCCTTTAATAATTCATAGCTTAAAAAAATGAACACGTTCTACACCAAGTACCACAAATGTGCTCGGAGCGTGAGCCTACTCGTCGAATGGTTCACTAGCAACTTATGAAGAGTTCCACTGTTCAGGTCCTGGCTCCAGCATCATAGGACCAGACGATACCGAAAAGTGCCTTTTCGTGGCATTTCATGTTCTTTGTCTACTTAGCTAGGAATAATGTATAGAAAAAATATTAAAATCTATACTTATAAAAAAATCGTACGAGTCGGTCGGTGTCTGTACTTGGAAGATATTTTAAAAAAACGTTATTGGAAACCTTTCTTAACGTAATAGAAACCAAAACAATGATTTTTAAAATTTTTGTCTGTTTGTCTGTGCGTTTGTTATCGCTAATCTCAGAAGCGGCTTAACCGATTTAAATGCAGTTTTCACTATTGGATTATGGAAAGCTTCCAAAAATATATAGGGTTTATTTTATTACAATCGGTTCATAAATAAAAAAGTTATGTCAATTTAAAGTACTTTGTTCGACAAATTTGCTAAGTGCCGTAACAGTTATTTTATACAACTGTTTTACCGAATTAACTGAATCTTTAGTTTTCAACTTCTTTATTAATATTTCTATTTCAAGCGGGCGAAGCCCTGTGCGGGCCCACTAGTCTATTATAAGTTATATGGTCGAGTATAAATAAAAATGTTATGAACAAAGTATAGTTCAATATTTATAGAATGTAATTTAATATAATTCAGTACAAACAATACACATAATCTGCTTAACAAACATCGAGCGGAACAGTTACTACGATTTCCTTTTATATTTTATTAAAACAATAATTTTTATTCTCTTAAAGCGTTAATGCAAATACAGTGTCGACTCACATCCCTCTATAGCATAATGGGGTATAAAACCACCCCTTCAAACGACGACGGCGCGAGATGGCGCGGGACCACCGCTGCTTGCAGACAATTACGAACTAGCGCCTCGCTCGTGGCGTTGCGCGCCGTGCTCTACTGAGCACGTTCCAATTATTACCATGTTCTAGTAACATTATCATGTTAAACACTATATCTCTGTACAACTACATTTTGAAATTGAAATACTTTGCAGGTAGATATATATTTCTTATGTCAGTCGTGGCCCTGCGCCACAAGCCACAAGCGTTTGATGGTAACACGACAGGGTGTGGGTGCGATCCCCACTCGAGGACATGGAATATTTGATGTTTTATTTCTTCGCTCTGGTTTCTGCTACTCAACAAGCAATGCCTCCAGAATTTGGCGGAAAATGGGAGGAGTGTCTTAACAGTAAGCTCCCTCAGCCTACCTGTTACATGCGAAATATAACGAAGGTGATATATAAGTTTCTTTATTTATAGACCAATTGAAATGAAATAAACACTAAATGTTACGGGAAGTTGGTAAAAATACAAAAATAAAAACTGCCTTTAAATCGGTTAAGACATACATGGTGATCTACTAAGGTGGCTATGTTCGTATCTCCAAAACCGTAGTCAAGCAGTTACAGTCAAGAGTCATTGCTCGTCTTTCGTTCCTGTTGTCTCGAGTGTTCCCCAGGGATCTCATCTGGTCCTTTATTGTTTAATTTATACATAAATGATATGAAAATTAGTAGAAGTATTTCGTCTGATTGCTTATGTGCGCTACGGGTATATGGCGATGTTACTAAGACGAGACCTTGTATTCAACTCCTTTATTATATATTTAATTTGGTTATTTATACGCTACAAAACAATAGTAGAACATAATTTCACAATTGCATTTGTAGCGAATAAATTCAGGGCGCTGATTTAGCGTGTTTATAAAGAATATAATAATACTTGTGCAATACCCCTACACTTACTTTAACAGGAAGATCTTTATATGCTAAACTTATATATACTGTAAGAAAAATTATTTATTTTTAAATATTAATAAATGTTATGTCATCTCGTTCACTCGTAAACGCTATCCTTTTGCATTTGACTATGGTCTTGACGGTACTCCGCTAATTCGAGTGTCTGAGGTTAGAGACCTGGGTATACATCTAGATAATAAACTTACCTTTAATTTACATATCAACAGAACGATAGCTAAAGCATGCCTGGCTTTATCTTTTTGAATTTCCAAAGATTTAAAAAAAACAAGTACTCTGATACTTTTGTACAATTCTTTTGTTAGACCTATTCTTGAATACGGTTCTACTGTTTGGAACCCACACTATAAAATAAATTATAAGCAAAAAATCATTTTTAGAAAAAGCTTTTATTTAAACGCTTTAAAAAGGAGAAAATAAAATTTATCTTTTAAATTTTAACTATCAACTCATAACCTCATTGTACACAATTTATATGATCATAAAAGCTTGTCGCGCGATTTATTTGTGTAACTAAACCAGTACTAATTTAATTATGTAAAATCTGCTAAGTTTAGATTTTCAAAGTTTCAATTTAATTAAATATTTATTAACGCGACAAGCTTTTATGATATTTATTAACGCGACAAGCTTTTATCATATCAACTGACAGAAGGCGTCTAGTGATGAGTCACTCCGCGCTCTACTCTTATTCCAACGTGTCGCAACAACGGAAATATACATTTTTTCATTTCTAACTAAAACATCGCGAAGCTTCACACACGGTGTAATTATATGTTTCATCTAATGTCACATGCATCTGTGATAATGAAATATGAGATTGAAAATTTGTTGTATAAAGTATGTAATAAAGTACTAAATTAATGTAACCTGAAGAATCGGTATTATTTTTTTAAGCATAAAAATATTAGACTTTAATATACAGGGTGGAATTGACGGCACCACTTTAAATGAAACCACAGTTTTAACTACTCTATAAAAGCCTAATATAATTCAGAAAAAAAATAATTCCCAAAAATGAAAAAGTTATTTTTTCAAACAAAATAAATAATAAAATAATCGTTTTAAAAAAAAACGCCATTTGTAAAGTGTTATATTATCACTCACACACTTACCTGTCAAAGCGGCAACGTCGCACACGCTTCATTCAAGAAATCGAGTCGCAGCAACTAGCGTAGGTATGTAGGCAACGGCGGCGAGCTGATGTTAAATTAACGCAACACTTAGGAATACACTTTACACACACTTTTATTGAATTATTTCTATTAGGTTTTTAATTTTACTTTTGTTGCACTACAAACACATTTTTTATGTTCCCGTTTTAAACTAACACTCATTTTTAACATGTTTACAAAATTATTACAATAATAGCATTTTTTTTCACTTTTTTTAACAATAAATATTACATTTTCTGTCCACATTACATTCAGCTCGATAATGACCCATATTATTACACTTGAAACATTTAATATTTCTTTTAATTGTAGCATTTCTTTTTACAATAAATGCAGATGATGATGACACAATTTCCCCCCGTAGTAGTATTATGGTTTGGAACTTCCAAGCATTCCAATTTTTTACTCCTTCCAGTTTTATTACTGTGCTGTTTCCTTTCCATTGTGATTGTTTATTTTGCTTGTTTTTCTTTTTTATTCCTTCCCGGCAACTTAACCTCCAAATTGCAATACCAACGCCGAAGCGTCGCGTGAAGTAACGCTGTTTTAATCTCGCCAGTATTTCTAATTTTCTACGATTGATGCAATCTTCTTTATTATTGTTACGACGTGGCCTGGGCCCATAACCCGTTGTATTTATATGGTTTAGTAAATAGCATTCAGCTATAGTCCGACCCAACTACTATTGCGCAGAATGTACGCGCCGCACCGATTCTATGGGAATCCCCGGTAATCGGTGCGGCGTGAGCGGGGTGTCTTTGTACAGATAACAAAATTCATTTTTAATATTGATTGATTGTGCAATATAACACTATAATTCATAATAAATGTAGATTATACTTTTTACGCATGATTTGATATTAAAATAATTAATAAAATTATCAATACTATTTACAAATAATTACTAAATATTAATTTATTTCGTATTGAGTTTTCGCAGGTCCTCGTGTAACATTATAAAACTCGTTTAATATTTAATTTTTATACGATTTTCTATCAAAATAATCATACAAATATAAATAATAATGAAAATCTTAATAAAAAATTTAATAGTATATTCGATAAGTATTTTAGTTAATGGCAACTATTACAATGTTTTTAATTATCTGTGTGAGAACAGAACTTAGCCGCGGAACAGCTAAGTTCTGTTGTATTTACATTATTTTGTTCGACTTTATACGTTGAATAATTATTATGTGTTTTAAATTATTTGGATGTTGTTTAATATTAATTTTATCATTAATCGGATTTCTAAAATCGTGATGAATGTTTCGTGATCGTGATGATGTGATTACTGAGTATTTTTCTCAAATGTGAAACTATTGTGTCAGTATTTGAGTGTACTATCAAAACATAAATTTTTTTAAGACATTTCAAACAAATGTTGAGTTTTTAATATTACTTATGATGTAAATATTAGTGATAGTAAAAGGAGAATGCGACAACGACGATGTAAAACTAATGTTAAATGTAAGTACCTATCTATCGTAGTTCAATATCATTTTGTGTTAAAAATTTTGAATATAACTTTGTGGGTGGTTCAATAACCATGCAGTATTTCTAAATAATTTCATAATAAAGGTGATATAATAAATTGACTTAAAGTAGGATTTTGTTAAACAATTTTAATAAGAGGTTTGAACGTTATTTAGATTTATAATAAATAGGTAATTGCGTGAAAAAGAACGCGAGATATCGTTCTTTCTCGTTCGGTTTTGTTTTGACGAATGAAAAGTAGAAGTTTGGCAACGCTTAGTAGTATTTTTGTAGTAGTATGTGTATGTGTGCGTCACACGAAATACAGGTATGGAGAAAAATCGTGAAATGAAAAATAAATCCTACGTCCAAACTGTTGAGGCATCTTGATTAATTTCTTTAGCTTCGAGTTTGAAATTTTTTACCCTATATGCAGTTTCAATTAAAGAAGCGCAGCCTCTTCCACCCTGTATATCTTATAATGACTATCTTGTTCTAAGATATGGATCACATTTTTATGGTATACAGACAGAAGATAGAGAGAGAGAAAAAAACTTAAACCCTTCACGTTATGTTTAGACTGACTGGGGAAAGGTTTATTTTACAGTTGGCTCCGTATTGAATGTCGAAACTAAACGTTACTAAACTAAACTTGAGCGTTTTCTTCCTTTACGCAGCAGTCATCAAAGAGTCGGTGCGATTTTTCTTCAAATTACTTACATGTAGCTCTGGGCCACCGCACTCGTACCGATGTGCGAGTACGAGCACACTGCGTGCCCCGACGCGTCATTTAGTACCTACTGGAAAATATTTAATTAATAATTAAATTAATAAATAAAATATATTTGATATTGTCCATACTGGTAAAAAAAGCCAGTCGTAGCTGGGCCCAGGGGCACAAACGTGAAGTTAAGAACGCGACAGGCGCGACACCAGAGCGATGAAGAGGGTATGGAACCCACGACCGTCGCGTTTATAGTCACTCGGCCTCTGCTGCACAGTCCGGTCGGGTGGAGCGGAGACGCGCGCTCACGCTCCACGGCCGCGCCTAACGACTCTCACCTCGGCCGCCGCGCGCCCTTTCGGAGCAGCTCGAGCTTACCGCATTAAAGTATTCAAATGCCCCCAAATAGACCCGCCGATGTATATGTTTGAAGCACTCTTAACTCCGTTCATGACGCACTTGAACCTTTAAACAACAAGTGTTTTTATAAAAAAATTACACTGAAAATATATTTTTTGTACGTAAATACGTATACGGAGAGAGGAGCTTTAGAGTTCGTGTCTTACGACGAAGAGGTCGTTGTGACTTGTGGAGAGCATTGGGCTTCCACGGCGCTTGGCAAGAATAAAGCTGCGTGTGTTCCAGTCGCGTTATTTTAATAATATTATCTGAAATATATTTCATTAATATTAAGAATGCGGTTAGGGGAAAAAACCAGAAAAATATAAAATAATTTATTAAAACGTAATTTTATCATGCTTATGCATACGTACTCTACTACACGATGTTCTATGAAGCGAAGTGTAACTAATATGTTATAATGAACTCGTATGTATAGATCGCGCCATCCACGAAGAAGCGAGCGGTTCGCAGGAGAGTGGAGATTGACTCCGGCGTCAGAGTCTCTCGCTCACGAGGTGTCTTAGTCATATATCGTCATACGCTGCCACTACGTAAAACACAAAACTCCTTTGGTTCAATGTCTATGTCTGTATATGAAACTATTGCTCAAAGCCCATATACTTAATAGGTGACACACTATAGGTGATGTCAAATAAGAATTATTAAAACACTAGCCGACCTGGGCGGCGCGCGCGCGCTTGAACTGCTTTCCGCGCGCTTGAAACCTTTCAGTTTTTTAACTTTTTTCAGTTTAGGGGGTGAATTTTAATGAACCATGAAACATGTGTTCAACGAAATATTCTTAAGAGTCTGAATTTCAAATTTAATAAAAATCGGTGCCAATTTAAAGATTTTTCCATACAAACTTTGAACTCCTATTTTACCCCTTCAGGGTTAAAATTTTTGAAAATCACTTCTTAGTGGGTATCCACGTTATGAAAGTAAACATCAGTCACAAATTTCACGTTTCTACCATCAGCAGTTACGGCTATGCGTGGGTCTTACCTCAGTTAGTAAGGACAAATCCTTTTATATATATACTAGTGGACCTGAACGCGGCTACGCCCGCTTGTACTATACGAATATTTATTAAATATATTTATGAAATTATTTTCAGTTTTCAATAGAGAGATGCGTTAAGCAAGCTCATGTTGGGTGAAGTTTTCTAACAACAAACTTTGCAAATCGTTGCTTAGCAACGGCGGTTGTTATTAACACGGCGGAATAAATTGCATGTCAAATTAATAAGTATTTTAATATAATAATAATAATAATAACTCTTTATTGTACACCCAAGAAAAGACACAAAAAATACAATAACATTATATAAATGTACAATATAATAAAACAAACAATATATTGGTATACTAGCGACCCTCTTGCGGCTTCGCCGGCTTTTACTACTGGATTATTCATATAATGTATGTTTAAAAGCACTTAAGATAATGTGAAAATTAATTAAGCCCTAATGCAACCCGCATTTTCGTAGTTTCAATAGGGATTTTCCAATTGTTTTACACAGCAAGGATTTTTTAGTAGGTACCGTAATTTTAAATCTGTGCTACTAATCTTTTCAAGTACTTATTAATATATATTTAAATGTCTATTTTTAGGTAGTTAAATGACTATTTTTAAACGGAAGAAATTATAAACAAAAACCTACCTACTAATAACTACTACAAAAAATATGAAACCAAATATATCGCGCTGAAATAATACATTCAACTCCAATTATCCAATACGTGCAAACGCATCTAAATCTTCGTTGCTATAGAGGCAGGCGGGTTTTTTTTCGAGCTTGTGGTTAATGCTGAAGAGGGTATTCTGTCCCTGATGAAAAGCAAGCACTACGTGGCTGCCTGTGAGGAAAATTAAATAGAATGCATCGGCCGGGAATCGAACCCGGGGCGCCCGCGTGGCAGGCGAGCATTCTACCGCTAAACCACCGATGCGTGTAAGGCAGGCGGACGCGGCGGACGCATGGTTTCGCAGCAAGGATTTTTTGATATTGTAACAACTTCTAAAGTACTTATTAAAATGAAAAACAGTAAAAGACAGTTTTGATCTACATTAAATGGCCAACGTAACTAATGTACTTATTTATATGCTGAGAGTAAGGGATAAGTGAACCTTGAGTAACATACAGCTGATGTGTCAACGGCGGGATGTGTCAACAATTAAATGCGTTTTTCTCTAAAACTATTCGCAATTTCGAAATAGTGTAAAAAGCAAATTTTATCTTCGTTTGACGTAAAAAATCAATAAAGTATTTTAAAGGATAAGGATTAATACCATTATGGAAAAATATCCCTCACAATAAAAAATATATTGAAATTACAATTTTTAGACAGAAATATAATCACTACACGTTATTCTTAAAAGATACGAATATGCCGTCGCGGACTTTTTTGTAGATCTTATTAAGAGGAACAATACTCCAGTACATTTTTTTCATGTAGTACTTACCATTAAAGCAGCGCATGCGCGAAAGTGTCTCAACGGGTAGGACTTTATACACATTTGTCGTATTTATGCTAATTTACATAAGAATGTACAAATAATAAACTATATATAAACCTTCCCTGAGAAATACTCCGTTGGGTGGTTTAGAAGAAGAAGAGTTAGAAAGTTCAGACAGACACGAAAAGCGACTTTGTTTTACAAGATACTAGTGGCCCGCTCGCGGTTTCACACGCGTGAACTATGTTATTATTAATTTCTGTCTCCATGACTACGTCCTAGTGACGTCTTTGCGAAATTTGAGACTTCTAGCATTTGTAGTTACGAAGTTTCATACAAACTTTCAACCCCAAAAACAACCCCTTAGAAGTCGAATATTGCAAATTCCCGTCTTAGCGAGCACCTACGTCGTATAAGCAACTCTTATGCAAAATTTCAGATTCCTAGCACATGTAGTTTCTGTGATTTCGTGATGAGTAAGTGACCTTTCGATTTTATATATATAGATAGGATAGGATATAGAAAATATTACAAATATGAGAAAAAAAAAATCCTATGTTCATCCCGAGACCCTCAAGTATCTCTATAGGAGTATTTTATCACAATTAAATTAGCCGTGTGATCCCGGCCTAGAATAGGATCACCCTGGTACTGATGGTGTCGTAAGAGGCGACTAAAGTACGTGTGGTAGAGTCAAGTCGCCAGCAATGGCAACACGCATGGGCAGACTCGACCGGATCATTACCACCCCCGGCATTTAAAACCGGCGTTAAGTAGTGGCTTTATGCCACTGCGTTTCGCATTAGGTAATGCCGGGCTCCGGAGCCCAACCCCCACCCCTCCCTGGAATATGAAAGCGGCACATAAAGAGAATCTACCCCAGGAGGGTACCAGCACCTCCGGTGCTGGGGAATCCCTCCTTGAGTCCTCAAACTCAGGCTGCCCTTCGAATTCTGGGGAGGGCACAGTACCGCGCACAAGACCAAATTGCAAACAAGGCAAACGAGACGTACGCCCCACGGCAACCCCTACCACACTAAACGTGGACTTTTCCAATATCAGGGGTCTTCACTCCAATCTGAATGCCGTCCACCACCATCTTGAGACGGCACGGCCTTCCTTGTTATTTCTGACGGAGACTCAAATTGTCCGACCGAGCGACACAGCCTACCTCCAATACCCCGGCTATAAAATAGAACACAACTTTATGCCTCATGCCGGGGTCGCTGTGTTCGTAAGGGAGGACCTGAGTTTCCGTCGTCTTGCTAATCTTAAAGGTCGGGACCTGTCGACTATCTGGCTCCGTGTTGACTCGGACGATTGAATCCGAGTCTACGCATGCCTTTACAGGTCCCACAGTGGCAATGCGGAAACGGATCGGCTCATGGAGCACATGCAATCGGCCATAGACGATATGCTCTCACATATCCCCTCTGCTGAGGTCGTGATACTTGGCGATTTTAACGCGCACAATGCCAGTTGGCTTGGATCACGTACCACCGACCACGCTGGGAGAGCCGTTTTTGACCTTGCTACGGCGAATGGACTGTCAAAATTGGTCGAGTCGCCTACGCGACTCCCGGACGTGGACAACCACAATGCCTCTTTATTGGACCTTCTGCTGACTTCGCACCCGGAACAGTACCAGGTTGTCGTCGATGCTCCTTTGGGGTCTTCTGACTACTGCCTGGTACGGAGTGTTGTGCCCATTCAGCGCGGCAGTCGCAGAACACCCGCAACTCGTCGCGTCTGGCACTACAAGTCAGCAGATTGGGATGGGATGCGTACATTTTACTCATCTTATCCCCAGGGGCCGGTTAGCTTCTCTTCTGATGATCCTATTACCTGTGCCGCTGCTGTTGCCGACGTGGTTCTGCAGGGCATGGAACTTTATATTCCTAGCACTGTAGTGCCCATCGGTGGCAAGTCACAGCCTTAGTTTGATACGTCTTGCAAACTTGCTGCCATTAGCAAACGCGAGGCATATCAAATCTGGGCCGAGGCACTGGTTACTAAGGATCCGAAGGTGAAAGCTTCAAAAAGAGAGTATAACCGGGCCTCTAGGTCCTTTAAGCGGTAAATTGCCAAAGCAAGGTCCGAGCATATCGCCAAAATCGGCGAGAAGCTTGAGAGCTACCCGTCCGGAACTCACCAGTTTTGGGCGCTCTCAAAGGCGGCACTCGGCAACTTCAGCCAGCCTTCGCTTCCGCCTTTACGCAAGGGGAATAACATCTTGGTCCACACGGCGAAAGAGAAAGCCGATCTCCTGGGCGCTCTCTTTGCCTCGAACTCCACTTTGGATGACCAAGGATCAACGCCGCCGACCATCCCGCGGTGCCAGAGCTCAATGCTCGAGGTTAAGTTCAGCCAAAAAGCTGTAAGGCGAGCTCTGTCCTCTTTGGACATCCATAAGTCGAGCGGGCCAGATGGCATCTCCCCCTTAGTGCTTCGCTCTTGTGCTCCTGAGCTGACACCGGTGCCAACGCGTCTGTTTCGGCACTCTTACTCAGTCGGCGTAGTCCCAGATTCATGGAAGAGCGCTCTTATCCACCCGATTCCAAAGAAGGGCGATGGTTCCGATCCATCTAACTACAGGCCTATTGCCATCACCTCCCTACTCTCAAAAGTCATGGAGAGCATCATCAATAGCCAGCTCTTGGTTTATCTAGAGGATCACCGATTGATTAATGACCGTCAATATGGCTTCCGCCATGGTCGTTCAACCGGTGATCTTCTGGTTTACCTTACCCACCGTTGGGCTGCGGCTATTGAAAGCAAGGGAGAGGGCCTGGCAGTTAGTTTGGACATGGCGAAGGCCTTTGATCGAGTGTGGCATGGGGCGCTTCTTGCTAAAATTCCATCCTATGGGCTTCCCGAGAACTTATGCAGGTGGATCGCCAGCTTTCTCACTGGGCGCAGTATCAAGGTCGCTGTCGACGGTTTTTGCTCCAGTCATATGCCCGTGAACGCAGGCGTTCCCCAAGGCTGCGTGCTGTCCCCCACGCTGTTTATTCTGCATATCAATGACATGCTGGAAGATTCTACCATTCATTGCTATCCAGATGACAACACGGTGGACGCTGTTTACTCCGGCCGCGCAAGTCTTTCTCGGGAAAACGCTGAACAGTGCCGAAATAAACTTGTGTCTTCTGTTGAGGCATCCCTCGAGAATGTCTCTTCATGGGGTGAAAAGAACCTGGTCCAATTTAACCCCCTGAAGACGCAGGTTTGCGCGTTAACCACAAAAAAAACCCCATTTATCGTATCGCCAGTCTTACAGAACACTCCCCTTTCAGCCGCGCCCAGTATCAGCATATTGGGCCTTAATGTTTCGCGTTGCTGCCAGTATCGCGATCATCTGGAAAGCAAGGCCAAGTTGGCCTCGAAGAAACTGGGGGTCATCAATAGAGCGAGACGGTACTTCACGCCAAAACACCGATTGACCCTATATAGGGCCCAGGTTCGGCCACACATGGAGTACTGTTCTCATCTCTGTGCTGGTGCACCCCAGTATCAGCTTGACCCATTTGATCGCATACAACGTAGAGCTGTTCGAATCATTAAGGACCCAGTAAGCTGTGAAAGGCTTGACACTTTGGCTCTGCGTAGAGACGTCTCCTCGCTGTGCGTTCTCTACCGCATTTTTTGTGGTGAGTGTTCTGAAGAACTCTTCGACCTGTTACCTGCCGCCGAATTTTCCAACCGCACAGTACGTCACAAACTTAAATACCATCCACACCACCTGGATACGTGGCACTCCACTACTGTGCGGTTTCGTAGAAATTTCCTTCCACGCGCCACCGAACTTTGGAATAGCCTACCCGCGGCAGTGTTTCCAGGTCGGTACGATATGGGTACCTTCAAAAAGCGCGTCTATCTCCACCAGATTTTTAGTCAAATCCTATAATCTACAGGACATAAGAACATCTCATGAGAAATAATTTAATTTACAGTCAATATGAGCCTAGCCATCTACGTGGTCATATCTATATGTTTGCAAATTTTCATCTCAATCGGTCAAACCGTTTGGGTGCCTATTGGTGACAAAGTGCGTAAAAAGTCTCCAGTAGAGCGCTTCGCTCAATAATAATTCGTTTCCCACTCATTCTCACTCGGTGAATTGAACCCGCGACCGTCGCGTTGTAGTCACACGTTTGACGCTTGCGCCACGACGGTCTCAGACTAATACTGCTATACCCTAAATAAATGTATTTAATAGAGAAAGGTTTAGTATATTGACTGCACTGCTTTCCCGCGTACATTCGGATCCCAAATTTGAGATCTCGATATTCTTTATCATTATACAAATAATAGTTTTACAAACAATATCAAAGATCGAGATATTGACAACTTCAGGCACTACATACTTAAAATTGATATAACTTTTTTATTTATAACCCGATCGAACCGTAAATGCAAATGATAAGTTTGCCAAAATCTAATCGGTTACGCCGTTCTCGAGATTAGCGGGAACAAACGCACAGACAAACATATAAATAATTAAAATTGTTTGTTTTGGGTTGTAGTAGGTACACTAATAAATACTCATACTCAACACGCATTGTAAAGAATGGAGTATGTTAAAACTATGATAATTAGGCTATAATATAGCATATGCTAAGGCACACACATACACATTTCGGTGGGTAGTCATTTATATTTGAGCTTACAGTGTAGGATGTATTATGAGTAATACAAATGAAAGTGTGTAAGTCAGAAGCCGCCAGCACATATACAAGTATGTACGACACAATGCACGCGACATAGCGGGCATACAACAGCGTAGGCGGAGGGAACGCAGTGTTAAAACACTTCGTTCCCCCCTTTCCGCTGAATTTTTCGAGGCATTGCGTATTGAGTGGCGGAAGTCAACACTGGGCTTTGCCTTGGAGCCGGAGCAAAGGGCAGAGTTAAGAAATAATAATTTATTCCCTCGAATGGGGATCGAGCCCACAACCGTCGCGTTGCAGTCACACTCTTGTGCCGTGGCGCCACGACTGCATTATAAACGTGACATTAAATTCACAATTCAAGATGGATGTTTTGTTTTAAGCAGTTCCAATACAAGAGTGACCCCCACCACCCCGCACCACCACCACAGGTATTTCTAAGAAGCTGGAGTGTAACGATCAAGTTTTTGCCTACAATTTCTATTACATTCGGATTTACCTACAAATGACTCCCACGAATTATATTATACGTGAAACTAATGGGTAATTACTTTTTATATGTTATTTTTGTCAATTGTATAAGTTACTTTGTTCTTTTTAAGTTATTGGTTTCTTTAATAAAATAAACATTTGTAGTTTCTGTGATATCCTTAAGATTGGATTGGAAATAACCGTTAGAAAATATTAAAACAAATTTATAATATATACAGCCAGATACATCCAGGCCAGTTGTGGCGCAGAGGCACAAAGTGTGACTGTAGACGCGACTAGTTGTGCCTTCCATCCCCTCTAGGGGAACGGAGTGTCTTTGACACTAGGTACCCTCTGCCTGCCCTGCTGTGTGCGGCAGAAGCTGTGCGTACCTCTCATCTATAAGCTCCCGCTAATACCTATTGGAACATCTGAAAACTGGAAAGCACTTTGAAACACTTAGCAATTCCCAACTTCAACTTTTAACATCTATTCGCTGAAATTTGCAGCGACGAGCGGAGCTTAAAGATAAATGAAGCCAAAGATAACTGAGCTGAGCAGTACTACGTGTTAATTAGTTATATAAATATTTAGTTAATAAAATTAAATGTCGATTAAAATAAAGAGACCGTAGTGGCGCGTGTAGTGGCGGCACTTGGTGGCGCGTAGAGGCACGTGGTGGTGCATCGTTTGGTAAATGCTTGCAAAATTGCGCGGGAAATGCAGAGTCCTATGCCGTACGTAGAGATATTACTACCTACCCGGTAGATTACATCTTTAAATAGTTTTCTGTATGTACCTAATATGATTAAAATCGTCATTTAACAGGTAAACAATTAGAATAAACATAGATTTTAAGATTGATTTGATGAATTCTATTATATAATATTTTACTTTAAAACATAAGGCAGACCGCGCATTTTGTCGTCTATTCTCATAGTCAAACGGAACCGGAATTAAATATTTCAAACGATGGCAACCCCTGTTTGCGGCAGTTGTTTTCCAGGTGACCATGTGTTATAGTGTTCAGAAAAAAATAAAGCTTTAATTTGATATATAATTCATTAAAAAACACATGAGTGCAAATTATTACCATTAAGTGATCTGTTTAAACCAGGCGACCCTGGACCTGCGGCGGACTGAGAGCTGGCAAGCTTTAATTTTCCAATTCCTTATGTGATTTTCTTTCCAATGATGTGCGATTCATTTAAAAAACATATGAGTGCAATTTTCTCCAAAAACGAGTTACGAAAAAATTTTATTAAAGGTGATTGCGGCAGGATTCTTCTAGGCAACCCAAGTCTAATCTGTTCAAGTTTAAGTTAAGCTTATAATTTACTACTGTAACTGGGAGATCTAGAGCTGTCAGTGAACCTATTACATTAAAAGTTAATAATATAATCTTAAATTAAGATTTAGAAGTGGCAAATACTTTTCAAAATAATAGACCTATTGAAGTAATACGTTCACTGCCATCATCTCCTTCGGAAGCAGAATTAATACTAAAACTTCATGTAAATAGTTGTGGGACAAAATTTTGTGTTTAAGAATGTATGACCGGATGAAATAGTCAAAACTTTTAAAAGCCTTAATTTAAAGAAAACTGGTGACCTATGGGGCATGTCTGTTAAAGTTCTTAATACAATTTTCTCTAATATTGCTCCTTATGTAGCTTTTATTTTTAAAAATTGTGTAGAATCTAGTATTTTTCCCGATTTACGCCCAATGTTAATAATGTATCTCCTATCTCCAGTTAACGTCAATCTTGGATTGTTCGACATGTCTATCCAATCACTAACCTGCATGCCGTTCTCCATCTCTGTCTATTTCAATCTATGGTTGCAATTTATGGATTAGGATTGATTATTAACATTGGGCGTTAATGAAATATAACAAAATATTGCCACTTCACAAAAGTGGAGATAAACTGACCTAGGAAATTACAGACCAATCTCTGTTTTGCCGTCTTTAAGTAAAATATTTGAAAAAATAATATTGTCCAGCTCACAATTTTCTTATATATTAACAATTATTTCCATAATGGGCAATATGGTTTCACCAAAGGTAAGTCCATTTCAGATGCGGGTGCTGCACTCCTAAAGCACATTTATGACGCATGGAAGAAGTCACAAAATGCTATTGGAGTGTTATGTGATTTATCCAAAGCCTTTGATTGTGTAGACCATGAAACTCTGTTATTAAAACTATTTCATTATCGTATACAAGATACTGCCCTTGATCTTATTGCTTCATATCTAAACCAAAGAATTCAGAAGGTTAGTATAAATATGTAAAATCATCTGGATCTCCTCTAGAGATGGGCGTTCCACAAGGATCTATTCTTGATGTACACTCAATTACGCGAAGCGCGACAAATTCATAACTAAACAAATCTATTTTCTTTACATACTTAAAACAAACATATTCCCAAGTACGAGTATAATCATTTCTAAATCTACTTTATTAATTAAAAGAAATTACAACCTATAAAATATTTTTTATTGTAACTTAGTCTATTATATAATATTAATTACAGTAAGTGCACGGTTACAGGCACACGAGACAAAATAAATAAGCAACCTTTTAAAACGAGCCCTATGACGTCATCTGGCGTTAACAGACTGCTCCTAAGATAGCAATTTACATAAGAACAATCAGCCCTCGACCGTCGGGAATCGACGGAATCACTCAGTATTGAAATTGGCTCAATAAATTCAAGTGGGGCGCGTTAAAATGTTTTTAATCATCTTACGGTGTCCCGGAGGCTCGCCTTAATGAAGGAGGGTGTGATGGAGCGCGAGAGTGCTTCTGCGTGCCTCTCCGTGCCTCGAGTAGTGTAGCGGTGCTCTCTCCGCTCCAGCGGCACAGCGTGCACACCGCGTTAGGGGAGTCTCCGGGCGTCGCGCCGGACGCCATTAGGTAAATGTCCACATTCAGTGATCAGCTGCGGTTTGTTGTCGCTATACAAATTACACGCGCGTTACATTAGTTTTAATTAGTATTTATGGTGTAGTGCGGTCGGCGAGTCGAGGCCGCTCCCGACTAGGCTGTTCAGGTTCAGACAACACAACCACGCCCCGCCGACCGCACTGTATGGGACGCTCATTAATTATTTGTAAAGATACCCTCAATTGTTAGCTGAATGTCGCGTAATATACTCGTAGCGAGGATTATAGTAGACTTGTGATCGCACTCGTTACTTCAAGTTTTAGTTTTCCGAACGTGACAGGGAACACACATGCGATACTCCGCGGCGTAGAACATTATATTTATATATTTAACAACTTTACGCTGTGTCCCGCATGTAGCAGGGTAGGCAGAGGGAGCCTAGTGTTAAGACACTCCGCTCTCCATTATACATTTATTTTATTTTTTTTACTTTATAAAAATAAATATAAAATCAATTTATTAATTCAAGTTTAAATTATTTTAACAGAATAGTAGGTACTAACTAATAAAAGAGTAAAAGGTAAACTTTCATTTTGTCACGACGTTAATTTGCTTGCTGAGATATGCAACTCCTTACCTGACCGGTCATTTTCTAATCTCATATTATATTGTAAACATTTAGTTTTAGGACTAATTGTCTGTGACATAGAGACTACAATCACTTGTTTTTCAGTTCTCGTGAATAAAGTGAAGGAACCCTAACCCTTATAAATTGCTTAAGACGCGGCCTCTTTCTTAAATCTATGATTTGGATTGGACTTCGATTGGAATGAAGAGTTAGTTATGTGAGAGGAGACAATGTGGACTTAAATGATGTGGACGTAAAAACCAAAAAGCTGAAAACTATACATTTGTGGTTAAATCCTAAAAAATAATAGCTTTAAAAGTGGTGCAAATTTTGGTATTAAAGTCGCTAGTTCAAATGAGATATCAGGTGAAAGGGCTCTGGCTAAACTAAGCTTGAATAATTCATACCATGACGGCCTCCTCCAAGGTTATTCATAATCCCTATCCCTATCCCTATATATAATAAAGAAGTAAAAATGACGCGTCTGTACATTGATATATTTACAAAATAATAATGGAGGGGGGTTAAGGAACAGTAATAGACCCCAAATCTACAAAAAAATTGTCTGTTTATTTGTATGTTTGTACATGCCAATCTCCGGAACTACTGGACGGATTTGAATGAAACTTTTTTGGTTGTATAGCTATTAAGTCTAGGCAACATATAGGCTGTATTTTATTTTGAAAATCTGGATACCTGATGTGGAACCTTAATAGCCTGTCTAAACTATATATATAAATTTACTGACATGAGGAAAATTGAACAACATGACAAGAAATTTCCACCCACATAACAAAAATGAAGGTCTGGAGTACCTGACGTGGAACCCTAGCAGCCCATCTAATCTCTGAGATATAAATATAGCATCTTAGTTAAAGTTGAACAACATAACAAGCATATTCAGTCCAAATAATAAAAATGATGATGGTGCTCCAGGAACCCTAACAGCCCAGCTAAACCTTAAGAGATATGAATATAATGGTTTCGAAGTAGTTGTTGTGCGTGGTCAGTGTTCAATGAAATGAGGCTATTATTCTGACCTAATAATTTAAAATACCATAAGCTAGGAGTACCTCCACGCGGTGAAGACGGTAATCTATCTATATATATAAAAGGACTTGTCCTCACTGACTGAGGTAAGACGCACGCACAGCCGTAACCGCTGGTGGTAGAAACGTGGAATTTGGACAGATGTTTACTTTCGTAATCTGTATATCCACTAAGAAGGGATTTTGAAAAATTTTAACCCTGAAGTGGTGACATAGGGGTTGAAAGTTTGTATGGAAAAAAAATTAAATCGGCACCGATTTTTATAAAATTTGAAATTTAGATTTTTAAAAGTATTTAATTGAACAAGTGTTTCATCGTTTTCTAGAATTCTCCCCCTAAGGGTGCAAATAAGGGGTGGAAAGTTTGTATGGAAAAATCTTTAAATGGCCACCGATTTTTATAAAATTTGAAACTTAAACTCTTAAAAGTATTTAATTGAACACATGTTTCATGGTTTTCTACAATTCTCCCCCTAAGGGTGCAAATAAGGGATTCAAATTTGTATGTCCACCAGTCCACCAGTCTTTAATAATTGAAAGGATATTTTCACCATTTTTGGCGTTTATATTTTTTGTGTTAAATAGGTCAGATTAATAGAACCCAAAACATCGCTTTTTCTTACCTACCAAAGATAGAATTAAGAATATTGAAATAATAAATACTTCTACATTATTGTATTTGAGAGGTGAACTCAGAACTTTCACCTGTTCTTCACTGCCTCGCTCTGCCACCATTAGGTAGCCGATATTAATAAAAAAGTATTTTAAAATACTGTTACAATTAAGAATATAACATACTAGCGGCCCACTCGTTGCATGACCACTACGTGGCTGTATGCTAAGACGTCATCGGCGGCGGCGGGCGGGGGGCGCCCCCGCGGTACTCCATGTAGACTTGCGGCCGTGAACAGAGCGTGGAATTTGTAGGGGTATTGCACAAGTCTTATTATATTCTCTATAAACACGCTATATCAGCGCCCTCAATTTATTCGCTACAAATGCAATTGTGAAATTATGTTCCACTATTATGTTTAAATTATGTTTTGTAGCGTATAAATAACCAAATTAAATATATAATAAAAGAGTTCAATATTAAGTCTCGTCTCATTGACATCGCCACAATACCCGTTGCCCACCAATTATGTCAATTGTACATTTTCTCGAAAAGTATACTCGTACGTCCAAATTACATGCTATGAAGCCAAAGACTATCTTCATTAAATGAATCCTTGACGATAAAACGGCTTTCGCTCGTAAGTTTTCAATATCGATAATATATCACCTTACAATTTTCAATAAGTTTTTTACACAAAATGACACAGCGGCACAAGGGTGTGACTGTAACGCGATGGTTGTGGGTTCGATCCCCATTCGAGGAAGTGAAATATATATTTACGTTTATTTTTCTATTTCTTCGGTCTGGTGTCGAGGCAAAGTGCGGCCACTCAACACACAACGCCTCCAGAATTCGGCATAAGTGGGGATCGAAGCGTCTTAACACTAGGTTCCCTCTGCCTACTGTGCGGTGTGCGGGACAGTGTGAAGCTGATTTTAAATTTGAATTTAGAATCTAGTCTCGTATAAAAAATATGATTGTTTATCGTGTTTTCTCATTTCCGCGCCAATGTACCTATTATAAAATAATTTGTGATATTAACATGGAGTGATAAGGAGAACCGAATCGCTCTGATTACATTAAGCTCATTGTGTGAGGCGGCCGCGACCTATTGCGACCCACTGTGACCCACTGGGACCCACTGCGACCTACTGGGACCCACTGCGACTCACCACAGACAAATCCTACATGAAATGGCTTTAAAGTAGCTGACAAATGCGCTCGAACGCGAGCTCGAAGCCTATTTGTAGCCAATAAATAAATTTAATCATGCAATTTATCCACTGAAAGTTAAAACTGAAATCGTTTAAACATTACAGATACAATATTTCTTTACTAATCCACAAAAACTAACACCCCCCATTTATCCGGGCCCCGTGCCCAAATGTTGTCCATTTGTAAAGCAATTTTTATCCCCTCCTAGGTTGCACAACCACACCAGACCAACCCCCCCCCCCCCCTCGTGCCCCCCTCGCCTCCGCATCCCCAAGGAGACAACGCTGTATCGTTTGAATGAAATACGTGAACGATACAGTAAAATGTGGCCATTTATTTTTTAACGTACAATAGAGCGCCGCAATAACCACATTGATTGATTTGAGATATAGCTCTTGTGTCCGAGAGGAGGCTCTCAGTGACCGCATCTTGACAAATATCATGTTTTGCTACATAATTGTTCATTATTATCTTTATAACTTGTGAAATATCTTACCTTTAAATTAAACAATTAAATAGCTTCACGCGGTATCCAGTGTCTCACATGTAACGTAGTAGTCCAATTTTCGAACATTTCGGGTTGAATGGCGAAATTCAACAACGCCGCGCTTTCTCATTGTAACAAGCATAACATCGTCCGCTTATCATAATGTTTATTGCTTTTATGAAAATTAAATCAAAACGCTGTTTATTTATTGATCTTTTGCCCTCATATACAGTGCGGTGGACGAGTCGTGGCCGGCCTGAAGTTAATTGTAAATGGCACGCAGATTTGATATTAGGGAAGATTTTCTTATATTTTTTATTGATGAACGAACAATGTGCAAAAGTTCAAGCAGCGTAACTTTAGGACACACCCGGCGTGTTCGTGCGGGATGTATTAGAATAAAAAAATTATACGCGGATATATTTAATTAAAAATATCAATATTGAATAAACTAAAGCCGGACAGACAGACACCGCACAATAGTAACAGATTTATCTGCAAATGTACTTATTAAAGACGCGCCGCTCTTCATTTTCATATTTAAGCAATAATGATAAAATACAATGTCATAGTAAAAATAGTGACAATCATACGATAGGAACGAGAAATAAAGATAAGATTGTTACGACAAGTTTTCGCCTCCAAAAAGTTAATAAATCTTTTACAGGTCTATACGTGTATATAATAAAATTCCGCAGTGTATTCTAAGTTTGCCACTACAAAAATTTAAAGTATTTGTAAAAAAAGTTCTAACAAGTAAAGCTTATTACACTGTACAAGAATATTTAGAGGATAAACATGTATGGAATTAATGTCTATTGAATGTCAGGCAGGACAGCTGCCAGCTAATGTAATAGTAAAATATACCATTGATTTTGAAAAGAGCAACTGTTGAGTTTCTTGCCGGCTCTTCTCAACAGAACTGCCTTCCGAACCGGTGGTAGCTTTTTGTTTATATGTTCATTCGACGATTTAAAACTGCTTTTAATAGTCTATTTATTTAATTTTTTATGGAAAAAGCGCGAAACGAGATAGACGCGCTTTTTGCTTTTTTAGGTACCCATATCGTACCGACCTGGAAACACTGCCGGGGATAGGCCCTTCCACAGTTCGGTGGCGCGTGGAGGGAAATTTCTACGAAACCGCACAAGTAGTGGAGTGCCACGTATCCAAGTGGTGTGCTGTTTGAACCAAGGATATTTTAAATTTAAATTTTAATACACTTTTATTTTTGAGTTATAAAGTAGGTATTTCGTTATTTTTTTCTTGCATATATGAGGATAAGCAGAGGGGGTTTAGTGTTAAGACACGGCTACCTGCAACTCATTATACTCCAACCTCCACCTTTTTATTCAAGACATTGCGTGTTTAGTGGTGGAAGTCAACGCCGCGCTTTGTCTTGACCAGAACGTACAAATGACAATAATTTATTCCCAAGAGTGGGATTCGAACCCACAACCATCGCGTGTACAGCCAATACGCTGGGCCACTGCGCCACGGCGGCCTCAAGTAGTTTTATTGCTTAAAATAATATTCAAAATAATCCGAGTCGTATGGCGCATAATGTTATCGGTAGCGATTATATTTGTAGTGATTTTTAGTGCAGTGGCGTTTCCGAGTGAGAGAGGTCCGTTGATGTCTTAATATTTAATTAAATAGAGAGAGGCCAGACATAGCGCAGGGGCACAAGTGTGCGACTGTAAACGCGACTAGTTGTGGGTTCGATCCCCACTCGAAAAAAGAAAAATTCTCATTTCTGGTGTCGAGGCAAAGCACGGCGTCGAGTTCCTCCACTCAACACGCAGTGCTTCCAGAATTCGGCGGAAATGGGGAACGAAGTGTTTTAACACTTGGTTTCCTCTGCCTACCTTGGTGTGTGGGACAAAAAATATTGGGACATATAATGTGTTTTTACGTCCCAATGTTTTCAATTTTCAATAACTTTTTCATTTTTGTTTTAATTAAAATGTGATGTGATATTGTAGTAGTTAGGGTTCAGTACCTTTTAAGGAAAAAAGAAACCCTTATAAGATCACTTTGTTGTCCGTCCGTCTGTCTGTCTGTCAAGAGCCTTTATCTCAAGAACTATTATCTACTTATACTAACTACTATCTACTATATTATAACTATTTCCTGAAAAAAACGTATTCCTACATTTACTTTAAAAGAGATATCTATACTAATATAATAAAGCGGAAGAGTTTGTTTGTTTGTTTGTTTGTTTGTTTGTTTGTTTGTTTGTTTGTTTGTTTGTTTGTTTGTTTGTTTGTTTGTTTGAACGCTAAGATCTCTGGATCTACTGGATCGATTTACTTTGTTTTTGTTTTGTATGAAAGCTGCATTCTTCGGAAGTGCTATAGGCTATATAATATTATATTACACATATATACTAATAAATTAAAATACTTTCTAATTTGACATGCAATTTATTCTGCCATGTTAATAACAACCGTCGTTGCTACGCGACCGCTACCGCGACGTTTTGATATTCATCCTTATGAAAATAAATATAATAGTCACTTTTAGCATTTTATCTAGATTGAAATTATAGTTTACTGTATAACATACTAATAAATAATTAAGGAGATGTCACTGATTCCAAATGGCCTAGCCTATGGGCGGCTCAGTATATCCGACGCGAACGGGCAGATGACGTTGACGGTTTTATAAATTTTCATACATTTTCGAACTTTATTTGTTGTTTATAATTAATTTAAAATACACTTTGATTCTCTTCTTATTTTATTTGATATTGCCCGCTAAAATTATCCTACTTAATAGAGAGAAATGTTTAGTTATTTCGTAGAGTCGATATCTATGTACGCACGCACGGAAAACTTTAGGTACTTTTTCTAATATTAAGAATACCTATCCTTTAGTTACTTTTAATCCTTTTGTTAGTTCATTTCAATAACTCAGATATTTTTTTCTAATAATGTGTATCTACTTATTATTCTTTTTGATTATTTGAGCTTATATTTTTTTACTAATTCTATTGAGAATTGAAAATAATTTCATGAATATATTTAATAAATATTCTTATAGTTGAAGCAGGCGTAGCCGCGTCCGGGTCCACTAGTGTTATATATGCGTTACCGTATACCGTTTATATCGCAATAGACGCATATTTTCGGTTGACCTAGAATTATGAAATTATACAGCTACCCTCTACTAATCTACTAATTCAGAGAGAAATCTGAAAACTATACATTTGTTTAAATCCTAATAAATAATAGCCTGAAAACACGCAAGATTGGTATTAAATCCGCTAGCTTGGAAGCTAAGCAAAGCTTGAATTTCATAAAAAGATCGAGACCTCCAAACTTTGTACGTAATCCTCGGTGGGCCAGGCCGAGTCGCGCTTCTCCGGTTTTTTTTTATTGATGACGGTATGCGCAAAAAAATATCAATGTTGGCCAACATCGATGTTTTTCTAACATCAGGCATCCCTAGCGGGTTGCAGTGCGAGGCTAATTTATTTATTTTTTATTATCTATACTAATATAATAAAGCGGAAGAGTTTGTTTGTTTGTTTGTTTGTTTGTTTGTTTGTTTGAACGCTAAGATCTCTGGATCTACTGGTCCGATTAACTATGTTTTTGTTTTGGATGAAAGCTGCATTCTTCAGAAGTGCTATAGGCTATATAATATTACATTACACATATGTACTAATAAATTAAAATACTTTCTAATTTGACATGCAATTTATTCTGCCATGTTAATAACGACCGTCGTTGCTAAGAAACGGTTTGTAAAGTTTCTTTGTTGTTTTAAGAAAACGTCACCCAAAATGAACTTATATTTTGATATTCATCCTTATAAAAATAAATATATTATATAATATTTAATAAATATTCTTATAGTTCAAGCAGGCGTAGCCGCGTCCGGGTCCACTAGTATTAAATAAGTATTTAATATAATGAATTACTTATCTTTTCATTATGTCTTATTAGGTAAGATTAATATATCGAATGAGTTCTTAAACAAATTGCGAAATCAACTGTCACGGGACAACTACGACTACTCTAAAGATGAAAGTATAAGAAACACATCACCACGAATGAGAGCAAACTCTGAGCATGAAGAACCACACAAAGAAGAGAAAAATACTAGAGGCTATCGAAATAAAAAAGTCACGAGATATAATTTCTATATACCAACATTGACAAGAGATGTTAAAGTAAAAATAAATGATACAAATTTAGATAAGACACAATCACGGAAAGTAGAGCATACAGTGTCGAACAGAGACCTGCAGTACTACATGGACGTGCGAGAGCTGGTTCATCAGAGACAGGACATCAAACGTACAGCCTCTTCAGCTACAAAGTATAATATTTTAAAGGTAGGTATTTTATTTTCTAGGACTTCGACTTGAAAAATTATCACAGGTATCAGTTTTTCCGATATTTTTTATAATCAATATAATATGAAATATACATGACAAAGATTTTTTTTTCGTATTTTTCTCATAATCGTCACGACTTGGTCTATCACCTGTATTCGGCTTATTGTTGATTTCTGGGACATCCTGTATATATATTAGTATAAGTATATTTAGTAGCTACTTTATATGTTATTTATATTATAAGAATATTTTACTTATTTTAAAAGTTTTTACAGTTAAAACATGCATATCGACGTCGAAACCAACCGCGTCTCATCCAAGAAGAGAGCATGGGCACAGTAGCAATAGTGAACCTCGACGGCGGGCCGGTGCCCGAGCTGCGCCTGCCGCCCTCGCGCAGGCAGTACATGCTGGACCGCGGGGAGATACTGGGGGAGGAAGACGAGCTACTTCCACCTGTGGTCAACTCTAGTGATCCTGAAGCTGCGCCGGAAGATGTTTCCTCCAAATCTAACTTGACAATAGCAACGAAAATAATTAACTGATTATAAAAGTAAAAAACATCTTTTTATATCAATAAAAACGTTAAGAGTAGAATCTATTTTAATTATCCGTAATGAGACATTTAAGTAGGATTTCACAATGCCCAAGGTTGTACTTGCAGCTTCGCCTGCAGAGTGCGGAGGGTATAGCCGAAAATATTAACGTGAGTTGACATCAAAAATAATTTTCAATTTGAACCAGTAATGCCTGATATCAGCACGCTCTAGCAATCAAACAAACTTTTCAGATTTATAATATTAGTAGATAGTGGAGGATAGAAGTATACGTACGAGCATGTAACATTTGCAGCCGTAACAATGGCTATCTGGCCGACACACTCATTTAGCCGCGCCGCGACCCCACTCACACTCGTATATAAAATATAAATCGAAGCAAAGCTGCCAGCCGTTCAGTTCAATGGTGCAGCTCTAAATATATAGGTGCAGGTACTCCTGATAACGCGATAGTAAATTATAACTTTATAGGACGGCCTTTTGTACCGGCGCGCTGTCACTAACGCGACATAGACGCCGATATTCAAATATATCATGTAGGTACGTAATATAGTTTTACAAACACTACTTTTTTTAGTGCACAAGGTGTCATGGCTGAGTGTCGAGGGGCTCACCTCGCTGTTTGAACTTTGGACCAACGTGTTTATAGATCCATTAACGACGCCACGCGAAGGCGTAGAGGGAAGAGGCAGGAGGGTGTAGGGAAGGATGGGGAGGGGAGAGGAGGGGGATCGGGGGGCGGCGTCTTCAGTTACAGTTCGGCGGATATTGCGCAAATGGTCGTTACGCTGCGTTTTATAGCGCACTCTATTCTCTACCGATATTTTTTATTATTTACCGAGTTATTTTCCTCAAAAGCTGTTTTGTATTTTGTATGTTCAAAGCATGCGCTATGAGAGTCAACGCGCGCGCAGTGTTCGCTGCGGCCGCCCTCCTCTGTGACCTCTGCGACCTCGCGCGAACCTCTTGCTCACTCGCAGGTACTCTCGTTCGTTATAAACAATTATATTTAAATTGTACTAAATTAATTATTTTCTAATTTTTTATTATACGCTTTCTTATCTTAATTTTTTAATTGTTCATTACAAAATTTCTAAATATACGAGTATATGTCGAACCTTGACTCAAATTGAACCAAGATGGTATCTATTAATGTCATGCCAAACCAAACACGAACAGTGTGTCTACATATTTTGAGCGTGTAGGTACACTTTTCATTATATTTTACGTAAATAACTCTAATGAAGTTACAGGTCCATCGCTGAGGCAGGTCTATCAGGAGGGCATCACAACAGTAAGAAATGTCAATTTTGTGGAAATAATAAAACAAGACCTTAAGCGCAACAACGACGACTACAAGGAGCGTCTCCGGAGCGCTCGACCTGCGCTAGTCACCGATGAATCTCTTCCAATTTTATTACGAAACAACAAGCGAATAAACATAAAAAGCAACAGGAGAAATAACGACCCATACTATGAAATGTATGACTTTCTTAATCAACCTCCAATTGTAGATAATAAAAGCTCTAGCAATATGGCTACTGAAACTCAGAGGTTGAGGAAACTGTCGCCTGGACTCAATTTACTTCCAATTTTAAATAATCAAAGTCGTGTCGTGTCGAGTCAAAAGTCTTTCCTAAATTTTATTCAAAGTATGAAACAAAAGCATCAACAGATGACTCCACAACAAACCAAACAAAACAAAATCATCAAATTCAAGCAATTTATGAAGAGAAACGAAGAATTGATAAAACAATACATAAATACTAAAACAGAAGTTCCATCTCAGAAAGGTGCCTTACGACAGCTGCCTCCGAGAGAACACAGACAAGGATCGGACCGCATCAACGACGGCGCGCTGCCGGACCCCGAGGTGCTGGACCTGGCGCCGGCGCGCGGCGGCCGCGTGTTCCGACAACGCCTCAAGGTGCGTGTGAGCATGTTATAATGTTCTGAATAATACAAATTCATTTTATGTTTCTTGATTTTTGCTGGCTTTGGAAGTTCTCTTCTATTGGCTCGAATAGTCCTAAATAAACTGTTTTTTTTTTCAACATTTTAGACTTAGCGGCAATAACCGCATAGATCTTAAGCAAAGAGGGTACTGGATCAAAAACTTTATTTATATACTAATGATGTGCCCCCAAGTAGTATGACATTAAGCAAGTGCCCCTATCCCCACTCCATCCGCTCTAATCCACGAACTTTTGGACCTCCCCTCATAGTATATAATTACATTCTTTTCTAATTGTTGTTCAATCCCGATAAAAGTAACGGTGTACACTTCCCCCTTCGCAGGGCAGACACTTGCAATATGTCCGCCTTTTAGGCAAAATAATCCTCGAGGGCAAACAGGCCAAGTACCTAGGTATTCTCGACAGTAAACTGTTCTTTAAAGCCCACATTACCTATGTTCGCCGCAATGCGACATTTGTATTAAGCCGTTAGCACCCACTCATTTACGCTAAAAGCAAACTCTCACTTAGAAATAAGATCCGCCTCTATAAAACGTGCGTCAGACCCATCTTCTCCTACGCCTGTGTTGTGTTCGCACAGACAGACCTTAGGCGACTACAAGTCATTCAAAACCGCTTCTTGCGCACTACTACCGGTACCCCGTGGTACACGCGTAATACCGATCTCCATAGAGACGTCAAATTAGAGTCATTAAAAGAGCACTGTCACAAGCTCTCTAGTAGTTATTTCAATAAAGCCGAATCCCATCCGAACCCTCTGGTGGTTAACGCGTGCACATACGTCAAACGTACGGGATCTTCGTAGACCCCGGGATATATTAACCGATGATGCTGACCCCATCACTAAAGCAAACGACCCTAAATTTGTAGGTAGGGCTAAACACACTCGCAAACACACTCGCAAACACACACGCTACACACACCGTCCCCGCCGGTGGAGACGAGGTCCCAGTTTTACTGTGGCCCAATCGCGCCTCGGCGCGAGAGGAGCCCGCATCTAATCATCCAAAAGGGCATCAAGAGCCCTACCCAGTAGGCTTTGGTCGAACCGAGCGAAGCAAAGTCCCCCACTACAAACGGTGTTCGCAAGTCGCGGTCCGAGTCTCAAAGGAGACTTGCGCCACTGTGTTCTCTTTTGTTGGTACCTTCCACGGTAGCCAAGCCAAGTTCAGAGCTCGTCTAGCTCGGACTCCCCATATAATCGTTTAGCGCTCCGTTCTCCCTGACTACGCCCGCTAGGGATATAGCATGAAGCTAACTTAAATCAAGTTAATAATTCCACATAATTATAACATACCTAAAGAAGTTGTCGTCCTCAGGGTCGTCTCTGTCACCGTCACGTACTCTTGCCAGAAGGGCCCAAGTACGACAGCGCGGGGCGCTGGTACGTGCCGGCGCACGGAGGGGCAGAGGCGGGGCGGAGGGACTACGCCGGCACGCGCGCGCCGCTGCTGCTGCTGCCACGCTGCTGCAACTGCTGCAAGAAGTCCGCCCTCGGCTGTCAGTGACCAGGGACGTCACTGACTGACATGTTATTTTGTGATGCTTGCGCCTGCTGAAGTCGTCATCATAAACTACGCTCTACGTATACATTCAATATTTATATACCTATATAAGTACTTGCCGCCCGCAACTTTGTTCGTGTTAGATGATCTATTATTATTCCACATCAGGTATTACTCAGACATTCGATTTTTATTTTTCATCGGAAAATACCCATCGCGCTGAACCAGTTTGTCAAGACACGATTGGCAGTTGTTACTGCAGCAAAAGTTGGTCTCACAATTTTTTTTTTTTTTTTTTTTTTCTTTCAGTTTTATCTGCAATCAGTTACGTCCAGTACTTTTAGCAGATGTGATGAGGGTGTTTGTAATCGCTTTTCGAGTGTGTCCTCCAGTGAGGACATCTCCTCTTTCCTTAGCAACTTAAGATGTCTTTCCTTTTAAGTCGTTTTTGATAAGAAGGCGTTATTAGCTTTGCAGCTAGTTCATTGGGATGGACTTCCAGCCTCCCCTTATATTTATCTGTAGCCGACAGGATTTCTTCCTTTATGGTGTTCATTTTTAATTTTTTATATATTTCGGCATTGGTAACAAGCCATGGTACTTTACATATAAATCTGAGTATTATATTCTGCATTCTTTGCAGTATTAAGATATTAGAATTGCTACAACTGCCCCACAGTTGTATGCCGTGAGTCCATATAGTCCAGGCTTAAGGATTGTTTTATAAATCAGTAATTTATTATCAATAGATAATATACTGTTCCGTCCAATCAACCATTTGAGATTCTTGTATCGGATGTTAAGTTCATCTCTTTTACTCTTAACATGGTTTTTCCACGTCAAGTGCCTATCCAAGTGCATTCCCAGGTATTTTACTCTATCTGTGTGTGGGAGAATGGTTTGATTTAGTTGTATGGGAGGACAGTCGCCTTTTCTAAGGGCGAAGGTGACGTGTACAGATTTTGTAACATTAGCTTTTATTCGCCATTTGTTCAGCCATAAGGATACACTGTCCAGTCCCCGTTGTAGCATCTCAGAAGCCTCCACAGGATCTGCGCTGCTAGCCAAGATTGCCGTGTCATCTGCATATGTGGCAGTAGTTACGCCATCCGTTACTGGTAAGTCTGCTGTGTAGAGGGTGTACAACACTGGACCCAGCACTGATCCCTGAGGAACTCCGGCTTTAATTTCTAAGAGCTCAGATGTATTATCAATAACTCGCACTTGAAATAGTCGATCTGAGAGATAAGATTTCATCAATTCCACGTAGCTGTGGGGAAGGTAGGTTTTTATTTTATAGAGTAGGCCTCTGTGCCACACCCTATCAAAAGCCTGATGCACATCCAGAAATGCTGAAGAACAGTACTCTTTTTCTTCTAAGCTTTGTCTTATCCTGTCGCACACTCTGTGAACCTGTTCTACGGTAGAGTGCCCAGACCTGAACCCAAACTGATGTGCCGGTATGATGTTATCTGCATCTAGTAGTGGTTTAATTCTGTGGAGAAGCAGTTTTTCAAAGACCTTTGACAATACTGGAAGCAGGCTTATGGGTCGATACGAGGAGACTTCGTGAAGCGGTTTTCCCGCTTTATGTATCATGAGAATCTGCGATATTTTCCACAGCTGTGGAAAATGCTGAACTGTCAAAATGCGATTGAACAGTGTAGTTACAAACACCACTGCTATTCTTGGTAGCTGCCTTAATACCTCCTTAGTAATGAGGTCAAAGCCGGGTGCCTTCTTATCTTTTAGGCTTCTGATCGTTCGCCAAGTCTCATGAACTGTCACAAGGCGCGGGGGCTTTGACATCTGATAATCCTGACGCAGAACTGAGTCTACAATCTGTTCAGTTCCACTGTCATTGCCAGGATTAGGGCTAAAGACTTGCGATAGATGAACAGCGAAGAGATCTGCTTTTTCTTGAGGGGTCCTTGCCCAACCATGATTATACCTCAGTGGGGGGATTGTCGGTTGCGGCCTGTCATAATTTTTAGTAAACTTCCACAACGAGTAGTTTGTTTGTGGAGTTGGTGTAAGAGATTCCAATTTCATAGCGAGCGTATTATTATGCCACTCAGCTAAGTTTTCTTTTAATTTGTTACACGCTCTGTGGAAGTTTCGCTTGTCTAAATCTAGTCTAGATGAGTGCCAGACTCTTCGCAGCCTTCTCCTTTCCAGTACTGCTATTTTGATCTCTGCGGGGTAGTCAGTAGCTTTAAATTTTGAGTTCGACCAAGGAGTGTTCAACCAGCAGGATTCCTGGATTAGTCTCGTAATGTATTCTGTCGCTTCATCTATGTCCTCAGCCGTCTTCAAAGCCACTTTCATTTGTATATTATCTATTATGTATTGCCCAAAAGACTCCCAGTCAGTATATTTATTATAAAGAGTAATGGGATCCGTTGTCTCTATCAAATCTGAGCTTACCGTGAGTAGAACTGGTGTATGGTCTGAGGGACTGTCATAGCAAGATTCGGCCTTAAGATACTCCTTAGTGAGTCCTCTAGCGACAAAGAAGTCCAGCAGGTCAGGAAGTCTGTCGGAATGGCTTGGCCAATATGTTGGTTCTGCAGTTGTTATGGCAAAGCTATGATGTTTATCCATTGTAGATTTCAATTGTCTACCCCTGGTAGTTGTCACTCTAGATCCCCAATACATGTTCTTCGCATTCCAGTCTCCACCTGCGATGTAACGATTTCCAAGAGTACTGAAGAAGTCAGTGAACATTGTCTCACTTATTGTATATCTTGGTGGGCAATACACTGCAATTATGTTAAGGTAACCAGTTTTATCTTCTACTGCTATAGTTGTAGCTTGTATATGTTCCGTTTTATAATCAGGCATTTGATGGTATTTTATAGATTTTTTTATAATGATTGCAGTTCCGGCGTGTCTTCTACCATCTGGATGAGGCGTTAGATGACATTGGTAGTCTTTGAAGCTTAGGTATGTGTTAATGGTACAATGGGCTTCGGAGATAAGGAATATATCTAAGTTATGTGCCTTCATTAATAACTCCACTTCATGTTTGTTAGGTGTTAGACCATTTATGTTAATAGTAGCTAAACGTAAAGAAATCATTTTGCCAGTTGGTCGACTAGTTTAACTATGAGACTCATAAGAGTGCCCATTTGTTGAATAATGACATCAAACTTTTCAGTTTGTTTTAGGATTACATACTCTAGAGATATGTTTGTTGCAGTTGTATCAGCAGTGGTTGTGTTCTGGTTTATATTCTATTTTACCCCATGACTTGTACTTTTGTGTGAAGTCTGACTTAAGGTTTCGGCATAGGTTCCTTTCTGGTGTGTGGTTTTAATTTTACTCACGTGATTCTCAGCTTTACCCATTTGTGCATAGTTATTTGTTGTTTGGGGTTGTTCAATAGTTGGATCTCTTCTATTTATGTGTACATTTCTTTTAGTTTTACGAGCCAGTATTTCTTTGTAAACCTCGCATCCTTTATAGTTGGCTGGATGGGGTCCTTTGCACAATGCACACAGAGCAGGAGAGTTGCGATCACGCTTTTTGCATTCAGATGTTCTATGGGATTCTCCACATTTAACGCAGCGGTATGGCCTCATACAATAGTTCTTGGAATGGCCATACTGCTGGCATCTGTGACATTGAACAATTGATGTTCTTTTTCTGGGATCCTCTATCACTATTGCTTGATGGTATATGTACTTGAGAAGTTTAACTGCTTTGTTGTTAGGCCCTGGTGCCATGTTCACAAAAAATGTTGAAGTTGCCTTCTTTTCAGGTCCATATTTAGCATTGATAATTTCCCCAGTAACTATATTACCAGTGGCTTCTATTTCTTCCTTGATTATATTGAGTGGAGTAGATGGGTGCAGATTTCTGATCACTATTCTAAAATTTCTTGTATTTTTTCTATTGAATGTATGGCCTATAAGACCATTTTCTCTAACAATCATAATCAGTTTTTTGTAAACCTCAATTTCTACACTACTGATTCTGAGTTGGTTCCTATTAACTATTCTATAGGTAAACTGATTTCTCTCTGCCACTGTTTCTAGAAGTTCGGTCAGTTTATTAACATCCTCAACACCATAGAGCACTATTGGAGGAGGTTTGTTCGGCTTTCTTACCTTTGTATCAGTATTCTCCTCATCAAGATCAATAGCTAGTCCAGTAAACTGGTTCGATGTTTGGATATGGTCTGGAGATGGTGATTGTGACAATTTCTTTCTCTTGGGATTCCTGTTATTTGGTATTCTCTGCCAAGATGGAGGGTTGGCTTGGTTTGGTCTTGTGCTTGGCTGGGGGTCATTGGTTTCTTGTGATTGAGATTCACTAACCTCTGCAGCACTTCCCAAAGATGCAGATCTGTGTCTTGGTAGAAACATGCTGGGGTGAAAGGATTGTTGTACAAGTTTTTTGTTGCTGCTGCCAGTAGTATTCACTGACACAGGGGCCTGGTCGCCCACTCCTGTGTAGTCTTCGGTAGTAAACTTCACACCCGCAGGCCCGGGTACCTGCGAGCGCCGGGGGTTAGCCGGATCGCATACATAATCGCATCCATTATTTTCCGACATTTCATTTATAAAAGGGGGTTTGGAATTTAATTGAAGTACTTTCCAAAGGTACAGCATTCACACTTTCGGAGGCCATTTAGCTCCTCCAGGCTCATGATAGCCCATGAACAGGTTATTTCACCGCCGCCTGTGACTCGGCGTTGTTGTTCTTTTGGCACCACCCAGGGGGCACGTGCAGGGTGGTAGATTTTAACGGTATAAGATATTGGTCATACCTGCGGACGCGAACAACATAACCCCCCGACTAACAAAATATTATATTATCTTTTTTAAGGGTCCACTTGGTAGGTATTTTTGTCCTTGGAAAAATTATACTTACATTCATAATAATTGTAAAATTTTGTGGAATTTGTCATTTGTTTAATTTTAAAAATAACTTTACTAAATACATAAATACAGTGATTGTAAATTAATTTTGTTATCATTAATAATATAAAATTTTGGCATAAGCTGTAATATTTATGTAATAAATAATATATTTTATTTATTAAAGGATGTAATAAAACAACACATTATCGACAATGTTTTATTATTACACTATAATATTACCTCGTAGTCGTCTGTCCCTCTTGCATTGCATCTGTCTTGCTCGCACACACGCACACACACACGCTCTCCGTCTCTCTCTCTCTCACTAGACGCAGTAGTTACATAGTTAGGTAATAATTTACATAAAGTAGTATTTATCTCATACTATGTACAGTATTCCTATTTTCCTCACAGTTGTAGCAAAAACAATTTTTTTAGCTTCACGCTTATAGCAGGGCAGAGGGGATAAAGTGTTAAAACACTCCGTTCCCCGCGCACCATTATTTACGAGACATTGCATGTTGAGTGGCGGAATTCAAGGCTCGCGTTGTCTTGTTACCAGAGCGAGGACCACTCGGGATCGTCGCTGCGCCACGACGACTTCAAGCATAGAATGTTTGTAATTTGTATTCATATGTATGTATGATATATTATGCACATACATACAAATACACAACAATCCTACACAGATCACTCCCCGGCAACATCATTCAAATAAACTTATAAAAGCAAACAAAAAACAATGAATTCATTCATTTTAAATATAAGATACATACAGATCAGTTCTTTATTAACTTTTAAGATATTATTCTTCTCTTATATTTGTATACAAAGATTTAGAAAAGACAAGTCTATTTTTTTTACATCAGTACTATTTTTTTCTGAAGTCCATTAATATAATATGTATATATAAATTGTGGTTCCCAGCGTTTTCTACCTTTTTACTATATAATTCAACAGTATCTCCGAGATAACTTTTTGTTAAGTTACTTAACGGATATCCGTCAAAAAGTTCTTGTATATTTATCTGATAAATATCTAATATATAGATCCTGATTCTGATAGATACCGCCGATTATTTTCTTACTAAGTTATTCAACAAGTATCCGCCTGTTACTCAACAGATATCTATCACATATGTAACTGTAGCTACGTTACCACTTCACTTATGCAGTCCAGCCCGTTTGGCCTCTAGTTCATATATCAGCAGCCGCCACATCTTGACCACGAACACCTCCGCCTCGTCGTCGAGCACCATCTGCACGTCGTCGAGGATGCCCTGCGGCGCGGAGCCCGCGACCACCTTACTGCATATGAAGTCCACTAGAGTGGGCTCGGGCTCGCCGATGTATTCTATTATTTTCTTGTTGATCCATGGACGAATTTTCTTCTCCATTAGAACATTGTCGATCTGAGTGTAGTACAAAGTAATTATGAACAAAAAAGTAAATATGTTACATTGCCATTGTTGATGTAAAATAAATGGTGTGGTGTGTATACGCGACGGTTGTAGATTCGACTTCCACTCGAGGAAATGAATTATTTTGTTTTTCTTCTGCTGGTAATAAGACTTTCAACACTCAATGTCGGAGTGTATGTAGCGTCTAAATACTAATTATGCTACACAGGATGCAAGGGTCAGCGAACCATTCACGGAAACAGCATATCAGGCAAAATATTTCAAACCCATACCTAAAGAAAATAATCAAGATGCCTCAACAGTTTGGACATACCTGTATTTCGTTCGACGCTGTTACGCATAAATACCAATAACGTAAGCACATACTACTACAAAAATACTACTAAAGGTTTAACAACTTTGCACTTTATCGCCAATACCTACGACTCGATTTCGGAATGAGGCGTGTGCGGCGGTGTCCCTGCGGATAGGTTTATGTGTGCGCGCGTCGTCCTTAACAAATGGCGTTTTATTTTACAATGATAATTTGATTATTTATTTTGTTTGAAAAAAAAAACTTTTAATTTTTGGGATAGTGTTAGGTTATTTTGTAGTTAATTGTATTAGGCTCTATACAGAGTAGTTAAAACGTGGTTTCATTTAATATGGTGCTGACACTTCCACCTGTTTTAATATCTTTAAACATTAGGCAGGGAAGGTAGAGGGCACCTAGTGTTAAGACTACTTTTCATCCTTTTTCACATCGCGTGTTGAGTGGCGGACCTCAACGCCGCGCTATGTCTTGTTATCTTGAATTTATTTTGAAATTTATTCATTTATCATCACTGTTCAGATTTTACCAATTTGAAATTTTGAGAAACATAGCGAAGAAGAGACGAGTCACCTGGTCGGTGTCGAGCTGGTACTGGAACAGCTGCTCCTTCTGCGTGGGAATCTTGTCTATGAGGCTCTTGATGTGTTTGCGTTTCTCCTCCGCACATTTGCTATCCTTCTCTGTTTTCTCCTTGTCGCTGCTTTCGCTCTTTTTCTTCTCTTTTTCTTTTTTGTCTTTACCTGTTAATTATGTCGGTGAGGTTAGAAATTGAATTTCTCTGAATTTTAATTATTTCATTGACACACATTAAATTTGATCTGTCATGCACTGACCGGGTCGCTCGCGCGCGTCGTCGTCCTCCGCGAAGGCCGCGTGCACGCCGCGCCGCTCCGCTGCAACGAGACAAACGTGTGCTCTGTTAGTGTGGAACCTAGCAGTGCGACGAATAAACATGTATGATTGGTGGGCGCTACGTACGTTTGGTGCCGGCCTCGTGCTGCGGGCTGTGCTTGCGGAAGCTGATGGTGATGGGCGAGCTGCCCGCGCTGACGCCGCCCGCGCCCCCTGCGCCCGCGGGGCCCGCACCGCCCGCGCCCGCCGCTCCTATGCCACCCCCGCCTGCGCTCGCCGACCCGCCCGCGCCTGACTACGGGAGAGGGGAAACGTGTTGTACACTCGCATGCAGCCGAACCGACTCACCCATACAAATAGACATAAAGTGGGTTTTTATTTCAAAAATTAAAATGTATTCTTTTATTAAAGCCCATTCTTTAACTTTAAAATAACACATTTATCATTTTAATCCAATCACCACTAAATTAAATTCAAAAATATTGCCCAAATTTTCGCGATTATGGTATCATTTTAAAGCTTATGGAGTTTTCAGAGCTATAATATATATAATATTATAATAATATTATTATATTGCATATTATTAATCAAATTCGAGTTACAAGTAACAAAAGTATAATTGAAAAAATCTGCTTCACGCTGTGTGTGTGTGTATATATATATTCGTTAACAATGGTTAACGAATATATAAATTTTCATCATATAGAATTTATTAGAAAAGTCTTAAAGATTTTTGTTATATATAAATTAATTTTATAATTCAAATTATTTCACAATAATTAGTTGATATTTTTTTACTTACATGGTATCTTTCGGCAGAAGGTGGTCGCGGGGGAGTACTTCCTCCGTCACTCTGGAAAGTAATAAAAAATGTTTTAAATAATATTCATTCTCCAAAGAGCCGTAAGATATATTTATAACCTAAGAGCGCGAGATTCTCTGCGAGATGTTTTCAAAGTTGCTGGTATTATTAGTAGCTTCACAGTTTGTATACTATAATGTTCTGTTTGTCCGACAAAATATACAGTGTCATAGTAAAAATAGTGATAAGATATACGATAGGAACGAAAAATAAAGATAAGCTTGTTACGCCAAGTTTTCGCCTCCAAAAAGTCAATAAATCTTTTATGGGTCTTTGAAAAGAGTTAGTAGTTTAATAGTCTATTTGAATAGAGAATATTTTGTATTTGAAATTAAAAAAATAATGTTTCTCATATCATGTTTAAAAAGCAATAAATATACTGACGTGGTGCGGAGTGTGGCGGCGGTGCGCGCGGTGGCGGCGCGGCGGCGTAAGCGAGCCCGCGCTGGCCTCGGCCTCGTCGGGCGAGGCGCGTTCAGCAGGCGAAGCAGGAGAGGCGGGTGGCGGTGAGGCGGGCGAAGCGGGCGGCGAGGCGGGCGAAGGCGCGCTGTCGTCGGAGTCGATAGGCTCGGCCTCGGAGGGCAGCTGGCGCGAGGCGCAGGCTCGCAGGTAGCGTTCGCGTTCGCGCGCCAGGCGTTCGCGCGCGGCTCGCCGGTCGGCCTCGCGCTGGCGCGCGCGCGCCGCCTCACGCGCCGCCTGCTGCTCGCGGCGCAGCGACGCGTCTACGAGTAAGCGCGGCGCGTACAGCAGATCGCGCTGCGCGGCGGCGCGCGCGTAGGCGGCGGCGGCGGCAGCGTCGTCCGCGGGCCGCGCGCCGTAGATGCTGCGACGCAGCGCGTCCAGCTCAGCCTGCTCGCGCGCCCGCTCGCGGGCGTCCTGCTCAGCCTCGCGAACGCGCGCGCCGAGGCGACGCTGCAGCTCCTTGCCGCGGTAGTACTTGTGGTCGTCGCGCTCGTCGTCGTAGTCTTCCAGGAACTGCTTGAGACGCTTGGCCTCGCGCTCGCGCTCCTCGTCGCGGCACCGCTCGCGCTCTCGCTCGCGCTCGTAATCCTTGGCCTTGCGACGCTCGCGCGTCTCCCAGGCGCGCAGGCGCTCCTGGTAAGCGGCCTCCTTCTCCCGTGCCTTCTTCTCGAGACGCTTCTTGTCGCGCGCCTCGTCCTCCAGTTCCTTGTCGCGGCGCGCGTCTGCCTCCCCGCGACCTCGCGACCTCTCCCGCTCGCGCTCCCGGTCGCGGTCGCGGTCCCGCTCGCGCTCGCGCTCCCGTTCTCTGTAATTATGTACGCATAACATTATTTAAAATAATCAAATTAATCAAAAAATTATAACCCAAATTAAACCAAAATTAATTGCATGACATAAAAAACATATAAACCCGCCACAAAGTCTCGCGAGGTCGCGTTTAATCTCGTAGCGCGTCCGAATATAAGGATGAAGTGCGAACACTAAGTTGCCCATATTAGATTTCACCGTATTTTATTTCCACGACCGACGCCAACACGCCACTGCCCCGCAACGCGCGCTCGCTGCACTATCGCTAGTCGAGCTCGTGAGCGATAACAAGCACCTGAGATTAGCGGCAGTGCACAGTGGAACATGCAATAATAAAATGTTGTACTTTGAAAACGGTAAAACCAATGCGTTCGCATATAACATAACTAATATTACATTTTCTTTTATACATAATATATATTCCACAACTCAAATAATAATAATATATTCATGTAATATTAAGGTTTCATTTTGCGAATTGTTCTAATTATATATGGAATTATATATATTAACAGGATTAATTGTGCATATAAAAATAGCATAACATAGTAACTCTTTATTATACACTAAAAAAGACTAACAACTTCATATATAAAAAAATGTAAAAAGCGGCCTGGCCACTAAGACTAATCTCTTCTAGCTATATTTATTTTTTCTTGAATGAGTGAATGTTATACCAGTCAGTGGGCGTAGGAGACTGAGGTGGAATTAGACGGTCAGTCGTTCCAATTATTACAGGCAGGCCTTTCTTTACAGCAATCAAAATTTTGACATCGAATTGAATTGAATTTTCTTATTTTAACGGTTAAAAACTCTGTTATCTGTTGCCTTAAAATTTTATCGCGAAATTTACGAAAGCAGAAAGAAAGAAGCAAAACAAATATTTTTAGAGAACTTCGTAACAAATAAACATAAAGGAAACTGAAACGATTCCATACATTTTGGGCCCAGAATGTAAAGAGATGAAAATGGTTTGATTTAATATGTTCAGGCTCATCATTGCCTCTCTGAAAATTCTATATATTTTGGTAATTTGAGAGCGGAGTTATTTAAGATTTGATAAAAATAAGGTTGCTGTTGTAGCCTGTTCCAAAGGATGTCTCTGTTGGTTTTTAGGTATTAAGAAAGAACAATTGATACTTGGCTCAGCCTGTCGAATCTTCTCGTTCGATGTATTTGACATTCTCAAAATTCAACAAGAAGTACAAGTTCTCAATAACAAAATTGACACAAAAAATCATTAGACACGAAGTCATTGTCAATCAGCTGTCACATATGTTATATAAAATATGATTGAATTTATTTGGTTAAGGATTTAAAACTTATTTTTTTCATTTTTCTCCACTTTAAGTATCTCAATTAATTACTATTTGCTATTCTAAAAATGAAAAAAAAATTACAAATTTTTTAGACCACATCTCAACTCTACATTTTAGCCTAAAAGTTTCAGTCTCCTTTGTAATCTAATTTCTGTGCCCGTTTTACTGATGAAATGTGGCCGATGGAGAAAAGTGTCTCTAACTATTGTAATATCTAAAATGACGTAGAACCTAGTGTTGAGTTGTACATGATGTCAGATGGCAGCACCTGCATGCACCATATATTAGCGTGTAAGTAGTGACTCACCTCTCGCGGTCCCGCTCGCGCTCGCGCTCCCTCTCACGCGCCTCGCGCTCACGCTCGCGCTCGCGCATCTCCCTGCGGACACACGCTTAAATGTAAAGCTAAACCAGTCAATCGTATTAATGATATACACTCAATAGTTCCTAGTATGTTAGTATTAGATGAAGAATTATTACAAAGTAAAACAACCACAAAGTATACCTCTCCCGCTCCCTCTCACGCTCGCGCTCGCGCTCCCTCTCTCGCTCGCGCTCGCGGTCGCGCTCCTCGCGCTCGCGCTCCTCACGCCGGTCCTTGCTCCTGCAAAAATAAACTTTTAATGTCGTTTCTTTGTATTTTCAGGTGTGTATTGTGAACTCAATTAATTATAATTGGTATCAATCAAAATGATAAGTATTAAAAATAAATAGCTTTGTATTTTCAGAGCAACGAATCATTTATTTGTGTGTTTGTGTATAGAAAAATATAATACAACATAATTCACTTTTCTTTGTGTGGAATAACACTTGAGTATAATCATCTATTTAGGATCAGAAATAAGCGTGCTAAATTTCATGATGCGATTTATGCTTCCTAATTTAAACATGCCATATTCTGATTGAATAGTCCAGAGTTATACCAAAAATAGTTAAGTAGTTTTATGATATGGGTATTATACGTATTTCTGATGACCCCCACATGTATAAGATAGATCCTAGGCATAAGGTCTAGGATTGCAAAGAGTAGAGTTTTAAGTTTTATTTTAATTAATCTACAACGCGCCATTACATTTTTAACAGTAAAGAGTACATTAACACTGTGTTTTTTTATTTAATTTCTAAATTAATAAGACTGCAAACATATGGTTCTTCTCTTTTTGCCCCATATTATCATTATATCAAAACATACCTGGAATGACTCCTCCGCCGACGGTCTTTATCCCTATCCCGCTCTCGATCACGCTCCCTGTCTCTATCCCGCTCGCGCTCTCTATCACGGTCCCGCTCACGTAGTCTGTCGCGCTCCGACTCTTTGTCCCTGTCCTTGTCCCTCTCTTTCTCCCGATCCCTGTCCTTGTCCTTGTCGCGATCGGGCTTGTCGTCGCGCTTGCGGCGCACCACCACGTCCGCCTCCTCCTGCACAGTCCACACCGGAGTAACTCAAATATGAAAAAATATGAACCCGCAACCGACATCGATAAGCATACGCTGTTTGTTTTTAATTTCACACTGTATTCCGGATACTCTATCGCAGGATATGTGAGGGAACTTAGTCTCAGATACTCAACCCCCATTGAATGGAGAAATTCTACGCCACGCTTTCACTTTTTACTAAATCAATGAAACAAAAATAATTGATTCCCTCGAATGACAATCAAACCCACAACCAGTTGCGTTAACATTCACACTTTGTGTCCCTGCGCCGAGACTGGCCTCAAAATTGTAATTGTATAAGAATCTATTAAATTGCATAACAATGCAATTATTATTCGTAAGTGCATTCAGTTAAAGAAAACAAATTTAACAAACATAAAAAAAAAATAACAATAAATGTGATTATGAGGTAGAGTGATAAAAGACGCGTATTTGTAATTACGCGTACGTTTTAAATGTCAAGCTACAGTATATTCTTTTAGTTATAAGAAAAAATAAAGTTTTTTTTTTGTTTATTATTATACAAGACAAGGCAAACCAGCGTTCGGGTCACCTGATGGTAAGTGATCACCGCCGCCCACAACCCCGTGCAACATCAGAGGAGCTACAGGTGTGTTGCCGGCAGGCAAGGTGGTGATAGACGCGCATTTTGAGGGTACCCATGTCATATCGACCTGCAAACATTGCCGAGGGTAGGCCATTCCACAGTTCCGTGGCGCGTGGAAGGAAGTTCCTACGATATCGCACAGTAGTGGAGTGCCACGTATTCAGGTGGTGTGGCAACTCTTAGTGGGTAAGATCGGTTCCATCGGTGAGTCCAGTGGCGTAGCTAGCGGGTCGGTCGCACCGGGCATCAAAGGAAAAGGGCATCAAAGTCGACGATCAGTGTGTTTTTTCTTTGTTTTTTTAGACTTTATACCATTTTAATGGGCATCAAGTCTTCTAAGCCGCACCGGGCATCAAAGTCGATGATAACTTTGTTTTTTTTTTTTAGAACTCATCAAGAGAAAAGGGGCGTCAAAGTTGACGATAAGTTTGTTTTTTTTTTAGAACTCCTCGTCAACGATCACTTTTTTTTTTTTTTTTAGAACTCATCAACAGGAAAGGAGCATCAAGTCCCCCAAGCCGCACCGGGCAGCAAATACCCTAGCTACGCCACTGGGTGAGTCCCACAGTACCGCTCATCCGTAAGGCACGCTTTCCGTATGAGCGGTCTACGTAAATGCATTTCCCAGCGAGAGAAAAAAAAATGGCGTGAGAATCAGATCTTTTCCTTTCGCATGATCACGGAAAGATTCCTGGCCGTTAACCAAAAGGCATATTGCTGTCGGTAACTGTAATGAGATAGCGAAACCTCAGCACAGCTGCACGTTTGGCCGTACACGTAGGAAATGCGGAGTCAGCTTAGCTGATCGAATGAAGAATGAATCGAATGATGAAGAATGAAGAGATACACAGAATGGCAGGTACTAGCGAGGACGTCACGGTGACAATGAAAGTTGTTAATTGTAATTTGTAACGAATATTGGCAATTAAAAAGAGTGTAGTGTGAGGATGTTAACGTCTTTGAATTTATTCCTTAGTGACTCCCGTGGACCCATTTTATAGACTGCTCGGACAGCCCGTTTTTAGAGCACAAAAATGGTATCTATGTCAGCGGCACTGCCCCAAAGTAATAGGCCGTAAGACATAATGCTATGAAAAGCCCTTCTCTCTTACTACCCCACTAGGTGTACAACGTGAAGCTAAGTATTATTAACTTCGATCGACTATACACTAGATAAAGAATTGCATACAAATACGACTTAAAAATATAGCACCAGTCAATATAAACATCAATTCAGAATATTACACACAGACTTATCACATAAGATCTTCTATCTCTCAAAATTTTTTTCAACTGTTTTTAACCCTCTGTAATTGACGTGGTTTTCGCAAAGACACCGCGAAATATAAAGTTCGTCTTATTACCACTGATTTTCAAATTTAAGCACCGCAGCTTTCAGTGCCTTATCGTAATGAGCTTCCGCGTCGGATAGTGTGTGACAAGTGGTCGCAGGGAGCCCACGGGTGCTTAGAGGGAGAAAAGTATTCACGAGACTGCCACGTCAACATTAAGATACTAGGCTACCATCTCAGTAAAATGGTTATATTTTGTCTATTTTAGATAATGTGTGTTTTTGTATTATTTTCCGTTATTTTAGGCTTTAATTTAATTTACATATGTATATTTATGCTAATTTTAAAAATAAAAATATAAAATTTTGCTTCTAAAGAATAGACAAAACCTAACAAAGACTTTTTCTTCTCATCATAATCTAAAAATTTAAAATAATACCGCGTCAGTATAATTGTAAAAATTAAGATACATCAGTCGCAGAGGGTTAAATTCCTTGATATAAAATAGAACATAAAATAGAAGTCAAGGAGTCGCTTTATTGACAATATGTTTAAATTAATCTTTTATTTTTAGTAAATTTACTAAAATTGTCAACAAGATAAAAACAACATGTATTCTTAAAAAAATCTTATCTATCACACAGTTTAATATGAATGGGGTGCGGCTTACTCACGTGCGGTCATTTGATCCCGATGCGAGGAGGCTATCGTGGCGCAAAGCGTGAAACTGTAAACGAGGTTGTGGGTTCGTTTTTTACTGGAGAAATCAACGATTTAATATTTTTACTCCCTCGTTCTGGCAAAGACTGCAACAACTAATGAGAAAAGCGCGGCGTTTAGTTCTGCCACTCAACACGCAAAACCTCAATAATTTGGCGGAAAATGGGTAACGAAAATGTCTTGATCGGGAACGAAGTATCTTAACAAGTGTCCTAGATTCCCTCTGCCACTGCTATATATATATTTAGTTTTAATATTCTAAATAGTCATTTCCTGGGCGACAGTGGATAGCCATTGTGCATAGAAAAATAGGTCAGTAGGATACCTATAAGAAAAAAAAATATTAAAACAATTATCAAAATTAATACATCCATTCCATGCATGTTTTAGTCCAGACCAACCACTATTGGTCGCAAATATTGGCCAAATGATGAAATATTTGTATTTAATTGTTTAATACTGATTTTATAAAGCACACTGACGCATTTTGGCACGTCCGCACGTTAGGTGAAGTTGGACCATACTAAAATCGAATAAGAACACATAATTTTTCGTTCTCTTGCCGTTTGTTAGACTGTAATCCTTCATCTAGCGTATAATTGATCGAAGATTATTAATTATTTTTTTATTTTATTTTAAAATTATATTTTATTGTTCTTTTTACAATGCATGTGACATTGCGGGCGTCGTCATGCGTCGCAGCATACAGGGGACAGGGCATGTTACCTTCATACTCTCGCGGAACTTGCCGATCTCGCGGTGGATGACGTCGCGCTTCTCCTCCGAGATGTCCGCCTCCTCGAGCACGCGTGCCGTTTTGGAGATTGCCTCCTCTGTAACATGTCATACATACTAAATTAGAAGGTTTTTAATTATATTTAAGTTCAGTTCCCACAGTGAAATTAGACTAACATATACAGAGAAAACCTGATTCGTTTCCCTTTGATAGGTTTGTCTGCATGCGTCGTTCTTGAAAAATGCCGTTTTATTTTACAACGATAATTTTATTATTTATTTTGTTTGAATAAAATAACTTTCTCAATTTTGGTAAAAAAAAATTATTGAATACAATTAAATAGAAATTAATCGTTTATAAGGCTTTTATAGAGTAGTTAAAACTGCGGATTGATTTAAAGTGGTGCAGATAAAATACTCTGTATAATGTAACATATATATACATGTTTTATCAAATTTGTTTTCGAATAGGACTTGAAGTCAAAATTTGTTGCAAAATAGGACTTAATCATAAGTGCATTTTTTTGTCAGCTATCCAATTTTGTTATAAAATAAAAAAAATATTCGTCTGCTTCACTATAAACTTATATTTATTAAAGAACAAATAACTATAATAATATATACAAGACTAATAGATTTAAACTATTTTTCTAAATACTACTAACACAGGATGCATATCAACGCCGATAAATCCAATTTTCGACTCATGAGTCTCATGACGTCGCATTTCATTTAGACTAGTGGTGACGCGATTTGTAAATTTAAATTGACCAAGTAATATTTTATGGGTTTAAATAATAAGTAAATATTTGAGACATTAAAATTTTATGCACGCTCCCTATTCTTAAGACACTGTTGAGGGGCAGAACTCAGCGCCGCGTTTTACATAATTACCAGAACGAGGAAATGAAAATCGCACAAAGTTTACAATCACATGTTTGTTTACCTTTCTGCAGCATCTCGTAGTTATTGATGTCGTCCTGGTAGTCGCGGTACAGCTGCTGCAGGCGCCGCTCCGCCGCTTCGTCCAGCGCGCGCTGGGCCGCGTCCAGCCACGCCTCCCCCTCGCCGCCCTCGCCCGCGCCCCCGCCCTCGCCCGCCATCCGTGATCGCTGCTCCGCTGCGGGTACCAGTACATCACTTATATAGGGTGGAAGTGTCAGCGATTCATTTACGGAAACAACATCAACAACAGGACGTTAAATATTTCAAACCAACTAACCAACAAAATACAACATTATCCCTCAGCATCAGTTTGGCATAAGGGACTCCTGTACAAAATAAAAGATAAACTTCCGCACTCGCTCTTTCTAATTATCAAGTTCTACCTCAAAGACAGGCTTTTCCAAGTAGTTTCAAAGTAGTTCCTCAGGGTTCGGTACTTTGCCCTGTACTTTACAACATATTTACATCAGACTTGCCAACAGACAAAGATGTCACCATAGCGACATACGCCGATGATGTAGCTTACCTCGCTAGTGATGATCTCCCATCAGCGGCCAGCAACAAACTTCAACGTCTACTTGATGACACTCATAGATGGATGAGAAAGTGGTGCATCCAGGCTAGTGCTCAAAAATCGAACCACATTACGTTCACTTTGAGAAGGGAAAACTGCCCTTCTGTCAGATTTGGAGATGATACACTGCCGGAATGCAATCATGTAAAATACTTGGGTTTTAATTTGGATAGAAGGCTCACCTGGACCTATCACATTAAGAAGAAAAGCGATAAAATTTACCAAAAGTTCCGAGGTCTTTATTGGCTTATGGGTAGAAACTCTGTCCTATCTGTTGATAATAAGCTGCTGATTTACAACTCCATCCTAAAACCTATCTGGACCTATGGAATTCCCCTATGGGGCACTGCTAGCAAAAGTAACATCATGTGCATCCAACGAGTTCAAAATAACATTCTGCGTAATATAGCAAATGGTCCGTGGTTCTCAAAAAACGACGAGATCCACGATTATCTTAATGTTCCCACAGTTCAGGCTGAAATTGAAAAACAGAAAGAAGTACGCGTACCGTCTCTCGATCCATCCAAATGTCCTTGCAAATGATCTTTTAAAACCCTTACCTAGAAGGCTGAAAAGGAAGGATGTGCTATAAAAAGGCAGACGAGTCGCTGGCCTCGTCGCCTAAACGCCATTTACACTCAGGCCATCTGCTTATAGTCTTGCGAATGATTGCAGATTTAAATACTAAAAATCTAAAAAAAGTGATGGGTAGATCTTAAAATGAACGAGTGGTGATGGTGGTGGTAGTGGTTGTCAACGACTGATTGCGATTGTCCTATGTGAAACTATTATTTTACAATTTAAATGTCCTCCCGAATCTTCTGTGTTTACAGGTGAGGCTGTTGCTTTATTAGAAGCAATCCTGTTTGCACATTCCCATGACTTTAGACAGACGGTTATTTTTACTGACTCGCTAAGCTGCCTAATGGCGTTAAGAGGTAACCCATTTCATAGTAAATTAAGATCTTCAATTGTTTTAAGGATTCGTGAAGAATTGTACTCATGTTATCTAAAAGGTTTGGATATTACTTTAGTATGGATTCCAGGACATTCTGGAATTAGTGGGAATGAATCGGCAGACTCCTGCGCTAAGTTAGCTACTCAGTGTGGCACTTTTCTAATTCGGCCCAGGATTTGTTGTCCCTTAGTTGTTGTCATCTGCCCATCTGGATGAGTCCTGGAGGAAACTCTGGGAAAGATCAAAGTCTCTGAAAGGTAAGTACTATGCTTCTATCCAACCTTCTATTCCAAAACGACCTTGGTTTTTTACTCAAAAATGTACTGGACGGAGAATTATATCAACAATTTGTCATTTGCGTTTTGGGCATGCATGTACGCCTGTTCATCTGGCTAAGATCAGGGTCAGGGATCACTCTCTGTGTGAATGTGGCCTCGACGACGGTTCTCCTTCTCACATCCTTTTCTCTTGTCCTGAATTGACCCGTCCCCCCCGCCCCCTTAATGTACAGTGTTTGTTAATGTTTGTGTTTAGTCCGTTATGTAAATTTTTATGTAAATACATATATTAAGAATAACAAAATTAAACTATAAACTAACATCTGTGTAAAATAATAGATATTACTAACCCTCTTTATTTATATATTGTATATATATTTTTTGTATTGTTATAGGTGAAGGCAGTATTTTAAGTGGATCTCTCTTAAACATGCATTTTTCTGTTGTATAATATTATTCCTTTTTTTTACCATACAACCTCTTTCGTGAGTTCTCCATTCAATGTGACACTGGCGAAGTGATTTTGTGCTCAACTGGCACGCTCAGAACGCCATAATAGAAAGAACAGAACAGAGGACTGTATGTGAAACTTTACTTAATTAGGTATTATTTTTGTGCATACTAACATTTTGGTATACTGACAAGAACATACATACATGGTTGAAAATGAGAACATCCTCTTTTTTAATGTTTGCTGAAATGAAATGCAATGATGAGGAATTTCATTTCTAACACTATTTTTAAGAATGTTTTTCCTTGTAATTACTACATTATAATTATGTTTTAAAAAAAACAAACTTTCTCAATTTTGACCAGATCCAATAATGGGAACCTAACCAAATTTTCACCAAACTATCCTTGAAGTGTATCCTTTCAAATAAAAAAAGAATCATCGAAATCAGTTAACGCAAATTGAGTTATTCGTCTATTTGTCGCGCACATACTTCATGCAAATTTGAGACTTATGTGATTTTCTCATAGATATCATTGTCAACATGGACCAAAAAAATGGGACCACACGGGAAGCACTCACTACCTTTCAAATAAAAAAAAAATATCAAAATCGGTTCACCCAGTCAAAAGTTAAGAGGTAACAAACATAAAAAAAAAATACAGTCGAATTGATAACCTCCTTTTCTTACAGAAGTTGGTTAAAAATCATTTTATACTTTACTTATTAGGCTTTTAAATTCAAATAAAATATAATATTACATATATACTTATTTAATATTGTGTTGGTGGTTGTTTGTATTTTGCTCTTTTATAGATTAACCCTCCAGCTCGATGGACCGACGACCTGAAGAAGGTTGCTGGCTTCGACTGGATGCGGAAGGCGAAGGATCGGGAGCTTTGGCGCACCCTGGGAGAGGCCTATGTCCAGCAGTGGACCCGAAAAGGCTGATTTGATTGATTGATTGACAGATTAACTTATTTTGTTCCGACTCTAGAGTGTTATTCGGACTTTTATGGTGCTGCTTCTCTCATTACTTGGCTATCCTACCTGTGTGATTGACCCCGACTTCGGTTTAAGAACTGCTGCGTACGATATTTAGCCATAACGATGACGAAAGTGCCGAAATGTCCACGTTCTAACTAACATGGATATTATTTTAATTTGTGTGAGCTGGCATTCAGCGAAATAAAATACTAGGGCCAGTTTTTTTTGACGGTAATTTAAATGCTACGAAATTCGTAATAAATATCGTAATATGTTACGGAGATGCAATTTACACATTCAAAAACAAATGGTGTTTTATTATAAAACGATAATTTTATTTGAATAAATCACTTTTTCCTTTTTGGAAAAAAAAAATTAATTGTATTAGGCTTTTATAGAGTACGTAAAACTGTGGTTTCATTGAATGTGGTGCTGACACTTCGACCTTGTAGAGACACTCACTTAGCAAATTGAAACTATTTAGGGACTTATTATAAAGTAACATAAAATATATCAATCAAAGACACTTGATTATAAAATCCATATAAAACTCACTTTTGTATGTATCAACGAGAGCCTGCATCTTCCCATCAGTGCGGGCCAGCAGCTTCTTATCCGCGAGCGGTCTCTCGTGCAGCAGCCTGACGCATCTTAGGGCGGCCTCCGGACCGGCGAACTCACAGAAGCCAAACGTGCTAACTCTCTTCCAGCTGACGACGGGCCCGCACGCGCCCAGCACCGCACGGATCATGGCATCAGGAGCTCGACTTGATATATTACCTGGAATACACAGTTAACATATTATGTTAATTTATATAAAAGGACATGTTCCCACAGACTGAGGTAGAAATGTAAAATTTGGACATGTTTATTTTCGTAATCTGGACACCCACTAAGGGATTAAAACTATAAAAAATAAGGGTTGAAAGTTTGTATGGATTTTTTTTAAATTTGCATCAATTTTTCTAAAATTTGTAATTTAGACAATAAAAAATATTTGATTGAACATGTTTTTTCATTGATTAAATTGTGTAAGGCATTATTTACCTATAAACACAGTAACTGGTGTTCCATCGGTGTCTTTAGCACCATTAGCAGGCCGAGACTGAGGCCTCTGAGCAGCCTTCCCTGCCGCATTCTGTGCCGGAGCTGGCAGGAGGGCGGAGCGTCCGCTTGCCACCGCGCCGCCACCGTATGCACCCACCATTACCTGAAATGACAAATATTTACGTACGAGAAAACAATTTGTATTATTATATACTAAAATATTGGTATCCTAATTAATATATATTTTTTTATTTCTATGCAAATTAAATTCAAATATTTTCTATTAAAGACCGTGACATTTGCTGATTGGAGATAAAAGCGTTAAACTCCATATAAGCAAGATAATTCTTAAAAACCTAACCTAGCATTTACAACGACTTTAAATCCAAGTAAGATGTAGTGAGATAGGTTAAACGTTAGGTGTTGACAGTAAGCCGTGTTACATACGTGTGTCGCCATGGGCATGGTGACCACCCCCGGCGGCATCCCGTACGGCACGAGAGGCGGTCGAGGCGGAAACGACATCGCACCCCGGACCTCGCTCGCGAACAATCACAAACTCATCAACTCAGCACTGTTAAGAAACGCAAACGACATACACGTACACAGATAACTGCCAGTTTTTAACCTCATATATACAATCAATGGCAGCCCTCGCTAAGTCAAATGTTCAATTTGTTATTTTAATTTTGGATAGGTAAGTAAGTAATATATTTAGCTAATAAAATAACGCTTCAGTCGCACCGACATCGACATTACAAATCAAATCGGCCATATTTTCATGCCACAGAGTATCACAAGCCCTGCCCAAGTGCTCACAGCCCAGTGTTGCCAAGCTCAGGAAAGCAAAAAACAGCATATGGAAATTTAAAAAACAGTAGAAAACAATAAAATACAAGAATTCAATAAAAATAATACAAATACTCTTATATTTATAAAGAACATAAAGTTAGAATGCTAATATCTAACCAAAATATTATAAATTTTATGAAAATAGTTAATTTTATGAACCATTTCAATGTCGAGGCTTTCAACGTTCTCTCTTTATGGTATTGTGGACCAACAATTATGAAATTTGACTAAAAGTGAAAATTTACAATACAAACCAAGGTATGAAATGAGTGCAAACTCATACATATTTGTCAACTTTAATAAGAAAAGTTGACCTACAATCATAATGATTTTTACGTATTTCAAAACACAGCAGATATAAGGACTAAAACAGAAAACAGCGATACAAGGCAAAAAACAGTCAATCTACTTAACAGTAGATTGACTGTTTACTGTTTTTTGCCAACAGTAGAGTTGGCAACACTGTCACAGCCTCACAGAGTCACAATTTGTGATACTCCACAGACTGTACAAATAAGGATGCACAAAATTTAAAATTATTTGTGCCACTGTACTATACCGGTAGTTAGTAAAGTACCTTGAAAGAGAAAAGGCACTCATGAGCAGCTGCTCACAATGCAATGTTCGGCAAATCATCGAAAAAAGCGGTGAATTTAATAATCCAGTAGTTCTCTGCTTTATTGACTACATTGGACACCGTGCAAAAGCCAAAATATCATCAGTCATCTCATACGGCTGATTGAAAACTTGTACACCGCCACCAGGAGTTACGTAAGAATTGGATCAGAATGTTCCAAGATGTTCCATACGAAGAGAGGTTTCCGACAGGGTTGTATATTATCCCCAATGCTTTTTAATATCTGTAGCGAATACATCATTCGCAAAACTTTAGACGGATGGAACAAAAGTTTTCTTGTTGGTGGGAAGAGAATCAATAATTTGAGGTACGCCGACGACACAGTACTGTTGGCATCATCAATTTCTGACATGCAAGAACTTGTGCAAAGACTACTAACAGAGAGCAAAAATCTTGGTCTCACGTTCAACCGAAGCAAGACCAAGCTAATGAAAGTAGATCGCGCCGACCTTCTGTCAGGGCATAAATTTCGTCAACAACTTTATATACTTGAGTTCAAAGATATGCATCAATGGCAGCTGTATCCCGGAAATTAAGAAACGCATAAGTATGGCCAAGGATGTCTTGACACGTCTTCACAAAATCTGGCAAAATCATGGAATTTCCAGGAAAACTAAAGTGCGACTTATGCGAGCCCTAGTATTTCCTATATTTAGTTATGGAGCTGAAACTTGGACCATCAAAAGTAGAGAGAAGCAACGCATTGATGCCTTTGAAATATGGTGCTGGAGACGCATGTTACGAATACCTTGGACTGGGAAAAGCACAAATGAGTCCATACTCTCTGAGATAAAAATAAAGACGCAATTCTCTTCAATAATTGAGCAACGGTTTATTCGCTATTTTGGCCATAGGTATACTAAGAAAAGGTGGGGAAAATTTGGAACGGTTAGTCGTTGTTGGGAATACTGAAGGCAATAGACGAATCACGTGGCCGATCCCCAGTGCGATGGACTGACCGACTGAAGAGCGGGAATCTCTCACACAAATTCCACGAAGTGCTCACCACTTCACGCGCAATAGATCGCAACCGATGGAAGGCATGCTTTCACGCTCGTATGACGACCTCCAACCAGGATCATCAGTCATAATGACCAATAAAGTCCATTCGAAAAAAAAAGCATTGCGGTCATGGTTATGTATTTACACAACATTGAATTGTTACCATCTTAAACCGCGCGCCGAGCCAAACGCGCGTCGCCGCGCGTTCATCTGAACTTAAAGACCACGACTATAGTTGACAATCTTAAAATAGCAGCTTAACAGCCGAAAGCATTAATTTTGTACCCACAAATATACTAAGTTTGTAATTTTTTTACCTGTGTATGCGTATTATGCGTATAAATTTTCATAGTTTTTTCTTTATTTGTAATTTATGTTCCCTTCACAATTTCATAATTGCAGTCCCACGAGACGTACCCGATAGGTTTTGATGACGCTGCAATTTTCATACTAAATGCGGAAAAACAATACATAGACGCGCTGACAGAGGAGCTTAAATTATTCTACGTTCCAAGGGATTGCTGTCATGGGTGAGGTTGCTGTACTTAGCACTTTGTTAATAATTTCAGTTTGATAATTTTACGCAATCTTGAGAAATCTTTAATCACTAGAGTGATATGTGGAATAAATTATTCTTTATAAAAATGCATTTAACAATATTATTTAAATTTATTTTTGTACAAAATATTTTATATTGTCATTACATTATTTAACTAATAATCAATAGGTACTAAAAATTTTAATATTACTACACTTATAATTTTTACGTAACAGGGAGTTACAAGAAACATATTAAACAATTTCACAACTTGAGAGCACAATCAACACAATTGTAAAAAATAAAGGTAAAATTATTCATTCGATTTAAAGTGATATGTTCTTTGCACATTTTTAAAAAACATATGTATTACAGTACAATTACAGATTGTGACTAGAATAAATGAACATATATTAAGTAACATATAGGACACAGCTACATAGTGTATATGTTGTCAATACTTCAACAAACATACTTTCATATGTTTCACATGCACTTTTGTAATGTACAAACTCGACAAGGCAATATATCACAGAAGCTTAATTTGTATTTTACAATTATATAGGTACTCTAGACACTTACAAAGTCTCTCTTATTTAATTTTCTCTAAGGAATAAAAACACTATATTTAAGGTAAATAACAATTTGGTAGTTGTCATTACCAACATTCTTTGTATCCGTGTTGTATAATATCACATAAACTTTTTAACTCGTCCAGCCTTCATCACTAGTCACATTTTTAACGTGCCTGGTGTGAAGTAATTTTGCATCTTTACAGTTATTTACAGCAATTCTAAAATTGTTTTTTGAAATATTATGTATATATGTATAAAAACCACAAAATATTATACACTGTAGACCCTACTTTCCCGCGAAAAGCGTGTTGTAATATATGGATGACCCTTTAGCATTTTTTCTTGTCATCGTCACCGTCCGGCGCGGCGTCAGTAGCGTCAGATTTGTCATCAAGCTGTCGCACGCGTCGTCGGCCGAGCAGACGCGCGCAAACGTACCCGCACGCCGAGCCCAGCAACAGCGCAGCCGCGCCCGCCTTGGCACCCAGCACCAGCCCCGCCGGCCCGCCCAGCAGCGCGCCTGCCAGGGCGCCGCCCGCGCCGTACGCGCCCGCACGCAACCGCTCTGCCGCCACCAGGTGCTCCCGCGCCGCCACCACCTGCTCGCCCGCCACGTCCACGTCGGAAGCCACGCGCGTCACGTGCTCGCGGTGCGCCAGCGCGGCCGCCTGCACGTGCTGCCACGCGTCGTGCAGGGCGCGCAGCTCGGCCTGCAGCGCCGCCCAGCCGCGTAGTGCCGCCTCGCGCTCTGCCAGCGCCAGCGCGCGCGCGTCCACCTGCAGCTGCACCAGTTCCCCGCCGGCCTCGCCCACCACGCCCACCGACTCCATGGAAGTCACGCTACCCGCCGCCTGCTCCTCCCCCACCCCCGTCACTGCCATTGTCGACACACTCATGGGTGACGAATCTGTGACAAAGGTTTTAAAGAATTAGCTTAAATAATAGTGAGTCACCCCAACATATTACAATATATTACCATAAATTATCTTTTCGTGTTTTTACCACGAATAAGTTTAAATTTACAACAATGCCGCATTAACAAAGTCCGACAAGCCCATGCATTTACCAGTTCAAATTCAACTAATGGAATTTTGTGGTGCAATTACATTGAATAACCAGAACGACATTCAATCCAATTCTTCTGAAGACAAACTGGAGTACACTGTAGCTAAACGTGCCAGTAAAAGAGCTGTAGCCAGAGCCCCTCATTTACAAACTGGCACGTACTCGGGATAAAGCAACGCAAGATATCGCAAAATGTCTTTGCGTCAGAGATTCCCAGGGCACGCAGCTCTGTAGTCATGCCTCTGTGAAGGTAAGGTGGAGAAGCTACTTCCAGGAGTTGCTGAATACACAGCACCCGAGCTGAATGCAGTCTTCATCACGACCCACCGCCTAACCTCGGACTTATTGCCCCAATAACCCTTGACGAAACTCGTAATTGCCTTCGACGCATGAAGAACGGAAAAGCGGTGGGACCTGACGACATCCCGATCGAAGCGTGCAAATCGTTGGGCTCTCTTGGTGTGCTCGTGCTTACTGACCTATTTAACCATATCTTGAACACTAGTAAGATGCCGCACCAGTGGCGACTTAGCTTTATTACCCCTATTTACAAGGGAAGGGGCAGTATTCAAGATTGTGGTAGGGCATTAAACTTATGAGTCATACCATGAAGCTCTTCGAGCGCATGATCGACCTCAGGCTCCGCCGAGAATGTACTGTCTCTGAGTCGCAATATGGATTTCAGCCAGGATCGGGCACCATGGACGCCATTTTCGCCCTCAGAACTTTGATGGAGGCATACAGGGAAAAAAGGAGAGCTCTGCATGTGGCCTTTTTAGATCTGCAGAAGGTCTTTGACTGTGTGCCTCGTCAGTGTATCTGGTGGGCATTGCGATCCAAAGGGAACCCTGAGGCCTATATTGAGATTATCAGAGCCATGTACCACGATTCCGCTTCTATGGTTAGGACTGCTGTTGGCGACACTAGACCCTTCCCGATTACAGTGGGGGTTCACCAGGGCTCGGCTCTTAGTCCGCTCTTATTCAATGTAGTGCTCGATACTGTCTCGGCTCACATCCAGGACCAGCCTCTATGGCTGATGATGTATGCCAACGATATAGCACTCATTGACGAGAACCGACTGACGCTGGAGCGTAAAGTGAACTTTTGGAAGGATACGCTTGAGAACGGCGGTCTTAAACTAAATGTGTCGAAGACCGAGTACATGGCCTGCGGGAGCCGGTACTCGAGCACGATCCTTATAGGTTCTGAGCCAGCCGTTAAGTCGGAAAAGTTCAGGTACCTTGGATCCGTTATGCACGAGTCTGGAGGCATCGATCACGATGTCCAAGGCCGGATAAGCGCTGCCTGGGCCAAATGGCGGGAGGTCACTGGTGTGGTCTGCGACCGCTGAATACCGCCCAAGCTCAAGGGACTGATATACTAGAGCATCGTCCGACCGGTTCTTTTATACGGCAGCGAATGTTGGCCGGCACTATCTCGGCAAACTCAGGAGCTTCACGTCACGAAAATGAAGATGCTGAGGTGGATGTGCGGCGTAACGCGGTCTGACCGCATACGCAACACATTCATCCGGGGTAGTCTAGGGGTCCGTGACGTAGCGGATAAGCTCCAAGAGCGTCTCCTGAGATGGTTTGGCCACGTTACGCGCCGGCCTAAGAACTATGTCGAATGCAAGTGCCTTGCTATATCAGTTCACGGAGTGAGACATCCCGGACGCCCAAGGAAGCGCTGGTTAGATGTCGTGATGCAGGACATGAGAGCCAATGGTCTAATCACCGAGGACGCAAAAGACCGTGCAAAGTGGAGTAGGTTGAGTAGGAAGGCAGACCCTGGCAATAGCCGGGATTAATGCCAAGAGGAAGAACCAGAACGACGACAAAATTAACAGAAAGTGGAGAACATGATAACTTAACCCTAAATACTTCCTATCTGGTAACTATATTTACTTAACATAAAAACAAAAAGTATTTTACACTTGAACATTTGAACAAAAGCTAAATCGTCGGGGATAGTGCAAATCCGCGTAACTAGCATTGGATAATTTCGCGTAACTGACATTTGTAGCTAAATCTCAATTTCACGGTCATTCGACGTAAGATCCCGATTGGCACCCTCCTGTTTGATGGGATTTTTTTTCGACCAATATAAAGCTAGATTTCGCCTAAAAACAATACTGCGTATCTATAATCGACAATTAACAGTACCGCGTATGTCTTCAAGTGTCATTAGAAGTATATTTTGTAGTTTATTTTTGTTGTCAAACTCCGTCAAAACACATTAAAACAAGTAGAGCTTACTAAAGAAATCGCTGGCACGCTCGAAACATCATAAATTAAGAACTGAACTGAACTGAACTAAAGAAATCGAAGCTTTATCTTGTTGCGACACAACCACTTTTAAATAGATAAATCTCTTTATTGCATACATATAGAAAATAAAATATTTTACAAGAGAAATATAGACCAATATTGAAAACAGATAAAAATAAAAACACAACACAATAAAGACATTTAGCGCATAGAGGCAGTATGCAAAGGCGACCTTATCACTACTAGTGATCTCTTACAGGTATAATTAAACAACAATAAGATTTATTTGTATCTATTCCTTTTTACTTTTCACTTTTAGTGCATTCTGCTTAGAAAGTCCCAAATTACTGTCTATTTTCTGAAATAACCAATGTTGCATCGGTAGCTTCAACATCAACATGTAGCAATAATGATTTGTTTCCTGAAAGAATCCTGGAACGTGAGGCTGCCATTGAGGTTGAAAAAAGATGCATGTGATCTATGTTCATATAATTGCTGGCAAAATTACTTAACAAATATATCAACAATATGTGTCACGTAAAGATTTAGTAAACGAGAAAAGACTTTAGACAAAGAGGCTGCAAAAATGGAAAGCTTCACGTAGTAACAGCCGATTTACAAGCTGTGAAATAATGTCCATTTTTGAAAGCTAGTGCATTGTATTCTAAAATAAAGTTAATTGTCCATATAAAACGCTATTGATTTAATGAGACAACATTACATTTAAAAGCTTCCACATGCACTTCCTTTTTTGTCGATTATTTGAAGAAAATCTTAGAAGAGAGTACTAAAAACGTCGTATTTATATTGATGGTTTACATCACAAAACTGAAACGTCATAGTTTCAAACGCACTTCCGCATTTTTTTAGAAAAAGACCATACTCAAATGGAAGTGGATTCAGTTCACTACATAATAGAAAGTTAAAACATCGGGAAATATTTTTATATAGTCAATACTCCTCAGTTACCAAAGAAGCTAGCCTGAATCCATTTCCATATGAAGTAATAACGTGTGACCACACTTTTTTCAAGGATTATAGTATTAAAAGTAGTCTTTTATATGATACAATCCGCCCTGGAAGAGGGGCTGGTACAAAGTGCGGCAAAGTGGTTTTATTGAAAACAAACTGAACTAATTTCAGCTATTACTACAAATACCAAAAAAGTATTACCCCATTTATTCCTTATTCACTATACTTTATTCTTATCTAAGAAAATGACTGAGACATAAAGTTTATTTATATAATGTACCTGAAGAATCTATTATTGTTATTCATATATTAAATATATAACATATAATTTGCTTTTAAATTTACTGATAATATATTTTCTGAAAAAGCTCTTGGTCTTTTGTGTATTAGTACTTTGAAATTATTTATACTTGTAATACTTAAAGTTGTATAAAAGGCTGATAAAGAATCGCTCAAAGCTGATTAAAAAGTGTTATTGATAGTGTATTTTCAATTTTATATTTAAGGGGATTGTTTAAAAAAATACATTAATTAATAAATAATAAAATCTTCATTTTATTATTAAATATTATTTGGAACATTAATTGCACGTTTGATTTTAAAACCGTGTAACTAACTGTCAGGTTTCAATTTAATAAGATCGTGGTCAAATCAAATCAGCGTAAGTGGCGTATCGCTTAAATTAACCACTTGTTAACCACTGTAAAGGATTGTGTATGACAAAAATATGTAGAAAATACCAATTATTATTCTCTATGTTAAAATGAGACCACTTGGACTTAAATTAACGTTGTTATAAAGTTTTAACCTCCTCCTGTAAAATCTGATCAAATGCAGATACGCGCTCCCCACCTGTGGTAGATACGCGGTTCTGCACTATCCCCGACGAAATGTTAATTATTTAAATATTTTATTGTTAGAAATGTCAAAACGTTACAATTAATTGCTTTGCTTACATGCATCTCCATTAAATTTATGAATTTTTCACAATGGAAATAATCATGTTTTGTTTATTTTTGTACGAAACAGATAACTTATTATTGGATGTTTATCCTGTCATGAAAAACACACAACATCTCACAATAGAATTTATCACACACCCAGATCTAAACTTATTTTATAGATGTGGGTGCGAGATATGCAATTAAGTGAACAAGCATACACCCTAGTAGACTCTCACCACCATGCGCTGTCTGCGACGCCATCGCCAGTGCTATGCAACTGCGCTCTATCACACCTACAACCATCATAGTTATGTACATCTTACTTATTTAGAAAACATAAAAATTTGGCTTGAATCCGGTGCAGGTCTTTGGAAACTGTCCGCACTCTGACCAACTAAGCCATACATTCTCATTAAGCTATATTGATTTTTTTATAGGCTTGTTAAGTTGTTACTTATTTATGTTGTTAGCATGTTTGGACAGTTTCCAAAGAGGTGCATGTTCAAATCCCTCTACATTTAATTTTTTATATGTTTTCTTAACATATATTTTTCTTTCCTCAGAGTTTAATAACATTTTAAAATGTTAAAAAATATGTACATCTTATTGAATTTTAAATGAATACTAAAAATCTACATCTTTATATATTACATTTTCATGTCATACAATATAAAGTGAAAAATATTGTCTTGCTTTAAAATTTGTATCAATTATTCTATGCATATCCATATTAAACACAAAGATAGTTTTTTAAAAAATTTGGTAGTATTAGTGCTCATAAAACAAATCTTAATCTATCATTTTGTGGCTAGAATATCATCAAAGGGTGCTGATCATTGGAAATATATTTAAATATTTTTTCTAAATACATATAAACTTTGTCCCTATATATGAAAAATTTATGAAAAATTGGTATTTTACTCTTTTTCCAGTGAGTAATTTACTAAGCATTTCTTACCTAAGTAATCCATAATAGCTCGTAAAGTAAGATCCCTAGACCGCTGAGTGAGACGATCAAAGCTGGCCACATCCTGAGATCGCACCTGTCTTCTCAAAGCCTCAAGTTCTCCCAGAAGTGACCGCATCTGAGAAGCAACACGTCGTGCATGTGCTTGCTCTGTGCGCATGCGAGCATACTGTCCTGCTTCTTCATACTGTAACATTCCAAATTATGTTCCAAACATACTATAACTATAACATAACATTCATAATTATCTAATAAAGTATAAAGTAAATAAATTTAATAAAGACTAAAAAAAGTTATGTTCCAAATTTTAACTGTTGTAAAATTATTTAACTTGAACATTTAAAGTACATCTAGTAACTGAAAAAGAAAATAATAGATTCAAAATTTCTGAGTGCTTAACCTTGTTCGAAATATGTTATTTATAGACCTTTACTGACGTCAAGGTGTGAGGCTAATGTGCGTATATTCTTTATGTATTAAGTTTTATTTACTGCCACGTTTAAACTAACTATCGTTTATTCTTAACTAATCATTATATAGGACAAATGTTTCGTTACCTTTGTTATGTTTGTTTTATGTTGACGAAGTAAGTCTAAATGATGTGGAATAGCTACTTCGTTAAATTTCGACAGCGACAACTCGACGCGTTTGAGGGGTAGTTTATTTTCTTCGTCCATTGTAATTGTAAATGTTTAAATATTTTTATGTAATGTAATGCAAGGTGCACTACAGTGTTACTTTTGTTGTCACTTTTGACCACAGAACACATTTACTCAAAGAATGTTCACTTCATACTCGCCACTACTCGCTCACAGAGACAGAACACATCAAGGAACACATTTACTTGTGACAAACTGACAATTACTAATTTATATTTACTAGCAGCCGCCAGCTGTCCTAGGGATGCCCGATGTTAGAAAAACATCGATGTTCGATAAAAATCAAAAGAACAACATCCATGTTAGCTAACATCAATGCTTCTTTTTTTTCCATTTTTTTAATGATTTCTCTGTATCCATCCCGCGTCAGCTATATATTTAAGTAAATATTTTATTTCCTCGAGTAGGAATCCCATCATCAGTCGATTGTAAAGTACTAACTACGAAGTGAACGCCAGTGTCGCCAAGTTGCCAACTCGGATTTTGAAAAAGACGAAAGCCAGATTAGAAAAATACAGACAGAGAAATAGTAATTTCCATATGAAAAATATGTAGGATATATAAAAGTTAATAAAACGACTATTTATAAGACTGAAAGTAGTAATGTTTTTCTTTTTGCTTACGATATTTCTTTTTAAATTAAAATTAACACGTGAACATTTGTTATTCATAATAGTTTTTTTTAAATCAGAGTAACACTCTTTCTCCAAATTGAAAAATATTAAAAAGAAAAAAATTCTTCGAAATACAAGTTCGAAATATACTTAGGTACAGAGCTTAAGAGATACACTACGGGATGTATTATGACAAAATCGTCTTAATCTTAAGAGTTAAGACGTTCGGTTTAGACAAACACATGAGTCACAGTTCTATGGGAATTGGAATGGACATTTCGTTTTAAAAATCAATGGCGCAGCAGCTTGAGTAGCGAGGCAAGTATGTGTTAGTAAGAATCTGAATATTTTTTAACTTATGTTTAATATAACGACATGTACCATTTCGCATATTGGACGTGCCCCACGATTTTATTTTAGTTGACTGTATCCATGAAATTATTTTTTAGCGTTTAGTACATTTAGCTGCAATATAAAATCGTTTAACTTAAAAAAAAAAAAAAAAATATTTTTAAGTTTTTAGTTTTTATTCCACCCTAATGCCATACAGTTTTCGGCGCGCTTTTACCTTTTACCTTAACTTGGGTGGTGTACCCCTAGCGACGTATCATTTTTAGCCACCCTAACGCCACACAGTCCTCGACCAGATCTTGACTTGGGTGGGAGATTCATATTGTAATTTTGTATAGTATACTGTATTATACTTACCAAGCTCTTTATTTTGATACCTATATTGGTGGGATTGAAAACTAAATTATCTGCCATTTTGTAGTAGTGGCCATCTTTGATTTTGATTTTGTATAGTGCACTGAATTTTACTTGATAAGCCCTTGATACCCATATTGATGGGATTGAAAAAAACTAAGTTGTCCGCCATCTTGTAGCGGCGGCCATCTTGGATTCACAATAACTTTGAATATGGATAATTGTATTGTCACCAGAATCAAAGGTGTATACCAAATTTTAGATCAATAGGTTAACGGGAAGAGGGTTAAATTTCAATTACTAAATTTCACCCAAACAAATATACAAATAAATAAACAAATAAACAAACGGGGTGAGCTAAATAAAACCGTTTAAATACAAAAATAGAATCTGAAAAAGAATTTAATCTATATATATAAAAGGACTTGTCCTCACTGACTGAGGTAAGACGCACGCACAGCCGTAACCGCTGTGCGTAGAAACGTGAAATTTGCACAGATGTTTACTTTCGTAATCTGGACATCCACTAAGAAGGGATTTTGAAAAATTTTAACCCTAAAGGGGTGAAATAGGGGTTCAAAGTTTGTATGGAAAAAAATTTAAATCGGCACCGATTTTTATAAAATTTGAAATTCAGACTCTTAAAAGTATTTAATTGAACACTTATTTCATGGTTTTCTAGAATTCTTTCCATAAGGGTGCAAATAAGAGGTTGAAAGTTTGTATGGAAAAATTCTTAAATCGCCACCGATTTTTATAAAATTTGAAATTTAGACTCTTAAAAATATTTAATTGAACATGTGTTTCATGGTTTTCTAGAATTCATCCCCTAAGGGTGCAAATAAGGGGTTGAAAGTTTTTTTGGAAAAATCTTTAAAACGCCACTGATTTTTATAAAATTTGAAATTTAGACTCTTAAAAATATTTCATTGAACACATGTTTCATAGTTTATTAGAATTCACCCCTAAATACGTAAGCGAAGCTGCGCGCGTCCGCTAGTAAAGGATATATTGTTAGGCTTGACACAGACCTATTAATACTTTCAGCAAATATTTTACAGAAAAGAACTATTATCCTATCCTATATCTTATAAAACAAAGTCGCTTTTCGTGTCTGTCTGTTGTTTCTAACTCTTCTTCTTCTAAACCACCCAACGGATTTTGATGTGGTTTTCACCATTAGGTCGAGTATTTTTCGTAGAAGGTTTAAATATAGTTTATTATTTGTACATTCTTATGTAAATTAACATAAATACGATAAATATGTATAAAGTCCTACCCGTTGAGACACTTTCGCGCATGCGCTGCTTTAATGGTAAGTACTACATGAAAATAATGTACTGGAGTATTGTTCCTCTTAATAAGATCTACAAAAAAGTCTGCGACGGCATATTCGTATCTTTTAAGAATAACGTGTAGTGGTCATTTTTCTGTCTAAAAATAATAATTTCAATATATTTTTTATTGTGAGGGATATTTTTCCATAATGGTATTAATCCTTATCCTTTAAAATACTTTATTAATTTTCTAGGTTAAGCGAAGATAAAATTTGCTTTTTACAATATTTCGAAATTGCGAATAGTTTTAGAGAAAAACGCATTTAATTTTTGACACATCTCGCCGTTGACACATCAACTGTATGCTACTCAGGTTTCACTTATTCCTTACTCTCAGTATATAAATAAGTATATTAGTTACGTTGGCCATTTAACGTAGATCAAAACTGTCTTTTACTGTTTTTCATCTTAATAAGTACTTTAGAAGTTGTTACAATATCAAAAAATCCTTGCTGCGAAACGGCTCGCCACTCGCCATGCGTCCCTGCGCAGCTCGCGACGTTTTGCTTATACAAGCGCGTCCGCCGCGTCCGCCTGCCTTACATGCATCGGTGGTTCAGTGGTAGAATGCTCGCCTGCAACGCGGGCGGCCCGGGTTCGATTCCCGGCCGATGCATTCTATTTAATTTTCCTCACAGGCAGCCACGTAGTGCTTGCTTTTCACCAGAGACAGAATACCCTCTTCAGCATTAACCACAAGCTCGAAAAAAAACCCGCCTGCCTCTATAGCAACGAAGATTTAGATGCGTTTGCACGTATTGGACAATTGGAGTTGAATGTATTATTTCAGCGCGATATATTTTTTGTAGTAGTTATTAGTAGGTAGGCTTTTGTTTATAATTTCTTCCGTTTAAAAATAGTCATTTAAATATATTTTAATAAGTACTTGAAAAGATTGGTAGCACAGATTTAAAATTACGGTACCTACTAAAAAATCCTTGCTGTGTAAAACAATTGGAAAATCCTTATTGAAACTACGAAAATGCGGGTTGCATTAGGGCTTAATTAATTTTCACATTATCTTAAGTGCTTTGCAAACATACATTATATGAATAATCCAGTAGTAAAAGCGGGCGAAGCCGCAAGAGGGACGCTAGTTAAAAGAATAAAAAAAAAAAATGATTTCGTCATGGCCCAGTGGTACAAGGTTGTCACTGTAACGTGACGGTTGTGGGTCTGATCCCACTCAAAGGAATGAATTATTAACATAGCATAACATAGCTTTACGCTTAATCCCTAGTGGGGTAGTCAGAGAGAACGGAGCGCGAAACGCTATGGTCTCTACATACGTCTTTAGCCTCGTCCAGTGTCATCAACCTCTTCATACATGCCCTCCGGAGGTCCTCATGCTTTTTACGTTTACATTACCTTCCTGCAGTATCTTTGATACTGTGTTTTCGAAGGTCAACGGAGGTCTCCCCCTACCTCTCTAACCGTTCACTTTTCCATCATAGATCTTTTTTGCCATTCTTTCATCACTAATTCGCTCGACGTGCCCAAATCAGCTGAGCTCGTTCTTCTTCATTTTCACCGTGACATCCTCGCATGTATCTGCCATTCTGCGTATCTCTTCATTGCGGATTCGATCAGCTAAGCTGACTCCGCATGTCCTATGAAGAGATTTCCATGTCCCATTCACGCTAACATTGCATTCCGTCCTCTCTTCATTTATTTCGAATACCAGAACTTTTGCCTTACTCGCATTCCGGCTTAGACCATTATTTTCACACCCATCTTTCAGAGTGGTGACCAATGCATGCAACTCGCATTCTGATGATGCAATGAGCACTGCATCATCTGCGTAAAGCAGACAATTCACATTTAAGTCACCTACTTTCACTCTCTCTTTCACCATATCATTTTGTTTCACTCCTTGGAGACAGCTATCCAAATACAAATTGAACAACCAAGCTGACATGGCGCAACCTTGTTTAACACCCTATTGGATATCAAACCAAGGCGATATGCCAGCTCCTACACGCAGGCTGAGTGATCTATGTAAAGAGACCTTACAGCCTGCAACAAGGGTCCGTTCACATTGTGCTGGGGTAGTATCTCCCATAATTTCTCTCTTACAACTCTGTCAAACGCTTTTTCCAAGTCCACAAAAGCGCAGAAAACTTTTTAGTTAACAGCCAAAAATATTTCCGTGATCATACGGAGGGAAAAGATCTGATCTATACACAACAGCCTTTCGGATCTCTCTTGCGTTCTTCTCGCTAGAATTTTAGCATAAACTTTACTACCTAATCTAATCAAATTGATAGCCCTATGGCTATTTGGCGCAGGCACATTCTATCTGTAAACCTCTGCCTTTATACAAAGACATGATGACTACACCTCGCCAATCGTCTGGGACCTCCTCTGATTTCCAGCATAAATTGCATAAAAACCAGAACAAGTTCAAGACGCGGGGCCCACCATATTTGAACATCTCGGCAGTATCTCTATCCGCTCCCGCTGACTTACCACATTTCAGGCTTTGTATTGCCATATATGTACTTTGTATGGCATATCAATTTCTTTTATACTGATTTCGCCATCAACTACATTAAGACTCAACATTTCGCTGTTACTTGAGACTGTCATCGTCATCACATTGATACCTCTCCTTATAAAATTCCGCCCATCGCTGCAAAACGAATATGAATACATACGGTAACGTACATATAAAACTATACGGTATAGTACAGAACAGGACTTTCGATATGTAAAGTCCTTAGTTTATTAATATCTTTGTTGTGGTACTAGACAGGGTAACGGGAATATAAAAATACATCACTATGCTTTTACTGTCAGCCAGTCTGTACCGTACACGGTACAGCACTAGCGGCAGTAGGCAATGAAGTCGTAATGTATCTGTGCAACTGTAACAATTTCAACCCATCAATATCGTACAGCGTACAGTTTTCTTGATATTTCCATTCCAACATGCAATAACATTAGCGTTAACATGAAAATTGTGTAGCGGTACTAGCGGTTATCAATGATTACATATGCTGGATGTACTACTGACTGACTAGCCCCACTAAATATAATTTACAATTACGTGAAAATAAACGAAAAGATGGATGTCGATACAGGTAAGATTTATCTGTGTTTGCTAACCTATAATATGTATATTATCGTTACTAATTGGTCTTGTGCAATACTACTATGAATTAATGACAAATCATTAAGCTATAATAAGAAACTTATCAATGAAAATGATATATTTCTTAATTTAAGGGCAAAGTATTGATTTTCTGCTTTGTTGTTGATCAATGAGGATTTCTACAAAATAAACACAATTGAGTATGATAATGATATAATTATTCCCAGTTTTGAAAATGGTGTTTAAATATACCCACAATTATCGTAAGCCATGGGTGCATGTTGCAGCGAAACAGTGTTTACTTAGAAATAGTGCTCTCAAGATTATGGGAGAAGATTTTCTGATTTTTCAGAAAGATAACATAGACCATTACAACATCATCCCTCAGCAAGTTTGGATTTCAGAAAGATCACTCCACAATAGTGCAAATACACCGAGTTTACGTTTACGCTGCTTTGAAATTAAATTATACTTCTTTAATGTTCAGCAGGCTTTGACCAAGTTTGACATAAGGGGCTCCTGTACAAAATAAAAGATAAATTTCCACATTTGCTCTTTCTAATCAAGAAACCTTACCTCAAAGACAGGCTTTTTCAAGTAAAGCAGAGAGATGCCCGATCTACACTTAGACAACTAAAAGCCGGTGTTTCTCTGGGTTCGGTACTTGGCCCTGTACTTTACAATATATTTACATCAGACTTACCAACAGATGAAGATGTAACCCTGGTGACATATACCGATAATGTAGCTTACCTCACTAGTGATGGTCTCCCATGAGCGGCCAGCAACAAGCTTCAACGCCTACTTGATGACACTCATAGATAGAAAAGAAAGTGGCGCAACCGGGCAAGTGTTCTAAAATCGAAACACATTATTTTTATGTGGGGTACTGTATTATGGTGATGTTACTGAGACAAGACCTTATATTCAACTCCTTTATTGTATATTTAATTTCGTTATTTATAAGCTACAAAACAATAGTGAAACATAATTTCACAATTGCATTTGTAGAGAATAAATTCAGGGCGCTGATTTAGCGTGTTTATAAAGAATATAATAAGTACATTACATTAGTACTACATTTACTTTGAGAAGAGAAAACTGCCCTTCTGTCAATTTTGAAAATGATACACTGCCGGAATGTAATCATGTAAAATACCCAGGTTTTAACTTGGATAGAAGGCTCACCTATCACATTAGTAGGAAATGTGATGAAACCAACCAAAAATTCCAAAGTCTATACTGGTTTATGGGTAGAAACACTGTCCTAGTTGTTGACAACAAGCTGCTGATTTAGAACTATATACTAAAACCTATCTGGACCTACGGAATTCCCCTATGGAGAACTGCTAGCAAAAAAAAAAATGTTTGGGGTTAAAAATAAATTGTGTTTTAGGAAAATTAAGATGTGCCAATTTCGGCCAATTGTGGCACACAAGGTCAAACATCTGACTAAACTCAACAGGTTGTGAGCTTCATTCAAATATTTAATATTTTCATTTCTTCATCCTGGAGTCCAAAGCAAAGCATGCATTGAGTTCCACCACTCAACCCAATGCCTCCAGAACTTGGTAGAAAATAGGGAATGGACATATCTGAATGGGAAGGGAGTGTCTTAATACTAGGTACCCAGTTTCCCTCTGCCTGACCTGCTATGTGCGGTATACAGTGTGAAGCTAAATATATATATATATATATATATAAAAATAAATAAAAATGATTATATATAATCATTTTTATTTATTTTTATTAAATGATATATATTTTTAATTTTTAATTTTAATTTATTTTTCTATAACATTCTTAAAAGTGCTTAAGGCTATGTCTGCTGTTGTGTGTATATTTTATTTAATTGCCAAGTTAGTCAATTACTAAATTTGTCACCGGTGATTTTAATTAAATTACCTGTTTTTCTCTGGTTAAAACTGGCTTATGATAATTAACGGAAATACAAAACCCATAAAATAGAAAATAAGAGTTATGTAACAAAAAATTTAGCTACTAAGTTACCTATATAATTAAATAGATAAAATATTTGAAAAATCTTTCATTTCTTACTTATTATTAACTACGGCCGGTCACTAAAGCCCGATAAGTCGAGGTGTAATGGCTTAGCTCAATAGACTTAACTAGTTTATACTGCTTTTTGTCATTTATAATTTTGTGATTCATTAGAGAAGATATTCACAAAATTTAAACTTAAAGTGGTTATCTATAAGCTTATTATTATACATATTCTTCATAGTTATTACTATTTTGTCTGTACCAACAACTGGCACTTACAAATAATATTCAAGTGCGAATATATGTAAGAAACACTATGATGGTTAGATATATTTTCCCTCAGTGAGCTCTGTTCATAGCATTTTAAACATCTCAAATTTTCAAATGATTATAATTTATTTTTATTTTTCAACAGATGGGCGGCGCTCTAGGTCACGCAGCAGATCTGTGAGTACAATGTCACAATCACATTTCACTTTTAGTTCATATATATCTGTAGTGTACAAATTTTAATATATATTTTTTGTGTACATATTACTATAGGTAGCGTCCGATTCAAAGATGTCACACGACGGTTCGGCACGCTCGAAGTCAGGTTCGCGGTCCCCTTCCCGCTCGCGCTCTCGGTCACGCAGCGGGTCGCAGCCGTCGTCACGGTCGCGCTCCGGCTCGCCCAAGTCCGCGCGCTCGCGGAGTGGCTCACGCTCCAGAAGTGGATCTCCGAAGTCTCCTCGCTCAAGGAGCGGGTCGGCCAAATCCGCGAGGTCAAGGAGTGGGTCCCGCAAGTCAAGGTCGAGGTCAAGGAGCGGATCTCATAAGTCCGGATCAAGATCTCGTAGCGGGTCCCATAAATCTAGGTCGAGGTCTCGGAGTGGGTCCCGCAAGTCCAGGTCTAGGTCTCGGAGTGGGTCCCAAAAGTCTAGGTCGAGGTCTCGGAGTGGGTCAGCTGCCAAGTCGCGCTCTCGCAGCGGATCGCCCGCGAAATCGCGGTCCCGGAGCGGTTCACGAGGCAAATCTAGGTCGAGGAGCCGATCTAGATCGGGATCCAGAAAGTCAAGGTCCCGAAGTGGATCGGTTAGGCGTTCTAGGTCAAAAAGTGGATCTCCAGCTAAGTCAAAGTCCAAGAGTCCTATCCCACGGAAGTCAAGATCAAGGAGTGAGTCTGCGAGATCCAGGTCTCGCAGCGGGTCTCGGAGATCACGCTCTAGAAGCGGGTCTGGCGATAAATCAGTTTCGTCTAGAAAATCGAGATCGAAAAGTCGATCTCCTAAGTCAGCAGTAAATAAAGCATCCCTATCCAGATCAAGATCGCGAAGTAGGTCGCTTGTAGATAGAGATGGGAGCAGATCTCCCGAAAAAATGGATGTAAACGAAGAAGGGGGAAATAGGCCACTCTCGTCTGCAGGTTAGAATACTGTTGTATATTTTTTAATTTGTGCTTGTTATTTCTGTGTTATGTGTATTAAATTGATAAAATGTTATTGTATATTGAAGGACCTCGAGCCAGTCGTTCGCGGTCTCGATCACGTTCAGGTTCGCGAGCCAAATCTGGTAAGTCTTACTGTAGTGAAGCTTATAAACTGAAACTGAATATAAGCAATGACATTTGATTCACGAACGTTGCAGCTTCGGGGCGTGCGAGTCGCTCGCGCTCGCACTCCGGCTCGCCTGACGTGAAGCGGCGTCGCGTGGTGCGCCTGGAGTCGGATGACGAGGGGGAGGGAGTTGGAGCCGGTGAGCGAGAGGCGGCGGGGGTGGAGGCGGCGGGGGTGGAGGCGTCGACAGCGGCGGTGGACGCCGGGGACTCGTCGGACGACGAGGCAGGGTTGGGCGTCCGCTCACCAGAGGCCGGTGGCGGTCTGTCGGACTTCGAGGCCATGTTAGCGCGCAAGCGCGAGGAGCGGCGCGGGCGGCGGCGGCGGCGCGACATCGACATCATTAACGACAACGACGACCTAATCGCGGCGCTGCTGCAGCAGATGCGCGCGGCGGCGGAGGCGGACCGCGAGCTCAACCGGCGCAACCAACCCGCCGTGCGCAAGGTGTCGCTGCTGAAGCGCGCCATGTCGCAGCTCATCAAGCGCGACCTGCAGCTGGCCTTCCTGGAGCACAACGTGCTCAACGTGCTGTGCGACTGGCTTGCGCCCATGCCCAACCGCGCGCTGCCCTGCCTGCTTATTCGTGAGAGCGTGCTCAAGCTGCTGATGGACTTTCCCGCCATCGACAAGGCGCTGCTCAAGCAGTCCGGCATCGGCAAGGCCGTCATGTACCTCTACAAGCACCCTAAGGAGACCAAAGCTAACAAGGAGCGCGCCGGCCGGCTGATCTCCGAGTGGGCGCGACCAATATTCAATCTCTCCACGGATTTCAAAGGTACGTACCGTTTCAGTACGATAACAAAAACAAAATATTATAAGGTATACATACCGACATGCGTTGGTTGCAAATGTATAAAAAAATATAAATTGTGTGGCTGGCCCTTGATTACATTGTTTCGTGTTGTGCGCAGCGATGTCCCGCGAGGAGCGACAGGCGCGCGACGAAGCCATGGCGGGTTCGCGGGCACGCGACGAGGCGGGTGGGAGTGGGGCGAGGACGGGCGCGCGCGGCGAGGGTGGCGCTCGAGGCGAGGGTGAGCGCGCGCTGCGGCCGGGCGAGCCGGGCTGGGTGGCGCGCGCGCGCGTGCCCGCGCCCTCCAACAAGGACTACGTGGTGCGCCCCAAGTCCACCTGCGAAGTCGACATGTCGCGTGTAAGTACTGGGCGAGGGGAACTCTAACAAGGACGAACGAGCGAGAATCGAACCCACAACATATCTTGTTTTCAGTTGCGCTTGCGCCACGACTGGCCTAAGTTAATAAAAATAAAATGCTCATTTACAGATGAGCAAAAAGAAAATGACTCGCTATGAGAAGCAAATGAAGAAATTTCTAGACCAAAAGCGCATGAAGGGCGGAACGCGGCGCGCCGTCTCCATCTCCATCGAGGGGCGCAAGATGGCGCTCTGAGCAACGACAACACAGGGCATAGTGATAAGTGAATAACGAGCTACGACCGTGGGCTCTCTGAGAGAGAGTCTTTGGGGGGATTCTGGCGCCCGCTTAAGGATTTTTACTAACAAAATATTAAGGCTAAATATTTAAACACATGTTTACACAAAAATATCTATTTAAGATAAAATTGAGAAAGATTTAGAATTTCTTTACGAAATTGGATTTTTTATTCTAAACTTGAAAGAATTTAACCCTGGCTCGAAAAATTCTTCACGTGTACTACGCTACTAGTACGCTACTCGTTAAAATAATTCATGTGAAGATATCTTAGTAAATAACTCATTTGTTAATAATCACCTCCCCGTAAAGTACAACACGCCCAGGGCTTCGACGATGAACAACTTCGTCAGATATTGTAGAAACAAAAGGATGTTCCTTTGTAGCTTTTATCGATAATTGATTGACCCACTTGGTGTTTTGGTGCTTTTAATGCCTCACTTATTAAGGACTGATGTTAAGTACATACATAATAATATAAACCTTTTGTCAAATCGTAATGAAAACCAGTATCTTTGTTTTAATGGGTGTAACAATTATATGTACGTAATATTGTCATTATCCTGCAAAGTATTAAAATATGTGGCAGATACGTACAAGTTGAGGTGACCAGAGGCCTTCTGCACAAAACATCGTATTGTGTAATAAGTAATCAATTATATAATTAAATAAGTGACTGAAAGCAATTGTTATTTTATTTTTAGCTCCTTTATACTCAAACAAACAAAGTACCACAGAAAAGTGATTCCTAATTATTGCACGCTTTATTTTTAGATAGATTTCCGTTATCCGTATCCGTTTTAGATAGGTGTCCATCGTGGAAGCAAGGGTCGTACAAAGTAGGAAACAAGCGGGAAAGCATTCAAAAGTCAAAACGCATCGAAACGAATGAAACGAGTGAAGCAAAAAATGTAAAAATCAGCTGTCTGTCATTTAAAATATTATTGAATTTAATAGAATGAAAATAGATTTCTTGTTTTTTTTTTCAAGAAATGACATTTTCTTTATTTATACTGTAATTACTGAAGTTAAAGTATTTAGACATAAAAATAAACAAATATTTTATTTTGATAGTACTGTAATGCATTATTTATATCGACTAGAGAACTCTTTGGCGACTATATAAATTAACCATGGTTCATCAAACAATATTTTACACTTTACAGTACTGACATTTGTTACATTGCTGCCATGACATGTCCACAGATACACCAACGCGCAAGGAACATATACTAGAAGAAGCGTAACTCCCATACAAAAAATTTTGCCAATAGCTTTACACGCTTATACTACTAGCGCCGCATTTTATAGCACCAAACTTTTTCGGAAAAGCGGGAATATTCAAATTCAAAAGCATAATTACTAGTACACAGTATTAGGGTAATTTTAATTACAATTAACAATTAAATATTAATAATAAAACATCTGTCTGTACGGAAATCAAAATTACCAATTAATTTTGATTGATCATAATAAACAATCAATTGTGATTTCCGTACAAACAAAATATGTTAAATTGTTAATATTTAATTGTCAATTACAATTAAAATTACCCCAATACTGTAATAATTTTTTTTTAATTATTAAATTTAAATTAAAATGATATTGGTAAGTACAATATTAAAAGAATATAAATATGAAAAATGTTTTATTTTATATCAAACATTAATTACAAATGGCTGTTTCACATTTCTAATGATTTATTATACACTGAACTGGGAATTCTTCTCGAGGGGTCCTTCAGTTGCGGCCTGCAAATTTATATATAGTTGTATAAAGGAACAACAAGCCGTAATAACCACAGTAATGATTTGGTTAATTTAATACAAGTTTGCTTTATGAAATCGATTTTTTAAAATAAACTTATAATTTGTTCCTTTTCTAAACAAATAAAATCTTTTTTATTGGTATTTACATGTTTTAAAAATACTTACGGGAGAGAATGTGAAGTTATTGCAACAAGACATCCAACTCTTCTGGTGCTATTGTTTCTGCTGGGTTGTCAATCATAGGGGACTTTTCCGTGCCATTGAGGACATCAGCGTGCAGAGCAGAGTGATTTGGTGTTATGAAAAAAATGACACGCGAATTTAATTAAACATTGAAATATATTATCAACTAACACAACATATTTGAAATTTAGATTATTAAACATCCAATTTAAAAATACTCTAAAAACTTACTGCGGGAGTCCCCACTTCCAGGCTCAAGATTTCTGCAGCTTCTTTTTCTTCAGATTCTGAATTGTCATTGCTGGTGTCATCTTAGACATTCATTCTAATCTTTTTTTCCAATACTTTGCAGTTATGCTTTGGAATGCTGACTTAACTGTAAGTTGCAAGTAGCATAAGTATTAGTCCGTTATTATTTATTATTAACACAAGTATGATTATAATTATCATGTTCATTATTACATATACTTTTCTTAACTATCCTTTAAGTAGTCATATCAAAACTAAATTTCCAGCATATATGGTTTATATTTGAATATTAATTATTTTCAATTGGAGCAAAGAAAAACTTGGCATTAATTTACATAAATCATAAAAGAATATTTTATTAAATATTATAAATTTAAATATTTCCTAATCTTATTATTCATTTTATTTTCTTTTGGTAATTTCCCTGGGAGTTGTATCACAAATTGTACTCACATTTAAGGAATGGAATTGTAAAAATAATGTAAAACATAATAAAATACCTCTTCTCATGCTGTTGACTCTAAACCAATGTTTTTATGTTATCTTCACGTCTTGCTCTATTTCTCAAATTTTATATTTTTTTAAAAGTTAATGTCCCTTGCTTTAGAAGGAATCTCTTTCATCTGTAAAAAAAGAATTAATTTAAAATTCATATTATTGCATGTTTGTTAGTTTCTACTGATATTTTTTTTATTTTCAACTGGGCTTTAATATTATAATTATAAAAAATAAAATAAATCAGCTTCTCACTGTATCCCACATACTGTGACTGTAATGCAACGGTAGTGGGTTCTATCCCCACTCAAGGAAACAAAATATTCTGATAATTTATGCTTTTATTTCCTTGCTCTGGTGCAGCGTGGCATTTAGCTCCGCAACTCAACTCTTAATGCCTCCAGAACAAGAAAAGCAGAATGCCTAAAATATATTTACAATGGCAAAAAATAACTTTACCTGAATATATACCTCTAATAGTTAATACCTGAATAGGATGGCCCAATTATATCTGGCACAGCATATTATATGCTTAGGTTTGCCTTTCGCTTTTATAAAAACATGACATACTAATCACATAAGACTATTGGTAGTATAGGTAGTGTTTATAGTATAGTAATAGTGGGTGTAATGACTCCAAAAAAAGTCTTAGGCCAACAACATTTGACCCAAGTCTGTGCCCTGAAACATGAAATAAATTAAGGTGAAAAAAACCATAAAATATAGAACTGTGCTACTTATAGATTTCTTTCAAAAACAAATAATTCCTTTCTGAAATTACTTTTAATGACCCTAACAGCAATGTTAACTGAACACGCATATTATAACATTTACTGCTCTCTGATATTAACATTTTACATAATAGGTTTTTACTTAAATTTGGAAGTTGTGTTAGTATTGATTTAACAGCTACAAAACTTCAATCTAAACACTGGCTACCAAATGAATAACGTAATTATAATGCTTGAAGGTATACTCGCAATAAGAGTTTGATTTTTAAGTCCAAAATATATCATAAAATAATTTTCATTACTTGCTTTATAATATTTGTACACTTACTTCATAATATTTAGCTTTTCTGTTTTAAAACTATAAAAGACAATCGCCATATTGCAAGCACGTGTTTTAACAAACTCTTCAATATACTGACACGAAACCACTTAACTTAAAGTACATCTTTTCGTTAACTAAATAAAAAATATATTAATTCGTATACACACAAGAATTTTAAAAATATCAAATGAGAAGATCAGCTATTCAGCTAAATCACATGGAACAACAAGATCGACCGCCATGTTAATTAACCCAACCCAGATAACATTGTTGCCATTGACAAATATAACAAAATAAACAAAAAAGTAACATGTGGAAAATGAAATTAATATTATAAAAGTCCAATATATTGTATAATTCTTTTTGTCTAATATTCTTCAGCAGATAAATTAAATTCATTATAATTAAGCAAACATGTATTTTTAATTCCACTTTAACAAAACACTAAGTACAAAATTGCAGCATTGTAATTTGTCTATTATGTTAGAAATCTTGGTACAATATATATTTCTGTATAAAATATACAAATTATGGTTGGTACACAAAATTAAAATAGTAATGTGAAAGCAAGTTTGAATCTTGTAACATAGAAGCAGCCTGGGAGGGTCACGCCTAAACGTAACGTGGAATGAATTAATTAATAATAATAATAATTCATAATTTTAGCACCAAACACAAACACAGCCAAAGAATATCTATGTGTGCAGGCAAAACTTTTAATATGGGAGTTGATGGACCCTGCCAACGCGTATTATACTCGCCAAAGGATAATAGATCGATAGATAGGTCAATAAATAATAGTTTCCTTAATTATTGTAATAATATTTTTATTCATTAGAGCTCTTCATCTTTTACGAAGTAGACCTTAAGGAGTAATGCTGATTGATGACATTTGTTATCAACCTCGGGATCGTCGACTTGGCTGAACCATTAAGATCTTTGCCTACTCATAAATGAATAATACTTGACTGATTATACAATGATTAATCTTTATTTATAATTGATAATTTATATTTCTAATTAATAATTTACATTGCTAATTATTAATCTACATTTCTAATTAATAATCAATATTTTGTTGAGCGGTTTCCGTTCTCTATAGTATCTACAGTGAGTAAAAAAAGTATTTGCACACCCTAATTTTTTTATGTTACATCTACAAAAAAACAGAATGCTTTTAGTTAATTATTGTATTTAATAGCTTAATCTATATATACTTCGAATTGGTTAATAAAATTTCTCAGAAAATAGAAATTAGAGAATGAGACGGTATAAACACATATTTTAAAGTCAAATAAGTATTTGCACACCAACCAGCTTGTAGGTATTTTGTAAAAAAAATCAATAATAAATGAAAGAAAAGACACTTAATATTTTGTGTGCATTCCATTAGCATCAATGATGACTTGCAATCTCCTTGGCATCGATTCCAATAATTTGGACGTTGTTTAAATCGAGATTTGAGCCCATTTCTCCACCAAAGCACCCTTCAAATCATTTTTATTTAAAAATTTCATTTTCCTCAAATTTTAATCCAGCAGATGCCATGAATTTTCAATTGGGTGGATGTCTGGCGTTTATGGCGGAGTTTTCAGCATTCTACGGACATTGTATATCACCCATTCCTTAGGTTTTCATAGCTGTATGCTTAGGATCATTGTCCTACTGAAAGTAGTATGTCTCACTTACGGCTAATTTCGATGCGCTGCAAGATAAAATATCGCGCAACACTTTACCGTAATCTACTGCTTTCATTATTCCTTCGATAAAAACCAAGTTTCCCACACCATTTGCTGTCACGCAGCCTCAAACCATCACAAGACCACCGCCGTGTTTAATTGTACTATGCACATGTTTCGCCTGAAGTTCAGTATTTGGCTTGCGCCACACAAATGTTTGTCTGTCCGTTCCAAAAAGATAAAATTTGCTTTCGTCAGAAAAAAATAAAATTGTACCAAAATTCTAAAGGGGTATTTAAGTATTCTTTCGCGAAAGTTAGTCTTTTTGCTATATTGGCATCACTTATGAAAGAATTTTTCCTCGCTGTTCTGCTACGAAGACCACCATTATCCAGTACGTTTCTTACAGTTTGGGCACAGACAACCTTACCTGAACTTGACGCGATATCATTTGCTAAGCTTTGAGCGCTTGTAAATGGTTTATTTTGTACCGATTTTAAAATTTATCGCCTTTCTCTCGTACTGAGCTTCTTCGGAAGAACGGACCTTTCCTTATTTTCAACACTACCCATTTCTTCTCGGTTTTTATAATTTACTACACAGTCGAGTAATTTAACTTTAAATTTGACCCGATTTGGCGATAACTTCAACCTTCATTACGGAGTAAAATAATTTCTTCACGCGTCGATAACGACAGTTCAAATTCTTTCGGCGTGTTGGCTTCAAGATTTTTTCTGAACACTAAACAAATGTCTCGTTATTGGAATACGTTTCCCAATGTTCACATGTATACCTACAATGTTCACATTTTACCTAAAGTGACAAAATGTCGCGGGAATAACATTGTATCTAGGGAATGGTTGGTGTGCAAATACTTATTTGACTTTAAAAAAGGTGTTTTTACCATCTAATTTTTTTATTTCTGTTTTCTAAGAATTTTTAATATTGAATTCTAAATATATATAGATTAAGCTATTAAATACAATAATTAACTGAAATCATTCTGTGTTTTTCTAGGTGTAACTTCAAAAAAATTAGGTGTGCAAATACTTTTTTTACCCACTGTAATTTCCGGTCTTACATATTATTAGAATAATCAATTTAATATGATTACATAATCTTTTAATACTATAGTAATTATTTGAATATTAATTTGTGATATAATAATAAGCTTTTGTAATTAATCTTTCAGTAAATCTTATATTTCCATGTTAGGCGCTAAAAGCTTATTTCCGTAGCATTAATCGTTTTACTTAAATTATAAAAGAGACTATGTCACTTAATTATAATCAAGGGTAAATGCATAAATATAATTATTACAACTAATATTTAATGTTTATTCGTAGAAAGATGAGTCAAGTTGATATTATTATATGTAAACTAAATGGTATAAATATGGCCGCCCATGCTGGAGAAGCCATTACTGTTTTGGTAACTTAAGAATAATAAAAGAATTACTAAGTAGAAGTGTGTCGTTTGAATAATACATAAAAATCATCGGTCACACCTTTTAGTAAAATAGAAATCTGCCGATTGCTATATATTGTATAATAGATAGATTGCATTTTCACCAAATCACATATTGAACAAAGTTGTGGGTAGCCCCTAAGCAGTGTACTCTATTTATTTAATTATAATTATTCTATCTCAATAGAGACAATAACCAGAGACTATAGAGTTCTACAGATGTCGCCACTCGCCACTTGTTTGACATTTCTTCGACGCAGTGACGTAGTGACGTATGACGTAAGCCATAGGTAAATAAAAGTCCAACAGTATCAGGCTTTATTTCTACAAATTGTACAATATTAATACTTTAAAAATACTTTTACATTTTAAAACAAAATAAATTCAAATTACTTTGGACTAGTACATCAAGTTTGATGAATTTGAATGTTTCTTATTTATCGTATCTGATAAATTATAATTTTTGTAAATAAAACAGACTTACAATAATATACAAACCAACAGTATCAGGCTTTATTTCTACAAATTGTACAATATTAATACTTTAAAAATACTTTTACATTTTAAAACAAAATAAATTCAAATTACTTTGGACTAGTACATCAAGTTTGATGAATTTGAATGTTTCTTATTTATCGTATCTGATAAATTATAATTTTTGTAAATAAAACAGACTTACAATAATATACAAACAATATTAAAACTATTAAGTAATGACAAAGTCCATCATCTTTATATTAAAATTCAAAATTATTAAACGAATTATTATTATTTAATCATACTAACAAGTATTTAAACTGATAGCATTTCAAAATAGAATAAATATTAAACTCAGACAAATGCTGAATACTCTTCTTCTGTACATTGCCTGCTGAAGTTGATTATTATTGTAACAATGATTCCCGGTGATGAGGCCTAGATAATAGGAAAAAAATATATTTAATATAATATTTTAAAACTTGTAATTATTGAGATTTTTTTATAATAATGCAAACATTCTACACCAAACGATATAAGAATATATGCCTAGTTCCATGTACCTATACATATTTTAGTCATACTGATAAGAAGGCAGGCATTCTTGGTAATTACATTAATATGCTTCTAATGGACTAACTTCAGTGTAAAATAAATATTTTTGATAGTTTATGAATAACAGACAAATAGATACTAATAAAAAGTTACTTTTACCTTGCAGGAAACATTCCATGGTTACTTTAAGCATTTAAATGTTTTTTAAATACCTATATATAATACCTATCATGCTGAGTATGCTGTACTTTTAATAAATATGACCTCATCATCATCAAGATCATGAATACCTTAAGCAATTGTACAAAATTATTATGATTTTCATCACAAGTAAACTTTGTGAATATTATTTACTTTAAAATATACATTTTTGAAAACAATGATTACTAATTGTAATCTTGTAGAAGTATCTATATTCTATACAGTTAAAATAAAAAAAGAAATACATGTTTATTACAATACTAGTAGCACATACCATTTATGTTGTCTTTAGTGAGATAGTAAGGGAAAATATTGTGTTAGTTACTATAGAATCACCAAACTTTATGGTTCACTTCAGTAAGACGAGACACTGTTAAATTTTTGATGTGAACTTACACTAGCAAACTATAATTATAAAAGAAAAATGATTTATATGCACTATTAATTTCTACTTATATACTAAAGATATGGTCTAATAAAACACCAATGCTTGAAAGCTGTCAGTGTCAACTTTAATATTATTGCGTAATATAAACTAATCATACTCTTTGCGCCATCTTGTATTCAAAAACTGAACTACTTGCAATATCGCGGTTGCACATTCAAACCTAAAAGGATACTAAATACTTCACAATTAGGCTAATAGATGGCAGTAAATCAAAAATTACTCAAAAAACTAAATATTTTAATATTTTTGTTTTATTTAAATAAAATAAATAAATGTAAAATGCAATTGTTACAAAAAAATAAGGTATAATTTAATAAAATATAATTTTTTATTTTCCTTTTACACCAACTTTTATAATGGAAAATGTAATCCTTTTTTTTTTGTTTATTGTATATAAAAAAAATAAAAAATAATATTCTGTAGTTTTTGTCTTTGGTTTGTTATGTTACGTTACGTTACGTTTAGGTTTAGGTTTAGGTTTAGGTTTAGGTTTAGGTTTAGGTTTAGGTTTAGGTTTAGGTTTAGGTTTAGGTTTAGGTTTAGGTTTAGGTTTAGGTTTAGGTTTAGGTTTAGGTTTAGGTTTAGGTTTAGGTTTAGGTTTAGGTTTAGGTTTAGGTTTAGGTTTAGGTTTAGGTTTAGGTTTAGGTTTAGGTTTAGGTTTAGGTTTAGGTTTAGGTTTAGGTTTAGGTTTAGGTTTAGGTTTAGGTTTAGGTTTAGGTTTAGGTTTAGGTTTAGGTTTAGGTTTAGGTTTAGGTTTAGGTTTAGGTTTAGGTTTAGGTTTAGGTTTTAGGTTTAGGTTTAGGTTTAGGTTTAGGTTTAGGTTTAGGTTTAGGTTTAGGTTTAGGTTTAGGTTTAGGTTTAGGTTTAGGTTTAGGTTTAGGTTTAGGTTTAGGTTTAGGTTTAGGTTTAGGTTTAGGTTTAGGTTTAGGTTTAGGTTTAGGTTTAGGTTTAGGTTTAGGTTTAGGTTTAGGTTTAGGTTTAGGTTAGGTTAGGTTTAGGTTTAGGTTTAGGTTTAGGTTTAGGTTTAGGTTTAGGTTTAGGTTTAGGTTTAGGTTTAGGTTTAGGTTTAGGTTTAGGTTTAGGTTTAGGTTTATTTAGGTATATTTGTTTTGTTTAGGTTAAGTATAGAACTTAAACTTAAACTTAAACTGAAACGTAAATTTATATTATTTTTTTTTTTTTTTGGCTCTCAGGTTGTTGTGATTTGGTCCTTTTTCTTTGTAGGTTGAACTCATTTCAACGGTTGTATTGTCTTTGGTTGTATTGTTGTGTTGTGTTATGTTTTGTCTTGTCCGGTTTGGTTTGTCAGTTTATCGATTGCGTCCCAGTCTCTATGAGAGATAGCCATTTTTGTATTGTATGTCTTGATGTCTTCTGCGCTTGAATTATTTGCCCTGCTGATAAACCTCGCGATTGCGTCCATGTCGTGCGTGTCGTTATAATATATACACTCCTCTGTGTGTCTTGTTATTGCCACGACAGCATGTGTTATGCTGTCGTGTAGAGGGATTTTGGTGGATTTTGTCTGTATTATAACGACTGATTTATACATCAACCCCTGGGACTCATTTATGGTGAGGATGCGTGAGTTTTGCCCTTTTCCGCATCCTTTCCGGCTGAGATCCGTTTTCTCCGTTTGTGTGTGGACCAGGAACAGGGTGTCGGGTGAGTCCATTGGGACGGATGAGCCGGTGAATCTTTCTCTTCTCAAGGATCGAGTTTTGGAACGTGCCGTGTAGATCCCGTCATACACTTCGTTAAGGGCGTAAGTCACGTCTTGTGGGCATCTATATGATCTTAAGAGCTCCTGGGTGATGGACGTCACAAGGTTTGGGCCGATATATTTAAGTTTAAATAGGTTTAGCCTGTCGATGTATGGGAGCTGATTGAAGTCCCCGATCAGCGTGAGTTTTCTGCACCTGTGAGCTTTACCGCCATCACGATTGCCCCGAAATGGTTCATCAAAGCCTCGTCCACTATCAGCCTCTTGGGCCTGTCTTTGGCTTTGATGCCATTTACGAGGAGTGAGGCGATTGTTCTCACTTTGCTGCGTCCTTCCCGCTCGCGTTTGAAGTCTATTTTTCTCCTGAGATCTTGTGCTGCTTCTGTAGTGGTGGTAGCGATCAGGTCGGTGTCGGGGTTGAAGGTGTTTGTAACCCAGGTTGATTTTCCACTGCCTGGGGCTCCGTTGACCCATTCTATTTCTGGTGTGGGATGGTGGGTGAGGTTTATCGGGCTGTCTGAAATCTGGGTGGCTTTTGCCTTGTCCAGGATCTTTTGTTCCAGCGAAACCTCTGTGCATCGAGCTAGTACTAAGATTGGGTCGTCGGGTGTAGTTTTGAATCTGGGTGTGTTGTTGTCTTCGTCAGTTCTGGATTCCCTTTCTACAAAGCCGAGTTTCCCGCTGTAGGCCGTCCTGTGGGGGAGTTTTGGTGGTTCTCCCCTCAGGTATTCCGATGTGGAGTTGTCGTAGATGGCGGCCTTTTCTTCCTCGAGTAGCACCTTGAGTAAGCCTTCGTTCCCGAGCTCGAAGGTCTTGCGTATCTTCTCGCAGATCCCAAGGTTTACCTTTGTGCTTTCTCGTAGGATGGTGATGTACTCCAAAAGTGCGTTCTCCATATGCTGCTTTGTGTCGTTTGCTGGAGGCAGGTCGGGTGTTGTGACTTGTCCTTTGTCAGCTCTTGTGATCTTATCCTTCCTGACGAGACGTTCTTTGGGTTTTAACAGGCTAATTATATGTGCTGTTTTGGAGGGTTGGATGTTGATTCCCTCTTCTTTGATCTCTCTTCTTTGGCTAGTCTCTCCTGTAGACGCATTGCTCCGCTTGTCTCGGTTGTTTTGGCTATTATGGCTTCCTTCCTGTCTTTTAGGAAGGCCAAGTCTTCTCCTCTGTTTTCGTAAACAACCACTCTGTGACTTTTGGAAGCGTTAACGCATCCCAAAAAGTCTTCGACTGTTCCTCTGTCGAATCCGGCTTTCATAGCGTCCACGCTCAGTGTTTTTGGACCGATGTTGTTTGTTTCTTCTGCCGTCAGCGTGCTCAGGTGGACGAGCACTTTGCATGCCTTGGTGAAGGGGGACTCGCCGTTGATGCCTTCGAAGAGTGCGATGGTTTTGTTCTTCAATCGCATTGTTCGAAATTCGCAGTTTCCCAGCGATGTGGTGGGCATGCTGTCGTAGATCGACTTTCTCATTGTGGCCTTGTCTGTGCTGCCTTTTGTGAGAACAGCTAGGCCAGGAGAGATGTAGACCCACTTGTTCGGGCCGACGATGCAGAAGCAGAGTCCCAGCGTCTCTTCGTCGTCGTCCATGAAAAGGGCTACGGGACGAGTCGATAGCCCTGGGACGCCGGGCTGTCCGTTTTGCAGTAGATGTTGAGCGTGTGTTTCCGGGGTGGTTGTTTTGGTAGGGCCAACTTCGGTGATGGACGCAGCAAGGCCAGTTTCCTCCCCGAGCTTCCTTCCTCTTGCAATCTTGCTGCCGTTTCTACGCATTGCGATGCAGAAGATGTCCAGAAGGTAGTCTAGGAAGACAGGCCTCCGCAGGTTGTCCGCCATCACTGTTGCTATGCCTTCCCTCTCCAGTTTAATATTGAGTTGTGTTTCTAGGTTAAGTCGGGCTATGGAGAATCTTGGGCATTCCAGAATGATGTGCCACACTGTTTCTTCGATGTTGGGGTCGCATTCGCAGCCCGGGGAGTCTTTGAGCTTGTGTTTATACAGGTAGCTGGCAGTACCACCGTGTCCCGTCAAGACTTGCACGTGGATTGGGTCCCATCTTACCTTCCTGATTATTTGAAAAGCAATTTCAACATCAGGAAGGAATTCCCTGGTGGTGTTGCCCGTGCTGGAGGTAAGGTATCTATCCTGCCATCTTTTTACAGATTCTTCACGGATTTTGGTCTTGACGTGGGCCACTGGTGTTCTTTTATAGTCATATGGGCGGTCCAGCAGTGCGGCTTCTTTAGCAAGTTCGTCTGCCCTTTCGTTTCCGGCTGTGCCTATATGTGCTCGGAGCCAAACTAGCCTGATGCTTCTTCCTTGTTCCTTCATGCGCTGTATGTACTGCTGTGTCGCTCTTGCTATGGGGTGGGTGGTCCTCGGGTTCCCCAGCAGGTCTAGTGAGGACCTTGAGTCGCTGAGGATGGTAGCCAGGGGGACATTTGTTCTCATAACCTCCTGGCTAGCTTTATATATAGCATAGAGTTCAGCTTGGAATACAGTGCATGCGGGGTGTAGGGTGAACTTTCGGGATTTTGTTTCTGTTCCTCTCTCCCACCAGGAGAATGCAGCTCCTACTCTGTCTCGGATTTTGCTGCCGTCCGTATATATTTCAGGACCGTCTCGCTGGTGGTTGTTGTAGAGGGGTTCCGGTGTTTTTTCTTCTTCTTGACTCCCATACTTTATGGCCTCTTGGGAGGCTGGGTGCTGTAGTTTGTCAAAGTCTATGTTACATTCGAGAGTCGTGTTGAGGGGAAGGTAGTTGGTGATTTTGCCTTTCTTTGTGCGGTGGATTAGGGCCTGCTCTTGTATTCTGATGTCCAGGGGGAGCAGGCCTGACAGAATTAATGCTGACGTGTAGGATACCGTGCGGTAAGACCTGCAGATCTTTTGGGCGAACCCTCTCTGCAGCGTGTGTAGGTGCTGCTGTATCATGCGCAGTTCGGTGGATTCGCACCACGCACTCGCACCATAGGTGATGATTGGTTCTATTACCGCTGTATAGATGGTCCTTATGATCTCCGAGTTTAGTCCCCAGGTGATTTTCGCCGTGCACGCAAGCCGGTTGTAGATTTGTGTGGCTTTCCTGCACTGTGCCACGACGTGGGACTTGAAGGTCAGATTTCTGTCTATTATCACACCAAGGATTTTTATTTCTTGAACCAACTGGATGCTGGTTTGTGCCATTCTCAGGTTAGGGAGATTATACTTTAGCTTTTTCGTGAGGAGCATCGCGTTGGTCTTGTGCGGTGCAAAGCTAAGTTTGTTCCGTTCTCCCCATGTCATGACAGTTGTTAACGTCTCGTTGGCTTCGTTTTGTAGGGCTTCCATGGTGGTGTTGGCAAAAACGAGTACGACGTCGTCGGCGAAGGCTTGGCAGTACACCCCTTTTTCTGTCAGCCGATGCAGTAGAGAGTCTAAAATTACGTTCCAAAAGGTCGGTCCGCCAATGGAACCTTGGACGCAACCCTTTGTAGTGCATTTTGTGGAGACTCTCCTGGCGTAGTTGACTAAGATCTTTCTGTCGTTGAGATATGCATCGACTGCCTTGAAAAGGTTTCTGGGGCACTCCTTGATGGCGAGTTGTTTCTGGAGTGCCGGCCACCACGCGTTGTCGAAAGCTCCCTCGATGTCCAAGGATACGACCAGGACTGATTTCCTGTCTGTCAGTTTCTGTCGTAAGTGGTCTATGAGGTCGCTTAGGGCGTCTTCTGTACCGCGTTGAGGTGTGAAGCCGTATTGCCGCTTGTTCATTCTGGGGAGGAGATGCCACTGGAGGCGGCCCACTAGAAGCTTTTCCACTATCTTTCCCATCACTGATAGAAGGCCGATTGGTCTGTAGGACTTGGGGTGTGTATAGTCCTCTTTCCCGGGCTTACGGATTATGACCACATGAGCTACTTTCCACTGCTCCGGAAAGTAGCATAGTGACAGGCACTTGTTCGCCATCGCTAGGAAGATGTCTTCGGCGTTGCGGATGGCAGCGGTGCAAATGTCTGCGGTCAGCCCGTCGGGACCAGGCGCCTTTTTGGGATTTAGTTGCTTCAGCACCATCTCTAGTTCAGTGACGGTGAATGGTGGGTCGTCCTCAGGTAGGGTGTTGGTGTCGAAATTTTTGATCCAGTTTCTGATTGAGGCGTGGCAGGGTTTGTCTGTTGCCTCTGAGTCGTCAGGGTAAAACGTTCGAGCCAGAAGGTCTGCCGAGTCTTGTGGGGACAGGGTGTGGCCTGTAGTCGGGTTCCTCAGGAGTGTGTCATCTTGGCGACCATCACATCTACGCAGGACTCTGTAGATTTTGTCCCACATGCTTTCCTTCTCCTGGTTTGTGCAGAAATCCTTCCAGCTCGCCGTTTGCGCTTTTTCCGCCTCAATCTTGTACTCCTCCTTGATTTTTACATACTCGTTTATTACATGTGTTTTCCTATTTTTGGCTGCGTTCCTGATTCTCCTCTTGTGCTGGAGTACTTTTTTGCGCATTTGGTCCAATGATTTTGTCCACCAGGGCGGTAGAGGGTTTTGGGTTTCCGGTCTTAAGTACGGGATGGTATCTTCACAGGTTTTGTGGATTAGGGCCGTAAAGGTGTTTACGGCCACTTCTAGTTCTTCGGGATCCTTTAGTTGTTTTATTATAGCGGGTGTAAAATAATTTTCTTGTAGTAATTTTTTGAAAAGTGTTCCGAATTCCTTCCATTTTGCCTTTCTAGTGTTGTACTTCCGCGTTGTGATGGGCTTAAGACTGGCCAGTGGCCGTCGAAGCTGTAACGCGAAGGTAATGGCGTTGTGGTCGGAGGTGGTGATGTTTCTCTGTACGGTCCACTTTTCAATTTTTCCTAATAGAGAGCGGCTGCATGCTGTCACATCAATGGCGCTTTTGCATACTATCCCCCCTCTTATGGTTTCGAACGTTGGTGTATCCCCGGTGTTAAGTATGTGAAGATCCATTTCGTTTAGGAACGCGCTGTACATTTCACCCCTGGAGTCCTCAGTGATGCTACCCCACCAGGGGCTCCATGCGTTGGTATCCCCAGCGACTATGATGTTTGTGGTCGATTCTGCCAGCTTTCCATAGATTTCCTTGATCCTTGCTAGGTATGGCGTTAGGTCTTGGTCGCCCTCCAGGTAAATTGAGATCAATCCTAGTTGCAGGCTGCTCCCTCTCAGTAAGACTGCCGCCTCCGTTTCAGTCACCGTCTGGGGGTCGTTGACTACCTCCAGTCGGTCACCGAACACAATGATTGCAGCCTTGACTGGTTTTGTGCGTCGGAGTGTGCACTGTACCACTTTTGTGCCTGGATATTGCTTTAGTACCCCCGCGCTGCCCACATACGGCTCCTGCACTAAAGCAATATCGATGTTTCTTTCCTTAGCAGCTTGAAGGAGTTCCGCCGTTGCCAGTTTTGATCTTTGCAGATTGGCCTGTATGATGTTGATGTTCCTAGATTTTGTTTGTGTGTCTGTGTCATTTTGGATGCCTTTAGCAATACGTTATCTTGGATCTTGCTATGGCATCCCATTTATGTCGCTCGTGGCATTCTGTACTGAAGGCATTGTGGTCCATACTTGTGTCTTTTTTACCTCCTTCTCTACAGTTTATGCAGGCTGGTGGTTTACCCGCTTTCCTCTCCATGCAGTCTCCCCATGTGTGTGGGCCTCCGCAGTGGCTGCAGAGATGGTCTTTTTCTTGGCACGTTGTTCTTGTGTGGCCAAATCCCAAGCACTTTATGCACTGCATAAGAGGAGACTGATCCGCTACGGGTCTTCTTTGTAGCCCTATGTGGAGGTGGCCGGCTTCCAGGACCGCTTTGTGTGCTTCCGGTGAAAGTTCCAAGATCGGGTGACACTCCAGGGGGTTGCGTGCTCTCTTCCTATAACGCACGCGCAGCTTGGCCTCCTTTCCGTGTTCCTTCAGAACATCCTTGTTTTGCGCCAGGACGTGCTCTATAATCTCGGTGTCCGTGTGGTAGGCTAGGACATCGCGGATTATAATGAGCGGGTTTGCTGGCCTGGCGACTTCCACTTTGAGGCCTTGCTGTCCCTTAACTTTCTCCTGCACCAAGCGAAGATCCTCCTTTGTGTGGCAGCTCAGCACGACTTTTTGATTACGTGCTTTGCGTACCTTGTCCACCTTAGCGCCGGTCTTTTTGGCGTCGATGGCCGCCACTATCCTTTTGATGATAGTATCGCCGGTGTTTGTCGGATCACTTGACGATACTATAAGGGTGTGGTTTGGCCTCGGTTTGGGCTTCGCCGGTGTGGCCGTTATCCTGGCGTACGTCACCGTGGCTGGTCTCTTGTTGGTCGTGGTTGGTTTCCCACCTTCCGCAGCATCCATTTCCTCTTGGATCGACCTCGATGGCGTGGTGGGCTTATCCAATCTCTCTTTTATTGACTTGATGTCATTTGTTACCATTTCGAGCGTCCCCGCTATTGGGAGAAGGTTATCTTTTAGTTCTCTATCTCCCAATAGTGCCGTGGCTTGCGGTGGTGGTGCGGGTTTATCGTGGATGGTTTCGATTAGCTTCCTGATCTCCATCAATTCCTTTGGCGGTTCCAGGACAGGCGGAGGCGGTAGTGGTTTTTCTAGGTGCTCTAGCGCCTTCCCACTGGTGTCCTGGATCCGTTGTAGTTGCTCGCAGGTCTTTTTATTCTCTCTGCGGAATTCGTCGAATTGATTTGACAGGGATTTGACTGACTTCTTGAGATCCTTATGTTCTTGGAGGATCTCTTGAAGTCCCTCGTGGCTTTCCTTCTTAGTCTGTGGTTGTAGGAGAAGCTTCTCTATCCCTGCCGTTGCTTTCCCCATGGAGGCTTTTATTTCCTTTATTTCTTGATGTGGCTCCCTTGTTTCATACCCTAACCATTTCCGAACCTCCTTCGTCTCGGTTAGGGTCGCCGAGATGTTATTTCCTGCTTCTTCAAGATTGCCGGCCAGTTTTTGTATCACGCTTATCATGGACTTATTATGGGCCCTCTCGATATTAACAATCTCCCTGGCGTGTTTCGCTCGTTCTGTCTCCAGGTTACACTTGTGTCTGGCTCTGGAATCCGATAGAGCCAGGACAATTTCGTACAGGGATTGAAGGCTGTCTATGGCTGTCTGCTTTAACTCCCTTTTCATATTTTGGGACAGTTCGAGGGCCTCTTTTCCCGCCAGGAGCAAGTCGTTGGCTTGTTTTGTGGCAAGGTCCATTTCCACTCCAGTCCTTCTCGTAGATGTAATGAGGAGGCTGGTCCTGCGTCCTTTGAATGCATCCGATCCAGGTGACATCGACAGCCTGATGTCGCTGTCAGTATCAGCACTTTGCGGGAGACTGCCCTCGGGCGAAGCCTCCGTGCGCCATTCCGATACTCTCTGCAAGGCTGAGTCGACGTTGTTTGGTGAGGAGGTTTCTGTGGGAGGCGTCGAGGGCTGGGAGGACGGAGTCTGTACTTCGGCTTCCGCCCCTCGGGTTTCACCCGGTAGCTTTGTTGACTCCGTGCCTTTGTTTGAGATTTGCCGCCTCATAGTCATGAGGTCTGCCTCTCTGAGTGACTTCGATGAAGATTCTTTCTTACCTCCTGCTGATACTGTGGTCTTGTTGTCGGCGAACGTTACTCTGGCGTTTTTCTTGTTTGGTAGAGACATGTTGTGTGTATATATGTTACCGTTGAGATGAGTATGCTCCTCGCGCGGGTGGGCGGGTGCTCTATTTCTCTCCCAGTGCTTTTTCTGAGGATTCTGTTGGAGCCAGATGGTTGGGCTCCTTTCGCTGAGTAAAATGAACCCAAACTCGGTGTGTCTAGGTCTTCCCGTTTAGGAGATAAACCCAGGGGGGGGTGAGGTAAAAATTTTAAGGGGGGGGGGGGGGGGGGGGGGGGGGGGGGGGTGACTTTCGTGGGGCGACTATTGGTGGGGTAAAAATTTTTTGAAGGGTGGGGGTGGTGGGGGGGGTGAGGTGGAATAAGGGTGGTTGGGAATTTACTGGGAGGGATGCAGGTGGTGTAGAGGAACTCGTGTATAATACGAGCTCCGTGAGAAAATTGGGGTGGTAGGGGTTGAGGGTGGAGGGGGGGGGGGGGGGGGGTTGGTTTGGGGAGGGGGGAGTTTTAGGGTTAGGGGGTGTGTGGAAAGGACTTGGAGTCCTGAGTTGAACAAGCCCAAACACAGGGTGTTTGGACTGAGGGATGGGGGAAAGCCCTGGGCTCACCTGCACGGTCTGAGACTTGTTGAGGTTCTCTGGTCTGCAGGATTCCTCGGACCGGTGTCGAAGTCCTCGGTCCGGCTTCGGAGTCTTCACGTAGGGTCTTCGAGGTTATATCGTACCGCGTGCTCTCTAACCGCGTGGTCACCACGCGGTTTTTAGAGGTTATAATGTAAACTTCGCGCCTTTGGGATTCCGTCTTCCTTGGACGGATTGTGACAAAAGTGGTGTCTTTGGATTTGTCTTGACGGCGCGAAGCTTTGCACGCTGAGAGTTTTTAGGATGCGATAAAACACTCACAATTATAGATGGTGGAAGTTGATGCTGTTTTCCTCCGGATCCTGGAGTGCTGGTGGTCTGCAAACGATAATCCTGGTGAATCAGACGTGGGGAAATCAATTAAAACACTCGTTGCGCGTGTGGCTCGGTTGTTCGATTTTTTACGAATTTTTTATGCGGAGCCTATGTGTATTGTGCGGTTGTTTGGAGTGTACTGGGTTAGGTTAGGTTAGGTTAGGTTAGGTAGGTTAGGTTAGGTTTAGGTTTAGGTTAGGTTAGGTTAGGTTAGGTTAGGTTAGGTTAGGTTAGGTTAGGTTAGGTTAGGTTAGGTTAGGTTAGGTTAGGTTAGGTTAGGTTAGGTTAGGTTAGGTTAGGTTAGGTTAGGTTAGGTTAGGTTAGGTTAGGTTAGGTTAGTTAGGTTAGGTTAGGTTAGGTTAGGTTAGGTTAGGTTAGGTTAGGTTAGGTTAGGTTAGGTTAGGTTAGGTTAGGTGGTAGGTTAGGTTAGGTTAGGTTAGGTTAGGTTAGGTTAGGTTAGGTTAGGTTAGGTTAGGTTAGGTTAGGTTAGGTTAGGTTAGGTTAGGTTAGGTTAGGTTAGGTTAGGTTTGTAGGTTAGGTTAGGTTAGGTTAGGTTAGGTTAGGTTAGGTTAGGTTAGGTTAGGTTAGGTTAGGTTAGGTTAGGTTAGGTTAGGTTAGGTTAGTTAGTTAAACAACTTAACTTAACTTAACTTAACTTAACTTAACGTAACTTAACTTAACTTAACGTAACGTAACTTAACGTAACTTAACTGTAAATTAATATTATCCTGTAATCTCACGACGCAAGTCCCAATGGAGTACGGGCGGCCGGGGTCGATCGAGTTGACCTGATGGACTTAGGGAACTTTTAATAACTTTTGCTATTTATATATTACTTTATCTTAGGACTTCAAATTAAGCTTGAGACACAAATCTTTTATTTAACACTCGTAAATTGAGACACTTCGTATAAAAAGGACATTTGTTTTTCACATATTTTGTAGTTATAACAAAAAATAAAACTATTACATAACATAATCAATTAAGACACTTCTTAAACAAATGATATTTAAAATACTAAAAACTTTTTTTGTTATAACTTGTTTTACATAACGATTTTCTTACTTAAAATTATTTACATGTACTTAAACTATAAATTATCTATATATTTTTATATCTATATGTATGTATTTATATATAATATTTTTTTTTTTTTTTTTTTTTTTTTTTTTTTTTTTTTTATATACATATCTTTTCTTTATACAATATTTTAATATCTTTTTTGCATATTTCTTTTATATTTTTTGTATATATCTTTTTATATAATCTTTTAATATCTTTTCTTTTTTTTTGTATATTTTTATATTTTTTTTTGTATGTTTTTTATGTATTTTTTTATTTATATTTTTTTTTTTTTTTTGTATATTATGTATATATATATATCTTTTTACACTGGTATACTTTAATTTTCTTAACTTAAACTATAATAACAAAATTTGCACAATAAACTTTAAACATATTTAAAGAAACATTAATATTATACTAAACATATTTGTAAAACAATAAATTTAATACTATAAATATTTATAAACATTTTTAGTAACGTTATATTTTGAGACACAACTATAGCTAGTATTAAATCCAATTATATGTACATTTATTAACTGAAATTGTAACAATATTATAATTATTTATGCGAGTATATATACAATTGAAGGCGCATATG